>NC_056063.1:49758183-51185183 GCF_016772045.2 Ovis aries
CTTCAGAGTGCACATCATTCAATACAGAACCTCAGAAAGAGAGTATTATTATATGTTTGCAAATCATCTCAACCAAGCTTTAAAATCTGTGGATAAAAATGGTTTATTGCATAGGAAACCTGATTTGGCTATTGTCTGTATACTCATTATTACATTACTTTGGTATACTCTGGAGAAAAATTGTCAGAAAGCATCTAACTTATTAAATATTCCAAAGAAATTTAATTTTTGGGTCTGAATTGATAATAGAAAGTATTGATGCTATGCTAAAACTCTAGAAGCTGTGTTCGAGATGAAATCATAGTGTGACAAGACCTGGGACTAACATAAACTAAAGTACTTTACCTTGTAAGTAATCATCTTCCTTCAGACCAATGCTACCACTGGAAGAGGTTGTGGGGCAGAGTGGAAAAGACGAGGGAGGCAGGGTTGATGTTATTATGGGCTTTGTAGAGAATGGCTTTTTAAGCAACAAAACTACAGTGACAAGAGCAACAATAAAACTTTACCTTTCCAAAGTGTGCAGAAGAGTAAGATGATATGCAAATATATTTCTGAACAGCTTTGGAGTGGATAGCCTTTCTTTTCTCCAGGGCATCTTCCTAACCCAGGGATTGAACCCAGGTCTCCCACATTACAGGTGGATTCTTCACCAGCTGAGTCACAAGGGAAGCCCAAGAATGCTGGAGTGGGTAGCCTGTCTCTTCTCCAGTGGATCTTCCCAACCCAGGAATCAAACCAGAATCTCCTGCATTGCAAGTGGATTCTTTACCAACTGAGCTATCAGGGAAACCCTCTGAGCAGTTTTACTCTTTCCAAATTCATAACTGTGGTCAAATAGATTTTCATGATTCTTTACAAGGGACTCTCTTAAGGATCCTAGTTGGCAGTTTCAGTTTATGCCACATAAAATTGAATGTTGTAGTTTATTTCCTCATGTAAGTTTGTCCCATGGCCTAAACTAGATTGCGATAAGAAACTCTTGGTCCTGGTAGGTCTTCACACTCATTCAAGCTCTCACATCTCTACATAATTCTGTGGCTCTAAAAGATGCCCAGTAAAACCTTTTGAGAAATTTACTTTCCAGTCCAAGTGTATCCTATCCAGGTTTGAGGGCTTTTAACCTCTGAGAGTTGAATCCACACAAACAAAAGCATTTTTATACAGTCTCAAAAACTTTTAAAAGTGATAGGCCTCCACCATCTGAAGTCAGAATCTTTATTTATGGCACTCCCTGTAGGTTGACAACAATTACAATAGAATCACATTTTCTCTTTCCAAAGGTGGATCTAAAGGACAGAGTACACAGTCTCACCAAGGTCACTGTCAGAGACAAGAGAGTTCCTCTGCTTAAAGTTAGAGAGCTTGGATTCCCTGGTTCTTGATGGGACCACTGTGAACCTGGCTTAAAGACAAAGGATCACTCACTAAACAAACAAACAAATCACAGGCTCACACTTGGGCATTCACATGAATACATGAATAGCTACAGCTGTCACTGGGACAAGACATTTTTTTGTACAAGATTCTGCAACCTGTTAAAGGCTCCTTTGGTTCATTCTGATGCCATGGTCTGGCAACTCTGACATGCTCCACTCACTAACATCCTAAGAAGCATTCCTACGGGGGCAACAGGTCCCACAGGGCCTATTTCACTTGTCCGTAGCCAGAAGAAAGTCTGAGCATCTGGGAGAGAATGTTATGTAAGCAAAGGAAGAAAGCATCATTGTCGGCAGTTCTGGAAGCATGCTTTGTCCATGCAGATTCGACATGTATAATAATTAAGTGTAATGCCTTTGTTTCAACTATACACTATAGTTAGAAAAAGCATGATCATAGTCAATTAAAAATGACTTGAAAATATATACTGAGATCCTTCAGTGGGCTACATTATTTCTGTGAAGACAGAGAATAAAACAACTGAAATTTTAGAATTAGAAAGATCTGAGTTCCTATCTGAACTAAGCAAATTATAAAAGCTGTGTGAATCTGAGCAAGTGGATTTAGTTTTCCTGAACTTTATTTGCATCATCTGTAAAGCATGTATAAGAAGAATTACCTCATTAAAATGAGATTTTGTTGGCAAATCACATAAAACACTGCATGTCACTCTGTAAATGTCCAATAACTAATGCTATCCAATTCTTAATGTATGAGTCTACATTTAAAAGCTGTCCAGATTTCAAAAGCTAACGGAATTATGCCAGAAATAAGAAAGGTTACTGGAGGAAAGGAGAAGTCACTATGCAAAAAAGGAAAAGTCATTAATTTATTTGGCTATACATACATCTTAAAACCATTCAGTAGGTTTACTTACTTAAGCTTTGTAGGTTTTGTCACTCTTATTTGGAATTCTGAAAAATGCATCAAAGATATCTTCCTAAAATTTCTTTTCACAGATCAAGACCATTTTATATATCTATATATCTATATATATAATGCAAATATATATGTGGACACATATATATATCACACATATATACATACATTTGGATTTTACACATATATATTAATATACACACATGTCTCTTTTGGATTTTAGCTGAAATATTTTTCTCTTTTATTTAGAATTTATGAAAATGTTTACACTTATGGCATGCATGGTTGGAGACCAAGGTAGTCTCAAAAATATTATAGAGTATGTACATATGTATTTAAATATACATATATACATCTTAAAGATCTTCAAATGTCACATAATATAGTTCAGATGCAAGAAACCAAAACTGATTAAACGAGCATTTATTCCCTGACTTTTAAAGACACAGTTACTGGGGTGTTTACCACCAAACTCATGAAGGGAGATGCACCCCAGCTTTGAGGACCATACAGGCTATTTTAACCCTGTCGATTAAAACAAAAATCAGACTTTCATTCCTTGTGTTTTGGTACTTGGTATAAATCACCAAGGTACTACATTCATCTTACAGAGCACATGCAGCTATTTGTAGTACGTGCTGGTAAGGAAAAGCAGAATATGTTTATATTAAATGAGATAACATATGTAAAGAGTTTATCTCAGTTATTCTGCACAAGTATTTATATAGAAACTGCCTTTCCCTATGTTCACTTAAAAAGTTTAGCAGTTATAGTTTAGATTAATTACTTGAAGTGATGTA
This sequence comes from Ovis aries, assembly GCF_016772045.2. Classification (NCBI taxonomy): domain Eukaryota; kingdom Metazoa; phylum Chordata; class Mammalia; order Artiodactyla; family Bovidae; genus Ovis; species Ovis aries. Next base: position 49,761,303 of record NC_056063.1, read on the forward strand.
CTATTTCATGGCTGCAATTACAAAAGACAGAGGAGAAATAAAGAGGAAAATAGTTAGAAAACATCTTTGACTACTCTGCTTCTCTGATGACTCAGATGGTTAAGAATCTACCTGCAATGCAGAAGACCTGGGTTCAATCCCTGGGTTGGGGCAATCCCCTGGAGAGGGAATGGCAACCCTCTCCAGTATTCTTGCTTGGAGAATTACAAGGACAGAGGAGCCTGGTGGGCTATACTCCATGGTGCTACAAAGAGTTGGACATGACTGAGCAACTAATACTTGACCAAAATTGCAAGGAGATCCAACCAGTCCATTCTGAAGGAGATCAGCCCTGGGATTTCTTTGGAAGGAATGATGCTAAAGCTGAAGCTCCAGTACTTTGGCCACCTCATGAGAAGAGTTGACTCATTGGAAAAGACTCTGATGCTGGCAGGGATTGGGGGCAGGAGGAGAAGGGGATGACCCAGGATGAGATGGCTGGATGGCATCACGGACTCGATGGATGTGAGTCTGAGTGAACTCCAGGAGATGGTGATGGACAGGGAGGCCTGGCGTGCTGCGATTCATGGGGTTGCAAAGAGTCGGACACGACTGAGGGACTGAACTGAACTGAACTGAACTGAACTGAACTTTATAATTGACGGAGAAGGCAATGGCAACCCACTTCAGTACTCTTGCCTGGAAAATCCCATGGATGGAGAAGCCTGGTAGGCTGCAGTCCACGGGGTCACTAGGAGTCGGACATGACTGAGCAACTTCACTTTCACTTTTCACTTTCATGCATTGGAGAAGGAAATGGCAACCCACTCCAGTGTTCTTGCCTGGAGAATCCCAGGGACGGGGGGAGCTTGGTGGACTGCTGTCTCTGGGGTCACACAAAATTGGACATGACTGAAGCGACTCAGCAGCAGCATTATAATTGATCTTGCTCCCTCTTTATAGGTATTTGTGAAATAGTACAGATGAGATAAGATCTTGATCTATTAACAACAACTATTTCTATTTGCTTTTTATAATTTAAAAAATCCTTTCATGGGAAGTATTTCTCTCCTTTGGAGTAGGAAAGGCACATCCATGAAAGCAGAGCCAAAAAAAAAAAAAAATAAATCAGACAAATTTATCTTCATCCCTTTACATATTATTACCTTGGCATTTTATTTTAAATACAAATTTCTTAATAGCATATATGCAATAGAGGGTCAACAGCAAGATTCAGATATACACATTGACTCTGATTCTCAGTTATTGAATCTATTAAAACTCTTCTGCATGCTTCTCAGAATATTTAAGAATTAAGATAGACAACTTAGAATCACATGTTTGCATGACTGACTCAGTTTTCCCTCAAATAAAAAAAGGTTTGTTAAATGGCTGTGCTATTTATAGAAAATACTTATCCATTGAACAGTCAGATTTCATAGAATGTACATTTAGTCTTTTAAGATAGGCATTGATTTTGAAATGAGCTTATACGTCCTTGCATTTTCTTTGACATACATGTTATATATGAGATGTAGAGCTTCCCTAGTGGCTAAGATGGTAAAGAATCTGCCTGCAATGCAGGAAACCCAGGTTTGATTCCTGGGTTGGAATGATCCCCTGGAGAAGGGAATGGCAACTCACTCCAGTATTCTTGCCTGGGAAATTCCATGGGCAGAGAATCCTGGGTCTACAGTCCACGGGATCACAGAGTCAGACACGAATGAGTCACTAAGCAAATATGAGGTGTAATAAAATTTCTTTATGACTTTTGATTCTTTCATAAACTTGCAATAAACTGTGTCTAACATGTGCCAGCCCTAAAGCAGGATGCTAGTGATTCAAAGGGAAGCAGGCGTGGCCTTACTCTCAAGAAGTTCACAGGCTAAAGAGGAGATGAACGTACAGAGACATAATTGTATTACAGTGAGGTGAGGCCATCTGGACCACGTGGACACAAAACTTCTAGACACATAAAGATGGAGGTTCCTGATGCTGCTGAGGTGAGTGGCAGTGACAAAGCATTCTCTAAGGAGATGTCTTTTGGCCTGGGTTTTGAAATAGAGCTAAGGGTTCTGCAGGTGGAATAAAATTTGGGATAATAAGGGCATCCTTATCAACAGGACCAGAATGTATATGCAATGTGAAAGAGGCCTGAAACTGGTGTGCCTTGTGGTCTGTCTCATTGCTTTTAATTTACATATGTTAAGAGTTGGAAAAACTGAAGTGCTTTCACTAATAAAGATACCTGAAACATCTACTACAGGATGTTTACCAAGTGAATCATTATCGTGGTTCCTGTTGTGGTTGAATTTTTTGTTTTTAACCTCAAAACTCTAGAGTGAAAAGCGTCACTTCTATTCCCACAGGTCAACTCTTCAGTGATTGATAACTTTTATCTTTCACCTGGACTCTTGCCTGAAGCTTCCACTCCAGTCTTTGACCCATACAACATGTTACTACCAAGGGTACTGTTTTACTTAGAGCTTTCATTTCTGAAAGACAGGTGATCCTACATTGTCTTAAAACATCAAGGACTCCCCATTACCTACATGATTAAGTCTTACCTGTGGGAGACAATGTTCTTCACAAACTGACCCAAAGAATTCTTCTTAACTTTTTCCCAAGCTCATTTCTTTCTAGTCCCAATCCCTAAACTTACCCTGTCATGAATGACTCATTGTTCTCCCATAGTCTGCACTTTTGTCTAACTTGTGGCTTTGTGCATGAAACAATTTCACATGTTGAGATGAAGGTAACTTGCTACCTTGTTGGAGCCCTGGGTGGAAGAGGAGCAGGAGAAGAACGGGAGGCTGTTGAGATAATAGAGGTAGACTAGATGACTTGCAAATACAAGAAGTTTTGGTTCTATTTTTCCTTTACTATATGTGTGCTCAGTCATGTCCACCTCTTTGTGACCCCGTGGACTGTAGCCCGCCAGGCTCCCCTGTCCATGGGACTTCCCTGTCAAGAAAGCTGAAATGGGTTGCCATTTCCTACTCCAGGGGATCTTCCCCACCCAGAGTTCAAATCTGAGTCTCTTGTATCTCCTGCGGCAGGTAGACTCTTTACCAGTGGCACCACCTGGGAAGCCCATTCTTTATTTACAGTACTTCTCAAACATTTTGTCTGTTCCAAAGTATCCCAGAGAAGTGAGAAGACTATCCTGTCTCCCACCATAGGCTTTGGGTGGAGAAGCATCACAAGCGAAAAATTTATTTGAAGTCTCCTTTCATATTTTTGCTTTCTATTGTGTATTCTACTTGTCTCAATACTAAAGACATTTGTTACATTCCTTGCCATCAAGTAAAACTGAGTTCCCAAGAAGATGGTATCCTGAGGTGTTCAATTTCCCTGGCACACTGCCAGGACTCCTGAGGAATGTGTATTTCAGACTCAGAAACACAACCTGGGCATGGGGAACCAATGGTAGGACTGAAAAAGGTGGTGCTAGCACAGACTTGTGGTTCAATGTTTTAACTGAGGGAAAAGGAGTGCATTAGTGTCACTGAAATTTGGTCATCCTGATGGTGGCTCAGAAGGTGGATTGAAGACACAGGGATGTAAAAGGAAGGATGGACTGATTGTTATAGGTACCAACTGGATGGCAATACAAATGACTGAAGAAAATTCTCAGCTCTTGGTTTTGGTATTTGAATAGATAGTATAATTATTTATCACAATAAATACAAAAATAGAAGATTTTCAACTTTGCACATGAAAGTTGAGATGATTTTGGAATGTACAGATGGAGACATTTGGTAGAATAATAAATATCAGCTTTGGAGATCAGGAGATAAGTTGCTCATTTACATCTATCTCTCTAATCAATCATTCGTTTACCTATGTATCTAATCAATTACTCATCTATCTATCTATCCACCTACCTACCTGTGTGCTCAGTGACTTCAGTTGTGTCTGACTCTGCGACCCCATGGATCATAGCCTGCAAGGTTCCTCTGTCCATGGGATTCTCCCCACAAGAATACTGGAGTGAGTTACCATGTCCTCCTCCAAGGGATGTTTCTGACCCAGGGATCATATCCAGGTCTACTGCATTGCAGGCAGATTCTTTACCATCCAAGCTATCAAGGAAGCCCATCTACCTACCAACATTTCCCTTTATCTATTACTTATCTATTTACAGTTGGGAATTGTCTTTAAGTGGAAATCAAAGCCATAAGAATTGATGAAAGTGCCCCCAAATTAATATAGAGTCAGAAGGAGAAAGTGTTTCACAGAAGGAAAAAAAAAAAAAAAAAAGAGGGTCCTAAAGAAAATTAAATAAGGGAGAAGAAAGAAAGGTCTACGATGGAATGGTAACACTGTAAACACATTTAGAGACCTTCTAACATAAAGTTTTATTTTATAAATTAAGAAGTCAGGGTTTACAAATAATGAAGGATTACCCGAAGAACATTTTATTTTCAATTCCTGATTGCATGTTCTTATCATATTTTAATTTATCTCAATTTATCAATAAAATTTATAGTGCTTTATGAGTTTCCCATCCACCATGGCAAATAGCTAAGCGTTTCGCAAAGAGCAGTTACTCAAGACAGTTTTTTAAAACAAATTAATTAATTAAAAAATACCTTGTGGGAATAAGAGTAAATAATACCTGTATTTGGGGCAGATCAAATCAAAATGTAAGCCTAGTAGTGGAATATATTAAAAAATCACAGCCATGTATCTTAAAGTAGCAGTGCAAAAATAACCACCTAAAACCCATTGTAAAGGGAATTTTCATAACTTTTCCCCAGACACTTCTCTGCAGAAGGGTTATTTTTGGCCCTTGTTCAGCTTCCCTGAGAACTTCTTTCTTTGCATTCAGAGTTCTCTTTCTCAAATCCTCTTCCACGTCAGTGCCCTAATCCTCCTGCTTCAACACCACACCCAGCCCTGCTTTCCCCAAGTGCCCACACTTCTACATGAGCCCAAAACCCCAGTCACAGATGGCAGAGGAAAGAGTCAGACAGCGATCTCAGGTTGGCTTCTGTTATACGTGGCTACATCCTGCTAGAAGTGGATGACGACTGTGTATTTTCCTAGGAGGGTCACTTGGTACCAGGGTTTGGTCCCGTTCTGGTTGGGAGTTCCAGGATGGAATAGAAATAGCATGCTCCTATACTCAGAGCGTCAGCAGGTGGGTGGCTCCCCTGGAACAGAGCCCATTTTCTATAGGGCTTTTCTGTCCTTGGGCAAAGAGAAGTGGAAGCATTCAAAATGCTGCCCAGGCTGATTCTTTAGGCATAAAAAGCAGTGGCCTTGATTCTTTGCGATTGTTCTCTGAGTAATGATTAGGTTGAACAAGGCAGCATTTGCCTTTTCTAAAATACAGGGGAACCACTCTCTTGGCTTCTGAGAAAACTGAAAGTGGCCGCTTGCCAGAGATTTCTGCAGCTTCCTGACTTGGTGGGTGGAAAAAATAGCACAGACCAACGTGAGGGAAACATAGACTCTTCTTCTAACACGTGCCCATGATGGCTCCCCAGCAACGCCGGGCAGATTGTGAAGATCACCTTGGTGGCATTTTCTGCAGAAATCGGAGTCTGTGTGCAGGAAGCCTCCAATGAAAGAGGAGTCTCAGGCTGAGGTGTGCAGTCTCCAGTTAAGAGTCAGGGTGATGCAGCTGAGATCTGCGTCTGTGTGTGGAGAGTCTGAGAGACACATCTGACAGGCTGCTAACAACAGCCATTTGCCGTGTTCAAAAGATAAGGGAGGGTCAGAGGAGTTAATTACTTAAGGTAAAAAAAATCTAAATGCTCAGAGGAGTTAACTGGTATTCCATAATTAATTTAAGAAAAGACTCTTTTGGTTGAAAAATATGATCTTAATATAGACATCAGTAGTTTGAATGCCATCCGTGGTTATTGTTTTCTGTGAAAATTATCTTATTGTACTGATAATGAGTTTGGCGACAGGAAGCTATGTTCTTTTGACCGGATTTCAAAGAAAATAAATTGAGAGTGCAGAAAAGACAAAGCAGAGAAAACAATATCTTTGATATCTTGCTTATTACAGTGCAGTAGAATGGATATCACAAATGTGCTTGGTGATAAAGATGGCTTAGATTGCACTGCATTGAAAAGACCATATAATATAAAAGAGTTTCCTTGTTGCTACAGATTTTCTGGTACGCAAGGATGACACAGATTAAATAGGAGCATTTGACTGTGATGATAACACTTTGAAAAAAATATTAGAGACACAATGTGGAGGAATCTTTGAAATCATTAATTGAATTTGTCTCTGTGGTCAGTTTTCTGGCACATATCAAGATGTACTGCCCATATACATAGGTGAAAAATGGCCATGAAATGCCATAAGCATCCTACCTGATTTTTTCTTATCCCCCCAAATTGACCTCAAGTAGTGAGGGGCTAAGGGACTAAGTCACTTCAGTAGTGTGTGACTCTTGGTGACCCCATGGACTAGCCCACCAGGCTCCTCTGTCCATGGGATTCTCCAAGCAAGAATATTGGAGTGGATTGCCATGCCCTCTTCCATAGGATCTTCCTGACTCAGGGATTGAACCTGTGCCTCTTATGTCTCCTGCATTGGAAGGTGGGTTCCTTACCACTAGCACTGCTTGGAAAACCCCAAGTTGTACTTTCCCACTACTTATTCTGGAATCCCCATTGATGTCATGAAGAGGCTGCAGAAAGGGATTCTCTAAGAATTTGTAAGTCTGTGGTATATAACTGAACTCTGAGAATTTACCTATGAGAACAAGGAATGAAAAATCAGAATTGTGTCAAGTTATCGTAGACAGATTTGTTTGTAGGTCTGTTACTGAACAGTAACCAGATTGAATGAATTGCCATTATTATCGAAAGATATTTTCTCTATTACAAAAGGAGGGCAACAGAGGCCACAAGCGTTCATCCAAACAGCTATGTCAAAGAGCGGAAATGAAGCCAACTGATGATGAACTTCCAGTTCCATTGACAAGGTGTCAGTATTGTGGCACTGGATACCCTGGGTTATCTTAAACTAATGACAAAAGGTACTTAATTAGGGCAAATTATCTTCTTTGGTTATAAGCTCATCAGACAAACTTCTAGTTTTGATTTGGCTTCCTATATAGCAGAGGAACAGTGGTGATGCTAATTTCAGTGTTACAGACATTGTAATCGGCCTATCTGTAGTTGGATTCTGATTTCATACATCTGTCAACAAGTTTGGTTACTGTGAGTTTACAGTGAGCACTTGTATTTGCTCTTGTTGACCTGAATACATGAGGCTTTTGAGCCTGAGAGACTGAGGGTAAACTTGCTGTTGCTGTGAGTCCACTTGGAGGCAACCAGCCATTTCCTTCTGATGACATTTGTGTGCAACACTGTTGATCAGAAAAAAACTATTCACGCTCCTGTAGTAGCTATTTGAGTATCTTTTTAAAAAAGTTAATTTAGTGAAGGTAGCGACCTTGGTTCTAAAAGTAGGCATCATATGTTACTAGGAAGAAAAAGAGAGCTTAAGGAAAGTGGAGAAATAGCCCTCACCAATGAATACAGTTTCAGCCACTGATTAGTAATCTGTGTCTAGGCCAAGCTTTGTCTTGGAAAGCACTTAGAAGTTGTGGGACTTCTTCAGTTTGATGTTCTGGCCAGTCATTTAGACACATGTTGCAGCAACTGCAAAAGTGCCTGCCATAAGGGCTGACATAGCTTTTGTCTCATAAGAGACTGGTCCTCCTGGCTCTTTTTTTCTCTTTGCCATGAGCAGCTGGCGGGCAGCAGACACAAAGGTGATGGAGGGTTGGGTTTAACTAGGGTTGGGGTTTTGCAAAGTGAGCTGCAAAATGGAAAAGCCACACAGGCATTGAAGGTGTGTGCTAAGGAGTGTTCATGATGGATTATGGATTTTAAGCTGTGTAAATTTATCTCTGGGCTTTCTATTTTGTTCCATTGATCTATATTTCTGTCTTTGTGCCAGTACCATACTGTCTTGATGACTGTGGCTTTGTAGTAGAGCCTGAAGTCAGGCAGTTTGATTCCTCCAGTTCCACACTTCTTTCTCAAGATTGCTTTGGCTATTCAAGGTTTTTTGTATGTCCATACAAATTGTGAAATTATTTGTTCTAGCTCTGTGAAAAATACCATTGGTAGCTTGATAGGGACTGCATTGAATCTGTAGATTGCTTTGGGGTAGTATACTCATTTTCACTGTATTGATTCTTCCAATCCATGAACATGGTATATTTCTCCATCTATTAGTGTCCTCTTTGATTTCTTTCATCAGTGTTTTATAGTTTTCTATATATAAGTCTTTAGTTTCTTTAGGTGGATATATTCCTAAGTATTTTATTCTTTTCGTTGCAATGGTGAATGGAATTTTTTCCTTAATTTCTTTTTCTACTTTCTCATTATTAGTGTATAGGAACGCAAGCGATTTCTGTGTGCTGATTTTATATCCTGCAACTTTACTATATTCATTGATTAGCTCTAGTAATTTTCTGGTGGAGTCTTTAGGATTTTCTATGTAGAGGATCATGTCATCTGCAAACAGTGAGAGTTTTGCTTCTTCTTTTCCAATTTGGATTCCATTTATTTCTTTTTCTGCTCTGATTGCTGTTGCCAAAACTTCCAGAACTATGTTGAATAGTAGCAGTGAAAGTGGGCACCCTTGTTTTGTTCCTGACTTTAGTGGAAACGCTTTCAATTTTTCACCATTGAAGATAATGTTGGCTGTGGGTTTGTCATATATAGCTTTTATTATGTTGAGGTATGTTCCTTCTATTCCTGCTTTCTGGAGAATTTTTATCATAAATGGATGTTGAATTTTGTCAAAGGCCTTCTCTGCATCTATTGAGATGATCATATGGCTTTTATTTTTCACTTTGTTAATGTGGTGAATTACATTGATTGATTTGCAGATATTGAAGAATCCTTGCATCCCTGGGATAAAGCCCACTTGATCATGATGTATGATCTTTTTAGCATTGTTGGATTCTGATTTGTTAAGAACACTGGTAACCACTTGTAAAAGAATGAAACTAGAACACTTTCTAACACCATACACAAAAATAAACTCAAAATGGATTAAAGATCTAAATGTAAGACCAGAAACTATAAAACTCCTAAAGGAGAACATAGGGAAAACACTGTCCGACATAAATCACAGCAGGATCCTCTATGATCCACCTCCCAGAATACTGGAAACAAAAGCAAAAATAAGCAAATGGGATTTAATTAAAATTAAAAGCTTCTGCACAACAAAGGAAAATATAAGCAAGGTGAAAAGACAGCCTTCAGAATGGGAGAAAATAATAGCAAATGAAGCAACTGACAAACAACTAATCTCAAAAATATACAAGCAACTACTGCAGCTTGATTCCAGAAACATAAACGACCCAATCAAAAAATGGGCCAAAGAACTAAATAAACATTTCTCCAAAGAAGACATACAGATATGCAGAGTGAAGCAAGCCAGAAAGAAAAACAGCAGTACAGTATCAGTTCAGTTCAGTTCAGTCACTCAGTCATGTCCGACTCTTTGCAACCCCATGAATCGCAGCACACCAGGCCTCCCTGTCCATCACCATCTCCTGGAGTTCACTCAGACTCACATCCATCGAGTCCGTGATGCCATCCAGCCATCTCATCCTCGGTCGTCCCCTTCTCCTCCTGCCCCCAATCCCTTGCAGCATCAAAGTCTTTTCCAATGAGTCAACTCTTCGCATGAGGTGGCCAAAGTACTGGAGTTTCAGCTTTAGCATCATTCCTTCCAAAGAAATCCCAGGGCTGACCTCCTTCAGAATGGACTGGTTGGATCTCCTTGCAGTCCAAGGGACTCTCAAGAGTCTTCTCCAACACCACAGTTCAAAAGCATCAATTCTTTGGCACTCAGCCTTCTTCACAGTCCAACTCTCACATCCATACATGACCATTGGAAAAACCATAGCCTGGACTAGAAGGACCTTAGCTGGCAAAGTAATGTCTCTGCTTTTGAATATGCTATCTAGGTTGGTCATAACTTTTCTTCCAAGGAGTAAGTGTCTTTTAATTTCATGTCTGCAGTCACCATCTGCAGTGATTTTGGAGCCCCAAAAATAAAGTCTGACACTGTTTCTACTGTTTCCCATCTATTTCCCATGAAGTGATGGGACCAGATGCCATGATCTTCGTTTTCTGAATGTTGAGCTTTAGGCCAACTTTTTCTCTCTCCTCTTTCACTTTCATCAAGAGGCTTTTAAGTTCCTCTTCACTTTCTGCCATTAGGGTGGTGTCATCTGCATATCTGAGGTTATTGATATTTCTTCTGGCAATCTTGATTCCAGCTTGTGCTTCTTCCAGTCCAGCGTTTCTCATGATGTACTCTGCATAGAAGTTAAATAAACAGGGTGACAATATACAGCCTTGGCATACTCCTTTTCCTATTTGGAACCAGTCTGTTGTTCCATGTCCAGTTCTAACTGTTGCTTCCTGACCTGCATACAGATTTCTCAAGAGGCAGGTTAGGTGGTCTGGTATTCCCATCTCTTGAAGAATTTTCCAGAGTTTGTTGTGATCCACACAGTCAAAGGCTTTGGCATAGTCAAGAAAGCAGAAATAGATGTTTTTCTGGAACTCTCTTGGTTTTTCCATGATCCAGCAGATGTTGGCAATTTGATCTCTGGTTCCTCTGCCTTTTCTAAAACCAGCTTGAACATCAGGAAGTTCATGGTTCATGTATTGCTGAAGCCTGGCTTGGAGAATTTTGAGCATTACTTTACTAGCATGTGAGATGAGTACAATTTGTGGTAGTCTGAGCATTCTTTGGCATTGCCTTTCTTTGGAATTGGAATGAAAATTGACCGTTTCGAGTCCTGTGGCCACTGCTGAGTTTTCCAAATTCGTTGGCATATTGAGTGCAGCACTTTCACAGCATCATCTTTCAGGATTTGAAACAGCTCAACTGAAATTCCATCGCCTCCACTAGCTTTGTTTGTAGTGGTGCTTTCTAAGGCCCACTTGACGTCACATTCCAAGATGTCTGGCTCTAGATTAGTGATCACATCATCATGATTATCTGGGTCGTGAAGATCTTTTTGTACAGTTCTTCCGTGTATTCTTGCCACCTCTTTTTAATATCTTCTGCTTCTGTTAGGTCTATACCATTTCTGTCCTTTATCAAGCCCATCTTTGCATGAAATGTTCCCTTGGTATCTCTAATTTTCTTGAAGAGATCTCTAGTCTTTCCCATTCTATTGTTTTCCTCTATTTCTTTGCATTAATTGCTGAAGATATATAGTATACTAACACATATATATGGAATTAGAAAGGTGGTAATGATAACCCAGTATGTGAGACAGTAAAAGAGACACAGATGTATAGAAGAGACTTTTGGACTCTTTGGGAGAGGGAGAGGGTGGGATGATTTGGGAGAATGGCATTGAAACATGTATACTTCATGTAAGAAATGAATCGCCAGTCTAGGTTCAATAGAGGATACAGGATGCTTGGGGCTGGTGCACTGGTATGACCCAGAGAGATGATATGGGGAGAGACATGGGAGGGGGGTTCAGGATTGGGAACTCATGTACATCCGTGGTGGATTCATGTCAGTGTATGGCAAAACCAATACAGTGTTGTAAAGTAAAATAAAAATAAATAAATAAATAATGAAAAAAAAGGCAGAGAAATTCGCCAACAACAACAACAAAAAGCTGGGTAAAGAGGGATGGAAGAGGTATCGGGGGGGGGGGGGGGCGTGTGTGTGAAAAAAATAGTAGGATCAGTGGACTGTCAGTTTCCAGGAGGCTGGAGATTATGGAATAGTCATCCCAGAGGATGAATTCAAAAATGGGAAATGGTGGTGGATAAGTGTGCTGTTTGAGAAAATCTAGGCAAACAAGGGTCTGAAACAAAACCACTCCCTGAAATTTGTTGTATGATGGTGCAAGTTATTTAGTTTTTCTCAGTCTCAGGCTTTTATATTTTTAAATTCTAAAGTGGGAATAATAATACGAAAAAGCTACAAAGATTATGATGTAATGGATATAAATAACTTTGCACCATGAATAGCAAATATTTGATACTTCAGAAAATGTCAACTCTTGCATTTCTACTATGTAGTAAGTGCTTTAAAAGGCTGGGCATCTCTTTCTATGTATGTGTGTCTCTCTTACACACACACACACACACACACACACACACACACACACACACCCGAAAACAAAAAATGTTTGCTGAAAAGTGATCACAGAGCTGAGCCCTGATGCATTGTTAGCAAATGAGTCTGGACCATGAAGTTTCTCAGGGATTTCTCCCCATAACTTAGGCCTGGGGAGGAGTTAGGTGGGGGTTGGGGTAGAGAAGGAGGAGTTTGAACACAGTAGGTGAGAGTTGGAAAAAATAACAAGCTTTCTTATTTTTAAAATTTGGTTTTCATCAACCATAATTATATTTGGGAAACATATGGAATCTGAAAGTTCTGATACATTTTTTACTTTAATATTACATAGAAAAATACTTAGATTTATTTGTTGCTATCCTTTTGAGGAGTACTTGAGTGGGAAATGCTTTATGGATTCCTTGGAGAATTTTTTTGGATATGAATATCATAAAGAGGAGATTCTGCAATTATTCCCTGATTGTTTTGGCGGAGTCAGTAGATACTTTCTGGAAGTTCGTCATTCTTGAAGCATCACTGGGAGAGGCTCTCTGAGGCTGGAGAAGGGGCAGGGTGGTTGTTCCACCCAGTGAGGTCAAGCTCTCTCTTTGGTAATCATGTCAGTTAATGGTCTCCAACTTCATAACCATAATAGCTTTCCTGGAACTACTTTATCTGGGGCTCAGTAATGAGACATATTAATGACATAGGTCTGAGGTACTGAAGTAAGTTTGGAGAAAAAGAGCGAGAGGGAATGCAAAAGATAGTGAGACTCAAGTGAATATAAAACCAAAAAGGCAAATAGATACCCCAAACTTCCAGTTATAAAATAAATAAGTCTTGGAAACATAATGTACAGCATGATGGTACTAAAGAAGAATTCTGTATTGTATACTTGAAAATTGCTAAGAGAGTAGATCTTTAAAGTCCTCATCACAAGAAGAGGAAAAAATTGAAAGTATGTGTGATGATGGATGTTGTTGTGGTGACCATTTTGTAACATATAGAAGTGTGAATCATTATGTTGCATGCACGCTCAGTCACTTCAGGTGTGTCAACTCTTCGGTGACCCTACGGACTGTAGCCCGCCAGGCTCCTCTGTCCATGGGATTCTCTAGGCAAGAATACTGAGTGTGTTGCCACGCTCTCCTCCAGGGGACCTTCCTAACCCAGGGATAGAACTCATGTCCGCATGCACCTCCTACATTGCACATGGATTCTTTACGCACTGAACCACCTGGGAAGCCCATTATGTTGTAGACCTGAAACTAATACATTGTTACAGATCAGTCATCGCTCAAGAAAATAGATAAATGAATGAATGCATCCATGGAGGAAACCATGCTTTGAGAGAGAATGTTGACTAACTCCGGGCAGGATTAGCCTGTCAAAAAATGAGTCTGATGAAGACAAGGAGTTTTAAAAACAGAGCCCTGTGCCTGGAGAAAGGAGGAGATCTGTTTTCTTTGTGCTTTCAGTTCAGTTCAGTTGCTCAGTCGTGTCCGACTCTTTGCGACCCCATGAATCGCAGCACGCCAGGCCTCCCTGTCCATCACCAACTCCTGGAGTTCACTCAGACTCACGTCCATTGAGTCAGTGATGCCATCCAGCCATCTGTCGTCCCCTTCTCCTCCTGCCCCCAATCCCTCCCAGCATCAGAGTCTTTTCCGATGAGTCAACTCTTCGCATGAGGTGGCCATAGTAAGACATTTTGATGACAAAAATGTCAAATTATTCCAGAGAGATCTGAAAATCATGCACAGGGATGTCTGTAAGGTCACAAGTAGATGGGATGCAGACAAGAACCAGCAGGTGAAAAAAAATAAAGAACCATCAAGTGAAAAGCAAGAGGTACCAGAAGGGAACCGGGCAGGACTTAGGACGGGGAGCTGGGGGTGGGAGTATGGAAAAAGAGAAAGGTTAGAACCATCAGAGACCACTAAAAGAAGTGCTGAAGAAAGAATGCCTTAGAGAAGAAGAGATGAGGGCAAAGCAGGCCAGAGCTGGCTTCCCAGAGAAGGCGCTTAAGCCCTTTTCTGAGAGCAGGAACTCTGGTGACTCAATTACTGTGCTACGTCTGTCAGGCTCTCATTATGCCTAACACACCAGGGACTGATGATCTTATTACATCAAACTTCAGAAAATATCAAGACTGCAATAAAAATGAGCCCAGCATTGCTGGGTTTTATGTTTTTCTTCTCACTATTATGTGCATTAGTCACTACACTGAAAGAGCAGTGAGAAGATGTGCCAAAAGTGATAGAGAAAACATGTCAACATTCGAAGAATAATTAATGAAAAGTGTTGCTGTTTTAATACCAGCAACGAAAGTTGATCCCAGCCTTACCCAGTTCTTCTCAACAGTACCCAGAATCTGTGTCTCCTGGATACAGCCACACCTGCTTTCTACACTGATAATGCCTTAGGTACAAGTTTGAGGAATGCTTCTTCACTATAGACTTCAGCCTGGCATCTGATCTTTCTGGATAAATTACCTAAGTATCCAAGTGTTCACTAAACTGAAGCTTTCCTTGCAATCTTCACCTTTGATATTCTAATTTTTCTTTTTGTAGTGTGGGTTTTTACTTTCTGGAACTTCATTGTGACTGAGCCCCTGCCTGAAACCACAGTCTGCTTGGCTAAGTTCCCAATGCATTGCTCCTCACTTCTTGCCTCCTTCTCCTTGGAGATTAAAATTCTTCTATCCTCTTCCATCTTCCTACTCTCCCCTGCCAGGTGAGAAAATTCCAGCTTCTGACTTTCTGGCTGGTGTTCAGAATCAGGTTCCTGATTTGCTGCCTTGAGGAAGATACTCTCAAGAAAAACCACACACTACAAACTTGAACTCAAGGGCTGGGTAGAATTATTCCTCCTGGCCCAGAGTTCTAAATAAATTAAAAGTATGAGTCATATTCCTGCTGGAATAGATTTGTTCCAGCATAGAATTAGAAATCTCTAGTCTCAATTATTCCTATTCATAATTTTCATTTTTAACACTCGTTGCATCCATAGCCTTTATTATGTCACTTAAATGTCAAATCTAAAAAATGCAAAAAACTAACAAAAATAACAAAAAGCAGCAGATTCACAAATATAGAGAACAAACTAATAGTTACAGTGGGAGAGGGAAAAGGGAAGGACATTTAGAGCTGGGGGATTAAGAGACACAAATTATTCATTACAAAGTAAGCTACAAAGATATACAACACAGGGAATATAGCTAATATTTTTTATACATTTAGTTATTTTTTAATTGAAGGATAATTGGTTTACAGAATGTTGTTTTCTGTCAAACCTCAACATGACTCAATAACTATAAATGGAGTGTAACCTATAAATTGTGTATCACTATATTGTATACCTATAACATATAATAGTGTATATCAACCATATTTCAATTTAAAAGACTCTTGGGATCCATCTATCATCTGTGTATCATCATTATCTATCCAGAGATATATCTGTGTTTTTAAAGTGTGATTAGAGATTAACTTTAGTGGTTAGAGATCAACCTTTGTGATTAGACATTTTTTCTAAATAACATTAATCTAAAACCACATTCAAAAACTATAGTCTTATACTACCTTCCCGTGGTCACCTGACATGCTTGTTAAAGTGCAGGAATCTGTGTTTGGGCTGAGAATCAGTATTCCTGACAAGACTGCTATGCCAACCCCCATCATTCTTAGGCACATTGTATTTCCTGAACTCTGCAGATGAAGAATTCATAAACCACAGAGCATCGCACCAGAGAAAGGACTATTTTGAAGTGGCATTAGTGGCCGGGAGGTGTAAACATGTGTCTGGGAGCCACCTCAAATCCTTTGTGGATATTAAAGTTATGAATGAGCAAAACTGGAAAGATATAAATAAGTGGACATGTAAATATATCTTTAAGTAGCTACTCATCAGTTTATTTTCCTCTTAATAGGAATTGAATGCTTTATCTTATCCATTCTTCAAAGAGATTAAATCTCTTTCCCATTAAAACTTGCCAGCCTCTTAGAGCCTATAGAGCTATCTGTCTTCTAGAATAACAAAGCTTTTTCGAATTTACCAGTAATTCCCAATGTTCCATAGAAAAATGGTTCTTAAACTATCCCCACCACTGTAGAAAAAGATTGACATGTTTCTGAAAATTCAGATTCATAAATGAGGGAAATAGTACCAATTATATATTCACTATTTAAGCTCCATGGCTTATTATAGATTATGCTTAGCCTTGCATTAATAAACTTCTTAACTTTTAAAAAATCAGGGTTTCTGAAACTTACTTGAACAAAGAGTCTTTTTCAAAAGCATAACATTTATCTACATTTCTCTCTTTGTCATTTATATGCTCTATGTTTGCAAATTAATCATTTGGAGCCTTGAACTATCTCTTATAATTATTGTTCATCCTTTTTTGCATTTGTAACTAAAGTATCTCTGATCAGTGTATGTGTGTGTCATGCATGATTGTGTGTTTGGTGTATTTTATTGAGTGAATTGTCCTGTTTACATGTATTGGTTCGGCAAGCAAAGCTTTTCTTCATGGGAGTGGACTTTGCTGGTGCTGTTAGATAGGATGAGGCAGGTTCTGAGACAGAAAATGAAACTGAGATACAGGCTTTAGTTAAATAGAGAGGGAACTCCATTCGCTCTGGGTCTTGCTATCTTTTATGGGTTTTAAATGATCATTTCTATTTTGATCATGATAATACTTGCCATGTATTGTGCACTTAAGCTGGGCAGTGTGCTAAGTACTTGCTATTTCTTCTGATTCCAAAAACAATCTGACGAAGGCCTTATTAATGCTATCATCCAAAAGATAGTAGTGCATAGCTACTAGTTTCTGGAGAAGGAAATGGCAACCCACTCCAGTGTTCTTGCCTGGAGAATCCCAGGGACGGGGGAGCCTCATGGGCTGCTGTCTATGGGGTCGCACAGAGTCGGACACTACTGAAGTGACTCAGCAGCAGCAGCAGCAGCAGCAGCAGCAGCAGCAGCAGCTACTAGTTTCAATCTATGCATGTGTGTAGCCAAATCGAGATTTGAACACATAGCTGTGAGACTTCAAAGCCCATGATCACGATCATTCTGCTCATAGTCTTAGAAGTCCTTGAGGGTGATCCCAAGGTGGTGAAGTTTGAAGGCAGCCTCTTCCAGATGAAAAGAGAATAAGAGCAGCCAAGAGGAGCCCCCCCCGCCAGCTGAAGATAAATACATACACATCCTAGGGCCCACGATCTTGTGCCATGGTGTTCCCCTTTATTTTGTCTTTTGTTTTCCTTCAACTGCTAATTAACCACATTTAAATATATAGGCTTGGGACTTTCCTGGTGGTCAAGTGGCTAAGACTCTGAGCTCCCAATGCAGGGGGCCCAGGTGTGCTCCCTGGTCAGGGAACTACATCCCACATGCCAAAGAAGACCCTGAGTGCCGCCACAAAGATCAAAGAGCCTGCCTGCCCCCATTAAGTCCTGGCGCAGGCAAATAAATAAATATATATTTTAAAAATAAATCAATATACAGGCTTTACTTCAGGTATTCTATGAGTAATCAAACAAAAGGTAAGATGGCCAAGACTAGACCATCAAGCTAAATGGAGAACAGTTTCCCCATTCAAAAGCAGGAACTAGATTGTTTGCCAGAGGAGAGGAACACCAGGAAGAGATTAGTACCTGCAAGAGCTGGCTGCTTTTGCATCTATCAAGATGATTTCATTAATATCTGGAACTTATTTTTAGAAATACAGTATTTTTTAAACACACATCTTCTGTAACAAATATCTAGTAAACTACTTTAAGGAAGGGACACTTTTTATTATCCCTTTAAAGTGTCCATAATGCTTATGGTAACTCATTCCAAGTATGTGCTCCATAAATACAGGTTAATAAGAGAGAATGAAACCTTTTCTGAGTAAATGGAATGGTGTTTGGGCATAAGGGAAAAAAAAAAAGCTTCACTTGGTGCATTGAGTGTTCTAAAGTATAAGTTTGAGATTAATAATGAGAATTATCATAGTTTTTGTAAAATATTAATTTGTTTTGCTTAAGGTATGAAGACTAGACTGCAAGGAGTTTTAAATTGCTTATCAATTTTTTGGCATCTAAATTTTACATTGTATCATTTAGCAGCAGGCTACTCATCAGAGTTTCCTTTGACTTTCAATTGCATGATATAGTGAGATTCCAAACAGATATAATTTCAGGAAGGTGTTTGATCAAATTTATTTCTGATCTCAGAAGAACAACCACAGAGCAGTTGTCTGTAGCTTCTATTTTATCTAATGGCTTCTATTTAATTAAAATTGTGTTCCTAGTCTAGAAAGTATTTTCTAAGAAACACTTTCATTAATTCCATTTGTAGCAACATGGATGGACAGGGATTATCACTCTAAGTGAAGTAAATCAGAAAAAGAAAGACAAATACCATATGATATAACTTATATGTAGAATCTAAAATATGCTATGAATGAACCTATCTATGAAACAGAAGCAGACTCACAAAGAGAATAGACTTATGGTTGCCAAGGAGGAGGCATAGTAGGGGAAGGAAGGATTGGGAGCTTGGGGTTAGCAGATGGAAACTAGTATATATAGAATCGAGAAACAACAAGGTCCTAGTGTATAGCACAGGGAACTACATTCAATGCCCTGTGATAAACCATAATGGAAAAGAACATGAAAAAGAGTACATATATATATGTATATTCGAATCACTTTGCTCAGCAGAAATAAATGCAACATTGTAAATCAATTATACTTCAATAAAGTAGTGTATATATATATATATATATATATATATATATATGTTTGCATATACAGGAAAAGTAACTCTATCCAGTGACTGCTGCTGCATATTAAAGAGAAACATGTATTTTCATAAATTTCAAATAAAGTTTTCTTAGGTTCCAATCTAATGTCACCATCTACTGAGAAATTATGGCAGAAAGCTAAGAAGAATGAAAGAGTCTCTTGATGAAAGTAAAAGAGGACAGTGAAAAAGCTGGGTTAAAACTCAACATTTGGAAAACTAAGATCATGGCATCTGGTCCAATTACTTCATGGCAAATAGATGGGGAAACAGTGGAAACAGTGACAGACTGTATTCTTTTGGACTCCGAAATCACTGCAGATGGTGACTGTAGTCATGAAATTAAAAGATGCTTGCTCCTTGGAAGAAAAGCTATGACCAACCTAGGCAGCATATTAAAAAGCAGAGACCATCTAGCTTTGACTACATCTGTCTAGTCATGGCTATGGTTTTTCCAGTAGTCTTGTATGAATGTGAGAGTTGGACGATAAGAAAGCTGAATGCCAAAGAATTGATGCTTTTGAACTGAGGTATCAGAGAAGACTCTTGAGAGTCCCTTAGACTGCAAGGAGAGCCAATCAGTCCACCCTAAAGGAAATCAGTCCTGAATATTCACTGGAAGGACTGATGCTGAAACTGAATCTCCAATACTTTGGTTACCAGATGTGAAGAACTGACTCACTAGAAGAGGCCCTGATGCTGGGAAAGATTCAAGGTGGGAGGAGAAGGGGAAGACAGAGGATGAGATGGTTGGATGGCATCACTAACTTGATGGACATGAGTTTGAGTAAGCTCTGGGAGTTGGTGATGGACAGGGAAGCCTGGCATGCTGCAGTCCATGGGGTTGCAAAGAGTCGAACATGACTGAGTGACTGAACTGAACTGAACTGAGAAATTACCAAGTTCATGCCAGGAAATACAGTTTCAATTTAAGGTACACTTGGCTCAAGTCTCTGATCATGACTAACACTGGAATCAGCATGACCCAGTGGCTAAAAACAAGAAGAAAAATAAACAAAACAAAGCAAAAATAACCCCTCTGAACATATGACTTAAATAAAGACGTCTGGACTCTAGTCCAAGAATTGTCAATGCCTTGCTTCATGGTTTGGGGTCCTGTACATCACAAAGGAAGAGGCTGAAACTTGCCCTTTTCATCTTTTCGTGACAACGAAGAGATGAGGACCGATGTGGATTTGGGTGAGACTATATTAACAATCACTGCAGTAAAACAATCCTACTGAAATAACCAACAAGGGTGACTCAACCCAATGGGTAAATCACAGTGGATGGGATCAGAAGGCCTTTAGCTGCTGGTTTAAATGGAGGAGAGCCTGTGTGTCTGCTCATTGGTGGATGTGGGGTGGGGGACAGAGGTAGGTTTATCAGCATAAAGCTTCTCTTTCATCAGTGGAAAACTCTGAATAGTGCTTTTCTTTAAGATATTCCTAACTGTTGCCATACTGTTTTAGAAACGGTCTAGGAATTACAATGAGACTCACTGTCATTCAGCAGTCTCAACTTTCGTCACATTTAAAATTTTATGCGTGCATGTTCAGTCGCTACAGTCGTGTCCGATTCTTTGTGACCCAATGGTCCATAGCCCTCCATGCTCCCCTGTCCATGGGATTCTTCAGGCAAGAATACTGGAGTGGGTTGCCTCGCCCTCCTCCAGGGGATCATCTCCACCCAGGTATCAAACCAGCATCTCCTTCATGCAGGTGGATTCTTTACAGCTGAGCCACTGGGGAAGCCCTTTAAATTTTACATTACATGTGAAAAGGAAGAATGAGGATTAAAACTGCTATTGGTGTCACTGGACACATATTTTTATATATAATAATTGGTGATCAGTTTTCACTTTTGGGGGCATTGCATTTGTTATTTCTTGATCCTTTCTCTATTCAAGCCACTAGTCCATGAGGTGCAGAATAACAGAGAAAAAAAAGAGTGAAGAGTTTGGATTTGGGGATCTTCAAAAGGTAAGGTCAAGATATAAGGCAAAATTTGAAAGAAGTTTTAATCAGTCAGGGTTAGTTTCCCAATTAGAGAGTCTAGACAGGGGAAGGTGTGTGGCCCAGGGGAGGTAAGAGCATAGAGCTTGGCTTGTTCCCTGGAAATCCTCCTGCTTCTGTCCTCCTTGGCCAGAGGCCCGGGACCTGGAAAAGGCTGGAAACCTGAGACAGAGCAGAGCCTGTGCCACCTTCCCTGAGGAGGGCTGGGGAAAGCAGCGTGGCTCTGGAGCCCAAGAAACCTCACAAGCAGTGCTCAGGAGGGGTGGACCTGCGTCAGCTCCCCGTGGTCCCACACTCTCCATGTATTTCCATACATTTCAAATAATGTTTTCTTAGGTTCCAATCTAATGTCATCATTGACTGAGAAGTTACCCAGTTCATGTCAAGAAATCAAGAATGAAGAGTTTCAAGTTTAAGATACACTTGGTTCAAGTCTCTCATAATGACTAACACTGGAATCAGTATGGCCCAGTGGCTAAAAACAAGAAAAATAAATGAAATAGAGCAAAACAATTCCAAACATATGACTTTAATAAATCGTGGTGTGAGGAAGGCAGACCAATTTCCCTTGCTGCCCAGAGTGATGCAAACATGCACAGGATGCTGGCAGGTCTCATGTGAGTAAGAGGCAGATGTAGGAAAATGTGTGGACCAAGAACTAAGATCCAAGTCCATCCTAAAGGAAATCAACCCTGAATATTCATTGAGGACTGATACTGAAGCTGAAGCTGCAATACTTTGGCCACCTAATGCAAAGAATGACTCATTGGAAAAGACCCTGATGCTGGGAAAGGTTGGAGGCAGGAGGAGAAGGGGATGGCAGAGGATGAGATGGTTGGATGGCATCACCAACTCAAGAGTTTGAGCCAGCCCCAGGAGTTGGTGATGGACAGGGAAACCTGATGTGCTGCAGCCCATGGGTCACAAAGAGTCAGACATGACTGAGTGACTAAACAACAAAAACAAATCTTAACAGCCCCCCCACTTCCAGTGACGCTCTGGTACTTAGTCAGATTCCGCCCCCCCCCGCCCCCCTGCCACCTCCACAATGGCCTCTAGAAACTTAGATGTAACCCTGGCAGAAGGACATAATTGGATGGAAATTAAGTTTTGTCACCTGGGAGACTGTGAGTTTGTCATGGAAATCAATTCTGGTTACAGATTAATAAAGATGATGCACTTAGAGGTCTTGTTTTGTGGACCCAAGTTAGTTTCCACAAGGTGTCTGTACTGACAGCCGCTGAAACTCCAGGGCAGCACTGGGTTCCTTGGTTGCCTTTTTCTAGATGTGTTAAGCTCGATCCCATTTTCCCCTTTTGGATTTTCATTTCTGAGCTCTGGTGGGTGGTGTTCTGATAAGTAACTAACAGCTACTCTCTGTTTCAGTTGAACAGTCTGGTTTGTATTAAATAACCAAGGTCACTTAGATACATACCTTATCATTACCTGAGGGTACTGAACTGCTGTTTTTACACATTAACTTGTATTATCTCTCAGTTCATGGGGAAATAAAAACATATGCGGCAAAAGGAGAAGTTTTAGAATTTTATGAGTTAACATTTTTCTGTCTTAAGTCTGCTCTTTTATGAGCAATGAGAGCAACTGCCTTCTGTTTGTCTAGTGTGTTGCCGTATATATGCTAAAACAACAGTTTCCTCTTATTTTTGAAGGTTTCCCCTTAACTCCTCCAACTGGCAGACACTGTGGGGTTGCATGCACTCAACTGAAAGACAAAGAAAGACAGAGAAACTAGATATTTTTTGCA
The DNA here is from genome assembly GCF_016772045.2 of Ovis aries. Taxonomy (NCBI): domain Eukaryota; kingdom Metazoa; phylum Chordata; class Mammalia; order Artiodactyla; family Bovidae; genus Ovis; species Ovis aries. The sequence continues at coordinate 49,783,956 of NC_056063.1, forward strand.
GGGCTCCACTCACCGACCATTTGACTTTGTCAGAGTCATTTCTCTTCTTTGCATCTCATCTGCCTTACCTGTAGAAGGAGGGCTCCAGCTAAGTGTCTTTTAGTTCCTTATTAATGCAGAGATGTCCTGGTTCCATGGGTACTTGTCCTCTGTGGGATGGTAACCAAAACAAACTGAGATCAGTAGCTGGGACACAATTAGGTAAAGCATTAAATATTATATTGCATTATATTACTGTACTTTGGTAAATTTGTGTAAGCGAAAGATCTTGTCTCTTTTTCCCTGTTAGCACTGGTGATCTACAACTCTGGATCTGGATAAACAGTGCAATTTAGAAGATCTAACTTTGTTACTAGGAGAATATAGAGTTGGCTGCAGGTTATAGGGATGGGCAAGTAATTCATAAGTGGTGGTTGTTTGATCCCTAAGTCCTGTCCAACTCCATTGCGACTCTATAGACTGTAGCTCACCAGGCTCCTCTGTTCATGGAGATTCTCCAGGCAAAAACCCTGGAGTGGCTTGCTAATTCCTTCTCCAAGGGATCTTCCTGACCCAGAGATTGAGTCCACGTCTCCTGCATCAAAGGTGGATTCCTTACCACTGAGCCACCAGGGAAGCCCAATTCATGGGTTAGATACCCAATAAGGGATCGTCTCTTTACTACCATGTCCAAACTCTCCTTCTTCCTCACCTTCCCCAGGAACTAATTACTCACTTTGGGTTCCCCCATAAGTGGGCCATGAGATGAGGATTTCATGGAAATAGTTTACTTGGAGGTGATCCCAGGAAGATTGATAGGAGAGTAGAAGAGTAACATGGAGAAGAGAAGAAAGACATTTGATGTGCCGTCCTGCTGGGACGTTTGGAAGGTGGAGAACCTGCTCCAGAGTTTCCCCCTCTCTGCTGGGATGAGAGAACCAGGGGACTGATGCACTATATTTCTATCCTGTCCTGCTTACAAGCCTGAACTCTTCCAGAAGTCCTGCCTGCTCCCTGGATAAGCCAGGGCTTCTCCCTTGGCCAGAGAAAGCCTGAGGGTGGAGTCACAGATGCTTGTGTAGGTGGCAGGTGGTGAGTGTGGAGACAGGACTGGTGATGCCAACGTGATTTGGGCAGGGCACCAACAGCATCTGCTGTGCTCCCCTCATCCAGACAGGAAGACTCCTTTTGCTCCAAAGATTCCCCTTCTAGCCTCTAATTCTTCTTACTCTCACTTAGTTTATATTTATAGTCTAGAACATCTCCTTAGATATTGAATGTTCTGCGGACTTTCCTCATCTATATGCAACCTCATTTCATGACTCCTCAGCTTTCCTTCTGTGATCAAGCCAGTCCACACACATGATTTTGCCTTTCATTCTTTGTTAAGCTGTTCTTTCCACTTGGAAAGTGTTCATCAATGGTTTACATGAATCTGTGTCCTTTCCAGTACAAAGAAAGTTTTTTATAAAGAACATAGCTAATGCTTTATAATTATTTTCAGATTGATTTACATACCATCTCAGGGGTTCTCTCTTTCCAAAGGCCTCTGTAATAAATCCTTTAGTCTATATCCTCTCAGCCCTTGTATTCTACTCCTTCCCCTTTACGTATCTAACATTATTCACCTTTTTAGTGTGGTGGTGATGGTTTAGTCTCTAAGTTATGTCCAGCTCTTGCAACCCCATGGACTGTAGCCTACCAGGCTCCTCTGTTCATGGGATTCTCCAGGCAAGAAACTGGAATGGGTTGCCATTTCCTTCTCCAGGGGATCTTCCCGACCCAGGAATCGAACCCAGGTCTCCTGCATTGTAATTTAAAAATTTAAAAATTTAAATTCTTTACCGACTGAGCCACCAGGGAAGCCCATCATTAATTCAAGGAAGCCTTTCTGGTGCCCTGTGATTAGATTAGATTTCCATATTGCCTTCTCCCAGACCATTCCATGTTTGTTCTTTGTAGTTGATTATTTCTGTTCACCATCGACCTTCCAGAGTTTGCTTCAAAGGTCATGAGACCAGGTACCATGGTTTTACTGCATTCCTAGAATAAGTCCTAGTGACTGGCACATAGTAGGCTTGGACTGAAATTTGTTAAATCACTGTATGAAGAAACTATGCCACTTGGGGCTGATTCACATGTTAAAGAAGATTGCTTTGACTTCTTCTGGGTGTTTTCCTCATGAATTTATAAATCTATTACAAATCTAAAGTGGAGATTATTTCTCTTGTCTTCCCTCTGGAGTGCTCTACGCAATGCACTTCATACAGTAGGAGCTTAATATGTTTGTAAATAAATTAACTTGATGACTCCAAGGCCCCACACTGCATGCTTTGGTAAGAGCTAACTTGGCCCACCAAAGGCATGCTGCTCTCCCCAGGTGAAGTAGAGCAACAATTCAACTAGAGCAAATTAATTGCAGGAGAGTCTGAGTAATAAAATCGGGTTTCAAATAGAGAAACAGTGAAGAAATATATCCTGTGATTAGGAAGGATAATGAAGTTACTGAAAATAGACACTGATTCTGAATGTGCAGGGAATGCTTGGGAAGATAAAAATATTGGGATATGTGTGCCAATTGGTCTTAATAAGACAAACTAAGAAAAATAAACTAGTCTAAGGAGCACAAGCAAGCACAAGATTTGCAGTCATTAATTCTGGAAAAAAAAAAGAGAATGGGAGCAAAGCAAACTAAATTTTTGAAAATGCAAAACATGTTGATCAGTTTAAATCAATATACATTAAAATAACAGAGACACTTTTGAAAAGATCTAGTGTTTAACAGAATAATCTCAGTAATCACTATCAAAGAAAATTACTCTTAAATGTGTTATGTTTTCCTGGTGAGATCATACAATTAGAGAATAGAACAGAAGAACATTATCTTTATATCTATAATATTTTATCTGCTTATAGACTCAATTTCTTTAATAAATATATATGTAGATATCTATTCAGCAGAGCATAAATTAAAAAAAAAATCAAAATAAAAAGTACTTTGGCTCAAGCATTCAATATAGTATGATAGAAGAGTTCATTTGCCCTTACTAGATTGGGTAGAAACCTGCTAGCTTTTTTGGAATATTATCCGAATAAAAAAAAGATAACAAAGGAAGTCATAAAGGGGCAAAATATCATGTAGGAGGCTGTATAATCTTTAAATACATGTAAATATTATATATTAACAAATACATATTTTGTATTTTGGGGCAATCAAAAGCTTTGACTGATATGGAATCTGTTTCCAGGAGTAGATTATTGCATTAGATCTCTGAAAAAAAAAGGAAATTTGGGACTTTTACCTGACATAATCAGGCTAAAATTAGTGAAAGTGCGGTCTTTGTCTGTGATAGAAAGGTGACAGATGATGGTGAGCAGTGGTGAAACAGTTTCTTTTCCTGCAATCACTTGGAATCACGTGCACATTGGAACTACGGCTTTGGGTGTCAACCTGTTGCTACTACATAACAGCATAAAGGAATTCAAGTGGGAGTGGGAATGACTGCTTTCTCTCTCTCTCTCTCTCTTTTTTTTTTTTTATAAAAAAGAGAATTACAAGATTAAATATGAAACTCAAGTCACCAACTTAAACCCAGGAGACTCTATCTGAAGATGCTGGCGGAGTCTTTTGACTCTTACAGCTGCAAAGCTAAGGTACCCAACAAACAAAGGAATAGGCTGGCCATGGATTGTCAAGTTAACTCATTATTTACTATGCCCTCTCTCCAGGTGTCTTCTGGGAAAGGTAAAGTATTTAATGAAACAGAGTAAGCCCCAGAACATTGAAATAAGAATTATGGAAGGGTTTGAAGGACTTGGATTATCCACAAACCCCAAATATTTTAAGCTTCTGCTAGTGGATGCAACCCAAGTAGTTCATGGAGATTCTTTTCTTAGTCTTAATGAGCTAGTCCTCCCTTTCTTGATTCAGTCTGTTCTCTTCGGGTCCTCAATCTCTTTTCCATAATGTTTATCTCAAATTGATAACTAGAGTTGTTATCTGAATACTCAATTATGTTGTTTACCATAGTCATATATTTATATACTAAAATAAGTATATTTAGCTATTTAGATTATAACGTACAAAGGAGAGATACATGGGACTAAATCCAAAACATGCCAAAGATGCTAAAGAGTGAAAAACTATAGTTTTATGTTAACCTGATTTTTATAAGAACATATGTGCAATTATCTGAATTCATTGCGAAGGCAAATTAATTTTAATTCCTAGGTAGGTTGACTGACAGAAAGTTGTACTGAATGGTGATTATGCTAAAGAAGATTAAGATGCCATAAATGATTTGCCATAATATATAAATGGGAATCAACAAACTATATTTATGATATGAATCCTATGTACTTTCTGTGCTTCCTAAACAGGCACAGAAAAAGCCTTGAGAAATGCTTTGAAGAGGGAACCACTGGCATCATTTAAAAGTGTAATTGTGTATACTATCAGGTATAAGATAGATAGCTGATGGAAGTTGCTGTGTAGCACAGGGAACCCAGCTTGATGCTCCGTGATGACCTGGAAGGATGGGATGCAGGGAAGGGAGGGAGGGGATGTATGTATAATTATGGCTGATTTGCACTGTTTTAGGGCAGAAACTCAACATGGTAAAGATTTTAAAAGTTGCTCAGTCGTGTCTGACTCTTTGTGACCCCATGGACTGTAGCCTACCAGGCTTCTTAGTCCATGGGATTTTCCAGGCAAGAGTACTGGAGTGGGTTGCTATTTCCTTCTCCAGGGGATCTTTCTGACCCAGTGATCGAACCCGGATCCCCCACATTGCAGGCAGACACTTTACCCTCTGAGCCACCAGAGAAGCCCAAGATTTTAAAAAATATGGAAATAAAAAATGGAAAAAAGAAATGAACTCTATGCCAGTATAAAATAAAAATTAAATTTAAAAAATGTGATTGTTGTTTTTCGTGTAGATCAAGGATATTATTGGGGGACACTAATATTGAACTTATCTGCCTGATTACAATGGAGATGGGAAGATCCTATGGTGGAGGTGGTCAGGTGCAAAAGCCAAATCAGGCACTTAACCTCCAGAGACTAGACGGTTGTGCTTTCTCTAATAGAGACACAAGCGATTTGACATTGGTTTATTGATCATTGGGTCTATGGAAATACACAGGCAACTCACAAATTTCCTAACAAATTTGCATTGAAAAAACCATGTCTCTTCGTAGAGCTCACCAAAAGGGAGACAGTCATTATCTCTATTTCTAGACCTGTGGTCATTTTATGGTGTAAGTACACTCTGAGGAAAGGAATATAAGTAGACCTTTCACCCTGCTTTTGGATAATGGATCCAAAATAGCACATTCCTGGCAAGGAAAATTGGCACTGTGGTTCAATGACCAGAGTGGAAGCTTTTGGTGGTCAGGTGATGAAGAGAGTCTTGAGCCAAGTATACCACACAGTGGGCACAGTGGGTCCTGAAGACACATCCTCTTATTTTCCCTCCATTTCCTGAGTGTATGCTGGGGAAAAATACCAGGCAATGGCCTGATATTGACATTGGCATCCTGACTCAAAATGGGCTATTATGAGAGGAAGGACCAATGATGATGGAAGTCCTAAATCTCACCTTCCTCACTAAAAGAGTAAATCAAGAGTAAAAAAACACATCCCTGTGGAAACTCAGAGATTAGTGCTACCACCTAATAGGTGAAAAGGGAGATACTTATGTTTGAGAAAGATTGTGGCACTAAGGTAAAGGAGAAGCAACTCTTTAAGATATTTCCAGCCATTAACCAAAATTTCCTGGTGGACATTTTCAAGGACCACAACTATTCATTAGAACACACAGTGCAATTTCTAAATAGTGTTCTTGAAGGAGACCCTGTAAAAACAGTGGTAGCACAAGAATTTGTTCACCAAAATGAGACTATCACTTCTCATACTGCACAGAAGTCTAAGGAGAAAAAGGCAAAGACATTGAAAGAGACTGAAGATATACCAAGTGAACCATCTTTCCAGGACTTTCAGTACCCAGAGTATGTTGACTACAGGGCAGAGGCTCTCCTGCACCAGTAGAAGAGGATGGAATGCTACAGCAAGGCAAAAGAAGCTTATCGGATAGGGAAGAAAGATGTTGCCACATTTTATGCCCAGCAGGGTAGTCTCCATGAGCAGAAGATGAAAGAAGCTAATCACCTTGCTGCTGTGGAGATATTTGAGAAAGTCAATGCCTCCCTACTGCCACAGAAGGTTCTAGACCTCCATGGGCTGCATGTGGATGAGGCTATAGAACATTTGATGACAGTTTTACAGCAGAAAACTGAAGAATTTAAGCAGAAAAGTGGCAAGTCCTATCTCTCTGTGATAACGGGGAGAGGAAACCACAGCCAGGGAGCAGTTACTTGCATCAAACCAGCCGTCATTAAACACCTCACAAGCCATAACTTTAGATTCTCTGAAATTAAACCAGGGTGCTTGAAAGTCATGCTAAAGTACAAGAAACATCCTAAAAAGTGTGAACATTTTAGCTTAAAATTAGCTTTATATACAGTGATTTGTCAATTTTACGTAAATGTATGTTTTATTAGTAGTGATGTCCAGTTGTAAACAGAAAAACATGATGTTTTTCAAAATTCAAGAGAAGTTTAATTTTTACTGAATCAAATGCCAAATGTTATCTATTAAAGATATTAAAAAGAATTTTTATTGATTACCAGATGTCTAAGAAAATTATTAGCTGTGGTTTTAAAGACTGAAATGCTCTGATACTTTCTCAGACAGAAAATGTTACCCTATATTAATTGTTGTTTGATGTTTCATAAAGTCTTAAAGGCTTCTATGAGAGGTATTTAAAGGGCTTTGAGATCTAGTAGAAGGCAATGGCAACCCATTCCAGTACTCTTGCCTGGAAAATCCCATGGATGGAGGAGCCTGGTAGGCTGCAGTCTATGGGGTCGCTAAGAGTTGGACACGACTGAGAGACTTCACTTTCACTTTTCACTTTCACACATTAGAGAAGGAAATGGCAACCCACTCCAGTGTTCTTGCCTGGAGAATCCCAGGGACGGGGGAGCCTGGTGGGCTGCTGTCTATGGGGTCGCACAGAGTCGGACACGACTGAAGCGACTTAGCAGCAGTGCTACCACCCATGACTAGAAACATAGGGAGTGGTCATTTTTATCACAGCCCCATTTAACTCTCCAATTAGGCTGATGGGGAAGACAGGTGGGTCTTGGAGAATGAGAGGGGATTATCATAAACTGAATCAGGGGAAGCTTCCAACTGTAGCTGCTGTTCCAGATGTTTTTTCCTTACTAACTCAGATCAGTCCTGCCCCTGGCAATCATTCCAGGCTGAAGTGCAACCAGCTCTATCAGGCAGCCCATGGGATCTAGCAGATCCATGAAGCCTGAGCTGTCTGTAGCAGATTGGGATGCTTTATGGAGCCCCAGTATTCAACTCAGGGGTGAGACTCATAATATTGTTTTTGAAATATAAGCTACGGCCTCTTCAGCAAGTAACTGTTCCTATTTTGAGAAATGCCTCTTGAATTGCTACTGGACCTCAGTAGAACCACAAAGCCCAATTCTGTGAACTGAGCTTCCCATTATGAACTGGTCATTAGCTTATCCATCAAATCATGAAGTGAGACATATCCAGCAGTAGTCCATCAAGTGGAATGTACATTCAGGCTCACATCTATATAAGGAATGGACTCACACCAATGTTGAAGGGATAAGCTAAATTGTACGAGGAGGGTGTTTCTCCTCCCCATAGATATCTTCCTGTTCAACTGCTTCTCTCTATATATACCATGGGAATGATCTCATGGAGGTATTCCCATGACTAATTAGTAGCTTGAGAAGTTATATACACATTTCTTCCTGGTGTTCTGGAACCCATATTAGGTGGATCTAATTCTACCATACTGAGTCATTTATTACAGTTGTTTTTCTAAAGAGGATGGATACATGATTTTGAACTGTGGTGCTGAGGAAGACTCTTGAGAGTCCCTTGGACAGCAAGGAAATCTAACCAGTCAATCATAAAAGAAATCAACCCTGAATATTCATTGGAAGGACTGATGCTGAAGCACCAATACTTAGGTCACCTGATGCAAAAAGCTGACTCATTGGAGAGGACACCGATGCTGCAAAAGATTGAGAGCAGAGGGAGAAGGGGGCGACAGAGGATGAGAAGGTTGGATGGCATTACCAACTCAATGGATATGAGTTTGAGCAAACTCCAGGAGATAGTGAAAGACAGGGAAGCCTGGCATGCTGCAATCTGTGGGGTTGCAAAGAGTCAGACATGACATCCTCTAACTTGCCTAGAAATAGTCATGGATTGAGTTAAGTAATAACACAAACTAATAGTTGTTAGTAGTGTGAGCAGGCAGTTAGGAGTTTGAGAGTAATAAGACTGTTTTGGTAGAGGTATGTAGATAAACTTTTTGGGATGGCTCCAGGTGGGAAAATATTAGCATGCCATTTAAATGGTTATCAAGGGTCTCTAAAAGGTCAGAATAGATAAGATGGTCTACTTTCTAAATGTCAGTCAGCTCCTCTCCTTCTGACTAGTGCTGACTTAGTGGTCTCTTGAGTGATGTAGCAATGGTGATAGTGGTGGAATTTATTATAGTGGTTTCAATGTTGTCCTCCTCAAATATATCCTTGTCCTAACCCCAGAACCTGTGAATGTGATTGTTTTGAGAAAGGGTCTTTGCAGACATTATTAAGTTAAGGATCTTGAGATGAGATCACCCTGAATTATCTGCTGCTGCTAAGTCACTTCAGTCCTGTCCGACTCTGTGCGACCCCATAGATAGCAGCCCACCAGGCTCCCCCGTCCCTGGGATTCTCCAGGCAAGAACACTGGAGTGGGTTGCCATTTCCTTCTCCAATGCATGAAAATGAAAAGTGAAAGTGAAGTCACTCAGTCGTGTCCAGCCCTCAGCAACCCCTTGGACTGCAGCCTTCCAGGCTCCTCTGTCCGTGGGATTTTCCAGGCAAGAGTACTGAAGTGGGGTGCCATTGCCTTCTCCACTGAATTATCTGAGTGGATCCTAAATCCAATGACAAGTGTCCTTATGAAGGAGAGGAGAGAACACACAGACCCAGAGAAGGCCAGGCAAATATAGAGGCAGAGATGGGGGTTATGTAGTCATAAACCAGGGGACACCTGAAGTTACAAGAGGTGAAGGAAGGAATAGGACCAACTGACACCCTGCTTTCTAACTTCTGGCCTCTGAACCATGAGAGATGAACCACCAAGTTTGTGGTAATTTAGTACAGCATTTACAGAAATGAATGTACCCCAAATTGGGACTTCTCTATGTAACACTTGTTTTATGTCATCATTGCTGAGGGCTCAATTTTCCAGAAGAATTTGTTCACCCTGAACAAAGGGCTGAGGACCTGGGTGAAAGTCCTGGCAGGTTGCTACTTTGGACAATTTCCAACAAACATTCAGTATATGGATTTGCTTTTCCTGCCTGTTATACTCCTGAAAGCACCATTGATTATGGACTTAACATATAATCTTTTTACTTCATCAGAAGATTATGTTCAATATTTCTCTGGCCACACAATTGGTTTTCAGTGAATAAAATCAGGCAGTGTGCTGCTGCTCGTGGGATTATTGGTTTTATTGTATAGCTGTCATCTGAAAGCAGCTTACTTGTAGAATGGTTGCATGGCCTATGGAAGACTCCCTTTGAGTCTCAGGTGAGTGATCTTGTGTGTGAGACTGGAGTGCCTTTTCAGGAGAACCTTGGGGACCTGAAAAGAACTGTTGGGACCGTTTTAACTCATAGATGGAATAGATGAGTCTGGGTAAGAGTGGATGGTGTTTTGTGTTACTTAAGATTACACCTCATAGTGTACTCCAGAAAACTGTGCTAGCTTCCAAGGCTTCTGGCTTCAAGGATTTGATAAACAAGGGATGAATGTACCTACAAGGCATCATAATAAGGGTTCTTTTGAGTTGGAACTGGAGACTATCACTGGTCTTCACTGTGAGTTGAATGTATGGAAAAGAGGGATTATGGGGCTGTCTGGGTGATTAATCCTGACACCGAAGGAAAAATGAGGTTATTACTTCACAGTGGAGGCAGAAAACAATGTGGACAGAGCCAGCCAAGCTGAGAGCAGGGCTGGAGATCTTTGTATAGTCATTTCTAGAAGTGAAAAAAAAAAAAAATAAAGGCAAGTTCAATCTTATATAGTAGGGCCATCCAAGACCCAGGGCTCTTAGGAATAAAGGTTTGAAGTATCCTGGGGCAAAGTTACTCAACCAGCTTTTGCACTGGCTGATGGCAAAGAGAACATGCCATCTATTTGTCTTCATGATTTTGAATAAACAGGGACTGCAGTCCCCTGTATATGATCTTACTTGTTCTCTTGCTCCATATATATATGTATATATATATGACTATATATTTTATATACATTATATGTGTATTACATATGTATATAATTAATGTATCTCATTTCCTACTCATTTGTACTCACTATTATATATAGGGCATATCTAATCCAGAAGCTGAACAATATTTATATGGGATATTTCTGTGGGATGGAGGCAAAACTAGAGAAGATCTATTCAAAGATCTGAGACATGTAGTTGGATTTGTATATAATAGGACTTTGAATGTTCTTCATGTTGTAAGAGTTGAAGTGTGTGTTTCAATTATACAAGAGATAGTATTTTTTAGAAGTAGATTTTGGGGAGAAGAAGGATGTATATGGATGCTAAATAGTGGAAAAGGTGGAATATAGGGGTAACTTTCATATTTTTGCTGCCCAAGGTCCCAAGCTCCTCAGCTGGGGAAATTCTCCATTATTTGAAGATTCAAAATAAGGTTTATATAATTCCACATTAGAAGCTCACACCGGATAAATATTCATTTTCTCTGCAAGCTAGAGTGTGTGCACACAACCTAAACTTGGATAGTGAAAGACTCATGTTGAGGAGCTTTGAAACTAGAAGGGATGCAAAGGAGCTGCGATATCCATTCATTTTGAGAATGTCATTGGTGCTGTGGGGTCTAGTGTGGATGACACTGTTTGTGGCAATGTTGGTGAATTCCAGGCAAGTCTGTGGAGTTGGCAGTAGTGCTCTAAGTCAGTCATTCCTGTGGAAAGGTCTTGACTGTGATCCTGCTTCCTGCTGATTTACTGAAGAAAATTTCCTGATTTTCTTCCATGTCATAGAACACAGAATTTGCCTGGGCTTTGTCCTAGCTACTAGGAGGGAACTTTTAAATCCTTGGACTTCTGAGTGATGGAGTGTCTTTGTTATTTATGGTTGGTCTTTCAGATCACACCTAGTAGTTTATACTAACAAGGAAAGTGATGGCAGGCTCTTGAACAGTTTTGCTAATGAGATAGACCACTTATCATGCATGACCTATGCATGCATGCATAACACTTTCTTGAGTTCTGTTCATTATTCCAGTGAATTATCTAACCTGAGGGAATAGGGGAAACCTCTGAAGGCCCCAGGATACTTCAAACCTTTATTCCTAAGAGCCCTGGGTCTTGGATGGTCCTACTATATAAGACTGAACTTGCCTTTATTTTTTTTTCACTTCTAGAAATAACTATACAAAGATCTTCAGCCCTGCTCTCAGCTCTCAGACCACAAAGACCAACCAGGAGATTAGAGGTTTAGTGCTTTGAGCTATGTAGTATCTACCTGATCTTCACAGAGGCTGGGGAGCTGGAGATTTAGTTCAATCACATGAGCAATGATTCAACTAATCACATTGATGGAAGGAAGCCTCAATAAAAACCCTGGACACCCAAATTCTAGTAAACTTCCCTGGTTGGTAACCATATAGCTATGTGCTAGAAGTGTGAAATATCCTGAGGACATGAAAGCTTTGTATTTTGGATCTTCTCAGATCCCATATATTAAACATCTGTGCATTCGGTTGGTCTTGATTTATATTTAAATTAAAATAAAATTGTACTTGTAAGTAATATGACACTTTACTGGGGCTTCCTCAGTGGCTCAGTGGTAAAGAATCCACCTGCAATGCAGGAGCTGCCGGAGGCACAGATTTGATCCCTGGGTTGGGAAGATCCCCTGGAGGAGGGCATGGCTACCCACTCCAGTATTCTTGCCTGGAGAATCCCATGGACAGAGCCTGGCAGGCAATAGTCCATGGGGGTGCAAAGAGTCAGACACACCAGAAATGACTTTATCATGCATGCACGCATAACACTTAAGAGTTCTGTTCATTATTCCAGTGAATTATCTAACCCGAGAGAATAGGAGAAACCTCTGAATTTGTAGCTAGTTGGGGAGAAGGAGGCCTGAGAATCTTGGAGCTTGTGAAGAGAGGGGATTCTTGTAGAGGACTATGCTCTTAAACATGAAATTTGGCCTCAGTCCAGGTTCTCAAGATCAGAATTGCATTGCATTCAGCTTTCTTGTCAATTCTGTGAGCTGCCTTCTTTGGGGTGGTTCTGAGACCAATTTCCAGGGCATGTTAGGAGAGGGCTTCCCCAAACTGAAAACAAACAATTCTTAGATGACAGCAGAGTATCTAGAACTCAGCTTGATTCTGATTCTATCAAGCTACCCTGAGATGCCATCAGATAGTACAGATGAAGGCTTCCGTCCTCCATGCTCTCCGTGCCCATCCCTCCCCCCACTTCACATGCCAGTTGCAAGTCCAGCTGTCATCTGTGCTTGTAACCAACTGGCTATTAATCAGAAGTTCCCTCAACTTTCTCTTTGGGTTAGTAAGATTCATTGGCTAGAGTGGCCTGTCAGAGAACTCTGAGACTTAAACTGTCTTACTGGTTTATTCTGAAAGGATTTAACTTAGGAAGAGTGAAGTGAACAAGAAGCACAGGGCAAGTTATGAGGAAAGGGCTGGGAACTTCCATCATCTCTGGGTGTACCACTCTCTCCAACCCCCAACCCTAGCACTTTTTGCTTTTTATGGAATTTTCATTACATAGGTGGGGCTTCCCTGGTGACTTACACGGTAAAGAATCTGCCTGCAATGCAGGAGATCTGGATTTCAGTCCCTGGGTTGGGAAGATCCCCTGGAGAAGGGAATGGCTACCCACTCCAGTATTCTTTCCTGGAGAACTCCATGGACAAAGGAACCTGGTGGGCTACAGTCCACCGGCTCATAAAGAGTAGGACACAGCTGAGCAACTACCACGAACACACACACATTACACAGGCATGAGTGCTTGAATCCTCTGACATTAGGGATTGACTCATTCTCCAGAGGATGGGGGATGGGGATGAGATTTGAAGCCTTTAATTGTCATGGCAAACAGCACCCATCCTTAGGTGTGGTCCAAAAATCACCTCATTAGCACAACATAAGACATCTTTATGACTCTCATCACTTTGGAAATTCCAGGAACCTTGAATGAAGACCAAATATATATAGATACTATATTTTGGTCATCTGATGACTAAATATGTATTTCATATAAATCACACTGTTGCACACATGCTATAATTCCAATAAATTCCTTTTTTTCTTACGTAAGTTAGAGCGCCTTTCCATTGTTTGCAATCAGGTACCTTGAAAGGTTGAAGTAGTAATAGAGGAAAACTACTAAAGCTTTGATACGAACTGAGGGTATGCTTTAGACATTGGTCTGAAGACTCTAAGCAGTCCATTTTCTTTTCTTTGAGCAAACTTATAAACAATAGACAGTAAAAAAGCTAAGAATAGTAGGCATATTTTGTATTTTCACATCACAGAAAATAGATACTTGTGAAGCAGAAACACCTCTTAAGAAAAAATAATGAACTGCATTTGTTAGGGGAAGCACACTGACTGAAACCGCCCACCCTGGCCAGGCCCTTTAGTAACCATTTGCATGAGTTATTTCATGACAGGAGATCCTGGTAAGGAATATGGAACTAATAAGCCACCACCAAACGGAAGAGTTCGGGAAAGGTCAAAAGGAAACCTCACGTGTCCATCCACTTCCCAGAATCCCTCTCGCTAGCATCCATCTTGGGTGAGCGATGTGTACACCACCAGGAAAGACTCTGAATTAGAATGAATGGCCAAAGACACCCCGGAAACTAATCCCATCACCATAAAACCTGAGACTGTGAGCCACGTGGCAGAGCAGTTCTCCTGAGTTCCTTTACCCTACTGCTCTCCGCCCGGGTGCTCTTTCCCAATAAAATCTCTTGCTTTGTCAGCACATGTGTCTCCTCGGACAATTCATTTCCAAGTGTTAGACAAGAGCCCAGTTTCGGGCCCTGGAAGGGATCCCCCTTCCTGCAACACATTTATAATAATTATTTAATTTTTGCTCCAAGGAAGAGTCAGTTTCTCAATGATGAACATTGTTTCATGAAATATCTCTCTTTGTTAGTTTAAAATTTTATATCAAACCTTTTACCAACTATATCAGTTAAGGATGTGTTAGATTGTTGGCTATAGGAAACTAAAAGACAGTGGCATAAAACAGAAAGGTTAATTTTTCTCTTATGTGAAAGAAGTCTTGTAGTAGGCAGACTAAGCATGGTATACACAATGCCATTCAAAGATCTAGTCTCCTAACTTTCCCCCAGAATATATGCTCTTTTTCTCATTATTATAAGATAACTCTTGCCCCCATGGGCATGGCAACCAGCCTTTTGGACGGGAAGAATGGTAAAAGGCAAGGGGCAAAGAACTCATGCCAATGTAGGCAGCTCCTTTAAAAAAGCTTTTCTGGAATGCCCTCTGATGAGTTCCATTTACATCTTATTGGCCAGAACTGTGTCCCTTGACAAGCCTAGCTGAAAGGGAGTCTAGGATTGTAGTTTATTTTTCTGCCGCCTATATTGTCATCACAAATAAAAATCAGGGTCATAAAGAAAATTGAAGTATTCTTTTATTTACCTTCTATGGGCTGTTGATAATTATTTGCATCTAATAAATTCCTATCTAACCTGGGATTTATTTTATATGTCCACCAATTTAATAGCTGATTAATAGATGGATACTCAATTCAGAATTTGTTTAATGGCTAATCTTCATGTTGGATAATATTAAGACTTCCTCTATATTCCTTTGATGGAACTAATCATTAGTCACTCTTATGAATTGACACTGAAGAGCAAACTGGGAGGGCACTGTAGGAAATCTTAAAAATAATTGTATGGATTGAGAACTTGCAGTGCTATTCCGTTCAAACTGAAGTATTATAAGTTGTAAGTAAGGTAATTGTCATATTAAAGTATTTGAGAAGGAAATATCTCTTCACAGGATGGCCTGAAGGTAAGATTGCGGAAGTTTAGGTATGAAGCTCTGGAAAGGAAGATCAGGTTCAGGGGTTAACACTGACCTAGGAAGGAACATGGAGAAGGCAATGGCAACCCAGTCCAGTACTCTTGCCTGGAAAATCCCATGGGCGGAGGAGCCTGGTAGGCTGCAGTCTATGGGGTCGCTAAGAGTTGGATACAACTGAACAACTTCACTTTCACTTTTCACTTTCATGCATTGGAGAAGGAAATGGCAACCCACTCCAGTGTTCTTGCTTGGAGAATCCCAGGGACAGGGGAGCCTCTTGGGCTGCCGTCTGTGGGGTCGCACAGAGTCGGACACGACTGAAGTGACTTAGCAGCAGTAGCAGCAGCAGGAAGGAACGTAGGCAGAGCATTTAGAGGATGTTGGAGTAGAGAGTTGGAAGAAATATCAGTGATTTGTTTATCCAGTTGGGAAGTGGAATAAAGGATATTTTGAAACATTCAGTAATAAATACTGAGAATGAAGGTGTGTATCCAGAAGGGAGTGAATGATTCAGGAATCTTGTCAGGTTGAATTCAAGCAATCTGAGGAACAAAATTTTTCTGAAGGCAAGAGAGGGGTCTGATTTGTTGACAGAAAAAATTTGATATGTCAGGTACCTGGATTTCTGGGCAAGATAAACCAGGTGTGACCAAGGAATAAAGGTAAAAGTGAGTTTTAAAAAGGATAGTGTATGAAGTGTTAGTTGCTCAATCATGTCAGACCCTTTGCTATCCCATGGACTGCAGCCCACCAGGCTCCTCTGTCCATGGAATTCTACAGGCAAGAATACTGGAGTGGGTAGCCACTCCTCGCTGTAAAGGTTAGCATGTAGGGAAGGAAGATATATTGCTTTAAAATAAATGAAGCAATGTGGCTTAAATGAGCTTGGGAAGCCTCAAATTCAGTATTCATTTTCCTTTTTGAAGAGGTGTGTTCTACTAGTATAATTTCCAATAGTGCTCATTTTAGTTTTTTCTTTCCTGCCTAGAAAAATCTAAAGATAGAAATAATCACTAGGTGGTCATTACAGAAGTCCTGATTTTGTTGCACATAGCTATGATGCAACTGGTGAAATGATGTCAGGATTTGTTTGTTTGAAAAATGAGACTATTTGGAGTTTATTAAATATGAACACATGACTCTTTAAGTTATAAATAATACAGTGATATCCCCTCTATTTTCCATGTAAGCAATTTATATTCCTTTCTTCTTTTAGGCTCATTTTTTCCCCCTTGGTGAATGTATCTGTACTGCTTAAAACATGATTTGATTTGATTTAATGTTAATCCGCGATTCATGGGGTCGCAAAGAGTCGGACATGACTGAGAGACTGAACTGAACTGAACTGAATGTCAATCTACTTCTGTAACAGTTTTGATATGCAGCTTTTCTGTTGAGTATGTACAAATCTTTTTCTCATATTTGTGAAATTTTCACTTTATATCAGATCTTCCCAATTGTTGTTCACTCAGTCGTGTCCGACTCTTTGAGACCCCATGAACTGAAGCACGCCAGGCTTCCCTATCCTTCACCATCTCCTGGAGCTTGCTCAAACTCATGTCCATCAAGTTGGTGATGCCATTTAATCATCTCATCCTCTGCTGCGCCCTTCTCCTCCTGCCTTCAGTCTTTCCCAGTATCAGGGTCTTTTTCAGTGAGTCAGCTCCTTTCATTAGGTGTCCAAAGTATTGGAGTTTCATCTTCAGCATCGGTCCTTCTAATGACAGGATTGATTTCCTTTAGAATTGACTGGTGCTGTTCCTTTAGAATTCCGTTAGAATTATAGTCCAAGGGACTCTCAAGAGTCTTCTCCAACGCCACCGTTCAAAAACATCAATTCTTTGGTGCTCAGCCTTCCTTATGGTCCAACTGTCACATCCATACATGACTACTGGAAAATCCGTAGCTTTGACTATACAGACTTTTGCTGGCAAAGTAATGTCTCTGCTTTTTAATATGTTATATTTTAATAGAATTGTGTTTAATATGTGTTATCATCTTAGTGATGAGCACTCAGTAAAAACACCATAAGAACACTAATAATAGATTTAAATGTTATGTGAACCAGGAAACTTACTCCCACTGTAACTGAAAACTGGACTTGGAATATCTTTGGCCTTTCAGATAGTTGATAAATTGATTTCAGACTTACAGTTTTCTGAGAAAAACCAAGATCACTGAAAGGATTTCAGATATTACTGAGATTATGTAATGCATGGCAGCTGGTGGTTTGAAGCCAGAGGGCCCCACCTTAATTCTTACGGAGAAATCTATTTGGATAATAAAGAGTAATTTTAAGTATTATTTTAATGAGATGAGGTGACAGTCACTATAACAGGAACCCATACTACACAATGAACAATAGACTGATCAAACATTGAAGCATAATTAAAAGTAGACTGAATGTGAATTTAAACATCAAACCTGCTTCTTGTAGGTGTGAGCCAAAATCATCTCAATTTGACAAAAATCTCTTCTGTGGTATAAAGTCCTCCAGGGAATGTGATTATACATCCTACTTTACCCAAGATCAATGTTTACAGATCATCTGGTAAGGAAATACTTTCTTATATTTAACCTAAATCCCTGTGTGGAAGCTTAAGCCCACTACTTCCTCTGCTAGCTTTAAGATACAATACAGCTGCCACTTCCAGATGGTCCTTAAAGATAAAAAAAAAAAAAAAAAAGACCTGAAGCTTATTTACATATGATCATCTTAGAGATCCCCTTTCTAGGTCCTCATCAACAACAACAAAACTACATTGTCTCCTCTTACTTACCTCACTCCTTCTAAGGTTGTACCATTACTGTTTTATTTCATCTTTGTAGTTAAATCTTTCCACCTGTCCCTAATCATTTCCGTATGACCAGTTTCCACAAGTGAAAGTCCTGGGTCAGGGGTGAGATGTATGGAAAGAGTAACATGAAAACTTATATTACCATATGTAAAATAGATAACCGACAGGAATTTGCTGTTGGCTCAGGAATCTCAAACAGGGTTTGAGTATCAATCCTCTGTATCAACCTAGAAGGGGGGGATGGGGAGGGAGATGGGAGGGAAGTTCAAAAAGGAGGGGATGTATGTATGGCTGATTCATGTTGAGCTTTGACAGAAAAAAAAAAAAACAACAAACCAAAATTCTGTAAAGCAATTATCCTTCAATTTAAAAAATTTTTTAAAAAAGGTAAGCACATTTAAACTATTTTTTCAAATACATACTGCCAACTTGCTCTTGAGATAGACTATTTATTTATACATCTATTGGCTGCATAGAAGCAAAAGTGTTATCTTATCCTTGCCAATTACCCTTCTTTCATCTTTGATATTTTGGTGTTGCTTTATTTTAATTTTCACTTACTTTCTCATCAATGATGAGGAATAGTTTTTATGTATGCTGATAATTTATTACTGCGTGTATGTAGCAATTTTCTTTTTCATTCCTTTGACCGTTTTTGGTTGGTATTTCTCTTGCATGTGATGGGTTTTTTTCAGGGGAAAGAAATTAACCTTTACTTGGCACATCTTACCAGTATATTTCTTCAACTTGTTGCTTGCTATTTTATTTTGTCATATTTGGAACAGGCAGAAGTTTAAAATTTTTATATAGTAAAATTTATTTATTATATAGTAAAATTATCAGTAATTTGTGAATTGATAAGGGGCCTAGTAACACCTTCAGATTATGTAAATATTCATATATATTTTCTTTCTTAGAATTTGTCTAATTTCAGAGAAATAGGAAAGAGATCATGGAGAAGGTGACATTTGAGCAAAGATCTAAAGCAGATGAAAGAGCTTCCTTCCAGGTGGTGCAGTGATCAAGTGTGCAGCCTGCCAGTGCAGGAGATGCAAGAGACTTGGGTTTGATCCTCGGGTCTGGAAGATCCCCTGAAGTAGGAAATGGCAACCTATTCCAGTATTCCTGCTTAACAAATTCCATGGACAAAGGAGCCTGGTGGGCTATAGTCCATGGGGTCACAAAGAGTCAGACACAACTGAGTAAGCACGAACACACTGAAGCAGATGAAGAAGAAGCCATATGCATATCTTGGGGAGAAGCATTCCAGGCAAAGGGAACACAAATGCAAAAACCTTGTAACTGGAAACTTTCTGTGTTGGAGGAGCAGCAAAATAAAAACAGTATGGTTGAGGCAGAATGAATAAAGGAGGAGAAAAATAACAAAACAGTCAGGGAGAAATTATGGGCCATGTAGCATTGGGCTGTTAAGGTCACTCTGAATCTTTTACTCTGGAAGCGATGGAAAACAATTAGGGGACTTTAAGCACAGAAGTCATGTGACTTACCTTTCATTTTAATGGAATTATTCTTTATTATACTATAGTTTAATCAGTTGACTTCAAACTATTTACCGAATAACTTTTCTCTAGAGATAGAAGCTTGTGGGGTTTTTTCCTTTATGTAACTTGTATAAATTATTAAATTCTTATGTATACTTAGAGTTAATATATACTTGGAACTTCCATTTTGTTTGCTTTAGTTTCTTGACTTTTTCTTGCATGAATGTAATACTGCTGTAATTTTGTGCCTTAAAATAGATTTGAAATCTTGGGCAGATTCCTGTTTATTAATCTTTTTTCAAATTGTTCTTGCTTCTTTTCAGGTATTTTTTCTCTATATAAACTTTAAGGTTATGATCAAGTTAAAAAATTCCATTGGCTCTGGATATTTGAATTACACACCCAGATTATTTTGAGCAAGAACTTAAATCAGTACAATACTGTTTTTCAGTAATTTAAGCCTCATTAAAGTCCTCTAGTAAAACTTTCCATTTGCCACATCTAATTCTTACATAGTTCTCCTAAGTTAGTTTTAGTCTTAAGATACCTTGATAATTGTCTTAACTTGACTTCAGTATTATAAAAAATATTTTTTCCCTAATTAATCATTGTGTGGAGGACCAGTGTTCTAATTTCTTTGCTGCTTACACTTTGTACTGTAAGACATTTTGGTATTTCAGAAAAAGCAAGGTCTTGATTTTTAGTGATTCTTGATTTGAATCTCGGTTCTGCCATTTATATTGCCTTAAAATTTATGAGTCTTGATTTCCTCAATGGTGTGATGATAATAATCACCCCTAAGAGGGCTTTTATGGAGATTAAACAAGGTAAGTCATGTAGAAGAAATCACAAAATAGTCACTCAGTACATTTTTATTTCTTGACTTTTCTAGTATTTATATTTTCCTCCTTGCTTCGCAGTCTGTGTTTCATCTTCCCAGGGAAGATTTAAGACAAAAAGTAGATGATGCTTCTTCCTAGTATCTGAGGCCTTTTGGTACCTCAAAGCCTTCACACTTTATATTTTTTCCCCATTTTCTCAGTCTTATATAAACTTGTTCTCTTTAAATCATTCTAAAATGTTAATAAATAATATCCTGAGAAATTATCTTCTGTGACAGAGATAGCTTCTAAAAAAGGCATTCCAATGACCTTTATCAAGTCATTTCATTGAAATAACTTCCACCTCAAAATATTTCACCACTGTGAAAAATGGCCTTGCCCTTCTAGATTTATCTGAAGCACTATCGGTATCAGTAAGACATGAGTCATCTGAATGAATAGAAACAAAAAAGTTTATAACAGAGGTAGGGAATTTGGGGGTAGTAACAAAACTATATACAGAAGAGGTAAACAGCAATCTTATTTAAACCAGCTAGTTTGACACAGCCAAACCCATGTTTTCATTTCATCTCTTACCATTGGCTTCTTCCCTATTAGTTCAGTTCAGTCGCTCAGTCGTGTCTGACTCTTTACAACCCCATGGACTGCAGCACTCCAGGCCTCCTTGTCTATCACCAGTTCCTGGAGTTTACTTACACTCATTCCCACTGAATCAGTGATGCTATCCAACCATCTCATCCTCTGTCTTTGCCTTCTCCTCCCACCTTCAGTCTTTCCCAGCATCAGGGTTTTTTCCCAATGAGACAGCTTTTCGCATCAGGTAGCCAAGTATTGAGTGTCAGCCTCAACATCAGTCCTTCCAATGAACACCCAGGACTGATCTCCTTTAGGATGGACTGGTTGGATCTTCTTTCAGTCCAAGGGACTCTCAAGAATCTTCTCCAACACTGCAGTTCAAAAGCATCAATTCTTTGGTGCTCAGCTTTCTTTGTAGTCCAACTCTCACATGTATACATGACTCTGGAAAAACCATAGCTTTGATTAGATGGACCTTTGTTGGCAAAATAATGTCTCTGCTTTTTAATATTCTGTCTGGGTTGGTCAAAGCTTTTCTTCCAAGGAGTATGCATCTTTTAACTTCATGGCTGCAATCACCATCTGCAGTGATTTTGGAGCCCCCAAAAAGAAAGTCTGTCACCATTTCCACTGTTTCCCATCTATCTGCCATGAAGTGATGGGACTGAATGCCACGATCTTCATTTTCTGAATGTTGAGCTTTAAACCAACTTTCTCACTCTCCTCTTTCACTTTAGTACTTCTTCACTCTCTGCCATAAGGGTGGTGTCATCTGCACATCTGAGGTTATTGATATTTCTCCCAGCAATCTTGATTCCGGCTTGTGCTTCCTCCAGCCCAGCATTTCTCATGATGTACTCTGCATATAATTTAAATAAACAGGGTGACAATATACAGCCTTGACGTACTCCTTTTCCTATTTGGAACCAGTCTGTAGTTCCATGTCCAGTTCTAACTGTTGCTTCCTGACCTGCATACAGATTTCTCAAGAGGCAGGTCAGGTGGTCTGGTATTCCCAACTCTTGAAGAATTTTCCAGAGTTTGTTGTGATCACACAGTCAAAGGCTTTGGCATAGTCAATAAAGCAGAAATAGACCTTTTCTTGGAACTCTCTTGCTCTTTTGATGATCCAGTGGATGTTGGAAATTTGATTTCTGGTTCCTCTGCCTTTTTAAAAACCAGCTTGAACATCTGGAAGTTCACAGTTCATGTATTGTTGAAGCCTGGCTTGGAGAATTTTGAGCATTACTTTGCTAGAGTGTGAGATGAGTGCAATCGTGTGGTAGATTGAACATTTTTTGGCATTGCCTTTCTTTGGGATTGGAATGAAAACTGACCTTTTCCAGTCCTATTGCCACTGCTGAGATTTCCAGATTTGCTGGCATATTTAGTGTAGCACTTTCACAGCCTCATCTTTTAGGATTTGAAATAGCTCAACTGGAATTCCATCACCTCCACTAGCTTTGTTCGTAGTGATGCTTCCTAAGGCCCACTTGACTTCACATTCCAGGATGGCTGGCTCTAGGTGAGTGATCACACCACTGTGGTTATCTGGGTTGTGAAGATCTTCCCTATACTTGTGCTGAATCTTTTGTTCTTATGGTTTTACCTGCAGTTGGAGTCAGCTAATCCTTCTTTGTTTGTAAAGCTGATGACTGGAGAAGCCAAGTCCCTTTATGTCTGGAAAATGAATCTGCTTAATAAACTTTAGGTTGACACTGCCCTCCTCATTGAACTTGACCCTTCATTTGGCAGCATCTTCTGAATGATGGACATAGCATTGCCCTTGATGGACCTCTGATGAGTTTCCCAGTCTACTCTCCTAGAATAAGCTTCACCTGATTCTATTTGGGGATCTGCCAGCAGCCTGATGGCCTCAGCCTCTCCAATCTCATTGTGGTTCACCTCTTGCTTTCTGTTCTCATTTACTAGAAAGTGATTATGCATACCTTCACATAGCCATCTATAACAGGGCCACTTTAATTTCTAGAGGCTAGCTGCATCTCTTCACCTCTATACTTTTTCTCCTGCTGCTACATTTTTTTCTTGAATATCTGTCATTCTAAATGAATACCTGGTGGAATATTAATCTTACATGTCATAGATGACCACGTCCATGAAGTCTTCTCTAGCTATCCAACTAGGAATGTGGTTCCTTTCTCATTCACACCCATGCACTGAGTTGGCCAAAAATTTCATTTGGGTTATTTTGTTAGATGTTACGAAAAACCCAAACAAACTATTTGAGCAACCCAATAATTCTCTTTACCTCTCCCCTTGTATGACTCTGCAAATACTCCGTGCTATGTAACGGTGCCAGTTACTAGACTAGATACTCAGAGTACAAAAATGACAAGTACAAGACTGAGTAGCTGCCATCAGAGATGCCAAAGTGGGCAGAGAGGCATGTGAAAATAATATATTAAAACAAACATGGCTCGGGGAGATGGAATCATGGAACCACTGTGCTTTCTTTCCTGAAGCCCCTTAAAATGAGCTTTGTAGGGTTTCCCTCCCTGTCTCCTGGATGAAAATCAGGCAGGAGCTAGGACTTCTAAAGTCCCCTCTTAGGGCACAAAACCCCTTCTCAATTTGGTAATTAGAATGACATGTCCTACAGAATGTCACACACAACCTCAGCCTTGTCGTCACGTTGAGGCATCTCTGACCATCTGAAACTGAGGGAGAGGGAACAGATGGCTTCTCCCTTCCTGCCTGTACATCAACTTCTCTGCCTCCTCCTAATATTAATAAGAGGATTTTCTTTTTCTCCCTTCAGAATCAGAGTTGGTGGGGGAGAAAGGTAGAAGAGAGAAGTTGGGGCAAGATAATCCTTAGTGTCTGTTATGTTACTTTCAAGGGTTGTGTAGTGCTATGCTCTGGTCTTGGTGGATACTAAATGCTAGTGCTTTCCCCTACAGTTAGCCCTAACCCTAACCATAACTCATGGGTTCTTTGGACCCTCTCCCTCCTCCAGCTCCCTTATTCTTCCAGCATCCTTTCCCTTACCTCCACCAGTAGCTGAGGATATCTATTTTCCTTTGGGCTGCCTATTTCCTGCCCCCTTAGCCTGAGGACTCTGGTGATACAACCAGTTTCTCTGGTGAGTCTGTTCCAACCTTGGGTGGCTTTCTAGGCCAAGATTCCAGATGATTGCTCTTTTACCTATCTGACTGCCTCTGGTCCAATGGAAACTTGCATGCTCTCATTGCCTCCTGCTCCCTCTCATCTCTGATACCCTGCTGCAATAAATTCTGATCTTAGTTCAGCAACAACTATTTCACCCTTCCACAGAGGAACCTGTCAGCCCACCTGTTATGCTTTAGATTTCCAAGCAAGAATCAGGCATCAGTCCTTTGTATCTCCCAACTAGATAAGAACATATATTGAATGCTTCCAGTTGTCCATTTAAAACTCTAACTTGAAGCAGAGGGTAAGTACCACACCTTTCATCTCCAAAAATTCTCCTCACTTTTCTCAACTCTTCCTAACTTTTAAAAGGCATGCTGCTATCTCAGGTGCTACAAAATTAATCTAGTGATTTTAGATTTTCAAATCTCACTTTGAATTGTAACATCTGTTATACTCATGCTTCAGCCAAAATAGAAATAGAGAATTCCATTTTAATATCCAGTTACATCTCTGTATTATAATAATGGTTAGGTAGGAATGCTTATCCTATGGATCATTTTACTTCCAAAGTAGGGAAATGACTTTAGCTGCTTTCTGCAGAAAGGGGCAGAGCATCTTTTCTCACTACTACCCAAGGAGTTATGGTGGTATCAATACTGGTGAAACTGAAGGTAGCTCATATCCTTTGTACCACTTCCCAGGTATTAATGGGTCAGGGTTCTCTGCCTAAACAATTCCTAGACTTAACTCTTTGCCTCTTGGGCATATATGTCCTTAAAATCCCCTGGGGGAGAGTTTCTTCCATTACCACGTTGGGTTATTAAAACATAATAGGAGATAGGAAGTCCTGAGATAGGAAGCCTACTGTGCTTGAAAACCCACCTGCCACTGCAGGAGATGTAAGAGACGTGGCTTTGATCTCTGGGTTGGGAAGATTCCCTGGAGAAGGAAATGGCAAACCCCTCCAGAATTCTAGCCTGGAGAGTCCCATGCACAGAAGGGCCTGGCATGCTGCATAAAGTTCATAGGGTGGCAGAGAGTTGGACAGGACTGCAGTGAGTTAGGATGGATGGACTGTACTCTTTAATTTAGCTGCTACTAGATAGCTTTATCTAAAGGGAATGCATTGCACTTAGGTTCTTGGCTAGGACTCTAGGATAGAAGGAATGTTAACTAACATCCTGAAGCAAGCTCTTCACATTAGTAGACTGTGGCATCACTTTTGGTGGATAAGAGAAATGTCTTTTTTCTGCGCAGTAATTCAGTATCCCTCACAATAGTTTGAAATAATTAGAAATTCTATTGACATTTTCTTTAGTCATAACGCCCTTTGAGGAATAGAATCAAAGTGCCTGAACAACCACACAGTGGGGAACATCAGGTCCGTAACCAGTGAACAAAAGGGTGGGTGACATTACTGTTTGAGAGTTTAGCGGAACAAAAACACATCGCACAGGGAAATACATCAGGAGGCTGTTTCATAGTGGGCTCAATAGAGAAAGAGCGCAGAGTACATAATGGGCATTGTCAAGTGTTGTTAAGCTTGTTTGGGCTGGGATTTTAAGGACCCTTAAGTTCCACATTAAGAAGCTTGAACTAATTCTCATGGGTAAAGAGAATCTAAGGCTTGGGCAAATATATGGAAACAAATGAAAGTCTCTGACAGGAATGATGTGTACAAGGAAGTTGTCTTGATCGCAGAACCCTTAAACACAGAATGCCATCAGTGTGGACTATGGAGCAAGTAATGGGTCTAAGAAGTAATGTTTCTTGCCACCATCCACTGCAGGATACGCCTAGGGTTGAAAATAGGCATGCAAATCTTTGTGAAATTCATCCTGCTGGTGGTGAGCAGATTAGTAGTTGTTGTGTTGTTGTTGTTAAGTTGCTAAGTCATGTCTGACCGTCTGCTCTGTCCATGGGATTTCCCAGGGAATATTATTGGACTGGGTTGCTATTTCTTTATCCAGGGGATCTTTCCTACCCAGGGATCAAACTTGCATCTCCTGCATTGGCAGGTGGATTCTTTACCACTGAACCACCAGGGAAATCATTTATTAAATTCCTACCCTGGGTCATAAAAACAAATATCAGTCCTCACAGAGCTGCAAGTCATTCTCATGTTTCCTTTCTAGATGAGGAAACAGGTACGCAGGGCAGTTAAGAAAGTAGTCCAAGTTTCCAGAACCATGACTGCAACCTGGTATAATCTAATGTTCTTCACGGGTGGAGAGTCTGATGAATAGCTTCCTCCTCATTCCCCTCAATTTTAAAGTCACTGAAACAATCGGAAACAGCTTAACTTGACTTTGTTCTTTAGAATGCTAACGAAGGTGAGGTTAGGGAAGAGGGCTTGCACGATTACCTGATTACTCTCTGTTGTTGTCGTTCAAGTTGCCCAGTCGTAACTCACTGGGTGATTGAACACCACCACCACCACCACCCACAGAGGGTAATCAGGTAATCATGCAAGCCCACTTCCCTAACCTCACCTTTGCTAGCATTCTAAGGAACAAAGTCAAGTTAAGCCTGTTTCTACTCTCTAATAAGACAAAAATGCACACTGTAAGTTTACAAGCTGTAGAGACTGTATCCCGTAGTACTGAAGACTGCATGGTTGCGAGTGTGGTGGGAGAGACTGATGAAGGAGACACGGTGAGAAAATGGATCTTAGGTCAAAACCCATCTCTGGCCACATTCCTTCGGTTTCTCCACATTGATGGTAGACAGTGCCCTAGTGGGTGGGATCAGACCTAACAGTCTGATATAAGAGAGAATCACAGGAAATGCTGTTTTGTGAACACTTCTATCTACTCTTTTCCCTAACTTACTTTTGAAAAAATGTCTAGCAGGATATAGAAATCACACTCACTTTCTAATAAAAGACTGTCCCATAAAAAGGAAGAAAATAAATTCAAGGACACACTTTCTCTGAAGATACTCACTGCTTTTCATCTGTGTGGTATTCTCTCCCTGACTAATTAGCTATGAGTAAAATCTATCTGCAATCTATTACTAATTGGTCATTATATTTCTCCTAGACTTCTACCTCCCACGTTCTTATCTGTCCATACTTTACTGTATTTTATTTTTCTGCCAATTTTTTTCCTTTCTTTTAACCTTTTCCTTTTAAAGGATGATGTTTACAACTTTCTTCTTTATTATTATTATTTTTAAACCAAGTCACATCGGGAGAAACCAACACACAATTTCTCACGACACTACATAAGTTGTTCAGGTAGAAATAGCACTTGATGGAGACGGTCTTTGTTCTCCACACTGAGACGCTGGAGTAGTTTCGCAATGACTGTCATCAGAGGAAAAGGTGAAAACGTTTTTCTAGTCCCTTTTTCCCTCAGAACCTTAAGACAACAAGAATGAAGCAATGTGGAATGCGAAAGTATTTTGGCATGACAAGAAGGGATGAAAGGCATTTAAAAATTGTATATGAATGTAGTTATTCATCAAAAATCAGTCCTTGTGCTAGATAACTGAATAAAATAAGTCCTAGGTTATATATTTTGTTGAAAAATACAATAAACTGCTGTTAACTATTTAAAACTTATAAATGCACCTACAAAATAAGCTAGAATCTAAGTTTAGAAACAGTAGAGAATTTTCTTCTGTCAAGGTAACAGAATAAGGCTATAAAAATGAATAGTATCAAAATATGTACAAACTCAATGGCTCACATAAATCACTTTCTGATGTATGTGCTTGGTTACAAGACATTCTCCATTTTGGAAGATTGTTGCAATCTTCTTGGTAGGTACGGAAAATATTTTTTTCCTGCACAATAATTCAATATCTCTCACTGAAGTCTGAAATAAATGAAAACTTTGTTGATATTTTCTTCAGGAAGATGTAAAATTGTTTCTGCTAAACACTGCTAGCTTCCGCAACTGAAAGCTTTGGAAATTCTTGTCAGCAAGGGCTTTCTTCTTCCATCACAGTGTCATTTCCATGTTCCGTGAGAAGCACAGTGCAGCCACTGAGCACCTGGGATCATCTCAAAGTTCAGCCCAATCAACCTTAGGAAGGGCAGTAATTATTGGAGACCGCTGGCGGAAGGTGGGGGAGGGACCTGCAATCCGACCGCAGCCCTGGCAAGTATGACTCAGTTTCTAATAGCAACAAGCTCAAAGCTTCTCTGCGGGGCAGCTTCATAATTAAACGTTAAAATCGAAATGCTTTTCTGTGAAGGAGCACACTCTCCTTTCCAAATCCTAGTTTAATATTCAGCTCAGAGCTCACAGCTTAGTAAAAAAGTCAGCCTTAAGATTCGGCACACTTAAGCAGGTAGTGTGTGATTAAGATGCTGCCTTGGTGGCAAGACTTTGAAACTCAGCGCTTTTGTTGACCGCATGTGTGGATTATATGCTAAACTGCTTCAGTCGTGTCCGATTCTTTGGGATCCCCTGGGCTGTAGCCCACCAGGCTCCTCTGTCCATAGGATTCTCCAGACAAAAATACTGGAATGGCTTGCCATTTCCTTCTCCAGGGAATCTTCCCAACCCAGGGATAAAACCCGAGTCTCTTAGGTCTCCTGCATTGGCAGGGGAGTTCTCTACCACTAGGGCCACCTGGGCGGCTTATGAATCTGGGCAATCAGAGCACTGTATTCCCTCCGTGCGAACAGTACACATTATTGTCATTGTTTCCTGTGGAGTCATCCTTCAGGCACCAAGAATGCTGATGGTCTGAGTATCCCCAGGGCTGCAGGGTGATGTGAAGATTTTGCACCTCAGTGAGAAGGAGGTGCCTCTGCTGAGAGGCCATGTGATGCAAAATCTGAGTGACTGCACAACAGTGTGTGTGGAAAAGAAAATATGAGAGTAATAACTTCATGGGGGAAGAGAAAAGGTGAACCAGAGAACAAAAATGAACTAAAAAACCAAAAATGACTAGGAAGGGTAATGACACAGGATGAGTCCAGAGGTTGAGGACCTTCATGACGGTTTGAGTTCTGTTCCTGAGTGCTGTGTGACCACGGGTGAGGTGCTTAATTTCTCTGGGTCATAGTTTCTCTCTTGGGGGTGTTTTGGCTATATGACTCATGTGGTATTTTATAATTCTAACATCCTAGTATTCTATTATCTTTACGCTCATATTTTGACTTTCAATATGTTCGTACAGCTTGTTACAGCAAAACAAAAGTGTATTGATTGTTGATGACATATTATAATGGTTTAGCAAGAATATTAGTTTAAAAGTAGCCAAAAGAAGACTTAAAATTAAAAAAAACTTCAACCTTAAAAAATAATAATATGCACATTAGTTCCCAACCTGATTGAAGACGGAAGGAGAAGGCGATGACAGAAGACGAGATGGTTGGATGGCATCAACGACTCAATGAACATGAGTTTGAGTAGACTCTGGGAGTTGGTGATGCACAAGGAGGCCTGGCCTGCAGCAGTCCATGGGGTCACAAAGAGTTGGACATGACTGAGCGACTGAACTGAACTGAACTGAACCTACTGGAGATTCCAGAAAAATTCTACCTGTGTAAATCAAATAAGCCAGCTAGAAAGTATCTTTCAAAAACTCAAGATAATATTATTTCAGTTATTGTTTTTGTTTAGTCACTCAGTCATGTCCAGCTCTTTGAGACCCATGTACTGTGTGTAGCCTGCCAGTCTCCTCTGTTATGGAATTCTCCAGGCAAGAACACTGGAGTGGGTTGCCATTTCCTCCTCCAGGGGATCTTCTGAACCTGGGGAGGGAACCCACAGCTCCTGTGTCTCCTGTGTTGGCAGGTGGATTCTTTACAACTGAGCCACCTGGGAAGCCCTTCCAATGGTTACTTCATGGGTATTCTAACATTAGCAAGATGTTTTCTCTTGATTAATAAAACCACTAAGAAGATATTATTGGCATAATCCAAAGCTTTTGTGAAAGCTTCATAGCTATTACCTGCTGAGCCATAATTTGAAAAAGAACAAAACAAATAAAAATGCAAATAAGTCCAATGGAATAACCCAAGAGCCTTGCAAGAATAAATCAGAAAAATCAATTCTTCCAGACAAGGCATAAACTCAAGATTCACACATTTCCATGTAGACACTCCTTCACAGGTGTTCTGAGTTTTCATTAATTAATAAGAGAGCATATGTTAATAAGTAGGCCAGGCATTAGGCTAGAAGTCAGGGGAATTTGGATTTTATTTTAAATTCTTTCATTTTTTTACTCTATGACTTTCTCCACTCTTAAACCTTGTGCCTCTCTTGCCATATCTGTTAAAATGGGGATAATGATATTCACCTGATCAATGTGAGATTATAGAATTTGAAAATCTATAATTAAATGTGCTAAAGACTATGCATTCCTAGTTAACAATAAAATGATTCTTGCTATTTCAGTAAGACTCAGGTTTTTGGCAAAAAATATAATCTTTGAACATGCCTGAAAGTCTCATTAGCTTCTCAGAGCCCTTAAAATGTCCAGGTCTGCCTATGATCTAGCTGTGAATGGACTCACCCTTTTTGCTCTCAAGTCACCCAGCTGATCATGGAGTCACAAAGAATTGGACCTGACTGAACAATGACAGCAACTCAGAGAACACATGCTTTTAGTGAAACACAGGGCTTCCTGGATGATGAGTCAACTGGCCTACTCTGCTAAGGTGATCGCTGTTAGCATGCAGAACTCCATGCTTACCTTGATGATGATGAGACCACAGCCCAGTCTTCCTTTTCCATTTATGGGATAGGAGACTCAGAGGCCGAGGCTCTGTTCCTTCTGTGCTCAAGTTGCTTCCAACTCAGCCCTTCCCAACAGAGAGACAGAGTGATCTTACATCTCTGAGCCTGGTAAGCAATGGCAGCTTTGGGGGTCTGCAGAGGACTTTCAGAGGAAATATGATTGAAAGGAAGACATGGGTAAGGGGTCTTTGCCCCACACCAGAGTTCTCAGCTCTTGGATATACTATGAAGCCTATGAGAATGATGGCCTTCACAGTTTATTCAGACTATGTCATAGAGCTATCCAACATCCCTATTTTAAAGTGTAAATATTTGTTTTTACCAATCATGAGTTTGACCTTTCAGGTAAGCACAAACTCCTTGAAATATGATGTGCTATATTTATTCACTCCATTGTCATGGTCATGAGATCAGAGGTTTATAAAAATCCCTTTCAACTCATCAACTTTCTCCTCTATGGAGGAGAAGTTATCACATACATCAATCTTCGTGTAGTTCATGGTTTTCTTACGGGCATGTGAAATCCACTTATGACCCCCTTAACACTTTTATAAGATCAAATGTGTCACCAACCCTATCTGATATTTTTCACACCATGGAGAATTTGGCCTCTTGTTAATTGCATCTGCAGTCTCAAAGCTCTTTATAGAATCTTCCCCAAGTGATATTAATAGCAATGGTGGTCCTTTATTAATAATGTATAATAACAATAGCTCTCATTAAAACTTCAGTTAAGTAATTAGAGAATGGTTAGAGTTGTGGTTAGAAAATGGGCCTGTAGACATCAATACTGCTGAAGTCGTTTATTCCTTCCCTCATGAAACAGAAATAAATACAATGACCGACTAAGATGCTAATGAAATTCCGCCACAATGGCAGCACTGCAAACTGGCATTTTTATCTGTGGGAGAGTTTCCTTGGTGGTATTGTGTGATGGGGCATCCCCAGGAGGAAGAAGACAACACAAAGCATTTTTCTCCATGATGTCCCTGTGCGTCCTGTGGCTTTCTTTCATTCTCTCCAGGCTGGAGTTAGCATCAGTAGCAGAAATGTGAGCAAAGGGCTAATTCCTCATCCTGACTCTGTTATAGGACAACATCCCCTGAACCTCAGTTTCTCTCATCTGTGAGATGGGAGGAATTATGTCTATTTGGCAGAAATTTCCTTTGGTTTGCAAGTAAAATTACACATGAGTTATACCTACAGGTGCACCTTGAGCCCACGCCTCCATTTCTTCCAAAAATTTTGTCAGTACCTAATCTCCTGTATGGACTTCCCATTTGGCTCAGTGGTAAAGAATCCCCCTGCCAATGCAGGAGATGCAGGTTCAATTCTTGGGTCAGGAAGATCCTCTGGAGAAGGAAATGGCAACCCATTGCAGTATTCTTGCCTGGAGAATTTTAGAACACCTAGAGTGTTTCTGTTTCCTGCAATGAACACCGACTAATGTAGATTTGATGTTGAGAATTTGGAGTGTTTGAGAGAATCAGATACATTAAATCTGTATTCAAATGTTTAATAAAATTTGATGAGCTTCTTTAAAAAACTGCACAGAATGATGTTTTGTAAAGTAATTTAAAAGAATGATAAACACTCTCCAATAATTCTTAGCCAACCTCAGAAAGAGGTGTACTTCTTTTGCCCGTTCACACTTCTGCTCCCAATTCAGATACCCAGAGTATGTAAGTTGTTTTCTCAGGCACAAGGAGGCCTCTTGTGCACATTAAAGCTGAGTTCCCCCAAGATGACTACTCTAGCTCCCCTCTCCACCTTGCAAAGGGTAACAAGATAAATGCAAGCAATAAGATTATTATAAGATGTTGAGTGTTAACAACAGAGTTATTTCTTCCTTTTCCTCTCTCTTCTCTACCCTCTTTCCTCCTCCTTCTCTCCCTTCTAAATGGGTATATCATGCCAAAATGGATGTGAGGGGATAGGCACAGTTGAAAAGTACAAATACATTAAAGCTATAAACTGATTAAAACAAAGTAGGAAGCCATTAGCACATGTGAAATGAATGGAGGAAAAATTATGCAAGAAACTCTAAGTCTGGGAAGCTACTGAAATTCATGATAAAATGTAACACTGAGCTTCCAGGCAGACTAAGACAGAAAGGGAAACAGTAAAAGAAAGTATTCAGGAGATGACATCTTATATGCAGTTTTTTAAAAGTAGAGATAGTCTTCATATGACTTTGTTAATAAATATTCACGTTGATAAAATACAAGCTGACCTCACATTCACAGTGACTCCTGGGGGCATTTGCATTTTTACAGTGAACTCTGATCTTAGCCCTGAGATGACTCACAAAATCAACATCTGTGGTGTTAGGACCTGGAAGCTAACTGTAAATGGGACACTCTACCATAGTCATCATTTTCTGCACTTGCTTTGGCTTTGTATATGTAATTTGCCCACTGCGTTGGATTCAGTGTGTTCAAGGCCATGGCGGTTTTTGGAATGGGGGCTCAGAAATGGAGACAGAGCCTTGGAGACCATTGTCCAGGAATCATTGAAAACAAGTTGCAGCTATTGTTTTAACGCCCCTTGGAAGAACACCTTGAAATTACTTCCCATCTAACCTCTCAAAAATATTTTAAAGTAAGCTTCATTAATCATGATTAGGCTCTTTCCTAGGCCTTGTCCCAAAGGTCTGGTAAGCTTTAAATCCCTAGTGACACCTGCTGGGCAGACCTCAGCTCACTGCTGCAGGCTCCATCGGCCTACCTCTTCTTTAACATGCAAAGCTGCAGGCTGAGAGGTAAGGGGCTGGCAGGCAGCCTCCTCAGCTCACAGCCAGTCTGCTCATTTCTCTTGCAGGTGACCTTTGCCAGGACTGTACTGCCCTGGAGTCTTCCCAGTACTTTCTCGGGGGCTTGGTGTTCAACCTGTCCGGCCCCCAGGAAAAAGCAGGGATTCATCAAAGTTAAGAGACAGAGAAGGAGCAGAGAGAGGAGCAGACAGTATCCGCCCCCACTTCCAGCCCCAAGTTACTATACGGTTGCTTCTTTGTCTGAAAACTCCGAGGTGAAAGATGCTACTTGAGCCGTATGTTTTGTTCCAGCACAAACCCAATTATGCTATACTTGCTTATATCTGAACATATTGGTTTATCTTACATAGAGTTTAATTGATGCAAACTTGAACTTCAGTATGTTAGATTTTCTGAGAAAACACCATGCCTGTGGATTTAGATTGCTGTGTTTTTCTCTGAACAAAGCAAAGAGGAGCCAGGCAATTACACCTTAGGTCTGTTCCTTTCTTCTGGATTCACCAGCCATTACAAAAATAGTGTTTAACCTCTTGTCGGACTACCTCTGGTGTCCTTTACTGTCCAATTGCAAAATTTCTTGCAGAGCCAACATCTGCCTCCTTGGACAGATCAACTAGTGTGCAAAGTCGGTGTTAGCTGATCAAGCGTGGCTTTGTTTGCGCTTATTCACAGCGCATCCAGCACTGCGTAAGTGGTTTTGCATATTAACTAAGTGCACAGTAACCTTCCTTTCCCTCCTCAGAGCTCCACCCCCTCCCACCAGGCCTCCTCGGGAAATCAACACTGTTACTCACTGAGGAAGCTGCCAAGAGGTTGCCATGGCAACTGTTCTGCTTTCAGCAGCTACTTTTCTGGTTTGAAGGTTGGGGGGGGGGCGGTGGGGGCGGGCAGGAAAAAAAACTGAGGAGAACTAGGCAGCTTTCTGATCAGAGTTCAGATAAAGAGGGTCACAGTCATTTGCGGGCGCCGCCTAAAATAACCCCGCGGATTTGACAGTTACAGAAAAGAAGCAAATAGACAAATCCAAAACGTAAGTCCAGTGGAAGGACAAATGTCCAGGTATTTGGAAGTGGTCTTAGGCGGAAGCATTGCCAGCAGATATCAGTGCATCTCATCCAGGATGCAGTTTTACGAGTCTTTTCATTTTTGTCCAGAGCCAAACAAAGATAATGGGTTTTATTAGATTATAAACAGCAAGGGGGTAAAACAGCCCCAGAATGGGAATGTAACATCTGAAAGTCATTTTCTAAAACTTCATTCAGCACGGGAACAATGCCGCATTCAAGCAGTATGAGCGAAGGACGCGTGGTGCGCCAGGTCAAGCCAGTGACCCCTGAGCTCCTCTCTCCCCGAGTGGCTTGCCAAGGTTGGCCTCGGAACAGTCTCCTTTCAAAGGAAGGGCTGGGATTAGGCAGGGAAAGGTGTAAAAAGTCAAAAAGACTGCTGGCTTTCAGCGACAGACAGACACAGCTGTGCTGAAAACTGCTCCAGACACCTGGTTCCTGGGGTCTCAGCAACTCCTTGTGAAATAGCCCAAAATTTTCGGTGGTCCCTGGAAAAAAGCTGTCGGGGCTCGGGCAGGGCCAGTTCAGGAGGGTGGCAGTGAGTTCGACAGTCTACTCCCCATCCTTCCTGTCTCCATTCCTCCCATCCCCAGCGCACACCTGCTCCCCACCGGCCAACCAGCTTCTCAGCGTTGCTCTGGTTCACCTTCTCTTGCATTATTTATTCGGCGGTGATAAAATTGTAGTGCTCTAGCCGTCCACAGACAAGCTACTATTTTCTGTAGAGGTTTATTCAGAACCCAGTAACAGCTACAAGACCCAGATAATTTAAAGGCATTGTAAGTTACAGAGGCAAAACACATGCAGAGTCTAAATGGCTTGGTAACATATAGGGTCATGTTGGTGGCATTGTCATTAATGTTTGATGACAAGATTATTGATATTAAGGGCATGGCAACCCACTCTAGTATTCTTGCCTGGAGAATTCGATGGACAGAGGAGCCTGGTGGGCTATAGTCCATGGGATCGACAGTACCTGGAAGTGACTGACACTTTCACATTTTCACTAGGATCTCAGAGTCAACACCTCTTTAAGGACATGGAGCATGTTTGAAGTAAAAAGAGCCAGCTCTTTTTATGTAACAACTTGTTTCTGACCTGAAATTTTGGCCTAAGGTTTAGTCTGAACATTTGTGTCTCCCCCACCCCCAGCTTCATATGTTAAAATTCTAACCCCCAGAGATGATGGTGTTCTCAGGTGGCCATTGAGGGGGTTTAAGTCATGAGGGTGGGGCCCTGAATGGGATTAGTGCTCTTATAAAAGAAACCCACAGAGGTCCCTGTCCCCTTCCACCATGTGAGGACCGAAGGAGGAGACAAGGAGAAATCTGTACCTGGAGAGGTCCCTCACCTCACCCTGATCTCAGGCTTCCAGCCTCCAAAACTGTGAGAAATACGTTTCTGCTGTTTATAAGTCACTCAGTCAGAGGCAATTTGTTTGTGTGTTAAGTCGTTTCAGTCATGTCCAACTCTTTGTGATCCTATGGACTATATAGCCTGCCAGGCTCCTCTGTCCATGGGATTCTCCAGGCAGGAATATTGGAGTGGGTTGCCATTTCCTACTCCAGGGGATCGTCCAGACCCAGGGATTGAACCCACATCTCTTACGTCTCCTGCACTGGCAGGCAAGTTCTTTACCACTACGGCTAGCACCACCTGGGAAGCCTTAGGAGCCCAAATAGACTAAGACACTCCAGATTGTGGCCCATATTATAGTTTGTCAACATTCTGAAGACCTTTCTCACTTGCAGTTTTAAAATTTGTCTTTGACAAGTAGACTCATTTTGAGGTAGGAAGGAAGAGGTGACAACAGAAGGAAAGAAAATATAAAATTCAGAAAAAAAAATTGCCAAAGCCAATTTACTCTAAAGCAGGATTCAAAATTTTACATGGTTTGTGTTGTAGGTGGTCTTCACAAATGACAAGAGAGAAGTTTGAGGATGTAAAGGAAATAAAGCCAAAGATCCAAAGCATTTTATTCGAGCAGAGCTGTGTAGACCACTACAAGCTGGTCTAGATGGGGACCAGGCATAGGGACTGCCCCCTACATCAGAGCTTCCCAAGTTAAAGCAAATAACTAAGGGTTAAAAACAGCGTGGACCCTCCTGTGTATCATGGATGTAGCTAGAGGCCCTATGTTATATAACAGTAACAGGATGGAAAATGACAGTTCTTCACAGACTACAGTAAATGTGATTAAATTATCTCATCAGCTTCATACTCCAGAGTATTTCTACCATGGCACAGAACCATTCATTAACCTGACCTGTTGGCTAGACGGCACCGGCTGGAGGTATTAGTATTCAAAGAAATCCCTCCCCCAAATGGCTGATTGGAGGGATACCAAGTTTAGTCCGTGCAGCAATTGAGTCCAGGAGGAGAAACGGAGAAATAATAAGGGGGAGGAGGAGGAATAAAAATGAAGGGAAAATTCAGAAATTTGTTTGAACTTGACAACAGCTTCTATTCCATTCCTTTGCACTGACCTGATCTAATTCCAGCAGCTATTATTCCTGTGAAACACTGCCACAGCTGAATTTATTTTTATTTTGCCTGCTCACAGGCAATGTAAAGTGAATTTGAGAGCACATCACCTTCAGGGAAAAGACTGCAGCATATTACTCACCACCTCCCTCCTCCCCTCTGCGTGAAAAGGTTAATTTGAATAAGGCTGCTGCTTCCACAAATAGAACAGTAACCAGCACACAGAGGAACCGCCAATGAGAGGGTTTTGCAGTGATGTCATACTTATACCTGCTCCTTATTATTTGCTGAGTTGTGACAATGTGTTCCTTGTATCTCACATTTTATTGGTTAAGAGCCCTGTCATTCTGAGTGCTCCTGGAGAGTTTTAGACACTGCAGTTTCTTTAGAAGCCCAGAATTTTTTCAGCTTCTGTGCTTCAACAAATTGTTGGAGACTATAGAGTATTTTAACACTATCGTCCTGAAAATAAATAAAAATCTGTTATAATTTATACCTGATTTACATGGCCTCTGATGTCATGTCCATTTGCAGTATAACAGCAAGATAAGAAAAGTCTACCTTTTGCTTAAAAGAAAAAACAACTACGTGAGCAGAGCTTTCATTGAAGTATTCATAGAAAGGTCTTGCTAAGCTTAATATTATTGGCATTGACCTAATGGAAAACAAATTTTTCCATTTGTCTTATAAAAACTTATTGCCCCATGGAACAGAGCTTCCTAAAAAGAAGTGATAGTTTCTCAGTCACGTCTTAGTCTTTGCAGCCCATAAACTGTAGCCCGCCAGTCTCCTCTGTTCATAGAATTCTCCAGGCAAGAATACTGGAGTAGGTAGCCATTCCTTTCTCCAGGGGATCTTCCCAACCTAGGGATCAAACCCAGGTCTCCTGCATTGCAGGCAGATTCTTCATCATCTGAACCAGAAGGGAAGCTCCAACTAGCTCTAAAACTTAGCAGTTTGTAGGAGAGAATGTACTGGAGGAAGGGAGACCTACCTGGTTTATTTTTGTGTTAAAGTAGATTTTATTTTTTAAAATCAGGTAGGTTTTTGTGTCATTAAAATGTGTGTCCAGGTCACTCAGATTCTAGGGCTTTTCTGAGGAAACCCCTGCAAATAGCTTTGAAAACCTGCTGCTGCTGCTGCTAAATCACTTCAGTCGTGTCCAACTCTGTGCGACCCCATAGACGGCAGCCCACCAGGGTCCCCCGTCCCTGGGATTCTCCAGACAAGGACACTGGAGTGGGTTGCCATTTCCTTCTCCAGTGCATGAAAGTGAAAAGTGAAAGTGAAGTCACTCAGTCGTATCCGACTCTTAGTGACCTCATGGACTGCAGCCTACCAGGCTCCTTTGTCCATGGGATTTTCCAGACAAGAGTACTGGAGTGGGGTGCCATTGCCTTCTCTGTTTGAAAACCTATCGTGAGATTAAATTTAGAAAAACAGGTGCACAAATTAACTGAGGGTGTAAATTAGGAAGTAGGAACTATCAAATATTTTGAAAATCCATTGCTTAAATTCAGTACCCAGTATCAAATATTTCTGAAATAAGATTGTCTTCACAGCTGTGTATGAGGGCTTATTGTCTGCTGATTTGGATGGGAGGTTAACTAGATATTATAAAGATTTGATTATCTAATAATTTAAGTAAATGCTTGTACAAAATCATTGTGGACTTTGCTCATTCAATGGGAATCCTACTGTGTTGAGTGCATGAAAATGTGACCAAAAATAAAATTTAATTGTGGTAAAGACTAGAGAATATAGTTCTACCCTGTTGTTAAATGTAGAGGGAACCACAGTCATGTCTGTTTCACTTAAATATCACAGAATTTCTAGTAATTAACTGTATATAAATTTTGATTCCAGAGATCCAGCTGTCATAACTGCATTGTGGAAAGTATCATGGCCTCTGGTCTCAGACAGACCTGAGTTCAAATTCCAGCTGTCTGACCTTGGTCATGTTCATTAATCTAGGTGTCATTTTTCTTGAAGGATAATGAGATGCCCATATATAGGATTACTGTGAGGATTAGCCTGAGTAATGTAGGTAAGTTTTGTCAGTGTAATATATGTAGTGTATGAAAGATTCAAGAATTGTCTCAGTGTATGAAAGATTTCTTTGTTTTTGTTTTAACTCTATTATGACCTTCAGGGTTTGTCAAGGACCTACATGATGGCACCTGGTTGATCATTTCCTCTCCTCTTCCAGAGCCCTTTGCTCCAGGATGTTGACCTAGGAATTTCCCAAACATGCCTAATGCACTTCTGCCCAAAGAACTTTGCAGCTTCTTTTGCCTGGAATGCCTCTCCTCAGAAGTCTAACCTCTTTATCTTATTCAGGCCTCAGCTTAAATATCTACTCCTTGGAGAAATCTGACTTAACACCCCGTCTAAAACAGCATCCCTATTGCTCTTTCTCATAGCGCCACATTTATGCTTTTTCATGATCACTTATCACTTGTAGACACATTATTTTATGGTTTATTTTCCGTTTGTTCAACATCAGTTTTACTCATCTGGATGTCAGGTCTGTGTGAGCAGTGGTTTTGCTCACCTCTGTGCCCCAGAGCCTAGACAATTGCCTGATCATAGCAAGTTCTCCAAAAAGCTTGATAACAAACAACATGATGATGAAGACAGCAGTGAAACTCCTATGCTCTCCTGGAGATTGCCATTACAGGGATATGAATGCATGGACCTAGGAGGAAACATCACAGTGGCCTCTTGCCAATGTTAAAAATGTATACAAACTTTTCTTCTTGAGCCAAGATGAACTATTTAAGTTTGCCCAACATATTTAAAGGATTAAATTATAAGACAAGGAAAATATATGGTCCCAATGTTCTTTACAAAAGGTACCAATGGTCATCAGGGTAGATGGAATGGGAGAAAGCTGATACAAATCACTGGGCCACTGGTTTAGAAGAGATTCCAGGGTGAAGAACTGGGTGAAGAATTTTAGCTCGTGTACCTTTCTTTCATTTCTTTCCCCTTCCGGGCTCTACTGAACCTATCTATCTTGGTTCTGGTTCTAATTAATTGCGTACAATCTAGAGACTTTGGATCTATAACAACTGGACAGAAACGTAAATTCAGGACAAGGTTTAAGACTTTCTCAACATCACACACACACACATTAATATACACATGTATTGATTGAATGAATGGATCGAAAGTTCAGAAAATATTTTAAGATCTTTCTGTTTTGTCCCCCTTTCAGTCAGTCATGATGATGAAATAGACTTGCATTTGGGTTTCTGTTTTCTCGGTACCTCACTGAAGGACAATATAAGACAGCATAGCGCTTATGTAAGCATTATCCTTGCTGACATTCCAAATGAGCAGATCAAATGCCACCTAATCATTTGGTTACAGCTTGGATTTGGCAGTCTTTATAAAATACTGAATTGAAGGAGCATCTGCTTTCTACACTTGGTTATGTCAGCACCTGTGGCTGCTGCTTCTACAAACTTCTTAGCATAATAAAAGTAATAGGAAATAAGATCATTGCTAAGCAGAATGCGTTTGAAAGATTATAGATTTCAAGCTTTAGAGCCTATTTTTAAAGAAAATTTCCTCTCTTCTCTGACACCTACCTCCTCTATTACCTTCAATTTTAGATCTTGTAGATTAGTGCTTTTTTTTACATGGAGATCTTGTTAAAATGCTCAGGCATGAAATTTGGCATTTCCAACAAACTTCTAGGTGAAAATGACACAGTGGCTTGTGGACCATAGTTTGGATAGACAGGTTTAGATGACACAATGCCATCAGTTTGAGTTTGCCCTTCCCAGTTAATGTAACATTTTAAAATAAAGTAGTTTACTATTCTCCCTCACATACATTTTAAGATATCTGTGTTCAGAGACTTCATTCTGAAGCATATTCACATCCAATTTTTTGCAGTCTCTCTAAGAAGTGTTTCTTTTCTCTCCATCTGCACAGGAGCTTGCTCACTGAAGCCTTCCTCATCTCTCCCCTGCAAAGCTGCTATAACCTCTACCTAATCTCCTAATCCCTAGCCATCTCCTCCTCCAAATCAGCATTTTATATTCTATCACATACTTTCCTTCCAAAACACTTTTTTTTTCTTTTTGATGAGGTCACTTTCTTGATTAAAGACCCCCTGCTGGTTCCCTTGCTTAAAATAGAGGTTGGTGTAGACTCTTTCAACAAACCTGGGCTGGAATCCAAGTTTCTTTAATTTCTTTTTATGTAACTTTGAGCAATTTGCTTAACTTCAGAAAACCACACTTTCCTCATCTGCGCAATGGAGATGATACTGCTTATCTCTGAGTGTTGTCCTATGATTTAGATGCAAAATTGTAGTGGAGTGCCTGGTATGATGCCAGCCACAGTAGGTGTTCAGTAACTTTGGTGGTGGTGGTTTAGTCACAAGTCATGTCTGACTCTTTGTGACCCCATGGACTGTAGCCCACCAGGCTACTCTGTCCGTGGGATTCTCCAGGCAAGAATACTGGAGTGGGTTGTCATTTCCTACTCCGGGGGATCTTCTCAACCCAGGGATCAAACCTGCATTTCCTGCATTGCAGGCAGATTCTCTACTGCTAAACCATCAAGGAGGCCCTGTTCAGAACTTAATTACCTTTCCCCCCTGTTTCTTTCCAGTCTGACCACTTTTGGCCTTTAAATCTATGATGTGAACACTTTTGAACTTCTGTCTTCTTGTCCTCCCTCCACTCCTTGCAGGCCACATACATGTACTCTTTAGCTTCACTGAACATTGCTTTTCCTGATACATCTGCCAAAAGACCCATCCCATAGTCCTTTACTTGGCAAATCCCCTTCATCCTTCAAGGCACAGCTTCTCCTCTTTCTTTCCTGAGAAGACAGAACCTGCATACTTGGGTAGAACTTACCATTGTCTTCCTGTCTTCCCACAGCACTGTAACCACACCTCTCCCATAATGCACTTGCAGTGATGTGCTAACATGATCTGGGTCTCAGCTGTCTTTCAACTCGGTGGCGACCTCTCGGTGGGCAGGACTTTCTCTTATTTCCTGATCCTTAGTAACTTGAGTGTTTGTTTAATAAAGGAAGGGAGTCAATGTGGTATGTAGTTTAAAGAGATGGATGCTTGAGTATTATATTCTAGAAACTATATAGAAAAAATAATTCTGAAATTTCTTTTAGACCAAAATAATTGTTTAGAGTAACAATCCCCACTTTCAAGTGTATTTAACATATTTTACTGTTTTTCAGGCCCGATTTTAAATGATTTACACGTAGTGTCTCATCAGATTGATTTGACTATGTTTTGTTGTAGGTGATATACTACCCAATTCACAGATACAGAAACTGACATTCAGAAAAATTAAATATCCTCTATAGTCACACAGTTGATGATTGTTAGAGTAGGGATTTGAGCTTATGTCTTTCTGACATCAATTTGTCTTCTACCCAGTATTATCTCATGCAATCTGCTGTCATAACGTGGTTTCAGCTTCCTCTTAAATATAGGTTAAAATCATGGGTAGAGATCTCTGCTAGAGAAGAATTTGTGACACAGATAAAGCCACTCTCTGTGACAGTCACATATTTAAATGGTTTGGAGAGAGTAATTATTAGGTAGATAAAACATAACTCAGAACTGGAAAATTCTAAAATCTGGACACCTTGTAAATCCTTTGTTTTCACTTATTATTTGTTTTGAAGAAGCCATTAGGCAGTCTTCTTCCTGAGGGAAAACCGTTTTAATGATGCCTTTTTGACTTTCAAAGATACTTTTCATTTTTGTCACACATCAGTTTCATAGGCAGTCCTCACACAGATCATTTTCTTAACTAAATTATGTAGGAGAGCTCTTTCCTGTGGTCTCAAAGAAAACAAGCTGAAGTAAGGCTGGTCATGAAAACTACTGTATGTTATCTGGTCTTGGGAACTGCTATTTGTAACAGACTCTAGGTATTTTCAGGAGAGGAAATCTTGTCTAGAAGAGCCTGTGCTGTGTGCTAAGTCACTTCAGTCATGTCTGACTCTTTGATACCCCAAGAACTGTAGCCCACCAGGCTCCTCTGTCCATGGGACACTCCAGGCAAGAATCCTGGAGTGGGTTGCCCTCGTCTCTTAGATCTCCTGCCTTGGCAGGCAGGTTCTTACCACTAGTGCCACCTGGGAAGCCCAAGAACCTATACACAATAGGTTATTAGCCCAACAACTTGTAGACAATAATCATATGTTAATTACATCTACAATTAGTGACAAATTTGTAGCTTGAAGAGCAAATGTGACCCCAAATGTGTTTGAAGCCTCTTGGCAAAGCAATGAAAAACTGTTAGAAAAGTTCTCAGTGGGGACTCTAGGAATACGCAGTGGAAGTTATTTATTAGTTTATTTATTTATCTAAGCGTGCTGTGATTCATGGGGTCGCAAAGAGTTGGACACGACTGAGCAACTGAACTGAACTGAACTGAACTGAACTGAAGGGTCTCTTTGATCTTTTGGAAACCTCTTAACCTAGACATAGCTGACAGTCTGTTGAATTGATAGGGTTTTCAAAATTGGTTCAATGTATCTATATACATCTAGAATAAGCCAGAATATTTGGGAACAAGAAATTGATACTTAAAATGCTTAATGCCTAGTGTATTCCCTGGAACATTAGTTCCTTAGGCTATTAAGAGATGTTAAGTGAGAATGTAAAGTGTTCTAAGGTCATAATCACAGAGAAACACTGAGTTTGAAAAAAGTCAACAGGTTTCTTTGCTACTGAAGTTTCCAGACTCTCTATGTCAATGTGTATTATTGCTCTCCAGGGAGAGTATAGTTGCTGTCTCTTCAATTTGTTTTGTTTAGGGAGTATTTCAAAAGTACTACTGTGCCGAGTAGACACTATTATGCTCTGGACAAGTGTGTTTTCCCCTCAGACTTTCAAAGTATTTTGCCTGGCTGTTGGCTAGCGTCCTACTCACTGGTATGGCATCCTTGTAGCAACTCAGTGCAGACTTGATGTCTACAGAGTAATAAAAAAGAAATCCTCTGTAAAAATACAAAGAAGGATTCTGTAATTATAAAGATCGAAAATTTAAGAATCAACCGAATCTTCTATAGTATTATAAACACATTTTGAAAGACTTCATTTGGATAAGCCTGAAATTCTATGTTTTAAAGCCACAGTATTGCTAAGAATATTGTTGATTTTCAACTAATTTTCAATTATCATAGGTAATAATAGTGAACTGACAAAAATGGGAGAATTTAAATTTTATACAAATATCTGTGATATTTCAGAAGTCTGATTTCCAGATCTTGATGTCACTTTCTCTTTCTATTTTGAATTTTGTCATCTGGAAATCATGGCCTGTACAATGTGGTCAACAGGAATAAAATTAAGTTTATTGTACAACTGCAGTAGCAGAGTCAATGTACAAGATTTTAAACCTAAACTTATTATGAAGTCCTGGCATCATTTTATTATTGATAAACATGTACTCTCTCATTACAGATACCTGAGGGATAACTGTCAAAGTAATTTTATTTTATTTTTCTAAGAAACTTGCCTGAAAACCATTGGCAGTAATAAAGTGTATGACCGAGAGAAGATAAGGATATGGG
Source organism: Ovis aries (assembly GCF_016772045.2). Classification (NCBI taxonomy): domain Eukaryota; kingdom Metazoa; phylum Chordata; class Mammalia; order Artiodactyla; family Bovidae; genus Ovis; species Ovis aries. Next base: position 49,828,627 of record NC_056063.1, read on the forward strand.
GTTTGCAGGAGGATATAGAAATAGATTGTAAACTGACCATCATCCTCTATTTCCCTGTTTAGTAGTGAAATTTTTCTTCATTAAAGATGCCTCTGGAAATTAAGAATTCAGCCATGTTTCAAATGCTTTAGACTCATGTGACTAGTGGTTACTGTATTGAACAGTACAGATACAGAACATTTCCATCACTGCAGAAAGTTCTATTGAACAACAATATTTATATACAGAATCGGATCCATGTGAGAGTTAGGAGTAGGGAAAAAGAAGAGTGGCTGAAATGCCAGGATTTTATCAGTAAGTAGTACTTTGTGTTGGGGCTTCCCTGGTAGCTCAACTGGTAAAGAATCCGCCTAGCAAAGTGGGAGACCTTGGTTTGATCCCTGAGTTGGGAAGATCTGCTGGAAGAGAACATGGCAACCCACTTCAGTATTCTTGCCTGGGAAATCCCATGGACAAAGGAGCCTGGCAGGCTACAGTCCATGGGATAGCAAAAAGTCAGACGTGACTTAGTGACTAAACAACAACAACAACAATGCATATATTTTACAAGTAAATCCATTTGTCTTTAATAATAACTAGTATGAACATCATTTAGGGAGTGTTTGTCATGTGCAAGGTCAGTTTTTAGATGCTTGTAGGCTTCAGAGACAGGGACAGGAAAGGGGGAAACATTAGGAATGAAGAGAAGTGGGAGGAGAGCTTCCTGAGCTGGAGCCAAATAAAACACAGATTGAAACCAATCAAGGAAATTACTGTGTGAAAATTCACTGTAAAGACCATGGAATGCTACTATTTTAATTTTTAAGCAAGAAAAGTAGAGAAAAGGCAATATGTATAATACCGCAAGCCCCAAAGAAGACTGTATTTGAAAGAAATATGTCACTAACATCTATGTACAATTTTAAATATGAAAAAAACCTCTGAGTTTTTATGTTAAGCATGTCTAATTCCAATGTCACTGATTTAAGATTTAGGAACAAAGGTATGTATGATTTTGCTGCAGAGACACAAAAATAAAGAGGACTTAGAAATATGAAATTATCTCAGGATTTCAAAGCTGGAAGTCCAGTCACTCTTCATTCATTTATTCAACAAATATTTGTGGAGGCCCTTCTCTATGCAGGGTGTTGTCAACACTTGGGGAGCAAAGCCAAGCCCATGCTCTAACGGCACTTGCCTTTCAATGGGGGAGGGCAGACCATAAGCAAATCAACAAATACATGCAATGTTATATAAGGCTACAGGGGATCATGATACTAGAAGTAGCATTGACTGATAGTGGAGGCTGCTGGTTTATAAAACGTGGTCAGAGAAAATCAAATGGAAAGGACAGCATTTGAGCAGAGATCTGAACGAAATGTAGGAGTTTTGTGCAGGTGGATGAACACTGTTCCATGTAGAGGAAGCAGTTTATGCAAAGGTCCTGAGGCTGACATATGTTTGGACTGTCCAATAAACAACAAGAGGTTTAGTGTGGCTGGAATTGAGGGAATGAGAAGCAGAGGGAAGAAGTGGAGGTGAGACAGGAAGGAGGGGCAGAGAGCAGATGGAAATTGAGGCCCTTTGCAAGGGCACTCGGAGAAGGCAATGGCACCCCACTCCAGTCCTCTTGCCTGGAAAATCCCATGGATGGAGGAGCCTGGTGGCCTGCAGTCCACAGGGTCACTAAGAGTCAGACACAACTGAGCGACTCCACTTTCATGGATTGGAGAAGGAAATGGCAACCCACTCCAGTGTTCTTGCCTGGAGAATCCCAGGGACAGGGGAGCCTGGTGGGCTGGGGTCGCACAGAATCGGACATGACTGAAGTGACTTAGCAGCAGCTGCAGCAGCAAGGGCACTGGGCTCTTTTTGGCCAAGAGATGGGAAGCCATGGAAAGTTCGGAACAAAAGAGCCATGGGATCTGACTTACCCTCTTCTGTTCTTGCACCTCATCTATACCTCTCAAAATACCTTTTAATTTGCTTTCCTTATAAATTGGAGTAGAACATATACATGATTACATCAGCATCATGGAGTTCTTTCCTATAAAAATTTGGGCAAATTTAATTAATGGTACAATGTCTATTTGATTCTAAATGCCATTAACTTGTTTTAGATTATGCAGCAACTATCAGCAAAAGCACATTAAAGTTTCTTCATAACTCCTAAAACTTCATCTCTTTTTATAAACTCTCAGTTTTAAGTGCCAGTAAGATACATTTTGAAGGGAAATTCCGACAGCATGTGCATGCCAGGGAGACACTTCAAAGCAAAGAGAGTAGACCTTAGAAACTGTCAAGTGGCCTTCCTGTTTTTTACTTCTTCTTTAAAAATATTTTTTAAAAACCCACTTTTTTTTTTTTGTTTATTTGTTTTTTAAAGCTCAGGTGACTTTGGCCCAAAGGAGGGCAAGAGCAGCAACAATGGCCTCAAGCTTCTAGTTCTGTTTTTTCAGCTCCAGCAGTCCAGGGGAGGTAAAAGATGACAAAATAAGAAAGAGAAAGAGAGTCTACTAGAAAGTCAGAAAGAGAGAGAAATGCTAGAGAGTTCTCTCTTCTTCTTTTCATAGACTGGATAGAATAAAACAGATTTCATCTATGTATAAAAAGTATCATAGTATCTGATTACACTAAGAAGAAATTCCTTAATTCCATGTGAAGACCTAGTTGGGTTTCCTTTTTGAGTGGAAACCATTTCAGTTGAATGGAGAAAATAATGCAGAAAAATATTAAAAAAAATTTCTTTCAGAATGAGAGGGAAATTTTGAAGAAGAGGACAATGGAAGTGTTAGTCGTTCAGTCATGTCTGACACTTTTTGACCCTGTGGACTGTAGCTGCCAGGTTCCTCTGTCCATGAAATTTTCCAGGCAAGAACACTGGAGTGGGTTGCCATTCCCTTCTCCAGGGGGTCTTCCTGACTCAAGGATCAAACCCATGTCTCCTATATTGCAGGTGTATTCTTTACTGTCTGAGCCAAGAGGACAAGGAAAATAAGTAAATGGTATCCTTAATAAGAAAATAGTCTCTTGTGTTTCCTGACTAACTAAATGTAGCTCTAGTTAGAGATTGTTCTGATTGCTCACATGTGACTTTATTTGGGTCTGCATAGTAGCCATCATTTGATTCATGACAGCATAAATAAGAGTGTGGTTCTCAAAGATGACCTCTAGGCTTTGACAGTCAAAGTGAGTGTATGGAGAACCAAGAATCAAAAACAGAGATATAAAATTAATATTAAGGGGTAGGGTAGGGGTGTATGTGTGGACTTGTTTCTCCATTTCTCCTTAAGGGTCTCCCTAGGCTAGCTTCATTTCAGAGAGAAAGAAAATCATCATATTGCCTTCCTAAAAAGAAAATTTTCCATAAGTTTGAGAGGTAGTGGTGTCAAACCTCAGCTTAGACGTCACTGAATGTCATTTTTAAGATAAAATTCATTTCTTTTTTGCCATCTCATCATAATATTGAATAAAACTGAACTAAAAAGATTTTTAATAGTCTATTCAAAAAAGAAAAGCTGTTTCCAGAATTAGCTGTGGGAGCTGGTTTTAGGAAAGTGAATAATTGGGCCTGCGTTTTGGGATGGGATTGAGAAAACCAGGTCGGATTCCTACCTGGGTGAGTTCTCACTGTTCTTGCTCATGGACTTGCTCCTATGAGACTGACATTGATAAATAAGGAACTTCCTGGGATGTCCATTACCTAAAGACAGTGCTTAAACAAGTTTTTTTTTGGTGAGAAAATTTCTACCACACTCTGATATGTTGATGATTCACTACTGCATTTCTAGTATCTAGCTTCTGAAGATGAAAAAACCACATTCTTAAAGTCAGCTAACTCTGCTGTGTCTTACAAAATCTTTTAAACTTGCGGTTTTTTTCCTTTTTTTTTAAACTTGCATTTTTTAATATAGAATTCTACAATGGGGAACAGTATTTCAGTATAACTCTTAACTGACTACTGTTACTATTCCAGATCCCTGATTACTTTTGCAGCGAACAATGCAAACTCTGAAAAAGCCCTACATGGAAATCCTAGTCTCCCAGTCACCCACACCACCCACTGTACAGTGAAGGCCACCCAAAATAAATCAGTGCTATAATTTCCATGATGACAGTCCCCCAAACAGCATTTTGTTATTGTTCCCTTCACATCCCTAGAATTCTTCCCAAGTGCTGTCATGTCTCTCGATAACAGTGCAGGGAGATGAAATGTGAGTTTAAACGAACTTTTACGTGTGCCTCTATATTTTCTTCTAGGATTTTAGTATTTTTAGAGGCAAGTGATGAAAGGTTATTCCCTGCAAGATTTAGCCAGTGAAACGTGCTCATCAAAACCTGAAGCCCTGCAGTGGGACACAGAAAAGAGCAAAGGGGGAAAATGTTCCATTGGGGCTGCAGCTTTTCAGAAGAGCGTGCAGGAATGATGTCATTTGTTTTTACAAAACCCAGTTTAAATTTGTTCCTGCCTTTCAAGAACTGCAGCAGAGTGCATCTGTGGAGACTTCCTGCATCCCATATTTCAGGACGTTAGAGTGTTTGCTGCATCAAAATCCAGCCAATCGCGGGGTGTGCAGGCTTGCCCTCCCCAATTTTCCTTTGCCTCCCCACCTGAAGTAAGCGTGGGTGCTGCCCGCCTTAGATCACTGCTCAGCACCCTCTAGCCCTTAGAACGGCAGAGCCATCGCTCTGTGCCTCGAATGGTTTAAAGGAGAACAGTGCCTCAATAAAAACTTCTTTCAGGTCACCCACACGCATTCATTTCATTGACAAATAAGCTCCAAGAAAAGGTCTGTTTGAGAAGTATGTGTTGTTTGTGTCAAATCCTAGCCCTTTTTTGCAGCCCCTGCAGCAGCATTGGAATCAACACAGGAGGGCTAGGGGACTCTCAGAGGCAGAGGCAAGACCTTCAAAGTCACTACTCACAATTATCTTTTTACAGAGCACACCTCCATTTGTGAGTATACGTACATGATGGTTGAAAAATAAGCAATGAAGCAGATAGAGCATTTTACAGTGATGCGGTGATGGAAGGAGATTATGGCATGGTGTTCACGTACAAAAGTAATGGTGAAGATACAGAGCGAAAAAGGAAAGTGCTGGCTAGTGAGCATGTCATTCCTCCTTCCTTTATCCCCTTCATCTGTAAGTATGGCCTCTTGACAAAACATTGGGATCAATGTGGGTTCACTTGTTGTGAGTGGAGGAAACCCAACTCTGGCTACTGTAAACTAAAAAGATATTTATTGGAAGGCTATGAGGAAACTCACAGAATGAAAGAAAGGCTGAAGAAACTGACTCCCGGACCACAGGACCCAGGCCCTTCTGGGGGTCTCTGCAGCAGGAACCACATGGTGAAACTCACTGCTGCGAGATTTCTTTCTCCAAGCTTCCCATTCCCCAACCCCCGCCCCGTCTTCTCTCATCTTCTCATTCTGCTCCAGGGGCAGAGTTCCAGGAGAGAGTGTCTCAGTGGCTCATTGATCTCATGCCACCCCTTGGCTTCAAGAAAACAGAGTGCCCTTAATTTACATAAAGGGCCAGGAAGGAGACATGCTCCCAAAGGAGGTGGGGAAGCTGTTTCGAAAAGATGGAGAAACGGCTGCTGTTTGCTCCCCTCTATCATCATGACCCCAGCCCTGGGTCAAAGTCTCTGAATATCTTGCCCAGGTTAGTGGTCCCTCTCCTTTAACTCATATTTTAAATCTCTGCAAGGTTCCTCATTTGTTAGTGACAAGCTAGGGAACGTTGGAGAATGCACAGAAGTGCGATTGATAATTACCCCAGGGCAGGAGGCATACGCTTGGAGTGTCTTTGGCAAACTGGGATGTGCAGCCATCCTCACGTTATCACATGCTTCTACTTTTCTGTGCTTGATGAAAACCTACTCCATACATAGCAGTTCAAGAGAAACTGAAAGCTCTCGCGAGATAGAAAAGATTGCTTCTCCTTTGTGTAGCCAGCATCTCATTTCATTCTTGGCACATGGTAGGTGCCCCTGGACCTTCACTGTGGAATTATAATTGAGTACAACTATGACTTCCCTGGTGGTGCAGATGGTAAAGTGTCTGTCTACAATGCCAGAGACCCGGGTTCGATCCCTGGGTTGGGAAGATCCCCTGGAGAAGGAAATGGCAATCCACTCCAGGACTATTGCCTGGAAAATCCCATGGACAAGGGAGCCTGGTAGGCTACAGTCCACGGGGTGGCAAAGAGTCGGACTTGACTGAGTGACTTCACTATCACTATGAAGTCATTTGGAGAAGGGAATGGCACCCCACTCCAGTACTCTTGCCTGGAAAATCCCATGGATGGAGGAGCCTGGTAGGCTGCAGTCCATGGGGTCACTAAGAGTCGGACATGACTGAGCGACTTCACTTTGACTTTTCACCTTCATGCATTGGAGAAGGAAACGGCAACCCACTCCAGTGTTCTTGCCTGGAGAATCCCAGGGACGGGGGAGCCTGGTGGGCTGCCGTCTATGGGGTTGCACAGAGTTGGACATGACTGAAGTTACTTAGCAGCAGTAGCAGCAGCATGATCTTTCCTCCTCACACATACTCCCACGTTCAAATTTCCCACGCCTTTAGAGAGTGCACTAGCTCCCAATATCCACATTGGGAGGTATAGCTAACTCCTTTCCCCCTTGCTTATCATCACTCTTTTCTTCTGACAGTGGCATTAATGTGGCTTCCTGCCCACTAAGAGAGTAAGTTAAAAACTAAAGGAGCCTAGGCCATTTCCACTTAGGGAAGATGCTAATTACTTAATGAAAAAATGCTTTGGGTATGACATGGAAAGCAAGGTATTAAAAGTTAATTCTTAAAATCAGATGGCACCTACTTTATTACATACAGTGGAACACTATCATAGTTTTTCCCAACCAAACTTCCTTTCAGAGTTACTGCTAAGTCGCTTCAGTTGTGTCCGACTCTGTGCAACCCCATAGAGAGCAGCCCACCAGGCTCCCCCATCTCTGGGATTCTCTAGGCAAGAATACTGGAGTGGGTTGCCAGTTACCTTCTCCAATGCATGAAAGTGAAAAGTCAAAGTGAAGGTGCTCAGTCGTGTATGACTCTTTGCGACCCCATGGATTGCAGCCAACTAGGCTCCTCCATCCATGGGATTTTTCAGGCAAGAGTACTGGAGTGGGGTGCCATTGCCTTCTCCATCAGAGTTACTGGACTTAGTTGAAAATCCTCTAGGTTGTTTTTTGAATAGAGATGACTCTCTCATCAGGGGAATGCTGAAATCAGACTGAACTCTTCTGATCTTTCAAGCACCAGGTCTACTCTGGATTGTCTTTTCCGAGGTCCACTCTATCATCAAAATGAATCACAAGGGCATGTTCCTGGTCCCTGGTTCCTATTCAGATTATATCCTAAGGACTTTCTTGAAACAATATCTTTCTGATGAGACAGAGATTTTAAAAAATCTTGATTTTTTCCCTGTACCTTTGCATCTCTGCATCTCAGAATGAGGATCAAAGAGCTTCACTAGGTCAAGCAGAACATCAAGCAAATTCCTTCTGGGTCTCTTCAAAGGCCCAGTGGACAACTAATGAGCCTGCTTTCCAGTTGGGTATTGGAAGGATTGAGAACCCAAGTCAAATGAGCAAATCCTATTCCACTACAGCTCTGTGATGAAGACCTCATCTTTCAGCATAGACCAAAGCCCCAAATCAAATAAATTCCATATCAGAAGCCAGGGCATTTCCTCTTGTTCTCATTATTCTCCACCTTATCCATTCTGTTTCCCTCTCTTGGAAATGTTTTCTCCTTCTATTAGTCATTCTAAAGCACCTCTTACTCATTCTTCCAATTCTAGAGTTAGGACACTGTACCTCTTCTTGTCACCATATTGGCTTTCTGTTTAGAGTGGATGGTGCAGAAATAAAGCATAAGATGCTACTAACATATGGAATTTCATCTGTTAAGTCCCAAGTGTCAGTACCAATTACTGCACCAGAGCAATAATATATTTTTTAAAAATACAATCAAAATGAGTCATTTAACATTATGCTGACTAATACAGTTTAAAATTTATATAAGGCTTGCTTTATGATACCACATATTTGGGATTTCAGCTATTAAGGTGAGGAAAAAATGACTGTGAAACAGAAGAGAAGAGGCTAATTTCATATAAGGGGTGAATATCTCATAAACATTCAGGAAGTATGGTAGAGAGATGATCAAGTTCTTTGGAAGTAAGGTGAATGAAAATGCAGTGGAAAATGATGTATAACTGATAAAATCGGGTTGAAGGTAGACAGAAGTAGCTCTTAGAGTAGAGAGCTGAGAAGTTTTTAATAAAAGAAGACATGCAGCAGTTCCCATCAGACATCATGTTTTACAAAATAAGAAAAAGTATTTTTCCTGTTTAAAAAAAAAAAGAAATTCCACAGCATTTCATATTTTCTGCCATGGTTCATGACTGATGCTAAATCTTTTTCATACTTTTACTTTATTTTTTAAACACTCAATAAATTTTTATTTGATTTCTCTGATTTGATACTTAGAGTGAAAATTAATCTCCATGTAATTATAAGAGAACTAGTTAAAGCAATATCCACAGTTTTATTTTAGGTGCTCTTCTCAGAGTCTATGTCTATATGGTCAGAATTAAGGTGAAACATGACTCATTATCTGGGTAATTCAGTCAGTGTCTCTGGGAACACACTATTGTCTCATTCTTATTTTCCCCAGTAGCACTCTTGAATTTTTTAGAAACCTTGAGTTATCTGGATAAATGTTTTCTACAATTCACATTACTTGAATATATGTAGCTTGACTGGTATTAGTAAGAATTCTTTAAAAATCTCCACATCTGCAGGGGGTATCATAGAGAGGAAATAAAGAGCTACATTTTCATTGGCTATGCTGGTTACCTAGTTCAAATTTTTGAAATACTCCAACTTTTAAAATGGTGCTTAGAGATAAAAAGTATTTGCACAGTCATGTATTAGAATTGGCTTAGTTATTTACATTTAACGTTTCTTCATTTAACTTTGTATAACTATTGAGGCTATTAAAGATTACTAAATCTTCAGCTTTTTTTTCTTTCTCAATTGTTTTTAACTTAAAATCGGGAAAAACAGTGTGCCGTCTTTTCCTCTCTTTTTCTGTCTCTCTAGGATTTAAACTTTGTGAGGGCAGGACCTATATATTCTCTCCTTATAATAAACATGAAACTTTCTTCCTTGCTTACAGTTCAGTAGGGCTCACTTAACAAGTCAAATTCAGTGTGAATCCTTAAAAAGAATCTTTCCCATCTCCCTGAAAACATCTTTCTAGTAAAATGTGTTTGTTAAATGACTACGAATCCTTTAACAAATAAAACATAACCCTGTTTGCTGCGCTTTCCCTCTGAGGTGATGATAAATTGCTGAGGAGTAAAAGCCCTCATACTAATAACAGAGGAAAATTGACTCTAAGATCCCATCATTTTGTTTACCAGCTGTCTTTACAATCCTATAATCACCCTAGCCACATTACAAAAAAAAAAAAAAATTGTTCAGAGATAGTAAAATAGACCAGAAACAAATGATCTCTGCTGAAATTAGTTTAAGCAGGGGAACAGGCTGGAAAGAAAGATTTGATCCAGAAACTTACCTATATCTCAGGCATGGTATCCGGTGACCACACACCCGGTGCTGAAACACAACTCAGGAGCATTACATCATCATGACAAACTTTCATTGGCTGCAGAAACCCCAAGGATAAGACAGGCTTTTAAGGTGCTGAGTGAAAACCCCTGTTGGTTCTTTATCAGACTTTTGCCAAAATATTGAAAGACAGACTTTTCTAGTTTATGCTATCATGATTGAACTTACAAAACATTATTAACCATTTCCTAGGCTTATTTGGCTCCACTATAGTCACCAATTTTATATTTAACTCTAACCTGTTGGGAGAGTTTTTTCTTTTAAACATTAAAAAAAAATTTTTTTAAAGCTTATTTTTATTGAAGCTGCTCTTATTTCTCCTGTTACTCTTCAGGCTATTTTTCTCATTCTTAAACTATGTTTGACTCAGTAAATCTATTTTTCTCTCTATTACTTCTGTTTTTATTCTCTGTAGGCAAAAAAGGCCAGCACCCACAGATTCAAGAAAGCACAAGTGCTTTATTTATTTGGAGCTGTGTAGTTGGAACTAGTGCACCAAGCCCTTACTTCCTCATTCATTTTCGTCATCAGCTTTTTTTCTGATTGAACTCTATGAGTTATTTGTGTCGTGCTTATTACCATGGTGATTTATAAACCAAAACCATGTGTGTGATTTGAGGGTGATGAAGAGCTTTCAGTGACTGAGCGAAAGTGATGGGGCGATGGTTAGGGTTCCTGTACCCCCTCTGCACGCATTTCTACCACCCGAGGCAGAAGATGTTGATGTAGGGGAAGGTGATGTTTTCATAAAAAGAGAAACATTTTCGTGATTAGATTGCTCATTCAGGAGGTGACAATAATACTGCATTACTAATGAGTGTCAACCTCTTTGTCTGCCTTTCTTTGTCTCTGTCAGTTTGTCTCTATCTCCTTCTCTTAAAATTTAGGGCTACAGACAAGGACCTGGAGATGACAGGTGTGACTGAATCAGTGTCTCTTTTAGAGTTTCATGCTCACTCTCCTGGAGAAGGCAATGGCACCCCACTCCAGTACTCTTGCCTGGAAAATCCCATGGATGGAGGAACCTGCTGGGCTGCAGTCCATGGGGGTCGCGAAGAGTCAGACATGACTGAGTGACTTCCCTTTCACTTTTCACTTTCATGCATTGGAGAAGGAAATGGCAACCCACTCCAGTGTTCTTGCCTGGAGAATCCCGGGGACGGGGGAGCCTGGTGGGCTGCCATCTATGGGGTCGCACAGAATCGGACACGACTGATGTGACTTAGCAGCAGCAGCAGCTCACTCTCCTAAGAACTTGACTCTCTGGTCCCTTAAAGACAAGTAAACACACACACACACACACACACACACACACATTCTCTAAACATTCTCACAAGGAGAAACTGGGAAACCCATGTCTAGTGCAAACCTGCTCAACTAGGAGACTTCCCAGACTCCCGTTCTCAGCCACATGCCTTGGAAGGGGCTCAACTGATCTATGGCAAGAGAAGGAGTGGCTACTGAGAATGTGATCTCCAGAGAGATCCCTTAACTATTATTTCTTAGACTCTGGTCTGCAAAGAATAGCTAGTGATTGTTTTTCCATTGTAAAGACTGATAATGAGGATTCAAGGACCTAGATTAGAGTTTTGAGAGATTTAAGAACAGTTTTAAACAGTGATCAGAAAGGAGAGAGAACCCTTTCTTCTTTTGTCTCTGCTAAGTGGAGGAACAGACCTACTGGTCAAGAGTTTCAACACTGAGTGTGTGGTCACCAAATGCATGCCTGAGATATAGGTAAGTTTCTAGATCAAATCTTTCTAGGATCTACAGGGTAAAAGAAATCACTTTCCCTGCCCTCAAGGTGTTTTATATGAGGGAGGGCGGAGTTGACATTAATTCACAATTACTATTGAAATCTGATAGAAATACGATGTATATATACAATGGTGGGCATCTCAATGAGATTGCAAGATCCCAAAAAAGGGGATATTTGAGGTGAATTTTTATGAAATAGAAGTTAGCTAACTTAAGGGAGAGTAAAGAATTCCGTTAAAGAAAACAGAATGGAAAGGAGAGGAAGAATGACTAGCATGGTTTGTTTGAGGAACAGCATATAGTTTTCCATTTACAGAAGGAAAGAGCAGTGTGAAAGAGGAGACTAGATGATAGATATGATCAAATCGTGGAGGTTTGTGGGCTAAGCCAAGGGATATGGTCTTTAACTTGAAAACCACTGTAGGTCACCAAAGAAGGATCATTAGATTTTGACTGAGCTCTATTAGTCTAGTGGTAGCATAAGAAGGATGGGAACAGACTGGAACTGGGGATACAAGTTAGCCTGAGGTTCAGTTGGAGTCTTGGCAGGAAAGAGATGGCGCTTTCCAGGGGCTAACTATAGATGGATTACTGAGGGATTATTTACAGGGGTGTGAGCAGGGTTAAGGGAATTAGCAAAGGGTGGAAGCACCCAGGGAACCAAAATGGTAGGAAGCTCTTCATGATTTATGTCTATTACCAGAAGCTGAAACCAATGGGAGGCTGCAGAGAAGAAACGCTAGACACTGCGGTAAGTAGAAATTACCTCTTGAGGTATAGAATATAGTTCTATACAGAAATGAAGAGGAAGTATCTTTAAAAAAAATTGGAGTATAGATGCTTTACAATGTTGTGTTAGTTTCTGCTTACAGCAAAGTGAATCAGCCACACATTTACATATTTCCCTTCTTCCTTGGATTTCTTTCTCATTTAGGGCACTGCAGAGCACTGAGTAGAGTTCCTTGTTCTTTACAGCAGGATCTCATTATCTATTTTATAAATAGTCATGTATTGATACCAATCCCAATCTGCCAATCCACCCCATCGCCACTCCCCCTTAGTATCCATACGTTTGTTCTCTACATCTCTGTCTCTATTTCTGCTTTGCAAATAAGTTTATCTGGAGAGAAAATATCTTGAGGTGCGAGTATGATGGGAAATAAAAATATCCAGCATGGTTGCCTAGCATTGTCATCAAGGACAGACACAAGCAAGACCTGAAGTCAGGTAGTGGGGCTTGGGAAAAGTAAATAGATATGAGAAATTTTAAGGAGATAGACTCAGTGGTATTGGCTAGTGGTGTGTTTGCGTGTGTGTGTGAAAGAGAGAGCAAAGGGAAATGGAAACTTCTCACTGCAGATGGTGACTGCAGCCATGAAATTAAAAGATGCTTACTCCTTGGAAGAAAAGTTATGACCAACCTAGATAGCATATTGAAAAGCAGAGACCTTACTTTGCCAACAAAGGTCTGTCTAGTCAAGGCTATAGTTTTCCAGTGGTCATGTATGGATGTGAGAGTTGGACTGTGAAGAAAGCTGAGCGCTGAAGAACTGATGCTTTTGAACTGTGGTGTTGGAGAATACTCTTGAGAGTCCCTTGGACTGCAAGGAGATCCAACCAGTCCATTCTGAAGGAGATCAGCCCTGGGATTTCTTTGGAGGGAATGATGCTGAAGCTGAAACTTCAGTACTTTGGCCACCTCATGAGAAGTGTTGACTCACTGGAAAAGACTCTGATGCTGGGAGGGATTGGGGGCAGGAGGAGAAGGGCATGACAGAAGATGAGATGGCTGGATGGCATCACTGACTGGATGGACGTGAGTCTGAGTGAACTCTGGGAGTTAGTGACGGACAGGGAGGCCTGGCGCACTGCAATTAATGGGATCGCAAAGAGTCGGACACGACTGAGTGACTGAACTGAACTGAGCTGAACCGAGGTAGGACAATTTGTGCTTTCTATTCCTGACAAATGGATGAATTGTTGTTTTTTCATTGATAAAAAGGATTTCATGGATATATGCTATGTTCAGTCCAACAAAAGTCATATTTGGAGGCTCCTGGAATATTTAGACAGAAAAGGCAATTATATCTCCACTTGGAGGTCAGATAAGAAATCAAGGATCAAAGATGGGGCTGCACCCTGGGGAGATGTGGGTATATGCATAATTTTCGAAGCCATGGATGTGGATGAGATCATCCAATGAGAAAGTGTATATAATGATGTAAAGAGAAGGGAGCTGACTGTGAGCCTGGGGCATCACATCCAAAGGGGCAGCTGGAGTAAGGGGGCCCAGAAAGGAAAACAGAGAAAGAAAATGTTCAGACAGAAGAAAAATAAAACAGAGAAAAGCAGTGTTTCACAATAATGGGGAAGAAAAGAGCTTCCAGAAGAAGGAGTGATTGAGAGAATAATTCTAGAGAGAAGTCAAGTGAGGTAAGAATCATATAAATTCCCATTGGCTTGAGTATAGCATGGAGATCATTAGTAACCTTGGAAAGAATAGGTTTAGTACAGGAGTTCGCATGCCAACATGTGTTGTGAACTGTCATCTGGCGGATGCTCTACCTACTGATTGGACCTATCTTATGAACAGCTCTTTAGAGATAAATGTGAGATGAAAGCCAACATTTGGAATGGAGTTCTCAATGAGCTTAGAGAGAAGAGTACTTGGGGGTGAAAAGTGGTAAGTTGAAAGGTTTGGCTTTTGTGGTAAAAAGAGCAGTTTGTGCTTTATGGTTGTAAAAGTCATGCCAAGTGTATTAGTCAGCAAGGGCTAGTATATCATAATACCCACACTGGATGGCTTAAACAACAGAAATTTATTTCTCACGATCTGGAAGCCCAAGATCAAGTGCAAGACCAAGGTTCTAAGATCCAGGCAGTGTTGAGTTCTCTCAGGACCTATCTCCGTAGCTTAGAGATTCCGCCTTTCCTCTGGGTCCTCCCGTGGCCTTTCCTTTGTAGGCGGGCATATTTGGGATCTTCCTTTTCTTAGAAAGACACCAGTTTTATTGGAATAGGATCCACCCTCATGACCTCATTTAACCTTCAGTTCAGTTCAGTCGCTCACTTGTGTCTGACTGTATGTGACCCCATGAACCGCAGCCTGCCAGGCCTCCTTGTCCATCACAAGCTCCCAGAGTCCACCCAAACCCATGTCCATCAAGTTGGTAATGCCATCCAACCATCTCATCCTCTGTCGTGCCCTTCTCCTGCCCTCAATCTTTCCTAGCATCAGGGTCTTTTCAAATGAGTCAGCTCTTCACCTCAGGTGACCAAAGTATTGGAGTTTCAGCTTCAGCATCAGTCCTTCCAACGAACACCCAGGACTGATCTCCTTTAGGATGGACTGGTTGGATCTCCTTGCAGTCCAAGAGACTCTCAAGAGTCTTCTCCAACACCACAGTTCAAAAGCATCAATTCTTTGGTGCTCAGCTTTTTTTATAGTCCAGCTCTCACATCCATGACCACTGGAAAAACCATAGCCTTGACTAGACGGACCTTTGTTGGCAAAGTAATCTCTCTGCTTTTTAATATGCTATCTAGGTTTGTCATAACTTTCCTTTCAAGGAGTAAGCATCTTTTAATTTCATGGCTGCAATCACCATCTGCAGTGATTTTGGAGCCCAGAAAAATAAAGTCAGCCACTGTTTCCACTGTTTTCCCATCTATTTGCCATGAAATGATGGGACTGGATGCCATGATCTTAGTTTTTTGAATGTTGAGCTTTAAGCCAACTCTTTCACTCTCCTCTTTCACTTTCATCAAGAGGCTCTTTAGTTCTTCTTCACTTTCTGCCATAAGGGTGGTATCGTCTGCATATCAGGTTACTGATATTTCTGCTGGCAATCTTGATTCCAGCTTGTGCTTCCTCCAGCCCAGCATTTCTCATGATGTACTCTGCATAGAAGTTCAATAAGCAGGGTGACAATATACAGCCTTGATGTACTCCTTTTCCTATTTGGAACCAGTGTGTTGTTCCATGTCCAGTTCTAACTGTTGCTTCCTGACCTGCCTACAGGTTTCTCAAGAGGTAGGTCAGGTGGTCTGGTATTCCCATCTCTTTCAGAATTTTCCACAGTTTCTTGTGATCCACATAGTCAAAGGCTTTGGCATAGTCAATAAAGCAGAAATAGATGTTTTTCTGGAACTCTCTTGCCTTTTCAATGATCCAGCAGATGTTGGCAATTTGATTTCTGGTTCCTCTGCCTTTTCTAAAACCAGCTTGAACATCTGGAAGTTCGTGGTTCATGTACTGCTGAAGCCTGGCTTGGAGAATTTTGAGCATTACTTTACTAGCATGTGAGATGAGTGCAATTGTGTGGTAGTTTGAGCATTCTTTAAGCCCTGTGCCCAGATAGAGTTACATTGGGGGTTAAAGCTTCAGATGTGAATTTTGCAGAGACACAATTCAGTCCATAATAGTGTGGGTTAGGAGAGTGAGCTACTGTAGTGAAGAGTGAGTAAAGATCATCTGAATGGAGGCAACCCAACAACTTGTACTCTCCCAATAATGCAACCCTGCATTTTGTGATTGAACTTTTTTGTATCATTATCTTCCTCTGGAGTTTTTATTGAATTTGCAAAATGAAGCTAGGAAGAAAAGCATAGCCATCAGTAGTAGTATAATTATTATGCTTATCTATAAAACATGCAAGACATTTATCAAGAAAACTTGGAAATCAGCTAAACATTTCATAATTTTTTGAAGGACACTTTTATAAGTCAAGTTGAAGAGTCTCTGTTTGTATATGTTTGTATATATCTATCTGTCTATATCTACCATACTCACATTGGCTCAGGTGGTAAAGCATCTGTCTACAATGCGGGAGACCTGGGTTCGATCCCTGGGTTGGGAAGATCCCCTGGAGAAGGAAATGGCAATCCACTCCAGGACTATTGCCTGGAAAATCCCATGGACAGAGGAGCCTGGTAGGCTACAGTCCATGGGGTCGCAAAGAGTCAGACACGACTGAGCGACTTCACTTCACTTCACATACATGTATATTTTTGCCTCTGGAAAAATGTGTTAGAAGGTGAATATAGTTGATATGGAAATTCATGTGGAATAGTTTAGAATGAAAGTTCCACAAAATTCACATGGGATAGTCTACTTTTTCACATAGAATTATGAAATATGGAGTAGTTTTATATGTGATCACTTAATGAATTAAATGATCACATAATGATTAATCATTCAGTTCAGTTGCTCAGTCGTGTCCAAGTCTTTGTGACTCCATGGACTGCAGCATACCAGCCTCCCTGTCCATCACCAACTCCCCACAGTTTACTCAAACTCATGTCCATTGAGTTGGTGATGCTATCCAGCCATCTCATCCTCTGTCATCCCCTTCTCCTCCCGCCTTCAGTCTTTCCCATCTTCAGGGTCTTTTCCACTGAGTCAGTTCTTCGCATCAGGTAGCCAAAGTATTGGAGTTTCAGCTTCAACATCAGTCCTTCCAATGAATATTCAGGACTAGTTTCCTTTAGGATGGACTGGTTAGATCTCCTTGCAGTCCAAGTGACTCTCAAGAGTCTTCTCCAACACCACTGTTCAAAAGCATCAATTCTTCTGCACTCAGCTTTCTTTATAGTCCAACTCTCACTTCCAAACTTGATGAAAACCCATAGCTTTTACTAGACAGACACGAATTTGAACACACCCCAGGAGACAGTGGAGGACAGAGGAGCCTCACATGTTGTAGTCCATGGGGTCACAAAGAATCTGACAACTGAACAACACCACCAACAAAAATAGTCCTTGACACATGCTTAGCCCGTGCTTGTGTGTGTTTACAGTGTACTTATTTTCACAGCTGGAAATACCAGGAAAAAAAAAAAAAAACAAAAAACAATCAGGTATTACTTGTTAGTGTCATTTCTCTAAAGACAGAACTGAAGCTCACGAACTAATTAGCAAACGATTAGCAAAACATTTGCAAGAAAGAGTTTAGCTGCCATTTCCCTCCCTACTCTCTACATTAGCACAAATTCAGTAATTTCTTTCTCTAAGTAAATTAAGTTGTTTTAAATTTCACTCATTAAACACATATTCCCCAAGAAGCATCAGCATGTCATTTTAAAGTTCAGAGGCTACTATACCATCTAATTAGCTAACTTTTTAGTCTTCAACTCAGAAACAGGGAAAAGAATGCTACCCAAATCCCTGGTTCCTGGCCCTAAAAACTGGAACCTGGACTCTGGGAATCCCTTTACTGTCCAGAGTTCAGTTTGCTCTTCTGAAAGTTGAGGCATTTGGTATAATCTCTTGTCACTCTAAACTCCTATGTTCCCATAACTTTTGCCTTCCAAGATTTCTAGGGATTTGCTTGCTTGCTTGCTAAGTCGCTTCAGTTGGGTCTGACTTTGTGATCCTAAGGAGTGTAGCTCACCAGGCTCCTCTGTCCATGGGACTCTCCAGGCAAGAATACTGGAGTAGGTTGCCATTCTCTCCTCCAGGGGATCTTCCTGACCCAGGGAACGAACCTGCATCTCTTATGTCTCCTACATTGGCAGGTGAGTTCTTTACCACTTAGCACTACCTGGGAAGCCCTTCTAGGGATGCACAGGGGGTCTACTCTGATTCAGATATAATTCTCAAACCTGGAAGCTAAGTTACCAAGAAACAGCATGGCTGGCACTGGATATAGTAAATTATGCAGACTGCTTTGGCACACAAGGGTGTCTCAGTTTGTCAAAAGGTACTGTGAAAAGTCTCAAAATGAGATTAACTGTATTCTACTTAATTGAAACATATCATAGGTGAGAAAGCAATGGAATGCATTGATCAGTCAAATATGATCATTGCCAGAACTCAAGTGTATTAGAAAACATTGGAATAAGTTATTACACACAGATCAGAAAAGTCTATTTTTTTTAAGTGAGGAAAAATCGAGGTTATAGAAGCATTGATTGTGTAAACATAGAAGGAATAAATTTGGTTATATAAAGTAAAATGAGGTTTGAAACTTAATAAATGCAAAAAGACCTTTGAAAAAGGAAATAAAATTGAAGATCACATCACTAGATTATATTTCAAGGTAGGGTAATGTGATGTAAAAATAAAGGTTCTCCAATAATTCTTGGCAGTGGCCAAAGGACTGGAAATGGTCAGTTTTCATTCCAATCTCAAAGAAAAGCAATGCCAAAGTATGCTCAAACTACCACGCAATTGCACTCATCTCACACGTTAGTAAAGTAATGCTCAAAATTCTCCAAGCCAGGCTTCAACAGTACGTGAACCTTGAACTTCAGGTATTCAAGTTGGATTTAGAAAAGGCAGGGGAACCAGAGATCAAATTGCCAGCATCCATTGGATCACTGGAAAAGCAGGAGAGTTCCAAAAAAAAATCTACTTCTGCTTTATTGACTACACCAAAGCCTTTGACTGTGTGGATCACCACAAACTGGAAAATTCTTAGCAAGATGGGACTACCAGACCACCTGACCTGCCTCCTGAGATATCTGTATGCACATCAAGAAGCAACAGTTAGAACTGGACATGGAACAACAGAGTGATTCCAAATAAGGAAAGGAGTACGTCAAGGCTGTATATTGTCACCCTGCTTATTTAACTTACATGCAGAGTACATCATGAGAAACACTGGGTTGGATGAAGTACAAGCTGGAATCAACATTGCTGGGAGAGATATCAGTTAACCTCAGATATGCAGATGACACCACCCTTATGGCAGAAAGTGAAGAAGAACTAAAGAGCCTCTTGATGAAAGTGAAAGGGGAGAGTGAAAAAGTTGGCTTAAAACTCAACATCAGAAAACGAAGATCATGGCATCTGGTCCTGTCACTTCATGGCAATAGAAGGGGAAACAGTGTCAGACTTTATTTTGGGGGGGCTTCAAAATCACTGCAGATGGTGACTGCAGCCATGAAATTAAAAGACGCTTACTCCTTGGAAGAAAAGTTATGACTACCCTAGATAGCATATTAAAAAGCAAAGACATTACTTTGCCAACAAAGGTCCATCTCGTCAAAGCTATAGCTTTTCCAATGGTCATGTATGGATGTGAGAGTTGGACTATAAAGAAAGCTGAGCACCAAAGAATTGATGCTTTTGGACTGTGGTGTTGGAGAAGACTTGAGAGTCCCCTGGCCTGCAAGGAGATCCAACCAGTCCATCCTAAAGGAAATTAGTCCTGAATATTCATCGGGAGGACTGATGCTGAAGCTGAAACTCCAATACTTTGGTCACCTGATGCAAAGAACTGACTCACTGGAAACGACCTGTATGCTGGGAAAGACTGAAGGTGAGAGGTGAAAGGGATGACAGGGGATGAGATGGTTGGATGGCATCACCAACTTAATGGACATGAGTTTGCGTAAACTCCAGGAGTTGGTGATGGACAGAGAGGCCTGGCATGTTGCAGTCCATGGGGTCACAAAGAGGCAGACATGACTGAACGACTGAACTGAACTGAATTGAATAATTCTTGAGCTAGATTCTAGGTAACCTAACGTAGTTAGGAAAATCCTGAAGCACTCACAAGACATTAGTGACCAGCAGTTTTTGGCCCTAGCTATAACATATATTGAGCAGTTCAAAGATAATTTTTGTTACATACTATTTACGGCAATTTCTAAGTACAAACTTTGTTATTAGGCCAAGAATGTACGTGCTTTAAGAGCTCCAAAGGAAAGAAATCAGAAAAAAGAATGAAATAGAGTAGTATCAACTCAAGGAGGTGTCTGGAATACCAAGGTTCTGTCTAATGGAAAAACAAAACAAGGTAGATTTTAAAACTGATGAGAGAGAATTAGGAGGTCTATGCTATTTCAGTTAAAATTCTGAATCTGGAACAAAAGTGGAAAAGCAATCTTAGGATTAAAAAGCTAGTTTATTAAAAATCTAGCTTAAGTATTTTTTCCCATTGCTGCAAAACACCTTTTTTATTTAAAAGGAAAATGATTTTCTATACATCATGAATTTAATTTTTTCTGGTTATAGAATACACCAGTCTTGCTTTCTATTCTGTCTTCTGAATGACAGTTCCAGGCTAGTAAAAATCCATGATACCCATCGTCCAGCCACCTCCAGTGTTTTCATGCACAAAAATGAATGTGGGATTCATCTCTCTATC
This sequence comes from Ovis aries, assembly GCF_016772045.2. Lineage (NCBI taxonomy): Eukaryota > Metazoa > Chordata > Mammalia > Artiodactyla > Bovidae > Ovis > Ovis aries. The sequence goes on from NC_056063.1 coordinate 49,849,123, forward strand.
TATAGATTCATCTAATCTATTCTGTTGTAGGTCAGCTGGTAAAGAATCCGCCTGTAATGTGAGAGTCCTGGGTTCTATCCCTGGGCTGGGAAGATACCCTGGAGAAGGAAAAGACTACTCACTCCAGTATTCTGGCCTGGAGAATTCCACGGACTATATGGGGTCGTGAAGAGTCTGACACCACTGAGGCACTTTCACTTTCACTGTCATCACCCCTGCTGCTGCTAAGTCACTTCAGTCGTGTCTGACCCTGTGTGACTCCATGGATGGCAGCCCACCAGGTTCCCCCGTCCCTGGGATTCTCCAGGCAAGAACACTGGAGTGGGTTGCCATCTCCTTCTCCAAAGCATGAAAGTGAAAAGTGAAAGTGAAGTTGCTCAGTCGTGTCCGACTCTTAGTGACTCCGTGGACTGCAGCCTACCAGGCTCCTCCATCCATGGGATTTTCCAGGCAAGAGTACTGGAGTGGGGTGCCATTGTCATCACCCCTATCCTATGGATGGTTTTTGGAAGTTAAAAAATATTGTTATTGCATTTTACTGAATTAGCTAAAATTTAATCTTAGAAGGCTCCAGGTGCTTTGGAATGTACTGAAAAAGAACCTGGGGGAGGGAGGAAGGAAGTTTCTTTCTGAATTTGAGGAAGGTGGAATCTTGAGACCCTTCACAGTTAATTCCCAAATCTCCAACAATCTCCTCTACCTTGGAATCAGATGCATGATGGTTTCAACTTTCTAGGATCATGTAATTCATAAAGTTATAGGTGCCACACTAGGTATCATTCAATATTACTCAAGATGTTTTAGATGCTAAAATATGGCAATTTAAATTTCCTCTTTGAGTCTGGCTTTGCATTCAGGCTCTATAGAGGAAGTCTTAAAATTTTAGGATCAATATTTGAAAGCAGAAGAGACTGAACCAGACCTGCCTGTGAGTGTTTGAATGTCTCCTATGGAGGTGTGCATTTGCGGTGGCCTGCCTCAGGGACAAAGGCACTGTCAGCTGCAGTCTTGAGAGGCGCCTATTGGCCTAAGTCAATAGTTTTAGCCCTACTATAGAGCCTATAGACTCCAGGAAAGCGTTGCCTCAGGCCAGACAGCTAACAGGGAGGGAGCACAGCCCCACTCATCAGCAGACAATTGGATTAAAGATTTACTGAACATGGCCCTGTCCACCATAGCAAGACCCAGTTGTCACCACAGCCAGTTCCTCAATGAAGCTATGAGTCATGGCATGCCGGATGGGTCATGGTGGAGAGTTTTCGACAAAACATGGTCCTATGGAGAAGGGAATGGCAAACGACTTCAGTATTTTTGCCTCGAGAATCCCATGAACAGTATGAAAATGTAAGAAGAAATGATACCAGAATATGAACCCCACAGATCAGTAGGTGTCCAATATGCTACTAGGGAAGAGCTGAGAAATAGCTCCAGAGAGAATGAAGAGTCTAGGCTAAAGCAGAAATGATGCCCAGTTGTGGATATGTCTGGTGGTGAAAGTAAAGTCCAATGCTGTAAAACCAGTATTGCATAGGAACCTGGAATTTTAGGTCCATGAATCAAGGTAAATTGGGCATGGTTAAGCAGGAGATGGCAGGAGTGAACATTGGCATTTTAGAAATCAATGAACTAAAAGGTACAGGAATGGGTGAATTTAATTCAGATGTCTATTGTATCTACTACTGTGGGCAAGAATCCCTTAGAAGAAATGGAGAAGGCCTCATAGTCAACAAAAGAGTCTAATAAGCAGTACTTGGGTGCAATCTCAAAAACAATAGACTGAGACCTCTGTTTGTTTAAGATCACAGTAATCCAAGTCTATGCCCCAACCACTGATGTTGAAGAAGCTTAAGTTGACCAGCTCTATGAAGAGCTACAACACTTTCCAGAACTAGCACCAAAAAGGAGTGTCCTTTTCATCATAGGGGATTGGAATGCAGAAGTAGAAATTCAAGAGATCCATGGAGTAACAGGCAAGTTTGGCCTTGGAGTACAAAATGAAGCATGGCAAAGGCTAACAGAGTTTTGTCAAGAGAACATTCTGGTCATAGCATACCCCCTTTTCCAACAACACAAGAGAGGACTCTATACATGGACATCACCAGATGGTCAAGGCCGAAATCAGATTAATTATATTCTTTGCAGCCAAAGATGGAGAAGCTCTATACATTTGGCAAAAACAAGACCTGGAGCTGACTGGCTCAGATCATCAGTTCCCTATTGAAAAATTCAGGCTTAAATTAAAGAAAGTAGGGAAAACTCTAGCCCATTCAGGTATGGCCTAAATCAAATGCCTTATGATTATGCAGTGGAGGTGATGAATAGATTCAAGGGATTAGATCTGGTAGATACAGTGCCTGAAGAACTATGGATGGAGGTTAGTAGCATGTACTAACTAGGAGGCGGTGACCAAAACCACCTCAAAGAAAAATGCAAGAAAGCAAAGTGGTTGTTTGAGGAGACTTTACAAATAGCTGAGGAAAGAAGAGGAGTGAAAGACAGGAGAGAAAAGGAAAAATATAGCCAACTGAATTCAGAGTTCCAGAGAATAGCACGGAGAGATAGGAAAGCCTTCTTAAACGAACAATGCAAAGAAATAGAGGAAAACAGAATAGGAAAGACTAAAGATCTCTTCAAGAAAATTAGCGATACCAAGGAAACACTTCATGTAACCATGGGCATGATAAAGGGAAGAAATAGTAAGGGCCTAACAGAAATGAAGATCATGGCATCCGGTCCCATCACTTCATGGGAAATAGATGGGGAAACAGTGGAAACACTGTCAGACTTTATTTTTGGGGGGCTCCAAAATCACTGCAGATGGTGATTGCAGCCATGAAATTAAAAGACGCTTACTCTTTGGAAGATAAGCTATGACCAACCTAGATAGCATATTCAGAAGCAGAGACATTACTTTGCCAACTAAGGTCTGTCTAGTCAAGGCTATGGTTTTCCAGTAGTCATGTATGGATGTGAGAGTTGGACTGTGAAGAAAGCTGAGCACCGAAGAATTGATGCATTTGAACTGTGGTGTTGGAGAAGACTCTTGAGAGTCCCTTGGACTGCAATGAGATCCAACCAGTCCATTCTGAAGGAGATCAGCCCTGGGATTTCTTTGGAAGGAATGATGCTAAAGCAGAAACTCCAGTACTTTGGCCACCTCATGCAAAGAGTTAACTCATTGGAAAAGACTCTGATGCTGGGAGGGATTGGGGGCAGGAGGAGAAGGGGACGACAGAAGATGAGATGGCTGGATGGCATCACTGACTCGATGGACGTGAGTCTGAGTGAACTCTGGGAGTTGGTGATGGACAGGGAGGCCTGGTGTGCTGCGATTCATGGGATCGCAAAGAGTCGGACACGACTGAGTCACTGAACTGAACTGAACTGAACAGAAACAGAAGAGACTAACAAGAGGTGGCAAGAATACACAGAAAAATTATACAAGACAAAGTCTTAACGACACAGTGTCCACAATAGTGTAGTCATTCACCTAGGCAGACATTCTGGAATGTGAAGTCAAGTGGGCCTTAGGAAGCATCACTACAAACAAAGCTAGTGAAGGTGATGGAATTCCTGCTAAGCTATTTCAAATCTTAAGAGATGATGCTGTTAAAGTGCTGCACTCAATATGTCAACAAATTTGGAAAACTCAGCAGTGGCCACAGGACTGGAAAAAGTCAATTTTCATTCCAATATTAAAGAAGGGCATTCTATTTTGTTCCATTGATCTATATATCTGTCTTTGTGCCAGTACCATACTGTCTTGATGACTGTGGCTTTGTAATAGAGCCTGAAGTCAGGCAAGTTGATTCCTCCAGTTCCATTCTTCTTTCTCAAGATTGCTTTGGCTATTCGAGGTTTTTTGTATTTCCATACAAATCTTGAAATTATTTGTTCTAGTTCTGTGAAAATGTGGCTGGTAGCTTGATAGGGATTGCATTGAATTTGTAAATTGCTTTGGGTAGTATACTCATTTTCACTATATTGATTCTTCCAATCCATGAACATGGTATATTTCTCCATCTATTAGTGTCTCTTTGATTTCTTTCATCAGTGTTTTATAGTTTTCTATATAGGTCTTTAGTTTCTTTAGGTAGATATATTCCTAAGTATTTTATTCTTTTCGTTGCAATGGTGAATGGAATTGTTTCTTAATTTCTTTTCACTTTCATTATTCGTGTATAGGAATGCAAGGGATTTCTGTGTGTTGATTTTATCCTGCAACTTTACTATATTCATTGATTAGCTCTAGTAATTTTCTGGTGGAGTCTTTAGGTTTTCCATGTAGAGGATCATGTCATCTGCAAACAGTGAGAGTTTTATTTCTTCTCCAATTTGGATTCCTTTTATTTCTTTTTCTGCTCTGATTGCTGTGGCCAAAACTTCCAGAACTATGTTGAATAGTAGCGGTGAAAGTGGACACCCTTGTCTTGTTCCTGACTTTAGAAATGCTTTCAATTTTCACCATTGAGGATAATGTTTGCTGTGGGTTTGTCATAGATAGCTTTTATTATGTTGAGGTATGTTCCTTCTATTCCTGCTTTCTGGAGGTTTTTATCATAAATGGATGTTGAATTTTGTCAAAGGCCTTCTGCATCTATTGAGATAATCATATGGTTTTATTTTCAATTTGTTAATGTGGTGAATTACATTGATTGATTTGCGGATATTGAAGAATCCTTGCATCCTGGGATAGCCCACTTGGTCATGGTGTATGATCTTTTAATGTGTTGTTGGATTCTGATTGCTAGAATTTTGTTGAGGATTTTTGCATCTATGTTCATCAGAGATATTGGCCTGTAGTTTTCTTTTTGTGACATCTTGCTGGAAGAGTTTGAGGAGGATAGGTGTTAGCTCTCGAAATTTTTGGTAGAATTCAGCTGTGAAGCCATCTGGACCTGGGCTTTTGTTTGCTGGAAGATTTCTGATTACAGTATCAATTTCCGTGCTTGTGATGGGTCTGTTAAGATTTTCGATTTCTTCCTGGTTCAGTTTTGGAAAATTGTACTTTCTAAGAATTTGTCCATTTCTTCCACGTTGTCCATTTTATTGGCATACAACTGCTGATAGTAGTCTCTTATGATCCTTTGTATTTCTGTGTTGTCTGTTGTGATCTCTCCATTTTCATTTCTAATTTTATTGATTTGATTTTTCTCTCTTTGCTTCTTGATGAGTCTGGCTAATGGTTTGTCAATTTTATTTATCCTTTCAAAGAACCAGCTTTTGGCTTTGTTGATTTTTGCTATGGTCTCTTTTATTTCTGCCCTAATTTTAAGATTTCTTTCCTTCTACCTAGTTGCTTTAGTTGTAGAGTTAGGTTATTTATTTGACTTTTTTCGACACCTTATCTTTGACAAAGGAATAAGTGGTGCTGGAAACTGGTCAACCACTTGTAAAAGAATGAAACTAGATCACTTTCTAACACCGTACACAAAATAAACTCAAAATGGATTAAAGATCTGAATGTAAGATCAGAAACTATAAAACTCCTAGAGAGAACATAGGCAAAACACTCAGACATAAATCACAGCAGGATCCTCTATGATCCACCTCCCAGAATTCTGGAAATAAAGCAAAAAATAAACAAATGGGATCTAATTAAAATTAAAAGCTTCGCACAACAAAGGAAAATATAAGCAAGGTGAAAAGACAGCCTTCTGAATGGGAGAAAATAATAGCAAATGAAGCAACTGAAAAACAACTAATCTCAAAAATATACAAGCAACTTATGCAGCTCAATTCCAGAAAATAAACGACCCAATCAAAAATGGGCCAAAGAACTAAATAGACATTTCTCCAAAGAAGACATACGGATGGCTAACAAACACATGAAAAGATGCTCAACATCACTCATTATTAGAGAAATGCAAATCAAAACCACAATGAGGTACCACTTCACACCAGTCAGAATGGCTGCGATCCAAAATCTGCAAGCAATAAATGCTGGAGGGGTGTGGAGAAAGGAACCTCCTACACTGTTGGTGGGATTGCAAACTAGTACAGCCACTATGGAGAACAGTGTGAGATTCCTTAAAAATTGCAAATAGAACTACCTTATGACCCAGCAATCCCACTGCTGTATTGCAACCTAGATGTCCATCAGCAGATGAATGGATAAGAGCTGTATATACACAATGGAGTATTACTCAGCAGTTAAAAGAATTCATTTGAATCAGTTCTGATGAGATGGATGAAACTGGAGCCGATTATACAGAGTGAAGTATACTAACACATATATGGAATTTAGGAAGATGGCAATGACGACCCTGTATGCAAGATAGGATGATTTGGAGAATGACATTCTAACATGTATACTATCATGTGAATTGAATCGCCAGTCTATGTCTGATGCAGCATATGGGGAGGGAGGTGAGGGGGTTCATGTTTGGGAATGCATGTAAGAATTAAAGATTTTAAAATTTAAAAATAAAAACTAAAATAAAAAAATAAAGAAGGGCAATGTCAAAAAATGTTCAAACTACTGCACAGTTGTACTCATTTCACATGCTAGCAAGGTAATGCTCAAAAATCCTTCAAGCTAGGCTTCAACAGTATGTGAACTGAGAACTTCCAGATTTACAAGCTTGATTTAGAAAAGAGGAAGAACCAGAGATCAAATTGCCAACATCCACTGGATCATAGAAAAAGCAACAGAATTCCAGAAAAACATCTACTTCTGTTTCATTGACTATGCTAAAGCCTTTCATTGTATTTATCACAACAAACTGTGTAAAATTCTTCAAGGGATAGGAATATCAGACCATCTTACTTGCTTCCTCAGAAACCTATATGCAGGTCAAGAAGCAACAGTTAGATCTGGACATGGAACAATGGACTGGTTCAAAATTGGGAAAGGAGTATGCCAAGAATATATATTGTCATCCTGCTTATTTAACTTACATGCAGAGCACATCATGCAAAATGCCCTACTGGATGAAGCATAACTGGAATGAAGATTGCTGAGAGAAATATCAGTAACCTCAGATATGCAGAAAGTGAAGAACTAAAGAGGCTCTTGATGAAACTGAAAGAGGAGAGTGAAAAAGTTGGCTTAAAACTCAAAATTGAAAAATGAAGATCATGGTATCCAGTCTCATCACTTCATGGCAAATAGATGAGGAAACAATGGAAACAGTGACAGATTTTATTTTCTTGGACTTCAAAATTACTGTGGGTTATGAGTGCAGCCACGAAATTAAAGTCACTTGCTTCTTGAAAGAAAAGCTATGACAAACCTAGATAACATATTAAAAAGCAGAGATCACTTTGTTGACAAAGGTCTGTATAATCAAAGCTATGGTTTTTCTAGTAATCATGTATGGATGTGAGAGTCTGACCATAAAGAAGGCTGAGTGCTGAAGAACTGGTATTACTGAAATGTGGTGCTAGAGAAGACTCTTGAGAGTTCTTTGGATAACAAGGGATCAAACCAGTGAATTCTATAAGAAATCAACCCTGAATATTCATTGGAAGGACTGATGCTGAAGCTGAAGCTCTAATATTTTGGCCACCTGATGTGAAGCGGCAACTTGTTGGAAAAGATCCTGATTCTGGGAAAGATTGAAGGCAGGAGAAGAGGGGATTACAGAGGACGAGACGGTTGGTTGGTATCAGTGAACTAAATGGACATGGGTTTGAGCAAACTACAGAATATAGTGGAGGACAGGAAAGCCTGGCATTCTATGGTTCATGGGCTTGCAAAGAGTCAGATAGGACTTAGTGTCTGAACAGCAACAACAATTTTATTTTTTATTTTTTTTTGGATTCAAACTTTTAATAATAAATTGTGCCAGTAGAAGCTTTTCAAAGGCAATGATATATCAATAAATAATAGTTAAATTGAGTTCCTCAGAAAGAACCTACCACATGAAGGCTGTAAGAGTGTAAATAACAACACGGCGTTACTGCAAAACTAGAGAAACACTGACAGTCACGACACAGCACAGCAGACTCAGAACCGGCCGCTCATACACATGTAAACCAGTACACAGGAATCTTCTTCTTCAGTTTAGACATCCACAGACATGTGAGTGTGAACAACAACAACAATTTTAAAGCAGACATTCTTTATGGACTAAGTCCACAGGTTTCTCAGAAGGGTTTGCCTGCCTCCCAAAGCATGTCACAAAATGCACAGTTATACCTTTCAGATCTGGCTAACTAAACATGCATTTCATTTTCAGTTGTAGACTCAATGTGCATGAGATAAACAAGCAACCTCTGAAGGTTGAGTTTTAGTAGCAACAAGGATGTGCATAAAATTGAGCTTTGTTCTTACCTAAGGATTCTCTCTCACTGGTGACTAATGGACACTTTTTGTCATAGAGTATTCAAGGTATTACTTACATGATTTTGGTCTGTTTATCTATTGCAGTTGTATTCAGTGAGTTCATTTCTAAAAGATTTCCCTTCTTTTTTCTGGAAGGAATTTCTGTCATTTATTTGAGAATGCAGTACTTTTCTTGCCCCCCGCACATCAACCAAACACTGCATTCTCCTTCACATAGCATCCATCAAACAACAGTCATCAAGGAAAGAGAGCAGGGGAAGAAAGAATCTTCCCACGTAACTGGGTGTCTGCTCAGACAAAGCTCATGTAGCATCAGACAGTCATATTAGAAGGCACTATATAAACGCAGGCAGGAAGGGTTGTGCTAACACTCTTAATAACTAAAAATAATCTGTAATTTAAAGCTATATATTAATAGAATATGGCCCATTTTGTTTAGTGAACATAATAAATGCAGCTTCTGCTATACATATTATAAATAAATATATTAAAGAAATGCTTGATCTGGAAGAAAACTTGGCATATATACATCATCTTAGAATTTACCAGGAGTTTTGTTAGCTTATTGTCCTAATAATTCATTTGTTTGTTTGTTTACTACATCACTAATGAGCAAAATAGTCTAACAGGATTTTTAATTACATGAGGTACATATGATGACATTTAGAAGTTGGTACAATTATGATTTTATAATTACTGCCTATAGAAAATACACTGAGCCCCATGAGAGCCAAAGCAATAACCTAGAAAGACTTTGCTTTCCTGCTGGAAGTATATCTTGTGATTCCCTTTTTGGTAATTTCAGTTAGACCTTGGCTGTAACAGTCAACTGATCATACTGGACTTTATTATGCTAAGACAATTTTATCTTTGGTTCAGTATTCTATGTATGTGGTAATACAGATATTAGAACTGTATCACATTCCTATTCTATCCGGTATAGCTTTAACCCTGGTGTAAAGTTATGGTTTTTCCTCGCTAATTTAGTTCTATCTATAAGACTGACTAGCGTTCTGTATGATGATGTTCTGCTTTGATGATGATGTAGGATGATGCCTTTGACTTCCTAGAAAGAGTACCTCTATTTGGAATGTATTTAATATGAGATTCCAAGAAGTTAAAGATGATAAAGATTAGAAGGACTGGATGTCGAGTTATGAAAGACAATTTGTCATAAAAATTTAACGGAATTATTATAATTTAATGAACAAACATAATTTAATTATTAATAAATTTAATGACATGTATACATAGTAATAGGGGCTTCCCAGGTGCCTCAGCAGTAAGGAATCCGCCTGCAAAGCAGGAGACACAGGTTCAATCTCTGGGTCAGGAAGATCCCTGGAGAGGGAAATGGCATCCCACTCCAGTATTCTTGCTTAGAAAAGCCCATGGACAGAGGAGCCTGACAGGCTGCAGTCCATGTGGTTGCAAAGAATTGGACATGACTTAGCGACTAAACAGCAGCAGCAGCATACACAATAATGCTTAATATGATCAGAGTTATTTGAAAGCAAAAGGTCTGTATGGAAAAGATGTTTACCTGGTTCATAATTTGTTAACTTGTGTTTTACCTCGTTTAGCATACTTGAAGGAAAATGAACATTTATTGAATACCTACTATGATCTAACTGTTATACTGGGTGCTGTATATGCTTTAGAGCACTTAATGCTCTCTTTGATACTAGCTAGTAAAGAGGAAATGTAACTTGATCATGGTCAAGGAGACAGGTTTACTCAGGGCTGTTTTACTAAAGCTACACAGTAATGCTTCCTCATTTAAATACACCAAAAGCCACTTTAAAGATCATTAACTTGGTTAAAAGCTGTAAGAAAAATGAATGCCTCTCTTTTTATTGCTTATTTTTGAATATTTTCAGTAGTAATGATTAGAAGCTGAAAACAGCTAAATGGTTGAACATATATAATTTGCTTCTTACAGAGCATGTTTCATCTCATGACTCCCAAAACTAATTACCATACTAGATTTATCTATTAATTTCCAAAAGAAAGTAAATACTGTTACGGTGAGAGTCCATAAATACCAACCTACTTGGTCCTAAAGGAGCTGGTCTCCAATCTATGAAGCACTTCATAGTCATTACCAATTCAGGAGCCAAGAAGTCTTCAAGCACTGACTCTCTAGACTGCTTCTAAGCTCTCTAGCTGATTCCCCAGACAACTCAGGGTCTTCTTTTCTCCTAGATTCACTAAGAACCATTTTGCTTTTTCCTAATGTTTTTAACCATCCATTTACATTTCCATAGTCTCACAATTAATTTATTAAAGTCACGACTCTAGATTTATTATGTGGTTGTTGATGGGTGTCTTTATTTTACCTGTATTATTGACTGATTTATTGACTGATTAACTTAACACACAACTATTGAGAGTGAACCGCATGTAAGACTCTAATCTGGATGTCCTAGGATTAAATAAGATGACTGTTAATTGATGCTTGACTTCAAGAGGGTTAGTTGCTATCTAATGAGCAAGATAAGCATAGGAAGAACAAACTATAATTCATACCAGAATTTGATTAAGATACATGTAATGGGAGAAACAAATGATTAATTTTTCTTAAGGGAACAAATCATATCATTTCTTGGCTCAAAACCTTTAGTGATTCTCCATTATGCCTAGGCTTACACAGTCTGTATCCAACATTCATTTATTCAATGATGATTTAATTTTAACCATTCCAACCTTATCTAATCACTAGCCTCCAGTACTCAATACACCCTTAATATATTCATTATAATCCTGATAAAACTACCTCTTCCAGAAAGTGTTCCTTGACCAGGCCCATCTAAAATGCTTTCTTTCTCTTGGCAACCTGTGCAATTTAATATAATCATTTAATACATTGGATTAATAAATGCTTCCCCACCCCCCAATACTTAAGTGCAATTCAAACCTCCTAGAAAGTGATCAAATCTATATTTCTTTCTCTGTAGTAACTCATGTTATATATGATAAACAGCCAGTAAATATTTGGTGATTGATCTATCTCAGATGTCAGAGAGCCTGTTTGGTTCACTATTTTTACCTTTGCTGAGAGGTTCCCTGTAGAAGGAGTCTTCTTTGAGCATGATTATGTTGTTGAAGCTAAAATGCAGTAATATTTATTATCTATTATAATGGTTTGTATATGTATTTTTTTCTAATTTGGCTGTAGTATCTTTTTAAGATAAAATTTTTACCAGTGAGATTATATTGTCATCGAAAATAAGAAATAAAATTCAATTTACCAGCAACTTATCATAAAATACCAATTAATGTGTGAAAAGAGCTTGGCTAGGAAAAAAAGAAAAACTAAACAAAACATATATTCAACGCAGTGTAACATACATACTGTACATTGTTATATTTGCACATATCCCAAGAATATAGCTTGATGAATAACACAGATCAAGAAACGGCATATTCCCAGTACTTCAAAAGTTCCCTTCTACTTCCCTGTATTGTCATAGGTTTTCCAAAATATTTTTTTTTCCAATTTGCATTCACTTCATCAGTATGCAAATTCCCAGTTCTTCCATTTCTACAGTACCCCTTAGTTTTGTCAATCTATTTAACTTTGGCTATTCTAAATTTTTCAAGGAGTGTGCAATGTTGTCATGGTTTATTTTACAATTCCTGATGACTAACGAGACTAGCGTGTTTTCCTTTGTTTACTGGCCATTGATATATCCTCTTTTATGAAATGTCTAAAACTTTTGCTCATTTTTCAATTCAGTTCTTCATATACTTGGCATAAGTGTCACTTGTTTGTAAATGTTTCAGACACTATTTTCTGCTATCTGTGGCTAACCTCTTAAACTCTTTTGAAGGTTTCTTCTGAGATACAGAATTTCTTAGCTTTAATTTATGATTAATGGTTTTTTAGTTCTGTTTAGAAAATCTTCGCCTACTGCAAAGATTTGAAGACAATTTCTTTCTAGAAATTGCATTATTTTCTAGAAGCCTTAATCTGGCACCATTAACATTTAGATTAATAATCCATCTGGAATTGATTTTTGTATATGGTCTTAGTTAGGAGTCAACATTCAGTTGATTCCATGTGCTCATCCAATTAACTCATGATCGTCTACTGAACAGTCCATCTTTTCCCAGAATCACTTTTTGCAGTACCAGTTTTGTAATGTCAGTTCAGTTCAGTCACTCAGTAGTGTCTGACTCTTTGCGACCCGATGAATCGCAACATGCCAGGCCTCCCTGTCCATCACCAACTCCCAGAGTTTACCCAAACTTATGTCCATCGAGTCGGTGATGCCATCCAGCCATCTCATCTTCTGTCATCCCCTTCTCCTCCTGCCCACAATCCCTCCCAGCATCTGGGTCTTTTCCAATGAGTCAACTCTTCACACGAGGTGGCCAAAGTATTGGAGTTTCAGCTTCAACATCAGTCCTTCCAATGAACACTCAGGACTGATCTCTTTTAGGATGGACTGGTTGGATCTTCTTGCAGTGCAAGGGACTCTCAAGAATCTTCTCCAACACCACAGTTCAAAAGCATCAATTCTTCAGTGCTCAGCTTTCTTCACAGTCCAATTCTCACATCCATACATGACTACTGGAAAAACCATAGCCTTGACTCGACGGACCTCTGTTGGCAAACTAATGTCTCTGCTTTTCAATATGCTATCTAAATTGGGCATAACTTTCCTTCCAAGGAGTAAGCAAGTGTCCTTAAATGTCTGGGTGTTTTTCTGGATTTTCTCTTTTGTTCTAGTTCTGCAATTTCTGTTCTGGACCTTCTCTACCCTTTTGCTAATACTACATTGTCTTAATTAGCATAGCTTTATTACACAACTTTGGGGCTTCCCTGGTGGTTCAGGAGTAAAGAATCTGCCTGCAAAGCAGGAGTGCAAGAGACTCAGATTTGATCCCTGGGTCAAGATGATCCCCTGCAGAAGGAAATGGCCACCCACTACAGTATTCTTGTCTCGAAAATCCCATGGACCAAGGAGCCTAGAAGGGTAGTCCATTGGGTCCCAAAGAGTTGGACAAGACCTAGCAACTACAACAGCAACATTATAGAACTAAAAATCTTCCACCTTTATTCTTATTTAAAATTATCTCAGTTATTCTTGGTCATTTAGATTAAGTGTATACGTTTCCATAAAATATAATCTGAGGACCTTTTATTGAAGGGCGTTGCAGTGATCACTTTGGAAAAATTGTTACATTCTAAAATCATGAGTTGTCATGTTTAATCTTCCTAAATTGTCACTTATACATTGTGTATTTTCATTAAAATTTTAGATGTCCATTGAATGGACACATATTTTGTTAATTCATTTGAATTTCTGATGAGATGGATGAACATTATAAGTTACAGTATACTTATGAAACATTTATTGTTAGATATTTCATGTTTAACATTGTCATTGTAAATGTGATTTCTTAAATTTATTTTATACAAATTTGTTGCTGTTATATAAACATAAAGTTGCTTTGAAATATAACACTGGCCTTGTATCTAGTGACTTTGCTAAATGCAATTATTAATTCCAAAAGAATGCCATGTTAATTGCATTAACTCCTAAACTCTTAATTAGGAGTCAGGCCAATGAAGAAGGCAAAATACATGTCAGGATTTTTTCTGAAGGTTCTTGGGATAAAAAACATGGAACACAAAGGCAAAGACTGAAGTAAGTGACAGTAAGCAGTTTTGTTTGTTGTTGTGGTTTAGTCACTAAGTCCTGTCCTACTCTTTGCAACCCCATGGACTGTAGCCTACCAGGCTTCTCTGTCCATGGGATTTCCCAGGCAAGGATAACTAGCGTGGGTTGCCATTTCCTTCTCCAGGGGATCTTCCTGGCCTAGGGATCGAACTCACATTTCTTGCATTGGCAGGAGGATTCTTTACCACTGAGCCACCAGGGAAGCCAAGGAGTCTTAGGAAGTCTTTTAAAAAAGGAAAGAAATTAGATGAATTGGAACAAAGCCTTAACATAAGCACAATTTGGAGCTGGATGAATTTCATTTCATAATAAAGACCTGATTAATCTATTTGGGAAAGCTTGAAGTTGGAAAACTTTCACAGAACTAGAACTTGGAGATGTGCTTTCTTGGAAGTTTTATTAACAAATGGCCAGGCAAAAGGTTTTATTCCAACTGTCTTGAATCACATCTGCATCTCATCTGGTATAATCTAAGCCTCTGTATTTGTCTGTCTTTCACAACATGTATACCAGATAATTTAGATTACAGTGAAAGAATTAATATAAGCCACGTTTTCTCTCATGCCAGATACTTTGAATGAATCATCACATACATTATATCCATTCCTTTAATAAGCTCAAAATCCTCCATGATAGATGTGATTATTTGAAGCTTATAAACACAGTATATTTGTTGGAGCTCTCTTGTTCGAAGAAAGAGAAAACTTGTTTGAAAACCTTTAAGCAGAAAGCTTAATTTGTAGGGAGAAGTATGCCAGGTTGTAGAAGGACATGGCAACCCACTCCAGTGTTCTTGCCTGGAAAATCCCACGGAGGACAGAGGAGCCTGGTGTATTCCATGGGGTAGCAAAGAGCTGGACACGACTGAAGTGACAGGGTGCATGCACACACCTATGCCAGGTTATCTCAGAATAAACCATCTGTGAGACTGCAGCTGGGCTTTGCAGACAGCTGGATAGACTTAGATCTCAAGGCCATCAGGATACTGTCTATCATCACTTTTCTGTTTGTGGACTTAGTTTTCCTCCCCCTCTGTTTCTTTCTCCTATTTATTTCTGGTTTTCTCTCCATAATGGAAACACTGTTGCTAATGACTCCTGAGCTTTATATCTTTCAGCCTAACTGCTGTTACTAAAAAAACAAAAACAAAAACAAAAACAAAAAAACAACCAAAAGAAAGAAAGTAAAAAAAATGCCTGAGAAGAGATTCATTAGTTCAGTTTGGGCCAGGTACTCACAGTGACATGTGGCAGGAACATACACTATTATGTGAACTATATGAAATCAGCACTATCTTCTTAAGAATAGCAATTTCGTCATTCAATCTAATAATTATAGCTAATAATAATAATAATATAATTAAGTGCCTACTATATGCCAAGCATTGTTCTAAGCACTTTACATATGTTTACTCATTTCCATTTGCAACAGCCTTAAAAGTTAAATGCTATAATCATCTTCATTTTACAGTTTAGGAAAGTAAAGCATGAGGAATTTAACTAACTTGCCCATGATTATATAATAAGTGTAAGTACCAGGATTTTGATCCAAGTATTCAGGCTCCAGGGTCTATTACAACATATAGTAATGGAGAGCATTATAGGAAATTGGGGAAAAGATACTTAAAGTGGTAGGTCAGGAGTATATGCCACATACTCAGTCCCGCTGTTGTCTATTGCATCAATATGTTGGCAAGGAAATGGAGGCCCAGAGAGGAGGATAAGAAACCTATATATGACCACACAGCCAGTAAACGACAGGACTGAGACTGGAACTCAACTATGTCTCTGTCCATTACATCATGCTCCCTAGTAAATCACTGGTTTGCAGGAAGAATGATAAAGTTCATATTCTACTACAATAAATACCGCTTCTTGTGTGTAGAGCATTCTTCTAGGTACTAATAACTATGGAATTACAAGACTTGGTTTTTGTTTTCTATTTGGAAGTAAAAATATTATATGCATTTTGAATGTATGATTTATTAAGTTAAGCATTCTGTTAAGAGAAATGCACTGGATATTACTTGTTAGGTAGAAATGCCATCTGTGTGTCTCCCTCGTACATGCTCAGTCGCTTCAATCACGTCCCACTGTTTGCGAACCTGTGGACTGTAGCCTGCCAGGCTCCTCTGTTCATGGGGATTCTCCAGGCAAGAATACTGGAATGGGCTGCCATGCCCTTCTCCGGGGGATCTTCTCAACCCAGGGATCGAATCAGCGTCTTATGTGTCTCCTGTATGGCAGGCAGACTCTTTACCACTGAGACACCGAGGAAGCCCACGTGTTTCCCTCAGAAATGATTATATGTGTGTAGGGGTGTCTGTTTGTAAACGCCCTCTTCTGACTGTTGACATGAAAATAGGCTATGAGATGCTTTTACTTTGTTGAGAACTGATGAGGGCTTCTTAGATTTCTCAGATTCTTATTTGCTGCTCCGAGTGTCTCTGTGGAACTGAGGGAGGCCAGGAGAGCTGGATATTTCCTGTGGATTCACTATTGTATCCTGGACTAAGTTAAAGTGAAATTGTTCTTTTGCATCTAAGTAAAATGGGGAAAAGTGATTTGTATGTAAAGTTTAATGCTGCAATATCAAAAACAAGACCAAATCTTAAAATAAGGCTGGCACATAGCTGATACATGCGCTACCTTGATGCTTAACTTCTTAGGTTGTAAGCGCCTTGTGGGATGAGAATATGTTAATTATCTGTTTTTCTGCAGTTTTACTATGATGTGTATAGATATGGATATCTTTTCATTTATACTGCAGGTGATTTCTCGAAATTCTTGGTTCTGTTAATTGATGTTTCTCCTTAGTTCTAGGGCTTAAGTATACCTTTTATTAATGCCTTTATTTCATTTTCTCTGACCTATCCTTCTGTTCACTATATTTTCTGTCTCTCTATGCTGCACTTTCATTTCTTTGTCTGTTTCTTTACTTTCTTAGTAATTTTTTATTATCTATTTTTTCGGTTCATGAATTCTCTCTTTAGCTATGTCTAATCTTACGCAAAACCTATTCATTCAGTTAATTTCAATTCTTGGGGGGGGGGCTGAAATTGGGGCCTGGTTTATCAGAGTTTCAAATTTTGAGTTCTGGGCTTTGACAGCTCCAATAATCTGCAAAAGTGCTGTTCTGTTATGATGATCTCCCCCCAGGCTCAGCAATTAACAAATGACCTCAGGATAAAGAAACTGAGTACCTGGCTGATCTTTCTGTTTCTCAATTCCCTAGGATTTTATCAGAAAATCGTTTGCTTTCTTGTTAGTTTTTGTTGTTCTGAAGAAATTAAATTAAAGAACCATTGGTTTCCTCAATGAGAGAGATGATGCTAATTACTGAGTTCTTCCCTATTTAAAATGGAGGTCTCAACATTTGTCTTTGATGAGTTCATTTTAAGTTGAGTAACTGAATGAATAAAATCAGTTAATGTTTATAACATAAACAATCTTAATTAGCAATATTCTGCTAAGCAATATTGCTAAGCAGAATTAGCAGTATTCTAACTGTGGCTTCTGAAGGGTTCAGCAATAATAACTTGATATGTCATTTTTACTTCATGGAAATTGCTGATTCTGCTCTGTGAGTTGTCACATTACCAAGTATGTATAAGTCTTTGGAGGTGGCTGTGATGCTCCTTAAAAAACATTTGCTTCTTGGAAGGAAAGTTATGACCAACCTAGACAGCATATTAAAAAGCAGAGATGTTACTTTGCCAGCAAAGGTCTGTCTAGTCAAAGCTATGGTTTTTCAGTATTCATGTATGGATGTGAGAGTTGGACTGTGAAGAAAGCTGAGTGCCGAAGAAATGATGCTTTTGAACTGTGGTGTTGGAGAAGACTCTTGAGAGTCACTTGGACTGCAAGGAGATCAAACCAGTTAATCCAAAAAGAAATCAGCCTTGAATATTCATTGGAAGGACTGATGCTGAAGATGAAACTCCAATACTTTGGCCACCTGATTTGAAGAACTGATTCATTGGAAAAGACCCTGATGCTGGGAAAGATTGAAGGCGAGAGGAGAAGGAGATGGATGACAGATGAGATGGTTGGATGGCATCACTGACTCAATGGACACGAGTTTGAGTAAATTCCGGGAGTTGGTGATGGACAGGGAGGCCTGGCATGCTGTAGTCCATGGGGTTGCAAGGAGTCCAACACGACTGAGCAACTGAACTGAACTGAACTGAACTTATGATGCTCCTTTGACATTCCTTGTGAGAACTGTGATTAGATGGGGCTATGCAGATAAAGGCTTTACTTCAGTGAGCGTCCATGGCCTCAAGTCCAGAGGACTATGGTGAAAGGTGATCAGGACATTAACGATTAGAGTTTTTATTAGGTAGATAAAGAAAGGTTTATAAGGTTGGAATGCTATTTAACTTCTCTGTTCAAGTAGTGGCTCTCTCAACTGGTTTGTAATTGAATATTTTGTTCTGGGAAATTTGAGAGTCTTCAGAATAACCTTGATTGTGTGGGTGCTAAGTTGCTTCAGTCATGTCTGACTCTGTGCAACCCTGAAGACTGCAGCCTGCCAGTCTCCTCTGTCTGTGGGATTCTCCAGGAAGGAATATTGGACAGGGTTTCCATGCCCTTCTCCAGTAGTATGAACTTACCACTATAATTACTTTTTCTTGGAACCAATGGATTGCAATGGGTTCTTTATTCTATGAGTAACAATGGAAAACATAAAAAGAACAGTTACTATGTGCCAGAATCTTTTCTAAAATCTTTACATTTATTAAACAGTTTTATCTTCATAGGAACATATGATGAGATAAAGATAAGTGAAAAAATTGCACAACCAGACAGTAACAGAGAATAGATCCCAGACAATCTTTATCTAGAGTCCAAGCTCTATCTGTTCTATCATAATAGCATAATCCTAACCTGACCTGCCTCTTGAGAAAACTATATGCATGTCAGGAAGCAACAGTTAGAACTGGACATGGAACAACCGACTGGTTCCAAATAGGAAAAGGAGTCCGTCAAGGCTGTATATTGTCACCCTGCTTATTTAACTTATATGCAGAGTACCTCATGAGAAACGCTGGGCTGGAAGAAACACAAGCTGGAATCAAGATTGCCAGGAGAAATATCAATAACCTCAGATATGGAGATGACACCACCTTTATGGTAGAAATTGAGGAGGAACTAAAAAGCCTCTTGATGAAAGTGGAAGAGGACAATGAAAAAGTTGGCTTAAATCTCAACATTCAGAAAACGAAGATCATGGCATCCAAGCAACACTTCATGAGAAATAGATGGGGAAACAGTGGAAACAGTGTCAGACTTGATTTTGGGGGGCTCCAAAATCACTGCAGATGGTGATTGCAGCCATGAAATTAAAAGACACTTACTCCTTGGAAGGAAAGTTGTGACCAACCTAGATAGCATATTCAAAAGCAGAGACACTACTTTGTCAACAAAAGGTCTGTCTAGTCAAGGCTATGGTTTTTCCAGTGGTCATGTATAGATGTGAGAGTTGGACTGTGAAGAAGGGTGCCAAAAAATTGATGCTTTTGAGCTTTGGTGTTGGAGAAGACTCTTGAGAGTCCTTTGGACTGCAAGGAGATCCAACCAGTCCATTCTAAAGGAGATCAGTCCTGGATGTTCAATGGAAGGACTGATGTTGAAGCTGAAACTCCAATACTTTGGCCACCTCGTGCGAAGAGTTAACTCATCGGAAAAGACTCTGATGCTGGGAGGGATTGGGGGCAGGAGAAGAAGGGGACGAGAGAGGATGAGATGGCTTGATGGCATCACTGACTCAGTGGACATGAGTCTGAGTGAACTCTGGGAGTTGGTGATGGACAGGGAGGCCTGGCATGCTGTGATTCATGGGGTCGCAGAGTCGGACACGACTGAGCGACTGAACTCAACTGAATAACAAGAAACACCATTCAGACGCTTAGGAACACAATCTCTTGCCTGGGAGAAATGAAGATTATGATTCTCTACTAGATCTCCAGTTTTGGGCTTTCCTGGTGACTCAGTGAAAAAGAAACGGCCTGCAATATAGGAGACTCAGGTTTGATCTCTGGGTCAGGAAGGTCCCCTGGAGAAGGAAATGGCAACCCACTCCAGTATTCTTGCCTGGAGAATCCCATAGACAGAGGAGCCTGGTGGCTACAGTCTGTGGTGTCCCAAGAGTCCAACATAACTTAGTGACTAAACCAGCATGACCAGGTCTCCAGTTTTAAAGCTGGAAGATAAAAATAAAGAAAGGAGGAATTTGAAAGAAAAATAAAGAGACCTGTGTTGGAAGTTAGTTGTCAGATAAGCAATGAAATGATTTTTCCAGGAGCCTAAAGCAAGGGTCACAGCTGTGTTTTAAATTGGTATTTTCACTACAGTTGTTCATATGTCTATATAAGAACAATGTCAAATAAAAGCTATAGAATCACTCATTTTTACAAGGTGACTACTGTGTATAAGCACTTCTGCTGGATCTATGATTTACACATCTTTCAATCACAGATAAATACAGAGCAGCTCGATGTAGCCAAGAATTGTCTCTTCACGTGGCTCTCTGCCAAAATACACTCAGCTCCCCTACTCTGTCTGCTCTCCACATTGCTGCCCGCCCATAGAGAATATGAGGGCTTTGTGGCCTTTTGGTTCTTCTAGTGGAAAATTTTACAGACTAAGAAGAGAGAAAGTTAGCACAAAGGGGATGATTTGCAAATGGACACCATTCTGTGTCTAAGGCCCTCAGATTATAAAAAGCAGCAGACCCCTGTGGTGTGAAACTGCTAGCTTCATACCATAAATGGAAATTGTTTTTAGAACCTAAAGGGATTGTGATGACTGAGCACCAATACTGTTTGTCTTTATCCTTCATACAAAAATGGTAAAAGGAAATGATTCCAAATCAGCCAAGGAATGATTTTGAAAAGCTCAATGCCACGTCAAAGGGCACCACATAAAGCGAACAGTGTCATCTCATTGCTGAGAATGAAAAATCCACTGAAACTTTGTAAGAATATGTGTGTCTCTGTGTCTATATCTTTGACATAATTAAGGCCTAGTCCATGTATAACATGATGAGAGACAAAATTTTTCTCATAGTCAGTGTGAATGATTATGGTTATATCTGTTTAAAAGATAATCTAAAATATTCAATACTTTTCTTTCTTTCTTTTTTTAACATGGGTTCAGGGAAGTTTTATATTGTCCTAATCTGAATTTTTTCTGATTGTTATATGAAGGATCCAAAATTACCCTGGAGTAATAGATTCAGTGACTGTTTATAAACATGACACATTACTTTTCTTTTCTAGGCAGAAGAGGCCTTCAAGTGTTCCTAAAGGAGCTAAAAAACACACACAGAGTCTCTGATATGTACATATTTTGGCCAGGTCACACCGCTTGTGGAATCTTAGTTCCCTTACCAAAGATTAACCCGGGCCACAGCAGTGAAAATGTAGAATCCGAACTACTGGACATCTAGGGAATTCTCAACTATGATATTTTATTATTACCCTTACTTAAGACTATCCTTGCTTTCAAACTGATAGATGCCTTTCCCCTAAAACTGTCACTTAAACAGGGGTTAGATTCAATTAGGTTAATGAAATTCAACATCTGTAAGACTTCTCCTATTAGTAGCTTCAGGAGATGACATTTGAATGTAATTTTTGTAATTTATTACAATGGGTGGGATAAATATGGTGTTAGCTTCATTTTAAGTGACATTTAGATAACTTGAATGCATATTGGGTCTTTAAAATTTTTTTTTGATGTATTGTTAAAAATATAAGTAAATTTGATATGTTCTTATGTCAGTTGAGTTAGACTGGGCTATGCTGTGGTAACACAAAATCCTGAGACCTACTGGCTTTTAGCCACAAAGATTTACATCTTAGGTACATGATCAGGACTTGACTGAAGAACCTGATTCATGCATCCTCACGCCGGGACCCAGGCTGATGGGGCAGACCCTCTTTTGAAGGTGGTTGTTTGCTAGTGCAGGAGGGAAAATTCTGCACTAGTTCTTCAAGCTTCCGCCTGAAGGTGACACACATCACTCCCACAGCAGGTCACGTGGGGAGAGAGCAAGCTCAATCCTACCATGCACTCTGAAGGAGAAGCAGAAATATTTAGTGAATTGCACTAATGATCACCATAATCTCCAGTCCCTCGAAATAGTAAAAACTGATAAAGCAAATCCGGTATGTAAATCAGCACATCAGGGAAAGCTATACGGGGGACAAACAGTTTCATCCTAAGTTTTCTCAGCTCCCTTCTGCGGCAAACCTCCTTACAAGTTACTACTACACTCACTGTCTTCAACTGATTCATTCCTATTCTCTCAGCAACCCACTGGATCTTATTATTTTCCTAGTCACAGAAAAGCCGAGTCACCTTTCCTTTTGAATCTTTCCCTATATGCCCACTTTGTACTTAAAGACATCAGCTTTATTTTCATTCAGTGTAAGCTTCTAGGACCCACAGAAGAACCCTCAATGACCTCAATCATTCTGTTCAGTTGATTTGGGGAAATGTATGCATGGTATTGATACTTTGGATACTAAAGATGGAAATCTTCTCTAAATGGGGCTGATATTATCTCAGACAGCTTGATAATAGGTGATATAGATACAGAGTAACTGTTGAAGTATTAAAAAACTTGGGGTGTTAAGAATTGAACTAAGCTTTTGTTCTAAAGTCACTAAAATGCAGTAGCTTGAAAAGTCTTTGTAACAATTTTCATGAAGAAAATCATCCCAGGTATATTTAAAAAAATAGTATGTAAAACACCTCCTACTTTACTTGATACAACTGCCTTCATTCTCCCCCACTGCCCCTCCTTTTCCTTTTCTTCCTTCCTTCTCTGTACCTTCCTTGTTTTCTCCCTTTCATTCTAAACTTCTGACACTGAAATTTCAGGAGATAAACTTTCTTGGAATTAAAAAAAGAATAAGCTCGTACAGTATTTTAAAATACTCCCTTGTCTCTTTGATAATTTTTACTTTTTCTTTTAAATGCTTCTGTTCTAGTCCTTCTTATTCTCTGTTGATCTGTGATTTTGAGAATTCAGTAACGATCTCTTACATTTTTAGCTGTTTTGCACTTGCCAGATAAATGTTTCTTTGATTTTAAAAAATGGTGCATTTTAAAACTTTTTAAATTCATATTTAGAAACTCCAGAATATATTTTAATAATTATTTCACTTAAAAGGTTCTGGCTAAGGACATGGAAGCAACCTAGATGTCCATCAGCAGATGAATGGATAAGAAAGCTGTGGTACATATACACAATGGAGTATTACTCAGCCGTTAAAAAGAATACATTTGAATCAGTTCTAATGAGTTGGATGAAACTGGAGCCAATTATACAGAGTGAAGTAAGCCAGAAAGAAAAACACCAATACAGTATACTAACACATATATATGGAATTTAGAAAGATGGTAAAGATAACCCTGTATGTGAGATAGCAAAAGAGATAGAGATATATGGAACAGTCTTTTGGACTCTGTGGGAGAGGGAGAGGGTGGGTGATTTGGGAGAATGACATTGAAACATGTATAATAGCATATAAGAAACGAATCGCTAGCCCAGGTTCGATGCAGGATACAGGATGCTTGGGGCTGGTGCACTGGGATGACCCAGAGGGATGGTATGGGGAGGGGGGTTCAGGATTGGGAACACGTGTACACACGTGGCAGATTCATGTTGATGTACGGCAAAACAAATGCAATATTGTAAAGTAATTAGCCTCTAATTAAAATAAATAAATTTAAATTTAAAAAAAAGGTTCTGGCTAAATAGAAATATATAAAAAGAAACAACACACTCTTTCAACTGTAGCAAAGACTATATTTTTTTACAGCAAGGAAAGTGCTCTCATTTCTAGGGCATGTAAGATACTAGCCTATTGTATCTGAGGATTACTGTGTCCACTGGAGTATGTTGTTGAGAATCTTCAGTACTCCATCTTTCTAGCTTATTTTTGTGTTTAGACTCATTTAGACATCATTAAAGAACAAACATGTTTCCTCTTTTAGGATAAAGGCAATCAGGCTGATCTGAAGCTTGATTTTACATGACCGTGAGATCAAGTAGAGCAAAAAACAAATGTAATTAAGCTCCTAGCTCTCAGTACATGGGTCTTTGTGATTCTTTAATTGGATCGATCCAAAGGCAAACATATTTTGTTGAAACATATAATGTAGAACTAAATTAAATAGATGTAAATCTCATTGAATCATAAACTCCTGACAGCAAACTCCATGGAAAACTGGCTCCTCACAGAAGATCACCTGAGAGTTCAGTGCTAAGTCGATTCAGGCGTGTCTAACTCTATGTGATCCTACGGACTGTATAGTCTACCGGGCTTCTCTGTCCATGGGATTCTCCAGGCAAGAATACTGGAGCGGCTTGCCATTTGCTTCTCCAGGGGATCTTCCCAACCCAAGTACTGAACCTGCATCTCTTCCATTTACTGCATTGGCAGGCAGGTGCTTTAAATTTAGTGCCACCTGGGAAGTATTAAATCTTTGCAATTTTTATCCTTGATATGTGTGTCTAGTTTATAAAAACAAGGTCAACCTGTGGATTAATTCATTTATTTGTTCTACAAATATTAAGCCTCTATATTAGTTTTGTATTGGTGCTGCAGTAGTAGATATAATGGTCATCTGAATACATAGAAGAACTATACAAAAAAAACTTCATGACCCAGATAACCATGATGGTGTGATCACTCACCTAGAGCCAGACATCCTGGAATATGGAGTCAAGTGGGCCTTAGGGAGCATCACTACAAACAAAGTTAGTGGAGGTGATAGAATTCCAGTTGAGCTATTTCAAATCCTAAAAGATGATGCTGTGAAAGTGCTGCACTCAATATGTCAGCAAATTTGGAAAACTCAGCAGGGGTCACAGGACTGGAAAATGTCAGTTTTCATTCCAATCCCAAAGAAAGGCAATGCCAAAGAATGCTCAAACTACCGCACAATTGCACTCATCTCACATGCTAGTAAAGTAATGCTCAAAATTCTCCAAGCCAGGCCTCAACAGTATGTGAACTGAGAACTTCCAGATGTTCAAGCTGGATTTAGAAAAGGCAGAGGAACCAGAGATCAAATTGCCAACATCTGCTGGATCAGTGAAAAAGCAAGAGAGTTCCAGAAAATCATCTATTTCTGCTTTATTGACTTGCCAAAGCCTTTGACTGTGTGGATCACAACAAACTCTGGAAAATTCTTCAAGATGAGAATACCTGACCACTTGACCTGCCTCCTGAGAAATCTGTATACAGGTCAAGAAGAAACAGTTAAAACTGGACATGGAACAACTGATTGGTTCCAAAAGAGTACGTTAAGGCTGTATATTGTCACCCTGCTTATTTAACTTACATGCAGCATAATGCCGGGCTTGATGAAGCACAAGCTGGAATCAAGAGTGTCTGGAAAAATATCAGTAATCTCAGATATGCAGATGACACCTCCCTTATTGCAGAAAGTGAAGAAGAACTAAAGAGCCTCATGATGAAAGTCAAAGAGGAGAGTGAAAAAGTGGCTTAAGACTTAACATTCAGAAAACTAAGATCATGGCATCTGGTCCCATCACTTCATGGCAAATATATGGGGAAACAATGCAAACAGTGAGAGACGTTATTTTGGGGGGCTCCAAAATCACTGCAGATGGTGAGTGCAACCATGATGTTAAAAGACATTTGCTCTTTGGAAGAAAAGCTATAACCAACCTAGACAGCATATTAAAAAGCAGAGGCATTACTTTACCAACAAAGATCCATCTAGTCAAAGCTATGGTTTTTCCAGTGGTCATGTATGAATGTGAGAGCTGGACTATAAAGAAAGCTGAGCACTGAAGAATTGATGCTTTTGAACTGTGGTGTTGGAGAAGACTCTTGAGAATCCCTTTGACTGCAAGAAGCTCCAACCAGTTCATCTTAATGGAAATCAATCCTGAATATTCATTGGAAGAACTGATGCTGAAGATGAAACTCCAATACTTTGCCCACCTGAAGTGAACTAACTCACTAGAAAAGACCCTGATGCTGGGAAAGATTGAAGGCGGGAGGAGAAGGGGATGACAGAGGATGAGATGGGTGGATGGCATCACCGACCTGATGGACATGAGTTTGAACAAGCTCCGGAAGTTGGCAATGGACAGGGAAGCCTGCTGTGCTGCAGTCCATGGGGTTGCAAAGAGTTGGATATGAATGGGTGACTGAACTTAATAAACTGCTGCTGCAACAATTTGCCAGAAATGTAGAGACTTAAAACAACACAAATATGTGATCTTGCAGCTCAATAAGACTGAAGTCTGACACTGGTCATTCTGAGCTAAAACCAAGGGGTCAGCAAGAATGTGCTCCTTTCTGCAGACTCCAGCTTTTTCCAGATATTCCAGGCTATTGTATTCCTTGACTTTTGACCCTTTCCTTCCTTCAGAATCAAAGAGATGTGGCTTCTCCTTTAAACCCCCCCCCCCCTTTTTTTTGCACATCTGTACCCCTGGCCAACTCCTGGAAATGTTCTTCACTCTTAAGATTCATGTGATTATACTGGGTCCAGTTGGATAATCCAGAACGCCCTTCTCATTTCAGTGTCCACACACCTAATCACATCTGGAAAGTCTGTTTCATCATGTAAGTTACCACAGTACAAAATGATCCATCAGTGAGGATTGCAGGGCGGTCATTTAGGTAACATACCATCAATGGACAGGGTCACATCGAACAGTATGAGTAAAAGATATGGTTGAGAGACAGGCACACCTGGGTTCCAAATCTAGACTTATTACTTAACTGAGAACAATTTGGAATCTCACCTAATCTTCAGTTCAGTCGCTCAGTCGTGTCCAACTCTTTGTGACCCCATGAATCGCAGCACACCAGGCCTCCCTGTCCATCACCAACTCCCGGAGTTCACTCAAACTCATGTCCATCAAGTCGGTGATGTCATCCAGTCATCTCATCCTCTGTTGTCCCCTTCTCCTCCTGCCCCCAATCTCTCCCAGCATCAGAGTCTTTTCCAGTGAGTCAACTCTTCGCATGAAGTGGCCAAAGTACTGGAGTTTCAGCTTTAGCATCATTCCTTCCAAAGAAATCCCAGGGTTGATCTCCTTCAGAATGGACTGGTTGGATCTCCTTGCAGTCCAAGGGACTCTCAAGAGTCTTCTCCAACACCATAGTTCAAAAGCATCAATTCTTCAGTGCTCAGCTTTCTTCACAGTCCAACTCTCACATCCATACATGACTACTGGAAAAACCATAGCCTTGACTAGACGGACCTTTGTTGGCAAAGTAATGTCTCTGCTTTTGAATATGCTATCTAGGTTGGTCATAACTTTCCTTCCAAGGAGTAAGCGTCTTTTAATTTCATGGCTGCAATCACCATCTGCAGTGATTTCAGGCCTCAATTTCTGCAACTGTGAAATGGGGGATAAGAATTAGGAATTAAATGACATTGCATATGCAAAACTCACAATACTTAGGAAGAGAGTGAGTGCTCATTTCTCTTCTCTTAAGATAGTACATCTTTATATACATTTGGAAACATAACTACAAGGTCAAACAACAGAGCTGTTTTTAGTTGGTGTCAATTTAGAAACATAAAGAAAATCTCTCTAACTATAATTTATCTTCTATCACATTTCCTGAAACTTCATAACTAGAAACATATTATTTTGGTTTATGTGGGTTGCTTTCCAAGCGTGCTCATTAAATATATAGCCATTATCAAGAAAGATGGAGCATGAGCTGTTACAAGTAATTGCCACTGTGATGTGAATTTGTTTGTCAAAGGAGTCTGTTTGAGAAAAAAGTTGGGGGTCATTTTTCAAAATTTGCTTTGAATGAAATAAAAAAGTGAAAATAGTGTTAAGTGATAGTACATCTTCCAAGAAGAACAGATACAGTTCAGGTGCCTAAGTTGGCTGCACTTGAGCCCCCCCTTTTGTGCAGAGGGTACACAATTGAGGAAAAAAGTACAAATGAGAAAACCAGAGGAATTTGAGTTCATGTCTCCCCACAGCTCTGTGTATCTAGGGATGGCCTTTTAGACATCATCTATTGGGGGATACCAAAGAATGCTGAAAAATAATTTTAAATTATTAAACTTAAAATTATTTAAATAATTAAAATTGTTACATAAGTTACAAGTTTGGGTACAAACTGATATTTCCATTCAAGAATATTACTTCTACTATAAATGAATATTAAGTTTGAGTGTATCATCCACATAGGGTTTAGAGCCAGACAGATTTCTGAAGGTTTACTTCTTGGGGGAGAAGGAAACCCTGCTAGACTGAGGCAATGACTTCCCTCTTTGTGAGGATGGAAGCTGAGTGAGCAGAGGAGCAGAAGCAAGCTGGCTGGGTCCCAGGGAGAGGGTGCATTAGGAACCAGGCAATGCCTCAAGAGTTCATCATGGAAGACTAAGATGAGGATGTGAGTCCCCGAGATTGCATTAAGACCTGGAGCTCAGTTCTGAAGCTGGGCAGGCAGGTTGCTCGTATTGTGACAAGGGACAAAGTTAAATCAGACATTGGAGTTTCATTCAATTAAGAGAAGGCTGAGTTAAATGTCTAAGACTGGGGTCATATTTGATAGCAGTTCTTATATTATCAGAAGATAAGCCTCTCACAAGGGAAGATGGGGAGCAAGTGTAACTCAAAAGACTACAGATTACATTAAGATTGTGGGCAAATGAATGAGGTTACGCTAACTAGTCACAGTAGCAGGTTTTGGAAATTTACCACTGGGGGTTGGGATACAGGCCGTAACATATGTTGAAAAATAAGGGCTAAGATAAGGGCCAGTGGAGAGGAGTTTTCTTGGGGAAGAGGCAGTATGAAGGGGAGCTAAGTGTGGGCTCTAGATTAATGGCCCAAGATCTCAGAGCTCTCAGTTCCTTGGCTGCAATATGGACATAAAATAATATCCACCTTAAAGTGTTGTGATGAAGTTAAAAGGAGATAATGCCTGCAGAGCACTTAGTGCATTGAGTGACAGAGTAAGCACTCAATTCATTTTAGGTTTTTATCATTTATCTTGGTGTTGAAGCCACAGAGCTATTTCTGTACTTCCTCTAGGGGCTGAGACCTGGAATTTCTGAGTGTTGATAGTCAGACCTTCCAGCATAAGGGGGGAGTATGGAGAGGGGTTTACAATCCTTTCCTTCCCATTGACTTTCTCCTATTGGGGATTAAAATTTAAGATGGAATATTATCAGTTCATGGGCTTCCCTGATGACTCAGTGGGAAAGTATCTGCCTGCCAATGCAGGAGATGCAGGTTCCATCCCTAGATTGGGACGATCCCCTGGAGAAGGAAACCCACTCCAGTATTCTTTCCTGGAGAATCCCATGGACAGAGGAGCCTGGCAGGATATAGTTCATGAGATCACAAAGAGTTGGACATGGCTGAGTGACCAAAAAACAAACAACAAATTATCAGTTTACCTGGATAGTATTTTCTTCCAAATATTATCAGTGAGAGGCAACTTCTTTCTTGCTTCTTTAGAACATTAACACTGTAACTCAAATACCTCCTCCTGTCAAGTACTAATGGGGTACATACACATTAGGTAGGCTTCCCAGGTGGCACTAATGGTAAAGAACCTGCCTGCCAATGCAGGAGACATAAGAGATGTGAGTTCCATCCCTGGGTCGAGAAGATCCCCTGGAGAAGGGATGGCAACCCACTCCAGTATTCTTGCCTGGAGAATCCCATGGAAGAGGCGTCCTGGCCAGCTATAGCCCATAGGGTCACAAAGAGCTGGACTTGACTGAAGCGACTTAGCATGCACATGTGTACCTATCAGGCACTGGGGATAGTAGAAACGCTAAACAAAAGTTGACATAATAGAGTTTGCAGTTTAGAGATAATTAATGTAGGAAATAAAAACCCCTAAATATTGTCAATAGCTACTCCAAATGTTTTAACGAATATTATCAAGATAGCTAGGTTATTTTCTTTCTAAGATTATCATGGAATGCATTTTAATATCAAATTTTCATATGGTAGCATATTGTTTCTATCAAGAATAATAAATTCCATATCACTTTCATTCACACGTTTGTCACTGTACATAATCACTATTGAAATCATAGGTTTGAGATGAAAAAGAAAAAATATGAATGGCAAATCATACAGAGAAATCAAATTGGCTCAGCACATAAAAATATTCCATTTTCAAATGCTTTGCGATATAAATGAAATAGATTGAGTAGTGCTATTTTCGAGGCTGTCCCCTACTCAGCATTTATGATGAAATCTCTTGAAATAAGAAAGAACATTCAGTCTCCACTGAAGTGTTCCCTGGTACTTCTTAAGGAGATGACTTTCAGTGACTTTATAAGAAATAAATACCCCAGAAATCTATGTCACGACTATTATCATGATTAGGTAAATATCAAATCCTGAGGAGTTTTAATTAGAGTCTTGATTTTTTAAAATGTGCTAACAGGCTGTAGGCAGTTAGTAAATTTCCCTTTGGGAAAAGTTTAGCAATTTGAATGTTTAAATACATATCCTTCATGCTAAGGAAATCAATCTGGCATATCCAGTCCCCTGTAGTTACTGGGCCTCTCTAAATCCATTTGTTGGCAATTTGATCTCTGGTTCCTCTGCCTTTTCTAAAACCACGGCATCTGGTCCCATCATTTCATGGGAAATAGACGGGGAAACAGTGGCAGACTTTATTTTTGGGGACTCCAAAATCACTGCAGATGGTGACTGCAGCCATGAAATTAAAAGATGCTTACTCCTTGGAAGGAAAGTTATGACCAACATAGACAGCATATTCAAAAGTAGAGACATTACTTTGCCAACAAAGGTCTGTCTAGTCAAGGCTATGGTTTTTCCAGTGGTCATGTATGGATGTGAGAGTTGGACTGTGAAGAAAGCTGAACACTGAAGAATTGATGCTTTTGATTTGTGGTGTTGAAGAAGACTCTTGAAAGTCCCTTGGACTTCAAAGAGATCCAACCAGTCCATTCTAAAGATTAATCCTGGGAAGGACTGATGCTAAAGCTGAAACTCCAATACTTTGGCCATGTCATGCAAAGAGTTGATTCATCGGAAAAGACTCTGATGCTGGGAGGGATTGGGGGCAGGAGGAGAAGGGGACGACAGAGGATGAGATGCTGGATGGCGTCACTGACTCAATGGATGTGAGTCTGAGTGAACTCCAGGAGCTAATGATGGACAGGGAGGCCTGGCGTGCTGCAATTCATGAGGTCGCAAAGACTTGGACAGGACTGAGCGACTGAACTGAACTGAAATCCATTTGTAAATGAATACATGTCTGTGTGCTAAGTTGCTTCAGTGTGTCCTACTGTTTGTGACCCTAGGTCTGTAGCCTGTCAGGCTCCTCCGTCCATGGGATTCTCCAGGTGAGAATAACGGAGTAGGTTGCCATGCCCTCCTCCAGGGGATCTTCCTGACCCAGGCATCGAACCTGTATCTCCTGTGACTCCTGCACTGCCGGTGGATTCTTTACCACTGAGCCACCGGAGAAGCCCTGAATGAATGCATATTTATTTTTAAACACATTTTATTTATTTATTTATTTTTGGCTGTGGTGGGTCTTTGTTGCTGCTCCTGGGCTTTCTCTAGTTGCGGTCAGCAGGGTCTACTCTCTGGTTGTGATGCACAGGCTTCTCATTGTGGTGGCTTCTCGTTTTGTAGAGCACAGGCTCTAGAGCACTGATTGAGTAATTGTGGCACTCAGGCTTAACTGAGCCTCGGCATGTGGGGTCCTCCCTGATCTGGGATCGAACCTGGGTCCCCTGCATTGGCAGGTGGACTCCCAACCACTGGACTACCAGGGAAGTCCAATACATATTTACTGAGCACTGGCTATGTAAACAGTTCTATGATAGATGCTGTGAAGTTAAGATATAAGTCAGTTATAAATTATAGTGAGTGCTGTACAGGAACTTTTAATCAAGTTGGAAAACAAACACAGAAGAATATATTTAACAAAATTTTGCACAGTGAAGTTCAGTTCAGTTCAGTCGCTCAGTCATGTCCGACTCTTTGCGACCCCATGAATCCCAGCACGCCAGGCCTCCCTGTCCATCACCATCTCCTGGAGTTCACTCAGACTCATGTCCATCGAGTCTGTGATGTCATCCAGCCATCTCATCCTCGGTCGTCCCCTTCTCCTCCTGGCCCCCAATCCCTCCCAGCATCAGAGTCTTTTCCAATGAGTCAACTCTTCGCATGAGGTGGCCAAAGTACTGGAGTTTCAGCTTTAGCATCATTCCTTCCAAAGAAATCCCAGGGCTGATCTTCAGAATGGACTGGTTGGATCTCCTTGCAGTCCAAGGGACCCTCAAGAGTCTTCTCCAATACCACAGTTCAAAAGCATCAGTTCTTCAGCGCTCAGCCTTCTTCACAGTCCAACTCTCACATCCATACATAACCACAGGAAAAACCATAACCTTGGCTAGACAGACGTTAGTCGGCAAAGTAATGTCTCTGCTTTTGAATATACTATCCAGGTTGGTCATAACTTTTCTTCCAAGGAGTAAGGGTCTTTTAATTTCATGGCTGCAGTCACCATCTGCAGTGATTTTGGAGCCTAAAAAAGTAAAGTCTGACACTGTTTCCACATCTATTTCCCATGGAGTGATCGGACTGGATGCCATGATCTTTCTTTGCACAGTGAAGAGCCAACTCTAAAAGCAATAGGGTTAAGAAATGAGAGGCTACTGTGATTCATACTACTTCAGGAGGGCAGCTTCAAGGAAGCTGCACTTATGCTGCAAAAGAGGTGTTGTGTTTGAATGAGGAGAAGCGGTATTCCAAAACTGAGAGAGGCAAACGGGTTTGAATGTGGCATCAATGAAGGAGGATGACAACAGCAGGGGACACAATGGGAAACAGTTTGCATTTGTAAGATAGAATTGACATATATATACTATTGTATATAAAATAGATAACTAATAAGAACTGCTGAATAGCACAGGGAACTCTACTCAATACTTGGTAATGATCTACATGGGAACAGAATCTAAAAAGAATGGATATATATGTGGGTATAATTGACTCACTTTGCTGTAGAGCAAAAACTAAAAACATTGTAAATCAACTATACTACAATTAAAAAATTAATTAAAATATATAAACATGTGTGAAAAAAGAGTTTAAGAGCTGAAAAAAAAAAAAGAAAAAAGAAAGACGGGATCAGAATATTGAGGACCTTGATGTGCAAGCGGAAAAGCCCATACAGTCATCTAGAATACAACTCTTCCTATAGAACTTGAACTTGGGCAGTGCCAAAGATGATGAAATTGAATGGTTTTTCCACCCTTGTTCTTACATAAATAAGCCATGAAAATTACTTATTTTTAACTCTTTCCCTTGAACTGAAATATACACCGATAAAACGATACGAAGGACTTCCCTGGTGGCTCAGATTGTAAAGCATCTGGCTACAATGTGGGAGACCTGAGTTCAACCCCTGGGTTGGGAAGATCCTCTGGAGAAGGAAATGGCAACCCACTCCAGCATTCTTGCCCGGGAAATCCCATGAATGGAGGATGCTAGTAGGCTACAGTCCACAGGGTCACAAAGAGTCAGACACGACTGAGTGACTTCATTTTCAAAATAATATGATGCTTATTTACTTCCAAATAATTTGACTGTGGGAGAGGAAAGTAGGTGAGGACAGAGATGGAACAAAATTGGCCCTGAGTTGGTAACTGCTGATGCTGAAAGGTGGGCACGTGGCCTTTGCTATAGAATTCTATGTAGATTTTATGTTTTTTTTTTATTGTGAACAATAAAAAATTTCAAAACATTCTCGTACTGTACCTGTATAACATATCATTCTTGTGAAAATTGCTGTCTATCTCATATTTCTTGTCAGTCTTCTTAGAAGTTAGTGCTGTTTAATGCATTTCAGGTAATTTTCTCATTTATTTTCTGTCTCATCCCCTCCCTGCTTGCCCTTCATCATCCAGCCCTTTCCCCACATGGTCCCATGCAGGCAGAGGTTTTCTTCCTTTTTCTTCCTTCCTCCATCCCTCCTTCTTTCTTCCTTTCTCTCCCTCCATTCCTTTTTTTACTGCGCATCTCTATTGCCTAAAATAGTTATGGGCACACAGTATGCAACTTGTACATATTTGTTGAATGAATGAATAGATGAGACAATATATTTGTGCCAAAAAGTTCTGTTTATAATAGATGCTAAACCAAAAGTAACTTACTCATTGTTCTTTTTAGAAAAAGTACATTAAAATAATTATTTTAATTAATATTGACAATAATTTTGGTTAAGTCATGCCTCTAAACTAAAATCCTTACAATTCAATGATGTGGTGTTATATATTATGCAGATATTATGATATTTTGAGTTCATTAGCTTATTTCAACACACATATATTGAGTACACATCAAGTATCAGGTATTCAGTTAGGCATTTATATACACAGAAGAATGAAATGCGTTGCTATGGGCTTCCCAGGTGGTGCTAGTAGTAAAGAACCCACCTGACAATGCAGGAGATATAAGCGATGCGGGTTCAATCCCTGGGTTGGGAAGATTCCCCTGGAGAAGGACATGGCAACCCACTCCAGTATTCTTGCCTGGAGAATCCCTTGGACTGAGGAACCTGGTGGCTTACAGTCCATAGTGTCACAAGGAGTTAGACACAACTGAAGCGACTTAGCATGCATACCTGCACAGGAGTTTCCAGCCAAGTGAGGAGGCAGATATAAAAAGAGATCCTCACATCATAGTAAATATAACCAGAGAAATAAACAGAGAAGGAGCACTCAACTCATCCTGAAGGCTCAGAGAGAGCGCCTAGTGGAGACAAGACCTGGACTGAGTCAGGCCATCACCAAAAAATCTACAAACAATAAATAAATGCTGGAGAGGATGTGGAGAAGAGACCGGCCTCCTGTGCCACTGGTGGGAATGCAAATTGGCACAACCACTATGGAAAAAAGTATAAATTTCCTCAGAAAACTAACAATAGAATTACCATGTAATTCAGCAATCCTATTCCTGTGCATGTATCTGTGGAAAATCATAATTTAAGGAGATATATGGACTCCCAATGTTCACTGCAGTATTATTTACAATAGCCAAGACATGGAAAGAACTTAAATTTCCATTAAAAGAGGAAATAAAGAAGATGTGGTACCTATATACAATGCAATATTCAGTTCAGTTCGGTTCAGTTTAGTCGCTCAGTCGTGTCCAACTTTTTGTGACCCCATGAATCGCAGCACGCCAGGCCTCCTTGTCTATCACCAACTCCTGGAGTTCACTCAAACTCACATCCATCGAGTTGGTGATGCCATCCAGGCATCTCATTACTCAGTCATAAGAAAGAATGGAAAATGCCATTTGCAGCAAAATGGATGGACCTAGAGATTGTCATACTGAGTGAAATAAGTCAGGCTGAGAAAGATGCATCATATGATATTGCTTATATGTGGAATCTAAAAAAATGGTGCAAATAAACTTATTTACAAAACAGAATTGAGTCACAGATACAGAGAACAAACTTATGGTTACCAGGGAGGGGAAAGAATGGAGGGATAAATTGGGAGATTGGGATTAGTATATACACACTGCTGCTGCTGCTGCTGCTAAGTCACTTCAGTTGTGTCCGACTCTGTGCAACTCCACAGGCAGAAGCCCACCAGGCTCCCCCATCCCTGGGATTCTCCAGGCAAGAACACTGGAGTGGGTTGCCATTTCCTTCCCCAATGCATGAAAGTGGAAAGTGAAAGGGAAGTCGCTCAGTCATAAAATAGATAACTAATAATGACCTATGATGAAATGGCTGGATGGCATCATGGACTCGATGACGTGAGTCTGAGTGAACTCTGGGAGTTGGTGATGGACAGGGAGGCCTGGTGTGCTGCAATTCATGGGGTTGCAAAGAGTCGGACATGACTGAGCGACTGAACTGAACTGAACTGAACTGATATAGCACAAGGAACTTTAGTTAGTATGCTTTTGTGACCTATATGGGAAAAGAATCTTAAAAAGAGGGGATATATGTAACTGATTGATTTTGCAGTACAGCAGAAACTAACACAACATTGTAAATCAACTATACTGCAATAAAAATTTTTTAAAAATGAGAGTTCCTCAGCCATCAATGCAAAGAAATAAGGGAAAACAACAGAATGTGAAAGACTGGAGATCTCTTCAAGAAAATTAGAGATACCAAGGAAACATTTCATGCAAGGATGAGAGCAATAAAGGACAGAAATGATATGGACCTAACAGAAGCAGAAGATATTAAGAAGTGGCAAGAATACACAGACAAACTATACAAAAAAGATCTTCATGACCCAGATAACCATGACGGTGTGCTCAGTCAGCTAGAGCCAGGCATCCTGGAATATGAAGTCAAGTGGGCCTTAGGAAGCTAGTGGAGGTGATGGAATTCCAGTTGAGCTATTTCAAATCCTAAAAGATGAGGCTGTGAAAGTGCTGCACTCAATATGCCAGCAAATTTAGAAAACTCAGCAGTGGTCACAGGACTGGAAAAGGTCAGTTTTCACTACAATCCCAAAGAAAGGGAATGACAAAGAATGTTCAAACTACCACACAATTGCACTCATCTCACACACTAGCAAAATAATGCTCAAAATTCTCCAAGCCAGGCTTCAATAGTGCGTGAACTATGAACTTCCAGATGTTCAAGCTAGATTTAGAAAAGTAAGAAGAACCAGAGATCAAATTGCCAACATCTGTTGGATTAGTGAAAAAGCAAGAGAGTTCCAGAAAAACATCTACTTCTGCGTTATTGACTATGCCAAAGCCTTTGACTGTGTGGATCACAACAAACTCTGGAAAATTCTTCAAGAGATGGGAATCTTGGACCACCTGACCTGCCTCCTGAGAAATCTGTATACAGGTCAAGAAGCAACAGTTAAAACTGGACATGGAACAATAGCCTAGTTCCAAATAGGGAAAGGAGTATATCAAGGCTGTATATTGTCACTCTGCTTATTTAACTTATACGCAGAGTACATCATGAGAAATGCTGGGGTGGATGAAGCACAAGCTGGAATCAAGATTGCCAGGAGAAATACCAATAACCTTGGATATGCAGATGACACCACTTTATGGCAGAAAGCAAAGAGAAACTAAAGAGCCTTTTGATGAAAGTGAAAGAAGAGATTGAAAAAGTGGCTTAAAACTCAACATTCAGAAAACAAATATCATGGCATCTGCTCCCATCACTTCATGGCAAATAGATGGGGAAACAATGGAAACACTGACAGATTTATTTTTGGGGTCTCAAAAATCACTGCAGATGGTGAGTACAACCATGAAATTAAAAGACGCTTGCTCCTTGGAAGAAAAGCTATGAGCAACCTGGACAGCATGTTAAAAAGCAGAGACATTACCAACAAAGGTCCGACTGATCAAAGCTACGGTTTTTCCAGTAGTCATGTATGGACGTGAAAGCTGGACTATAAAGAAAGCTGAGCGTCGAAGAATTGATGCTTTTGAACTATGGTGTTGGAGAAGAGTCTTAAGAGTCCCTTGGACTGCAAGAAGGTCCAACCAGTCCATCCTAAGGGAAATCAGTCCTAAATATTCATTGGAAGAACTGATGCTGAAGCTGAAACTCCAATACTTTGGCCACTGATGTGAAGAACTGACTCATTGAAAAAGACTCTGATGCTCGGAAAGATTAAAGGCAGGAGTAGAAGGGGATGATAGAGGATTAGATGGTTGGATGGCATCACTGACATGATGGATACAAGTTTGAGTGGGCTCTGGGAGTTGGTGATGGACAGAGAAGCCTGGCGTGCTATCGTCCATGGGGTCGCAAGGAGTCGGATATGACTGAGGGACTGAACGGAACTAATGAGCTGCCATTGGGGAAAATAAAATATAAAGATAAAGCCATATGGAAGCTAGTTTGAGCAAAGAACTAGGTGAAAATGCAAATAGCATGATATATTTGTGTGTGTGTGTGTGTGTTTGGTGAGTGGGGAGTGTTGGGATTAGATAATACTTTTAGATTTTTAAATGTTGTATGCCTGGATACCTAGTTTTGTTTTGTTTTTTTTTAAAATCTCCCTTGCTCTTTTTTCTTGTGGCTAATGTAAAGTTACAGTGACATATAGGTACTAAGTTTCATCTACATGGATAAACGATGTCATTGCACTTTCTTGTACATACTCTTTCTGTGGATCAGGACTCTTTAGAGTGTATAGTCACTACGCAAGAAGACAATATTTTGCAGTTATAATTATCACTTAAGACATGTAGAGATGACTTAGGGAGGTTAAATACTCAGCTTGAAAAAAAAAAATAACTTGCTGTGTCAGGGGAAAAAAATACCTCTGCTTAGTCCTCCCAGAAACTTGTGTTATAAAGGGGACAATTTTTTCAACATGACATTTTGCATATAGAAAAAGAATTATGCTTGTACTGTCTAAAACAAGCCAAATGGGACTTGTAAAACCCAGAGTATAATAGTTTCAGTTCAGTTCAGTTCAGTCGCTCAGTCGTGTCCGACTCTAGTAAATCACAATTAGGTACAATTTGGGAAATGAAGAATTTGAAAATTAAAAGCCATGAATATTCAAAAAGAGAGTTTCTTGTACTTTTATATAAAAAGAAG
The DNA here is from genome assembly GCF_016772045.2 of Ovis aries. Lineage (NCBI taxonomy): Eukaryota > Metazoa > Chordata > Mammalia > Artiodactyla > Bovidae > Ovis > Ovis aries. The sequence continues at coordinate 49,887,698 of NC_056063.1, forward strand.
AGCGTTAACATTTTAATTTTATTTTCTAAAGAAAAATAATCTTGTGTTGGTCAAAAAGGAAAATTGTGATACTTGTATAATGACCTTGTGCAATTATTAGATGCAGCATATTAAACTCAAGAGAGCAATATTGAAACACACAAGTCTCTGATTATTCATCACAACTTGCAAAGTAAACATTGGAAAACTTATATTAATTCTATTTTGTAGATGAGTTGTTGTTATTGTAAATACATGCATTTCAGAGGTAACTCCCTCTTGCATTCTGGGTGAGATGCAATAATCAAGGTTATCAGAGAGGTGTTGTAATTTGAGTTGATCTGTTGTCTTAATAAGCAACTCTATAAACTCTTCTACTGTTATTAATGGTCACTGTTTGTTCCCTATAATCTGTTTCTCCCTTTGTCCTGAGCTCATGGCTTTACAGCTAGAGTCTAGACTTCGTCGATTTCTTCCTGCTGTGCTGTCTTTGTGACTGTGTTTGAGCCAATGGGATATGATCAAAAGTTATCTGCCCTGGAATTTGACTCTCTCCTTCTTCCTGTTTTCTGGAAAATAAACATGTCCCTGGGCTTTTTTTGTTCCAAGGAGAGAAGGATAATACTGAGGGATGACATAGTTGGAAGACAGAAAGAACCTTGATCCATGAACAACTTTGTGGAACTGAGATACCCCGACAGTTTATACCGGCCAATCTGCTGTGTGAGAAATGAACTTCTGCCTTACCTTAGTTGTTGTATTATTGGCTTCTTTGCTACATCTTCTTAGCTTTTCTCCTAATTATTGTGTGTGTGTGTGCTTAGTTGACTCTTTGCAACCCTATGGACTGTAGTCTGTCAGGCTCCTCTGTCCATGACAAGAATACTGGAGTGCATTGCCATTTCCTTCTCTAGGGGATCTTCCCAAGCCAGGGACTGAATTTGGGTCTCCTGCCTTGTGGGCAGATTCTTTACTGTCTGAGCCACCAGGGAAACCCCAACAATCTCTAAAACTTAGCAGTTTGTAGGAGAGAAGGTACTTGAGGAAGGAAGACCAACCTGGTTTATTTTTGTGTTAAGTGGATTTTATTTTTTAAAATCAGGTAGGTTGTTTTTTTTAAAAAATATTCCATTAAATTAACAACTTGTGGTTCATATGATTTAGAACATTATTAATTTATTGATATTGAGAAAAAATTGTTTCTCTTAGTAAAAATAAGAAAAATATTCTCTAAGAAAAAAATAAAAAATTTCTCTACTATGCAGGGCACATCTACAGAACATCAGAAAATGCAAATGGAAATATACATGGTTACAAATTTGTTAACAAGGAAACTCTTAACTTATATGGAGAACTTTGTTTCTTAGTTTCTCAAACTTAGTTTCTATCACCAGAAATTCTGACTCAATAGGTCTGGGCAAAGACATGGTGTCAGAAATGGGGAGGGAGGGAAGAGGAATGTTTGTGTGTCTGAGTATTTATTACGGGTCCCTGAAGACTCTGATACACTCCTACATTTGAGATCCAATCATTTACTCAGCTCTGGCAGAGTAAGGTGTGACTCATGAGTAGGTGTGACGTGAAAGATAGTGGTTTCTGATGATACTGTAAGCACATCAGAAGAACCACTTACCCGTCACCATCTTTAAAATGAAAATTGCTGCTTCAAGTTTCAAGAAATTTCAATAATTGATATAAATTATGTCATTGATTCGTAGATCTTTTCCTCCATCAGCAAATTTAAATTTCTAGAAATAGAAGAAGTAAGGGAATGGGAAGGGAGGATTATACAAGAGTGTGCGTGTATGTGTGTGTGTGTGTGTATGTGTGTGAGTGGGGTATGTGTTTATATAAGTATTGATGGTTGGGTGGATGATAGTGGAAGAAAAAATAGCTACACATTGTAACTGAAATCTCCTTGCCTGCTGTCTACCTTGTACTCAATCTTCAAGGCTCAGCTTAGTTATCACCTCCCCTTTGAGGTATCTTTCATTCCTTGGGCAAAACTAGGCTCTGCTTTATCTCTGCTCTCATAGCACCCTGTAAATAACCTTCCTGCAGATACATGGTGGTATTTTACAGCTCTCCTTCACCCCTGGAAAGGATTTCACCCTGTCTGCCTTTGGTATCCTGAATCCCTGGTATACTATCTGGTATGGAGCGGGTTCTCAACACATGAAGGAAACTGGACTTGAAAAGTGCCAGAAAATGGTGAAAATAGAAAGATATGTGTGTAAGGAAGAAGAAAGTACCTACTTGATAATATTTGTCTTTTAAAAAATTGAATTAGAGCTGATTTACAATGTTGTATTATTTTCATATATACAAAAATGATTCAGTTACACACACACACACACACATTCTTTTTCAGATTCTTTCCCAATACAGGAAATTATAAGATATTGAATATAGTTCCCTGTGCTATACAGTAGGACCTTACTTTTTGTCTATTTTATATATATTAAAAATAGTATGTAGCTATTAATCCCAAACTCTTGATTTTGATAACTTTTTTTTTTAACAGGTTGCAGCTCAGAGTTTTATTCATTAAACAAACACTAGTACACTGTCAAGGCATGAGGGTAGGCTGACCCCAGAGGAGAGATCTCAGCTCAGCTTGGATCCCTCTTTTTATACATTTTGTCTCCTCCCTGCTGAGCCTGCCCTATGCAAATTAGGGCTAACCAGGAAGGGGGAATGTTTGTTTCACCTGAGGTTCTCACTCATGTCTGTGGATTTTTCCTTTGTTCCCTTTTCATGGGCTTTTCCCTTTGTCTTTTGTCTTCTTTTGATAACTTTTTGAACTTACTTGTTTAGAGTTCATTGCCTGAGGCTCTTTTTATTTCTCACTTATTTTTCCTATTACTCTCATTTATTTCTCATTCTGCCATGTTGGTGTTTAAGGTTTTCAAACTGTGATACGGTTATTAATACTTTATTAATGCTAATAGATTCATTTAGAATATAATCACAATTATAATTCTCCTCTTTAGTTTTTTATTTAGTAGTAAAAGTAGATGTTACTCTCTCCAGGTATGAACATGGATATATGAAAGAATAAATTCTTTTAAAAGAGTATGAAAAACTGACATTTGCTAAGCATTTATTATATTCCAGGCACTGTGTTGTACACTTGTACTTAGATTATTTCATGTAATCCTTCTAGCAATCTGTGAAGTAGGTATTATGTTTCACAAAGAAGAAAACAATATTAGAAAGGTTATAGTTATGGCCCAAGGACTCACAGTTGGCAAACAAATGAGCCAAAATTGGAATGCAGATCTAGCCTAACAAATTCTGGTGACTTGTAGCCTGAACTAAATTTATTTGCAAGAATTGCAATGATGCAGTAAAACCTGTGCATCTTAACATATCCGGGAGGAAGCACCTGCTGTGGGGAAGGTCTTGCCTAACTCATCTGTTTTGCTTTGTATGCTTTGAATGTTTTAGTGCCTTCTCATGTTCATACCAGGGCTTCCCAGGTGGCACTAGTGGTAAAGAACCTGAGAGACCTGGGTTCAATCCCTGGGGGAAGATCACCTGGAGAAGGGCTTGGCAACCCACTCCAGTATTTTTTGCCTGGAGAATCTCATGGACAGAGGAACCTGGTGGGATATAGTCCATAGTGTTGCAAAGAGTCAGACATGACTGAAGCGACTTCATACACTCACCCATGTTCATACCAGCCACCATGTTGTATTCCACTATAATCTCTAAATCTGGGCCTGTGAATGTCTCCCATATCTGAAGATACTCTATTCCTACTCTCAGAAGATTGCAACTTTATTTTATAAAATGTATCCCCGGTGGCTCAGGGGTAAAGAATCCGCCTGCCAATGCAGGATATGTGGGTTCAACTCCTAATCCAGGAAGACCCCCTGGAGAAGGAAATGGTGACCCAGTCCAGTATTCTTGCCTGGAGAACCCCATGGACAGAGGAGCTTGGTGGGCTACACTTCATGGGGTTGCAAAGAGTCAGACATGATGTAGTGATTAAACAAAAACCATTGTTAATATATTTAGGTTCCAATGTTCCAGCTTGACAGCTATTTGAATTAATATGCAAGATTTCAATATATCAGAAGATTTAGATTATATACAGTCATGTATACTCATATCACATTAATCATTTCAATCTAATCTCTGAAATAAACCTTATGTTCCAAACAAGATTACTTTCCGTTCCCCAAAGAAATCAAATGGACATTTTAAATTCTATATTCTTGCTCACCTCTTTTTCCTGAAATACCTTTAAATACATGTATAATAAAATACTGTCCATCTTTTAAGGATTAACTAGAATGTGCTCATTCCTCTGCACTAAGTGTGGGGAGGAAAAGATGCTAGGTTTTAGTTGCGATCCACTTTGTAGAGCCTAGGATGCAAAGAGATACTGACTAAAGAGGCAGCAGAAATTGTCTAAAGCCTAGTGTCTAAAAGGCACAGAAAGACAAAATATGGCTTAGACAAAAGTACAGGAAGTCCTGCCCAAATTTCAGGAGACTCCTAACTTCGAAATTTTGTGGGATTGCAGTGGATTTGGAAAGTATTAATATTTGAAATAGAGCAAGTCTGCTTGCTACAGGGATGGAAATACAAAGAATATGACTTAACTCTCTGAAATAATGGGTGCTGAAAATTGATTTGCCTTCAAATCCTAGTCATCAGCTGGGCTTCAGGGTAAAATTAAAGTCCTATACAGGAACTGAACTGCCACGTAGGCTAAGTAGGCTCATGACACAGTGAATAAACAAGGTTGAAATCTATTCCCAGGTGCAGGGATGAGAAAGAGATGATTAGGGAGTAGTATAGCTGAGAGATCACTCCAACTCTGCACCTCATTGCTTGTATTTGGCTTGTGTATTAATTAACTAAATAATTAAGTCAGTAATCCACAAGGTATTTATTATCATTCCTGTATCAGGAACTAAGACTAAAATGAATAAAGCATAGTTCCTTAGAGTGGGGAAGAAAGAGAAATATTATGGGTTTAAGTTGAATAATATTGTTCAATGAATGGACATTGAATAGACATTACTGGTGGTTCCATCTGTCATTGACTCACATCACATGCACTAAGGCTTTATGAAGGACCAAAGAAACCATACAAATGTGAGAGTTGGACCATGAAGAAGGCTGAATGTCAAAGAATTGATGCTTTCAAATCATGATGTTGCAGAAGACCCTGGATAGTCCCTTGGACAACAAGATCAAACCAGTCAATCCTAATCAACCCTGAATATTCACTGGAAGGACTGATAAGGAAGCTGAAGCTCCAATATTTTGGCCACTTAATGTGGAGGGCTAACTCAGTGGGAAAGACCCTGATGCTGGGAAAGGCAAAAGGAGAAGGGGATGGCAGAGGATGAGATGATTAGATAGCGTCAGAAGCCTTCTACAAATGACATTGGTTGATGAAATTAAACGTCATTCTCAGAACTGGAATTGGGTGATTTTCGTTTTAACCCCTTCATCCCTCCCCTTCATCTCCAACCATTCAAATGATTTTGACAAACCATCCCTTTGATTCAACATGGATGTCACACAGAAATATGGATCTGAATCTGAGCTATCTCTGGGAGATAGTGGGTGACAGAAGAGCCTGGCATGCTGCAGTCCATAGGGCTGCAAAAAGTTGGACACAACTTAGTGAATGAACAACAGTAATGACAATGACAACAACAGAGAAACCATATCTGTGTGTTTTCAGCCTACTGAGTTACAGTTCCCTGATGGGGAAACAGTGGAAACAGCGTCAGACTTTAATTTTTTGGGCTCCAAAATCACTGCAGATGGTGACTGCAGCCATTAAATTAAAAGACGCTTACTCCTTGGAAGGAAAGTCACGACCAATCTAGACAGCATATTCAAAAGCAGAGACATTACTTTGCCAACAAAGGTCCATCTAGTCAAGGTTTTCCAGTGGTCATGTATGGATGCGAGAGTTGGACTGTGAAGAAGGCTGAGCACAGAAGAATTGATGCTTTTGAACTGTGGTGTCGGAGAAGACTCTTGAGAGTCCCTTGGACTGCAAGGAGATCCAACCAGTCCATTTTGAAGGAGATCAGCCCTGGGATTTCTTTGGAAAGAATGATGCTAAAGCTGAAACTCCAATACTCTGGCCACCTCATGCGAAGAGTTGACTCATTGGAAAAGACTTTGATGCTGGGAGGGATTGGGGGCAGGAGGAGAAGGGAACTACAGAGGATGAGATAACTGGATGGCATCACTGACTCAATGGACATGAGTTTGGGTGAACTCCGAGACTTGGTGATGGACAGGGAGGCCTGGCGTGCTGCAATTCATGGGGTCGCAAAGAGTCAGACACGACTGAGCGACTGAACTGAACTGAACTGATGGAGAGCAGCTGGCACTGAGTCACTTGTCTTGGTAATATTCCTGTGTGACATCCATGTTGAATCAAAGGGATGGTTTGTCAAAATCATTTGAATGGTTGGAGATGAAGGGGAGGGATGAAGGGATTAAAATGGAAGTCATCCAATTCTAGTTCTGAGAATGACCCTTAATTTAATCAACCAAAGTCATTTGTAGAAGGCTTCTGACACATGTCCTGCCTTGATTGATTGTGGGTCAAGAAGTGAATAGGACTATCAAACATGTTGGCGGTAAGTGTGAGTACAAGTGGTCTCAACTGTGAGGGAGCGAGAGTATCAGTGAGGCAAGGATCGTTCTGCTGTCACTTCCTCCATAAAGCCCTTATCATCACCTGGACTAGCCTGATGGCTTATTACACCGTTTCCATCCATTTGCTACTTACCTTATCCTACTATAACCTGGGAAGACTCAGGACTGTCTGGTTCTCAGGCCAGAATGGTTTAGGGGAAACACAATGAACTCAAAATGTTAGTCCTGGAGAGTATTAGGTAGTCTGGGCTCAGCACTCAAGGGAAACAAAAGTTTCACAGTTGAATTCAGCTGCTGGTGATATGAGTTCTCTAAAAAAGTAAAGGATGGAAGGTGTGTATCAGGTGCTAGGCAAGGTGGTGGCTTTACTTTCCTAGGAGATTTATTCATCATGTCAGAGCCCTTCAGTTCAGTTCAGTTCAGTCGCTCAGTCGTGTCCGACTCTTTGCGACTCCATAAATTGTAGCACACCAGGACTCCCTGTCCATCACCAACTCCCGGAGTTCACTCAGACTGATGTCCATTGAGTCAGTGATGCCATCCAGCCAGCTCATCCTCTGTTGTCCCCTTCTCCTCCTGCCCCCAATCCCTCCCAGCATCAGAGTCTTTTCCAATGAGTCAACTCTTCGCATGAGGTGGCCAAAGTACTGGAGTTTCAGCTTTAGCATCATTCCTTCCAAAGAAATCCCAGGCCTGATCTCCTTCAGAATGGACTGGTTGGATCTCCCTGCAGTCCAAGGGACTCTCAAGAGTCTTCTCCAACACCACAGTTCAAAAGCATCAATTCTTCAGCGCTCAGCCTTCTTCACAGTCCAACTGCCCTTAGTTGGATATTAAAAAAAAATTTAACTGGAGTATAGTTGCTTTACAATGTGTTTTAGTTTTACTGTAGAGTAGAGTGAATCAGTTATATGTATACATAGATCCTCTCTTTTTTGGATTTCCTTCCTGATTAGGTCACCGCAGAGCACTGAGTAGAGTTCCCTGTGCTCTACAGTAGGTTCTCATTGCTATCTATTTTATATATAGTAGTGTATCTATGTCAATCCCAATCTCCCGGTTCATCCCTGAGCCCCCTACCCTCTTGGTATTTGCATTTACATTTGCTCTTTACATCTGTGTCTCTGTTTCTTCTTTGCAAACAGATTTTTCATCTCTACCATTTTTTCCAGATTCTGAATATATGTGTTAGTAGACAATATGCTGTACATTTTGATACAGGAAAAAGGAAATGATAAGAGCTAGGCAGTGTATATAGAATCGATCCAAACTCTGAAGACTTGAAGGATGGGTTCCTGACTTTAAAGAACAATAATAGATAATAATGGTGATTTGCCTGCATTTAGAATGCACCTATCTCTACCTTCTCAGGCCCACTTCACTATTTTGAGACTGGATTCTGAGTGGGGGAAGCAGACAGACTACAGAATTAATATTAAGGCAAAGCTGAATCCTGACCATGTTATTTGGGGACTCTGTGCACACTGAATTTTCCTTCCTGGTGTATGTATTCCAGGCTCTATTTGGTTTTAGAGGGCTCTTGAGGGCAATGTGAAGTGAACACACATTTTCTTGCTTCTGCTCAGCTGCATCCTCATCTCTGAACACTTCCCTTCTTGCTCATCCAACTGCAGCCTGAAACAGGCTGGATATGTTGTCATCAAGACCTTTGTAAATACAACGATCCTTGCCTGGAAGGTTTTTCCTGCAAATGTCCACATGGTTTATTCCTTCACATAGTCCAAGACTCTGCTCATGTTTCATCTTATTGGCGAAGACTATACTCTTTCCCCAGTTCTCTTTGTTTTTCTCCACAGCTGTTTTTAAAATCTGTCATACTATGCATTTCTTTGTTGATTTTCTGTTTCCCAACACCAGAATGCAAACTCTATGAGGGCAAGGCTTTATTTATTGCTGTGTTCTCAGGGCCTACTACTGCACTTGGCACATAGTAGATGCTCAGTAAATACCAGATAAATATGTGCCTGACTGTTAAAATTTAGATGTAGAATGCCAGTGATTACCAAGACCCACCAAATGGTGGGGCCATGGTATCCAGTATCTTATGTGCTTTAGGAAACTTAATAGGGCTGAGTCTGGTCTGTGGGGTTGTTAGTGGGCACACCAATAGTAGCTGTCATAGACAGATGCAGGAGAAACATGGCAAGGACATGCTACATCATTTCTGTCGGTACACACGTTGGCTTGATCATTATATTCCTACATAATAAGCTCCTTGGAGATACTTATTCATACTTAAGTATTCTTAATAGCAACTGGCTAAAGGCAGTACATATATAGTACTCAATAACAATTATTGAATGAATGAGTGATTTGAAGTTAAAATTACAGAGCTACATAGCTGACAGTTATTTGAAGGAAGAACATCCATAAAATGACTTTCTTAAAATGACAATTTGGGTTCAGATTATTATAAAATGAACTATAATTGTTTCATTTTGGAAATAAGAAAGTCATAATCTGAAACATCAACCAGCATAACATGCAATCAGATAAATGGAATGCTCTATCACCAGACTCTCAGAATTAACTGTACTACCACATGGGATGCATTCAAACAACTGAACACATGGAAACATCTTGGTGGTAAGAAGCAGTTAGTATTAGTGTTAGTAGTAGTGTGCTATGGTGTGTGTGTGTGGTGTGTGTTGCTTTCTCACATAGGGAGTAACTCCTGTATAGCAGGAACCATGTAACACATGTTTATGTGTAAAGATGAGGCTCAGTGCAAATATATTGGAATAATGAATAAATCATTTTATTTGAAAATGTTTTCTCTCTGCATAACCTTTGGAATGTTGCTGTAATTGCTATTTGCAGGGAGGGATGGAAAAGGGAGGCATAGTTTTGTGGTGAGGAATGTAGGCTTGAGAATTGAACAGTGCTGGGCTTCAGTTTCACTTACTAACTATGTTTTTATGGAAAAATTACTTAATCTAAGACTTTGCTTCTCTCTCAGTAAAATGTGTAACACTAACATACTTCTCAGGATTGTCTTGCTGACTGAATGAGACAATGTAGTGCCAGAATCATAGTATTGATATTTTCCTTGCATCTTATTTTGCCAATTATAACTGATTATGATCACTCAGGAATCCAAAGTTATATCTTATAAGAAGGAAAGAAATTTAACAACCTTAATATATAACATACCACATCCTTCCTCCTCTATCTTGTGGAGTTAGGAACTGACAATAAAACAGCTTCTGTCAGTAAGTATTTCTCCTTCATTCATTTGGAAATGCATCATGGTCTATTTTGGGATTACTCCTGAATTCTTGTCTTGTGTTATTATGAAGAATTTCACTTGTCTGGCCTGTAATCCACAAATTAGGTTAGGAGTTTGTGGGAAGACTGTGTCTCTGATCATGTTAGAGCTTCATCTGTGTCAGAGACACTTCCTAACACTGGGCATTCCGGTGCTGTCAAGTGTGAATGAGTGAACTTTAGGCTGCAGGTTCTGAATCTAGGTCTCAGTGCTCCCTCCCCACCAGCAGTAGACCCACAGATAGATCCCTAAGCCTTCTATTAAGCCACTTCCTTCTGCAAAATGAACATAATCATCTGAGCGCTTTCAAAGACCTATTGTCAGAAAATGGCTTGTTGTTGTTTAGTCACTAAGTCATGTCTGACTCTTCTTGACCCCAGGAGCTGCAGCATGTCAGGCTTGCTTGTCCTTCATTATTTCCCCAAGTTTGCTCAAGCTCATGTCCATTGAGTCGGTGATGTCATCCAGCCATCTCATCCTCTATCACCCCTTTCTCTTCCTGCGCTTAATCTTCCCAGTATCAGGGTCTTTTCCAATGTGTCAGCTCTTTGCATAAGGAGGCCAAAGTACTGGAGCTTCAGCATCAGTCCTTCCAATGAATATTTGGGGTTGATTTCCTTTAGGATTGACTGGTTTGTTCTCCTTGCAGTCCAAGGGATTCTCAAGAGTCTTCTCCAGCACCACAATTTGAAAGCATCAATTCTTTGGCTCTCAGCCTTCTTTATGATCCAACTCTCACATCTGTACATGACTACAGGAAACACATGGCTAATAAATCAACCATGATTTATTGACTGATTCCAGAGTGAATAATTTCATTATTGCTTAAGGCATTTTGTAAATTATATTTTTGTAGTATTTTTCACAATTCCATGAGCTATAGGCATTAAAAACTGATTAACTTGGGAAAACTATTTCACAGATATCTTATGTTCTCTTGTTAAGTCTCATACTTAGATTTTAGTTTTGGTTATTCATCATCTTTGGAATTTCTGCTTATTTCATAGTAATATTAAGGAAAAACAACTAGTGTGTAATTTAGCTATATCTCATACTTGAGAATTGTAAGAACATATTTACTTCTCAGATGGTTAAAACATACAAAAAATGCATTTTGTTCCTTTATCAAGAACAAAAAATAGTCAAGATCAACAAAGATAAATGTAGTAGCACTTTTGCTTTAAGCATATAATTAATCATTCAAAGATGCTAGATTGTTGTCATAGACTGAGCCACAGCAGTAGAGGAATCACAAGTAATTAAATATCTTGCAATCTATAGTTTTTAAAAATCATCATGTAGGCAGTAAAAGTAATCATTTTTCCCATATCTAAGTTCATTATTAATGTTAATGACTAAATCCTTTGCTATAACAAAATGAGAATCAAGACAATGTTGACTTAGTGAATGCGAGAGTAATTATGTTGATATATTTTTAAGGTCCACATAGTTTTGTATCCTATGTCTTAACTTTAATAATTTCTGCTATAGTTCTCTGTCCTTAGGATCTATACATGCTGAGAATGAGATTTCTTAAAATGGTATTTCGTGTCCTTTAACAGGTGAATGGATACAGAAGATGTGGTACGCATACGTGATGGAATACTACTCGGACATAAAAAGGAAGAAGATAATGCCACTGGCAGCAATACGGATGGGCCTAAAGAGCAGCATACTAAGAGAAGTAGGTCAGAAAAAGACAAATACAGTACAATATCACTTATATGTGGAATTTAAAATATGACACAAATACACCTATCTACAAAACAAAAACAGACTCACAAATGCCAAGGGGGAAGTGGTTGGGGGAAGGATGGGTTAGGAGTTTGGGATTAGCAGATGCAAACTAGTATATACAGAATGGATAAACAACAAGGTCCTACTGTACAGTACAGCTAACTGTATTTGATATCATGTGATAAACCATAATGGAAAAGGATATTAAAAGAATATATGTAAATGAATCACTTATAGTATAGTAGAAATTAAGACAATATAGTAAATCAAGTATATTTCAATATAATAAATTTTAACAAAAGATCATTTTGGTACAGAATGTCATATATTACTGAAATGATAAATTCTGAAAAATAAGATCCACAAAAGTATCAGCGTCTGCTTTTTTAGATATGAAACTTAAAGCATCAAGTTATATAACAAAAAATTGACTTTTTATATGCACAACTTCAAGTATACACAAAATAAGGAAATAAAAAGAACCTCAATATAACAATTATCCACATTCTAACATTATCAAGATTTTCCCATTTGGGCTTTCTCTGTCCTTCTTTCCTTCTTTCGTTCTCTCCGACCTACCTCCCCTTCCCTTCTTTTTAAAAGCCAGTTTGGAGTATCATGCCATTTCACCCCCATACCTCTACAAAATACGAACCTTATGTAACCATGATGCCATTATATCGCATGTAATTAACTTAAAAATAATATTTCTTGGACTCCTTTAGTAACCAATCCATACAGAATTTCTCAGACTTTCTCAGAAATGTTTTTTGCAATTGATTAGTTTGAATAAGAATCCAAACAGTGTCCACAAATTATATTTGGTTGTTTTAGCTCTTTAAACATCTCAGTCCCTATCTCCTTACCCCTGCCTCCTTTTATCCACTGCCTTTGATTTAATACTGAAACTGAATTGAGTAATACTGAATTTATTGTTACCTTGCAGAATTTCTCATATTTTGGATTTGTCTGTTTGCTTTGTTGTGGTATCATTTTATTTGCCCCTCTATCTTCCACAATTTTTATAAATGGAGGTTAGCTCTGGAAAGTTGAATAGATTTAGGTACACAGAGTTTTCGCTGAAGTACTTAGGGAAACTGTGGGCTATATGTGTTATATCTTATCAGAAGGACTCATGTTTCTCGTTTTCTGTTTTCAGTGGGATAGCCAGAACCCTTCACTGGAAATTTCCAATTGAAGTTTCACCTAATGGTTTCATCCACTGATAATTGTTGCTTGGATCAATTACTCTCTTAAGGGGAGCAAAATGTAGTTTCTATTAATATCATCTTACCATATATTTTAGCTATAGTTCAACTTGAAAAATAACTTTCTCACATCATTTAGGATTATTTGGTTACCCTGAAATACAGTTTATGCAGAAAAGCAAGACAAATAACTATTTCTTTACCATCTAATTGCTAGTTTTCTGAATAGTAACCAGTGCTGCCAAATCCACTGTTTAGTCTTAACTTTTCCCTCCAGTTCCATTGACAAAGCCCAGTTGCACTATTGCTGTAACTTCAATAGGAGTTTCTTTCTCTAAATTGTTCTTTCACTCTCCATTTTTTTTTTAAACTACCTAAATGGTGCTTCTAAAATCTGCAATGGATTCAAAATAAGCCTGAACCTTACCTTCAGAAGAAAGATCATAGTCCTTTGTTAAGACGTTTGGAACTCTGATGATTGCTCATGGACCTGCCTTGCTACTTTCTTTTTGTGTACTGAAACGAAAGTTGCGCAGTTGTGTCCGACTCTCTGTGACTCAGGCTGGAATACTAGAGTGGGGTAGCCTTTCCTTTCTCCAGGGGATCTTCCCAACCCAAGGATTGAACCCAGGTCTCCCACATTGCAGCAGATTTCTTTACCAGCTGAGCCCCGAAGGAAGCCCAAGAATACTGGAGTGGGTAGCCTATGCCTTCTCCAGCGGATCTTCGCAACTCAGGAATTGAAGCGTGGTCTCCTGCATTGCTGGTGGATTCTTTACCAACTGAGCTACTGGGGAAGCCCTTTCTTTTTCTAAAAAAAAAATATATTTATTTATTTGGCTGCACTGAGTCTTAGTTGTGGCCTGGAGGCTCACTTGTCCCATGGCATGTGGGATTTTAATTCCCTGACCAGGGGATTGAACTCACCTCTCTTGCACTGTAAAGCAGATTCTTAACCACTGAACCACCAGGGAGGCCCCCCTACCTTTCCACTTTCAACAGTCACCACACCCTGAGAACATATGATACGTGTGTGCTCAGTTGCTTAAGTCATGTCTGACTATTTGAGGCCTCATGGACTGTAGCCCATCAGGCTCCTCTGTCCATGGGATTCTCCAGGCAAGAATACTGGAGTGGGCAGGGGATCTTCCTGACCCAGGGATCAAAATACCGTCTCTAGCGTCTCCTGCATTAGCATGAAGGTTCTTTACCACTGCACTGCCTGGGGAGATTCTGAGAATATAAGGGAGCTCAACAAACACTTCCTGTGTTTTCCTTTAGGCTCCCTGCATAATTTCCTCAGAAGGCTGTGCCATTCTCCCTATATCTTTTCTCTCTAAATCCTACTGATCCTTTAAGACCCACTCCTATGCCACTTCTCCAGAGAAGACCAATTTCCACCAGTCTCCTCTTGCCTCTCAACATATAGTGATCACTTTCTCCTCTGAACTGCCACAGCATTTCTAAGAACCTTGATTTTGAAAAGCACTGCTGTAACTGTCCTTCCTGTACCTGATCACACATTCGAATCTTAAGAGATCATGTATTCTTAAGAAGCTTCATTTGTGTAACCTGCATACCCCTGTCACCATAACTTACATTCTGTAATGTTTAGACTACTGTCATGGAATTATTTGCACATGATCTCTTGTGATTTGTTGCCTTTGTATCAAGAATGTAGTTAGTATGATGAAATATAGTTAAATTCTGATAATCATGACTAAACTTTTTAACAAAATGTACCGAGTACCTAAGTATTAGGCAATATGCCTGATTCAGCCCTTCCCTTACTTATTATCATAAGAAACCTATGAGAAAGGTTCTGCTATTATCTCCATTTATCAAAGAGGAAACTAAGATTTAAGAAATTACTTAAATTGTCAACAGCATAAAGCAGTAAAAAGAAGATTTAAATCCAGCTATTTCTGAAAACAGTCTTTGTCTTCAATATCATTTAGATGCTTTGCTCCTCTAAGATTGTTGAATGAACTGGTGTGAGGAATGAGCTCAGAAAGTTGTTACCTGACAATAACTTGGTATGAGCTCTGTAAGTTCAAAACAAAATTGTGTGCATTTGCAGTCTTACTAAGGACAATGATTGCTCTAATAAGCACATTAGTGATAAGTCTGGGAACACTATAACATGGTAAAGTTGTAAAATTTGGGAAAAAAAGATAATTTACTTATAAGAAAATATTCTGAATTTATTAGTAATTTTTCATCACTTTTAAAATTTATAATTGCTAAGGTATTTTCAATATACTACTTAAAGAAGATATAGCAGTAGTTCCAAGAGAGAAACTATACAAACTTTAAATTTTGATGCATATATTCAATGGTTTCAAACTGTGGTACTGGAGAAGACTCTTCAGGTTCCCTTATACAGCAAGGAGATCAAGCCAGTCAATCCTAAGTGAAATCAAACCTGAATTTCGTTGGAAGGACTGAGGCTGAAGCTGAAGCTCCAATAGTTTGGCCACCTGTTGAGAAGGGAGTCGACTCACTGGAAAACACCCTGATGCTCAGAAAGACTGAGGGCAGGAGGAGAATTGGGCAACAGAGGATGAGATGGTTGGATGGCATCACTGACTCAGTGGACTTGGGTTTGAGAAACTCAGGGAGATAGTGAAGGACAGAGAAGCCTGGTGTGCTGCAGTTAATGGGGTCACAAAGAGTCGGACAAGATTTAGCAACTGAACAATAATAACAATTCAACAACATATTCAGTTCAATTCAGTCTCTCAGTCGTGTCCGACTCTTTGCGACCCCATGAATTGCAGCACGCCAGGCCTCCCTGTCCATTACCAACTCCCTGAGTTTACTCAAATCCATGTCCATCAAGTCAGTGATGCCATCCAGCCATCTCATCCTCTGTCGTCCCCTTCTCCTCCTGCCCCCAATCCGTCCCAGCATTAGGGTCTTTTCCAGTGAGTCAACTCTTCGCATGAGGTGGCCAAAGTATTGGAGCTTCAGCTTCAGCATCAGTCCTTCCAATGAACACCCAGGACTGATCTCCTTTAGGATGGACTGGTTGGATCTCCTTGCAGTCCAAGGGACTCTCAAGAGTCTTCTCCAACACAGCAGTCAAAAGCATCAATTCTTTGGCGCTCAGCTTTCTTCACATCTATACTTTCACAACTCTCGAATCTATACATGACCACTGGAAAAACCATAGCCTTGACTAGGCGGACCTTTGTTGGCAAAGTAATATCTCTGCTTTTCAATATACTATCTAGGTTGGTCATAAAATTCCTTCCAAGGAGTAAGCGTCTTTTAATTTCATGGCTGCAATCACCATCTGCAGTGATTTTGGAGCCCAGAAAAATAAAGTCAGACACTGTTTCCACTGTTTCCCCATCTATCTGCCATGAAGTGATGGGATCAGATGCCAAGATCTTAGTTTTCTGAATGTTGAGCTTTAAGCCAACTCTTTCACTCTCCTATTTCACTTTCATCAAGAGGCTTTTTAGTTCCTCTTCACTTTCTGCCATAAGGATGGTGTCATCTGCATATCTGAGGTTGTTGATATTTCTCCCGGCAATCTTGATTCCAGCTTGTGCTTCTTCCAGTCCAGCGTTTCTCATGATGTACTCTGCATATAAGTTAAAGAATATTTATACCATGCTTGGTGCTGTGAGAAGGCACAAAACTGTATACAAGTTGACAGTTGTTGTCAAGTTGCTCATAATATAACAGAGAGGATAAGAAATATGCTTGACCATGGACAAGAGCTAGCAATTATCCACCACTGGTACAGCAGGGTTTCCATTCCAGCCATAACTTCTATGGGAATTCTATGGAAGGAAAGAAAACCCTCCACATCATTAGAGGTATAGAAAATGGATTTTTTTTTTTTCTGAAGAAAACAGTTGATGGCAAAGTTAAAAAAATAGAAGCAATTTTCCTATGATCAGATTTCTGTCTTAAATAATTACTTTAAAGGACTTGCAAAAAAAAAAAAAAGTTCCTTTTAAGCATTTCAGGCTCAGTTAGTTAAATAATCAATATGTCCAGTTTGGTTAGAATTATATAAGAAAGTCACACATTTAAAAAATATCTCCACTATTCCAAGAAAATTACAAATGATGGAGTCTGTCACTTGTATTCAAAGTACAAACTTTAAGCTGATCGTGTTGGCAGGCATTCCATGAGGTAGCATGAAGACTGCCTTATGTTTAATGAAAGGAACATGCCATCATGGCAGACTGAAAGCTATCTGAGTTCTACCTTATGTCCTGCCAAGAACTAGCTGATCTTGAGATTTTGCACAAGTCACTCAATCTCTGTTATTTAAACTGAGTAGTTAAGTTATTTCTAACATCTCCTCTGTCAGTTAAATTATGTGAGTTGATATCATCTCATTTAAGCACCTGCTAATACTGGAGATGTTCTCTATCTATTGCAAACCTATATGCAGATTTATCATTGTATGGCAAAAAGAAACAAAATGTTCCTGTTCTTAAAGCTGGGACATACTTTGCTGCTGCTAATTTGGGCTTTGAGAAGTCATGTTAAAAAAGGAGATTTTTTCCCTCAGAAATGAATAAATAGAACAGAATTCATCTAACAAGTATTTGTTGAGCACATACTATGTTCCAGACACTGTTGGGTACTGAGAAATGCAATAGTGCACAATTGTCTCTGCCCTCATGGAGTTTTCAGTCTGGAGGGTGGTGTTGGGGGTGGGGGTAAAAATACTGTACAAGATACAGTAAAGGGACTCTTCTTGTCCTTGCATCCTCTCTCAAAAAAGAGAAGGACACAGACTTCCAAGCTACTCAATATCCTTAAGGGAAGGGAGAGATTACTCATGTAGCAGACACCAGTGGTCAAATGCTTTCTGCCAGAGCAGTATCAACTATGGTTAAAAAAAAAAATTTCATGATACTTGTTACAGATGCTAAAATAGAGTTTATTGAAGATCATCACAATAGCTATAGGGACCACAGCAATGCAATTTTATGGTGAGAAAGAGATAGAGAGATTGGGGTCAACCCCGAATACAGCATAGGCAATAGGAATTTGTAGCTAGAGACCAGGGTTGGGGGTCAGTGGATGAAAAGTTACTAAGAAGAGACATCAGGGGTAAGGGGGTTATGGTTAAATTGATCTAACAAGATTTTTGGCGAAGTTAGGTCAGGGTGATCAGACACCATCTGGGAGATGGTGGAGAGGAACCGGCTTAGATATTGAGGGTGATCAGTTACCAAGAAATCTTTCTACAACTAGATTTTACAAGGAAATGCACAGGTGGGCTTAAAAGAGGTCTCAGGCATTGGACTGAAGTTTGATTAAGCAAAGAGTCTTTGTCACTATCTCTCACCTCTCACCCAGAAAACAGTGGAGAAGATATTGAGATCGAGAATGAGGGTGAGAACAAGAGAGAGAGAGAATGAGAGATAATTCCTCAGAGACCGTTGTCAGGGCTTTAAGAAAGGGCCTGATTGACCTCCAGGGCTTGACTGACATATGTGCCCGGAAGATGTGGAAGACACTGTTGCTCCTTCCAAGGGACTGTGGAGGCGGGTGCGCCTATCTGGTAGCAAAGAGAAAAATAGTGCTCTGGGAGGAGCTTCTCTCCTACCAAAGTGCTGGATAAGGACGAGGGAGTTCTCTTTGTGGGCTCAGTGGCTACACAGGAGAGCTCCAGCACACTGCCTGGAGGAAGAGACTGACCTCCCAAAGAAAGGTGGGAGGTGGATCAACTGATGCCCCCAAGGGCTAAAGGAGGGGATTTTTTAAAAAATGTCTTTAAAAAAAATTTTTATATTTTTAATATAAATTTATTTATTTTAGTTGGAGGCTAATTACTAATACTAATACTGTATTGCTTTTGCCATACATCGACATGAATCCACCACGGGTGTACATTTGTTCCCCACCCTGTACTCCCCTCCCATGGCCCTCCCCATACCATCTGTCTGGGTCATCTCAGTGTACCAGCCCCAAGCATCCTGTATCCTGCATCGAACCTGGACTGGAGATTCGTTTCACATATGATAAAGGGAGGGGATTTAAAGTCTGTTGAGGAGTGTTAAAATCTACCCCAGAGAGATGATGCAGGATTACCCTACCTCCCCTCTGCTCAAATATACCCCACAAGGGCACTCCATGAAAGTGAGGGGGTAAGGGGGGACTGAAGGAAGGCCCCTGTCTAGAAGGAAACAATGGTTAAGTACAAATACCTATGCACCCCAAGAGCGTGTTATTTCTCCAGAGACTCTCTTCTGCTTGGTATGATGTTGGCTTCTGAGAGTCGAGGAGCTGGATTTAGGAGAGATGGAGCAAAGGTTCTTCAACAGCAGAGAAAAAGCTTTGAGTTGAAGGGTGTTAAAACCTGTCCTCATTTCATCAATCTACTTATTTTCCTAGCTGACATGGGACTTTTCTAATGACTGAGAGGGTCTTGAAAATCTTTAGAACCTGCCTGAAATTTCTTCAAGGGAGGGGGGAAAAAAACAAGAAAATCAGAGAGAGGGTTTAGAGGGATCGTCTAAGAAAGAATAAAGTTGCTTCATGATCATCAGTTCAGTTCAGTTCAATCGCTCAGTCATGTCTGACTCTTTGCGACCCCATGAATCCCAGCACGCCAGGCCTCCCTGTCCATCACCAACTCCCGGAGTTCACCCAAACTCATGTCCATCGAGTCGGTGATGCCATCCAGCCATCTCATCCTCGGTCATCCCCTTCTCCTCCTGGCCCCAATCCCTCCCAGCATCAGAGTCTTTTCCAATGAGTCAACTCTTTGCATGAGGTGGCCGAAGTATTGGAATTTCAGCTTTAGCATCATTCCTTCCAAAGAAATCCCAGGACTGATCTCCTTTAGGATGGACTGGTTGGAGCTCCTTGCAGTCCAAAGGACTCTCAAGAGTCTTTTCCAACATCACAATTCAAAAGCATCAATTCTTCGGTGTTCAGCTTTCTTCACAGTCCAACTCTCACATCCATACATGACCACTGGAAAAACCATAGCCTTGACTAGCCCGAATTTTGTTGGCAAAGCAATGTCTCTGCTTTTGAATATGCTACTAGGTTGGTCATAACTTTCCTTCCAAGGAGTAAGTATCTTTTAAATTCATGGCTGCAGTCACCATCTGCAGTGATTTTGGAGCCCCCCAAAATCAAGTCTGACACTGTTTCCACTGTTTCCCCATCTATTTGCCATGAAGTGATGGGACCACATGCCATGATCTTTGTTTTCTGAATGTGGAGCTTGAAGCCAACTTTTTCACTCTTCTCTTTCACTTTCATCAAGAGACTCTAGTTCCTCTTCACTTCCTGCCATAAGGGTGGTGTCATCTGCATATCTGAGATTATTGATATTTCTGCTGGCAGTCTTGATTTCAGCTTGTGCTTCTTCCAGTCCAGCGTTTCTCATGATGTACTCTGCATATAAGTTAAATAAACAGGGTGACATTATACAGCCTTGACGTACTCCTTTTCCTATTTGGAATCAGTTGGTTGTTCCATGTCCAGTTCTAACTGTTGCTTCCTGACCTGCATATAGATTTCTCAAGAGGCAGGTCAGATGGTCTGGTATTCCCATCTCTTTCAGAGTTTTCCACAGTTTACTGTGAGCTTAGTGTTTGTTATTTCAGATTCAGTCCCACAATGGGGCTGTACAAATATATCCATAAGCCAGAAACATTACAAACTGCCAAGGCAAATCATCAGATTGCCTTGTCATGTTGCTCTCAGTTGGGAAGAAGTGTGTCGAAGGTAGAATTATTCTTAATAGGCAATTCTCTTCTAGGGGCAGAATTTGATGTTACATCTATGGTGATGTTGTTTGGTGGGAAGGGATCTTTATCTTATATATCACCTTTAAAGTATTGATAGAATTAAATGAGAATGAGCAAATTGAAGAAAAGGAAATGTAAAAGGTCTTCTTTTCAGTAACGGTAGATTGGAAATGACAGGATAGTAGGGGCTTTCATATCGATCTTTGCACATTTTAAAGTATTACAATCAATATTTAATTGCCAAAATCTGTACAACTTCATCTGCATATCCGTAATTTAACTGAAATCTTGGTGTTCCTCAGACTTACCTACTACTATATATGTTCATTATTTTACAGTCCTTCATCCTCTTACAGTCATAGGAAGGTTTGTTGGTCCTTGTAATCGACGTTACCCTCCACCAGTGCCACAGGATCTCCTCCATGACCTTTGTTCCTAGACTGATTCCTACTCTATTCTGGACCCATTCTGTCTATAGTGGCTTCTCCTGCTCAGCCTGTAAAATGTGATTAAATCTCCTCTGCTCCTAATACCAGAACAAAAATCTTCTTTGATGTTCCATGTCTATTTAGCTACTATTCAATTATTCCTGTGTTTTCAACCAATCCTTGGTTAAATTCAATGGACAATTTTCAGTTTTTATTGTATTTGTGATGATACTACAGACTATCCCTGACTTATGATGACTTATGACTTTGTGAATTCACAATGGTGTGAAAGCTGTATATATTCAAAAGAAACCATACTTCACATTTTGAATTTTGATCTCCCAGGCTGGTAATATGTAGTAGGGTACTCTCTCATGATGCCAGGCAGGGCAGAGGGCCGCAGCTCCCAGCTAGCCACACCATCATGAGGGTAAACAATTGATAAACTAACAACAACTCTGTGCTCATGCAGCCTTTCTATTTTACACTTTTGGGACAGTTCAGTTCAGTTGCTCAGTCGTATCCGACTCTTTGCAATCCCATGAATTGCAGCACACCAGGTCTCCCGGAGTTCATTCAAACTCATGTCCATTGTATCCGTGATGCCATCCAGCCATCTCATCCTCTGTCGTCCCTTTCTCCTCCTGCCCCCAATCCCTCCCAGCATCAGGGTCTTTTCCAATGAGTCAACCCTTTGCATGATGTGACCAAAGTACAGGAGTTTCAGCTTCAGCATCCGTCCTTCCAGTGAACACCCAGGACTGATCTTTAGAATGGACTGGTTGGATCTCCTTGCAGTTCAAGGGACTCTCAAGAGTCTTCTCCAACACCATAGTTCAAAAGCATCAATTCTTCGGTGCTCAGTTTTCTTCACAGTCTGACTCTCACATCCATACATGACCACTGGAAAAACCATAGCCTTGACTAGACGGATCTTTGTTGGCAAAGTAAAATGTCTCTGCTTTTTAATGTGCTCTCTAGGTTGGTCATAACTTCCCTTCCAAGGAGTAAGCATCTTTTAATTTCATGGCTGCAGTCACCATCTGCAGTGATTTTGGAGCCCCCCCAAAATCAAGTCTGACACTGTTTCCACAGTTTCTCCATCTATTTGCCATGAAGTGATGGGACCAGATGCCAGGGTCTTCGTTTTCTGAATGTTGAGTTTTAAGCCAACTTTTTCACTCTCCTCTTTCACTTTCATCAAGAAGCTTTTTAGTTCCTCTTCACTTTCTGCCGTAAGGGTGGTGTCATCTGCATATCTGAGGTTATTGATATTTCTCCCGGAAATCTTGATTCTAACTTGTGCTTCATCCAGCCCAGCGTTTCTCATGATGTACTCTGCATATAAGTTAAATAAACAGGGTGACAGTACACAGCCTTGACGTACTCCTTTACCAATTTGGAACCAGTCTGCTGTTCCATGTTCAGTTCTAACTGTTGCTTCCTGATCTCCATACAGATTTCTCAAGAGGCAGGTCATGTGGTATGGTATTTCCATCTTTTTAAAAATTTTCCAGAGTCTGTTTTGATCCACACAGTCAAAGGCTTTGGCATAGTCAATAAAGCAGAACTAGATGATTTCTGGAACTCTCTTGCTTTTCGATGATCCAGTGGATGTTGGCAATATGACCTCTGGTTCCTCTGCCTTTTCTAAATCCAGGTTGAACATCTGGAATTCACAATTCCCATACTGTTGAAGCCTGGCTTGGAGAATTTTGAGCATTACTTTACTAATGTGTGAGATGAGTATAATTGTGCAGTAGTTTGAGCATTCTTTGGCATTGCCTTTCTTTGGGATTGGAATGAAAACTGACATTTTCCATTCCTGTGGCCATTGCTGAGTGTTCCAAATTTGTTGGCATCTTGAGTGCAGCACTTTCACAGCATCATCTTTTAGGATTTGAAATAGCTCAACTGGAATTCCATCACCTCCACTAGCTTTGTTTGTAGTGATGCTTCCTAAGACTCACTTGACTTCTCATTCTAGAATGTCTGGCTCTAGGTGAGTGATCATACCATCATGATTATCTGAGTCGTGAAAATCTTTTTTGTACAGTTCTTCTGTGTATTCTTGCCATCTCTTCTTAATATCTTCTGCTTCTGTTAGGTCCATACCATTTCTGTCCTTTATTGAGACCATCTTTGCATGAAATGTTCCCTGGGTATCTCTAATTTTCTTGAAGAGATCTCTAGTCTTTCCAATTCTGTTGTTTTCCTCTATTTCTTTGCACTGATCAATGAGGCTTTCTTATCTCTCCTTGCTATTCTTTGGAACTCTGCATTCAAATAGGCATATCTTTCCTTTTCTCCTTTGCTTTTGGCTTCTCTTCGTTTTACAGCTATTTGTAAAAATAGCCATTTTGCTTTTTTGCATTTCTTTTTCTTGGGGATGGTCTTGCTCCCTGTCTCCTATACCATGTCACAAACCTCCGTCCATAGTTCATCAGGCACTCTGTCTATCAGATCTAATCCCTTGAATCTATTTGTCACTTCCTCTGTATAATCGTAAGGGATTTGATTTAGGTCATACCTGAATGGTCTAGTGGTTTTCCCTACTTTCTTCAATTTAGGTCTGAATTTGGCAATAAGGAGTTCATGATCTGAGCCACAGTCAGCTCCCAGTCTTGTTTTTGCTGACTGTATAGAGCTTCTCCATCTTTGGCTGCAAAGAATATAATCAATCTGATTTCGGTATTGGTCATCTGGTGATGTCCATGTGTAGAGTTTTCTCTTTTGTTGTCGGAAGAGGGTGTTTCTATGACCAGTATGTTCTCTTGACAAAACTATGTTAGCCTTTGTCTTGGCTTATTCTGTATTCCAACGCTGAATTTGCCTATTACTCCAGGTGTTTCTTGACTTGCTACTTTTGCATTCCAGTCCCCTGTAATGAAAAGGACATCTTTTTTAGGTGTTAGTTCTAGAAGGTCTTGTAGGCCTTTAAAGAACCATTCAACTTCAGCTTCTTCAGCATTACTTGTTGGGGCATAGACTTGGATTAATGTGATATTGAGCGGTTTGCCTTGGAAAGGAACAGAAATCATTCTGTCATTTTTGAGATTGCATCCAAATACTGCATTTTAGACTCTTTTGTTGACCATGATGGCTACTCCATTTCTTCTAAGGGATTCTTGCCCACAGTAGTAGATATAATGGTCATCTAAGTTAAGTTCACCCATTCCAGTCCATTTTAGTTCGCTGATTCCTAAAATGTCAATGTTCACTCTTGCCATCTCCTGTTTGACCATTTCCAATTTGCCTTGATTCATGGACCTGACATTCCAGGTTCCTCTGCAATATTGCTCTTTACAGCATCGGACCTTGCTTCTATCACCAGTCACATCTACAAGTGGGTTTTGTTTTTCTTTGGCTCTGTCTCTTCATTCTTTCTGGAGTTGTTTCTCCACTCATTTCCGGTAGCATATTGGGCACCTACCAACCTGGGGAGTTCATCTTTCAGTGTCCTATCTTTTGCCTTTTCATACTTTTCATGGGGTTCTCAAGACAAGAATACTGAAGTGGTTTACCATTCCCTTCTCCAGTGGACCACATTCTGTCAGACCTCTCCACCAAGACCCATCCATCTTGGGTGGCCCTACATGACATGGCTCATAGTTTCACTGAGTTAGACAAGTCTGTGGTCCATGTGATCTGATTGGTTAGTTTTCTGTGACTGTGATTTTCAGTCTGTCTGCCCTCTGATGGAGAAGGATAAGAGGCTAATGGAAGCTTCCTGATGGGAGAGACTGAGGGGGAAACTGGGTCTTGTTTTGATGAGTAGGGCCATGCTCAGTAAATCTTTAATCCAACTTTGTGTTGATGGGTGGAGCTGTGTTCCCTCCCTGCTATTTACCTGGGGCCAAACTATGGTGGAGTAATGAAGATAATGGGAACCTCCTTCAAAAGATCCCATGCATATATACTATACCCACTGCCCCCAACCCTGCAGCAGGCCACCGTTGACCCACGCCTCTGCTGGAGACTCCTAGACACTCCCGGGCAAGTCTGGATCGGTCTCCTGT
The DNA here is from genome assembly GCF_016772045.2 of Ovis aries. Taxonomy (NCBI): domain Eukaryota; kingdom Metazoa; phylum Chordata; class Mammalia; order Artiodactyla; family Bovidae; genus Ovis; species Ovis aries. The sequence continues at coordinate 49,912,745 of NC_056063.1, forward strand.
GTGGTCACTGCTCCTTTCTTCTGGATCCTGGTGTGCACAAGGTTGTTTGTGCCCTCCAAGAGTCTATTTCCCAGTCCTGTGTAAGTTCTGGCAGCTCTATGGTGGGGTTATTGGCGACCTCCTCCAAGAGGGCTTATGCCACACCCAGGTCTGCTGCACCCAGAGTCGCTGTCCCTGTGACAGTCCCCTGCTGGCCTGTACTTCTTCAGGAGACACTCAAACACAGTTCTGTCTCAGTCTCTGTGGGGTTCCTGGGTCCTGGTGCACACAAGATTTGTTTGAGCCCTCTGAGCGTCTCTGGCAGGAATGGGGTTTGATTCTAAAGGTGAATTTGCCCCTCATACTGTCTTGCTGGGGCTTCAGCACTGTGCAGCCACCTCTTCAGTGCCTACCTTCTTGCTGGGGTTTCTCTGACCTTGGACATGGGGTATCTCCTCACGGCCACTCCAGCGAAGCACAGCTGCTGCTCCTAACCTTGGACATGGGGTATCTCCTTCCTGCCTCTCCAACGCTGCACAGCTGCACGGTATTCCATAAATTATGTAAGATATTCAACAGTCCATTATCAAATAGGCTTTGCGTTAAATGATTTTGCCCAACTGGAGGCTAACATAAGTGTTCTGAGCACATTCAAAGTGGGCTAGGCTAAGCTGTGATGTTTGGCAGGTTAGATGTATTAAATACATTTTGTACTTGATATTTTCAATTCACAATGGGTTTATGAAACCCTGTGATAAGTTGAGGAGGATACATAGAGCCCTGGATGGTTGGTCAGTACAATTTCTACTAAGGAAAGGGAAGCACACATTTTTCAGTGGAGAGTCACCTGTTTGACCCAAGGATTTTTGCCAGTATGTATTTCTTAACACAGTCTGCTCTTTTACCTATTTTCTCAGTACTTCTTCCTGCTTCTCCTTCCAAATCTCTGACGACTTTTCCTGGTTTCCTCTATGGCACTTTTTATTTCCTCCTCTCTCTTCCCTGCGTGCAATGCTCTTCACTATTTCCACACTACACTGCCCTCTCCACATGAACACTTAGTGGTTCAATTAAAAATCCATATTCTGAAAGTTTAACAATATGTATCTCTGGCCAACCTCGCCTTTGAACTTCCAACTACATATTAAATAAATCCTGGACACTGAAACACCAATTCTTTCCTTAAATTCGCTACGTCTGAAACTAAACTTACTTTCTTCCCTCATTTGAACCCTCAAATGGAATCCTGCTTCTTCATTAGCCAGTTTATAACATGGCCTTATATCTAGTCAACCAATAGAGACTCCTGGGAGTCGTCTTAAAGTACTTCCTGTTTCTCGCCATTCTCTCACTTCCTGCTTTCCTCCCCCACCCCATTAAAAGAGAAGCCCTAAATGTTAATGATATACCAACAGTATTTGATTCTCTCACCTCTTCTCTAATCCTGCTGTCACTACCTAGTAAAACACTCTTGATGCCCATTCCAAAGCCCCAGAATGTTATAATGGCATCCTAACTACGTTCCAATCTCCAAATTTGCCCTTCTCAAATTTACCAGCCATACTAATACTAGCATGACCCATCTGAAATGAATATAAACTAAACCCCTTACTCCATTAAAGTATATCGGTTGTTCTCCATCACTTATCAGATAGCATTCAATTTCTTTGATGAATTATACAAAGTCAGCAATTTGCTGGTCCCTACTTTCCTCTTTATGTTCACTGATGTTCACATCTGAAGTCTAGAAACACTGAATTAGCTCCTCAAACAGTATACATTAATATATAAACCAGTGGTCTTGTTTATGCTCTTTCTCTTATGTGAAATATACTCTATTCCTGTTTCCCTTTCCTTACTAAGTAATGAAGACTTATTTCAGGTACTACATCCTCCAGGAAGAATTATCCAAACTTATTTTAACCATCGTGAGTCCCTCTTTACTTCCTTAGGATCCTTGAGTATCATTGTCATTAGCTTTACCGTAATACATTTCAACTATGTATTTATTTTCCATGTCGACATAGTATGTTCTTCAAAGCTATTTTCAACCTTATACACTCATGGCCCAGCACAGTGCTGCCCACAGATAGGTACACAGTAGATGTTATCAAACTGAAATTGAATATTGCTCCATTATATTTCAATCATTTCGGCTCAAAAAAGATTTTCGCACTCAACTTTCTTGCAGAAAGAGGAAGGACAGCAACTCTTTAATTTTCTATTTGGTAGAGATAGATAATTTTTCATATATCTGATCACTTATTTTTCAAACTCTAATATTCTGTCTTTTACAGTGATCTTAAAATTGTGTGCATATCTGCCTTTGCATCAAAAAGAGGAATATATAATCATTTTATTCATATAAAATGAATTAACCTTATTGAAACAATGAAGGAAGTAACAAGTTTGTGAAATATTTTGTAGGATTGCTACTAAATCCTGAGTTTCCCACTAAAATACTTGTATTCAGCTCAGCTCAGTCACTCATTCATATCTGACTCTTCGCGATCCCATGGATTGCAGCATGTCAGGCTTCCCTGTCCATCACCAATTCCTGGAACTTACTCAAACTCATGTCCATTGAGTTGGTGATGCCATCCAACCATTTCATTCTCTGTCATCCCCTTCTTCTCCTGCCTTCAATCTTTCCCAGTATCAGGGTCTTTTCAAATGAGTCAGTCCTTCACATCAGGTGGCCAAAGTATCGGAGCTTCAACTTCAGCATCAGTCCTTCTAATGAATATTAAGGGCTGATCTCCTTTAGGATGAACTGGTTGGATCTCCTTCCAGTTCAAGGGACTCTCAAGAGTCTTCTCCAACACCATAGTTCTAAAGCATCAGTTTTTTGGTGCTCAGCTTTCTTTATAGTCCAACTATCACATCCATACATGACTACTGGAAAAACTATAGCTTTGACTAGATGGACCTTTGTTGGCAAAGTAATGTCTCTGCTTTTTAGTATGGTGTCTAGGTTGGTCATAACTTTTCTGCCAAGGAGCAAGCGTCTTTTGGTTTCATGGCTGCACTCACCATCTGCAGTGATTTTGAAGGCCAAAAATATAAAGTCAGCCACTGTTTCCATTGTTTCTCCATCTATTTGCCATGAAGTGATGCGACTGGATGCCATGATCTTCGTTTTCTGAATGTTGAGCTTCAAGCCAACTTTTCCACTCTCCTTCACTTTCATCAAGAGGCTCTTTTAGTTCCTCTTCACTTTCTGCCATAAGGGTGGTGTCATTTGCGTATCTGAGGTTATTGATATTTCTGCTGGCAATCTTGATTCCAGCTTGTGCTTCATCCAGCCCAGCATTTCTCATGATGCATATAAGTTACATAAGCATGGTGACAATATACAGCTTTGACGTACTCCAATTTGGAAACAGTCTGTTGTTCTATGTCCAGTTCTAACTGTTCCTTCTTGACCTGCATACAGATATCTCAGGACGCAGATATATCAGGTGGTCTGGTATTCCCATCTCTTTTAGAATTTTCCACAGTTTGTTGTGATCCACACAGTCAAAGGCTTTGGCATAATCAAGAAAGTAGAAGTAGATATTTTTCTGGAACTCTCTTACTTTTTTGCTGATCCAACAGATGTTGGCAATTTGATTTCTGCTTCCTCTACCTTTTCTAAATTCAGCTGGAACATCTGGAAGTTCACGGTTCATGTACTGTTGAAGCCTGGCTTGGAGAATTTTGAACATTACTTTGCTAGAGTGTTAGATGAGTGTAGTTGTATTAGTCTATATTAGAGAAACAGAAACAGCTTTATTTGTTGTAAGGAACTGACTGACACAGTTATAGAGACAGCATGATCTGCCGTCAAGTCTTCCCAGTTAGTTGAGTGGTAAAGAATTCGTTTGCCAATGTAGGAGACACAGGGTCCCTGGGTAGGGAAGATTCCCCTGGCAAAGAGAAAGGCAACCCACTCTAGTATTCTTGCCTGGGAAATCCCATGGACAGAGGAGCCTGGTGGGCTGCAGTCCATGGGGTGGCAAAGAGTTGGACAAAACTGCGCACACATGCACTGACTGATCTGTAGCCAGCAAGCTCGAGGTCCGGGTGAGCTGATGGAATAAGTTCTATCCAAGCCTGAATCTGTCTTGAAGAAAAGAAAGGATTGAAGCTCCCTCTTGAAGACTGTCTTACAGAGAGAGTGAATGAATTCTCTTTTACTCTACCTCTTTGTTCTAGTCAGGTTTCCAAATGTCGAGGCTTCCCCACAATGGGGAGGGCAATCTTCTTTACTCAGTCTACAAATTCCAACCAGAAAGATCCTCAGAGAAACACCTAGAATACTATTTAATCAAATATCTGGATATCCTGTGGCCCAGTCAAGTTGACAATCAGAGTAACCATCAGGAATGGCATATCATGAACATTTCTCATATCATTATTTATCAAAGCCATGATTTTATGATGACATAATTTTAAAGCTTATGGGATATATCATTAACTATTATTAAATATTCCCCTTGCTGGATGTGAAATTGGTATGAATTTTTGCAAATGTAAGTAATAATACAATAGGCGTATCATTAAAACATTATAATACATAATATAATAATGTACTGGACAATGTCTTTGTTTTTGTGTCTATCATTTTGTAGAGATATATTGTTAACTTGTTTGTCTATCCATTTTTGTCTCATTTGAGTAAGTACTCACCACCATATTATGTTGGTGGGGCTATTTAACCTATTATCTCCTCTCTCCTAACTAGCACCACCTCAGTGATGGAAATCAACATACCCCCATTAAACCAGATCAAGCTGGTCAATCAGAATGATCTGTTCTCATGGCTCAGGGATGATTCAGAGATGAGCACAGGGTCGGGAGTACTTCTTCAGATTCTTTTGCTAGAACTATCAGGGGGGTAGGTTTGCTACTGGCTGAACTGTGAGGATGTGATCTGGATTCTAGGTGGCCATCTCTCTGGCCTGTAGGTAGAACATTTTTATAGAATAAGGTCAACATACAGAGTGAAGAAGGGTTGAGATGCAGCAAAAGATGGACCTCTTCAAAACTTTATTGATTCCATATGCAGGATTGTCAATAGCAAATTTATTCTTGAATTCTCAGTTACTCAGACTATTATGTCCCCCTCATGCGTAAATAATCTTGAATTGTAGATCTCTCGTTTTCAACCTAAGGGGACAGTTTCTTAGAAATGATATTATTTAGACATAGGTAACACTGACTAATACTTTTACCAGATTACTTTTAAAAAAGATTGCATTAATTAATATTTTTTAATCATCAGTCATTAGAAATAATAGAATAAAAATAGAAAAAGAACAGAAATGATAGCATTCGCAATAAATATTTAATTGGTTATTGCTATATGCCAGTCATTAAACCTAGGTTTATATCTACCAAGAAGATATTATTCCCTTTCCATCCACACACATACTCACTGAAATGGACTTGGCCAAATGGGTCCAGAGTCTTATACCCATTATAATAATAAATCAAACAAAATGCAATTTATTGTGTTTGTTTTCGCTAAACTTTTGAAATGAAAACAGCCTGCTTAGCTATTACATGCTAAAGAAAATAAACAGTATAAAACAAATATAACCAATGATTTAAATGAAAGTAATGTTATTTGTGGAACTTCTGTGGTGGCTCAGACAGTAAAGAATCTGCCTACAATGCAGGACACCCAGGTTTGATCCCTGGGTTGGGAAGATCTCATGGAGAAAGGAATGACTGCCGACTCCAGTATTCTTGCCTGCAGAATCCCCATGGACAGAGAAGCCTGGAAGGCTATAGTTCATGTGGTCGCAAAAAGTCAGACAAGATTGAGTGACTAACACTTATTTTATATGTAAGTCTCTGTGGCTAACACTTTGCAAAGATTACATTTTTTTGTTTTGAGAATGAAAGGGAGAACTTTTATCAAATATACTGGGATGACAAATATAAACTGGGATGGTTCTGGGCATCGTGGGACATAGAGTCACTTTAATTCATACAATAGATGTCTATTTATCACTTAAATAAAGAGGAGCTGGCGCAGTGGTGGAAATTTGAAGTTCAGCCTATACAATTATTTGTGGGTCCAGGTTCATAGTGACATTTTTATCTTCAACATGTGGCTTCTATGGGTACCCTGGGTGTTACCATCCAGGAAGATTTATGGATCTTGCCTGGAAATGATGCAATTGTGTTTGTCCACATTCCATTGGCAGAGACTCAGTCTTTTGGCCACATCTAAATACAGTGGGAGCTTCGAATTGGAGTCCTGTTAAGTACTCAGAGGAAAGGAGAAATGGTTCACCAACAGCCAGTCAGGATATTTCCACAGATAAAAATAGAGTATTTTAAAAAGTACTTACATCATTACAGAAATAAGCTAAACTTTTTTGGACCAAGAGAAATACAACTATAAAAAATAGAAAAAGAGGAATAAAACTATAGATTAATATTATATTTTATCTCATGAACATTCTGATAGTCTTACTTTACTAAATGACTCCTGAAAGAGAGTCAATTAAAGCATGCTGGGCAAACTTCATTTCCTATTGGATTCCACTCTTCAAAAATTCCATTATGTCTTATTATTTTTTTTTATTAGAACTCATGTGCCTATACCCAGTTTATTTAAACAGCTTTTTATCATATAAAGAGCATAGGCTTCAGGATTTGAAAGACCTGAGCCACAATACTGATTACTGTTTACTAGAACAGACTCTGGACAAGCTCCTTAACCTTTGTGAATCTCTATTTCCTGTCATATAAAAGGCAGGCATACCTATCTCACAGGATGGTTGTGATAACCCTTTATTAAGACAAAAGCTTAACATGCCAAGCTTAATATTGACCCACAAGAGATGCTTCATAACGCCAATCCCCATCTCTTAGAGTATTTAACGTTTTTTGGGTATACTTCATTAATTGCTATTCCAGACAACTGTTCACTTACTCTAATTAATAAAACGCTTCAACTGGAAATAAATAATTTAAAATCCCTGGAGTACAGAAATTGTAGCTGCTAAAGTGTTGGCAAAAGTTACTCTCCTTAAAATAAAAGGAAAAATATAATTCAATGCAACAAATTTTAGTTCTCTACACAGTCCTAATTTTGTATAGGTGATGCAACACAGTGAGTTCATTGTTCAAAAGATTTCAGACACGTTGTGTGAGTGCAGAAAAGCAGTCTTCATGGTGAAGGGTAGCAGAAAATGCCAAAAATACATCACTTTGGCATAAGGTGCTTAAGGCAATTGCAAAGAAACTGATTAAAAACAAACGAACACACAAATATTAATAAGTCCTCTCTGTCCTCCCACTATTTGCCTAAAAGCAAGGACATACATTTTTGGGCTTCCAGGTGGCCCAATGGTAAAAAATCCACCAAAAAATGGGCAAAAGAACTAACAGACATTTCTCCAAAGAAGACATACAGATGGCTAACAAACGTATGAAAAGATGTTCAACATCATTCATTTTTAGAGAAATGCAAATCAAAATTACAATGAGATATCATCTCACACTGGTCAGAATGGCCATCATCAAAAAAGTCTACAAACAATAAATGCTGGAGAGGTGTGGAGAAACGGGAACCCTCTTACACTGTTGGTGGGAATGCAAACTGGTACAGTTACAGTGGCGACCTGTGGAGAGTCCTTCAAAAACTGGAAATAGAACTGCCATATGACCCAGCAATCCCAGTGCTGGGTATACACCCTGAGGAAACCAGAATTCAAGTTAAAATACACATGTATACCAATGTTCGTTTCAGGACTATTTACAATAGCTAGGACATGGAAGCCACCTAGATGTCCATCGGCAGATGAATGGATAAGGAAGTTGTGGTACATATACACAGTGGAATATTACTCAGCTACAAAAAGGAATGCATTTGAGTCAGTTTTAATGAGATGGATGAACCTGGAGCCTATTATACAGAGAAGTAAGTCAGAAAGAGAAAGACAAACATTGTATATTAATGCGTATATATGGAATTTAGAAATACGGTACCGATGATCCTACATGCAGGGCAGCAAAGGAGACACAGACATAAAGAACAGACTTTTGGACTCAGTGCGAGAAAGTGAGGGTGGGATGATTTGAGAGAATGGTATTGAAACATGTACATTACCATATGTAAAATAGTTGACCAGTGCAAATTCAATGAATGTAGCAAGGCACCCCAAAGTCGGTGCTCTAGGACAACCAGAGGATGGGGAGGGAAGTGGGAGAAGGATTCGAGATGGGGGGGACACATGTATACCTGTGCTTATTCTTGTTGATGTATGGCAGAAGCCATCACAGTACTGTAAATTAATTATCCTCTAATTAAAATGAATAAATTAATTTAAAAAAGAATCCACTTGCTACCCCAAGAGATATACGAGATGCAGTTTTGATCCCTCGGTTGGGAAAATCCCCTAGAGTAGGAAATGGCAACCACTCCAGTATTCTTGCCTGGAAAATCCCATGGACAGAGGAGCCTGGCAGGCTATGGTCCACAGGGTCACAAAGAGTTGGGCATGACTGAAGCGACTGAGCACGCATGTGGCTTTCTTTGGAGCTGAGCAGTTCTCAGGAACAGACTAAGAAATATGCCCATAGGCCTTTGAAGAGTTCACTTAAAGGTCTTCTCTCACTCAGACAGATGACTTGGCAAGAGAGATGGGCTGTAGAAAATTTGCCTTTTCCAATTTCACACTTTGCTTTCTGCAGTCTTCATTGCTAACATAGATCTAATTTCCTCTCCTTTCTCATGTCAATTTTTATAACCTGACACAGGGCATCTCCCATATTTTTTTCTCATATCAGGGGCAGAGCTAGGCAGATCAAGGCAGAGCAAGCCTCAGCAGAATACTTATGCCAGTTTTTCAGATTTACAGATTGCATGGAGTACTCAAAGTGTCAAAGGAAAAACCAATTTTGTTTCTTACTTATTTTAATTTGGTCTAATAAACTGAGAATCAAATGTTATCATAATTTTCCAGGACAAAGTTGAAATTAATGCCCAAAGGAAAGACTAGATGGCATTAGTGCTTTCAAAATGGAAGATAAAAATAATCTTTTATTCTTATTAAGCAAAATATTCCTTTTCAGAAGAACAATGTGATACAGGCAGACTTCACAGCCTGATGGGTGGCCTTGTATAGACAAAATAGTGGAATATCTGACTAAATTTTGTACTCTGGTTTTGGGTAGACACAACAAATATAAAAGACAGCTAATTCTTCAATGGGTTCTTTATCTTTTCCAGATTCATATGGTCAACCAAACTAGGAAGTTAAGGGACTATATTTTAAAAATGACAATAACTAAAATATGATATGCTCAAATAGTAGAATCATAAATAAAAGATTGAAAGTTTATATTTTCAACATCTGCATGGGTTTGTGCTGTGATATATGAGTCTTAAAATTATTAAACTCAACAGTATTCAATTTTAATATTTACAATGAATGAGACCTCTGCAATTTTATTGATATTCTTTGGAAGGAATGATGCTAAAGCTGAAACTCCAGTACTTTGGCCACCTCATGTGAAGAGTGGACTCATTGGAAAAGACTCTGATGCTGGGAGGGATTAGGGGCAGGAGGAGAAGGGGACGACAGAGGATGAGATGGCTGGATGGCATCACAGACTCGATGGACATGAGTCTGAGTGAACTCTGGGAGTTGGTGATGGACAGGGAGGCCTGGCATGCTGCAATTCATGAGGTCGCAAAGAGTCGGACATGACTGAGCGACTGAAATGAACTGAACTGAACTGCTGTAAATGTTTGATACTCGGTTAACTAGTTGTAAGAGTGGCTTAAAATTTACCCAAGTTCTAGAATCTGAAAGTTTTTTTAAAACATACTTTTGATTTGAGTACTAATATTCTTATCGTCCCAGTAAAATCAGCACTGGTTTTTACATTTATTCTGGTGAGTGAGTGTACACATGGCTCTCGGTGTGTGTTAAGCATCTGCCAAGCTGATACAGATGGCTAACAGGCTCTTTCCTTTTGAGAAATCATAGATTGTAGGAGCTTTAGGACATCAATTTCAGACTTTCCTTCATTTCTATTGTCATAGAGAGAAGGTGAGGGCTTATCATCTCTTGAGTTGATTGCAAAAGAGCTTTTCTGATATTTCTCTTTAACCAAAGTGTTCTCATTCTCTTTCTTTGCAGGCCCCTAGGCTCTTGTTTTCTGAAATAAATCACTCTCTTTCCTCCCAAAGCAAAATGAAAGGGGCAATTATACCCTTGGTGATTCTTAATTGTCCCAATTAACTAAGTCAGTTTCTGGAGTCTGAGCTGAAAATGAAGCTTAGGATGTGCCTTCAATAAATGGAATTTGTTAAGTCAACTTGAGCCTTTTTTTCTCCTCCAGGAAAAGCCAGCTATTTGAATATTGAATTGCAGTCACTCTACTGGTGCCCTCAATTTAGGTTAGAATGAAACTAACGTGCTCTTTCCCTATACTCTTAGTTAAGGGGAACAACAACAAACAAAAATCCAATACTGAGTACCTCTTAAATGGATTTTATTTTAGGCAATAAGTTTTCATTTCTCTAACATATGTTACCCTTACATCAAATTAACATTTACTGTATTCATGCCAATTTATTTGCCAGTGAGTAATAATATATCCATTAAATTTTACTAAGTACTGATATAAAAAGCACTACTGGCCCAATAGAGACAGTAAAACCTGGCTATGTAACCTGCATGTGCTCTGATCTTACAAACGGAAATATTAGGAAGATTCATTCATTAGTTATTCTGATAATTAGAGGAATTTAAATTAATAATGTTTTAGATAAACTTAAAGGTTATCACTAGGGTGGCTCAGAGGGTAAAGCGTCTGCCTACAATGTGGGAGACCTGGATTCAATCCCTGGGTCGGGAAGATCCCCTGGAGAAGGAAATGGCAACCCACTCCAGGACTCTTGCCTGGAAAGTCCCATGGACGGAGAAGCCTGATATGCTACAGTCCATGGGGTCGAAAAGAGTCGGACACGACTGAGCGACTTCACTTTCACTTTCACTTTCAGGGTAATTAAAATAAAACATATTTGTTTCAAATCATTGCATCAGAAGAAAATAAATACAATATTCATTCATCTAAATCAAAAGAGGAGTGACATCATCAAGATGGTGACATAGGAGGTCATTTCTGGCTTCAATTCCCATCACAAGGAAACAAACTAGCAACCACAGATAAGATACCATTCGGAAAACCCCAGAACATGGAGTTGAGGCTGAAGCACACCTCTGGACCACAGAGGCAAAGAAGGACCTCATTAGAAGGGTAAGAGAATGGCTGCACACTAGCCACATTGCCCCTCCTCCAGGCTGGCACAGGGATACACTGACGGTTCCTCTGGGGCTAGGGCTTCTCCAGTGTGGAAAAGAGAGCTCAAGATTGACATCCAGCTTCCCCAACTTGGTGGGATGCTACCAGAAGACCAACTTACATAACACCTCACAGGAAATACCTAGCAGAGGGCCCAGACAGTGGCTTTGTTCATCTGCAGAGCTGAACTGGTGGCACTCTCTGGCCAGTGGTAGGCAGGAGCTGCCTGATTTGAGTCCCCAGTTGAGATATTCTGGCCTTAGAATGTTCTACAGCTCTGTCAGGGCAGGAAAACAAATTTGAGACCACATCTGCTACTGAATATAGCTTCCAACCCCAACTGAACAGGAAGCTTAAATAGAGCATCTGAAAAGCTATGTAGCTCACCTTGTAATGCCACTTATAACAGCATCTGAGCAGAGAACCCAGCCAATGGCTCTGTCCATTTTCAGATCCCAGTCAGTGGCCTTGTCAAGCTATGGAACTTGGTGGAACGTTCTGGCTAATTCATGTCCCCAACCACAAGTCATGCTGGTCTTGGAGCCTATTCTGCCACCATTCACAAGTAAGAAGGTCTGTGGCTGTGGCTACTGCTCAATATAGCCATCACTTTTACCTGACCATGAAGTTTAAGCAGAGCACCTGGGAAGCTGTGGGGCCCACCTTACATCCCTGCTTGCAGTGGCCCTTGAGCAGACAGTTCAGCCATCAGCCCTGGCCATTAACAGAGTGAAGCTTGTAGCCCAGGCTGGCCAGAGAGCTCAGTGAACAGTACTGTCTGATTCAGCCAACAAGCCCTACTAGTCATAGAGCCTGTTCCACAGCCCTGGTGGGGCTAGGAAGTAAAGTTGAAGCCTGTCTACAGCTCAATATAGCCTAGAATATAAGACCTTTTCTAAGATTAATCAAATGTTACACCACAAAATAAGTCAACAAATTTAATAAGATTGAAAGAAAACCAATTGTTTTTTCCAATCATATTGGTATAAAATTAAAAATCAATAGTGGGAGGAAAAATGAAAAATTCACAAATACATGGAAATTAAAGAATGCATTGTTCAATCAATAGATCAAAGAAAAAATCAAAGGAAAATAAAAAATTTCTTGAGACAAACAAAAATGGAATGACAGCATACGGGATGTAGCAAAAGCAGTTCTAAGAGGCATGTTTATGGCCTTAAATACACATGTCAGAAAGGGAGAAATATCTCAAACAGACAACTTAACTTTACACCTCAAGGAACTAGAAAGAAGGAACAAATTAAGTCCAAAGTTAGCAGAAGAATGGAAATAATAAAGATTAGAGTGGAAATGAATGAAATACAGAACAGGAAACAATAGAAAAGTTATAAAAACTAAGATTATGATTCTTAAAAAGATAAACAAAATTCACAAAACCTTTAGCTATACTAGCCAAGAATAGAGAGGACCCAAATAAATAAAATTATGAAAGAAAAGGGAGACATTACAAGTCATATTACAGAGTATAAAGGATTATAAGAGATTATTGTGAATTAACTATATGCTAATAAATAGGACAATCTAGAAAAATAGATAAACTCCTGGAAACATACAACTTAGTAAAACTGAATTATGAAGAAATAGGAAATCTTGACAGACCAATAACAAGTAAGGAGATTGGACCAGTATTCAAAAACCTCCCAACAAACTGAAGTCCAGAGCTAGACAGTTTCACTGTTGAATTTTACTGAACATTCAAAGAAGAATTAATGACTGCTATTTAAAACTCTTCCAAAACACTGAAGAGATGGGAACACTTTCAAACTCATTTTACGAGGACAGCATTATCCTGATACCAAAGTGAATAAGGACAACACATGAAAACCAGAGACTTATAACCCTCATTAATATAAATGCAAAAAATACTCAACAAAATACTGGAAAACTGAACCTGAGCTACACATTAAAAGGACCATAAACTATGATCAAGTAGGATGATTCAAGGCAAGCAAGTCAATCAGTGTGGTACATCACATTAATAAATAAAAGAATAATTGGAAAAATCATATGATCATTTCAATAGATGTGGAAAAATTATTTGATAAAATTCAACCCTATTCATGATAGAAACTCTCAACAAAATGGGTATGGAAGGAATATAACTTAACATAATAAAGAACATATAAGACTAGCTCACAGTCAACATCATGTTTCTTGGGAAAGCATGAAAGCTTTTCCTCTAAGATCAGGAACAAGACAAAAGTGTCTACTCTTGCCACTCCTACTCAGAATAGTATTGGAAGACCTAGCTAGAGAAATCAGGCAAGAAAAGAAAAATTAAATGGCATTCAAATCATAAAGGAAGAAGTAAAACTATCATTATTTTTAGACTGCATGATATTATATATAGAAAATCCTAAAAGCAACACCAAAAGATTTTAAGAACCAGTGAACAAATTCAGTAAACTTGGTGGGTATAAAAGCAATATACAAAAATTGGTTGAATTTCTATGCATTAAAAATTATCTAAAAGTGAAATAAAGCAATCCTACTTGCAATAGTATAAAAATAAAATAAACTGGAATAAATTCAACTGAGTTAAATATATATATATATGTATACTTAAAGCTATAATATATTGATGAACAAAATTGAAGAATATGCAAATAAATGGAAAGATATGCCATTTTTATGAGCTGAAAGAACGAATATTATTAAAATGTCCATATTACTCAGTGCACTCTACAGATTCAATGCAACCTTTATCAAGATTATAATGGCATTTTTCATAGAAATAGAAAAATCAATCCTAAAATGTGCATAGCACCACAAAAAGACCCTAAATAGCCAAGGCATTACTGAGAAAGAAGAACAAAGCTGGAAGCTCACATGCCCCAATTTCAAACTATATTACAAAACTATAGTAACCAGAACAGTATGGCACTGGCATTCAAAACAGACACACAGACCAACAGAACAGAATCAAGAGTCCAGAAATCAACCTGTTTATATACGTTCAACTAACATTTGACAGGGGAGTCAAGAATAATCACTGAAGAAAATATAGTTTCTTTCCTAAATGGGGCTTCCCTGGTAGCTCAGATGGTAAGGCATTTGTGGAACAACTGGGTTCCATCCCCTGGTCAGGAAGATCCCCTGGAGAAGGAAATGGCAACCCACTCCAGTACTCTTGCCTGGAAAATTTCATGGATGGAGGAGCCTAGTAGGCTACAGTCCGTGGGATCACAAAGAGTCGGACATGACTGAGCAACTTCACTGTTTAAATCTTCCTATATAGTGCTGGGAAAACTGGATATTCACATGCAAAAGTATGAAGCCAGACCCTTATTTTACATGATTAAATATGTAAATGTTGCTGCTGCTGCTAAGTTGCTTTGGTTGTGTCCAACTCTGTGCGACCCCATAGACGACAGCCCACCAGGCTCCCCTGTCCCTGGGATTCTCCAGGCAAGAACACTGGAGTGGTTTGCCATTGCCTTCTCCAATGCATGAAAGTGAAAAGTGAAAGTGAAGTCTCTCAGTCGTGTCTAACTCTTAGCAACCCCATGGACTGCAGCCTACCAGGCTCCTCCATCCATGGGATTTTCCAGGCAAGAGTACTGGAGTGGGTTGCCATTGCCTTCTCCAAAGATGTAAATATAAGACCATAAAATTCCTAGAAGAAAACATTGGGACAATTCCTTTATATTGGTCTTAGCAGTGATTTTTCTGGATGTGAGACCTAAAGCACAAGTAAATAAACAAATGGGACCACATCAAACTAAAAAGCTTCTGCACAGTAAAACAAATGATTTACAAAATGAAAAGCAACCTATAGAATGGGAAAATCTTTTTTCATATCATATATCTAATAAGAGGTTAATATTAAAATTATACATTAAAATCATATAACCCAACAGTAAAAAAAATTCCAAATAATCCAATTTAAACATGGACAAAGGACTTAAATATATATTTTGCCCCCAAAAGACATTCAGTTGGTAAGCAAATATATTAAAAGGAGTTCAGTGTCACTAATCATCAAGAAATGCAAATCAAAACCACAATGAGATATCACTTCATACCTGTTAGAATGGCTGTCATCAAAAAGACACTAGATAACAGGTGCTAGTGAGGATGCTGTGAAAAGGGAATCCCTGTGCACTATTGTTGGAGATATAAATTATGCACCACCATGTCATGGGGAATACTATGGGGCTTTCCTGGTGGTGGGTCAGTGGTAAAGAATCCACCTGCCAAGGCAGAAGACATGGGCTTGATCTCCGATCTGGGAAGATCCCACATGCAATGGAGCGGCTAAGCCTGAGTGCCACAACAATTGAGCCTGTGCTCTAGAGCCTGAGTATTCATGTATGGATGTGAGAGTTGGACTATACAAAAAAGATCTTCATGACCCAGATAACCACAATGGTGTGATCACTCACCTAGAGCCAGACATCCTGGAATGTGAAGTCAAATGAGTCTTAGGAAGCATATGAACAAAGCTAGTGGAGGTGATGGAATTCCAGCAGAACTATTTCAAATCCTGAATGATGATGCTGTAAAAGTGCTGCACTCAAGATGCCAGCAAGTTTGGAAGACTCAGCAGTGGCCCCAGGACTGGAAAACATCAGTCTTCATTCCAATCCCAAAGAAAGGCAATGCCAAAGAATGCTCAAACTACTGCATAATTGTACTCATCTCATATGCTAACAAAGAAATGCTCAAAATTCTCCAAGCTAGGCTTCAACAGTACTTGAACTGTGAAATTCCAGATGTTCAAGCTGGATTTAGAAAAGGCAGAGGAACCAAAGATCAAATTGCCAACATCCATTGGATCATCGAAAAAGCAAGACAGTTACAGAAAAAAATATCTACTTCTACTTTATTGACTACACCAAAGCCTTTGACTGTATGGATCACAACAAACTTTGGAAAATTGTTAGAGATGGGAACACCAGGCCACCTGACCTGCCTTCTGAGATATCTGTATGCAGGTCAAGAAGCAACAGTTAGAACTGGACACAGAACAACCGACTGGTTCCAAATTCGGAAAGGAGTACATCAAGGCTATATATTGTCACCCTGCTTATTTAACTAATATACAGAGTACATCATGCAAAATGCTTGGCTGGATGAAGCACAAGCTGGAATCAAGAGTGCCAGCAGAAATATCAATAACCTCAGATAATCAGATGACACCACCCTTATGGCAGAAAGTGAAGAGGAACTAAAAGCCTCTTGATGAAAGTGAAAGAGGAGAGTGAAAAAGTAGGCTTAAAACTCAAACATTCAGAAAACGAAGATCATGGCATCTGGTCCCATCACTTCATGGGAAATAAATGGGGAAACAGTGGAAACATTGTCAGACTTAATTTTTTTGGGCTCCAAAATCACTGCAGATGATAATTGAAGCCACGAAATTAAAAGACGCTTACTCCTTGGAAGGAAAGTTATAACCAACCTAGACAGCATATTAAAAAGCAGAGACATTACTTTGCCAACAAAGGTCCATCTAGTCAAATCTATGGTTTTTCTAGTAGTCATGTATGGATGTAAGAGTTGGACTAAAAGAAAATTCAGCACTGAAGAATTGATGCTTTTGAACTGTGGTGTTGGAGAAGACTCTTGAGAGTTCCTTGGAAACAACAAGGAGATCCAACCAGTCCATTCTAAAGGAAATCAGTCCTGAATATTCATTGGAAGGACTGATGCTGAAGCTGAAACTCCAATACTTTGCCCACCTGATGTGAAGAAACAACTCATTGGAAAAGACCCTGATGCTGGGAAAGATTGAAGGTGGGAGGAGAAGGAGATGGATGACAGATGAGATGGTTGGATGACACTACAGACTGGATGGACATGAGTTTGAATAAGCTCTGGGAGTTGGTGATGGACAGGGAAGCCTGGCGTGCTGCAGTCCATGGGGTCGCAAAGAGTCGGACACGACTGAGAGACTGAACTGAACTGAACTTTGCCTTAGGGCCGCAACTACTGAGCCCATGTGCTGCAGATATTGAACCTGCACTCCCTAGAGCTGGTGCTCTGCAACAACAGAAACTACCTCGTTGAGAAGTCTTTGCAGCAGAAGTATAGAGTAGCCTCTGTTTGTCCCAACTAGAGAAAATCCCAAACAGCAATGAGACACAGCATAGCCAAAAATGAATAAACTAATAAAATTTAAAAAAGCAAACTATGGTGCTTCCTCAAAAAGTTAAAAAATAGAGCTACCATCCGATCCAACAATTCCACTTCTGAGTGTATATATATGAAGGAAATAAAATCACTGTCTCAAAGAGGTATCTGCACTTCTGCGTTTATGGTAGCACTATTTACAATAGCCAAGACATGAAAATATCCTAAGTGTCTATTCACAGATAAAGAAACATGGTAAATATACACAATAGAATATTAATCGGCCATAAAAAAGAAGGAAATCCCATCACTTGCAAGTACATGGATAAACCTGGAAGATATTATGTTACATGAAGTGTCAGACAGAGAAAGATAAATAATGTACGTTCTCACTTACATGTGGAACTTAAAAAAATCCAAATTCATAGAAATAGAACAGACAGGTGGTTGCCAGAGACCAGAGCTGGTGATCAGGAAAATGGGTAAAGGTGGTCAAGAGGTACAAACTTCCAGTTACTATAGGAGAAATAAACTCTGATGATGTATTGCACAGTATGGTGACCAGTTAATAATACTTTATTGCATGTTTAAAAGTTGCTAAGAGACTAAGTTTTAAAGTTTTCAACATAAAAAAATGCTAATTACATATGGTGACAATACTGTATTGTGTATTTGAAAGTTGCTAAAAGAGTAAATCAGACATTTCATAAGAAAAAAATTGTAAATGTGAGGTGATAGATGTGTTAAACTGAATTTATTGTGGTAATCATTCCATGATATTTACATGTATCATTATGTATATATAATGCTTAAATTTATATAATGCTACATGTCAATTAAATCTAAATAAAACTGGGAAAAGGGGAAAATCTAAGGAAAAATAAAGCAAATAGCTAGGAAATGCAAAAAGCTATTATGTGTTCATAAACTGACATGGCTTCATTATTTAAAGAAATACAGTTTATCCTCTTTATATGTTTTTAAAAAGCAAAATCTTTTAGAAAGATTTAAAATGTAACTGTATGCTATTTTACAAGGGCTGCATTTAAATCTACATGATATAGAAAAGTTTAAAATGGCAAGAAAGAATTTTTACACAAATGCAAACAGAAAAGATAAGCATAACATTCTTTGTTTCAGGACACAAACATTAAATAAGACAAAAGGCAACGTTTAAAATTGTTAAATGGAGCAATTTTCCCTGTAGCTCTTCGAGTTGTGATTATTATAAAAAATAGTGTAGCATTATAATACTTGAAGCAAAAAAAAAAATTAGAAATGTGAAGGAAAATGAAGAGAAATAGAATTATGGGAAAATTAAGAGAAACTTCCCAGGCTCATTCAGAATGATGCATATATACCCTATTTTCTTGGGCAGTTTCCAGTTCCTGGCTGGGTTTTTACGTGAACACACTCAGAAACTTATTTCAGATTAGGTTACTTCCTGTTCTAAAATACGCTTATTAACAGCTATTGTAGGTTTACCAGCATTTATAGAAGGGATTTCACCATTTTTCTCTTCAAAATCAATTCTGTCTTTGGTTTTAGAACCCATTTTATTGTAACAAAATTCACTCAAGCTATATGCCATGCTATATGCCTGACTGCCATGATTCTCCTCATCCCTTCAATCTCTCTATTGAATCTGGCTCTTATTTTCCTCTTCACTGTCATTACCTTATTATGGCTTCCCAGGTGGCTTTACTGTAAAGAACCCTCCTGTCAATGCAGGAGAGGATGCAGGATTGATCCCTGGGTTGGCAGATCCCCTGGAGGAGGAAACGGCAACATACTCCAATATTGTTGCCCGGAAAACTCCATAGACAGTTTGGAGACTGTCTATGTCATCTAGGCAGACTACAGCCCATAGGGTCACAAAGAGTTGAAACAACTGAAGCTACTTATTCTCCTCTTCATTATCTTATTTTAGTCTCTCTCTCTCTCTCTTTTTTTTTCTTTTTTGGTCTAATTCATACTGTCCCTGGCACTGGACTTTTATAAACCTGATCACATCACTTTCTTTAGAAATCTCTGTTAGTTTCCTTTGCCCAAACCATAGGACCAAATTCCAACTCTTATACTGTTATATCCTTAAAAATCTGCTCATCTCCCTACATCTGTCCAGATTTCTCTCTCACCATTCTTTCTCTAATCTTTAGTTCATTAAGATATGTCTTAATGAATTGAAAACATTAATCTTCAATTCATTAAGATGCTTTGCTTAAATTTTTACAATTAACCAAACACCAGACCCACTTATAACTGTTCTTCCAACTGCTATTCTCTCCTTTGGAATAGCCTTCTCTGACTCTGTTTTATTTATTTTTAATTTATTCTGTAAGATGCAGACTCAGCTGTCTCCTCATTTCAGAAACATTCTACCACTTCCCTGGAAAAATATCATTTAATATCATTTTAATATCACTGAATCAGCACATTTATATATGGTTTTATCCAGTGACTCATCTGCCTCCTTCACTAGTAGTGAGACCACGGAAGAAATATGGAAATTTTAAAAGTTAACAGAGGTAGCAGACAAGAAACTTGCAAATTCTGGCCTTCTGTATTTATGATCTAAACCCTGTAGACTGGAGAAACCCATACCACCAACTGTGTTAAGTGGAGTAACCATCAGTTCTGGTTTTTTTATCTACTATTCTGGTATAATTATGAGCAGCACCCCTTTCACTCTCAAGAGTCCCAGTTTGAACAATGTTCACTGTATGTATACACAAAATGAGTTTTTAAAGACAGTAATTTTATAGCTTTTATTAAAAATATCCACTGATAATATCTGCCTCTAACTCAATTTCTGTCTATTAGAAATTGAGTTCATTTACATTTAATGTAACATTGAAATGATTGGATTTAAGTCTCCCTTCTTGGCTTTTGGTTTTATGTATCCCATTTGTTCTTTGTCTCAGTTCCCCTCATCTTACCTTCTTTTGAATGAACTACATACTTCTTCGTATTTCAGTTTTTCTTAAGAAATGCTTTTCTAAAGTTACATCTCTGTGAGTGTGTGTTCACAGTTGCCCTAGAATTGATATGGTTATTACTGTGAATAATAGTAAGCTGCCTTGGTCAAGAAACCTCATGCTTGTATCCAGGATAATATCAATCAATCAATCATTAGGAAATATTGCTCCTTCTTAATTGTCATCACTGTGTTCCCATTTCCTTCTTCTTTCTACTCTTTTGTACTTACCCTATGTAGATAGCAAATCTATTTAGTTCCTGATTTACACTTCTTGCATTTATTTTGCATATGAGTGTAACGCATAGTTTCTAATATCCCTTTTTAATATAACAACTTTGTTGACATGGTTCTCATGTCACAAAATTCACTCATTTCAAGTATACATGCCGTTGGTTTTTAGTGTATTCACATGGTTGTTCAACTATTACCTCATCTATTTTAGAACATTTTCATCTCCCAAAGAAATCCTGCACCCATTCATCATCCTCTCTCACTCCCAGTCCTAGATAACCACTAATCTATGTGATCTTTGATAACCAACTTTTTGTACTTCAGTTCAGTTCAGTCGCTCAGTCATGTCCGACTATTTGTGACCCTGTGAATTGCAGCACGTCAGGCCTCCATGTCTATCACCAACTCCCGGAGTTCACCCAAACTCACATGCATCGAGTTGGTGATGCCATCCAGCCATCTCATCCTCTGTCGTTCCCTTCTTCTCCTGCCCCTAATCCCTCCCAGCATCAGGGTCTTTTCCAATGAGTCAACTCTTTGCATGAGATGGCCTAAGTATTGGAGTGTCAGCCTTAGCATCAGTCCTTCCAATGAACACTCAGGACTGATCTCCTTTAGGATGGACTGGTTGGATCTCCTTGCAGTCCAAGGGACTCTCAAGAGTCTTCTCCAACACCACAGTTCAGGATCATCAATTCTTTGGCACTCAGCTTTCTTCACAGTCCAACTCTCACATCCATACATGACCACTGGAAAAACCATAGCCTCGACTAGATGGACCTTTGTTGGCAAAATAATGTCTCTGCTTTTGAATATGCCATCTATGTTGGTCATAACTTTCCTTCCAAGGACTAAGCATCTTTTAATTTCATGGCTGCAGTCACCATCTGCAGTGATTTTGGAGCCCCCCTAATCAAGTCTGACACTGTTTTCACTGTTTTCCCATCTATTTGACATGAAGTGATGGGATCAGATGCCATGATCTTCGTTTTCTGAATGTTGAACTTTAAGCCAACTTATTCACTCTCCTCTTTCACTTTCATCAAGAGGCTTTTTAGTTCCTCTTCACTTTCTGCCATAAGGGTGGTGTCATCTGCATATCTGAGGTTATTGATACTTCTGCCAGCAATCTTGATTCCAGCTTGTGCTTCTTCTAGCCCAGCATTTCTCATGATGTACTCTGTATATAAGTTAAATAAGCAGGGTGATAATATACAGCCTTGACGTACTCCTTTTCCTATTCACGTTCCTATTTTGCATGAGGTGGCCTAAGTATTGGAGTTTCAGCCTTAGCATCAGTCCTTCCAATGAACATTCAGGACTGATCTCCTTTAGGATGGACTGGTTGGACATCCTTGCAGTCCAAGGGACTCTCAAGAGTGTTCTCCAGCACCCCAGTTCAAAATCATCAATTCTTTGGCACTCAGCTCTCTTCACAGTCCAGCTCTCACATCCATACATGACCACTGGAAAAACCATAGCCTCAACTAGATGGACCTAGTTGTTGGAACAACAGTCTGTTGTTCCATGTCCAGTTCTAACTGTTGCTTCCTAATCTGCATATAGGTTTCTCAAGAGGCAGGTCAGGTGGTCTGGTATTCCCATGTCTTTCAGAATTGTAGTTAGCATAATATTAATATTTTCAAAGTTCACCCATGCTTGGATTAGTTCTTTATTTTTTATGGTTGAATAATATTCTGTTGTATGGATATACTCCATTTCATTTATCCATTCCTCAGTTGATGGACATTTAGATTGGTTCCACTTTGGGGCTATTATAAATCATGTTGCTCTGAAAATTTGCATAAAAATTTTGTATGGATATATGTTTTCATTTCTTTTGAATATATAACTAGAAGTGAAATTGCTGGGTTATTTGGTGACTTTATGTTGACCCTTCTGGGGACTTGCCGGACTATTTTTCCAAAGAGGCTGCACCACTGCATTTTACATTATCCTTAGCACTGTTATGAGAGTTCTAACTTTTATACATTTGTCAACTTGTTATTATCCATCTTTTTATTATAGTCAAGCTAGTAGTCCCTTCTTTCTTACATGAAGTGTAGAATACTATAGTTACTCCTTTGCATTTTAGTTCCTCCTTTAACATTATGTCCTAGAAAATACCAAAATCAGTATAGAGGAATCTTCCTTATTCTTCTATACCTGCAAAGTATTGTGTTATATAAATGTATCATAATTTATTCAATAATTCTCCTAATTATGGGTATCTGGTTTCTTTCTAAAATTTTCAAATACAGTTGACCCCTGAAGAACATGGATTTGAATTGCCTGGGTCTACTTCTATGTTGGGTTTTTTTTTTTTTTTTTTTTGTATAAACACTGTAGTATTACATAATTTGTGGTTGGTTGAATCTACAGATGCAGAACTGTGGATGTGGAGGGCTAACTGTAAAGTCCTTCAAATTTTCAAGTGCACAGAGGATCCCTGGGACCCTTATCCAAGGGCCAACTGTGCAAACAATACTGTAATAAATAATCTCATACATAGGTACTTGTATACTGTTTGAGGGTTGTCTGTACAAACCACACTGCAATGAATAGCCTCATGTATATATATTTTTATATTGCTAGAAGAGTATCTCCAGGGGAGATTCCTAGAAGTGGGATTGCTGAGGCAGAAGGTAAGTGCACAAGTAGCTTTGTTGAAGATTGCCACATTTTCCTCCAGAAGGGATATAATAATTTCCCAAGAACAACATATGAGAGTGTCCGTTTCCCCATATCTTGTCAAAAGAATGCATTTTGTTTTTTAAACTTTTTCCAGTCTGATATATGAGAATAATACTTACTGTTTATATTGGGCTTTCCTGGTGGCTCAGATGGTAAAGTATCTGCCTGCAATGCAGTAGACCTGGGTTCCATCCCAGGAAAATCCTCTGGAGAAGGGAATGGCAACCTACTTCAGTATTCTTGCCTGGAGAATTCATGGACAGAGGAGCCTAGAGGGCTATGGTCCACAGCGTTGCAAAGAGTCAGACACAACTGAGTGACCAACACACACAAACACACACATTGTTTATATTTTAATTTCTCTAATTTGAGTGAGGTTGAAAACATTTCAATTTTAAATCTTTATTTTTGAGGGAACTGTAAAGATGGTGGAGGAATAGGACGGGAAGACCACTTTCTCCCTCACAAATTCCTCAAAAGAACATTTCAACGCTGAGCAAACTCCACAAAACAACTTCTGTAGGCTGGCAGAGGACATCAGGCAACCAGAAAAGCAGACCATTGTCTTCAAAAACAGGTAGGAAAAAATATAAAAGACCAAAAAGGAGACAAAGGAGGTGGGGAGGGAGCTCTGTCCCGGGAAGGGAAGCCCGTCCTGGGAAGGGAATTAAGAAGAGAGGTTCCAAACACCAGGAAACACTCTCCTGCCGAGTCTGTGGAGAGCCTTGGAAACACAGAGGGCAACATAACAGGAAGGAAAAATAAATAAATAATTAAAACCAAGAGATTACAAGCCCAACAGTAACTCCCCCAGCGGAAAAGCAGCACAGACGCCTGCATCTGCCATTGGGAAGTGGGGGCAGGGCAGGGACGCGCGGGAGGCGCGGGCTGCAGTGCTTTGTAAGAATCGGGCAGGAACGCCCCACGCGCAACCACTTGGGCTAGCAAACCAGACTGTGGGATAGCTACCACTCGAAAAGCTCAAACATAAGACACCGCCAGGACCGAGCACAGAACAAAGGACGGAACGGAATAAGCCGGCTGCAGACCATCCCCCGCCGGGGACAGGCAGCCAGAGCCGTAAGGACTGGAAAGGGGCAATTGCAGACCTGGAGAGACTTTACTTACTTAACTGCAAGCAGGCTCCTTTGCTAAGACTTCTGGGGGTGCTGGACAGTCACAATCTGCCTCACGGGGGGCGCCAGCGGTCCACCCAGAAAGCTGAGCAGCAGCGGCAGAAAAGGTGACAAGCCGCGGTGATCGGGCTTGCCAAACTCCTGAGCTACTCGGACCTGGGAAGGGCACAAAGCGCAGTCCTAGCCGCATTTGTGCCTCTGAGGGCTGCCTGAGCGCCGAACCTGAGCGGCTTGGACCAGGGAAGTGCACGCAGCCTAGGGCCGGCCCCAGACGGTTCCCGGCTGAACATCGTAGAGCCAGAGCGGTTTGTGTGCCGCGAGAAGGAACAGGTCAAGCGGGGCTGAGACACTGTGTGCACACGACAGTGCTATTTGTTTGCAGCATCCCCCCTCCCCACAGCGCGACTGAACTAGTGAACCTAAAAACCAGCAAACAGAAGAAGTTAAACAGAGGGAACCACCTTGGAAGTGATCCCACATGGCCCACAACATCAGAGAAGGGCCAGATATATTTTTACTATTTTAAAAATCATTCCTTTGTTGTTCTTGTTGTTGTTTGTTTTTTTTTTTCCTTTTTCTTTTTTTTCTAACTTTTTAAAATTGTTGTCTTCTATGTCTCCTCTAATTTTTATTTCTATAACCTACTATTACTAATTAAAAAAAAAAGACTTTTTCTTTTTTTGTTTTTAAGGCAAACACCATATATAGTCTTTGGATGGTTATTGGTGGTTTGTTGTTGTTGTTGTTTTTGTTTGTTTTTTAAAATAATTCTTGTTTTTTTTTCCCTCTCTCTTCCTTTTTCCTTCTGCTTCTTTTCTTTAATATTGTATTTTTGAAAATCCAACCTCTACTCTAGATTTTTAATCTTTGCTCTTAGGTTTTTGTTGTCAATTTTGTACATTTAAAAACCCAAACTTCACTACCCAAGTTTACCTGAGAGCGAAATTACTGGCTTGACCACTCTCTCCTCCTTTGGACTCTCCTTTTTCTCCACCAGGTGGCCTCTGTCTCTTTTCTCCCCCATCTCTTCTCTATCCAACTCTGTGAATCTCTGTGTGTTCCAGACGGTGGAGAACACCTAAGGAACTGGTTACTGGCAGGATTTGTCTCTCTCCTTCTCATTCCTCTCTCTTATCCTCCTGGTCACCTCTGTCTACTT
Organism: Ovis aries; assembly: GCF_016772045.2. Lineage (NCBI taxonomy): Eukaryota > Metazoa > Chordata > Mammalia > Artiodactyla > Bovidae > Ovis > Ovis aries. The sequence goes on from NC_056063.1 coordinate 49,938,336, forward strand.
CCTCCCTCTCCTCTTCCCCGTATAACTTCGTAAATACCTCTGAGCGGTCCAGACTATAGAGTGCACATAAGGAAGTGACTACTGGCTAGCTTGCTCTCTCCTCTTTTGATCTCACTGCATCTCATTCCAGTTACCTCTAACTACCCCCTCCATCTTCTCTTCTCCTTATAACCCAGTGAACCTCTCTGAGTGTCCCTCAATGTGGAGAAACTTTTCATCTTTAACCTAGATGTTTTATCATTGGTGCTGTATAGATGGGGAAGTCTAGAGGCTACTGTAAAAATAAAACTGAAAACCAGAAGCAGGAGGCTTAAATCCAAAGCCTGAAAACGTTAGAGAACTCTTGAATTCAGGGAACATTAAGCAATAGGAGCTCATCAAATGCCTTCATACCTACACCGAAACCAAGCACCACCCGAGGGCCAACAAGTTCCAAAACAAGACATACCACTCAAATTCTCCAGCAACACAGGAACACTCCCCTGAGCTTCAATATACAGGCAGCTCAAAATTATTCCAAAACCTTTGATGTCTCATAACCCATTACTGGTCACTCCACTGCACTCCAGAGAGAAGAAACCCAGCTCCACCCACCAGAACTCCAACACAAGCCTCCCTAACCAGGAAACCTTGACAAGCCATTGATAGAACCCCACCCACAGTGAGGAAGCTCCATAATAAAGAGAACTCCACAAATTACCAGAATATAAAAAGGCCACCCCAAACACAGCAATATAACCAAGATGAAGAGACAGAGGAATACTCAGCAGGTAAAGGAACAGGAGAGTTGCCCACCAAACCAAACAAAAGAGGAAGAAGTAGGGAATCTACCTGAGAAGGAATTCCGAATATTGATAGTGAAAATGATCCAAAATCTTGAAATCAAAATGGAATCACAGATAAATAGCCTAGAGACAAGGATTGAGAAGATGCAAGAAAGGTTTAACAAGGACCTAGAAGAAATAAAAAAGAGTCAAAATATAATGAATAACGCAATAAATGAGATCAGAAACACTCTGGAGGCAACAAATAGTAGAATAACGGAGGCAGAAGATAGGATTAGTGAAATAGAAGATAGAATGGTAGAAATAAATGAATCAGAGAGGAAACAAGAAAAACTAATTAAAAGAAATGAGGACAATCTCAGAGACCTCCAGGACAATATGAAACGCTCCAACATTCGAATTATAGGAGTCCCAGAAGAAGAAGACAGAAAGAAAGATCATGAGAAAATCCTTGAGGAGATAATAGTTGAAAACTTCCCTAAAATGGGGAAGGAAATAATCACACAAGTCCAAAAAACACAGAGAGTTCCAAATAGGATAAACCCAAGGTGAAACACCCCAAGACACATATTAATCAAATTAACAAAGATCAAACACAAAGAAAAAATATTAAAAGCAGCAAGGGAAAAACAACAAATAACACACAGGGGGATTCCCATAAGGACAACTGCAGATCTTTCAATAGAAACTCTTCAGGCCAGGAGGGAATGGCAAGACATACTTAAAGTGATGAAAGACCATAACCTACAGCCCAGAGTACTGTACCCAGCAAGGATCTCATTCAAATACGAAGGAGAAATCAAAAGCTTGACAGACAAGCAAAAGCTGAGAGAACTCAGCACCACCAAACCAGCTCTCCAACAAATTCTAAAGGATATTCTCTAGACAGGAAACACAAAAGGGTGTATAAACCCGAACCCAAAACAATAAAGTAAATGGTAATGGGATCATACTTATCAATAATTACCTTAAACGTAAATGGGTTGAACGCCCCAACCAAAAGGCAAAGACTGGCCGAATGGATACAAAAACAAGACCCCTCTATATGCTGCTTACAAGAGACCCACCTCAAAACAAGGGACACACATACAGACTGAAAGTGAAGGGCTGGAAAAAGATATACCACGCAAATAGAGACCAAAAGAAAGCAGGAGTGGCAATACTCACATCCAATAAAATAGACTTTAAAACAAAGGCTGTGAAAAGAGACAAAGAAGGCCACTACATAATGATCAAAGGATCAATCCAAGAAGAAGATATAACAATTATAAATATATATGCACCCAATATAGGAGCACCGCAATATGTAAGACAAATGCTAACAGGTATGAAAGGGGAAATCAACAACAACACAATAATAGTGGGAGACTTTAATACCCCACTCACATCTATGGACAGATCAACTAAACAGAAAATTAACAAAGAAATGCAAACTTTAAATGATACATTAGATCGCTTAGACCTAATTGATATCTACAGGACAATTCACCCCCAAACAATGAATTTCACCTTTTTTTCAAGTGCTCACGGAACCTTCTCCAGGATAGATCACATCCTGGGCCATAAATCTAAACTTGATAAATTCAAAAAAATCAAAATCATTCCAAGCATCTTTTCTGACCATAATGCATTAAGATTAGATCTCAATTACAGGAGAAAAACTATTAAAAATTCCAACATATGGAGGTTGAACAACACACTTCTGAATAACCAACAAATCACAGAAGAAATCAAAAAAGAAATCAAAATATGCATAGAAACTAATGAAAATGAAAACACAACAACCCAAAACCTGTGGGACACTATAAAAGCAGTGCTAAGAGGAAAGTTCATAGCAATACAGGCATACCTCAAGAAACAAGAAAAAAGTCAAATAAATAAGCTAACTCTACAACTAAAGCAACTAGAAAAGGAAGAATTGGAGAACCCCAGAGTTAGTAGAAGGAAAGAAATTTTAAAAATTAGGGCAGAAATAAATGCAAAAGAGACAAAAGAGACCATAGCAAAAATCAACAAAGCCAAAAGCTGGTTCTTTGAAAGGATAAATAAAATTGACAAACCATTAGCCAGACTCATCAAGAAGCAAAGAGAGAAAAATCAAATCAATAAAATTAGAAATGAAAATGGAGAGATCACAACAGACAACACAGAAATACAAAGGATCATAAGAGACTACTATCAGCAGTTGTATGCCAATAAAATGGACAACGTGGAAGAAATGGACAAATTCTTAGAAAAGTACAATTTCCCAAAACTGAACCAGGAAGAAATAGAAAATCTTAACAGACCCATCACAAGCACAGAAATTGAAACTGTAATCAGAAATCTTCCAGCAAACAAAAGCCCAGGTCCAGACGGCTTCACAGCTGAATTCTACCAAAAATTTCGAGAAGAGCTAACACCTATCCTACTCAAAATCTTCCAGAAAATTGCAGAGGAAGGTAAACGTCCAAACTCATTCTATGAGGCCACCATCACCCTAATACCAAAACCTGACAAAGATGTCACAAAAAAAGAAAACTACAGGCCAATATCACTGATGAACATAGATGCAAAAATCCTCAACAAAATTCTAGCAATCAGAATCCAACAACACATTAAAAAGATCATACACCATGACCAAGTGGGCTTTATCCCAGGGATGCAAGGATTCTTCAATATCCGCAAATCAATCAATGTAATTCACCACATTAACAAATTGAAAAATAAAAGCCATATGATTATCTCAATAGATGCAGAGAAGGCCTTTGACAAAATTCAACATCCATTTATGATAAAAACTCTCCAGAAAGCAGGAATAGAAGGAACATACCTCAACATAATAAAAGCTATCTATGACAAACCCACAGCAAACATTATCCTCAATGGTGAAAAATTGAAAGCATTTCCCCTAAAGTCAGGAACAAGACAAGGGTGTCCACTTTCACTGCTACTATTCAACATAGTTCTGGAAGTTTTGGCCATAGCAATCAGAGCAGAAAAAGAAATAAAAGGAATCCAAATTGGAGAAGAAGAAGAAATAAAACTCTCACTGTTTGCAGATGACATGATCCTCTACATGGAAAACCCTAAAGACTCCACCAGAAAATTACTAGAGCTAATCAATGAATATAGTAAAGTTGCAGGATATAAAATCAACACACAGAAATCCCTTGCATTCCTATACACTAATAATGAGAAAGTAGAAAGAGAAATTAAGGAAACAATTCCATTCACCATTGCAACAAAAAGAATCAAATACTTAGGAATATATCTACCTAAAGAAACTAAAGACCTATATATAGAAAACTATAAAACACTGATGAAAGAAATCAAAGAGGACACTAATAGATGGAGAAATATACCATGTTCATGGATTGGAAGGATCAATATAGTGAAAATGAGTATACTACCCAAAGCAATTTACAAATTCAATGCAATCCCTATCAAGCTACCAGCCATATTTTTCACAGAACTAGAACAAATAATCTCAAGATTTGTATGGAAATACAAAAACCTCGAATTGCCAAAGCAATCTTGAGAAAGAAGAATGGAACTGGAGGAATCAAGTTGCCTGACTTCAGGCTCTACTACAAAGCCACAGTCATCAAAACAGTATGGTACTGGCACAAAGACAGACATATAGATCAATGGAACAAAATAGAAAGCCCAGAGATAAATCCACACACATATGGACACCTTATCTTTGACAAAGGAGGCAAGAATATACAATGGAGTAAAGACAATCTCTTTAACAAGTGGTGCTGGGAAAACTGGTCAACCACTTATAAAAGAATGAAACTAGATCACTTTCTAACACCCCACACAAAAATAAACTCAAAATGGATTAAAGATCTAAATGTAAGACCAGAAACTATAAAACTCCTAGAGGAGAACATAGGCAAAACACTCTCTGACATAAATCACAGCAGGATCCTCTATGATCCACCTGCCAGAATTCTGGAAATAAAAGCAAAAATAAACAAATGGGATCTAATTAAAATTAAAAGCTTCTGCACAACAAAGGAAAATATAAGCAAGGTGAAAAGACAGCCTTCTGAATGGGAGAAAATAATAGCAAATGAAGCAACTGACAAACAACTAATCTCAAAAATATACAAGCAACTTATGCAGCTCAATTCCAGAAAAATAAATGACCCAATCAAAAATGGGCCAAAGAACTAAATGGACATTTCTCCAAAGAAGACATATGGATGGCTAACAAACACATGAAAAGATGCTCAACATCACTCATTATTAGAGAAATGCAAATCAAAACCACAATGAGGTACCACTTCACACCAGTCAGAATGGCTGCGATCCAAAAATCTGCAAGCAATAAATGCTGGAGAGGGTGTGGAGAAAAGGGAACCCTCCTACACTGTTGGTGGGAATGCAAACTAGTACAGCCACTATGGAGAACAGTGTGGAGATTCCTTAAAAAATTGCGAATAGAACTACCTTATGACCAAGCAGTCCCACTTCTGGGCATACACACCGAGGAAACCAGAATTGAAAGAGATACATGTACCCAATGTTCATCGCAGCACTGTTTATAATAGCCAGGACATGGAAACAACCTAGATGTCCATCAGCAGATGAATGGATAAGCAAGCTGTGGTACATATACACAATGGAGTATTACTCAGCCATTAAAAAGAATTCATTTGAATCAGTTCTGATGAGATGGATGAAACTGGAGCCAATTATACAGAGTGAAGTAAGCCAGAAAGAAAAACAGCAATACAGTATACTAACACATATATATGGAATTTAGAAAGATGGTAATGACGACCCTGTATGCAAGACAGGAAAAAAGACACAGATGTGTATAATGGATTTTTTGACTCAGAGGGAGAGGGAGAGGGTGGGATGATTTGGGAGAATGGCATTCTAACATGTATACTATCATGTAAGAATTGAATCGCCAGTCTATGTCTGACGCAGGATACAGCATGCTTGGGGCTGGTACATGGGGATGACCCACAGAGATGTTATGGGGAGGGAGGTGGGAGGGGGGTTCATGTTTGGGAACGCATGTAAGAATTAAAGATTTTAAAATTAAAAAAATAAAAATCTAAAAAAAAAAATACTGGAGTAGGTTGCCATGCCCTCTGCTAGGTGATCTTCCTGACCCAGGGATCAAACCTGCATCTCTTTAAGTCTCCTGCATTGGCAGGTGGATGTTTTACCACTAGCACCACCTGGGAAGCCCCTCTGTCTCCTTAGTAAGTCTGTATTACAAAGAAATGTATTCTATTATTACTACACTTTGAATTTCATTAGTGAAAAATTTATGGAACTTTGTTTCCTCTGTTGTTAATATAAGCATATACACAATATGCTTGAGTTTGCTTGTTGGCCCACAAGCCTCAAATATTTATTATTTGGCCCTTAACAGAGAAAGTTTGTTGACACCTGGTCTAGCAATAGATAATAAAAATAAAATAAAATAAATCTTTATTTTTAAAATCTTCCTTTTCAAATCTTTTTAGTGAGTTTTCTGTTCATCCCTTAATTAAATTTTAAAGAGGTAATGAATGACAAAAACGCCTTTCCTATTTATTACATACTTAGCATTTCTAGCAACATTTACTTTCTATGGATGCAAGTTTTCATTTGGCAGCATTTTCTATCAGTTTGAAAAACTATTCTTATCATGTTTCTTATTACAGGTCTGCTGGTAACACACTTTTTCATCTTTTGCTTTTCTAAAAAAGGTCTTCTCTTTACCGTCATGTTTTGACAGATATTTTTGCTAGATATAGAAATCGAGGTTGCCAGCTCTTTTCTTCCAGGCCTCTATGTTGTTCTGTTGTCTTTGGGCTTACCCCTTCTCTGACAAGAAGTCTGCTGTGATTCTTTTCTTGTTCCCTTTGCCTGCCTCCAGGTGGTAGTGCACAACCCCTGAGCGCCTAGTGAGCATCTCTGGGAAAGAGTTTTCAGGTTTGTTCAGTCTTCTATTGTGTCTGTACCACCTTAGAATTTTTATCTGTCATGCTTGCTCACACTTTACCATTAAACACCTATTAATGGTTTAGCTAGTTACCTTATTCTAATTTTCTAAGGAGGAGAGTAGACTCAGGTCTTTCACATGAAAAGTTTATCACTTTCTGGGATTTTGTTCATTGAAGTCTCTTTGTGTACTCAACTTTGTGACAAGTTTAAAAAAATAAAAAAGAGGCTATGACTTTGTACTTTTCCCAGCTTATTAGTATGGAAGCAATAATGTTTTGGTCATGTGATCTGGATCTAATAGAGCAGAAGTTCACGGATTCCAATGAGAGTGTTTGCTGTTAGTCAATTTAGCTCACTTGTGCATAATGTTTGCTTACTTTTCATTAAGGCGTTCTATTGAAATGTGACCATCTTTTATTATAGAAAATGTGGATTTTAGCAAAATGATGTAAAGTATAATTGTTAAACCTAGAAATAATTCATATATATTCTTCCACTGTTAACTGAGGAGTGATTGACTTTTGTGTTCAAAACTTTATATCATCAAAGGATTTGAAGTTCTGTTTTTCTTTTGCTTTTCTGTTGAGCTGACACTCCACTTGCACAGACGTCTAGCAAACTCAAATGCACGTCTCTACTAGAAAGTGGAATTTTGGGGAATAGGTACAGATTTCTACTTTGTCTCAATTTCGCTTTTCTCTTGCATTATATGCATGAGGTTTCCTCAGTTTCACCACCAAGATTATGTAACCTCCACAACAATTTTAATGGCTAAGAAAAGTTTAGACCATACTTTCAACTTGTATTAGATAATGTATGTTATGTTATTACATTTGGATTCAAGATGCAATTATTTGCACAAATAGGTTAACTATTTCATTTCTAGGAGTGAACAAAGTCTCTAACACTTCTTTTGCTTTCTGAAAGAGCAGCAATTCAAGAGGGTTATGTTACTTTTCATTTAAATAAATGTCAGATAGTAGGAGGTGTAATGAAATGCCTTTACATTCAATTACATCACAGCTGATTTTGGAATAAGTACATATTTTTATTGTTTCAAAAATATTAGTGTACTATAATCTCAATATCTTTTTATTACTCTTTCCTAGGTGGATATTCTAGGAAACTAAACAAAACTAAATAAACTAAATAAATAAATAATTAGTCCCTAAATAAAATTATTAGTTTTTATTTAGGGTTCAATTATTTGATAGTATAAGTCTATTTATAACCCACTCCAGTATTCTTGCCTGGAAAATTCCATGGACAGAGGCACCTGGTGGGCTGCAGTTCAAAGGGTTGCAAAGAGTTGGACGTGACTGAGGAATTCAGCACATTCATAACTAACTTAGAAAAGCATCTGAGTATTCTACTCTCCTGGTGTTTATAAATCATGTTGAATATTTTTATGTTTGGGCAGTGTTTGTATGAGATGTGTCTTCTGTCCAAGGCATACTTTCCCCATGTTTATTTCTTACTCATTGCTTGAAATGAAGTGGAATGAGGTACATAAGGGAGAAAGTTGCTTCCTTTCCCCATTCCTACCTATGCCAATAGAAAGAATAGTCATGAACTGCCAACACTTTGGCCTTTGAGGAAGGTGTGGTTGGCAGAGGTAGGATGAGGTGTGCAGAGTGAGAAATTATCTTCCTTATCTCTTCCTTTCCTGAACCCTTCCCTCATTGCGGGGATTTACCTGCCTTCTCTATCACCCTTTCTATTACAGAATTGCTGGATGGAAACCAGTGAAATAGAGAGAAGATACAGGATTAAACCAGCAAACTCTGTCCTGAGCCTTGAATTTTTAAAGCTTAATTCTACCTGGACTAGCTGGAAAGGGAGATGTAGTCTGTGACTTCCATCTTCCATCACCATCATAGGTTGAGTGGCTCTAGAAGTGCACTTAACTTCCCATTGACAAATAGGTAGAGTGGATGATAAAAATGCTTTCAGTTTGCTTAGGACTTTATCATTTATTTTATTATTTTTACAATTTACTCTTAATAAATTTATAAAGTAAGCAGAACCCAGACTGTTAGTTCAACTTTACCTATGAGGTGACAGAGCTGAAAGGATTATTAAGCAAGTTTACACAGTGTGCAAATGGCAGAAGCACATGTAAAACCAAGGGTGCAGACTTTGAACTCTTCTATTATTAATAGATAGAGCTGCTTTTCCACTTTGCAACCAGCAATTCATTTACTTGGGTAATTGCAGGTTTGAATTTCTAGGGGAGCCTAGTACTGACATCTATGTATTCTGCTCTTATATATACATGTGTGTATACACATATGTGCACATATGTATATGTACATACATATATGTATATATGTATATGTACACACATATATACATATGTATGTATATATGTGTGTGCATGTATATTAACAAAATGACTAAAAGTGGAGCATTTTAGAAAAGGAAGAAAAGCTGTATTGGATGGATTGAGAAGAAATACAAAGAAAAATCAAGGGAGAAAAGAATTCCCAAGTGCTTTTAATTTTTCTACTTGTACCTTTTTCTTTGGTCTCTTTTAAGATCTCAACTCTGTTGGGCAGTTTTACTATCAATTCTTGTTTTCCATATCCTGAAGTCAAACATATATTTAGCTTGTTGTTTGCAAATTCACTCATTCAGCATCTATTGAATCGCAACTGTATACTAACCACTGTATTTGGCCTAGGAATTAAAAAATAATTTTTAAGAATTTCCTGCTTGCAAGAAGTACGTGTAACAGTATAGTGAGCAGGACACAAAATTTAGTGGAGAACATAGTCCTTCTATTGATTACAAATAATGATCACACGCATTAATTTTTCCCTCCTGCTGCCATTGTTCTTTCCCATTGCTGCTTTACCTAAGAATTCTATTTTCTTGAGTAAATGGTCTTTTAGAAAATGCTCTTTTAGAGCCAACTCATTCTGAATGGGCTTTGCAAAGGCATACGGTTCTCTTTACTTATTTATAAACTCAGAAAAAATATGACTTTCAGTCAGAGAACTTCTACAAACACTGTTTATCCTCTTTAGAAAAGATTCTAAACAAGGACCTACTTACTTATGGCACACGGAGCTATATTCAATGTCCTGTGATAAACCATTATAAAAATTATATATATATATATAAATGAATCACTTTGCTGTACAGTCAAAATTAACATAGCATCATAAATCAACTGCATTTCAATGAAACAAATTTAAAAAAATTCCATATCTTTCTCGTGTAAACATTGTCTAGTATTATTGGGTTGACCAAAAAATTTGGGTTTTTCTCTAAGATCTTATAAGAACTTTTTGGCCAACCCGATATGTTGTAGAACGACACATTTTGCTATTATGATAGAGTAGAGGCTCTCAACGTGTGGTTCATGGAAGCCTGGGGGTCCCTAGAACCCATTTAGAAATCTAGAAAGTCAAAACTATCTTCATAATTAAAAGAAAACATTCTCTATTCATAAGACTTCTGACATCAAACGTGGATTTTTTTTCCACACTGTTGACTACTTCTCTGACTCCCTGGACATCAATTGGTATTCAGTGATTCAGTTCAATGCTGACATTAACTACCTAGGCTGAGATCCCACATGTTAAGAGCTCATTGCCACAAGACTGCCTCCACTTCAGACACTGTCATAAGCCCCAGGCCTCACATACTTATTCAACAGACCAGCTACAAACTGGGGATTCCCTGATCCTCTCCTCAGGTGGATCACTTTCCAGAGGAGCTGACAGAACTCAGGAACAGTTTATTAGATAGGGCTCCTGTGCCCTCGCTGGGTAAGCCACTCTCCCCAGCTCCTCAGTGTGTTCACTGATTCAGATGCATTCTGAACACTTTTGTTTGGGATTTATTTGGAGGTTTTATTATGTAGGTTATACTGATTAAATTATTGGTCATTGGTGTTTAACTCAATCTCCAGTCCCTCCTAAAGGAAATTATCCTGAATATTCTTTTGAAGGACAGATGCTGAAGCTGAAGCTCCAATACTTTAGCCACCTGATGTGAAGAACTGACTCTTTCATTGGAGAAGACCTTGATGCTGGGAAAGACTGAAGGGAGGAGAAGTGGATGACAGAGGTTGAGATGGTTGAATGGCATCACCAGTTTGATGGACATGAATTTGAGCCAGCTCCGGGGGTTGGTGATGGATTGGAAAGCATGGCTTGCTGCAGTCCATGAGATCTCAAAGAGTCGGACACGACTTGGTGACTGAACAACAACATCCCTCTCCCTTTCCTGAAAGAAATTTAATTTTTGTTAAGATTTATGTTGTAAAATAATATATTCATGGTCTCCTTAACATAAGAAAAGTTGACATTTTAAGTAAAAAGACCACTTAAAAGAGACCAAGATATCATGGTAAACAGCCAAGAAAGAAAAAAAGGTTTGATCATTTTAAAATGAAATTATATATTATACAATGTTATGTATGTTATATGTGTATTACCAAGAATGATTCAAGGTATGATTTTAATGGGTATAATTTTCCAGACAAAATAATATGAAAACAGATAATCTTCACTTCATCCTTATGCATTATAATCATGAAGAGTCATTTGTCCTGAAGATCAGTTGTCTTAAATGTCTCTTTTAATCCTTTTTTAGTCATCATTCTTGTCTCTTCCTATCATTCTTTCCTTTTTCTCTAGACTGATTGTTGACCAGTCTAATTTTGCTGGACATTAATTTCTCAGTAACTTTGTACATTTTAGGTAATCTTTCAACTTCAATTTCCATTTGCAAAGGAAATGTATAGTATTATCAGATATCCCAAAGTCATCGAGAGACCTGCGCTCCCATGTATCAGCAGACACGAGTCATCTATGGAATGGTGCCGGTTTATTAGGCAAACTTTCAGATTAAGATGACGTTTGTTTCTGTATGCAACCTCAGAATACAAAGCACTCACAGAATGGATACTTAGATAAAGATAACAAGTTCAAGTATATGCTTAAGTATAGAAACTCGCAAGCTTACTGAATTCCACTTTTAAGCATTTCCAGAGCCCTGTTTTCTTGGACAGAGAGACATAACATTCATGCTGAGAGAGACTGAACTGATGGATGCTCTTTCAAAATAGCAGAACATCCTGTTTCTTTGCATAGCTATTGCTTATGGAGGATACTCATTATTAAATAATAAGCAAATCAATATGCATTTTATATTAAAAGTAAAAAGAAAAAAAGAAAAGTAGAAAGAAAAAATTTGATAAATAAATCTTTAGGAAGGTAACTGAATACATCAATCAGTCAGTCAGTTCAGTTGCACAGTAGTATTTGACTTTTTGTGACCCATGGACTACAGCATGCCAGGCCTCCCTGTCCATCACCAACTCCCGGAGTTTACTCAAACTCATGTCCATTGAGTTGGTGATGCCATCCAACCATCTCATCCTCTGTCACCCCCCTTCTCCTCCCACCTTCAATCTTTCCCAGCATCAGGGTCCTTTACAATGAGTTGATTCTTCTGATATTGGAGTTTCAGCTTCAGCATCAGTCCTTCCAATGAATATTCACTGATTTCCTTTAAGATGGATTGGTTGGATCTCCTTGCTGTTTCCAAGGAACTCTCAAGAGTCTTCTCCAACACCACAGTTCAAAAGCATCAATTCTTCTGCACTCAGCTTTCTTTATAGTCTAACTCTCACATCTATACATGTAGAAAATACAATCTTATTGTTCATTTTCCTCAAAGTAACATGTGTATATACCAGAATTATAATCTGTGTTTCTAGATCTATGTTTTTAAAAAAGAATCAGGAACACTTTTGCTTTCCTTTGAAAGTATATTGATTTTATGATACTATTTAAACTTAAGATTTTAAAAGAAAAATGTCTATCATAAGTCTCTTTTTTGCTGTTTGGTTTATTATAGATTCCAATTTGTATCTTAACCAAAATATGTAATAATCTCATATATCATACAATGTTTTGTAATCATCTGCTTGATTTTTTAAATTTAAAAACATTATGTATGTATCAAAAAGAAAACAAGAAGATGGAACTTTTAAAAGAAATTCTGTATATCTTAAAATGATGGTAATATTTCATTGTGAAAATCAGACAGGCCCACTAATAGAAAATACAAGGAGGCAGGAAAGTAGGAAAAAAGCCCACCAGAGCAACTATTGACATTTCCAATATTTTCTTTCAGTTTTTCCTTATGCTTCATAAATTTTATATGCTTCAAATCAAACTGCAGATGATATTTGTTTTCCTTTTTTCTCTTTATAGTGAGAAGAAGAAAGCTTAAAAAAACCCTTGAGTGGAGTCTCGCACACACTAAGCCGCCTTCACCATTATTTTTGTCAAAAGAGAATAGTATGACTTAGTTCATGGTGGAAATGTTTATAATGATGTTTTGAGTCTATTTATCTGCATCATATCATCCCATCTCCTGAAGAATGAAACAATGGCATTGCAACCCATTCCAGTATTCTTGCCCGGTGAATGGCCATGGACAGAAGAGCCTGGCGGGCTGTAGTCCATGGGTTCGCATAGGACAGACTGAGTGACTAAGCACAGCACTACTATATTCATCTTACAGGCCAGAGAAGAGTCTTAGAGATTTGGCCATTTGTTCAAGGTTTTATTGTCATTAGGGCTTCCCTGGTGGCTCAGATGGTAAAGAATCCGCCTGCAGTGTGGGAAACCTAGGTTTGATCCCTGGGTTGGGAAGATCCCCTGGAGAAGGGAATTATCCCCTGGATAATTTCATGAACTGTGTGGTCCATGGGGTTGCAAAGAGTTGGACAGTACTGAGCAACTTTCACTTTATTGCCATTAAGTGCCTGGGGCTGGAACCCAGATTTCATTTGCTTTCCAAACCTTTAATTTTAACCTTGATCTTTGTTGCTAGCCATGTCAAGGTGGTTGATTACTCTTGAAAAGAAAAAGAAAAAGAGGCCAGGTGGCTTAGCGGTCATCACAACCATGGAGACCACCTTTCCAGATTTGTACTTTCCTGGTTGAGGGATTGCGACATTACCTTTTGGAAGGGGATATCTGAGTTTATCTTACTAAGCTGGGGCTTTCTCCATAGTCTAGGAAAATTGAGAAAGTAGTTCCCCAAACCCCTGGAGTGTGCTGGCTGCTGCAGGTGGCCCTCTACTGGAGGGTCAGAGGAGTGCATGGTGGCAGCCTGCGCAAGGATGCCCGGTTTAAGTCTACAGTGGCGCACGCGTGAACCAGAGCACTGCGGTGGTGACTGGCCAGTGCTAATCCACCTGGGGAAAGTCATTGTGATTAAGACAGCAGTCTCCAAAGTCCTTTTGGGGAAATATGACCAGGATGACAACTGGGATGAAAAAGTTATCCAGAAACTGCAGATTTCTGCTGTCATTCTGCAGCCCAACTACAACCTCATCCTGCTCAATGCTGACATTGCTACTCTGAAGCAGCCTCCTAGACAAGGCCCACACCAGCACCTGTGTCCAGCCCATCTTCCTCTCTGCCGACCTCAACACCTTTTCCCAAGAGTCCCACATACAGAGGCTACTGGAAGGCTCTGGCAACATGAGGAGCACTGGCTTCAAGAATCATCACTGTGTTCTGGGGGTGGTCTGGATGGTAGACTTGTTGCTGTGTGAGGGGTGGCATGAAGACCACTGCATCTAACTGAGTGTCATGGAAAGCCTGTTCCTACTTGATGGGACCCTACCTCCTTTCCCCATATCTGCATGGCAGAGGTGTGTGTGTGTGTGTGTGTCAATATGGGTGTGAATGTGTATGAATGTGTATGTCTGTGTGTGTTCCGTCCACACATCCATCCATCCATGTGTTGCATGAGCCAATATGGACCTGAAATGTGATTTTTTTCCCCTGTGAATTTGGCTGTTCCAGGAAAAGACTTTTGATTTCAGGGACAAAACTCAGTGGAGGACTAGTAAAACTCAGTTTCTGGTAGACCACTGCCTCCTGACTGCTTAGACAGTCATTGGGAAGATATGAGGTTGTACAAGAACTGAATTCTTTGATAAGATATCATTATGAATATCAAAGCAAACCTCCCCATTCAACTAACCCGGTGGCCCTCTCCATCCTCCAATGGAGTAAAGGACATGGGTAGCTCTGGTCAACAGAAGCCTAACTGGAAGAGCTGGATTTCAGGAGACCTGTTTGGAGGCTCCAGTCACACCAAGTTCCAAACTGCTGCCTGCAGACAGCCTAGGACAGTGGAGTTTGGTAAGGTGCATCCCTTATTGCACACTGTCACACTATAGTCTGGTTTTTTTACTTTCCAATCTCCTGTTCACATACAAATAATTTAAAAAAGACTGGTTTCTAACCTATCAAAACTAAAAAGCAGAAACCCCCTCACCTCCTTCTCAAACAAACAAATGAAACAACAAGAAGGAAAAAAAGCCTTGGGGTGGAGTGAATGCCTGGTAGCTTGGTATTTAAAGACACTGAATGCATGGAGAAGAAACTAGAGAAGGAACCTGAGTCTGTTGAATGAACACAAAGGGAAATGCCCCCAGGAAGTCAGAGGGAAAAATGTTTTCTGGAAGGAATGCAAGAGAGGAGCCCAGCTAAGAATCTCATGGGTCACAAGCAGAAGGGAGGAACAGGAAGACTAGAAAGTGACTGAGATAAAAACTGAAGTAAAGCAGCTCAAGACTTTTTGTGAGTTAGTTCCCGGCAGTGGAATTAGGGGATGATTTCCTCTGAAGGGAAGAGGAAGGGAAGATGGTATGAAAGGCACTCCAGGGACTGAGTGGGTGGTGAAGCATTCGTACTTGAGATGCCAAGGACATGTGCAAATTCTCTAATGAGGGTTTTCCAACATCAAGTTCAACTGGTACTGAAGATATTTTAATTTGGCATGTGGCTAGACTTTGATTTAATCTACCTTGTCACTTGATGAAGTGAGCTGCCTTTGTCCCTATGATTATAGCCAATGCAGTGTCTCTATTTATGTAAGACAGCAGGACCTTATGGGGCCTTGGTGGGGCAGACACCCACTCATTTCCTCTGCTTCAGCTCCTCACTGAAGTACCTAGGTAATAGTATCTGGTGCACATTCCCTGAGCTGTTTTACAGATGCTAAAACCCCCATCAAATGCAAGAAATTAACTACTTGATGACCATGGTCACATATTCAGTTCAGTTCAGTTCAGTTCAGTCGCTCAGTCGTGTCCGACTCTTGGCGATCCCATGAATCGCAGCACGCCAGGCCTCCCTGTCCATCACCAACTCCCGGAGTTCACTCAGACTCACGTCCATTGAGTCAGTGATGCCATCCAGACATCTCATCCTCTGTCGTTCCTTTCTCCTCCTGCCCCCAATCCCTCCCAGCATCAGAGTCTTTTCCAATGAGTCAACTCTTCGCATGAGGTGGCCAAAGTACTGGAGTTTCAGCTTCAGCATCATTCCCTCCAAAGAAATCCCAGGGCTGATCTCCTTCAGAATGGACTGGTTGGATCTCCCTGCAGTCCAAGGGACTCTCAAGAGTCTTCTCCAACACCACAGTTCAAAAGCATCAATTCTTCGGTGCTCAGCTTTCCTCACAGTCCAACTCTCACATCCATACATGACTACTGGAAAAACCATAGCCTTGACTAAACAGACCTTTGTTGGCAAAGTAAATGTCTCTGCTTTTCAATATGCTATCTAGGTTGGTCATAACCCTGAAATGACCCTCCCTCACCTTATCTCTAAAAATGCTCTGCTGAAAACGGGACTATTTCATCCCTTTTTGTGGTTGAGTGATATCCAATGGTATACATGTACCACATCTTTATCCATTCCTCTGTTGATACAAAACAGTGCAATTTGCAGAAATGTGAATAGATCTTACAGACTGTCATGTAGAGTGAAATAATAAAGAGAAAAACAAATATTGCACAATATGGCTTACAAATAGAATCTAAAAAATGGTACGGGTAAACTTTATTTATAAAGCTTGGTGTCCATAAGTTGTAGAGAACAGATATAGAGAACAAACTTATGGACACCAAGGTGGGAAGTGGGGGGTGGCATGAATTGGGAGATTGAGACTGACATATATACACTGCTATGTATAACAGATAACTAATGAGAACCTACTGGATGGCACATGGAACTCTAATAAGTGCTTTGTGATAATCAAAATGGGAAGGGAATCTAAAAAAATAAAAGAGGGGATGTATGTATATATAACTGATTCACTTTGCTGTACAGCAGAAACTAATACAACATTGTACAGCAATTATACTCCAATAAAAATTTTAAACAAATGCCTTGCTGAAACCCTTTGTGGAGTTCAGGTGTCTTGTGTACTAGCTGCTCTGGACTCTGCTTGATGCCCTGCAATAAACACTGTATTTTCCTTCACCACCAACTCATGTCATTATGTTGACTTTGCTGCATGTGGGAGAGGGGATCCAAGTTTGGTTGAGTAACACTTTCAAGACAATAAAAGATATATCTCACTTTAAATATCTTAAAAGTTTATACAACTTCAGATTTTAAATATCAGTCTTTGACTCTCTTTGCTTAATGTTTTCTGGAGGTCAGAAAGAGGGGTTAACTGTTTATGTTGACTACAGGGAATGCTACTGCTTATTTTAACCTAGGTTTGTAGGTTTTGAGAAGGGTATTCCTAGCATTTGCTGCAGTTGGCTTCCTCAAGTTTAAATGGGAACCAAGATTCAGAACCAAGATTTTGTTGGACCAGTGGGAAGACTCTGGAAATTAAGCCATTGGTTAGGCTGAATCTGGCCCAGATACTTTAAAGCCTTGGGGGAATAGTCATAAGATCATAATTTTGGCCTAAAGATATTGTAATGCTGTTTTTTCATAAGTCAGTTCATAATGAACTTTGTTAGTTTTTTTCCTGAAACATTTTAGTAATATACTGTCCTTGAGGAAAAGTTTATATAATACTTATGTTTTGACTTATTTTATAGAACACTCAAGTAATGTATAACAAAGACTTTTTCTCAAGTGCTTACTATTTTGAAATCACTGTGTTATAGATGCTATCTTTAATTTCTTTCTCAATATGCCCCATTTTGAAACTTATACTATCCAATATTTTGGTATTTCCAAGGTCACTCATTTTTTTCTCATAATAAATCTGATAACAAATCTTGATTTTTGAAGTGTTACATTTCATATCATGTGTCCACACAAAATTAATGTACTGTGTGTATTAAATATTCTTCATCAATGAATATTTTTCATCCTTAGTTCTTATAAGCCTAGAGTACTTGCAAGAATATTTTGGTGAATGATTTAACCCATGGAAATTATGGGTCTTAATGAAAATTTATTGAATGGGCAAAAAAATTAATAAATTTGGACTGATTACCAGCACATTAAAAATAGAGGAGAACCAAGAATGTGAATATAACCACATTCTTTTTTTTAAATTTAAATTTATATCAAAGGAGTGAAAAGTGGAAGAGCTCACAGTGCCATTATAATAGTGTGTGTATATTTTCAGCACCTAAGAACTCTAAGTTGAAATATATCATGTGGGATGCTATTTCTACCAACTGCATTTTTGGAGATAATTTAGAAAATAAACACATATCAGTATACTCATTTGATCACATGAAGAACAGTAAACAGAAGTTCTACTTATCCCCCAGGGCCTTTGTCATGATTAAACAGGAATAATCCATCCAGAGCTTCTGAACTAAGTTATCCAATAAGCATAGGAGTTAAACATTACCTAAGATTGCTAGAAAAATTTCTAGGCATTCATTTTCAAAGCAGATAAACTATGACAATCACTACAGCATTATTGCAGGTTTAATTCCTTAAACATTTTGCAGTTATTAGATTCTAAGTAGGGGCTTTCCAGGTTGCACTAGTGGTAAATATGTCGCCTGCCAATGCAGGGGACATAAGAAGTGCAGGTTCGATCCCTGGGTTGGGAGGATACCTGGGAGGAAGGTATGGCAACCCACTCCAGTATTCTTGCCTGGAGAAGCCCGACAGAGGAACCTGGTGGGCTATAGTCTCATGTGGTCTCACACTACTGAAGAAAAAATTTTTCTCGGTGAAACAGTGTTGGGCTGTGCTTAGTCACTCAGTCATGTCTGACTCTGTGACCCCATGGACGACTCCATGTGCGACCCCACCAGTCTCCTCTGTCCAGGGGGATTCTCCATGCCCTCCTCCGGGATCGAACCTAGGTCTCCCACATTGAGGGTGGATTCTCTACCGTCTGAACCACCAGTGAAAAGTGAAGTTCCTTAGTCATGTCTGACTGTTTGCAACCCCATAGACTGTAGCCTACAGGCTTCTCCATAGATGGGATTTTCCAGGCAAGAGTACCGGAGTGGGTTGCCATTTCCTCCTCCAGGGGATCTTCCCGACCTAGGAATTGAACTCGGGTGTCCTGCATTGCAGGTGGATTCTTTACCAGCTGAGCTACCAGGAAAACAGTGTTAGATGATATAAATGAGTGGGCTAGTCTTCATTCTCTTTAACATTATGAAATCAATTGAAGAAACATTCAAACCTTGTTTTATATATAGTTTTATATAGTTTAAATGAGCAGAATTTTGAGGGGTATTGAGGAGCTAATCACTTTAATTCATTTTTAGCATCACAAACACAAGACACAGATTAATAACAAATAAGGTGTTCCATACTTGAGTAACTGGAGAACGGAATGTTTTACCAGTTAAAGTGGTTAGCTTCTGGATATCCACTCAAAATTCTGCTCATTTAAACTACGTATTATGAAAGAAGTTTTGAACGTTTCATTAATTCCTAGGAAAGTCTCTTTCTTGTTAAGGTACAAGTAATATATATCCTAATACGAATCAAATCATTTGGGGGAAATCCTTCCTAAAGGTTTAAGCTTGACCATGAGTACAACTTTGAAGACCTTAATTAGAGAAATAGCCCTGCATTATTTAAACAGTTCCTATATAGACCTGTATGCAAATCTATTTTTCAGGTCAGGTATTCAAAGAAATTAAGAAAAATTCTTGCAAAAGCCACCTTCAAGATCTTCAGAAAAATATTCCTAACTGAATGTAAATCTGCAAAGCTGCCCAGTTAGCCTCATTGATTAGCTTCTAATGCAGCATTTCCTGGCTGACTTGGGAAGTGTTGGTGAATCTCAGTGCCTGAATGAATCTTGACTCTGATGCTGGGCATCACTTCCTGTTTTTAGCCCAACCCTCAAGAAAAGGTGGACTTTCCCAGTGACACAGTGGTAAAGAATACTCCTGCTAAGAGACATATGTTCAATCCCTAGGCGGGGAAGATCCCCTGGAGTAGAAAATGGCAATCCACTCCAGTATTCTTGCCTGGGAAATTCCATGGAGAGAGAACCCTGGTGGGCTACAGTCCATAGGTTTGCAAAGAGTCAGACCTGACTGAGCACACACACACAAGCAAAGGCTTTCAAACATCACTGTTCTGTTTTATTATGCCTGCCAATGAAAAACATCACCAAACAGGCTAAATAAAAAATGAGATTTCCAAGAAATATTTTCTAAACAGAACAGCCAATTTCAGTGATGGATTAAGCAAAATGGTAGCCAAGCTTTTTCTCTTGTCATTATTTGACCAATACTTCCAAATATATTATTCAGTATTCTCAGTTGTAAAGTTCCTGAAGCATCTTTTCAACTGCTAATACACCTCCCAATTTGTGATTAATGAACAAAGCATGTACACACAATTCCTTTAAAATAAATACAGCACCTGGGGGATTTTAGAAAATTCAGGGATTTTCAGGTAATTGAGAGCTTTGAAAAGAGCACTTTAGAAGTCAAACCTTAGAATCAGTTTGTAGTGAGGGAACTATAAGCTTTTTGGTAGAGAGACAGAAAATGGAAAGCAAGAGAATTCTCATTCTATAAAGAGGACTCAAATCAGTCCAAAATATGATTTTTTTCTTGAATTGAGAAACTCAATATTCATGAGGTAGATTTCCACCTCTCCCCCACCCTCCTCTGCCCCCTCATCTATCTTGCTTTTTAGCCTTAGCAGTGAACTCTACTACAATTAATGTCTTTTACATATGTGTGAAATTAGTCAGGAATGAAATGAACTCCAGATCTCTGGATCCTTGCCTCTCTTCCATGGAATTACTGGCAGACTATGAAGTACTGTACCATGAAGGAAGAATATGAAGGCCAATGTGTCTACTTATATGTGTCTGCATATAACTTGTTATTATTTGCAAGTCTTAATGCTAACCATCACTTCAAGTTTTGTAGGATGTAATCTGGTACATGTAAATAAAACTCGGGGTTCCTGAAACCAAAACATAAAAGTAGCATATTGCAATCAAAGAGCAGATGTTTTGTGATGTCAAGCTGAATATTTATGGTCTTGTTTCAAGCCAATCACCGAAACTGACAATTTGTCACAAATTATTTGCCTGTCTAAATAAGCAATTTCATTAGAAAGATGTTTAAAAGTTTGCTTTTCAAACAAACCAATTAAAAAAAAAACTCAGATTTTTAATCTTATGGAAAGGAAAGAAAGTCAATACAAGACTGAGGTAGAAAAACTCTACAAAATACATTCAAGAGTTTCTGATTAGTAGTAACAAGTGACCCATAACAACTAGCTTAGATATCTCTTAGATTGTGCTAAACACTCCAATTTACCTGAAAGTTGAAAAAATTACTCTCAATTTGGTTTCTGCTAATTTAAGTGCTCAATCAAATTAACTTTAGTGATTAAATTTGATATAAAAAGCATGTTTGATGAACATCTCATTTATTAGTTGGTCTTGGAAGTGTTTCCAGTTCATTCTGGCTTTTTAGAGAAGGGCTCAGAAAGAAACTTGAGAAACTATTTTTTTGTAGACAAACACATAATTTTCCCTTTTTATTTTAGATGAGGGATACAATTACAGTACCCACTCCAGTGCTCTTGCCTGGAGAATCCCATGGACAGAGGAGCTTGGTGGGCTGCAGTCCATAGGGTTGCAAAGAGTCAGAAACGACTGAAGCGACAGCATGCACACACAATTACAGTAAGGCTCCTGTATAAGAACAAGTTCCATTCTGGGAGCATATTCGTAAGTCTAATTTGTTCAAAAGTCCAATTTGTTCATAAGTCCAACAAAGTTAGCCTCGGTACCCAACAAACACAATTGGTTATATAGTTCAATTCAGTTCAGTCTCTTGGTTGTGTCCAACTCTTTGTGACCTCATGGACTGCAACATGCCAGGCTTCCCTGTCCATCACCAACTCCCAGAGCTTGCTCAAACTCATGTCCATCGAGTTGGTGAGCCAGCCAATCATCTCATCCTCTGTCATCCCCTTCTCTTCCTGCCTTCAATCTTTCTCAGCATAGGTTATATAGTGCTGTACTTTAATGGGTTTATGATACTTTTCACACAAATACATAAAAAGCAAACACAAACACACAAAAATAAAATATTTTGAATCATACTGTACAGTACCTTGAAAAGTAAAATAGTATGGTACCACAGCTGGCATACCAGGGCTGGCATCAAGTGACAGGCAAGAAGAATTACTGACTATAGGAGGGAGAGGAGGTGGGAGATTGCAGAGCTGAAAGATCGTCAGCAATAGGAGATGGAGGGCAAGCTGAAATTTTACTCATGCCAGACACTGATGGCACAGATTCTGGTTTCTTGCTGGATTTAATTCTATCTACCTGCTTGAAAAAACAGTCCAGTGATGTCTGGGTAGTAGCTCATTTTTTTTATCATGAAAATGAAAGTCACTCAGTTGTGTCCAACTCTTTGCGACTCCATGGACTATACAGTCTGTGGAATTCTCCAGCGTAGGATACTGGAGTGGATAGCCTTTCCCTTCTCCGGGGGAACTTCCCAACCCAGGGATTGAACCCATATCTTCCGCATTGCATGTGAATTCTTTACCAGCTGATCCACAAGGGAAGCCCAAGAATACTGGAGTGAGTAGCCTATTCCTTCTCCAGCGGATCTTTCCAACCCAGGAATCAAATTAGGATCTCCTGCATTGCAGGCAGATTCTTTACCAACTGAGCTATCAGGGAAGCTTTCTCATCACAGATGACATGATAACACTGGACTGCATTCTGAATGCCTGCTGCAACCTTCATGTACCAGTCTATATTGGGGTGCTTTACCTCAAAAATTAACAGTGCCTCCCAGATGAAGAAAATCCCCTTGCCGTTTCCTGCATCATGAGTCTCTTTGTTTCTTCAATTTCTTCTACTTTCTCTTGATTCTCTTGGCTCTTTCTCTGGGACTCCATTTCCAACAGTACTTCATCAGTAAGCTCCATGTTTACATCTTTGAAAGTTCAAAATGTGAAGGTTCACATGTAGAGAACTCATTGTACTCACCATATTTCTCTTATGCTAAGACATGGAAGTACATAATTAAGTAGAACCATAAATAATGGCACTTAAGTCTAAACGGTTTAGTGAAACTTGAGCCCTCCATTCAACATCTCTAGCCTCTTGTTACTCTGTCTTTACTGGAGTGTTTCGGCAACATGTTGTCTGACTGAGCTTTAAAGTTGTATCAGTCACAAATCCACTCAGATTTTTGAGTGCCTACTATATGACACAAACATAGTCCTAAGAAATGGAGATACCACATTGAAGCAAACACAATCCCTGTCTGTGTGGAATATATAAACTATTTTTTTCTCTTTTTTTCATTATGTCAGATCTTATATCTCTGCAGCTATCTTTTGTTATCAGTTTTCATCATATCTACCTTTTGCTCCTATCATCTGAAAACTTAACTAGGCCTTCTTTTGTTTACTGATCTATACACTGATCTTTACATGAAATCTGATTTTTAAGGCGTTTTGAAGGTGAAAATTTGAGTTAGTGGTATAGTTTACCTGTAAAACATTTCAGCTAAAACCTGCATGATTCTGAGGTGTTAAAACAGATGTACTGAAAGTTTTACCATTTTCTCTGCTCTGGTTCACATTCCTAAGCTTGCTTCATTAAAGCTCAGTGAGTAAAACTGATTGACAAGTAAAGCAATGTAAATGCAAATGTCTCAATCTGTAATAGGGCAGCCCCTTTAGAAGGGAACTGATGGCTCTGTAAATACAATACTCACTAAGTACTTATTCATATATTGAGAATCACCTGCAAAAAATATCATTTTGTCCTTAGAAATATTTTGTTGTTGCTTTATTGATAGTCACCAAAATTATTTTTTAATAATTTAAAACCTTAATTTTCTGCAGGTTATATATGAAAAAGAATTCAGCATATAATCTCACGCACTAGAAGACCAATTATTCTTTGAACCAAAGTTACCACCACCAGTAATGGAATGCCAATCATATTTTCTTAATTGGCTCATGAATATGTTAAAGGACTAGAGTTATGACTCTGCATATTTATTAATCCTATGTTTTCCTATTTATCTAGTAATATGAACTTTGACAAAGAACTTATATTGACTTGATTTATTTTTAATTTATGAAAAACCATATTTTATGTCTCATTTTAATATCTTCACAGTGTATACAGAATAATTAATAATTTTATCATTCCAATACATGGTATATGGATTATATTCAGACCTGACCTTTATTTTATATTAATGCAAAATCTCCTCTTCAATACTTCTAAATGTTACTTTTACTTTGTCAAGTAGATCCAGATGTTATAATTGTCCTTATACAGAATATTATCTGTCATCGTTGTTTTCATTATGAATGAAAGCATCCATTTTATTAGCATAATCCTCTATCAACACTCTGGTGCTAAATATGTTCTAGTTGATAAATATTGGCAAAAGGGATCATCTGAATAAAAGGAGGAGAATGCTTCTGGAATCTTTTTATTTCTGTTACAATGACTATCTTTTTGCTTTCAGACCAGGAAGAACCAGAGGAAGTACGGAAGCATTTGTCATCCTTGAATAGACGGTCTGGCACCAATCATGAGGATGATTCAGTTAATGATGGAAGAAAAAGCAGAAAGGAGAGAAAAGTTCCAATGTGTGAGCAGATCTAAGTGGGGAATTGAGTCACCAACCAAAGTGTTTTTCGCTGTACAATTACTCTTCACTCCCAAGCACAGTTGCCACATCCAGCTGTCAGAATGAAAGGACTATTTCCTAATGTATTGTCCTATCCAGGCTGAATCCATGGGAAATTGGCCTGTTGATATAATAGGATCACATTTTTGCCTACTAGTGAGTGAGATATGAAAATCTTCACTACTGTGTACCAGGTCAGTGCTTCTCAACCTTGGTTCTGGTCATGGGGATTCTTGAGATAAAATCAGATAAAATATTTAAACCCTCTTCTCAGAAAAGTGCACACACATGCACAAATTTCTGTAAACAATTTGAAGTGATTCACTTGTTTCCAAATACCCAATTATGATTCTTCCTTGGGCCATAGATTTCAGGTTAGGGATCTTCTATATTAGAGATGAGGGAAGTAGTTTTTAACAGTATTCCATGTATCAGATATAATAATAATTTTTTGTTGTTAATTTGCTATGTATGACTCTTTGCAACCCCATGGACTACAGCATGCCAGGCTTCTCTGTCCTTCACTATCTCCTAGAGTTTGCTCAAACTCAGATCCATAGAGTGGGTGATGCCATCCAGCCATCTCATTCTCTATCACCCCCTGCTCCTCCTGCCCTCAATCTTTCCCAGCATCAGGGTCTTTTCCAATGGGTTGGCTCTTTGCATCAGGTGTCCAGAGTATTGGAGCTCTAGCTTCAGCATCAGTCCTTCTAATGAATACTCAAGGTTGATTTCCTTTAAGACTGCCTGGTATGATCTTCCTATCCAAGGGGCTCTAGCACCACAGTTCAAAAGCATCAGTTCTTCTACACTCAGTCTTCTTTATGGTCCAAGTCTCACATCTGTACATGACTACTGGAAAAACCATGGCTTTAACAATACAGACCTTTGTTGGCAAAATGATGTTCCTGCTTTGTAATATGCTGTCTCGGTTTGTCATAGCTTTCCTTCCAAGGAGCAAGTTAAAAATTTTTAAAATAAGCTGATGAGCATCAGAGACTTGTTTGTAGTTAAGCAACCGATCACTGAGGACTTCAGAATACTAGTCTCTTCATTGGTACTTACTGCTACATTTTCTCACTCTCTTTTCTCTGTTTTCTATCCTGTGTAGCTAATATTTCAAATTGTGTTCAGGACAGATTCCTGGCTCTCAGATCCCTAGAATATCACTTTGTGTCCCCTTGCTTTCACCCAGGCCAATATTTACTCATTTCCCCACTGCAAGCTCCTACTCTGCTTTATGACTGGCCTTCTGTGTCACACTGTCTCTAATTTCACCAGCTGCCCAGCATCTAAATCTTCTGATATATAAGCCCCATACCCTCATGTACCCTCCCCCCACCAAAAACCCCTCCAGGTTTAGTTCCACATCCGTTCCTAAGCCAATGCTAACTGAGGCAGGAAGTAGATCTTGGCTTAGTGAGTCTTGGAATTAAATTACTTTAACAAGATCCATTGATCTAAACTCCAACAGCTGGGCCTGTACGTGTCCATGTCTGCCAACCAGATAGGAATCCAATGTGTCTTGTTTATGCTTTAGGTGCCTCTGTAGTTTCCAGTTCAAGGTATTCCCTTTGACAGCTTGTGAAGACTTTTACTCTCTTGCAAATTAAATAAAAGAATATTCCTGGAGAGTTAAAATGTTAGGTAATAACACCAAAGCACAGATAAGTTAAATTATGGGAAAAACAAAGACAGGTTTCATGCTAACAGATCTGATTGTGATGTGGTTATCAAAATAGATTTATTTAAATAAAGACTATCTCTTATAAAATCAAGCTTTGCCAGTCATAGAAATAGAGAATATGAAGAGTTACAGAAGGTAAAGCTTGGCAGTATTAATGCAAGAATAGTCAAGGGAATGGTTGCCTTCTAAATACCCACTTTGAGACTCAAAAACTTCCTTCCCAAGAAAGACATCCCTCTTATGAAGAGAGAAGCAAGAAACTGAAGGTTATGGACGCAGTGGGTTCTGTATCCATTCACAACAAGAAAATTTTATAATAAAGTAGATGTGTTTTATGTTATCTTAGCCTAATGGCATTAAGCAATTTATACATCATATCACCCCTGCTTACTTAGTTACTATCTAATTATGATTTGCTTTTTTAATTAGTTTTTTCTGCAGGCAAACATTAATTGCTCATACAGATGATAAATATCTTTGTTATCTATGACAACGATTTTTCAAGACAACTTAATAAAGTGGTCTTTGAATATTATTTGATTTCTCTGAAAACCAGACTGTGGCTGAACACTTGCTGAGGCCAGAAATCTGCTGTGTGTCAGTTAGATTTCTCATTGAGTAATTGCAAGTCAGTATTTATGTGACTTCTATAGTCTTAGATGCATTTGATTACAATCATTCAGTCTCTTATCACTCATTTTTCTGACCACCATCAAGAAGGGGAGGTTGTACATTCATTGCAGAAGGCAGATCCCTTAAGTGACTTAACTAATTGAGGCAGTTCCTAGGGAGACCCCATCCAGAACCAGGTAGCTTTCCCTTTATGGTACCAGAACAAATTTTATCCTTCTGAATAGATTTTTACAGTGTTTGCTCTAAGTTAGTATCATGTTTATCTTTGCTCCCAACTCTTTGGTCAATCTAATTCTTTGGCTTATTATGTATCTAGCCCCTGGCTTTGCCATGAACTCTAGCCATTTGGATGGTATCCAGAGGCCTAGAGACAAAGATTTGGCTTGACTGTGAATTGATGATAAACTTGCCGAGTGCCTGGCTCAAGATCTGTGCTATAGCTCGTCCCTGTCTCTATGGATTCCTGGCTGAGGGCCTTTCATATAGAGAAAAAACTGAAAATGATACATCTTGGCCACTGAGTGTTTGATGACCATCTGGATCCTCCCCTCTGGTGTCCAACGTTCCAAGAGAGGGGAGCAGGCATAGTGACCTGGTTTATGTCTGAAGTTTCTATATCTTTCGAAAAGTCTCCTTGAACTGTCCTTACCAAACTAGAACCTATGGGCAGATCAGTTTTCCCAACACTTTCTTCTGCTTGGTTCCAATTTTCTTTCCATTACTAATGGTCATCTTGTAGAGGATCTTAAATAACAGTATGAGAAATATTAATAGATCCATACGTAAGTCATATCATCTCATCAGGGGAAGTTGTACCCTCCACAGACTCATAGGACAGAAAATGCAGAATGGATTAAAAAAGGAGGATGCTTTTAGATAGCATCTAGACAGTCTAAATAGGGGTCTGACATCTGCTCTGTGTGTGTGTGTGTAAATAATGTTTAATAGAATGTAGCTGTCTTCATTTGGGATTCCCTGGTGGCTCAGAGGGTAAAGAGTCTACCAGCAATGTGGGAGACCTGAGTTTGATTCCTGAGTCAGGAAGATCCCCTGGAGAAGAAAATGGCAACCCACTCCTTTATCTTTGCCTGGAAAATCCCATGGACAGAGGAGGAGCCTGGCGGGCTACAGTCCACAGGGTTGCAAAGAGTTGGACATGACTGAGTGACTTCATTTTCACTTTCTTTCATACTCATTCATGTGTGTATTTTGTATGGTAGCTTTTGCTCTGCTCCAGAAGAGCTGAGTTGGAGAAGGCAACGGCAGCCCACTCCAGTACTCTTGCCTGGCAAATCCCATGGATGGAGGAGCCTGGTAGGCTGCAGTCCATGGGGTCTCTAAGAGTTGGACACGACTGAGTGACTTCACTTTCCCTTTTCACGTTCATGCATTGGAGAAGGAAATGGCAACCCACTCCAGTGTTCTTGCCTGGAGAATCCCAGGGATGGGGAAACCTGGTGGGCTGCCATCTTTGGGGTTGCACAGAGTTGGACATGACTGAAGAGACTTAGCAGCAGCAGCAGAAGAGTTGAGCAGTTGTGACAGAGACCTATGCAAAGACCAAAATATTTACTATCTGGTCATTAACAGAAAAAAGTTTTCAAACTCTTGGTTTACATGACAATCATAGAGACTTAGACTAATTACAGGGTTAGCAGTAAGAATGAAAAACATAGTTATGAAGAACATTGAAGAATTTTTATTGCAATTTTATTGAAATGCCTAAGAGGTTTTTATAAGTCTACTTCAGATATTACATTTCAACTTTTCGGGTAGTTTTCTCAGTGTGAGTTATAGGCACTTCACCCACTCCCCATCCCCAAAATACCACCCCCCACAAAAAAAAAAAAAAAGGAAAAAGGAAAAGAGTAGACAAAAAGGAAAAGAAGAGTCTATTCTGACATTCTAGCTTGTCAGAAAATAGTAATGTATTACCTATGAAACAATGCCTGTTTTCCTCTGGAACCCTATGATTTGGGGTATAACAAACTCAATCATAAATAAAATGGAATGATAGTGAAGGCAGAAGAAATGCATGGTGTATTTGCTAAGGCGCAGCTTCAGACAAAGTGGGAAAATGGTAAAACTCTGAGAAATAAGCAATGGACATGTCTGAATTCTCTAGAGAAATAAAATTAGTTCTCTAGAAAGATAAATATATGAATATGCAGTTGGCTAGAGAGATGCATAGAATCCTATTATGTTAACTGAAATTCTTCTCTATGTGATATGATATATTTCCCTTTTTTTCCAGTGACCTTTCCCCTATTAATTCATTAACACGCAATGTCTCAGGGGATAAATTACATTGAATATAGTGAACAAAATGTCAATACCTTGGCTTCTGAGTTCCAAAATACACTCTTGAGACTCATAGTAGAGACATAGTCTCGAAAGCTAGAGCTTTTGACCTATAAGGGTCAGCATATTGTATTTCTAAAAGGCTAAGCCAGAACAGAAGCCTATCCTTGGACTTTAGTTAAAGATTGTCGAAACTGGGGGAGGGAGGAGAACTGAAGAGGATGCCACCACTCTGCTTTAGAAGCTTGTATTGAGACCTGTGACTTCCCTAAGATAAGCTAGAACTGAACTGCTAGTGGGTAGAGTGCTCTACCACCTCTTACTGCGCTTGGGGCAGGGTGGTGTGGAATACAGAAAGTGCCTGTGACTTGTATTTCAGAGGGTGACTGGAGAGCAGGCAAACCTTGTATGTCGGCATACCCTGTGTCCTGCATAATCCCTAAACTATGGAGTAGCAATGGCTGCAGAAGTCACCAGGCTGATGGGTTTCAGGCAGCTCCACAGAATTTGAGGAGGATAGTCAGTTACTAATACTTGCTTCTGTATCCTTCAAATAGGGTCTGGATGTAGCTGAGAACTGAGAATCAAAAAGGTTTGTTGTGGAAAGAAGATATAGAAGGCTTGACCTTGGGAAGGAAGACTAGACGGTATGTAGGAGATCTCATTAAAGACCTACAAGAGTAAATGTGAACAAACAAATGTGTGAACAGATGACATGGGAGAGGATCCGCATCTACTCCTCTACCCCTGCGTGGTATTGTGAACTAAATAAAAAAACCGGATACAATTCTAGAGATAAGGATAGTGGGAAAACCTAACTGACTGAAAAAATTCTATTGTTTCTGTGAAAATACCTCATTGACTTCTCAAACTCTGGTGGGAATGAATTAACACTGAATTAAATAAGATAAGGTTTTGGCGAGTAGATGGAATGTTTACCTGAAGGTGAGAATAACTATTTAAAAAATATATAGTAGGGATTTTATATTCTAAATATTTGCACTCACTGTTTATCAAGAGAATTTTCAAAATTGTTTGCCTTTTGGAAGTAAGATAATGACCATTTGGGGGGCATGTTTTGTAATATGCTTAAGATTATGACTATTTTGAATGTTTTGTATTATGCTTAAGGTTTTACCACGGGCATGTATTATTTTAGTAAATATGAACACTGATCTGTTCCAGAAGTACTGAGTTGGCTTCAAAGTTTTTTTTTTTTTTTTAAGTGTACAGAGATTGTACAAAGATAATTTTGGTCCTATTGATAGCCTATGGTGAATGATGTCTAATTCATGGTCTCTGAAGAAGATTTAGCATCAGGACCAGGGACCAGGGACTGGGCTTGATCACTCAAGAGCTTTTGTTTGTAACAGTTTTATTGAAGTGAAAAAGGGACAGAGAAAGCTTCTGACACAGACATCAGAAAGGGGATGGAGAGTGCCCCCCTCACTAGTCTTAGCAAGGGAGTTACATATTTTTCAAATTGGTTATTACAGTAAATCAAAAGAATGTCTCAAGGTTGTAAAGATCTTACTAGATCCACTCCCACAGTTTACATTTTAAGATAACAGGGTTAAAATTTAACAACAGAAAGATTTTACCAGACCCACTCCCATTCTAAAATATCAGGATTAGTCAGAAGGCTTTCAGGAAGGAGAAACTGTCCTTAAGTTGGATACATTGTTGTTGTATAATCCTTAGTACAGAGTTTAAAATGCAGAATTCACACTTCAATTCGGCCTTAAATTGAAGAAAGTAGGGAAAATCACTAAACCATTCAGATATGACCTAAATCAAATCCCTTATGGGATTACACAGAAAGTGAGATATAGATTTAAGAGATTAGATCTGATAGACAGAGTGCCTGATGAACTATGGATAGAGGTTTGTGACATTGTACAGGAGACAAGGAGCAAGACCATCCCCAAGAAAAAGAAAGGCAAAAAGGCAAAATGGCTGTCTGAGGAGACCTTACAAATAGCTGTGAAAAGAAGAGAAGTGAAAAGCAAAGGAGAAAAGAAAAGATATGCCCATTTGAATGCAGAGTTCCAAAGAATAGCAAGGAGAGCAGATAAGAAAGCCTCAGTGATCAGTGCAAAGAAATAGAGGAAAACAACAGAATGGGAAAGACTAGAGATCTCTTCAAGAAAATTAGAGATACCAAGGGAACATTTCATGCAAAGATGGGCTCGATAAAGGACAGAAATGGTCTGGACCTAACAGAAGCAAAAGATATTAAGAAGAGGTGGCAAGAATACACAGAAGAACTATACTAAAAAGATCTTCATGATAATCATGATGGTGTGATCACTCACCTAGATAATCACAATTAATCTTCCAGATAATCATGATGGTGTGATCATTCACCTAGAGCCAGACATTTTGAAATGCAAAGTCAAGTGGGTCTTAGGAAGCATCACTACAAACAAAGCTAGTGGAGGTGATGGAATTCCAGTTGAGCTATTTCAAATCCTAAAAGATGATGCTGTGAAAGTGCTGCACTCAATATGCAAGCAAATTTGGGCAACTCAACAGTGGCCACAGGACTGGAAAAGGTCAGTTTTCATTCCAATCCCAAAGAAAGGCAATGCCAAAGAATGCTCAAACTACTGCACAATTGCACTGATCTCACACGCTAGTAAAGTAATGCTCAAAATTCTCCAAGCCAGGCTTCAGCAATATGTGAACCATGAACTTCCAGATGTTCAAGCTGGTTTTAGTAAAGGCAAAGGAACCAGAGATCAAATTGCCAACATCTGATGGATCATTTAAATAGCAAGTCAGTTCCAGATAAAACATCTATTTCTGCTTTATTGACTATGCCAAAGCCTTTGGCTGTGTGGATCACCACAAACTATGGAAAATTCTTTAAGAGATGAGAATACCAGGCCATCTGAACTGCCTCTTGAGAAATCTGTGTACAGGTCAAGAAGTAACAGT
This sequence comes from Ovis aries, assembly GCF_016772045.2. Lineage (NCBI taxonomy): Eukaryota > Metazoa > Chordata > Mammalia > Artiodactyla > Bovidae > Ovis > Ovis aries. The sequence continues at coordinate 49,970,551 of NC_056063.1, forward strand.
TAGAAGTGTACATGGAACAACAGACTGGTCCCAAATGATGAAAGGAGTATGTCAAGGCTGCATATTGTCACCCTGCTTATTTAACTTATATGCAGAGTATATCATGAGAAATGCTGGGCTGGATGAAACACAAGCTGGAATCAAGATTGGGGGCAGAAATATCAATAACCTCAGATATGCAGATGATACCACATTTATGGCAGAAATTGAAGAACTAAAGAGCCTCTTGATGAAAGTGAAAGAGGAGAGTGAAAAAGTTGGCTTAAAGTTCAACATTCAGAAAACTAAGATCATGGCATCTGGTCCCATGACTGCATGGCAAATAGATGGGGAAACAGCGGCAGACTTTATTTTTGGGGGCTCCAAAATCACTGCAGATGGTGACTGCAGCCATGAAATTAAAAGACGCTTACTCCTTGCAAGAAAAGTTATGACCAACCTAGACAGCATATTAAAAAGCAGAGATATAGTTTTGCCAAGAAAAGTCTGTCTAGTCAAGGCTATGATTTTTCCAGGAGTCACGTATGGATGAGAGAGTTGGACTATAAAGAAAGTTGAGTGCTGAAGAACTGATGCTCTTGAACTGTGGTATTGGCGGACTCTTGAGTGTCCCTTGGACTGCAAGGACATCCAACCAGTTCATCCTAAAGGAGATCAGTCCTGAATATTCATTGGAAGGACTGATGCTAAAGCTGAAACTCCAATACTTTGGCCACCTGATTGTGAAGAACTGACTCACTAGAAAAGACCCTGATACTGGGAAAGATTGAAGGCGGGAGAAGAGGGCAACAGAGGATGAGATGGTTGGATGATATCACCGACTCAATGGACATGAGTTTGAGTAAACTTTGGGAGTTGGTGATGGGCAGGGAGGCCTGCGGTGCTGCAGTCCATGGGGTCGTAAAGAGTCAAACACTACTGAGTGACTGAACTGAACAGTGTTTAAACTGAGTTTGTTGTGTAATCATCAGTTTCAGACCTAAAGAAAAAAACATTTTATGTGACCAAGACAAAGAATGTAAAGAAAAAAATTAAGAAAATTTGTTTGTCCTTTGCTTCTCCTTGAGAATTCCAGATCCCTATCTCCTCCTTGGGTACCCAGACTCCTTATCAACTTGCCTAGGAATTGACTCTCTCATTATCTCTTCACAGAGACCATGACTCTCACTAATGGCTATAATCTGGAAAAGGAACTCAACCTCTCATTCTCTGAAGGAACACTTATGAAGGTCTCTTTCAATCAAGGCAAATAATGGGGAAGTATGCACAATTCACAATCTGGCAACCCGAGGGAATGGGGACGATATTATAAAAGAGTGTTCCTTGTGGTGACTATTTATTTGGTCATGCAAGCTGATTAATGAGAAAGAGAGAGAGAAGGTAGGGGGAGAGAGAGAGAGAGGAGTTAGGGGAGGGTGACTCAATGACAATGAGCCTGATAGTAAAGGACACCCTACCCAGTGCTGCTGCTGCTGTGACCAGAGGATACCTTAAACACCAAATACACTGCCCTGACCAATCTTCACATTGCTTGTCTTTTTAGTGTCAAAACCAATTATAAACAAAAGCAAAATCTTGCTTTAGCATTTTTGCAGAAGACTCATACCTTTAATATCCTCACTATAAAATGAGAACAACCTTGAAACTGACCTAGAGTTTCCTTTTTGTGACTCAATAGGGAACGTTTTTTCCAAAGAAGTGTATAATGCCTTTATCAACATTAATTTTATAGGTTGTTGATGATGATGGGAAAAATTTATTATTACAATGTAGAAATATTTTTGATGACATAAGTTTTTTTGGCACCACGAAGTGCAGTTTACTAAAATTTCATTTTGCTATTTTTAAGTTGATTTAAAATAAAGTTGTTAAAATGATTTAGTGTCAAATAATGACATGCAACATGTGCTTTATGCTAATTTACAAAAAATTAAAATTATGTGTCTGTGTTTGCATGTAGGGGTGGTGGTGGCAGGGAGAGGGGACTACATAATTCATTGATATATATTTGCAAATATCCTGGGAGGTGGAGAGGTTTATTTCTGTTGAATAATAGGAGACCCAAGAAACACATAAATCAGTAATCATAAAACAAAATGAAAAGAAGCTGGAATTGAGATGTTTTCCTTTCTTCTACTCAGGTGCATATTTCAGGTATAATTATTACCCAAAGGGGCGACATTACATGGCTGATTTAGGTTAGCTAAACAAAAAGAATATTATACTTCAAAGTTGAATAGGAATAGGCAATGACAATTTATGTCTTTACTGCCAAAGAAACAAGGAGCTTTAGGAAGAAGATTAAATGTAATGACAGTTTAAAATCTTTCAGTATTGCTAATAAAATTGTCAAAATTGAAAACTAAGACCATATATAAGACAACTTGCATAAACTTTAGAAATAAAATGCATAAAACTGGAGTGGGTAATTTATTTCTACCTTAAATTCATTGCTCTATTTTATTAATCAAACTTGGTATTTTTTTTCTTTTCATTTTCCATATATTACTAGACTTTTTATTTGATTAGATATATATAAATATAAATATATACAAAAATATATGTATAGGTTGACACTTACTGATAGGTGTATGCTTACAAATAAAAACACCAGTGACACCCCATTAGAGAAACTCTTTGGAAATGCAACAATTAGCTATGCATATCAATAGTATTTGGGCTTCCCCAATGGGGATAGTGGTAAAGTACCTGGCTGCCAATGCAGGAGACATAAGAGTTGTGTGTTGGATCCCTAGGTCTGGAAGATCCCCTGGAGGAGGGCATGGCAACTCACTCCATTATTCTTGCCTGGAAAATCCTATGGACAGAGAAGCCTGGTGGGCTACAGTCCATAGGGTTGCAAAGAGTTTGACACTACTGAAGTGATTTAGCATGCTAGCATCAATAGTACTTATGAGACAGTTCCGTGTCTAATACTTTGCTATTATAAAATAAGGAATTTTACATTTTCAGTCATTAATCACTTGATCCTTAAAATAGCTCTGTTAGTTAGGGACTTGGTTGTTATTCCCATTTGATAGATGAAGAAATTGAGGTCAGAGTTATATACTTAAGGCAAGGGATTATATTTTCTTTCATGGAGAAAAGAAATTGATCAGAGAAATGCAAATCAAAACAGCAATGAGGTACCATTTCACGCCAGTCAGAATGGCTGCTATCCAAATGTCTACAAGCAATAAATGCTAGAGAGGGTGCGGAGAAAAGGGAACCCTCTTACACTGTTGGTGGGAATGTAAACTAGTACAGCCACTATAGAGAACAGTGTGGAGATTCCTTAAAAAACTGGAAATAGAACTGCCATATGACCCAGCAATCCCACTGCTGGGCATACACACCAAGGAAACCACGATTGACAGAGACACGTGTACCCCAATGTTCATCGCAGCACTGTTTATAATAGCCAGGACATGGAAGCAACCTAGATGTCCACCCACAGATGAATAGATAAGAAAGCTGTGGTACATATACACAATGGAATATTACTCAGCCATTAAAAAGAATACATTTGAATCAGTTCTAATGAGGTGGATGAAACTGGAGCCTATTTTACAGAGTGAAGTAAGCCAGAAAGAAAAACACCAATACAGTATCAGTTCAGTTCAGTTCAATTCAGTTCGGTCGCTCAGTCGTGTCCGACTCTTTCTGACCCAATGAATGGCAGCACGCCAGGCCTCCCTGTCCATCACCAACTCCTGGAGTTCACTCAGACTCACGTCCATCGAGTCAGTGATGCCATCTAGCCATCTCATCCTCTGTTGTCCCTTTCTCCTCCTGCCCACAATCCCTTCCAGCATCAGAGTCTTTTCCAATGAGTCAACTCTTCTCATGAGGTGGCCAAGTACTGGAGTTTCAGCTTTAGCATCATTCCTTCCAACGAACACCCAGGGCTGATCTCCTTTAGAATGGACCGATACAGTATACTAACGCATATATATGGAATTTAGAAAGATGGTAATGATAACCCTGGATGTGAGACAGCAAAAAAGACACGGATGTATAGAAGTCTTTTGGACTCTGTGGGAGAGGGCGAGGGTGGGATGATATGGGAGAATGGCATTGAAACATTTAAATTATCACATGTGAAATGAATTGCCAGTCCAGGTTCAATGCATGATACAGGGTGCTCAGGGCTGGTGCACTGGGATGACCCAGAGGGATGGGATGGGGAGGGAGGTGTGAGGGGGGTTCAGGATAGGTTGCTTCCATGTCCTGGCTATTATAAACAGTGCTGCGATGAACATTGGGGTACACGTGTCTCTTTCAATCGTGGTTTCCTTGGTGTGTATGCCCAGCAGTGGGATTGCTGGGTACACCCATGGAGGATTCAAGTCAATGTATGGCAAAACCAATACAATATTGCAAAGTAAAATAAATAAATAAAACAAAACAAAAAAAAAGAATGAAAGAAAAGAAATTGAAGGGACAGACTAATGCTTGCTTAAAGCTGAAGAACAAAATACCAAACCATGTCCAAGCAAGGTCTTGGAGTGGAAGAGAAAAATTATTCTGAGGGACTTTCAGATGAGTATATCATTAAAACTGATTCCCAGATACTCTTACTTCATCAAAATGGTGGATAGACTGAGAAGATTTACCAGATTTGCTTCTGAGAAACTGAAAAATTCAAGACTCAAGAATCTTCTCAAGAATATGAAATTTTTCATCTTTAAGCATGTGTGACGATTTCACCCCTTGCTTAAAAAAAAATCTTGGCCTTGAAAAAAAAATTTAGTATACTTGATTGTTTTCTTTAAGACACAATTTAAGTAATATTACAAGGGCATATACTTACTTATTCATCAAGTATTTATTAAGCATCTATAATACACCTGCGATAGATGAGAAATTCTGTTAGAACCTTGGGATGGAGAACAACTCAATGGGAAAACAATCTATGCCTTAAAAGAATTTACTTTGCCAACAAAGGTCCATCTGGTCAAGGCTATGGTTTTCCAGTGGTCATGTATGGATGTGAGAGTTGGACTGTGTAGAAAGCTGAGCACCGAAGAATTGATGCTTTTGAACTGTGGTGTTGGAGAAGACTCTTGAGAGTCCCTTGGACTGCAAGGAGATCCAACCAGTCCATTCTAAAGGAGATCAGCCCTGGGATTTCTTTGGAGGGAATGATGCTAAAGCAGAAACTCCAGTACTTTGGCCACCTCATGCGAAGAGTTGACTCATTGGAAAAGACTTTGATGCTGGGAGGGATTGGGGGCAGGAGGAGAAGGGGACGACAGAAGATGAGATGGCTCAATGGACATGAGTCTGAGTGAACTCCGGGAGTTGATGATGGACAGAGAGGCCTGGCATGCTGCGATTCATGGGGTCGCAAAGAGTTGGACACAACTGAGCAACTGAACTGAACTGAACTGAACTGAAAAGAATTTAAAAATGGGGAAGATGAATAGCATACAAATACATTAACAAATACGTAATTAGAAGATATAGTTTTAATTGAAGACATTTTAAAGAGTAGGGTGATTCAGGCAGGTGACTTAGATCTGAGATTGTAAAGACTCCTTTGAGAAAGTGCTATTAAATTTAAAACCCGAAGGAAAATTAGGAATTAGGCTAAGTGAGGAGCAAGAATCTCCAGATAGAGCAGGGGATGAGGGTGGAGATAAAGCCTGCTCCATGTCCCTGACAAATTTAATTCTTTTTTCTTGGTAAAATATTGTAGACTTTTAAATTGAAGATTACAGAGTTAAACTAGCATTTTTAGTTAATTTAACTCCTGGAGAGAAAGTGGATTGAAGGAAAATAAAAGAAGATGCAGGAGGCCTAAATCAGAGGTTTTGGTGGGTTGGACTAGAGCCATGGGAAGATAGAGACATTAACCTATTTGTGATTTATCTATTTCATCAAAAAAGAAAAAAGAGAGCACTGCATAGACAAATGTGTGTGTGTGTGAGTCTTCAGTCTCTCAGACATGTCTGACTCTTTGTGACACCATAGATTGCAGCCTGCCAGGCTCCTCTGTTCATAAAATTCTCCAGACAAGAACACTGGAATGGGCAACCATGCCCTCATCCAGGGGATCTTCCTGACCCAGGGATTGAACCTGTGTCTCCTGCATCTCCTGCAGAGGCAGGTGGATTTGTTACCACTGAGCCACCTGGGAAGTGCGATACTGATTATTATCATTTGGTTAAATTCATATTTTTTCTGGACTGAGACTGAGGCCGAAACTCCAATACTTTGGCCACCTCATGCGAAGAGTTGACTCATTGGAAAAGACTCTGATGCTGGGAGGGATTGGGGGCAGGAGGAGAAGGGGACGACAGAGGATGAGATGGCTGGATGGCATCACTGACTTGATGGACGTAAATCTGAGTGAACTCCTGGAGTTGGTGATAGACAGGGAGGTCTAGCGTGCTATGATTGATTCATGGAGTTGCAAAGAGTCAGACATGACTGAGCGACTGAACTGAACTGAATATGTAGCAACACTTTCAAATGAAATCTATGGTCTGAAATATTAATGGGATAGTATTGTCCCTATAACTTTGTGGATCTGATGTCATATATATGGAGAGCAGTTGAAAAGAAAATGCTGAATGCATCAACTTTTTGGAAAAACTGTGTATCTGGCATAGTGTTGTAGAGAATTGTGTCATCCTATAATATTGTAAGTCAACTAGTACTTTCATTAAAACAAAAAAAAAAGATGTCCCAGATTTGCTCAGTGTTGAGATCTCACAAAAACTAAGTACCTAGAAAACCAGTAGTGTAAGTACCACCCTGGCAGTGTTCAGGAAGTTTAGTCTTTTACCAGTTTTATTCATCAGGGAAAATGAACTTGTTTCCCAAATCTGTCCTGGCAGCCATCTGCCACCTGAGCAAACCAAGGGTCTCTAGATCCAGCATGACTTTTCTGTGAGTCACCACCTGTGGTCCTGAGGCTGGATTCTCTCAACAGGCTATCAATCCTTTCCCATCTACCCCCCATGGGTTACATTCCCTGGCCTCTGATTCCCCACAGTGATAAGTGAGTCTATAATCCTTGAGAAGATTTTCTGAAGGTTTGGTGATAGCAGACAAGATTTGCAATTCAGAGGGAACAAAGCTGGAAACTATAAATAACTTTTCCCAGTTCATAACCCAGGCTCTCCCAGCAGGACCACTTTTTCTCTTCAGCCTGTAGTCTGTAGCCTGAATACCTGCAGGTACTTCTTGCTTCCAAAGTGACTGTCTTCCACTTTTTCCTTCCCCACGGTAGGTCTATCCCCTCTCCTGGACTGCCACGACCAGAGAGAAATGCATGTTTCTCAGTGAAAAGTGTCAGCAAGTGCACAATTCCATCCCTGGTGAAGGGCATCTCAATGTTATTTTACAGAGTGCTTAAACCTGTTAATCTTGTGCTAGGCTAAGTCACATAAGTCGTGTCCAACTCTTTGGGGCCCTATGGATCCAGAGAGCCCCCCAGTCTCCTCTGTCCATGGGATTGCCCAGGCAAGAATCCTGGAGTGGGTTGCCACGCCCTCCGCCAGGGGGTCTTTCCCACACAGGGATAGAACCTGTGTCTGTTACATCTGCATTTGCAGGTGGGTTCTTTACCATTGGTGCCACTTTGTGTCTCACCACTGCAGGGTGAGATTTATGTTTCACATTTGCCAAGGCAGAAAAATTGTAAAATGATTACCTTCTGGACAAAAATCACAAATTCCCTTCAGTTTGGATTCAACCTTTAGAAAAATAGACACCTGACCATGTGCCAAAAATGCTTGAGTCTATATTAGATTCCTAGGGCTACTAAAACAAAGTACCACAAATTGGGTAGCTTAAAGCACAACATTTATTGCTTACAATTCTGGAGACAATAAATAAAAATTCTAGAAGTCCACAATTGACGTGTTGGTGAAGTTGGTTCTTCTGGATGGTGGTAAGCAGGATGCTCTGCCCTCCCTTCTCTGGCTTTCCTTGCCTGGTAGAGGCATCACCTCAATCTCTGCCTTCATCTCCATGTGATGTTCTTCCCAGGTCTTCCATTCATCTTCCTTCTCTGCATATCTCTGCATCCAAATCTTTCTTTTTATAAGGATACAGTCATAGTGGATTGTGTGCATGTGTGTGTGTGTGTGTGTGTGTGTGTGTGTGTGTGTGTGTATACATGCTCAGTCACTCAGTTGGGTCTGACTCTTTGCAACCCTGCCAGACTCCTGTCCGTGGGATTATCCTGGCAAGAATACTGGAATGGGTTGCCATTTCCTACTCCAGGGGATCTTCTTGACCCAGGGATTGAACCCACGTCTCTTGAGGCTCCTGAATTGGTAGGTGGATTTTTAACCACTGAGCCACCTGGGAAGCCCATAGTGGATTAGAGGCACCCCATTCCAACTATCCTAATTCAGTATAGCCTCATCCAAGTTAGCCAAATACATCTGTGACCTTCCTAGTTTCAAACAAGGTCACATTCTGAGGTACTAACTAGAGTTAAGACTTCAAAATAGAATTTTTGGGGGGGACACGACTTGACTCATAACAAATTCTTATCTCTGGGGAGGAACTATTTGGAGGACGTTGGTGAGGAGATATTACAAGTCATGTCACTTTACACAATGATTTGCTGAACAAATCTTTGGCCTGGAGGAAAGGGGGAACCCTGGAGAAAACTGCCTTCCTCTTCCTATAAAAGAAATCAGCATGGAATCCTTTCAGCACAGAGACTGTGGTGGCCACCAGAGTCAGTGGAGTTATACCAAGTTTAGTCCATTTTTGCTCTTCTTATAATCTCATTGTTTTCTTTTAGATTATGAAAGCATTATATGATTGTTACCAAACCCAAGTTCACATGTCTGATGCACTGTGAGGCCAAATAACCTGAAACATTGGAGTTTGGACTGGAGAAAGGTTTATGGCAGGACTCAGCAAAGAGAACAGGATGGCTGAGGCTCAAAAAAAGGCATGAACTCCCTGATGGTTTTTAGGGAGGAGTTTTTATAGACAAAGCTTTCAGGGGAGGGCTGCAGGGTGTGTGACCATCCTCTGATTGATTGGTGGGGTGGTAATAGGGTGGTGTTCTAGGAATCTCAATCATCAGCCCTTTTGGTGGGGGCCCCAGCTTGGACAGAAGAGCTCAGAGATTTCTATCAGGTGGTTATGCACATTACCCAAGGGGTAACCAGGACCTGCCCAATTGCCGTACTTTTTTTTCCCTTTTGGTATTCTCACACCGATGCTAAAGCTCCAATACTCTGGCCACCTGATGTGAAGACCTGACTCATTGGGAAAGGCCCTGATGCTGGGAAAGATTGAGGGCAGGAGGAGAAGGGGATGACAGAGGATGAGATGGTTGGATGGCATCATCGACTCAATGACATGAGCTTGAGCAAACTCCAGGAGATGGTGAAGGACAAGGAAGCCTGCCTTGCTGGAGTACATGGGATTGCAAAGAGCCAGACACAGCTTAGTGACTAAACAATAACAGTTCTCACTTCCCTAATTAGTAGCAGTTTGAAGTTGCTCTTTGGAACCCAGGGATAGAGGATAAAATCTTTTTCCTGCAAACAAGAAATAGGGGATACAAAAAAGCTTCTGAACTTGGGAGGGCTCTTCAGAATCCTGTTTGGTTTCATGATCATTGTAGAAGATGTAGAAAATATAGGTGATTTTGTTGTTTTTGTTTAGTTGCTAAGTTGTGTCTGACTCTTTGTGACTCCATGGACTGCAGCCCACCAGGCTCCTCTGTCCATGGGATTCTCCAGGCAAAAATACTGGACGGGGTTGCCATTTCCTTCTCCAGGGGATCTTCCTGACCCAGGTAATGAACTGAGTCTCCTGCATTTACCACAGCAACACCTGGAAACCCAAAGGTAATTTTAGAAGAGAAAAACAATAGATAATTGTACAGGATGAATAATTCCAATAGCCATTATTTAAAAATGGAATCTTATTTATTAAAAATTGAAATTGCCTTGTATAAACAGTTCTACATCCTGCCTTTTCCACTTTACATTATATCATGGACATTTAAAAATACAGTAATATGCTTCAATACTATGATTCTTTAAACAAAATGAGTCATGGTATTTTGTTACTGGATACATTGTAATTTATTTAACCATTCTTCTTCAGTTGGTTATTTAGATGTTTTCTGGATTCATATTAAATGTAGCAGGGCCATGAAAATTTTTGTGCATAAATCTTGGGAGCATCTCTGATTATTTCTCTGTGTACATTCCTAGAAGTGGAGTCTCACGTCACATTTTTAAAGCTTTGTACTGTGATATAACACCCCAAAGAGTGATTCAAATGTTGCATTATATCAAATAACACTCATTTTGCTGATCTTTTGTTAACATTGGACAAGAATAACACAAATCCCAAACTGAAAAGAAAAATAACCTCATAGAAATGGAGCAAGACCTCTGGGGTCAGGGTGCAAAACCTTTCCCTGTTCCCCATCTCTTGTTTGTAGGAAATAGGCTTCCTTCAGCTTCCTTGGCCTTCCCTGAGTACAAAAGGGCAGATTCAAAGAGTTGCTAATCAGAAAAGGAAGTTCAGTTCAGTTCAGTTCAGTCGCTCAGTGGTGTCCGACTCTTTCGACCCCATGAATTGCAGCATGCCAGGCCTCCCTGTCCATCACCGTCTCCCGGAGTTCACTTACTCACATCCATCGATTGGTGATGCCATCCAGCCATCTCATCCTGGGTCGTCCCCTTCTCCTCCTGCCCCCAAACTCTCCCAGCATCAGAGTCTTTTCCAATGAGTCAACTCTTCGCATGAGGTGGCCAAAGTACTGGAGCTTCAGCTTTAGCATCATTCCTTCCAAAGAATAGCCGGGTTGATCTCCTTCAGAATGGACTGGTTGGATCTCCTTCCAGTCCAAGGGATTCTCAAGAGTCTTCTCCAACACCACAGTTCAAAAGCATCAATTCTTCAGTGCTCAGCCATCTTCACAGTCCAACTCTCACATCCATACATGGCCACAGGAAAAACCATAGCCTTGACTAGGCGGACCTGAGTCGGCAAAGTAATGTCTCTGCTTTTGAATATGCTATCTGGGTTGGTCATAACTTTTCTTCCAAGGAGTAAGCGTCTTTTAATTTCATGGCTGCAATCACCATCTGCAGTGATTTTGGAGCCCAAAAAATCAAGTCTGACACTGTTTCCACTGTTTCCCCATCTATCCCCCATGAAGTGATGGGACTGGATGCCATGATCTTCGTTTTTTGAATGTTGAGCTTTAAGCCAACTTTTTCACTCTCCTCTTTTGCTTTCATCAAGAGGCTTTTTAGTTCCTCTTCACTTTCTGCCATAAGGGTGGTGTCATCTGCATATCTGAGGTTATTGATATTTCTCCCAGAAATCTTGATTCCAGATTGTGTTTCTTCCAGTCCAGCGTTTTTCATGATGTACTCTGCATTTAAGTTAAATAAGCAGGGTGACAATATACAGCCTTGATGTACTCCTTTTCCTATTTGGAACCAGTCTGTTGTTCCATGTCCAGTCCTAACTGTTGCTTCCTGACCTGCATACAGATTTCTCAAGAGGCAGGTTAGGTGGTTTGGTATTCCCATCTCTTTCAGAATTTTCCACAGTTTATTGTGATCCACACAGTCAAAGGCTTTGGCATAGTCAAGAAAGCAGAAATAGATGTTTTTCTGGAACTCTCTTGCTTTTCCATGACCCAGCAGATGTTGGCAATTTGATCTCTGGTTCCTCTGCCTTTTCTAAAACCAGCTTGAACATCAGGGATTTCATGGTTCATGTACTGCTGAAGCCTGGCTTGGAGAATTTTGAGCATTACTTCACTAGCATGTGAGATGAGTGCAATTTTGCAGTAGTTTGAGCATTCTTTGGCATTGCTTTTCTTTGGTATTGGAATGAAAACTGACGTTTTCCAGTCCTGTGGCCACTGCTGAGTGTTCCAAATTGGCTGGAGTATTGAGTGCAGCACTTTCACAGCATTATCTTTTAGGATTTGAAACAGTTCAACTGGAATTCCATCACCTACACTAGCTTTGTTCGTAGTGATGCTTTCTAAGGCCCACTTGACTTCACATTCCAAGATGTCTGGCTCTAGATTAGTGATCACATCATCATGATTATCTGGGTCGTGAAGGTCTTTTTTGTACAGTTCTTCTGTGTATTCTTGCCACCTCTTCTTAATATCTTCTGCTTCTGTTAGGTCCATACCATTTCTGTCCTTTATCGAGCCCATCTTTGCATGAAATGTTCCCTTGGTGTCTCTAATTTTCTTGAAGAGATCTCTAGTCTTTCCCATTCTGTTGTTTTCCTCTATTTCTTTGCATTGATCGCTGAAGAAGGCTTTCTTATCTCTTCTTGCTATTCTTTGGAACTCTGCATTCAGATGCTCATATCTTTCCTTTTCTCCTTTGCTTTTCACCTCTCTTCTTTTTATAGCTATTTGTAAGGCCTCCCCAGACAGCCATTTTGCTTTTTTGCATTTCTTTTCCATGGGGATGGTCTTGATCCCTGTCTCCTGTACAAAGTCACGAACCTCATTCCATAGTTCATCAGGCACTCTATCTATCAGATATAGACCCTTAAATCTATTTTTCACTTCCACTGTATAATCATAAGGGATTTGATAGGTCATACCTGAATGGTCTAGCTGTTTTCCCTACTTTTTCAATTTAAGTCTGAATTTGGCAATAAGGAGTTCATGATCTGAGCCACAGTCAGCTCCCGGTCTTGTTTTTGTTGGCTGTATAGAGCTTCTCCATCTTTGGCTGCAAAAAATATAATCAATCTGATTTCTGTGTTGACCATCTGGTGATGTCCATGTGTAGAGTCTTCTCTTGTGTTGTTGGAAGAGGGTGTTTGCTATGACCAGTGCATTTTCTTGGCAAAACACTATTAGTCTTTGCCCTGCTTCATTCTGCATTCCAAGACCAAATTTGCCTGTTACTCCAGGTGTTTCTTGACTTCCTACTTAGTGTTCCAGTCCCGTATAATGAAAAGGACATCTTTTTTGGGTGTTAGTTCTAAAAGATCTTGTAGGTCTTCATAAAACTGTTCAACTTCAGTTTCTTCAGTGTTGCTGGTTGGGGAACAGACTTGGATAACTGTGATATTGAATGGTTTGCCTTGGAGATGAACAGAGATCATTCTGTCATTTTTGAGATTGCATCCAAGTACTGCATTTTGGACTCTTTTGTTGACCATGATGGCTACTCCACTTCTTCTGAGGGATTCCTGCCCACAGTAGTAGATGTAATGGTCATCTGAGTTAAATTCACCCATTCCAGTCCATTTTAGTTCGCTGATTCCTAGAATGTAGACGTTCACCCTTGCCATCTCCTGTTTGACCACTTCCAATTTGCCTTGAATCATGGACCTGACATTCTAGGTTCCTATGCAATATTGCTCTTTACAGCATCGGATCTTGCTTCTATCACCAGTCACATCCACAGCTGGGTATTGTTTTTGCTAAGGAATGCAGAAACAAAGGAGGAACAGTCAAGATATAAAGAAGAGATAAAGCAAATTCCTGGTTCCCTCTCAAGGAATATGTCTAATAATAACTTTGAAAAAGTAAGATATACCCATCTGAATGCAGAATTCCAAAGGATAGCAAAGAGAAGTAAGAAAGCCTTAAGTGAACAGTGCAAAGAAATAGAGGAAAACAATAGAATGGGAAAGACTAGAGATCTCTTGAAGAAAATTAGAAATAGGAACATTTCATGCAAAGATGGACACAATAAAGGACAGAAATGGTATGGACCTAACACAAGCAGAAGATATTAAGAAGAGGTGGCAACAATAAACAGAAGAACAATGCAAAAGAGAACTTCAGTTCAGTTCAGTTCAGTCGCTCAGTTGTGTCCGACTCTTTGCGACCCCATGAATCGCAGCACGCCAGGCCTCCCTGTCCATCACCATCTCTCGGAGTTCACTCAGACTCACATCCATCAAGTCCATGATGCCATCCAGCCATCTCACCCTCTGTCGTCCCCTTCTCCTCCTGCCCCCAATCCTTCCCAGCATCAGAGTCTTTTCCAATGAGTCAACTCTTAGCATGAGGTAGTCAAAGTACTGGAGTTTCAGCTTTAACATCAGTCCTTCCAAAGAAATCCCAGGATTGATCTCCTTCAGAATGGACTGGTTGGATCTCCTTGCAGTCCAAGGGACTCTCAAGAGTCTTCTCCAACACCACAGTTCAAAAGCATCGATTCTTCTGCGCTCAGCCTTCTTCACAGTCCAACTCTCACATCCATACATGACCACAGGAAAAACTATAGCCTTGACTAGATGGACCTTTACTGGCAAAGTAATGTCTCTGCTTTTGAATATACTATCTAGGTTGGTCATCACTTTTCTTCCAAGGAGTAAGCGTCTTTTAATTTCATGGCTGCAATCACCACCTGCAGTGATTTTGGAGCCCCCCAAAATCAAGTCTGACACTGTTTCCACTGTTTCCCCATCTATTTGCCATGAAGTGATGGGACCGGATGCCATGATCTTCATTTTCTGAATGTTGAGCTAGAGTGTGAGATGAGTGCAATTGTGTGGTAGTTTGAGCATTTTTTGGCATTGCTTTTCTTTGGGATTGGAATGAAAACTGACCTTTTCCAGTCCTGTGGCCACTGCTGAGTTTCCAAATTGGCTGCCATATTGAGTGTAGCACTATCACAGCATCATCTTTCAGTATTTGAAACAGCTCAACTGGAATTCCATCACCTCCACTAGCTTTGTTTGTAGTGGTGCTTCCTAAGGCCCACTTGACCTCACATTCCAGGATGTCTGGCTTTAGGTGAGTGATCACACCATCATGATTATCTTGGTCGTGAAGATTTTTTTTGAAAAGTTCTGTGTATTCTTGCCACCTCTTCTTAATATCTTCTGCTTCTGTTAGGTCCAGACCATTTCTGTCCTTTATCGAGCCCATCTTTGCATGAAATGTTCCCTTGGTATATCTAATCTTCTTGAAGAGATTTGCCATTCTGTTGTTTTCCTCTATTTCTTTTTTTTTAATTTTAATTTTTATGTTATTTTACTTTACAATACTGTATTCGTTTTGTCATACATTTTGCATTGATCACTGAGGAAGGCTTTCTTATCTCTCCTTGCTGTTCTTTGGAACTCTGCATTCAGATGCTTATATCTTTCCTTTACTCCTTTGCTTTTCACTTCTGTTCTCTTCACAACTATTTGTGAAAGTAGCCAGATAGCCATTTTGCTTTTTTGCATTCCTTTTTCTCGGGGATGTTCTTGATCCCTGTCTCCTGTACAATGTCATGAACCTCATTCCATAGTTCATCAGGCACTTATCTATCAGATCTAGTCCCTTAAACCTATTTCTCACTTCTACTATATGATCATAAGGGATTATATTTAGGTCATACCTGAATGATCTAGTGGTTTCCCCTACTTTCTTCAATTTAAGTCTGAATTTGGCAATAAGGGGTTCAAGTGCTGAGCCGCAGTGAGCTCCCAGTCTTGTTTTTGCTGCCTATATAGAGCTTCTCCATCTTTAGCTGCAAAGAATATAATCAATCTGATTTTGGTGTTGACTATCTGGTGATTTCCATGTGTAGAGTCTTCTCTTGTTTTGTTGGAAGAGGGTGTTTGCTATGACCAGTGCGTTCTCTTGGCAAAACTCTATTACACTTGCCCTGCTTCATTCCATATTCCAGGGCCAAATTTGCCCATTACCCCAGGTGTTTCTTGACTTTCTACTTTTGCAGTCCAGTCCCATATAATGAAAAGGATATCTTTTTTGGGTGTTAGTTCTAAAAGGTCTTTTAGGTCTTCATAGAACCATTCAACTTCAGCTTCTTCAGCATTACTGGTTGGGGCATAGGCTTGGATTACTGTGATATTGAATGGTTTTCCTTGGAAACGAACAGAGATCATTCTGTCGTTTTTGAGATTGCATCCAAGTACTGCATTTTGGACTCTTTTGTTGACCATGATGGCTACTCCATTTCTTCTAAGGGATTCTTGCCCACAGTAGTAGATATAATGGTCATCTGAGTTAAATTCACCCATTCCAGTCCATTTTAGTTTGCTGATTCCTAGAATGTCGATGTTCACTCTTGCCATCTCCTGTTTGACCACTTTCAACTCTGAAGTATTGACTTTCGAGCAGCAAGTTGCTGAACTTGAGTTTGCTTACATCATTGTTGCTATGTTTGCTTATTTTCCTTTTTATAATGCTGTTGAACTTTTTTCTTTTATCCACATTCCTGATTTTGTGAATTGATTTTCTGTGTTCTTTGTTCATTTTTCATTCAAGATTATTACTATAATAATAATAATAGCCAGTATTATTAATAATTATTTTTTTTTTACTGATTTATGAAAGCTGTTTTTCTGTCATATGTGACACATTTTTTTTCCCCCCAGGAAGCCCCTTGTCTTTTCATTATGTTTATGGTTTGTTTAAAGTATACAAATTTAATTTTTATGCCACTGATGATGTCAGTCTTTTCCCTATGGTGTCTATCTTTGATTTTATGCCTTGAGACTGCTTTCTCAACCCAATAGCACATAAAAACTCATATATATTTCCCTCCTGTTTTGTATTTTGTAGATTTTCTCTCTCTCTCTCTCTCTCTCTTTTTTTTTTTTTACTTCATTTGACTCTTTGGACTATCTGGAAATCATTTTGTGTGTGTGAAATGAGAAATGAAGCACATTTATATCTTTTACATGTTTTATACAGTTGTCTGGGCTTTGTAGGTGGTACAGTGGTAAAGAACCCAGCTGCCAATGTAGGAAATGCTGGTTCAATCCCTGGATCAGGAAGATCCCTTGGAGGAGAAAATGGCACCAAACTCTAGTATTCTTTCTGGGATAATCCCATAGACAGAGGAGCCTCGCTGGCTACAGTCCAGTGGGTCCCAAAAGATTTGGGCACTACTGAGTGACTGAACTCACATGCACCTATGCATACAGCTACCCTAACACATAGTTCATTTCCCAACTTGAAATGTGATTTTTGTCATAGACTAAATTTTTAATTGACTAGAGTTGTGTTTTGCATTCTATTCCATGGATTGATCTTCAAGGTCTCCTATTTTGTATTTTATTGTTATATCTTAGTATAGACATAAATACTTTAAGAAATAGTTCAAGTATTTACGTTGATAAATACAAAAAATAGTCAAAAAATAGTCTTTCGTACTGTGGTAACTTAGACTCAGTTCTCTAGTGTTCCCTTCTTTCTGGGACAGCCTTGGTACTGGCTGCCTTTTAGCTTTTGGACGTTTGATGTGGACCAAAGTTTAGGTAATGGGAGTGGTCAGCTTGGGTGTAGACAATAAGGGTGTGCATTGACTGCAGAGAACCCACACAAACAACAAAATAACTGACGAATGTTAATCTGCTTTTTATTATTTCTAGGTACCAGCAAAGTCAAGCAATTTAATGAAGAGGAACTAAAAAGCCTCTTGATGAAAGTGAGAGAGGAGAGTGAAAAAGTTGGCTTAAATCTCAACATTCAGAAAACGAAGATCATGGCATCCGGTCCCATTACTTCATGGGAGATAGATGGGGAAACAGTGGAAACAGTGTCAGACTTGATTTTTTGGGCTCCAAAATCACTGCAGATGGTGACTGCAGCCATGAAATTAAAAGACGCCTACTCCTTGGAAGAAAAGTTATGACCAACCTAGATAGCATATTCAAAAGCAGAGACATTACTTTGCCAACTAAGGTCCATCTAGTCAAGGCTATGGTTTTCCTGTGGTCACGTATGGATGTGAGAGTTGGACTGCGAAGAAGGTTGAACGCCGAAGAATCGATGCTTTTGAACTGTGGTGTTGGAGAAGACTCTTGAGAGTCCCTTGGACGGCAAGGAGATCCAACCAGTCCATTCTGAAGGAGATCAACCCTGGGATTTCTTTGGAAGGAATGATGCTAAAGCTGAAACTCCAGTACTTTGGCCACCTCATGCAAAGTGTTGACTATTTGGAAATGACTCTGATGCTGGGAGGGATTAGGGGCAGGAGGACAAGGGGATGACTGAGGATGAGGTGGCTGGATGGCATCACAGACTCAATGAACGTGAGTCTGAGTGAACTCCGGGAGTTGGTGATGGACAGGGAGGCCTGGCGTGCTGCAATTCATGGGGTTGCAAAGAGTCAGACACGACTCAGTCACTGAACTGAACTGAACTGAACAGGGCTACAAATTAGTACATT
This sequence comes from Ovis aries, assembly GCF_016772045.2. NCBI lineage: Eukaryota > Metazoa > Chordata > Mammalia > Artiodactyla > Bovidae > Ovis > Ovis aries. Next base: position 49,988,685 of record NC_056063.1, read on the forward strand.
TTAAAATTACTTATCACTGGATAAACATCGTATTCTCTATGGGAGGTAATTCAGAGAATTCCAAATTATATAGTCAGCTCCTAACACAGAGATTAGCTACAAACACTTGTTTGAAGAGTAAATTTTAAAACTTCATGATAATTTAAACTTGCTTGGGGAGTCATTTCCCAGCTCCTGAGGAAGTGGATATTCCAGCATTTAAATAGTAGATACAAAATGAACAAAGGAGCACGTGTGCGTGTTAGTTGCTCAGTGGTGTCCAACTCTTTCTGACCCCGTGAGCTGTAGCCTGTGAGGCTCTTCTCTCCATGAGACTTCGCAAGCAAGAGTACTGAAGTGGTTGCCATTTCCCTCTCCAGGGTATCTTTCCAACCCAGGGGTTGAAGCCAGGTCTCCTGTATTGTAGGCAGATTCTTTACCTTCTGAGCCACCAGGTAAGCCCCTCAAAAGAGCATAGTGGTTTTTAAATGAGAAGAATCAGGACATAATATATTTTCTGGTGAAGCAATTTTGGTGGAAATTTTTTTACTGTAGAGAAATTTGAAGTCTGCTTTAATCAATTTTGAAGAAGCAATGACATAGGCAGTTTGCAGGTTATGGAATTTATCGTTAAATGAAATTTTTATAGCTATTTGCAAAAATTATATTTAAAGCTTTTCTTGTATGTATATCATTGCTTTATTAAAAAAATTTTTGAAATGAAAATTAATACAAATAGTTTTTGCTCAATTAAGAATAACTATAGCAACAAGGCTGCACTGTCTATGAATGTGAATATGTGAAGGAAAAAGAGTTTTTTAGACATCATTTTCTAATCCGTTTAAGTTAAGGTCTGTTATTATTACTTACTGCAACAGACCTGAATGTAGATTTATGTTTTATTTCTAGTTACACTATTATTCTAATATTGATTTTTCTTTAATTAATAAGTTTATTTTATGGGGATAATTATGAAAAAGTAACTGAAAAGGAATTTTCTATACCCATGGCTTTTTTCTTGGTCATTATTGTAATTTGCTTCTTTTCATGCTTATTACTGAAAATAATTTTATTGCATAGATGAGAGGGTGTAAAAAAGTGCTCTGCTCCAAGGTTTAAATGTGCTCCCTGTACCTTCAACTAGATAGCACTCCTTTCTGGAGGAGGCCCCTCCCCAGTGTCAGCATGTCTGGCCACTGGCTCAGAGAGTTCCTACTGCTTCCATATTATTTGTACCTGAAGCAGCTTCCCCTCTCCCTCTGGTTTAGAGGTTGTAAGGATATTCTGCTTTGTCTCCTCTGTTAACTTTCAAGGCGTGTTAGTTAGCTAATGGTTACTCTGTCCAGTCATTCCAAGCACCTCAAAATTTCTGGCATACAGATGGCATTCTTCCTAGTATCATGTACTATTGTACATTTCTACCACCTTCCTGTGAAATTTACATCTTGTAGGTTGGTCCCATGGCATTACCTTTCCAGTGTCTTATCTGGAAGCCAAATACTGACCGTTAGCAATAGGAAAGAGAAGATAGGGAGGTAGCAGGAAACAATTTCCCATGTAGAATATGATCAGAGAACTCCATGGGCTTTTCTGGGCAGAAGGGAGTGACCTTCTGATGCGTAAAAAGAAGGTTGTTCATCCTCTGCAATGATGCTTAAGCCACCTGTGTTATTTCTATCTTTAGTAATAAGAATTCTTGCTTTGAAATGAATGGCTGAAATGTATTTTCTTTGATGAAAATGCACACTGAATTTTAGAGCTAGAGCTTGCTGTCTAAGCCCTTCATTTTATAGATGAGAAAATTAAATCCCAGAGGAGCCAAGTAACTCAAGTTAATTCCTCAAGGTAGTTACTGGCAGAATTGGAACCAGAGCTCAAATCTACTTATTCCTAATTAAGAATATTTTCTATTAGAGATACTGTTGTGCTCATATTGACGTCACTCTTAACCTTTCTCCACAGTTCCAACCATTGTGAGGATTATGTACAATAATACGTATTAAAAATGGGCCTGAACTTCTATCAGTCCTAGAAAAACCTGGCAGCCTTGCTCTTATTCTAATAAATGCTCCATGTGACACAGGTTTTAAAAAAGATGAAAATTGTGCCTGTTTTTTTCAGCTCTGTATGGGCTATAGCTTTTTTTTTTTTTTCCTTCTCGAGTGTTATTGACATACTTCTGCTCCAATGAACTAATGTTCCTATCTCAAATGACTGCTTTGGCAGAAAGGAAAATTTACATGTTAATCCAAAAAAAAAAAAAAAAAGAGAGAGAGAGAGAGCGAGAGATGGGAAGAACTCAACATGGGGAATGGTAGAGTGTCTTATAAAAGGTATCAGGAGTCAAATGTCAGTGCCTGATTTTAATTGTAAATGAATGCATTCGGTGTCTATATAACAGCCTGACATATGCAGATGATTGTTCCTGACCATGATCATCACCCCTCCTTTTCTTCCTTCTACTTATCTACTTAAAGATTTAATAGTCTCTTCATTAGTTTCTGTATCATCATCATTCAGTCCTTCCTTACCTCAAACAGCTATTTATTGAAATTCTATTACAGTCTACATGATATAATCATAGCTTAGAGAGAGAAACAGAGGTGATTATAGCAAATTATTAAAAGAATTAGGTCAGCAGAACTAGAATGTTAGAGAGGCAAGGAAAACAAAATTTAGAAAACTTGGTACAGTCAGATCTGCTGTTAATAAGCAATGCTGTTAAAAGTGTTTATAGGGGGTACAAGTGAAACCAATGGCTTAAGGATCATTTTTGAAGTCTGCTGCTGCTGGTGCTAAGTCGCTTCAGTCGTGTCCGACTCTGTGCGACCCCATAGACGGCAGCCCACCAGGCTCCCCCATCCCTGGGATTCTCCAGGCAAGAACACTGGAGTGGATTGCCATTTCTTTCTCCAATGCATGAAAGGGAAAAGGGAAAGTGAAGTCGCTCAGTTGTGTACAACTCTTAGCGACCCCAGGCTCCTCCATCCATGGGATTTTCCAGGCAAGAGTACTGGAGGGGTTGCCAGTCAAAACTTTTTGTCCGTCCTAACTGAGGACAATTGGGAGATGGCAACTTTTTGAACTCACTTGAAACGTCTTCTCTGAGAGATTCTTCACTTTGCAAGTGTGACTCTGGTTTCTTTGCTTTGAGACATAATGAATAAGAAAGCTGGATTCTAAACAGCTTGGTTTGAGAGCTCACAAAACATTTTCCATTCAGAAAATATTATACACTGAAACGAAGCATCTTGAGTGGAATATTTGGAAATATCTACAACATGACCAATGGCCAACAGTGACATGATAAGGCAAAGATGGTTGATAGGTGTGGATTCGGAAATGAAAAAGAAGTGCCTTCCAAGAAGGTTATACAGTGGTGGCAGAAAGCATGTATATAAGAAATTATTTTATTAAAATGTAATTTTGACTAATACACGAGACTGGTTCACTGTTCTTAAAGATAGTGCATAAAATATCTTTCCAGCAGGTTAAGAAATAAGAAAAAGGTGAATCATTGTAATTATCTTCATTTGCAAGAACGAAAACCAGAAGGGAATTATTGTGTAGTACTCAGTTGAAAGTGAAAGTTGCTTAGTCTTGTCTGACTGTTTGTGAATCCATGGTTATAAGGGCATAATTCAGTGATGAACAGATAATTCCTTTCCATGGATGAATTTCACAGAATAATCAAGGTTGATGATGGGCAACCTTCATGTAGATGATTAAGAAATACCAGAGAGTAATTGAGAATAAAAACAGAAAAGAATTTGGAACATCTCTTATGATCCAGTGAGGAAGAATCTGCCTTGTAATGCAGGGGATGTGAGTTCAATCCCTAGTCTGGGAACTAAGATTCCACATACCAAAACTAGAGAGTGTGTGTGCTGCAGTGAGGATCCTGCAAGCCACAACTGATGCAGCCAATAAATAAATAAATAAATAAATAAATAAATAAATAAAATAAAAGAATTAGAAATGCAGCATCATAAAGGGAGGAAAGGGAGGGATAAGTAAATCTAAGTAAAGGCAAATAAGGGCACTCAGATCTGTCTTATGCTCCCATTATGTACAATAGAAATGAATAAAGTCAGCAATAAAGACAACGTGAACACCGGGAGATATTGGAGAATATTTTATGCCCTGTACACAGCCAGTTATTCAGAAATATAATGAATGTATTATGCATTAAAAAAAGTGTCAATTGATGTAACTACAGATGACTAGCAATAAGTAAGACTTGCCCTAAAAAAAAATTTAAAAATTGATGTAAATTGTTTATACACATGCAAAGATTTAGGATGCAGATTTAATCCTTGAATTGATCATAAACCAAAGCAAGATAGCAGAAGATAAGTGAGATTAAATTTTTCACATACCCTCAAATCCTATTATTTTGAACTGGGAATGCAGACATAAGAAATAAAATTTAGTTGTCTGTTTAGGAGGCCTACTTCTTACATACTTGAACAACTTTGCCATTTACTTTGTGGCATCATTGGCGATGGATGGGGAAGGAGTTCAGAGGGAAAGAGAGAAGCATGTTTTCCATGTTGTTGACAGTCTGATCACCTCTGATGTTGACCCTCCTCCAATACCCATAGACACAAACAAGTTATATATTTCATTTTGTAACAGAGAGAGAGAGAGAAAGAAAGAGAGAGAAACTTGTCTACTATCACATGCTGGCCCAACGTGGGGCCAGGTACAAATCCAAGCTATCTGATTTCCGATCATGTCACTATAATGCCTCTCTGATGTGAGTAAAAACAGAATGAACTATTGAAAATCTTTTTACATGTATTTATCCATTAGTTTTGTTTCCGAAAAGAAGCCACTTCTGACTCCATGTTGGAAACTGTTTCTTTGACTTGTTTTCTGTTGCTTTTGTTATTATAATAACATAATCTCCTGCCTTTTAAAGAACCCTGCCCCTCTGCTACTGCTGCTGCTGCTAAGTTGCTTCAGTAGTGTCCGACTCTGTGCAACCCCGTAGGTGGCAGCCCACCAGGCTCCCCCATCCCTGGGATTCTCCGGGCAAAAACAATGGAGTGGGTTGCCATTTCCTTCTCCAAGGCATGAAAGTGAAAAGTGAAAGTAAAGTTACTCAGTTGTGTCAGACTCTTCATGACCCTGTGGACTGCAGTCCACCAGCCTCCTCTGTCCATGGGATTTTCCAGGCAAGAGTACTGGAGTGGGTTGCCATTGCCTTCTCCGCCCTGTCCCTCTGCCTGACTGTAAATTAAAGTGCTTTTGTTCAGCTAATAGAAAGATAATCTGACCCTGCCCACATATGAATAGAAGATATTAACACACCCTCTCCAAAGGCTGACCCTTCTTGGAGATGTTTTGTGAGACTGAAGACCATTTTAACTTTATTTCCTCACTGCTATCTCCGTCTCTATTCTTCCTTTTGACTTTAATTCCACATTGTCTGTCTCTCTCTCTGACTCTATAAAAGAACCTGGCATCCAGGCCCCAGCAAGACGGTTACTCTGAGACATTAGTCTGCCATCTACTTGGTCAGCTAGCTTTCCAAATAAAGTCGTATTCCTTGCCTAAACATCTTGTTTAGATGTTTGGATAAGAAAGCTGTGGTACATATACACAATGGAATACTACTCAGTCATCAAAGAGAATACATTTGAATCAGTTCTAATGAGGTAGATGAAACTGGAGCCTACTATACAGAGTGAAGTAAGTCAGAAAGAAAAATACCAATACAGTATACTAACGCATATATATGGAATTTAGAAAGATGGTAATGATGACACTATATGCGAGACAGCAAAAGAAACACAGATGTATAGAACAGTCTTTTGGACTCTGTGGGAGAAGGTGAGGGTGGGATGATTTGAGAGAATACCATTGTAAGATGTATATTATCATATATGAAACAGATTGCCAGTCCAGGACTGATACATGAGACAGGGTGCTCAGGGCTGGTGCACTGAGGGATTGGATGGGGAGGGAGGTGGGAGGGGGGTTCATGATGGGGAACACATGTTCAAAGGAAAAACAAATAAACATCTTGTCTCTTGGATTAATTGGCCTGTCATATGGTGAGCAGAGCAAGCTTGGACTCAGTAACAGTTTCAAATATAGAACAATGTAGTTCAGTCAGTGCAATTGCTCAGTTGTGTCTGACTCTTTGCAACCCCATGAACCACAGCATGCCAGGCCTCCCTGCTCATCACCAACTCCCAGAGTTTACCCAAACTCATGTCCATTGAGTTGGTGATGCCATCCAACCATCTCATCCTCTGTCATCCTCTTCTCCTCCTGCCCTCAATCTTTCCCAGCATGAGGGTCTTTTCAAACGAGTCAGCTCTTCACATCAAGTGGCCAAAGGATTGGAGTTTCAGCTTCAACATCAGTCCTTCCAATGAACACCCCAGACTGATCTCCTTTAGGATGGACTGGTTGGATCTCCTTGCAGTCCAAGGACTCTCAAGAGTCTTCTCAAAAACCACAGTTCAAAAGCATCAATTCTTCAGCACTCAGCTTTCTTTATAGTCCAACTTTCACATCCGTATATGACCACTGGAAAAACCATAGCCTTGACTAGATGGACCTTTGCTGACAAAGCAATATCTCTGCTTCTGAATATGCTATCTAGGTTGGTCATAACTTTTCTTCCAAGGAGTATTTTAATTTTATAGCTGCAATCACCATCTGCAGTGGTTTTGGAGCCCCCAAAAATAAAGTCAGCCACTGTTTCCACTGTTTCCCCATCTATTTCACATGAAGTGATGGGACCGGATGCCGTGATCTTCGTTTTCTGAATGCTGAGCTTTAAACCAACTTTTTCACTCTCCACTTTCACTTTCATCAAGAGGCTTTTAGTTCCTCTTCACTTTCTGCCATAAGGGTGGTGTCATCTGCATATCTGAGGTTATTAATATTTCTCCCGGCGATCTTGATTCCAGCTTGTGATTTTTCCAGTCGAGCGTTTCTCATGATGTACTCTGCATAGAAGTTAAATAAGCAGGGTGACAAATATACAGCCTTGACGTACTCCTTTTCCTATTTGGAACCAGTCTGTTGTTCCATGTCCAGTTCTAACTGTTGCTTCCTGACCTGCATCCAGATTTCTCAAGAGGCAGGTCAGGTGGTCTGTATTCCTATCTCTTTCAGAATTTTCCACAGTTTATTGTGATCCACACCATCAAAGCATTGGCATAGTCAATAAAGCAGAAATATATGTTTTTCTGGAACTCTCTTGCTTTTCCATGATCCAGTGGATGTTGGCAATTTGATCTCTGGTTCCTCTGCCTTTTCTAAAACCACCTTGAACATCTGTAAGTTGACAGTTCACATATTGCTGAAGCCTGTCTTGGAGAATTTTGAGCATTACTTTACTAGCGTGTGAGATGAGTGTAATTGTGTGGCAGTTTGAGCATTCTTTGGCTTGCCTTTCTTTGGGATTGGAATGCAAACTGACCTTTTCCAGTCCTGCGGCCACTGCTGAGTGTTCCAAATTTGCTGGCATATTGAGTGCAGCATTTTCACAGCATTATTTTTTAGGATTGAAATAGATCTACTGGAATTCCATCACCAAGATAATCCTGCCTGCTAATTCAATGCATAGATTTTTTTCTTCTACCTTACACCATTTCTTTATCTCTTTTAAGAGAGAGAAATTTTCTAATTCATTTTAAACATTGACCAGTGAGTTTGTGATAAATGTCTAATCTTAGGGCTGCCAATCTGTGTAAGCTAGAATCACCTGATTCAGTTAGATTTATTGAATTAGCTGTACTCCCAAGGTGTATTCTTTTATGTAAACAACCACAATGACAAAAAGTTCAGAGGAGACTGTCTGGAGAAAGCACAAAATTCCTAGAGCCCAAGATACTGCCGTCTTTCTGTGCTCCTTGATTTGCATCAGCAAGATAACGGTGGCGATTTCATCTGCAACAATGAGATAGCAAAAAGGAGAGAGAGAGAGAAGGGTAAGAAGAAGAGGAGAAATTCCTTGGATATGTTCCAGTGTCTCCTAGCTTATAGTCTATGGGAACCTGAATAGAATTTTTATCCTACTGTTGTCTGAAAATTGTATAAATCTTAATTATGTTGAATTGGTTTATGGTGCTTTTCAGATCTACCAAGGGATTTCCGGTAGTTCAGTTGGTAAACCATCTGCCTGCAATGCCGGAGAGACCTGGGTTCAATTCCTGGGTCAGGAAGTTTCCCTGGAGAAGGAAATGGTAGCCCACTCCAGTATGCTTGCCTGGAGAAACCCATGGACAGAGGAGCCTGGCAGGTTACAATTCATGGGATTGCAAGAGTTACACATGACTTAATGCTATCTTTCTTTCAGATCTGCTATATCTTTCTACTTTTCTATGTATTCATTCTGCTAATTTTTGAGAGTTTGATATTGAAATTTCAACTAAAAATCTTGCTTTATCTACTTAAAAATAATTGTAATACCTGGTGTAACAATATGTATTAATAACTTTGTTCCATATTTTCCAAGTCTCTGTAAATGTGTTATCATACTTTCATAATTTAAAAAATAAAAAAGAAGAGGAGAAAGCATTATTTCCCTTCTAAAAAGCTTCCTAAAAATTCAGCAGCATGCTTGTATTTGATCAAAAATTAGTCATTGGCTACATCTGATCATAGAAAACAATACAAAACAAAAAACCTGGGAATTGTAGTCTTTGAGCTGAACACACTGTCCTCCTGAATAAAACTTGAGTTCTGTTACTAAGGTGGACAGTGATGATGGATGTTGGTGAAAGAAACTAGCAATGTGTTGTAAAGTAAAGAAACTGATGTGACTCTAGAGGTCTATGAGAAAGGGGACTGGGAATCAAAGCCCAATTCAGAAATCCACCTTAAACCTGAGAGTAAATGGGAGGCAACTCTGTGCTAGGAAACTGGATTAGGTTTATTTGTACTCATTTATAATGGATTAAAATTTTAATTGTTGAGAGTCAACTTCTACCTAAAGGGGCTTCTTATAGGTTGAATTTATGTAACAATAGTTACTTTAAAACTTTAAAATTCTTTTAGGAATGAAAGAAAGCCCCAATTTAATTATTCTAAGCCTGCCTTCCCTGAAATCAATCAGACATGAACTCAGCCCTCCCCTTTCTGTTCCTGAGAATATAACACAATGGCTTAAGAGGCAAGTAAAGAACCTTTCTTCCTTTTCTTTATTTTATCTGCCTCAAACAACCATTGCTGAGTTCCAAGGTACAGTGGAAATATATGCCAAAGAAATCTGTAGATAGTTACAGTCTATTCATTTCACCTTACTTCAAATTATAGAAATGAAACTACCACCGGAGAAAGACATTTTCATAACCATTTTACTTCTGTGTTCCAAAGGATGTTGATGAGAGAACATATGTATGCACAGCCATATTCACAAACATTTATAACCTCCAGCAACTATAAAGTCTCATCTGTTCCATAAAGAAAGGCACTGTTCCCAGTGCCATTTGCCGGTGGACGCTTATCACTTGACAGTTACACTTAGAGGCAGAAGGTTCTTGACTCTGAATCCTATGCACTAAACACCTGTTCCCTATCAGATGTTGCAGCTGACATTTTTTCCAAGAGACTGAATTATTTTGTTGGGACAGTTCCTTGCCCTATGAACTGCATAAAGAATAATCAGTGGATTGCCTGAGACTTCAATAGGCTCTAAGTTGAAAACAGAACCCTCAAGGATTTTGACATGTGAAAAGCATCACCAGAAGATCCAGCTTTACCAACAGACAAAGTCTCTTTAGCTGCCTCACCCCGAGTCCTGCTGTGTAGATCCTCTGATGCTATTATTGGCACATTATTGAGACATTGCACCTGGCTTTATGATTCTTTTAAAAAGCAGCATTAAACATCTGGTTCTAAAGTTAGCTGTATTTGTTATAGTAAGATTGCAGCATATAAAGGATCACAAATTTCACAACCTACACTATTAACAACCGCAAGCTGCAAACTTAGTCTGTCATAGTTTTATGGATGCTGGTAGAAGACATGAGTCTTCTATGTTAGAGATAAAGGACAGTTTATTACAACAATAGAGTATCAGCATGTCCTGATCTAGTTCCTGAGCCTCAATTGCCACTGGGCCACACAAAGAGGGCCCCAGAGCACCCTTATGAACAGTGGACTGTACTACAGAAGATGGACACTGAGCTTAGGGAAACTGAATCATTTCTTACGGGCAATAGCCTGTGAGAACTTGGTCTCAGAGGAGGCACTATCTGCATTAAACTGAATAGTACTACCTGTATCTTCCAAGGAGACACTATCTGTATCTTCCAAGGCTGTTCACAATACAAACATTCTTAGAAAGACAGTCTAAAAAAAGAGTAGTCAATACCTCTACTTGCAAAATAAACAGAAATGCAAGAGACCCATAAAAAGAGATCCCCAAATATATAAACGAATTACAACTAAAATATGTAGTAAAAAGAATGACATGGCATCTTGTGGGGAGGGTGGATATGTATAGACTAACATATATTTACTTTAAAAAGTTAGTTACCCATAGTAATATTATGTCATAAACTTAACTTGATAGTATTTTATGTTTTTTGCTCCATAATTTTATAAGATGCTGTGTTTCTAAATATAAATTTACTGTTCAAAAAAGATTTCTAATTTGGGACATTTTCAATGTTTCTAAAGTTTTACTATTATAAGAATTATCTACTGAAAAAATTTTGTGCACAGGCATAATGGTTTTCTTAGTGTAAATTCCAAAAGAGATGTTTCTGGGTGAAAGTTAGTGGTTATTTTTGAAGCTTTTGATAAATCTTGCCAAATTATTCTACAAAAAGTATGTATCAATTTACACTCCCGCCAACAGTGTATAAAGGGATTTCTATTTTTAAGAAGACATTTTAATTTGAAAACTAAAGCTAATATTCTGGTAGTAGTTGTGATTTCCATCATTAAATAAATTATATATATTCATGAAAGTGAAAGTCAATTAGTTGTGTCTGACTCTTTGCGACCACATGGACTATAGAGTCCATGGAATTCTCCAGATCAGAATACTGGAGTGGGTAATATTTCCCTTCTCCAGGGAATCTTCCCAACCCAGGGATCAAACCCAGGTCTCCTGTATTGCAGGCGGATTCTTTACAGCTGAGTCACAATGGAATTGAATACTAGCTTCCTTCCTTTTCAAAGCATCCTGCCAAGGTTCGTTTTGAATTGGTTCAGAATTCAGGATCATTGATCATTGCCATCTGCATCCAGCAAGCTCTCAGTTGAGAGAGGGCTGGGAAGCACCTCCAAATTATCATCCTGTTTATTTTAGCAAATAAATGTAAATGCTAAGCTAGATAGTCAATAACCTCAGATATGCAGATGACACCACCCTTATGACAGAAAGTGAAGAGGAACTAAAAAGCCTCTTGATGAAAGTGAAAGAGGAGAGTGGAAAATTGGCTAAAACTCAACATTTAGAAAATGAAGATCATGGCATCCGGTCCCATCACTTCATGGGAAATAAATGGGGAACCAGTGGAAACAGTGTCAGACTTGATTTTTTGGGGCTCCAAAATCACTGCAGATGGTGATTGCAGCCATGAAATTAAAAGACTCTTACTCCTTGGAAGAAAAGTGATGACCAACCTAGATAGTATATTCAAAAGCAGAGACATTACTTTGCCGACTAAGGTCCGTCTAGTCAAGGCTATGGTTTTTCCAGTAGTCATGTATGGATGTGAGAGTTGGACTGTGAAGAAGTCTGAGCACCGAAGAATTGATGCTTCTGAACTGTGGTGTTGGAGAAGACTCTTGAGAGTCCCTTGGACTGCAAGGAGACCCAACCAGTCCATTCTGAAGGAGATCAATCCTGGGATTTCTTTGGAAGGAATGATGTTAAGCTGAAACTCCAGTACTTTGGCCACCTCATGCAAAGAGTTGACTCACTGGAAAAGACTCTGATGTTGGGAGGGATTGCGGGCAGGAGGAGAAGGGGACGACAGAGGATGAGATGGCTGGATGACATCACTGGCTCAATGGATGCGAGTATGAGTGAACTCCGGGAGTTGGTGATAGACAGGGAGGCCTGGCCTGCTGTGATTCATGAAGTTGCAAAGAGTCAGACACGACTGAGTGACTGAACTAAACTGAACTGAAGCTAGATAGTAAGCACAAGAAAACCAAAAGGAATAGGTTTCCTACTCTGCATGTGTGCTCAGTTGCTTCAGTTGTGTCCCACTCTTTTCGACCCTGTGGACTATAGCTGGCCAAGTTCCTCTGTCCATGGGATTCTCCAGGCAAGAATACTAGAGTGGGTTGCCATGCCCTCCAGGGGATCTTCCCAACTCAAGGATTGAACCTGTGTCTCCTGCATTGCAAGCACATTTTTTTTTCTTTTTTACCACTGAGCCACTGAGGAAGCCCTTCCTACTCTGTAAGAGCTAGCAATCTAGGGTTTATTGGGCATCAAAGAAGCTCCAAATAAACTTTGATGTGGTACTACATCATGTAATCTGACAATATACTTTGAGTATGGAATTTACTCAGAATAGAGTACATTTCAATTCAATTCAGTTCAGTCACTCAGTCGTATCCGACTCTTTGTGACCCCGTGAATCGCAGCACGCCAGGCCTCCCTGTCCATCACCAACTCCCAGAGTTCACTCAAACTCATGTCCATCGAGTCAGTGATGCCATCCAGCCATCTCATCCTCTGTCGTCCCCTTCTCCTCCTGCCCCCAATCCCTCCCAGCATCAGGGTCTTTTCCAATGAGTCAACTCTTCGCATGAGGTGGCCAAAGTATTGGAGTTTCAGCTTTACCATCAGTCCTTCCAATGAACATCCAGTACTGATCTCCTTTAGGATGGACTGGTTGGACCTCACAGACAAAAGATGTATACTCACATGTACACAAAACATGTACACTCATTTGCAACAATCCAGCAAATGTCAGACTGCTTCATTTAAATAAGCATCTATGTAAAATTGTTCTGAAAACAAGTAATAAGAGGCATTTGTTTTTTTGCCTATCAGTTTACCCATCCAACATATATTGTTTCAATTCTCCTTTCCTTGCTTCCTCCTTTCTCCCTCGCTCTCTTCCTTGATTCTAGTTTTTATCTCCAGAACTTTGTTTCTTTGACTGAGATTTTACAGAGAATACATAACAGTTCTTTCCTATTCCCTCAAGTTTAAAGCCAATGGAGAGATAACCGTACGAGTCAGGCAAAAAATAAACATCAAGGTACCCGTTATTACCTGTCCTCTACAGAATGTGAAGATACACTTACACTTTACCTCGGAATTAAATTTACTCATCCAGTCATATTCTGAGTTAGAAAACACTAGGTTTTTCCACCAGAGGTCTGCACTAGAAAACTTGAGCCTTAGAAGAATGGGGGAAGTATGCTTTGTGGGGTCAGGCTGATGCCTCCACAGGAATGGACTTCCAAATTCCTTAACTAGGAGAGATGTGAGAGTGAGACCTGGAATTATCATTTTTGGAAGTCTTTCCCTATGGATAGGTGAGAGGAGGGAATTTAGTGTTGTACCTGATGTCCAAGGGATAAGAAAACAAGGAAAGATGCTAGAGTTCTATGAAACCAATCATCTCATTTAATGGCATAGAGAAAGAGGGAGAATAAATTGCCCAGAACTCACAATGAAGAAGAGATAAAACTAGGATTAGATGCCAATTTCCATGGATGTCAGTACAATGATATTCCAGAACATGTTTGTCAATCCGGGATAAAATGAGTTTACATTTTAAAAAATTAGTCAACATTCAGGCTTAGCAAAATTTTTTGCTTTTTCAATTTTCCAAATACTCAGGTGGTTGTTTTGCTGTTGTTAATAATGAATATTTTTACACAATTTAGATTTAAAGTATTTACATGCAAAGTGTGAAGAATGTATTTCATCCTTATTCAGATTTTGAAAGAATAAGTTTATTTTACAAGGAGCTTACATTTGCATTATTTCAGAATCCAGTGCCCTAAGATGAGTAAAGATGAAACTTGGCCCAAGGAGGAAGAATGAAGGCTGATAATCAAGAGCTAAACTCTACGTCTATGACCATTTTGATGAACTGACTCATTATTTTTTATACTTTAGTGGAAGATGCTTAGAATAGGGAGAAATATGCAGGCAGCTTCCTTGGATAACGGCTTTGAAGAATTCACAGTAGAGTGGAGAAATTGGCTAAACCACCCTATAATTTTTATTTAATGACTTTGCTCCACACTAGGAGAAAGGCGATTTCTCCAAAGTTCTTTGTTAGGAGAGGCGGAGGGTGTGGTGTAGGCAAAGAAAATGACAGACGAGATGCTTATTGTTGCTGGTTATTTCATAGGTTTCAGGCACACACTTGCCACGCATATGTGTGTAAGAAAAATGGCAAAAGAGAGGGCAGAACAAGTGATCATCTTGGGATTATCCTATGAAACAGAAACTGGATAAGAGAAGAAAACGACTGGCAATCAAACCCCTGAGTGACTTTCCATTGCCTTTAATACTTCTCTAATCAAAGGGCAGCATGCGGTAGAGAGAGCTGGCCAGAGCAGGGGAGATTATGCAGACAGTGACTTCATTCAGCGAAATCTTGGCATGATTCCTAACCTTTAGCCTGAGGGAGCAGTTTTAAATTTTATTTGTGTTCTTCACCTGAGAGAATTGATGCCTTCAAGAGAGCACAAGACAGAGGCTAAACAGACACACAATAAAATTATCCTCCTTGGATGGGGTCAGGAGCCGCCTGATAACTTAGTCTACGCCTACATCAATCCCAGAGCAGGAAGGAGCGTCCATCCTCAAGGAGAGCCGAAGGTGGCAGGTTTACAGTGGCAGATCTCCTGAAATAAATACACAGAAGGCAGACCCTCAACGAAGAAGCGAGATATGGAATGATTAGTAATGACCTCTGTTTATCATTCTGTATGGTTTGCGACTTTCACCATAAGCAAGTGTTGTTTTCTTAAAGAAAAGCCAATAATAAATTAATAAAAATATGGACTCAATTGTCACTGACTACTCAGAGGAAGCTGTAATTTGCCTGCACTTTTGTGAAGGTCGCAAGCAGATTTCTTCCTTTTTTTCCTTTTTCTTTATACGAGTACATTGAGGCTGATCATCCAGTTCATGCATTTGGGTAAATGGATAAGCAAAGATTAAATTTGGCATCATCGTTTTCATTATTCCTTGTTTAGAAATTCAAGTTTATAAAATGTATTCTAGCAGAGGTTTAAGGAAATCAGGCTATCTTGTGGTCATCAGAATTTATGGAACTCTGTCCAAAACCTTCCACTGGATTAGATTTTAGCTCTGCAAACAGTCTTATCTCTTAAGAGCTAGGACCTGAAATTAAATTATAAATTGATACTATCAATAGCAGGAATGTTATCTTGAGCCTGGAAGGCCAGAAGGCTGATTGAATCTCATTCATCACTGATGGCACTTTGCTAGTGATGGCTGTGTTTAGGTGTGAGGGTGTGTTTATGTGTTATAACCAGTGGGCTGGTTATTTGAGCTGGTTAGCTGTGCTAATGGGCACAGCAGGAAAAAGCACTATAGCTCCATAAGACAGTTAACTCTGCTTTGTTTAGTGATGATTGATGGTGATTCAGATCCTACATGGCAGTCTCATATCTGGCTGATGATCCCAATAATAGAACCAACTTTATGAATAAAAACTTAAAGCTGTATTTTCTTTCTGGATTCCGAGAGGTGTGAAAAGTTGAATGGGTAACCAGGCAAAGCGCTTATAGCCTGTTTTTGAGAATCTGCGTGTAACTTATCATGCCCACATTGTCCTCTTAGCGATTTCTACACAAAGTATATATAGTAACTATACGTTGGTTCATTTGACCTGAAATACTAGCATTCTTGAACTAGACTTGAAATGAATGTCAACTAAAACGCAACCATCTGTAGACTAGTCAGTGGCCTTAATGAAGGGGCCTGCCATGAGAGCTAGACCCCAAAATTAAGTAGTAAAACTGATCAAATCTTCTTTTTTAGGGGGTTTTAGAATCAAAGACGCAGAGAGGGACACAAACACATAAGTGATGCAGAAATGGAGCTTGATGAGAGAGAAGTAGTAAGAAGATATGATAATCCAGTAGAAATTACAAGGTAGCAGATGTTGTGAACAAGAAAGAATTGTGCAGCAGATTGCAGAGCAGAGAATATTTCATCAGGAGCAGTTGGAGCACAGGAAGCAGTGGCAGAGGGGAGCTGAATAACCACGCTGAGCAGTGCATAAAGGGAGCCTACTACCAGTGGCATAAAATGACAGCAAGGTCTTTCCAGCCATGTTATATTCTGAACAGCATTTCTTTTCTCCATGAGCCCCAGCTTTGTTATTGTGGAAGGATTCTGAAAGTTATCCTAGTCTCTTGAAAACCTGGCTATGCAGCTGTTTCTTGTCTGTCTTACTCCCTTGTGCATCCTTTAAAATAAAACTCTATTATGTGAGGTATCTGAAGGTGGCTTTGCACTTGCTGCTTGAAAGGTCCTAACGTGCAAACATCACTTATTTTAACAAAGATATTCTATTGCTTTGGGAATTAGTTTTTAAATCTTAGATTATCATCAAATCTAACCAGTCTACACTTGTCACTAGCCTCTGCTCCCATTTGGCCTGCAAGTCAATGGTTTTACATTAAATCACTGAGAAACAACACATTCACAAAGTCCTAAAATAAATTCAAAATACTATTGAAAAGATTCCATCCACATTTTCCACACATATTAAGTAAAGACTCATTGCATTCTTGGGCTCTTAGAAACCATTTCTCTTGACTTTGGAGTATTATATAAACGATAATATTTTGACAAAGGCTCCGAAGGTGGTATTTAGAAAGATTTCATAAAGAAATATAGAACACATTCAAACTGTGTGGGGACAATCCATAAGTAAAAGTTCTTGAGATATAGACTGCTATGTAGGTTATTGATTATGACTCTATCTCTCCACTGGAAAGGTATCAGAAACCAAATCAAGTTATTGTGTTGATCCACGGTCATATGGTTGGTCAAATCTTTCTCTAATTGCTCATATCATTTGAAGGCTAAATTTTATTCTATGGGAACACAGACACAATATAGACAGTAAAAATCAATTAAAACAGATGATCTCATGTGCAGAAATTCATTTTTCACAGCACATATTTACATACTTTGATTCTGTATATGTAAAAATATTATAATTGAGCATTTATTCAGGAAAGAATAGAGATACACAAGAGAACAATGTAGGAAGAAAATCATATTACTCTTAATCATAAGATGAAGAATGAAAAATAATTTCCTAACTTAAAAAAAGAAATTAATTTTTTTACAAGATAAATATAAAATTAACAAATAGTTGTGTATTTGAAAATATCATTTATTTAGCTAACTGCTGTTTCAACTAGAAACTGAGGCATAGAATTAATGGCTGTTTGTCTTAGCAGATGTCAGTCTGTTCAGTGCTACTGTATCAAAAATACCATGAATGGAATGGCTTAAACAATGATACATTTCTTATAGTTCTGGAGGCTGAGAAGTCCAAGATTAAGATGTCTCCAGATTTGGTGTCTGTGAGGACCTGCCTCCTGGTTCATAGACAGCTATCTTCTGTGTATACTCATCTGTGGAAGAGGTGAGATTTCTCTGGGGTCTTTTTTATAATGCACTAATCTCATTCATGAAGGCTCCACCTTCATAACATAAGCACCCCCAAAGCTCCTACCTTTTAATACCTTTACTACAGAGGAAAGAATTTCAGCTCATGAGTTTTGGGAGAAATAAACATTCAGTCCATAACAGCAGGCTTAGCTGTGAATGGAGCTCAGTTCAGTTCAGTTCAGTCACTCAGTCGTGTCCGACTCTTTGCGACCCCATGAATTGCAGCACCCCGGGCCTCCCTGTCCATCTCAGTAGGGTCAGTGAAGGTATTTAGAAATGGAGAGTAATTATGTTGGCAGTATCACTTAGAGAAGCAAGAGCCCTCTCTTCTCTCTCTCCCTTTTTTCTTTCTATTCTGAATATTTTTAAACTTTTTATTTTGAAATATTTTAGACTTTCACAAAGAGTTGTAAAAATAATACTTGGAGTTCTCATATACTTTTCCAAAATGTCAACATCTTCAAAAATTAGGGCACAGCTATCCAAACCAGTAAGTTAATAATGATTGTTGTTCAGTCACTAAGTCATGTCCAACTTTTGCAATTCCATGGGCTATAGTACACTATGCTCCTCTGTCTTTCATTATCTCTGGTAGTTTGCTTAAATTCATATCCACTAAGTCAGTGAAACTACCTAACAATCTCAACTTCTGCCACTCTCTTCTTTTGCCCTCAATCTTTCCCAGCATCCAGGTCTTCTCCAGTGAACCAGCTCTTGGCATCAGGTGGCCAAAGTATTGGAACTTCAGTGTCAGCATCAGTCCTTCCAATGAATGTTCGGGGTTTATTTCCTTTAGGGTTGACCGATTTGATCTCCTTACTGTCCTAGGAACTCTCAAGAGTCTTCTTCAAGACCACAATTTGAAGTATCAGTTCTTTGGTGCTCAGCCTTCTTTATGATCCAACTCTCACATCCGTACATGACTATTGGAAAAAACAGAGCTTTGACTGTATGGACCTTTGTCAGCAAAATGATGTCTCCGCTTTTTAAATATGCTGTCTAGGTTTGTCATAGCTTTTCTTCCAAAGAGCAAGCATCTTTTAATTTCATGGCTGCAGTCACCATCTGCAGTGATTTTGGAGCCCATGAAAATAAATTCTGTCACTGCTTTCACTTTTCCCCCTTCTACTTGCCATGAAGTGGTGGGACCAGTACTAGGAGCTTAGTGTTTTGAACACTGAGTTTTAAGCCAACTTTTTCACTCTCCTCTTTCACTTTCATCAAGAGGCTCTTTATTTTTTCTTTACTTTCTGCCATAGGGTGGTGTCACCTGCGTATCTGAGGTTATTGATATTTCTCCAGGCAATCTTGATTTCAGCTTGTGCTTCATCCAGCCTGGCATTTCACACAATGTACTCTGCATGTAACTTAAATAAGCAGGGTGACAATATACAGCCTGGACAAACTCTTTTCCAAATTTGGAGGCTGTCAGCTGTTCGATGTCTGGTTCTAACCGTTGCTTCTTGAATTGAATATAAGTTTCTCAGGAGACAGGTTAAGTGGTATCCCCATCTGCTTAAGAATTGTCCACAGTTTGCTGTGGTCCAGTCAAAGGATTTAGTATAGTAAGTGAAGCAGAAGTAGATGCTTTTCTGGAATCTATTGCTTTTTCTATGATCCAGTGAATGTTGACAATTTGATCTCTGTGGTTCCTCTGTCTTTTCTAAATCTAGCTTGTACTTTGGAAGTTCTCAGGTCACATACTGCTGAAGCATAGCTTGAAGAGTTTTCAGCATTACCTGGCTAACATGTTTTCACATGAGCAATAATATGGTAGTCTGAACATTCCTTGGCATTGCCCTTCTTCGGGATTGGAAAGAAAACTGACATTTTCCAGTTCTCTAGACATTGCTGAATTTTTCAAATTTTCTGACATACTGAGTGAGGCACTTTAACAGTATAATTTTTTAAGATTTTGAATAGCTCAGCTGGAATTCTGTCAACTGCACCAGCTTTGTTCATAGTATTGCTTCCTAAGGCCCACTTAGCTTCACACTCCAAGACGTCTGGCTCTAGGTGAGTGACCTAGATAACCATCATGGTTATCTGGGTCATAAGACTTTCTTGTATAGTTCTTCTGTGTGTTCTTGCCACCTCTTAATCTCTTCTGCTTCTGTTCAGTTCAGTTCAGTTTAGTCGCTCAGTCATGTCTGACTCTTTGCAACCCCATGAATCACAGCACTCCGGGCCTCCCAGTCCATCACCAACTCCCGGAGTTCACTCAGACTCACGTCCATCGAGTCCGTGATGCCATCCAGCCATCTCATCCTCGGTCATCCCCTTCTCCTCCTGCCCCTAATCCCTCCCAGCATCAGAGTCTTTTCCAATGAGTCAAGTCTTTGCATGAGGTAGCCAAAGTACTGGAGTTTCAGCTTTAGCATCATTCCTTCCAAAGAACACCCAGGACTGATCTCCTTTAGAATGGACTGGTTGGATCTCCTTGCAGTCCAAGGGACTCTCAAGAGTCTTCTCCAACACCACAGTTCAAAAGCATCAATTCTTCGGCGCTCAGCTTTCTTCACAGTCCTACTCTCACATCCATACATGACCACTGGAAAAACCACAGCCTTGACTAGATGGACCTTTACTGGCAAAGTAATGTCTCTGCTTTTGAATATGCTATCTAGGTTGGTCATAACTTTTCTTCCAAGGAGTAAGTGTCTTTAAATTTCATAGGTCCATACTATTTCTGTCCTTTATTGTGCCCACCCTTGCAGGAATTGTTCCTTTGATATCTCCAATTTTCTTGAAGAGATCTTTAGTCTTTCCATTCTATTGTTTTCCTCTGTTACTTTTCACTGCTCATTTAATAATGGTTTCTTATCTCTCCTTGGTATTCTCAGGAACTCTGCAATCAGTGTGGTGTCTTTCCCTTTCTCCCTTGTCTTTCTCTCCTCTTCTCTCCTCAGCTGTTTATAAAGTCTCCTCAGACAACCACTTTGTTTTCTTGCATTCCTTCTTCTTGGGGGTGGTTTTGATCCATAGTTCTTCAGGCACTCTCTCTACTGGATCTAATTCCTTGAATCTATTCATCACCTCCACTGTGTAATCATAAGGAATTTGATTTAGGTCATACCTGGATGGGCTAGTGGTTTTCCTTATTTTCTTCAATTTAAGCCTGAAATTTGCAATAAGGAGCTCATGATCTGAGCCACAGCCAACTCTAGGTCTTCTTTTTGCTGACTGTGAAAGCCTCTCCATCTTTGGCTGCAGAGAGTATAATCAATCTGATTTTGGTGTTGACCGTCTTTCGATGTCCATGTGAAGAGTCATCTCTTGTGTTGTTGGAAAATGGCGTTTTCTATGACTAGTGTGTTCTCTTGACAAAACTCTTTTAGCCATTGATTCATTTTGCACTCCAAATCCAAACTTGCTTGCTATTCTGACTATCCCTTAACTTCCTAAGTCTGCATTCTAATCCCCTATGATGAAAAGGATGTCTTTTTTTGGTATTAATTTTAGAAGGTATTGTAGGTCTTTGTAGAACCAGCCAACTTCAGTTTCTTCAGCATCAGTGGTTGGGGAATACACCTGGATTACTGTAATGATGAATGGGTTTCCTTGGAAGTGAGCTGAAGTTTTACCCAACTACTGCATTTTGGACTTTTTTGTTGACTGTGAGCCCTTTTCCATTTCTTCTAAGGGATTCTTGCCTGCTATAGCAGATATAGTTGGTCATCTGGATTAAATTTTCCATTCCCATCCATTTTAGTTCATTCATTCCTAAAATATCAATGTTCCCTCTTGCCATCTCTTGCTTGAGTGTCCAGTTTACCTTGATTCATGGACCTAACATTCCAGTTCCTCTACAATATTGTTCTTAACAACATTGGACTTTACTTTCACCACCAGACACATCCACAGCTGAGTGTCATATCTGCTTAGGCCTAGTTGCTTCATTCTTTCTGGAAGGAAGTGAAGTCACTCAGTCATGTCTGACTCTTTGTGACACCATGGACTGTTGCATACTAGGCTCCTTCGTCCATGGGATTTTCCGGGCAAGAGTAGTGGTTGCCATTTCCTTCTCCAATTATTTTCTGGAGCTGTTAGTAATTTCCCTCTACTCTTCCACAGTAGCATATTGGATAGTTTCCAACTTGGGGGGCTTATCTTCTGGTATCACATATTTTTGTCTTCTCATATTGTTTACGGGGTTCTGGTAGCAATAATACTGGAATGGTTTGCCATTCTCTCCTCCAGGAGACCATATTTTGTCAGAACTTCTTTACTATGACCCATCCATCTTAGCTGGCCCTGTATGACATGGCTCATAGCTTCACTGGATTGTACAAGACCCTTTACCAAGACAAGGCTGTGATCCATGAAGGGGAATATTGATCCAATACTATTAGCTAATTTGCATACACTTTTTGAAACTTGCCAACCATCTCATGTATCTTTTTATGTTTTACCATCCAACTTAGGATCTCATGTTGCATTTAGATGGCACATCTCTTTTCTCTTCAGCATGGTGACTTCAATGACCTTTCTCTCTGTCTAATCAACTCAACAAATTTGAAGTGTACCAGCTAGTTATTTTGTATAATTTTACCGAAAAGAAGTTCTGCATTATTGGCAAGAATATCACAATAGAGATGCTGTGCCCTTTCCAATATATCACACCAGAAGATACATAATTTTTATATGTGTTATTATTGGTGATGTTAACTTCAATCACTTGGTTAAAGTGGTACCTGCCAGGGTTCTCCATTGTAAATTACAATTTTCCCTTTGTAATTGATAAGCACCTCATGGGAAGATCATTTGAGATGCTACATTATCATATTCTTGCCATCTAATTTTATCATCTATAGATGATTCTTACCTGCAACAGTTATTTGTCCATGGTTTTGGACAAATTCTGATTTTCTATCTCTACTATTAATTTATTTTTATTAATTAAAATACTATTATAGAGAAGAGCTATTCTTTTTTCTCATTTATTTATTCATATCAGTTTTCTTTCATTTCAGCTCAGAAGTTCTCCCCATCCAAAGGATTACTTTCTTTAGACAATGTCATCTTTTCTTCACTGGGGGCTCTAGCATTGGTCATGAACATAGATTGTTACTCCATTCTCCCACTTTATTTTGTCATGGGTAGTGTCTTCATGGATTGACCTGAGTAATTGCCTTGGGTTTCAGGCTAATTCACTTAACTTGACACTGAATTCTTAACTTTCATTAACTCTGTTGGTGTTGGTTCTGGTTTTCAGCATTACATTCTTGACTACCCATTGCTCTTATTTAAGCCTGACTTTTACCAAAAAATTCCTCCTACTATTAGAAAAGTAATCTTATTTAATTTAGGAAACTGGAGAGTATGTTGCCATGACTCTCACTCTGAATATTTTATCTGCTTGTTTTTATCCTTTCTTGTTTTAGTAATGAATCAATTAGGGGTGACTTTTTCCTACTGTTGGTGAGGTGGGGTTCCTTGAAAAAGTCACCTGCCTTCCCTAAGGGATGGGCATCATCATTCAACTGGTGTTGCCCACACTCCCTCTGCCAAGACTCCAAACTCTGAATAGGGTGAAGCAGAGACAGAGAACAAAAGCAATTGGGACACATTGATCCCCATGGTGGAGACCTAGAGATACTGTCACTTAATTCATGTTAACAAGGCATCTGAATCTTTACTGTTTTATTTTTTTTCTTTCAAGTTTACATTTTATTTATTTATTTTCAATTTAAGGCTTACTGTTTTTAAAATTTTTACTTTATTTTACTTTGCAATACTGTATTGGTTTTGCCATACATTGACATGAATCCACCATGGGTGTACATGAGTTCCCAATCCTGAACCCCTCTCCCACCTCCCACCCCATATCATCTCTCTGGATCATCCTATTTTTAAAGACTTGTTGTCCAAGCTCCTTTCGAATTTGTGAGTTTTATGGATTTTCTCGATAAATACATTTCATATACCTTAGCTAGAATCATTTTCTGTAGATTCGAGGGGAAGACTCACTAATTCTTTTTCTAAGAGAAATATAGAAAAGATGATTACCTTTCTGATGTTAAAGACTTCAAGAGAAGAAAATACTAGGTGTTCTGTTGATGGAAACTCTATTGGCAGCAAGGTCAGGGGGCTGACCTTTCCTTGCACAGCTGTTCTGGGCTGTTATACATGGCAAACTTGGGAAAACAAAGAGTGAAGGCTTCAGTGCTTCAGCCATCGAAAGATCAACGTGCATCTCTCCTGGCTCTGGTTTTCTGGTTTCGCTCACACTGCTCCCAACCCTTCTGTGTGCCCTTTGGGCTTGGCTTGCTTCTGCCCCTCTCAGCTGCCCATGCTCTTGGCCAAGACCAGTTTCTGCTGCTTCTCTCAATCCAGCTCCCCACCTGGAAACTCCATACCACTTTCTAATTACCCCAGTTTGTCAAATTGTAACCTTAAACTCTCCACTGAGAATGGAAGGGAAAATACAAGCCTCCAGTTTAGTACTTTCTCCCATCTTTACTACCTGTGGAAGAAAGGGGATATCCTTAACAAATTCTGCAGTGACAGGAGAAAATCATGATTCCTTTAGTAATTGTCTGTGCGTCCCTGAGAAAGAGGTTTATGCTGTAAACCAAGAATCTCTTCTTGCTTCTGACACTGAACCACTTGCTCTCTGGGCTAGAATGGACCTCTTTTTAAGATAAGTTTAGGCTAATTTACAAGGCTTTATAACATGTTACTCGTGCAAACCAAACAAGAGTGTGATAGCATGACCATGAGATAAAGACACAGTGTGTAAGGCTTGCTATTATCTTGAGGGGATTATGAGGTTCAAGAGTAAAAGGCAAACTTTACACAGGCAAACATATGTGGGTTGGAACTCTGCAGATTCCTGCAGTATGCATAGACTAGAATTCTCCAAACAAAGATATCAAAATGAAATGAAATAATCTTATGACTCAATATTGAAAAAACATGTTATGCTCACATCATTTTCAAAATATTTTCCAAAGGCCAAGAGAGAAAACCGTGTCAAGATGGGGTCAAAGTAAAGAAATAGTTACTGTAATATTCATGTTCCCAAATGAATATTACTTTGGAAAACTCTGATAGCTGGTCTAGAGGATGAGAAATGAAAAGGGTGGAGGCAAGCTCCATTGTATACCTTCTTTCAGGAGTGAGATGCCTGCTCTTCTGAAAAGAATGTGTATGGCCAGTTATCCGAACATTTCTAGGGTGAATATAGCCAGGATTGCTCAGAAGTAGGGCGAATAAGATGGTGTTATTATACTAAATGGACATCCTACCTTTATTTGAACTCATATAATACCAACACCCTCCTTGAACAAAAAGTACCTTAGATACTTTGAGGAGGGCTTTCGCAGTGATGAAGTCCAACAAGACATTGTGCTTAAGTTGACTGAAATCCTGCCCTGTGTGCCAGGGGCAGATTCACATGAAAAGCTACTCCCCAGACAGAGATGGGAAGCTTGTCTCTGTGAGATATTCTCTTCCCTAAACCCACAAGCTGAGCACCACCTACCTTCTCCTATGCATTCCCTAGAGACTTACTTCACTGTTATCAGCACTGTTCTTGTTGTATTATGATTGTTTGTTTATGCATTTTTCTTCCCTGCTAAGCTGTGAATTCCTGAGACACAAACTGTGGCATTTTTGACATTCTAGCCAAAGCACCTAGCTGAGATTGGCTCCTATACAAGATGATTAAGAAACAGATTAAAAATAGCCTTCTGACCTCTGGTCTCATATTTACCCTTGCTTTTCTGTACTGTCTTGTCAGTTATTTTTATTTTCTCATGTGTAAATTCTTCAAAGTTCTATGTTCATTGTAAAAAATTTAAATTTTACATATAATAGGTAATTCTAAAGGAAATTTGAAAGCAGAACTTCTCTCATAGTGTTTTATTTGAAATTTGTAAAAAGAAAAGAAAAAAGAAAAATTACTATTGTAGAATAGAAATTTATATACACTGTGAAAAAAGATTCAATGTATATTTCTAGGAATGCTACTATTTCTCTCATTATACCATGAAGGACTAGCCAGCAAAGGAAGGAAGTAACTTCCCAAAATTGCCCTGTCTGTCTGCTCTTCCTGGGTGTTCATAGCACATCTGTCTATCCTTGCTTCTGGAATTTTCTATTCCTGCAATCAACTGTGGGCTGATGATCACCGAACTGGAAAGGGGAAAATATCTTTTTTGCTTAATTTAGCGGAGAAAATATCACTTAAGAAAGTGGGAGTATAGTTGTTTCACAATGTAGTGTTAGTAGTGATTTGTGTTGATGTGGATGAACCTAGAGTCTGTCATAGAGAGTGGAGTAAGTCTGAAAGAGAAAAACAAATATTGTATGTTAATGCATATATGTGGAATCTAGAAAAATGGTACAGATAAACCTATTTGTAGGGCAGGAATAGAAACCCAATACTTAACAATAAACTTATATTAGAAACTAAGAGTAAATGAACAAAACACAATAAGAAAATATGTGAAAAGTAGCTTCTAGACGTTGCTTTTACATGGAATAAGTAATCCTGGATCACTGGGTACCTAGACCCAATTCCATACCTTTTCTACACTTCTGGAGCTTCTATCCCATCTTACCCAGGGACATACTCTTTTATCTCACACTCCTGGGGAAATAAAGCTATGCTACTGGACTGTTTGGAGAAGGAAATGGCAACCCGCTCCAGTATTCTTGCCTGGAGAATCCCATGGACGGACGAGCCTGGTAGGCTACAGTCCATGGGGTCGCAAAGAGTCGGACACGACTGAGCGACTTCAATTCACTTCACTGGACTGTTAGAATCAGTGGTAGCAAAAGCACTTTTCAAAATGATGACAGAGAACCTTTGGAAACCACTCCTCTGTAAAAGCAATGAGGACTCTGGCAAAATTGTCACAATCAGCTTTTTCAGAACTCTGAAAATTAACCAAAGATTTCCAACAATATGAGGAGTATTTATTCAGGAAAAATGACGAAGTATCTATAAGAGCAGTGAAGCTTTCGGTATTTTATGTGTCATATTCCCACACCCTCTACCCAGCTCTGCAGTATTTGTGAAAACCAGCATCCTCACAACTAATCTCCCTGTGAAAAACAACAGATTAGGAATCACTGGAGGATACGGACTAGGTTTGGAGCTTCATTTAAAGCCTCATTCCTAGATAATTGTCATTTGACCTGTCGGGCATTTCCCTGGAATTTCCTACCTGCAATGCTCATCCTTATTTGACTTGACTCAACTCACTCACTGTGAGGCAATTGATGAAAACAATCAATGGCAATCATTTAGTATAGCGCCTGAGGCAGAAATAGTATTTTGGGCAAACAAGAGGCAGACCAAAACACTTTAAAACAGAATCTGGGCATGAAATATCCAAAGAGAGCCTTGAAATATTTTGATATAATCCTGGGAAGCTAGAAGATCATCTACAAATACAGGGTTGACCTTGAAGCTTAGCATATATAGATGTGAAAGTTTAATACATATTGAATATATGCTCTAATACTCAGTCAAAACACACTGACAAAGGCTATGAAACATGGATCAAGGCATTTAAGAAAATCTTTGTCTAAATATTTGCTGACCACTAAGCTAACTGACCAGAGTTTTCAGTGGCTACAGATGTCAAAGAATAGAAATTTAACAGAATTATCTTGGGAAAGTCACTAAACAATCAATCAGCAGCAGCAACAATAGCAACAAACCCTGGGAAAAAAGAGTTTCTCCAGGTTCTGGAGTTGCCACATTATATTAATTAAAATGTCCAATTTTCAAGAGAAAATTATGAGACATCTCAAGAAACAGGAAGGTCTGAGCCATACACAGAGAAAAGAACCAACCATCCTAAAAAAGGCTGGATGTTCAAATTCAGTTCAGTTCAGTTCAGTTCATTTGCTCAGTCGTGTCCGACTCTTTGACACCCCTGCAGCATGCCAGGCTTCCCAGTCCATCAACTCCCAGAGCTTGCTCAAATTCATGTCCATCGGGTTGGTGATGCCATCCAACCATCTCATCCTCTGACGTCCCCTTCTCCTCCTGCCATCAGTCTTTCCCAGCATCAGGGTCTTTTCCAATGAGTCAGTTCTTCACATCAGGTGGCCAAAGTACTGGATTTTCAGCTTCAGCATCATTCCTTCCAATGAATATTCAGGACTGATTGCCTTTAGGAGTGACTGGTTTGATCTCCTCACAGTCCAAGGGACTCTCAAAGAGTCTTCTCCAACACCACAGTACAAAAGCATCAGTTCTTCGGTGATCAGCTTTCTTTATGGTCCAACTCTCACATGCATACATGACTACTGGAAATCAAACTCACTAGACAATTTAAATCAGCCATCATAAATATGTTCAAAAAATGAATTGAAATAATGTCTAAGGAATTAAAAGAAATTATGAGCAGGATTTTATCACCAAGTAGAGACTATCAATAAAGAGATACAAACTATAGAGAAGAAATTCTTGAGTTGAAAAGTACAATTTACTAAAGAGGTTCAACAGCAGAATTGAGTTGGCAGAAAAAGGAATCAGTGAACTTGAAGATCGTCTGGTCAATTGAGATTACTTGATTTAAGGAATAGAAATAAAAAAGGACAATGAAAAAATGAACAGCTTGATAAAGAACATCTACAAAAAATTTGCAGCCAGCTCCAAACTTAATGGTGACAAGGTAAATGCTTTATCTCTAAGACTGAGGAAAAGGTTATATGTCCCCTCTCTCTGCTCCTATTCAACATTGTACTGAATAGTTCCAGCAGGAAAAGAAATGAAAGGTATATAGAGTGGGAAAGAAGAAATGTAACTGTCTTTGTTTGCAGATGACATAATCATCTATGTAGAAAATCTCACGTGATTAACAAAAAAACCTCCTGGAACTAATAAATTACAGCAAGGTTGTAAGATAGAAGGTTAATAGATATATAAATCAATCCCTGGTGGCCTAGTTGTAAGAATCCACCTGCTATCACAGGGGACACAGGTTTGATCACTGGTCTAGGAAGATTCCACATGTAACAGAGCATCTAAGCCCACATGCACCACAGCTGCTGAGTCCATATTCTGCAACTACTGCAGCCCACTCACCTAGATCCCATGCTCCACAACAAGAGAAGCCACTGCAATGAGAAGCCAGAATACCTTAACAAAGAGCAGCCCCGGCTTGCCACAACTAGAGACAGCCAATGTGCAGCAACAAAGAGCCAGTGCAGCCAAAAAAAAATCAATCGCTTTCTTATATACCAGCAATGAACATCTGGTTTTATAACTTATTCATATATCATTGGAATTAGTTGTTTTTAATCCAAAAGAGATTGTTATAAATTAAAATGTCAATTGTAATTCTCAGCACAAACATGAAGAAAATACCTCATGCACATGGAACACTCATGCAATAAATAAAAAATTATTAAAATCACATAAAGTATGTTACCAACCTGAAGGGAATAAAATTAGAAATCAATAACAGAAATAAATCAAGGAAAATCACTGATATGTGGAAATTAAACATCACACTCTTAAATAATCAATGGGTCAGAGAATAAATCATGGGGGAAATTATAAAACGTGAATAAAAACAAAAATACAACACACCAAGAACTTATATAATGTAGCAAAAACAATGCCTAGAGATGTAAGTATCTGTATTAGAAAAGAAGAACTATGTAGTAATAAATTAATAACCTATTTTTTTTTATTTTAAAATCTTTAATTCTTACATGCGTTCCCAAACATGATCCCCCTCCCACCTCCCTCCCCACAACCTCTCTCTGGGTCATCCCCATGCACCAGCCCCAAACATGCTGCACCCTACGTCAGACATGGACTGGCGATTCAATTCTTACATGATAGTATACATGTTAGAATTCCCATTCTCCCAAATCATCCCACCCTCTCCCTCTCCCTCTGAGTCCAAAAGTCCGTTATACACATCTGTGTCTTTTTTCCTGTCTTGCATACAGGGTCGTCATTGCCATCTTCCTAAATTCCATATACATGTGTCAGTATACTGTATTGGTGTTTTTTCTTTCTGGCTTACTTCACTCTGTATCATTGGCTCCAGTTTCATCCATCTCGTCAGAACTGATTCAAATGAATTCTTTTTAACGGCTGAGTAATACTCCATTGTGTATATGTACCACTGCTTTCTTATCCATTCATCTGCTGATGGACATCTAGGTTGTTTCCATGTCCTGGCTATTATAAACAGTGCTGCGATGAACATTGGGGTACATGTGTCTCTTTCAATTCTGGTTTCCTCTGTGTGTATGCCCAGAAGTGGGATTGCTGGGTCATAAGGTAGTTCTATTTGCAATTTTTTAAGGAATCTCCACACTGTTCTCCATAGTGGCTGTACTAGTTTGCATTCCCACCAACAGTGTAGGAGGGTTCCCTTTTCTCCACACCCTCTCCAGCATTTATTGCTTGCAGATTTTTGGATCGCAGCCATTCTGACTGCTGTGAAGTGGTACCTCATTGTGGTTTTGATTTGCATTTCTCTGATAATGAGTGATGTTGAGCATCTTTTCATGTGTTTGTTAGCCATCCGTATGTCTTCTTTGGAGAAATGTCTGTTTAGTTCTTTGGCCCATTTTTTGATTGGGTCGTTTATTTTTCTAGAATTGAGGCGCCTTCCATATTATGAAACCAGAAAAATAAGAAAAAACAGAACTCAGATAAGCAGAAGGAAGGACATAATTGAAATAGAGAGTAGAAAATAAGACAAAAATTTAGCGATTTAAAAACATGTGACAAATCAAGAAAAAATAAAGAAAAAATACAGATGACTCAGATGACTAACATCATGAATAAAAGGGGAGACATTATTATCAATGCTATAGAAAAAATGGACTATAAGGGAATACTGTGAACAGCTATATGTCAACAAATTATGTGACCACAGTGAAACCGGCAAACTCGTAGAAAGATAACTGCTGAAACTGATTCAAGAAGAAATAGAAAATCTGAGCAGACTTACGACAAGTGATTGAGTTAATACTCAAAGAAAGACTGTAGCCTGCCAGGCTCGTCTGTCCATGGGATTCTCCAGGCAAGAATACTGGAGTTGATTGAATTTACAGACTTTCATCTAAAACTTTCTCATAGTTAACCAAACCAATTCCTAATTCCTTTAGGAATGAATTTATGAGCTCTCACTTTCTGTGTGTTCCATAAGCACCTTGTGTATAGTTCTTTGTGTAAGTGTTAATCATTCAGTCGTGTCTGACTCTTTGGGGCCCCATGGACTGTAGCCCACCAGGCTCCTCTGTCCATGGGATTCTCCAAGAAAGAATACTGGAGTGGGTTGCCATTTCCTTCTCCAGTGGATCTTCCTGACCCAAGTATTGAACCTGGATCTCCTACATTGCAAGCAGATTCTTTATGGTCTGAGCCACCAGGGAAGCCCATGGTTCTTTTTACTTACAATACAATATTGTCATCTATTATCAATATGATTTCTTTAATAGTCTACTATTCTCACTAGACTTCAAACTTTTCAAGGTCAGGGACATATTATTCTATTCCTGACAATTAATCCATACTAAGATCCCCTGGAGAAGGCAATGGCTACCACTCCAGTATTCTTGCCTGGAAAATTCCATGGAGAGAGAGGCCTGGGCAGCTATAGTGACTGAGTGAGTAACAATTTCACTTCACAACAAATGCCTATAGGATGGCACTAGAGTCTTAAAAGCCTAGTTACTCACTTCTTAGATTCCGATTTTATTTTCATTTATATGGCAACCCACTCCAGTATTCTAGCCTGGAAAATTCCATGGACAGAGGAGCCTACAGTCTATAGGGTTACACTCCGTAGAGTCACAGAAAATCAGACACGACTGAGCATAGCACACACATACATATAATCAAGGTTATAAGTGTTTTTAACATTTAAAAAATTTCCAAGTACTAAAGACTTCTTTTCTATTAGGTAGAATCTACACACTTAGGGGAGGAACTGTGCCCTATTTCTTTATCTCCTCATAGGATATGTAGTATGTGTTCAGTCAACATTTGTGGGTTTTCAAAGCTGATGAGAAACACTCCAATAATTCTGAAATCATGGTAGTTAAACACACTGGCAAAATCTTGACTATTAGTTTGAATGTAGATGATTTATTTGTAATAAAATCCCTTCTTAACGAAAAAGAGATGTGCATAGTTTTGATCATATTTTTATGATTATATCCTCATTGTTCAGTCACTAAGCTGTGTCTGACTCTTTGTGATCCTGCGGACTGAAACCCACCAGGCTCCACTGTCCTCCACTATCTCCCAGACTTTGTTCAAATTCATGTCCATTGAGTTGCTGATGCTATGTTACCATCTCATCCTCTCCTGCCCCCTTCTCCTTTTGCCTTCAATTGATTATATCCTTAGAGATAATACATATTTTTAACTTCCTGTGTTCAATACCAGTTCTTACTCTCCTTAGCAGTGTGACCTTAGGCAACCTACCTATGCCTTCGTTTTCCCATGTGTAAAGTGGGGATGATAATAGTACCTTTCTCATAGTATTATTGCTGCTGCTGCTGCTGCTAAGTCGCTTCAGTCATGTCCGACTCTGTGCGACCCCATGGACAGCAGCCCACCAGGCTCCTCTGTCCCTGGGATTCTCCAGGCAAGAATACTGGAGTGGGTTGCCATGTCCTTCTCCAATGCATGCATACATGCTAAGTCGCTTCAGTTGTGTCCGACTCTGTGCGACCCCATGGACCGCAGCTCACCAGGCTCGTCTGTCCACAGCATCCTCTAGTCAGGAGTACTGGAGTGGGTTCCTATTTCTTTCTCCATCATAGTATTATTGGGGAACGTAAATGTACATTGATATGGTCTGGCACGTGGAATTACTTCACAATTATTTACTGTTATGATTACAGTTAAGAAATCTTATCTAAGCAGTGCACTGTCTGAGTACAGAATCTGGCACCTCCTATGGGAAAATGTTTCATAATGTGGAAGAGGAATTTACACCAAATTGTCTGTGATCACAGAGCTCTACACACCATATCTCATATGATTCTAGCAACTCCAAGAGGTAGATCAGGCAGGAATTATTTTTTAGTACACTAATTCTATAAATGTGGAAACTGACCAAGTTTAACTTGACTCCATAGCTCTTCAGGATCCAGGTAACTAGTTTGTTTGAACTATATCCTGAAGAAAAATGAATGCTGAAAAAAAAATCACAAGTTTTGTTTTTATTTGGTAGAGCTTCTTACAGTGCATGAAACCCTCTTGTCCAGGTTTAGGGGTGTAAGGTTTGTTTGTTATATCTCTTTTTAAAATTTTTAATTGTTTCTATAATTGAATTCTCATTCTTTCTTCCCTCAGTTAAAGAGAAAAGTAAAATGCAACTGTACTCTCAGCTTCAGGACTCACTGGCTTCTAGATATCCCTAGGCATATCATCTTAGTTAAAAGCATTATTTAAGCTCTCTCTGCCTCAGTTTGCTCATATGTAAAATGGGAATAACAGCAGTATCTACCTCCTTGAGGCTCATGAGTGCTAAATGAATGAATAAAAAGCACCTGAAAGAGTGCTTAGCACATACTGAGTGCTCAGACAGTGTTGGCTTGACCTTCAAGGTCAGAACTCTTCAGAGAGGCACCAGGGCAGGAATGCACTTAAGCAGGCCTTCCTTTTCTATCCTCTCCCATTTTGGTGCCCCCTGCCTATGTCAATGAAAATTACACGTTACCCGTGCTTGAGGCAAAACGTCAAAGAATAAAGAATTGCTAGTAATCAGAGAAATGCAAATCCAAACCATGGTAAGGTATTACCTTACACCTGTCAGAATGGCTGACATCAAAAAGACCTCAAATGTTGGCGAGGATGTGGAGAAAAAGGAACTCTTCTACACTGTTGGTGGGAATGTAAATTGGTACAGACACCGTATGGAGGTCCTTCAAAACACTATAAATAGAATTACCATATGACCCAGCAATTCCATTCCTGGGCATATGGCTGAAAAAAAATACCCACCAACTTGAAAAGATACATACATCTTAATATTCATAGCAGCATTATTTACAATGGTCAAGATCTGAGAACAATCTAAGTGTGCATCAACAGATGAATGGATGAAGATATCACACACACACACACACACACACACACATACACAAAGGAATATTACTCAGCCATGAAAAGAATGAATTTTGCCATTTTGTACAGCATGGATGTACTTGGAGGGTATTATGCTAAAGTGAAGTAAGTCAGAGAAAGACAAATGCTCTTTGCTATCACTAATGTGTGGACTGTAAAAAAAAATACAGAAAACTAGTAAGTACAATAAAAAATGAAGCAGACTCACAGATGTAGAGAATAAACTAGTGCTTACCAGTGGGGCCAGGGAGGGAGGAGGAGTAAGATAAGGGTAGGGGAGCAAAAGATACAAGCTATTAGGTAGAAGACATGGTACAAAGATACACTGTAAAACATGGGAGAATATAGCTGCTATTTTATAACTACAAATGGAATATAACCTTAAAAATTGTGAGTCACTATATTGTATACTTATAATTTATACAGTATTGTTCAGCAACTATAATTTAATTGAAAAATAAAGTGCCATTAAATGGGAGAAAAAGTAGTTTAAGAGAAACCAAGAGAAGAAGGAAGGAAGCTGTCACACCTCCCTGGTGGAAGAGGAGGAAGGTCAGAGAAGACCTTTGCAGGACTACAGGGAAATCTTAGGAAAAAACCAAGTAGAATCACTATTGGATGATTTGAATTTGAAACAAATTTTCTTCTCTTAACATTTCCCCTTAACATTTTAATGGGTACTATTTGGACCTCTGGTAAAAGTTTTCATTTTTGCTACAAAATTGTACATGTGCATATGTCAGTGTGAGGTCAAAATTATTCCATTTTTTTAAGGTCAATTATCCTTAGCCATAAAGATTCGAACATCAAATACACCCAGGGATATGGACTGCAACAAAGCTTTGGATTCACAAGAGTAAGAAAATTAAGTCTCCGGGGAAAATTAGCATACCCAGCCTCTGCTTTATCCCACTTTGCCTTGTGAAAGTATTTTTCATCTCTGTTATGTCCCAGCCTACTGTTAAGAATTCTTAAATACTTTCAAATGCTTAGTGGTTAATATTGAGACACTGGGGCTTCCAGTAACGCCTCCTTCTTCCTTCTTAGTTTCTGGAGCAAGTTTCCCTTCACAGAAATACTTAGTGTTGTTATTTTGCTAAAAATGTTCTATTTCAAGGGGATGACTAGAAGAAAACTTTCCAACCCACTACAAAATGATTTATGCATTTTATTCTAAAGAAATATTCCCATGTGCTTGAACATTATTTAAATACTATGAGTTCTCAGAACGTCAAAGTCAGTTGGGCACCATTAATGACTTCCTTTTGCTTTTTCTTCTTTTTTCTCTCAAATTTCTTATTTTGTAATGGAGTGTAGCCAATTAACAATGTTGTGATAATTTCAGGTGTATAGTAGAGTGACTCAGTCATACACATACATACATCCATTCTCCCGCAAACTCTCCTCCCATCCAGGCTGCCGCACAACATTGAGCAGGATTCCCTGTGCTATACAGTAGGCCCTTGTTGGTTATCTGAACTCCCTAACTACAGCTACCCTCCACCCTTGATTCTTCTGAGTCACTATTCTGCCTTCCATGTGTTTCTTGAACGAAGCATAACTTTATGTGTTTAGTTATATCCTAACTAGAGGGAAAGTGTATGAAGGAGTTAGCTAGGGAGACAAAGGAAATAAATTAATAACACAACATTTAAATACGTAAGTTCCAGAGCCAGGACTCATTAAGCCTACTGCAGGTAGATGAACATCTTTAATAATGAGAATGGAGGGACTTCCCAGTGGTCCAGTGGTAAAGTCTCGCCTTTCAATGCAGGGGGTGCGAATTGGACCCCTGGTCAGAGAGCTAAGATCTTACATTTTGTGGGGCCAAAAAACCAAAGCATAAAACAGAAGAAATATTGTAGCAAGTTCAGTAAAGACTTTAAAAATGGTCCACATTAAAAAAAATCTTAAAAAAATAAAGAGAATGGAGAATTTAAAATATATCCATACCTTTGGGATAGAGCAAGATTTCACTTCTAGATCTCTTAATTGAAAAATAAACATAGCCTAAAATGTAAAGCTTTACTGGTTCCATCTTAGCCCAATACTTTTGCTCAGTGGCAGTAGATATGTAACAACACATTCTTTTTATAATTATCATAAAATTATAGTGTGTCTATTAAAAATTAGGTTCAAGTTTGTTATACTGATATGTGTACGCTGCTGCTGCTGCTAAGTTGCTTCAGTCGTGTCTGATTCTGTGCGACCCCACAGACGGCAGCCCACCAGGCTCTGCCGTCCCTGGATTCTCCAGGCAAGAATACTGGAGTGAGTTGCCATTTCCTTCTTCAATGCATGAAAGTGAAAAGTGAAAGTGAAGTCGCTCAGTCGTGTCTGACTCTTAGCGACCCCATGGACTGCAGCCTACCAGGCTCCTCGGTCCATGGGATTTTCCAGGCAAGAGTACTGGAGTGGGTTGCCATTGCCTTCTCCGGATATGTGTATGATGTGTTTATAATTAAAATCCTATGGATAACTGTGAGCGCTATGCTATTCTTAACAAAATATTAAAACTCCAAGGTAACTTGAGTTTGGTAGCTACTGCAATTCAATACTTGCTCTTTTTCCAGTTGTCTGAATATCCTCACCATGAGCACATGCCCACAAAGGAGGCAGAAGCTGTTTTTGAACCTATGGTGTGATTTTCATGGTAAAGAATGTATGAACACAGGGTTTGGTTGTGCACTGAATAGAGCCCTTCCTGGAGTTTTACAGTAAGGACTTGATGGGAGAAGTTGTTTTGTCCATCAGCCAAGGACCAGGTGGGAGAAGGCAATGGCAACCCACTCCAGTATTCTTGCCTGGGAAATCCCATGGACAGAGGAGCCTGATGGGCTCCAGTCGAGGGGGTTGCAAAAGAGTTAGACACAGTTTAGTGACTAAACAAAACAAGAACCAGGTTTTTACCTCTAAGTTTGTTTGTTCTCACCAAAGAAATGATTATATTTTTAGGAATGACTTCCATAGGGAACAAAAAAAAGTACTAGTCAAAGTACTATTTTCATATAAAGAATACCCTTTAATATCAGTCCGAAAATTATAATTATAATTATAAATTATATTATAGAGTTTTAGTAACCAAAGCGAAACACTCAGTGTTCAGCACTAGGGGTGGGGAAGTGGGCAGGAAGAAGAAAAGGGTGTGTGTGGCTGAGTCAAAGTCTGGTAGATTGGGGTCTCTCCCTTCTCCTTTACTCATCTTTTCATACTGATACCCCTGATTTGGTTCCCAGGGAAGTTTCTGTGCTTGTATTTCTGTAACTATGATTCTGTCATCTCCTATTGGTCTCTTCAATTTGGGGGCCGGCAGTTTGCCCTGAGACCTCATTTCTTTTATGAATCTAAGAGGAGTTCATTTTTTCAGTCTGTTCATTTTTTTTACTTTTTATTAGGGCCGAATTGCAACTTTCACATTCTGGACCAGTAACTGCTCTTCAACTAATAGGAAAGGAGAGTTCTAGCATTACTAGGAGCTGTGAGTTCACCACGCCATATTAACAAGTGCGTGCCTGCATGCTTAGTCACTCAGTCCTGTCTGACTCTTTGCTCCACCATGGACTGTAGCCTGCCAGGCTCCTCTGTCCATGGGATTCTCCAGGCAAGAAGACTGGAATGGGTTGCTGTTTCCTAGTCCAGGGGATCTTCCTAACCCAGGGATCCATCCTGTGTCTCCTACGTCTCCTGCATTGGCAGGCAAATTCTTTACTACTGAGATACCCGTGAAGCTCCCGTGTTAAAAAGAGAAAGCTTAATTTGGTGGTAGAATCAGATATATGAAGAATTTGAAAGACGGTAACCTGAGAGCAAGATGGCTGCATAGGAATCTTGGCCCCACTCTTGTGGTATAAAGGGTGTGACCAGAATCTTGGCAGTATTGCAGAGAGAGGGAAAAACAGAGCAGAGACAGGAAAGGGGTCCCCAGCTATACTGTTGGGGCTATGCTATATTGCGTATGCATGAAAAGGGGCCCAGAGAGGAAAAATAAAGGAAAGGAAGACTGGGAAGGACTATTAATTAATATTTTCTCTCCAGAAATATAATGTACCTCTCTCTAACCATTTTGCAAAATTATAGGATACAACAGAGAGACACAAAATAAAGTCCTAGTTCAGTTCAGTCACTCAGTTGTGTCCGACTCTTTGCAACCCCATGGACTGCATCACACCAGCCTTCCCTGTCCATCTCCAACTCCTGGAGCTTACTCAAACTTATGTCCATTGAGTCGTGATGCCATCTAACCATCTCATCCTCTGTTGACCCCTTCTCCTCCTTCAAATGAGTCAGTTCTTTCCATCAGGTGGCCAAATAAAGTCCTAAGTGGCATTCAAATATGAACACACTTGAAATTCTATTCTTAATTTTTTTGGTTGGTGTAACTTCAAAGAAAAAAAGTCTTGTAAAAAATCTTACGTCCCATCATATTAAATTGTAAGCAATTTCATTTTAGGTGCATTTCTCCAATTTACGCCCCCCTTTAAGGACCTTTTGTTAAAATGTTCAGGAGAGGAGAATACTGTGAAGTTGGCGCAAACCCCACGACTTGGGGTGCAGCCCAGAAGCAGCTGCTTGGGTAGTTCCCTCCCTGCTGCTTCTTCCTCATTCACAGTCCTGGGGTTTTGCTAAATGCCTCGGGTAGAACAAAATTATCTCAGTGCTTGGTGCCAACCAAAGAAAGGCAGTCAACTGATTAAAACAAAGCGGAAGATGTCTTCCTTCTTCCCTAAAGGTGTTAACACCAATAGCTTTTTTTGGAAAGGAATAACAAGAAGGAGAAGGTATACAGCAGGGATGGTCAGAACCAGAAATTCCACCTTTGAGTCTTTGTTGTAGAACCTGCCATGGCCGTCCTTTTGGGTGTGATGGGGAAGGATGCCTGGGACATTTGTGTGTGTGAGGGGGGTGAGGTGGGGGCCTGGGGTCGGGTGGGGCTGGGGCTGGGCCTCTCTCAGAGGCCCACCCTGCACTCCAGCTGCTCATCAGCTTCTGTGCTGATTCCTATCAAATAGAAATATCCCCCTTGTTCCCTTCCTACCACCCCCCATCATAAATATATTTCTCTCTCCCTCTCGTCTCTGTTAAATATGGTCCAAATTGAACTTGTCATTTTTACCCTTGCAGTCCTACTTTATACTAAACAAAAATTTTTACTGGCAATCGGGCCTTTCCTGGGGCTGCCCAGCTGCCATTGGGGTGATTAGGGTGTTTCCTGCAGCTGAAGTCTCTTGTAATTAGCAAGCCCTTCAGGCAGTCTGGACTCTGAATTTAG
This sequence comes from Ovis aries, assembly GCF_016772045.2. Classification (NCBI taxonomy): domain Eukaryota; kingdom Metazoa; phylum Chordata; class Mammalia; order Artiodactyla; family Bovidae; genus Ovis; species Ovis aries. The sequence continues at coordinate 50,027,628 of NC_056063.1, forward strand.
CTGCCATCTGGTATCATCTGTAAATGACAATGGCACTGTATCTTCTCTGTTGACTCAGCCCTGCCTGCACCACCTCCCCCCAACTCCCACCCCCAGCAATCCTCAGCTTCTCTTGTCAACCTATAACTATCAAGGCACCCCAGGCTCTAGTTAACTTGCCAGGAGTTTCCAGATTCTTCAAGAGGTTAAGGCAAAAGGCCCCAATGGGACAAGTAGCCTCTCCCATCTCTCTCTACCAGTGCTTCTAAGAGTATGGCTTCAGGACTGGCAGCAGTGGAATTCAGCACTGATTTGCTTTGTCACTGAACTCCTTGTCTCTGGAATTTTAGGACTGGAATTATCTAGGGACTTACTAGAAACACAGATTCACAGGCCTCACCCTAGACCTAATCAGAAAGATTGGGGATGAGCCCAGCAACCTGCATTCTAACAAGCCTTCTAGGTCATTCTAACACATGCTTAAGTTCTGGCTTCCTACCAGAGCTCCATGGACATTTTGGGCAGGATAATTCTTTGTTGTGGGGGGCTGTTCTGTGCCTTGTAGGTTGCTTCACAGTATCCTTGGCTTCTGTCCACTAGATGTCAAATTCAGGAAATTTGAGTTGAATCCTAAGGTAGTACATTTTTAACAAGCTCTAAGTTTTGCCCCTGTTGCTGCTCTGAAAACTGTGCTCTGATTAACAACGTTCTACAGTCTCTTAAAAGATTTATTGAATGAAGAAATAAATAATTAAAAGGCAAGGATATATATATTTTAGAATGTATCCTTTAGAATATATCCTTTCAGAAAGGATATCTATTTTTTAAGCATTGACTCTTTTTTATCATTCTACTCTTCCTTTCTGGACCTTTATCCCTTTCATTATTTCTATGTTTAAATATTGAGAAAGATCAACTTCATTTTAGTAAATGAAGTTTATATATAAAAAAACACCAAAGACCCTTGCATATGATTTATGCTACTTTTAGGCTTCCCTGGTGGCTCGTATGGTATCATATGGCAAAGAATTACCTACAATGTGGGAGACTCAGATTCAATTCTTGGGTTGGGAAGACTCCCTGGAGAAGTAATGGCAACCCACTCCAGTATTCTTGCTTGGAGAATTTCATGGACAGAAGAGTCTGGTGTGCTATAGTCCATGGGGTTGCAGAATTGAACATGGCTGAGAGACTGACACTTTCACTTCATACTACATTCAGAGATACATACAAGTAAATTCTCCAAATCTGCTTTCCAGCCAGTGAAAGATATATCATGCTATTCTAAATCCTAATGCACTCAACTAATATCTCTAATAACAGTTTCTCTCTGCAGAGCATGCTGGTCAACTGCTCATCTAAAAATATATGAATGTTGTTTGCAATAAATGCATACCTATAGCTGTTTACTTTCATCATACATAATTCCAAAATGTCATGTTTATTGGGAAAGGTTAATGCCTCATAGCCAAAAATCCACATAAAAGAGAAAATTAGCCAGCAGGGCTAACCTATTTTTATTGTCATCTCAGTTAGTAAGAAACTGGTTTCAAATGATCTTCTATCACTATGTGAGAATGATGACATTTGCAATTGCAGAAGTGGCCACGTAATTTCATTCTGGAGCTAATGAATTCCTGGTGCTTTCTTTGTTTCTCAGTTAATCCACTGACAGGCATGGCTCTGAGGTACAGAGAAGTCTGAAATCTTGGGTATGGAGCCATTGTTTCAGAAGTTAAAGGACTCTTGGGAGGACTAGAAATTGGAAAACCCACAAGGAAAGGCACACTACCAAATATTCCTGCATGCACGATGATGTTGTGTGATGGATAAGTAACATATCAAACCCGACATGCTGTTTTGTACCAAGACTTAAGACAGAACTACATTGAATATCTCAATTTCAAGAATATATAAATGCACTCAATGGACACATTTTCATCATAGCATCTCAATATGCCATTGGCCTTCAAGTTAAATTGTGCTTGGGTTGCCAATAAGTCATTGGCCACTGATGAACACATTATATTTAAGTGCACTTTCTAGAAGCATATGCATTCTTATTTTACAGTGTGTATCAGAAACTTACTAGCTATTCAATTAGCTGCCTTCCTTTCCCTCCAGGGCAAGTAGTCAGACTATATTTTCTAGTCTTCTTTTAAGTTAGGTCTGGCCATGTAGCTGAGTTTTGGTTACTAAAATGTGTTCCACCTCCACACTTGGCCCATGACATCTTCCGAGGCACGAGCTTCTACACTCTTACATCTTGTGCTGGTTTGAGGCAGTTGGGCACAGTGAATTTGGAAGGCATGTTTTGAAGATGCAGAAGCCAAAATATAAAGAAGTCTGGGTCCCTATTCAAAGGAAGCTGTACTCTAGTTAGGAACACTTGCTGTGGTCTTTACATACACGAGAAACAATTTTCTCTTGTGCATGAGCCATCACACATTTTGGAATTCATCTGTTCCAATTGTTGGCATTACTTTAATTAACATGCAATGTATTTCTCACATATAATTGGATACTCCACCAGAGATGCCCATTTACTATTGCAGATGCTGCTTTCACAAGTTGATTTTGGTTCCTTTCCCTCCTTTTTTTTTTTTTTTTTAAATACAGATCCTAGATCATATCACCCTCTTTTAGCTCCTTACCACTTCATTGTGCTCACTACTTGATCCTGGTTCCTTGTCTCCATCGTCTTGTTTTAGAGATCACTGGTGGCAAGGTGTGTGAGACAGCAAGAGAGAGGGCAAAGGCAACATAAACCTCCGCCTCACTATTCCTGTTCCTGCCCACTCTACCAATCATTCCTTCATCTATCCCTTTCTCTCCTCACTCTTTATCTTCCTTGGATGCTATTCCTTTAGGTCATCACTTCATAAAAATTTTATTCTTATTTCTCACAATGCTAGAGCTTCATTACTGCTGTTGGTTATAATCTTAACTCCCTCTGCTCAACTAGTCTGTGGTTATACCTTATTCCCTCCATCATGAGCAATCTCATCATATGAATGTATACTTTTAGATGTAACAGAAGGCACAAGGGTAGGAAGATCATATAAAGAGTGCAGAACAAGAAGAAAAGAATCCTAAGACATATCAACCAGGGCAGTGTTGAGTCATAAAAGCCAAAGGAAGGGATTGTTTAATGAAAAAGAGAAGAGTTGATTATCTTGGGTGTGGCTGAGATGTCAGGACCCAGAAGAACTGTCTCTCCTCTTTGGCAATGCAGGTCATCAGTGACCACCATGAAAGCAATTTGGATGAAGTGATCAGAAAGATGTTATCCTGCAAATATGTTAGACAGTTAGTGGGAGATGCAGGAAAAAAAAAAGAAAGAAATTATATATAGAAAACTTTCTTGAGTATTTTGTGAATGATAAGAAAATTAGAGGCCTAAAGAAACAGAGCAAAAATATAAATGCCTTCATGGAAAAGTGGAACTGATGAAGGAAATGGTTGTCAAGGCATGGATATGCATGCAGACTTACAGACTCAGGCTGACGGCGATGTAATGAAGATGGTCCTGATCAAAAGAGTAGACACATGGAAACGAAGGGGAGAAATAGAAAATATAAATCAAGAGGGCTAGCAGCAAATTGTTCTACTAAATAATTATGCCTATAAATGAGCCTGGTGGCATTTTTTCCTCTAAGAAAGTCATAGTCTCATAAATAAGGAAACATTATTTTGAGTGATCAGAGAGAGAAAGAGGGAGATGAGAATTGTAGCAACATTTAAATTTATACATATACATGTTTACATATATTTATTTACACAGTAGAGAGGTTCACTGTTAAAAGCCTATTGAAGTGGAACTGAAATGTTGAAAATATAAGTGGGTCTCCAGCTTTGTCAGAATATAGAATGAGGTGAAAAAAATATCATTTGTTTGTTCTTTGCATACCTGAGCATTCCATTGCTACTACCACAATTGTCAATGATGTTCTGGTCTTACTTGTTAAAAATCACAAGACATTGACAAAGTCAGTACTTTATAGCACAAGAATGCTATGTAACTTTAGCTCAACTACACAAAAATGGAATCAGAAAATATTCAGAAAGATACTGACTTTCATTCTGACAAGCAGACTATATAATATGCATCACTCTGATGTCTGTACCTCAAAAAAAAGGAATCATCAGGGAATAAAATAAATTTATCTTTAGCTGCAATGATTCTAATATAGAACAATCTTGAAGTAATAGGACAGCAATGAACAAATCATTTAATAATATGTGTCTATGATAAAAGCAGAATATTTATTAAAACTTATCTTTTTATCCTATTCTACAGCTAAATAAGTGAAATGTTGTTTAGTCATTATGTCGTATCCAAGTCCCACAACTTACCTTGATTCAATTCAACCCAATTTAGCTCCTAGTCAACTCAAGAAATATGCATTTATCTAGGAAGCCAAAATCATGCCAAATCTTGGATCTTTAAAATAATTTATTTTTTCACATTTATAAATAATATAAATAATACATTATTTATTTTCAGTTCAGTTCAGTTGCTCAGTTGTGTCCGATTCTTCATGACCCCATAGAGCACAGCACGCCAGGCCTTCCTGTCCATCACCAACTCCTGGAGTTTACTCAGACTCATCTCCATTGAGTCGGTGATCAATGTTGTCATCTCATCCTCTGTTGTCCCCTTCTCCTCTTGATTTCAAGTTTTCCCAGCATCAGGGTCTTTTCAAATGAGTCAGCTCTTCACATCAGGTGACCAAAGTATTGGAGTTTCAGCTTCATCAGTCCTTCCAATGAACACTCAGGACTGATCTCCTTTAGGATGGACTGGTTAGATCTCCTTGCAGTCCAAGGGACTCTCAAGAGTCTTCTCCAAAACCACAGTTCAAAAGCATCATTCTTTGGTGCTCAGCTTTCTTCACAGTCCAACTCTCACATCCATACATGATTACTGGAAAAACCATAGCTTTGACTAGATGGACTTTTGTTGGCAAAGTAATGACTCTGCTTTTTATTTTACTGTCTAGGTTGGTCATAGCTTTCCTTTCAAGGATATAATATATTATATTGTGTTTATTAAATATATTATTACACTTATTTAAATTTATTTTATTAAATTTGTTTATGATATACCATAATATATTAACAACCAACATTATTAATTACTATTTAAATTAGTAATTAACATTTAATTAATAGTAATATTCAATAATATAGAATTTAAATATTTAATATATTATTATATTAAATATATAATATAAATAAATATGATATCATGTAACAGTATAAATTATTATATATTATATAATAAAATATAAATACCAATATTATTACAGAATAATATTACATAATATAATCTATATTATGCAATAATATAAATAATAGTAAAATAAAATAATAATAAAATAAAAATTTTGCAATTATATAAAAAGATTATATGTATATAATGTTATATATTAAAGAAGGCGAAATGGCAGTTCAATCCAGTATTCTTGCCTGGAAAATTCTGTGGACAGAAGAGCTTTCTGGGCTAGAGTCCATGGGGTTGCAAGAGTCAGACATAACTTAGCAACTGAGCACAGTGTTATGCATAACATTATAAAATATTGTATTGTATATATACGTATATTGTATATATATACACATGTATAATGCTCAAAATTCTCCAAGCCAGGCTTCAGCAATATGTGAACCATGAAATTCCAGATGTTCAAGTTGGTTTTAGAAAAGGCAGAGGAACCAGAGATCAAATTGCCAACATTCGCTGAATCATCAAAAAAGCAAGAGAATTCCAGAAAAACATCTACTTCTGTTTTATTGATTATGCCAAGGCCTTTGTCTGTGTGGATCACAATAAACTGTTGAAAATTCTGAAACAGAAGGGAATATCAGACCACCTGACTTGCCTCTTGAGAAACCTATATGCAGGTCAGGAAGCAACAGTTAGAACTGGACATGGAACAACCGACTGGTTCCAAATAGGAAAAGGAGTCCAACAAGGCTGTATATTGTCATCCTGCTTATTTAACTTCTATTCAGAGTACATCATGAGAAACACTGGACTGGAGGAAACACAAGCTTGAATCAAGATTGCCGGGAGAAATATCAATAACCTCAGAAATGCAGATGACACTACCCTTATGTCAGAGAGTGAAGATTAACTAAAGAGCCTCTTGATGAAAGTGAAAGTGGAGAGTGAAAAAGTTGGCTTAAAATAAGCTCAACATTCAGGAAATGAGGATCATGGAATCTAGTCCCATCACTTCATGGGAAATAGATGGGGAAACAGGGGAAACAGTGGCTGACTTTATTTTGGGGAGCTCCAAAATCACTGAAGATGGTGATTGCAGCCAGAAATTAAGAGACGCTTACTTCTTGGAAGGAAAGTTATGACCGACCTAGACAGCATATTCAAAAGCAGAGACATTACTTTGCCAACAAAAGTCCGTCTAGTCAAGGCTATGGTTTTTCTAGTAGTCATGTATGGATGTGAAGGTTGGACTATAAAGAAAGTTGAACACTGAAGAATTGATGCTTTTGAACTGTGGTGTTGGAGAAGACTCTTGAGAGTCCCTTGGACTGCAAGGAGAGTCAATCAGTCTGTACTGAAGGAGATCAGTCCTGGGTGTTCATTGGAAGGTCTGATGTTGAAGCTGAAACTCCAATACTTTGGCCACCTTATGCGAAGAGCTGACTTATTTGAAAAGACCCTAATGCTGGGAAAGATTGGGGCAGGAGGAGAAGGGGATGACAGAGGATGGGCTGATTGGATGGCATCACCGACTCAATGGACATGAGTTTGGGTAAACCCCAGTAATGGTGATGGACAGGGAGGTCTGGTGTACTGCGATTCATGGGGTCACAAACAGTTGGACATGACTGAATGACTGAACTGAACTGAGGGCTACATTACCAGGGTATGAAAACATCCTCTTGGAACTTGGAAATTTTAGCAAGAGAGCTCATTATAGGAATGGCACCAGTAAAAAGAAAAGCATGTGCCAAATGTGTGTTTGGGGATATTCTGGAGAAATAGATATTTTTCATAATTACAGCTACCATATAACTGATACCTTTTAGTGTTGTTGGTAACTTCATATAGATGAAACTTTAGAAATTTTGTCTTGTAATTGTGCAAGTTGAAATGGGTTCTGGAATCTCTGCTTTCTCTGTTGCTCTAGAAGAACACTGGGGAGTTGGGATGGGAAAGATAGGATTGGTACCTTAACTAGAGGCTTAAGGATGTTAGGAAGAAACTGGTGGTCTAGGGGAAACACCTCATGGCTGTGTATCGCTTTTCCAGGCTTGCCATAGCTAAGTATCACAAACTGAGTGACTTAAAACAACAGGTTTGTTGTCTTACAGTTCTGGAGGCCTGTTATTGCTGTTTAGTTGTGAAGTCACGTCCAATTCTTTGCTACCTCATGGGTTGCAGCATGTCAGACCATCCTGTCCCTCACCATCTCTTGGAGTTTGCCCAAATTCATGTCCACTGAATCAGTGATGCCATCCAGCCATCTCATCCTCTGTTGCCCTCTTTTCCTGCTTTCAATCTTTTCCAGCACCAGGGTCTTTTTCAGCGAGTCAGCTCTTTGCATCAGGTGGCCAAAGTATCGGAGCTTCAGTTTCAGCATCAGTTCTTCCAGTGACTAATCAGGGTTGATTTCCTTTAGGATTGATTGGTTTGATCTCCTTACCATACAAGGGACTCTCAAAAGTCTTCTCCAGCACCACAGTTTGAAAGCATCACTTTCATTCGAAAGAATCCAAAGGGTTAGGCTTGCTCTGAAACCTGTAGGGAGGAATCTTTCTTTGCCTCTTTCCAACTTCTGGGATCCTTGGCCATCCTTGGTGTTCCTTGGCTTTTTGCTGTATCACTGCAAACTCAGTCTTGATGGTCACATGATGTTCTCCTTGTGTGTCTGGAGTTCCACATGGCACTCTCCTCTTCTACATAAACACCAGTCATGTTGAACTAGGGCCCACTCCAAAGACCTCATCTTAAATATATTAATCAGCAAAGGTCTTATTTTCCAATAAGATCATGTTCACAGGTACCAAGGGTTAAGAGTTCAATATTTCATTGGGGACAAAATTCAGCTCATAACACCAGGTAGGACTCAGATACTTTTCTACAGAGAATGAGATGTAATATTCTGTATTGTGTTATCAGCAGAGCTGTTCTCTGTCTAATGTGACTAGTGCTGTTATCCCCAAATCTTCAATAAACTTCTCTCACCTCCTGATTGAGTAGCATGTTTACAAACTTAAGGTAAAAGATCTTTGTTCCAAACCTTAACCAGTATGGGACAGAGAGAAGAAACAGATAGTATGGGACAGAAGAGAGAAGAGTTGAGTGCTGAGTAATATAGAATACAAGCTAAGTTTCTGTAACAAAGAACACACAAACGCAGTGGTTTACATAAAACAGAAGTTCAATTCTCTCTCATCTCACAGTCCAAGGGTCAGTCATTGGTCCAAGTCAGACAGGCAACTCTCCACCAGGTCAACAAGGGACCCAAGTTAGTGAGCATTTATGGGTCCAAGTTGACTAAGTTATTATTTACCAACTTCTAACCAGCATAAAGTGAAAAATAGAACAAAAGGCAGACAGCTTCTTTTTAGAAGGCAATGATTCAGAAGGTGCAAACATTGTCTTCTCTTAAATATCACTGGCCAAAACAAGGTCAGATAGTCCCATCTTGGTGCAAAAAAACCCTGGGAAATATAGTCTCTATCTTACCAAGGCTGTGCCTTCCTGAAGCCTGGTAGGAGGGGAATTCTAAGTCAAATGAGTGAGAATGGATACTGGGATGGAGGAGCAATTAGCTATCTTTGCCAAGGATAACAATAACATGAGTGAGACCAAGAGTTTACTGAGAATAAGAAATTGTTAGAAGTAACCAAGGTAAACCCCAGGAATTCTCATAGATCCCAGCACTTTCAAAAGATAGCATAACAGTCAAAAGTGTACATTGGGGAGCTAAGTGTAGCATTTGGCAAGGGCCTAATCAATGTTTGTTTGTTTTCTTTTTTAAATTTTGAAAGCATGCAGTGACTATAGCTGGTAAATAGATTTTATATAGTGAAAGAGGGAGCTTATGTTGGAATTAGCACTAGAAAAGTGAAAAAGAGGCAGCTGCAGTAAACTACAGTAAAGCAATGTAATACATTTGGCTTTAGTAAAGGAGAAGAGTCTTCAAAGTTGATTTGTAATCAATTAACACATATTTATTGGAAAACAAGCAAGTAAAGAATTTTGGAGAGAAGTTATAGAGAAATACAAGGGATAGGAAAAGAAGCAAATGAAATCATCTTTATCTTGAGATTTACAGCAAGGCATTAAATTTCTAACGATAATGTTGATTTATATATATATATGATATGTATATATATATGATGTGTATAGATGTATATATATGTATACATCCTATAGTATTATATGTATCTTATAAAGTTCTAGTAGCAAGACCCAATAAGGAGATGAAAATCTTCTGAGTAATGAACTTAACATATTGTTTCCTAAACCGTTTTGAAATAGACATTCATTTGGATATATAAATAATTTAACATTTGTTTAAAAAACAGTTTAAGAAAATCTACCAGAACTAACACACGCACACACACAAATGTCCTTTTCAACATAGGGGGTTGGAATGCAAAAATAAGAATTTGAGAGATACGTGGAGTAGCAAGCAAGTTTGGCCTTGGAGTACAAAAATGAAGCAGGGCAAAGGCTAACAGAGTTTTGTGAAGAGAACACGCTGGTCATAGCAAACACCCTCTTCGAACAACATAAGAGATGAATTTACACATGGACATCACCAGATGGTCAATACTGTAGTAGATTGATTATATTCTTTGCAGTTGAAGATGGATAAGTTCCATACAGTTAACAAAAACAAGACCAGGAGATGACTGTGGTTCAGATCATGAATTCCTTATTGCCAAATTTAGACTTGAATTGAAGAAAGTAGGGAAAACCACTAGACAATTCAGGTATGACCTAAATCAAATCCCTTATGATTATACAGTGGACGTGACAAATAAATTCAAGGGATTAGCTCTGATAGAGTGCCTGAAGAACCATGGATGGAGGTTTGTGACATTGTACAGGAGGCAGTGATCCCCAAGAAAACCATCCCCAAGAGAAATAAATGCAAAAAGGCAAAATTGTTGTCTGAGGAGGTCTTACAAATAGCTGAGAAAAGAAGACAAGCAAAGGAGAAAAGGAAGATGCATCCATCTGAACTCAGAGTTCCAAAGAATATCAAGGAGAGATAAAAGCCTTTCTAAGTGATCAATGCAAAGAACTAGAGGAAAACAATACAATGGGAAATACTAGAGATCTCTTCAAGAAAATTAGAGACACCAAGGGAACATTTCATGCAAAGGTGGGCACAATAAAGGACAGAAACAGTACAGACCTAACAGAAGCAGAAGGTATTAAGAAGAGGTGGCAAAAATACACAGAAGATCTATACAAAAAAGATCTTCATGACCCAGATAACCATGATAGTGTGATCACTCACCTAGAGCCAGACATCCTGGAGTCTGAAGTTAAGTGGACCTTAGGAAGCATCACTACGAACAAAACAAGTGGAGAAGATAGAATTCCAGTTGAGCTATTTCAAATCCTAAAAGATGAGGCTGAGAAAGTGCTGAACTCAGTATGCCAGAAAATTTGGAAAACTCAGCACTGATCACGGGACTAGAAGAGGTTAGTTTTCATTCCAGTCCCAAAGAAAGGCGATGCCAAAGAATGTTCTAAGTACTGCACAATTACACTGATCTCACACACTAGCAAAGGGATGCTCAAAATTCTCCAAGCCAGGTTTCAACAATACTTGAACTAAGAACTCCCAGACTTTCAAGTTGGAGCTAGAAAAGTCAGAGGAACCAGAGATCGAATTGCTGACATCTGTTGTCAAAAGAATTCCAGAAAAACATTTATTTCTGCTTCATTGATTACATGAAAGGTTTTGACTGTGTGGATCACAACAAACTATGGAAAATTCTTCAAGAGATGGGAATATCAGACCACCTTACCTATCTTCAGGGAAACCCGTATGCAGGTCAAGAAGCAACAGTTAGAACTGGACAAGGAACAACGAACTGGTTGTAAATGAGGAAAGGAGTACGTCAAGACTGTATATTATCACCATGTTTATTTAACTTTTATGCAGAGTATATCACACAAAATGCTGGGCTGGATGAAGCACAAGCTGGAATCAAGATTGCCAGGAGAAATATCAATAACCTCAGATATGCAGATGACACCCACCCTATGTCAGAGAGTGAAGATGAACTAAAGAGCCTGTTGATGAAAGTGAAAGAGAAGAGTGTAAAAGCTGGCTTAAAACTCAACATTCAGAAAATGAAGATCATGGCATCTGGTCCCATCACTTCATGGAAAATAGATGGGGAAATAGTGGGAACAGTGACAGATTTTATTTTTGGGGGCTCCAAAATCACTGCAGATGGTGACTACAGCCATGAAATTAAAAGACACTTGCTCCTTGGAAGAAAAGCTATGACCGACTTAAAGAGCATTGAAAAGCAGAGACATTACTTTGCGGACAAAGGTTCATTTAGTCAAGGCTATAGTTTCTCCAGTAGTTATGTATGGATGTGATAGTTGGACCATAAAGAAAGCTGAGTGTTGAAGAATTGATGCTTTTAAACTATAGTGTTAGAGAAGACTCTTGAGAGTCCCTTGGAATGCAGGGAGTTCAAGCCAGTCAATCCTAAAGAAAATCAGTCCTGAATATTTATTGGAAGGATTGATTCTGAAGCTGAAACTCCTTTGGCTACCTGAAACTCTTATGACTCATTAGAAAAGACCCTGATACTGGAAAAGATTGAAGGCTGGAGGAGAAGGGGCTGATAGAGGGTGAGATGGTTGGATGGCATCACTGACTGGATAGACATGAGTTGAGCAATCTCTGGGACTTGGTGATGGACAAGGAAACCCGGTGTGCTTCAGTCCATGGGGTCACAAAGATTAGGAGACAACTGAGTGACTGAATGGAACTGATTACAAATATAGCGCTTAATGGTGAAACATCCAAAGTTTTCCCTCAGCTTGAGAACAGCCAAAGATAATTACTATTACAATATATTGTAGGCTGTTGCCAATACAATCAGGCAAGAAAATGATTATATTCTATTCTCCCTAAAATGTAAAATAATTGAGAAATAGGACTGTAGGTTGTTTTTTTTGTTGTTGTTTGACCACATAATTGTGTATGTAGAAAATGTAAAATAAGTTTATAAGGAAACTGCTAGCACTTAGCAGCTGAATTGCTGAATAAAATGGGAATATAAAATCAATTTTATTTTTATATACCAGTAACAAAATGAAAATAAAATTTTAAAAGATAGCCCAGCAAGAAATCTATGAAAGATATTTAGCACTTCCACACTGAAAATAACATTATTAAAGTTTTTAAGAAGTATTGAAATAAGAAATGCAGCATGCTCATTGATTGGAAGAAAAAATGTCAAGTGTCAAACCTCTTTGAACTGTTCTATAGACTTATCACAATGTCAATTAAAATCAGGAAGTTGTTCATGGGAAATGACATTCTTTAATAACATTTCTATTGAAGACCAAGAAGAGTTAAGTCAATTTCAATTAGTAAAACAAAGCAAGAGGATTTACTATACCAGATTTCAAGACTTATTGAAAACTAATAATGACAGTTGGTATTAGCTCAAGGATAGATAACTAGATGGACCAAGTAATGAGAAAAATTGCCATCTTCTTCTAAGAAATTAACCACACACCCAGATGCCAGATTGATGTCAAAGGTGATATGATAGTACAGTGGAATGTCTTTTCATTAAGTGATGCTGGTTCAACTGACATCCACTTGGAAAAATGTAAGCTTGATCTCAAACCATACACAAAAACCAAATCCAGGTATATTGAAGATCTAAATTCAAAAGGTAAAAGATAAAATGACTTTCAGAAAGAAATATGGGATAGTATCTTTGTTACCTTGAGTATGTTACCTTGAAATTGGCAAAGAACTTTACAGAAAAGAAAAAAAATGGATAAATTGAACTATGTTTACATTATGAACTTCATTTTTTAAAAAGACACTTTACTGAACTGAGAAGAAAAGCCTCATCAGGGGATATAATATTTGCATATATCTGGAAAATGACAGTATCTAGAACTCACAAAGAATACCTACTAACCAGTAAGAGTTAATCACCTCAAAAGAAAACTGGACAAAAGCCTTGAGGGCATATCACAAAGAACATATCAAAATGGCCAATAAACATATGAAATAATAATAACACATGAAATAGCAACAAACATATGAAAAAGTACCAAACTTTGAGGGAAACTCATGAGGGAAATGTAAATTAAAAGCATAATGCTGTAGCATTATGTATTATTATAATCCATACTCATATGAGTGATTAAGAAGGAAAAGTCAGACACATTCATGTGTTGAAAAGGATTTGAAATAATCTGAACTTTCCAGTACTGATGTGGGGGTAGAAATTGGTAAAACCATTTGGAAACTCCTTGGTAGCATCTATGGTTTTTCTAGCAGTCATGCACAGATAAGAGAGTTGGACCATAAAGAAGGCTAAGCACTGAAGAATTGATGCTTTTGAATTGAGGTACTGAAGAAGACTCCTGAGGCTCCTTTGGACTCAAGGAGATCAAAACAGTCAATCCTAAAGGAAATTAACCATGAATCTTCATTGGAAGGACTGATGTTGAAGCTGAAGCTCCAATACTTTGGCCATCTGATGTGAAGAGATGCCTCATTGGAAAAGACCTTGATGCTAGGAAAGACTGAGGGCAGAGGAGAAGGGGACAACAGAGAATGAGATGGTTAGAAAGATTACCAACTCAGTGGACATGAATTTGAGTAAACTTTGGAAGACCGTGAAGGATGAGGAGCCTGACATGGTGCACTTCATGAGGTCAAAAAGAGTCGGATATGACTTAGTGACTGAACAACAATTACAGTATCTAATAAGCTGAAAATATACATAACCCATGACTCAAAAATTCTACTCCTAAATATGTATTCTATTGAAATGGGTACATATTTTCACTAAAAGACGTGTATAAGGATTCTCTTGGCAGCAATATTTATACTAATCAAGAGCTGGACTTTGTCAAATGCAAGAATGTCAAGAGTAGAAAGATGAGTTAATTAATTGTGGTATATTCTGTCAATAGATTCTTATACAGAAATGAGAATTAATGAACAGAAACTATTTGTGACAAGGGGGAGGGATCTCACAAACATGATAAGAAACACAAAAAGGGCCAGAAACAAAGATTACATAGATGATTTTATTTTTCAGTGTTGAAAATCAGGCAAAAATAATCTGTGATGTTAGGAAGTCAGGAGAGTGGTTACCCTTAGTTGAGGTCAAGTGATGAAGGGAAGTATGAAGAGAACTTCTGGGGATACTGATAGTGTTCTGTTTCCTGATTTGATAGCTGGTTACATGGACATATAGCTGTGAAAAGAAGAGAGGTAAAAAACAAAGGAGAAAAGGAAAGATATAAGCATCTGAATGCAGAGTTCCAAAGAATAGCAAGAAGAGATAAGAAAGCCTTCTTCAGCGATCAATGCAAAGAAATAGAAGAAAAGAACAGAATGGGAAAGACTAGAGATCTCTTCAAGAAAATTAGAGACACCAAGGGAACATTTCACGCAAAGATGGGCTCTGTAAAGGACAGAAATGGCATGGACCTAACAGAAGCAGAAGATATTAAGAAGAGGTGGCAAGAATACATGGAAGAACTGTACAAAAAAGATTTCCATGACCCAAATAATCATGATGGTGTGATCACTAATCTAGAGCCAGATATCCTGGAATGTGAAGTCAAGTGGGCCTTGGAAAGCATCACTATGAACAAAGCTAGTAGAGGTGACTGGAAAAGGTCAGTTTTCATTCCAATCCCAAAGAAAGGCAATGCCAAAGAATGCTCAAACTACTGCACAATTGCACTCATCTCACATGCTAGTAAAGTAATGCTCAAAATTCTCCAAGCCAGACTTCAGCAATACGTGAACCATGAACTCCCTGATGTTCAAGCTGGTTTTAGAAAAGGCAGAGGAACCAGAGATCAAATTGCCAACATCTGCTGGATCATGGGAAAAGCAAGAGAGTTCCAGAAAAACATCTATTTCTGCTTTATTGACTATGTTGAAGCCTTTGACTGTGTGGATCCCAATAAACTGTGGAAAATTCTGAAAGAGATGGGAATACAGACCACCTGACCTGCCTCTTGAGAAATCTGTATGCAGGTCAGGAAGCAGCAGTTAGAACTGTGCGTGGAACAACAGACTGGTTCCAAATAGAAAAAGGAATCCATCAAGGCTGTATATTGTCACCCTGCTTATTTAACTTCTATGCAGAGTACATCATGAGAAACGCTGGGCTGGAAGAAGCACAAGCTGGAATCAAGATTTCCAGGAAAAATATCATAACCTCAGATATGCAGATGACACCACCCTTATGGCAGAAAGTGAAGAGGAACTAAAAGCCTCTTGATGAAATTGAAAGAGGAGAGTGAAAAAGTTTGCTTAAAGCTCAACATTCAGAAAACGAAGATCATGGCATCTGGTCCCATTATTTCATGGGAAATAGATGGGAAACAGTGGAAACAGTGTCAGACTTTATTTTT
Source organism: Ovis aries (assembly GCF_016772045.2). Taxonomy (NCBI): domain Eukaryota; kingdom Metazoa; phylum Chordata; class Mammalia; order Artiodactyla; family Bovidae; genus Ovis; species Ovis aries. Next base: position 50,043,256 of record NC_056063.1, read on the forward strand.
TGGGGCTCCAAAATCACTGCAGATAGTGACTGCTGCCATGAAATTAAAAGACGCTTACTCCTTGGAAGAAAAGTTATGACCAACGTAGATAGCATATTCAAAAGCAGAGACATTACTTTGCCGACTAAGGTCTGTCTAGTCAAGGGTATGTTTTTTCCAGTAGTCATGTATGGATGTGAGATTTGGACTGTGAAGAAGTCTGAGCATGGAAGAATTGATGCTTTTGAACTGTGATGTTGGAGAAGACTCCTGAGAGTCCCTTGGACTGCAAGGAGATCCAACCAGTCCATTCTGATGGAGATCAACCCTGGGATTTCTTTGGAAGGAATGATGCTAAATCTGAAACTCCAGTAGTTCGGCCACCTCGTGCGAAGAGTTGACTCATTGGAAAAGACTCTGATGCTGGGAGGGATTGGGGGCAGGAGGAGAAGGGGATAACAGAGGATGAAATGGCTGGATGGCATCACTGACTCAATGGACGTGAGTCTGAGTGAACTCCTGGAGTTGGTGATGGACAGGGAGGCCTGGAGTGCTGCGATTCATGGGGTCACAAAGAGTCTGACACGACTGAGCAACTGAACTGAACTGAACTGAACTGATTTAGTTTTATAATCCAGTGAACTGTGCACTTAGGATGTTTTTATACTTCTACATTTAGGTTATGAAGTGAAGTGAAGTTGCTCAGTCGTGTCCGACTCTCTGTGACCCCATGGACTATAGCCTATTAGGCTCCTCCATCCATGGAATTTTCCAGGCAAGAGTACTGGAATGGGTTGCCATTTACTTCAATACAATTAAAAACATCAATTATATTACGGTTACATATCATACAAAATAATTACAAGGTGCAATTTCAGCTCTTAAGGAACTTCATAAATCCAAATAAGGAAAATGAAATCCATCCTGTAATATGATTCAAGGGACATAGAAGAAATAATTACAAGAAAAATAATATGCCACAATTTAAATGAGGAGGCTAAATCTGAGGAAACACAAACAGGAATAAAAGAATTGCAAAGATAAGCCTTTTCTTCAATTTTGATTTAGTTTGGCTACAGTGTTAGGAAAAGACATGCAATGTTATATTTTTAAATTGCATATATCTTTTAGTTTTATTTTTAAAATGTGATTTATGCCAATAGAAACTTATAATAAAAGATTCCAAGGAGATAAAACAGGCTATAGGAAATTCTGAAGCAGTTTCAATGACCAAACAATAACAATGTTTAAAAAGATCTCCCTATCAAGTGAAAGTTTGTGAAGAAGAAAGAAAACGTCCATGATTTCATAGCACTTTTGTAGCCATTGATCACCTATGCGTGGATAAAATTTGTCCTTCCAGTCTACTAATTTTTTAGTAGTCTACTAATTACTTTTTCCAGTCTACTAATTTTCCATTCTTTTTTCCCCGTGCCTGCTCAAGTAGGCATGTATATGTGGAATTAAAAGAAATTTTTTGCAATCCCAAATGCAGATCAATTATTACAACTTCCATGGCTTCAACAGAAACCTAGAAAGAAATGATCTCAAAATGCAAATAACATCACCTTATCCAACAACAAATTATAGCTCTTCTGAGTGACCTGACATGTTAACTGCATAGTAACATTACGGTTACAAAACGTAGACTCCACCATAACTTGTATGATATACTCTAAGACAGTTTACATCATGGACTTTTATGAGATCTTTTCTCAAAACAGAAATAAGTCTCTTTTGGGAGGATCTAAAAGAAGCACAAGCTGGAATCAAGACTGCCAGGAGAAATATCAATAATCTCAGATATGCAGATGACACCACCCTTATGGCAGACAGTGAAGAGAAACTAAAGAGCCTCTTGATGAAAGTGAAGGAGGAGGGTAAAAACGTTGGCTAAAAGCTCAACATTCAGAAAACTAAGATCCTGGCATCTGGTCTCATCACTTCATGGGAAATAGTTGGGGAAACAATGGAAACAGTGGAAACAGTGTTAGACTATTTTTGGGCTCCAAAATCACTGCAGATGGTGATTGCAGCCATGAAATTAAAAGATGCTTACTCCTTGGAAGGAAAGTTATGACCAACCTAGATACCTTTTTAAAAAGCAGAGACATTACTTTGCCAACAAAGGTCCATCTAGTCAAGGCTATGGTTTTCCAGTGGTCATGTATGGATGTGGGAGTTGGACTCTGAAGAAAGTTGAACACTGAAGAATTGATGCTTTTGAACTGTGGTGTTGGAGAAGACTCTTGAGAGTCCCTTGGACTATAAGGAGATCCAACCAGGCCATCCTAATGGAGACCAGTCTTGGGTGTTCATTAGAAGGACTGATGCTGAGGCTGAAACTCCAATACTTTGGCCACCTCATGCGAAGACTTGACTCATTGGAAAAGACTCTGATGCTAGCAGGGACTGAGGGCAGGAGGAGAAGGGGATGACAGAGGATGAGATGGCTGGATGGCATCACTGACTCGATGCACGTGAGTTTGGGTAAACTCCGGGAGTTGGTGATGGACAGGGAGGCCTGGCGTGCTGCGATTCATGGGGTCGCAAAGAGTCAGACACGACTGAATGACTAAACTGAACTGAAAGATTTGAAATCCTCTCTTTATTCTATCCCTGTAAAAATCATATTTGAAGGATCTGAGGTATCAATGAGCCCCTTAGTAGGTCGTCAGGCCACCTGAGAAATTCTAATGAGTTGAGAGGTTCTGTAAAATAGTTGCTCAGGAGTAAGGTTACATGTTTATTTTATACACATCACCAAAGACTTTGCAATGAGAGTATTTTCATTATTTTAATAGATTTCCAGAGTTCTACCTTTACTTTTTTCTATGCTAATGTCCAGAGGTCATTATAAAGAGAGAAATTTTAGAAAATCCTTGAATGAAAAACAAACTAAATATCCCTACTAACCAGTGAATTAGCCAAAATTTCCAGTTGACTTATTTTATTGATTTATTTGGCTTATCTGTTTTATTGATAAGTAAGAACAGCTCCCCTAGTAGCTCAGATGGTAAAGAATCTGCCTTTAATGCAGGAGATTCAGGTTTGATTCTTGGGTCAGGAAGATCTTCTAGAGAAGGGAGTGGCTACCCACTCCAATATTCTTGCCTGGAGAATTCCATGTACAGAGATGCCTGGGGGGTTCTGATCCATGGGGTCTCAAAGAGTCAGACATGACTGAGTGACTAACAATAGAACAATAATGAGCTCCAGTTTATTCTATCTGCTTTGTACAGCTAATCTTCAATGGGTAAGATCTGCTGAAATTCAGATGTCAGTAGCCAAGTCATACTTTAAAAAAAGTGAAGACAAAAAAATGACTGTGACATTAGGTTAGATGGAAACTTCTTTTAAAAAACAGTGGAGGAACACTATTTTGAGGTGTGGTTCTTTCACTTTTTGCTGTCTCAGGGACTCAATCTCATTTTTCAAGTTCTGTACCTCCTCAGTGAAGGACTGAAAAGCAGCATTTATACTGCTGAAGTATGAAAAATATACAATGAAAGGAAATGAGCAAATTTTATATTCCATGTTTGTTGCTGTAGTCTTGAGAAAGTTCCTCAAATCAAGATTTGCTTTTGAAGAGAAAAATCTCTTTAGTTCTGTGGCTATGGTTAGCTCATTATGTGGGATTACCGAACCTGTCCAACTCGAGTTGCTTGTTTCAAATACCTATTTTTCCTTGAATTTTCAAAGTGCATTATACATGTATGTAGACACAGCCAAGGGTAATGCCTTGAGCTTTCTGTTTCTTGGATTCTAACCTCAGTACCTAATATAAAGGTAGTAATATAATGACCTCCATAAAGAATTCATGTGCAGTGTAGGAGATGCAGGAGAATCAGGTTTGATCCCTTGGTTGAGAAGATCCTCTGCAGAAGGAAATGGCAACCCACTCCAGTATTCTTATCCATGACAAATTCCATGGATAAAGGAGACTGGCAAGCTAGAGTCCATGGGGTAACAAAGAGTTGGACATAACTGAACAACTGAGCACACATGGGCTTGTGTGTGCACACACGTGCACACACACACACATAAAATGATCTAGGAGATTTTTAAGACAGAGAGATTTTGAATAACCATCTCTAGTCCTTATTCACACATCACCACTTCCACCTTCGATTTTCTGCACCTACACATTCTCCAAATTAACTTTATTCTTATTCCTCATTTTCACTACAGTTCCACATGAATTTAGTCTCTCACATTCTTCTGAAAACCTCAATCTTTATTTATCTCAAATTGTTTCTTTTCCTCTGTCTCTTAGATGGTGCCATTTATATATTTTCCTCATAATTAATCTTTTTAATACTAGGTGAAAAATATCTTGGTCTAGTCTGTGGAAAGAACTGGAGTTTGTAGTAGGAAGCTGCAATTGCATTTTGTTTGAGGCAATTTGAGAGCTAAGTTAGAACTTCACTTCTGTACAGAACATTAGACTCAGCTGCTTGGAAGTTTGGGGAAAGGAAAACTACCAGAACTCTTCAACAAAATTATTCTGGAGAAAGAGCCATTGCTTCTGAACATAGCTGTCTAAGGAGACTTCATCAATTCTTAAGAGCATGTGTATTCTATTTAACTTTTTCATTTTTCTTTTTCTCTCTTGTTTCATGCTTACAGATGAGATGTAATCTTTGAGAAAACACATGATAAACCACAGATAGGCGTAGCATTTTGAGAAGTATGTCTGAGAGGTCTGAGATCTTTTTTATCTTTTGGCAACTTAGACTCAGGGAAGTGAAATGCATTGCTCAAGAATAGTATTTGGTGGACTAGGAACTGAAACACACAGCTTGACTGAGTCCTCTGGCCTTTTCGCTATTTCACTCAATGGCCAGAGTCAGATAGGGATGACAACACTTATTGTTAGTGTCCATGATTCTCATTACATTGTTGCTGTACGCTAAGTCACTTCAGTAGTGTCAGACTCTGTGCGATGCTATGGACTGTAGCCCACCAGGCTCCTCTGTCCATGGGATTCTCCAAGCAAGAATACTGGAGTGGGTTGTCATGCTCTCCTCTAGGGGATCTTCCTAACCCAGGGATCAATGCTGTGTCTCTTTTATGTCTCTTACACTGACAGGTGGGTTCCACCTAGTGCCACCTGGAAAGCCCCTTTACACTGGGGTAGAAGCAAAAGAATTTTCCGTATCAAAAAAGTTGAGACAGCTCCAGATTGAATTCTGCTATCATTTCCATCTGGCTGTGAAGAGGAAGCTACATGCTGGCACTGAGGAGAAAATGGTCACCAGAATTCTCAGACTCAGCAGAAAGGTCAGGTTAAAATGATGAAATGAAGTGTGATGTAGGGTCAGCAGTTTTGATGTCTTGGCAACCTTTGGTAAAATACGGAAGGAACTAGGTAAGATAGGGATGAAGTTAGGAATAGTTTCCTTGCAGACAGGGCATCAGTGGTTACTTGTACTGGCAAGAGATTCAGTAAAGGTGAACTGATGAACATGAATGAGGAAAGTGGTGAGGAGGAAAGGATGGATATGTTCTAGAGGGGTGACAGTGGCAAAAGAGTACTTTACATGAAAGGAATTCTTGAAGAAGTTTCATGACATTGAAAGCAAAAGGATAAAATGTTGGAAGTTGATTCACACTTAGAAGGGAATATGGCAACTGACCATGACATTAAAAAGATCCTTGCTCCATATCAATCAGAAGAAGGAAAGCACTGTTTAAACTACTTGAACAATTTCTTAAAATGAGATGAAAGACTTTACGTCTCAAAATTTCTGGTATGTAGGATGACAGTGTACTAAATAAATATTGATTTTATATTTTTTCAATTACCTATATGTTTATAACCAACAGTAAGATAGCGTTATTGTTTTGAGAAAAAAATAGACTGGTCACAGAAAAATTGTAACATTTCCTATTGATTAAGGTTTATCTGCATAATTTCAGCTTATCCAATCATTTTTACTGTTTCATAGGACTGTGCAAAATAAGAACTGCCTTTTGTTGGGTTGTCATTATTTATATTTCCACATGAGACCATTGAGCTTCAGTGGAATAGGATCATCTTTTGTACATTTCCTCCAAGATTGTCTATAGTAATTGGCACATAGTTGACTCTCAACAATTTTGTTGATTAAATGAAAGGAATATCTTCTACTTAAATCTCAAAGATTTTACATGGAAAGTATATTGAACAATATATACTATCCACATTTGTGTGTTCTTGTACTTAACATCACTGAAGAGCATAAGGATTAACTGCTACCTTTCAGTAAGACTAAAGATTTTTGAACTCTGTGGGCTTCCTTTGTGGCTCAGCTGGTAAAGAATCCACCTGCAATGTGGAAGACCTGGGTTCAATCCCTGGGTTGGGAAGACCCCTTAGAGAAGGGAAAGGCTACCCACTCCAGTATTCTGGCCTGGAGAATTTCATGGACTGTATAGTCCATGGGGTTGCAAAGAGTTGGACACAACTGAGTGACTTTCACTTTTTGTCCTTCCAAAAGAAAAGTAAAAATACTCATTATAAATAGTTGATTCCTGTTAACATTTGAATCAAGAATGTCTTGATAACAATTTTTTGACAAAACCTTTTATTTCAAACCAAATGCACGGAAAAGTATGGCCTTATTAGGGGTTTGTCTAACTGATTACTACATGTTAAAATAAGCACATCTACGGACCTAGAACATGTTTAAAACACGCCAAATCTAAAGTAGATTTTTATTTTTGGCTACAACTATTTAATCAATTTTACTGGAATGTTGGGGTAAAAGTGGATCCAGTAGACTATGCCAACTTGTCTAAAATTAATATTTGGCAAAATGCAAAAGTTTTTAGTATCTTGCCTTCTATGTTGTTTCCTCTGATCTGCACACATCAGATGAATTGTTAAAAGTCATTAGAGAACATAGATTAGTAGAAAGTGAAAAGTTTTGCTCTCTGAAGGTTATCTATTTCTTTTAGTCCAGTGCCTGAAACTATCTATTGAAAAATTGCTGAGGACTTATACGCAGCCTTACCAAGTTCATGTCACAGGCAATTAACCACATGAATTCAACCACATCAAATGAGTTATCCTGTTCAACAAGATGAGTCCATTGATCACATCAGAGCTGTGTCAGATTGCTATAAAAGTTTCTAAGACTTACAAATTCTATATATACCTTCTGTAGATGAGTTAGTGGTCCATACTGAGAGTGGCCCATTCACAGGCTAGTCTGTGTTATGCATGGTCAGCATTTTAAGCTTTTTGGTCACTAGACCTTGAACTTCTCCCCTCTTCAGCCATTTATTCTCATAGTCACATCCTTCCTCACACTCAGTACAAAGCAGGTGTTCACAAAATGTTTATTAGATAGATAAATAAGCTAACAAACTAGTAAATGATGGAGAAATCACAATATTAAAACAGAAGTATGTATGAAAGGACTACTATGAAGGGAACAGAAACTCACAAGTGAGAAGTGAGATGCCACAAAGTGAAACTGTCATTGCCTAATTGTTGCTGAAGTTGGGATTTAACATTGTGGTGGATCCTTAAGCCACGCCTCTATTCAAAATCTGTCAGGTCATATACACAATTTGTGATCCAGTTGGAATATTGTGAGGTATGGAGAGGGGTCCTTAATGATTTCAGGAAAGCTTTCCTTCAAGATAAGGTTAACAGACTAACTTCAGGTATCTATAAACCAGAAAGATTCTTCTGATTCCCTTTCCTGCCATGTAGTCTTTAGATCTCTGAGGCTTAAAATGGTGTTGTATGTTGCATTGTGTGCAAAAAAAAACAACACAACTCTGCTATAATAATAAATCTAAAATAAGATTGAAACTTATTCAAGTAAGTGTTAATAGTTTTCATACTCAGAAGATGGAGATACTGAAAACCTGATTTAGAGTAGATTGTTTTCTAAAGTCTCCTTCCCTTTTTGGCATAACTATGTATATGGCATATCTTTCCACCAGCAATATAAAAAATGGGAAACAAATATTTATTTTGTAAAGGAAATATTTTCCTTTTAGGGAAAGATCATAAAGCAAATAATTTTCCTCAAAAGTATATTTTATACATGCAGACAGCCAAAAGAGTGAAAGTGGAATTAGCAGTGAATAAAGAAGTAAATATTTTAACCAGTATTCTGTAATTTGCACGTACAAATAGGACAATGAATTATAGGATAATGAGCAAAGGAAACATAAAATGCTTAATGGCCCTGGTACTCAGTTCACTGTTGTAAAAACCTACTTTGAGTCGTGTTTAATTGAAACATATGCTTTCCAACAGTTTGCACAATTGTTTTGAAAAGTTAACCTGCCTCATATTTTACCTAAAGAAAGGATAGATAAAAGCGTAAAAAATTTGGTTTTCTCAGGAATTCTTGTGATGATTTGTCATGAAAAAAGTCTCCGTTAAATCTCTGCCAAAACTGTTTCCAGTATTCAAGTCATATTCATGTAACAGCTACTGGTCTTTCATCCCTTCTGAAGAAATAAAAATGTAGTTCAGGCCTCCAAGGGCTGGTTAACATCATGGTGACATCATTTCCAAAAGTGTTCCAGTTCCAAATGAACACAAATCCATTTAGAGTTGGGGATTACAGAGGTAAACACACACACATGCGTGCGCGCGCACACACACACACACACACACACTCAGAGTTTTATCTTCCCATTGGATACTATGGGCTATTCACTTAATTTCAACTTTGGCAGCAAACATGCAATTAAGATGCTGTGTAGGATACTATCATTTTTGACAAAATGAAAAGATTCAGTTTGGAGGTGAAAATAGGAAAGAAAATCTGTCAGGTAATTATAAAATCTTGAGCATGAAAATGGTCAGTATCCTTCATTTTATATGATAGTGTGTCCAGGAAATTTGGATGTAAATGGAAGCATCTGGAATTTTACTTTAAGGGAAATAGAGGATTTTAATTCTTAAGGAATCTTGCTTTACAAAAATTCTTCTGCAAACTGAAAGCAATTCTACCCTAATTCATTCATTGTATGCTATAGACTAATTTCTAATAATTTACATGGCAGAATTTATAGATACATTTGGAATAATTTTGATTATATGACTCAACAACTGCATATTAGGTATTGAAAAACAAATATAAAAACAAAATAAATCTATAACTAAAATGCCTAAAAATGCAATCTACTGTCAGTATAAATTTTCTTTTTTATGCAAATGGAAGAAATTATTTTCTTTGTTGGTTTCTTCACTGATTCAACAACAGCAAAAGTAATTTGATGGGTAGCTGTAGTTACAAGATAAGTTTTCAAAGTTTTCATTCAATTAAGGATTTGTAGTGTAATTTTGTCATTATTATTTATACATTTTAAGAACTTAATACAGTTTAAAACTTCAGAAGCTATCAGCTAATATTTCTCTTCTAGTGTCATCTGATTTGTGTACAAAAATTGTGGTTAAAATATGATCTTGTACAAGTATTTGGTGGCCAAATAAAGAGGAGCTATTAATTCTTTTAAACCCATAAATGCTGTTTTAGAGTAGTCTTTTTGAAACACAAAGATGATTGAATCTAGCTATAATATGTCAATAAATGTGTAGATCATGGACAACCTTTGAATAGTATCACATATTTTGAGAATTACAAGTGATGAGGCTAAGATTCTTGTCAGAGATTCTTATTCCTAATCAATCATCTGTTCAACAAAGAGATGTTAATCTTAGATTAGATCAGAAACACGAGTTACAATGAGAAAGGACTGAGTGGATCCCCAAAGACAAAGTATACCATAAGAGCTGTAGAATTATCTTTATATTTCAAAGCGGAATCAGTTCCAGGGACATTATTTCCAATATGAATGCCATTCAGTTCCCTTTACAACACCCTGCCAACTTGTCCAGCCTCTGTTCATGTCTTTTATGAAAGGAAAACCAATGTCCCTGAGGACAGACCAATTCTGAGGCAGTCAGTGGTTTGTTTTCCTTATTGATTTGAAATCTTTCTAAGCTTCTCCCTAATGGGTCAGCACGGCCAAGTAATAGAAGAGAACTTATTTCCCAAACTCCTCTGCCTACTCTCAAGCCCATCCTTCCTCTGTTTGCACCAGCCCTTTCCTTTCTGTCCTCTTTTTGAAGTTTGAAAAAGGAAAGTAAGTACATACTCTTGGTGTTACAGAACATGTCAAAATGAGAAGAGAGAATGAGAGAATAATTAGGGGAGGAGAGAGGAGTCAGAAAACAGAGAGGATGTAATAGATTGAAGAAAGACCAGTAGTCTGTGGACCATGGGCCTCACACTCCCACTTGGTTGGAATTGCTCATCCAAAGAAGGTCTTAACCAGGAGGATTGGGTCAATCAATGTGGGATGAATTAAAGAGTCCAGTGGTCTATACTTGATGTTGGTCAATACTCAAGCCTTTCTGAGTAGCATCAAATACATTTTGATTGGCTTTTATTGCATTTATTTAAAAATTATTTAAATGTTAATTTTGTTTAGATAATATACCTACTTATATTCATAAGTCAAATTTGCAAACATGGAAAAATCTGTCTACTCTTTTCCCTAAACACCCACTTTACTCACTCTGGTAGCCATCAATTTTATTAGATTTTCAAATAAAAACTCATTAGGCCACCAGTAGAGACTTATAGGTCTTTAATTCCCAAACTTTGATTTGGAAACTCTGGAACAGCCATGGGGCAATTTTTGGATATACTCTTCACATATGTCTTTGCTACTTGTTTTTTTAGTTCTCAATAGTGGGTTAGTTATTCTCAGTGAATATATTTAAGAAATTGAGATACTGCTTTGTTAACTTGTCAAGGCGTTATGTATTTCATGCAGAACTTATGCATTATCTATACCATCACAGAAAATCTTTTATGAAGAAAAACTGGCTATGTTATGTTTCATGTAGCCCTTGATCTATGACTCTGTCTTAGACTTGTGTTTCATCAAAGGGAAAAAAAAAAGCAGCTTGGTACAGTTTTGTCTGTCAAAGATAGCTTCTTTAACAAAGTCTTGAGGAGACCCAATCATATTACACTGGTCTGATTCGACTCTTCCAGGCAGTATATAGAAGGGTGAAAGGTCTCTGATTCTATCATAGGTGCCCTGAAAAATAAATCTTGTGATTTGTTCATCTTCTCTCCATCTATCAAAAGGGAACTAATAACAGTCCCAGATACAGTGGTAGAAAATGGAACAAAAATTTCCCCCATGCAACCCAGTAGAAACTGGTATTTACCAGAAAGAGAGCTTATTGTCAGTCTCCCCACACACCCAACTCTACTGATTTGAAGAATAATGAACATACATAAGAGAGCAAAAGAACTGGACTCTTCGATTAGTAGAGTTAGCACTATTAGCCCTCTTTTATTTGCTGGTAAATATTGGATTTTGCCTAAAAGTTAAAATGTGGACATAAACTGAACTGGTGAATAGAGGCATGCATCTATGAATTGCTCTCTCCATGTTACTTTGCAGTGCAAAATTACTCTGTAAGCTCTGGATTTATGATCATGCATCTCACAGGTAGCTGACTTGTAGTGGAAATGGTTTAGAAATGAGCTATGTATGCAAGGCCATATATTCTTACATAGATGGATATGCAGAACAGCTAATATTATGGCATGAGGGCACTGTAATTCTATTTTGAAAGGCTGTTTGTGTGTGTGTTAACCTCAGGTGACCAAATTGGGTTCTATCTCCTCCACCAATGTGCTAGTTTCATCAGCGCTGTCTTCTTCATGATGTCATTGTGGAATGAATGGCCAATATGATTCTCGGTTTAACAAAGATTATTACCCAGAAATGAAGTGGAAGAGTACATTGGTCAGGACATGAATCCTGCTCTACGTCTGTAGTGTGTTCATAGGGGCCAATGTGGTGGGAGGTTTCTGCCCCATATGGTCATTCAGGAATCCAGACTCAAAGGATCCACCATCCTGTGATTATATCACCTGGAACACACAGTCCCCTTTGTCATCACATCAAGAGGAAAGAGTGCAAGAATATCTCACACCCATGCTTGTGTGCTTCAGTCTGAGTCACAAGTTTACTAGAACCTATCTTCTAGTCACAAATTACAGAGTCGACTCTTCCTATTACTTGTGGAATGCACACATCTCTTCCTTCCTCAAGACCTCCTCTAAGAGACCTCTTTCTCCTCCTTTGAGACAATTCAATCCCATTTAGACATAGCATTGAACTCAAGTCTTCAAATTTCTGGATTCACAACAGTCCTTACATTAGATGTGAATGTAGTCTGTCTTGGTCTGGAAACTTCGTTGTAAAAATACAAGTTATCTGCTTCTCAACACTCCCATTGTCCTTCAACACACACACACAATATAGTAGCAGAAAAGGGAAATTGTAAAAAAAAAAAACAACCAAAAACCTCAAAATTTTAGTTGCTCAGAACAACAAATACTTATTTTTGCTCTCAGATACTTCCAGAAATAGGAGTGTTCCAAGATTGACACAAACTGTAGTCTTTGGGAAAACTCCTTAATTAGCTGAACCCTATGGACTCTGACTTTGCCTTCTTTTTAAAAAAATTAGCATATTTTAAAATTGGAGTATAATTTACTTACAATGTTGTGTTAATTTCAAGTGTATAGCAAAGTGAATCAGTTACATATATATATACACACACACATATAGATACATATATATCTATATCTATCTGTGTGTATATATATATACACAAATATATGTATATAAATATAATAAAATATATACTTATATATATGTAATATTTATATTTATATCTCCACTCTCTTTTGGATTTAACCTAAAAGTTAAACACTTTTATCCAGTGATTTTCTTTTATATCTTCCAAAATCCCTGGTAAACCAAATTCCTGAAACTTTTTTTTTGGATAAACTTTTTTTTTTTTGGTTCAGCCTTCTTGGCACTTTTTCTTTTTGCCCTTATTCTTATTGGCCATCTCAGAATTTGGCATTCAGTAATATGCCCATGTTGGGGGCTGAGCAACTTTTTCAGTCCACTTTCTGCTCAAGGAAGTTAGAGATCCCAAGAGTGGTTTAAAATATTCAAGAAGTCATAGATTTTTGCTTTATTTTGTTTTGTTTTGCTCCAGGCCTTAACTTCTTTGTATTACACATACCACAAAACTTATTAGTTAATCTATTTTGATTACAGTCATTTCCAAATTCCAGATTTGACAAGTGCTGTTCTTTTGTAGACTTGCTATATATTTTTGCTTTTATCTCTCTTAATATTCACTAAAACCAGACATCCTGGAATGTGAATTCAAGTGGGCCTTAGAAAGCATCACTACGAACAAAGCTAGTGGAGGTGATGGAATTCCAGTTGAGCTATTTCAAATCCTGAAAGATGATGCTGTGAAAGTGCTGACTCAATATGCCAGCCAATTTGGAAAACTCAGCAGTGGCTACAGGATTGGAAATGGTCAGTTTTCATTCCAATCCCAAAGAAAGGAAATGCCAAAGAATACTCAAACTACGACACAATTGCTCTCATCTCACAAGCTAGTAAAGTAATGCTCAAAATTCTCCAAGCCAGGCTTCAGCAATACGTGAACCATGAACTTCCAGATGTTCAAGCTGGTTTTAGAAAAGGCAGAGGAACCAGAGATCAAATTGCCAACATCTGCTGGATCATGGAAAAAGCAAGAGAGTTCCAGAAACATCTATTTCTGCTTTATTGACTATGCCAAAGCCTTTGACTGTGTGGATCCCAATAAACTGTGGAAAATTCTGAAAGAGATGGGAATACCAGACCACCTGACCGGCCTCTTGAGAAGCCTATATGCCAGTCAGGAAGCCACAGTTAGAACTGGACATGGAACAACAGACTGGTTCCAAATAGGAAAAGGAGTCCGTCAAGGCTGTATCTTGTCACTCTGATTATTTAACCTCTATGCAGAGTACATCATGAGAAACGCTGGACTGGAAGAAGCACAAGCTGGAATCAAGATTGCCGGGAGAAATATCGATAACCTCAGATATGCAGATGACACCATCCTTATGGCAAAAAGTGAAGAGGAACTAGGAAGCCTCTTGATGAAAGTGAAAGAGGAGAGCAAAAAAGTTGGCGTAAAGCTCAACATTCAGAAAATGAAGATCGTGGCATCTGGTCCCATCACTTCATGGGAAATAGATGGGGAAACAGTGGAAACAGTGTCAGACTTGATTTTTTGGGCTCCAAAATCACTGCAGATGGTGACTGCAGCCATGAAATTAAAAGACGCTTACTCCTTGGAAGGAAAGTTATGACCAACCTAGATAGCATATTGAAAAGCAGAGACATTACTTTGCCAACAAAGGTCCTTTTAGTCAAGGCTATGGTTTTTCCAGTGGTCATGTATGGATGTGAGAGTTGGACTGTGAAGATAGCTGAGTACCAAAGAATTGATGCTTTTGAACTGTGTTGTTGGAAAAGACTCTTGAGAGTCCCTTGGACTGCAAGGAGATCCAACCAGTCCCTTCTAAAGGAGATCAGCCCTGGGTGTTCTTTGGCAGGAATGATGCTAAAGCTGAAACTCCAGTACTTTGGCCACCTCATGCGAAGAGTTGACTCATTGGGAAAGACGCTGATGCTCAGAAGCATTGAGGGCAGGACGAAGAGGGGACGACAGAAGATGAGATGGCTGGATGGCATCACTGACTCGATGAATGTGAGTTTGAGTGAGCTCCAGGAGATGGTGATGGATGAGGAAGCCTGGCGTGCTGTGATTCATGGGGTCCCAAAGAGTCAGACACAACTGAGCGACTGAAGTGAACTGAACTGAATATTCACTATCACTGTATTAGTGCTTCCCATGTGGCACTAGTGGTAAAGAACTCATCTACCAATGCAGGAGATGAAGAGACCCAGGTTTGATCCCCGGGTTGGGAAGATGGGCATGATGAACCATTCCAATATTCTTGTCTGGAGAATCCCCTTGACAGAGGAGAATGGTGGGCTCCAGTCCAAGGGGTCATAGAATCAGACATGACTGAAGTGACTTGGCAACTCACATATGCACATCAGTATTAGATAATGGCCTTTGGAAACAGAATTTGCCCATTTTATTTTTTACCTTGAGCCTGCTTTAATTTTTATGGTTAACACCAAGCGAAATGGACATGTTTTGGTGTGTGGAGTCTATGAGTTTTAACACATATAGATTACTGGAACTACCATCACAATCAGGATGAAAAACAGTTTCATCTCCCTCCATATCCCCAAAATGCCTCTTTGAAGTCCCATCTTCCTCCATGATATCAATAGAGGAGTGTCCTTTCCCGCTTTTTAATTCAGAATGTGAGGATATCTGCTGTCATCTACTTTTCAGAGTCCTAAGATGGTTGCTTGACTTCTTTCAGGATTTTATATTTGCATTCAGTGGGATAAATGGAAAAGAATCAATTGCTTGGTCTTGTCTGGAACCAGAATTTCACTGAAGTGTTTTGAATAAGGGGACTTTAAAGCATAGCAGCTATAATGAAGTGTGGGGAAATAAAAGTCAATGGAAAGGATCTAGGTCTTTCCTTAGTTTAAATTCCAATTAAGAAGACAAAGCAAATAGCCATATACCATCAAAGCAAAGCTATTTTTTTTTTTTGCAATTTTAGTTTTTTATTTTTTTAAATTTTAAAATCTTTAATTCTTACATGCGTTCCCAAACATGTCTAGAGTGTCTAATCACTCAGTTATATTTGACTCTTGGCAACCTCATGGATTGTAGCCTGCCAGGCTCCTCTGTCCATGGGATTTCCCAGGTTAGAATACTGGAGTGGGTAGCAATTCCCTTCTCCAGGGGATCTTCCTAACCCAGGGATCAAACTTGGGTCTTCTGCATTGCAGGCAGATTCTTTACTGTCTGAGTCACAGGGGAAGTTCCTTTTTTCCTAAAGGATTTTTAATTTAATATACTTTTTTAAGCATCAAACTAGTAAGCATAGACAGAATATTGTTTTATTTCATTAAATTTATTTTTAAGTTAGTATATTTTTATTTTGGCTTACAAATAGGGGCATTGTTATATCCTGTGTTTAGAGCACCTAAAGTCAGGCCACTAGTGATATCATCAGGCAATTCCAGCTAATCCTGTCTCTAACCATCATTTCAGATTCACCAGAGAACCCTCACAACTTGAATTTTGGAACACAGTCTTCAGGCTGGGATCAATTTTGGATCACAAATACCATTACCTCTTCGTCTTCTGATCTTTCTCATCACCTACAGTCATGATATGCAACTAGAAATTTTCACATAGCAATTTACTTGGTACTCTCAGAACTAAGGAAGAGGAACAAAAGTTACCATTAAGTAACTGAGTAGAATGTGAAGATACATTGATTATCTCCTTTATTCCCCACTGTATTGTAGGTATTAGTTCACTATTACTATTCTCAACATACAGGTGAGGAAACTGAGACAGAGATTCAGTAACTTGTCCAAAGTTGCAGCACTAATTCCAAAGCTCATGTTGTCTCCTAATGCCACATGGGTCTATCCATCCATGCCACCTGTACTTGAGAAGACAGAAACAAACAGGTAACTTAGGGCTAAAGATAATTCAAGAGAGTAGGATCTCATGGAGTAGAATGGAGTGGGAAGAATGCAGGAATTTTAATAAGAGACTGAAATCCTTTATGTCTTTGTGTCTATTTTATGGGCTTCTCAGGTGGCTCAGGGGTAAAGAACCTGCCTGCTACACAGGAAACCTGGGTTTGATCCCTGGGTTGGGAAGATCCCCTGAAAGAGGAAATGGTAACACATTCCAGTATTCATGCCTGGGGAATCCCATGGACAGAGGAACCTGGTGGGCTATAGTCCATGGGGTTGCAAAGAGTCAGAGGTAACTGAGTGACTGAGCATGTGTGTATGTCTGTTCTATGTTAAAATATCTATGATATTTGAAACAAGCAATCTACTTCCAAATGTTTTTATGAACATATTTTTCTTGAGGCTGTGGTATTGGGGTACTGATGTTATACCACAACCTTTCAAACCTGTTGTCCATTTGTTTTCTGAGACTTCCTGAAACCTACCTATTAATCTTGCTTCTGTTGTTCATTCTCCATTTTTTATGCCAACATGGAAAATAAAGGATGAAGGGTTTGTCTCCTGGTTAAAAATCTATGTGAGATTTTTTTTTTTAGGCTGAATCCTAAGCAATAACGATGGCTTTACTTGGCCGGCCTCCATGGGACAAGTGCCCTCCCCACATTAGACTTGCTGCTTGGCCAGGGCAATATAGTCTCAGAAGGGAGGTGAGGTCAAGAACTCAGGTCCTTCTTGCTAGTCATGTTCTGTCATGTATTTTTATATGCAGTCCCAGGGCATTCATTCTTAGATCTCTTTATCTGACATCTTGGGCCAAGGTCTTCTTCAGATGCCTCTGCTAAGGCCTTCTTATGAGGAGAGGAAGGAGAAGACTGGAAGATAATTTTCCCCACTCTGACTCAGTACCCACTTCTGCTCTACTCCTAGTCCTTCTCTCACATCTTCCCCATGATCCTAAAGTCCATGAAACCTCCAGAGGCTTGTTCATGGAGATGACCTCCACCTCTGTGTTGTTCTACCTGACCCTGGACCAAAGTGACATTCATGGGGGAAAATGGAACAGTGTTTCCTTGGGTATTAAACATCTACTCATAACATCCATAGTAAGTGGTTAAATGCTTATTCTTTCATTTTTGACTTGTGCTTTGATTGGACTTCCCAGGTGGCGCTAGTGGTAAAGAGTCCACCTGCCAAGGCAGGAGATGTAGGAGATGCAGATTTGATCTCTATGTCAGGAAGATCCCAGGGAGTAAGAAGTGGCAATTCACTCCAGTATTCTTGCTTGGAAAATTCCATGGACAGAGGACCTGGTGGGCTACAGTTCAGGGGGGTCACAAAGAGTTGGACAGGACTGAGCAAGTGAGCACTTGATTGGCTACTCAGACCTCTGACATCTAAGCTTTTTTTCTTTTCTCTTCCATCTCATCCAAGCTCAAGACAGAAAAATGCCTCCTGGAGTTTAAATAAGACTGGAATTTGTGGACTCCACTGAATATCCTGGAATCAAACTTATAGATCTGTTTTAGGAGAAGAAGGACAATTAATCTCAACAAACATTCCCATTTATTTATCAAACTCCACTTAATTTCTCCTAAATTCTAAGTTTCATAATTGTCATCTTTGGCAAGCTTTTATGGTAGGAAATTGTTTCATAGTGATGTCTGCTATATGCTGACCAAATCATAAAGTCATTATGCTTTTACTTCATAAAAATATACAAAGAACATAAATATATTAATCAAATACAAATATTCCATTTCCCATATATACTCACATCTCTGATGAACAGCTGACTGACAGAATAAATGAATGAATGACCAAATAACCATACAGGGACCTCAAAAGTGAGACTTGGAATGAGAGCAGTAAGCAGAAAGAATGTGGTGATTATGGCGTCTGGAAGAGAAAGGAAAGAAGAAACAGAACAGCAGGTAGTAGGGAGGAGAGGAGAGGAGAGGAGAAAACACATGAAGGAAAAAAGGCAATACCTTCTGTTTTTACCTCAAAAATCAAGTTTTTGTCTCCCGATTGATGTTTTAGAAAGCTTAATATGCTTCTGAAGAACAAGACCAGGAAATTAGAGAATGTCCCCAACACTACCCTGCTGAGTTCCACCAACTCTAGTTTGAATGAAATGAAAAAAATCAAAGTACAGCTATGTTTCATTTCCAACAGAAGGTATAAGGTTTTTTCCCCTTCATTTTTTTTTCCTTCATAAAAAAATTTACCCTTTGAAAAAGTCATAGTACATCTAGGTTCACATTCATCATCTCCCTTCAGTAAAAGTAATTTTGACCAATATTATGCTGGATATCTCATTGTCTTGTCAACAACAACATGGTAATTGGTATGAATGTCCAAAAATCAAAGCCTTTCAGAAATGATAGGCTTGATTTAGCCCCACTGGCATGGCTCTCATTAATTCAGTGAGGACTGTGTAGTACAAACGTACAGATTCCTTTATTCATCACAGTAATGACCTCAGGGAGCCTCATTGAAAATGTACATGACAGATCAGGTAGGAAATGCTGTTGCCCAGATGAACAGAAAATAGCAAATGAGAGCAAGATAATATGAAGTTTACCTTAGAAAAAACATTAAGTAATCATTACTTGAATAAATTATGTATTTTATATAATCCAAAATATTCTGTACTTAAAAGCCCCAAAAGGGCAAATGCACATTTCACTAAATGTTTAAAGTTCCTGAATTAAATCTGAAAAGAATCTCTCTTCATTATTATGTGTTAACATAGATCCATTGGATTCCTTTGGGTGAGAATATTTAAATAATCTCACTTAAAAAAACCATGCAGTAGATTTCTGCTGCAGTGACCACCACCATCACTGTCTCTACTTCTCACCCATGCCCACCACAAAAGCACACTGTGCTTTGGACCTAATGTCTGTAACACTCCAAATTCATATGCTGAAATGCTAATCCTCAACATGATTCTGTTAGGAAGTGGGGCATTGAGAGGTGACCAGGTCACCAGGTCAGAGTCTTCATGAATTGGATTACTGCCCTTATAAAAGGAATTGAAGAGATCTCCCGTGACACTTCTGGCATGTGAAGATATGGCTAGACAATATCTGTATGTGAACCAGGAAGCAGAGACTCACCAGATACCAAATCTGGTGGTGCCTTGATTGTGAACTTCCTAGCTTGATAAACAAATGTTTAAGGCATCCAGTCTGTGATGAATGAACTAAAGTATGCACCCATATGTGTGTATACACACAGATTCACAGATAGGAAGTGAGGATATACTGTACAGAAATCTTTCTTGTTGTACAGTAGAGGCTTCCTAGGTGGTACAGTGGTAAAGAATCCTCCTGCTGATGAAGGTGACATGGATTCAGTCCCTGGGTTGGGAAGATCCCCTGGAGGAGAAAATGGCTACCCATTCCAGTATTCTTGTTGGGAAAATCCCATGGACAGAGTAGCCTAGTGGGCTACAGTCCATAGGGTCTCAAAGAATGGGATATAACTGAGCACACACATGCATGGCATGGCATGCACTGAAGTAGAACAGTATTGTATCACTGATAAGAGGATTGGAGGGAGAAGAACCCATAATTAGTAGAGGTAGATGAAAGCTTGGTGTGCTACAGTCCATGGGTCGCAGAGTTGGATGTGACTTAGCAACTAAACAACAACAACAATAAAGAGGAACAATAGGAGATAGATAAGTGGGGTGGGAAAAAAATTAGACAAGTGGGAAAAGTTGTAAGAGGATATGAAAGAGAGAATGATGTAGATGGGAATGATGTCAGAGCAGAATCCAGAGATGGGGTCCAGTGGAACCTCAAGTGTGCCTCACTTTGCTACAAAGTAATGAGTTCATTGGAAAAGGCAATGGCAACCCATTCCAGTACCCTTGCCTGGGAAATCCCATGGAAGGAGGAGCCTGGTAGGTTACAGATGCGAAGAGTCAGACATGACTGAGTGACTTCACTTTCACTTTTCACTTTCATGCACTGGAGAAGGAAATGGCAACCCACTCCAGTACTCTTGCCTGGAGAATCCCAGGGACAGAGGAGCCTGGTGGGCTGCAGTCTATGGGGTCGCACAGAGTGGGACACTACTGATGTGATTTAGCAGCAGCAGCAATGAGTTCATTTGAAATCTCATTCAATGAAATATAATTACTGAAGGAACAAAAGGCATTTTAATCTTTGAGACTGTCATAGAAAAGTAAGTGAGAAAGGTGAAAAGTGACTCTTTCACAAAGTTGGCTCTTATTGGTATAGCAAGGTTTAAGTTTTGAGATGCTAATTGTTGTAATATTTTGAAGTTAGGAACAGCTGTCCTCATTGATAAGAGTATTATTAGCTTAGATATCTAGTGGATCTCTTAGAATAAATGATATTAAGGGTTTTGACAAAGCTAACTTGATAGCAAGGTGAGGGGATTAAGACTTGGAATGGGCTGTTTTAAACAACAGAACAAAATGAAGCAACTTTTGGGAGTCCCTCCAAAGAATTAAAATGTTCTTAAGAAGAATGCACCCATATCTGCTTTTTTGGTGGCAACAGCATGTATAATGAACATGCATGACCATTCCACAGTGAAGGTGAAGACAAGTATCTTGTTTCAGTGACAGGCTGGGTACAACAGCGAAGACCACAGGGGTGGAGGAAGCTCAGTTTTTGTGCCTAAACTGAGAACTTTCCACTTGTCTTGAGAGTTCTCTTAATGGGTTTTACAAACTCGACTATTTCCTCTTTTATTGTATTGTGACCAGTTCTTTTGATTAACCTCTTGTGATTCAAAACAGCTTCAGAATTCCCAAACCAGGCAATGATGGCCACAGGAGAATCCAGGAGTTAAAGCAACTTGTGTAACAGAGGAAGCTTGGGTCATGCTCAGAGTAAAGTGCTTCAAAATTCAAAATAAACCAACATGAAAGAGAAAATCATCCTTGTTTCAGAGACTATAAATAATGCAGCAATCTTCCAGGAAGAAGCCAGTTTTGCGTTTAAGACCATGTTTGCTTGCTGAGCTGTGGAAAACTACATCATGTCCAGAAAGCTGGTAATCTTATTTTTTAAACTGTCTGAAATTCTCATGTCACTGCCTCCCTCGGGAGATGGAAAAGCTGATTTTGGTCTGGAACTTGTTACCTTATAGTTTTTTAGCTTATACGATGTGAAAATGTCCTTTCCTGTTTATGTGACTGTGATACTTACAAATGCCCCATTTAGCTATTTGGATAAATTCTGTTCTTATTTCTCACAAATTTTTCTTCATAACATGCGATAGACAAAGCTCTTAGTAGCCAGATACTCAAATATCAGAAATTCACCCTTGCTGAGCTCAAACATGTTAGGATTATGAGTGATGGAAAAATAAAGTACACTGAAAAGTAGCTTAGATTAAGCTCGAGGACACTGGTTGAGCACGAGCGCCCAAGGATGCTTTTGAAGGATTCACTGAATCACAGCCTGAAGCAATGTAACATCACAGCAGATAGAAGAGAAACAACTAAAGCCAAGAGAATGTACTAGTATGCAACAGCCAAGGACAGGGTGACTTAGTTTGAGCAAAATTGCTGTCTACTGCACCAGGACACAATTCTTCAAATAGCAACAAGTCCCACAGCGTAGTAACAAGTGACAGATATTAGGAAAATCCTTTAAGTTTTAACAATGTGATGTGGCTTTACAGTATTATGTATTTAGCGATTCCTATATCCAGATGGGGCTTCCCTAGTGGCTCAGATGGTAAAGAATGTGCCTGCATTGCAGGAGACCTGGTTTCAATCTCTGGATCAGGAAAATCCCCTGGAGAAAGGAATGGCTACCCACACCAATATTCTTGCATGGAGAATTCCATGGACAAAGGAGCCTGGTGGACTATGGTTCATGGGGTGACAAAGAGTCAGACACAACGAGTGACTAACACACACACGCACACACATATCCAGACAGAAGAATCACTAGTAAATCGTCTTCATTTTCAAAATAAATTAGTTGTGAGTACCCTGGACACATATAGTATTACAAGCCTAGGATAACATCATTTGCTGGAAAACAATTAGAAATGAGAAAATAGACATATTCATGCCAAATGAAATGGAATAAATGAAACAAGTGTTAAATTATGAGGGAAACTTACAAATTCCTTTTGTGCCATGGGCTCCAAAGAGGGATACTATATCCCTAATATAATTAGGGATTTTGGTAGATCTTGGTGAAAATGTCTACCAGTCATTTCATACCCTTTATCCATCTCTTTGGCAGCACTGTCCCACATAGACTCTACATCCTAGTGGTCTATCTGATGATTTGCCTGGCCATTCAGGCACTAGCAAACATGATGTGAGCAGAGACTCAGAAAGCATTTGCATTTTGAGCCTTGCTTCCATGTTCTTATTTGGAACTATGAGACTCCCATGTGAAGAAGCATAGACTAGCTAGAACAGGAGATACTATATGAAGCAAAAATGAATTGCCCAAGCTGAGGTCCTCTTAGACCAATAAGGTACCAACTGTCAGACATGTGACTGAAGTGGTCTTGAACAAATAATCTTAAATGAGCTAGGCTTGAAGAACACCAAGCCAATCCATGGAATCATTAAAAAAAAAAAAACCTGCAACTAATCTGGATATGTTTAATTATGCAACAAAACCTTACCGTTACATGCTCAATTTAATGATAATAATAATAATATTACTAACAGTTAATGGGCTACCATTTAATGTGTCAGACACTGCGCGAATATATTCAGTTTAGTTCAATCACTCAGTTGTGTCTGACTCTTTGTGACCCCATGGACTGTGGCAAGCCAGGCCTTCTCGTCCTTCACCAACTCCAAGAGCTTGCTCACTCATCCATTAATTGGTGATGCCATGCAACCATCTCATTCTCTGTTGTCTCATTGTCCTCCTGTCTCCTATCTTTCCCCAGCATTAGGGTCTTTTCAAATGGGTCAGTTCTTCACAACAGGTGGCCAAAGTATTCAGCTTCAACTTTATGATCAGTCTTTCCAATGAAAATTAAGGATTGATTTCCTTTAGGGCTGACTGGGTTGATCTCCTTGAAGTCCAAGAGACTCTCAAGAGCCTTCTCCAACACGACAATTCAAAAGCACCAATTATTTGGCACTCAGCTTTCTTTATGATACAACTCTCATATCCATACACAACTACTGGAAAAACCATAGCTTTCACTATATGGACCTGTGTTGGCAAAGTAATGTCTCTGCTTTTTAATGACAAATTGTCTAGACCACAATTCTTCTTCCAAGGAGCAAATATCTTTTAATTTCATGGCTGCAGTCACCATCTACAGTGATTCAGTTCAGTTTGGTTGCTCAGTCGTGTCTGACTCTTTGTGACCCCATGGACTGCAGCACACCAGACCTCCTTGTTCATCACCAACTCCCAAAGTTTACTCAAACTCATGTCCATTGAGTTGGTGATGCCATTCAAATATCTCATCCTCTGTCATCCCCTTCTCCTCCCACCTTCAATCTTTCCCCAGCATCAGGGTCTTTTCAAATGAGTCAGTTCTTTGCATCAGGTGGCCAAAATATTGGAGCTTCAGCTTCAGCATCAGTCCTTCCAATGAATATTCAGACTGATTTCCTTTAGGATTGACTGGTTTGGTCTCCCTGTGATCCAAGGGACTCTCAAGAGTCTTCTCCAATACCACAGTTCAAAAGCATCAATTCTTCTGTGCTCAGCTTTCTTTATAGTCCAACTCTCACATCCATACATGAATATTGGAAAAATCGTTGCTTTGACTAGATGGACCTTTGTTGGCAAAGTAATGTCTCTGCTTTTTAATATGCTGTCTAGGTTGGTCATAGCTTTTCTTCCAAGGAGCAAGTGTCTTTTTATTTCATGGCTGGAGTCACTATCTGCAGTGATTTTGGAGCCCCCCCAAATTAAAGTCTGTCACTATTTCCACTCTTTACCCATTTATTTGCCATGAAGTGATGGGACCAGATGCCATGATCTTAGGTTTTCTGAATGTTGACTTTTAACCCACCTATTTCGGTCACCTCTTTCAATTTCATGAAGAGGCTCTTTAGTTCCTCTTTGCTTTCTGCCATAGGGTGGTGTCATCTGCACCTCTGAGGTTATTGATATTTCTCCCGATAATGTTGATTCCAGCTTGCACTTCATCCAGCCTGGCATTTCACATGATACACTCTGCATATAAGTTAAATAAGCAGGGTGACAATATACAGCCTTGACATACTCCTTTCCCAATTTGGAAAAGTCTGTTGTTGCATGTCTGGTTCTAACTATTGCTTCTTGACCTGCATAGAGGTTTCTCAGGAGGCAGGTCAGGTGGTTTGGTATTCCCATCTCTTTCAGAATTTTCCAGTTTGTTGTGATCCACAGAATCAAAGGCTTTAGCGTAGTCAATGAAGCAGATGTTTTCTCTGGAATTCTCTTGCTTTTTCTATGATTCAATGGATGTTGGCAATTTTGTCTTTGGTTCCTCTCCCTTTCCTAAATCCAGCTTAAATATCTGAAAGTTCTCAGTTCACGTACTGCTGAAGAGTAACTTGGAGAATTTTGAGCATTACTTTGCTAGCATGTGAAGTGAGTGAAGTCACTCAGTCATGTCCAACTCTCTGCGACCCCATGGACTGTAGCCTACCAGGCTCCTCCATCCGTGGGATTCTCCAGGCAAGAATACTGGAGTGAGTTGCCATTTCCTTCTCCAGGAGATCTTCCCAATCCAGGGATCAAACCCGGGTCTCCCATATTGCAGGCAGACGTTTTACCAAATGAGCGTGTGTGGTGAATGCAATTGTGCGGTAGTTTGAACATTCTTTAGCATTGCCTTTCCTTGGGATTGAAATGAAATTGACCTTTTCCAGTCCTGTGGCCACTGCTATGTTTCCCAAATTTGCTGGCATATTGAGTGCAGCACTTTCACAGCATTATCTTTTAGGAGTTGAATTAGCTCAGCTGGAATTCTGTCACCTCGCTTTGTTCATAGTGATGCTTCCTAAGGCCCACTTGACTTTACATTCCATGATCTGGCTCTAGGTGAATCACTATCTTGGTTATCTCGGTCATGAAGATCTGTTTTGTATAGTTCTTCTGTGTATTCTTGCCACCTCTTCTTAATATCTTCTGCTTCTGTTAGGTCCATACCACTTCTCTCCTTTATTGTGCCCATCTTTGCATGAAATATTTCATTGCTATCTCTAATTTTCTTGAAGAGATCTCTAGTCTTTCCCATTCTGTTATTTTTCTCTAGTTCTTGGCATTGATCACTGAGGAAGGCTTTCTCCACTCCTTGCTATTCTTTGGAACTCTGCATTCAGATGCTTATATATTTCTTTTTCTCCTTTGCCTTTCACTTCTCTTCTTTTCTTAGCCATTTGTAAGGCCTCCTCGGACAGCCATTTTCTCTTTTTGCATTTCTTATTCTTGGAAATGTTTTTTTTTCACTGCCTCCTGTACAATGTTATAAGCCTCCATCCATAGTTCTTCAGGCACTCTGTCTATCAAATCCAATCCCTTGAATCTGTTTGTCACTTCAACTGTTTAATCATAAGGGATTTGATTTAGTTCATACCTGGACACTCTAGCGACTTTCCCTACTTTCTTCAATTTAAGTCTGAATTTTGCAAAAAGGTCAGGAATTTCAAATATATATATAACACATATATTTTATAATATAATTTATAATTATAAATATACAAAATATAATATATTAAATAATATATAATAATATAATAAAATATATAATATTATATATAATATAATATATAATATTATAATAAATATAATTATATAATATATAAATGTATATTATATATGTATTATATATATATATGAAATTCCTGACCTTTAAATAAGGTAGGTGTTCATAACACCATTTTACAGATATTATAATTTATGTTGTGAAGTGTGAATATAGGCATGCAAATAGGAAATAACAATGCCAAGATTCATTTTCAGCCTGTGAGTTCCATGTCCTTTCCATTTTGCCAGGTTGCTGACTGCATGGCTTCTTGAGTAGGACTGAGGCACAGACTCTGATGGGCTGCTCAGGTTTCCCCAAAGTGGTAAAGCCTTTCACACTCAAACTACTCAAGGATTCTTCAGTCACCTCATGCCAAGCTGAGTAAATATTTCTCAATTGAAGTAGAGTTGTTTTACAATGTTATGTTAGCTTTAGTTGTACAACATAGTGCTTCAATATTTTTATAGATTATATTCCATCTGAAGTTATTACAAAATACTGCACATATTTCTCTATGCTATAACAACATATCCATGTTGCTTACCTATTTTATACATGGAAGCTTATATCTCTTAATCCCATAGCCCAATCTTCCTCTCTCTGCCTCCCTCTCTCCACTATTAACTACTAGTTTGTTTTCTATATCTTGGAGTTTCTTTTTATTTTGTTATATACACTGTTTTATTTTTTAGATTCCATATATCAGTCTATTTGTCTTTCTCTTACTTCACTGAAGTCTTACTTCATTAAGCAGAGTACCCTCCATGTATATTCATGTTGTTGCAAATGGCAAAATTTCAGTCTTTTTACTGCTGAGTAATATTCCATTGTGTATATCATGTCTTCATTACCCATTTAACCTAAATGGACATTTAGGTTGCTTTATATCTTGACTATTAAAAATGACACTGTTATGATCACTGGACTACATGTATCTTTTCAAATTTATGTATTTGTTTTCTTTGGATATATACCAAGGAGTAGAATTGCTAGATCACATGGTGGTTCTAATTTTAGTTTTCTTGAGGACCCTCCATAATGTTTTCCATAGTTGTTACACCAATTTGCATTTTCACTAACAGTGTACAAGATTTTTCTTTTCTCTTCATCATCACCAATTTTTGTTATTTGTCTTTTTGATGACAGCTATTCCAACAGGTGTGAATTGTTTCTCCTGTTTTGGAACGCAGATTCTTAACCACTGGATCTCCAGAGAGGTCCCAAGGTTGTTACAATATTACTGACTATAGTACCTCTGTGTATATTATACCCTTGTGATTTATTATTTTATAGTTGGGTGTTTGAGCCTCTTAATCCTTTTCCACTTTGGGGAATTTATTTTAAAAAATGAAAAATACAAGTTCAAAAAGATACATGTACCCATATATTCATTATAGCAGTATTTACAAAAGGTAAGATATAGAAATAACCTATGTTGTTTAGCAGTGGGGGCAAGGATAAAGAAGATGTGGTACATAAATACAGTGGAATACTACTCAGCCATAAAAAATAAAATGTTGGCATTTGCAACAACATGGGTGGACCATGAGGACATTACTCTTCATGAATCATTGAATTTTTAAAAAATGACTTTTAGTGGGAGAACAAGCATTCCAGGGAGGTGTGTCTAAGTTGTGAACATGACTCAGCATACTCTACTTCAAAGTTCATGACTAGTGATATCTTTTTGGCAATCAGTTTTGTTCTTGGTAAATAAGCAAATCACCAGTTTAAGTGTAGATGGAAATTATTACACATACTAGTAGATTATGTAGAGAATTAGACTAAATTATCCTCTATGCCTGGGGTCCCCAGTGCCTGGGGCAAACCAGGCTATACAGTAGGAGGTTAGTGGCCAGCAAGTGAGCAAAGCTTCATCTGTTGCTCCCCATGGCCCATGTTACTGCCTGAACCATCTGTCCCCCTCCCACCCCCATCTCTGGAAAAATTGTCTTCTGCAAAACTGTTCCCTGGTGCCAAAAAGATTGGGAACCACTGCTCTATACAGCATTAAGGGGATTATTATGTTGCTTTATGCTTATAAGCACAATGGGGTTTAAATTGAGTGAATGAGTTCAAACAAAAAAATAAATTCCTCTAATGCAATGTAATATTTTTGATGTCAACCAGAATTATGTTTGAATCTTGACTCCATACATAAGCTTGTGTGTCATTTGGGGCAAATTACGTTAGCTATACCGAGCCTCAGTTTTTCATCTCTATTGTGGGGAAAGTAAAATTTCCTTTGCAGGTTTATTGAGAGTTTCAACAGGGAAAATTAAGTGTATAACCTAGTATGGTGTTTGATTGGTAAACAAAACAAAACAAAACACCACCTCAATAATTCATAGCACATTCTTTTTATTAAAAGAATAAGGATTGAAATCTAATGCAGGCGTTAGTCTGTGCAGTGGTGCCTTTCTGAGCTCTGCATCAAGCATATAATTTGAGGAATGAAATATACTCTTAAAAATAATTTAACCTCTTAGGACCCCTAAGCCTTTATGAGAGAAAAAACAATCAGTGTATAAATAAATAAATAAACAGGCTAACAACTCCTCTAGATTTTTGAGCTGGAGAATATGCCAGAGGGAGAGCCTAATTAAAGTCACTGGAGCCTTAACAATCAATCAGAGACAGAGAAGGAAGCAGGGGAAGAAAAGAGATATGGGAAAGGAGGAGGGGAAATGCAGTTTCTAAGAGTGATGAGTGAACACCAAGGTCATGGTTCAGTGGACTGTGGAGCAGCTTGTAATTTCTACCTCTGTTTCTCACAAGAGCAATAGTTTCACAGCACCTAATCTCTATCTCCATAACTGAGAATTAATACCATAGTGGATTGTTTCAACCCAGTTATGATAATCAAAACAGCTTATCTTTTTATGATGTGCTAAGGTTCATAGAATGCCTTCATAACCACCATCTCATTTAATTCCTGCAGCATCTGGAGAATATGCAGCATTGGTAACCTCATAATTGTAAAAATGATCATTTATGGAGAAAAAGGGCAAATGAGAATGTCTAAAAACAGCAATGCTGTAATGTCCTCAATAGTTACCATATCTTGGTTTATTTATACTGTATATCAGAACTATCCAATTCAATTTACAGTTCTTGAAAGATATAGTACTGAAGCTAAGTTTTATATTAAAAAAAAATACTTCAGGGCTAATTTCTCCTTTGCCTTCATTTAACAAAAAAAGATCAAGAGTTCACAAGTACTGAGTCATTCCACAACTGAACTAGAATTCACTCCAAACTCTTGACTATTATCTTATTTCAAGATAGCAAACCTTCTTATGTTTTTTAATTTTTCCCCAGAGGACCCAGGAGCCCATTGGCTTGTTTTAAAATGTAATACCCAACATGCTTTGATCTGGGGCCTAAAGGAAATCGGCAAGTGAAGGTAGAAAGATGCAAATTAAGTCAAAAATAATGAAAACAAGGCTTACACATTAAGGGTGGGAAGAAGAGATGTCTTCCCCATATTCCATGGGTTCATAGAAGTCAGTTCTCCAATGTAACTTTTTCAGACTATTAAGAGACAGACCATATCAAAGAGATGAGAAATGTAGGAACTATCACTTAGAAACCCAAAGTGTTACAACTTTGGGAAACTTGTTTAACCTCTTGGGTTTCATTTTCCCAACCTGTAAAATAGTGCCAAGTATAGTATCATTTAGAATAGACAATTATAGTGTTTACTGCAGAGGGTTATAGTGAAGATTCACTAAATATTGCATGACAAACATTTCGAATATTAGCACAAAATAAGAGTTAAATCAATCTTGCTGTTACTTACTATTTTTACCATGATTATTTATCATTCTTTAGTAAAAGCTACAATTAGGCACATGATAGCTTGACCATTTGCTGCCTAATAATCCAAGTACTAGTATGCTTCACTGGATTTATCATTTCTTGTCAGCCATATTTTCTCTCAGAATTGGCTTCTTTTAAAAGAACAAAACAATAACAAACCATTTAGTTGTCATTTCTAGGGCTATTTTTTTGTGGAAAGGAACCAAGATTCCATAAAATATTTATATAGATATTCTGTGAAATTTTTAGGAATCTCTTTTAAGCCTCTTGTTATAAACTGACATGTTCACAGTCCTTTTAAA
This sequence comes from Ovis aries, assembly GCF_016772045.2. Lineage (NCBI taxonomy): Eukaryota > Metazoa > Chordata > Mammalia > Artiodactyla > Bovidae > Ovis > Ovis aries. The sequence goes on from NC_056063.1 coordinate 50,073,573, forward strand.
TCAATAAGAACTGACAAAAAGATACTAACTATATAACCTCCTTTCTGTTGTTTGATCACTAAGTCATGTCTGACTCTTGTGAGCCCATTGACTGTAGCCCACCAGGCCACTCTGTCCGTGGGATTTCCCCAGTAAGAATATTGGAGTGGTTTGCCATTTCCTTCTCCAAGGGATTTTCCCCACCCAGGGATCAAATCCCCATCTCTTGCATCTCCTGCATTGGTAGTCGGATTCTTTACTACTGAGTCACCAGAGAAGCCCAGCCTCCCTATTACTTTGACTGATAATATAACCACATTTATGTTTAATTTTTTCATGCTCACATTAAGAACTAAAATAAAAAGTGTATTTTATTTGATGCTACAAGCCTAGGGTTTCTTTTGTTGGATTGTCTTCCACCATTGACTAGTTTGTTTGGCTTTTTAAAAGGTTAAAGTAATGCTTTTTGAAATCTTAATTGGAGATTCTGAATTCAAATTCATAATGGTAGTAGGAAAGTAATGTCCAAATATTTTATGAAGTCAGTTCTAAGCACTATGAATACACCATAGTGACTGATTATAGCAATAGTAAATTTAGGGGTCATATGGTAAAAACTGGAATGAGAAATCCATTTAGTCGTTGCAGGTCACTAGTTGATAACTTTGCAGAAAACTTATTGCCAGAGAGGAACTTAGAGCACAAGGAAATGTCCTATTGCAAATGCTATTCAATTTGCCCATTAATTAAACACTTGGGAAGCTTTGTTAACTTGGACAGGACTCAAGACCATTATTTTGGTCACTAGAGCAGCACTGACTAAAAAGCGTTAATTACATTTCCTAATATGCTCATAAGCTAGCTGAATGACAACCTGCATTATTTTTTATACCTCAGATGAAGAACCAGAGGGCAAAGCTGATTCAGATAAAATGTCTTTATGGAGCCTGTATAATATTATAATTAAAACAAGAACAATTAAGACAGCATCTGGCAATGTTGAGGTAGAAATCATGTCAAGTAATATCATCACTGTTAGCGGCCACACCTTGTGGCTGTTTCTGGTCCTTTTTAGAGCTACCTTTTCTGAAATATTTTGCCTGGTTATTACATCCTCTTGCTCAATGTTCTCTTTCCCTCTGACACTCTCATATCTTACTCTTGCTTCCATTCCTCTTTCTCTGACTGATTCTACTCTATCCTTCAGTTCAGTCCAGTTCAGTTCAGTTCAGTTCAGTCGCTCAGTCATGTCCCACTCTTTGCGACCCTGTGAATCGCAGCATGCAAAGCCTCCCTGTTCATCACCATCTCCCGGACTTCACTCAGACTCACGTCCATCGAGTCCGTGATGCCATCCAGCCATCTCATCCTCGGTCGTCCCCTTCTCCTCCTGCCCCCAATCCCTCCCAGCATCAGAGTTTCTTCCAATGAGTCAACTCTTCTCATGAGGTGGCCAAAGTACTGGAGTTTCAGCTTTAGCATCATTCCTTCTGAAGAAATACCAGGGTTGATCTCCTTCAGCATGGACTGGCTGGATCTCCTTGTAGTCCAAGGAATTCTCAAGAGTCTTCTCCAACAGCACAGTTCAAAAGCATCAATTCTTCGGCACTCAGCTCTCTTCACAGTCCAACTCTTCCATCCATACATGACCACAGGAAAAACCGTAGCCTTGACTAGACGGACCTTAGTCGGCAAAGTAATGTCTCTGCTTTTAAATATGCTATCTAGGTTGGTCATACTTTCCTTCTAAGGAGTAAACGTCTTTTAATTTCATGGCTGCAGTCACCATCTGCAGTGATTTTGGAGCCCCCAAAAATAAAATCTGACACTGTTTCCACTGTTTCCCATCTATTTCCCATGAAGTGATGGGACCGGATGCCATGATCTTTGTTTTCTGAATGTTGAGCTTTAGGCCAACATTTTTGCTCTCCACTTTCACTGTCATCAAGAGGATTTTTAGCTCCTCTTCACTTTCTGCCATAAGGGTGGTGTCATCTGCATATCTGAGGTTATTGATATTTCTCCCGGCAATCTTGATTCCAGCTTGTGCTTCTTTCAGTCCAGCGTTTCTCATGATGTACTTTGCATATAAGTTCAATAAGCAGGGTGACAATATACAACCTTGATGTATTCCTTTACCTATTTGGAACCAGTTTGTTGTTCCATGTCCAGTTCTAACTGTTGCTTCCTGACCTGCATACAGATTTCTCAAGAGGCAGGTCAGGTGGTCTGGTATTCCCATCTCTTCCAGAATTTTCCACAGTTTATTGTGATCCACACAGTCAAAGGCTTCGGCATTGAGTCAATAAAGCAGAAATAGATGTTTTTCTGGAACTCTCTTGCTTTTCCATGATCCAGCGGATGTGTCAATTTGATCTCTGGTTCCTCTGCCTTTTCTAAAACCAGCTTGAATGTCAGGGAGTTAACAGTTCACGTATTGCTGAAGCCTGGCTTGGAGAATTTTGAGCATTACTTTACTAGCATATGAGAGAGTGCAGTTGTGCAGTAGTTTGAACATTCTTTGGCATTGCCTTTCTTTAGGATTGGAATGAAAACTGACCTTTTTCAGTCCTGTGGCCACTGCTGAGTTTTCCAAATTTGCTGGCATATTGAGTGTAGCACTTTCACAGCCTCATCTTTTAGGATTTGAAATAGCTCCACTGGAATTCCATCACCTCCACTAGCTTTGTTCATAGTGATGGTTTCTAAGGCCCACTTGACTTCACATTCCAAGATGTCCGGTTCTAGATTAGTGATCACATCATCATGACTATCTGGGTCATGGAGATCTTTTTTGTACAGTTCTTCCATGTATTCTTGCCACCGCTTCTTAATATCTTCTGCTTCTGTTAGGTCCATACCATTTCTGTCCTTTATCGAGCCCATCTTTGCATGAAGTGTTCCCTTGGTATCTCTAATTTTCTTGAAGAGATATCCAATCTTTCCCAATCTGTTGTTTTCCTCTACTTATTTGCATTGATCACTGAAGAAAGCTTTCTTATCTCTTCTTGCTATTCTTTGGAACTCTGCATTTAGATGCCTACATCTTTCCTTTTCTCCTTTGCTTTTCACCTCTCTTCTCTTCACAGCTATTTGTAAGGCCTCACCAGACAACCATTTTATAACTGTTGCTGCCACCCGCCATACACACACATCATGAAGGTTTGTTTTTATGGATATTTTCTCATCCATTTTTTCTTTCCCCTTCTACTTTATTCCAAGGCGATTGCTATGGGCTGAATGTTTGTGTCTCCCCCCAAACTCATATGTTGAAACCCTAACCCACAGTGTTATCATATTTGGAAGTGAGGCCATTGGGAAATGATTAGGTTTAGATGAGGTTAGGTGGGTGGGGCCTTCCATGATGGGATAAGTGCCCTTATTTGAAAAGGAAGACATAGAGATTTCTCTCCACACATGTGAAAAGAAGAGGTTCTGTGAGCACACAGTTAGATAGTGGCCAGCTTCAAGTGAAGAAGTGGGTAACAGTAGGAACTCAGTCTACTGGCACCTTGATATTGGAGTTCATAGACTCCAAAACTGTGAGAAATAAATGTCTGTTGTTCAAACCACCACTCTGTGGTAAGAGCAGCCTGTGCTAAGACAGGAAGTAAATTGTATTTACTTCTGGCTTCTATAGTCAATTTGATGGGCTGACCCTCCAGTATAGATGCCCATCCAGATACCTAGTTCCAGTTGCCAGCTAAGCCATGTTGGTACTTTAGCATCAAGAGCTCTAAACAGATGATATTAATCCCAACTTTCTACCTTCTTTCCTACTTCAATTACTGAGACCATTATCCTCCTTCTAACTCAGATTCCAAAGTCTGGATGCTATTTGTTTTCTTCTGACCCATTACTGTTTCCTCTGAACCCTTTTAATCAGTTAGCAAGTTCTATTGATTATGTGGGCTTCCCTGGTGGCTCAGATGGTAAATAATCTGCCTGCAATGTGGGAGACCCAGGTTCAATTGCTGGTTTGGAAGCTCCCCTGGAGAAGGGAATGGCAACCAATTCCAGTGTTCTGGCCTGGAGAATGCCATGGACAGAGGAGCCTGGTGGACTCCAGTCCATGGGCTTGCAAAGAGTTGGACACAACTGAGCAACTAACACCACCACCACTGTTGATTATGTAGAGTACTGATAATGCACAATGAACATGTAAGTTCATATCCTACATAATTCTTTTATATCTTTTACAATTTTTAAAAAAGTCTTTATTGAATTTGTCATAATATTGCTTCTGTTTTATGTTTTGATTTTTTGGCCACGATGCTTGTGGGATCTTAGCTCCCCACCTAGGGATCAAACCTGCACCCTTTGCCTTGGAAAGTGAAGTTTTAACGACTAGACTACCAAGGAAGTCGGTCTATAGAATTCTAATATCATTTTTGAGCTCACGGCTCATTTATTCTGGTGATGGTGGTGGGTAATAGGGTGTTGTGCGTACTTAAAACTGCCAATTTGAGGTATATCATCTCTTCCTATTTAAAGTAGTTCCTCAAGTTCACAATGGTCTCCTTTGTAAAAGTGATATGTCTTTCTAGCTTTCATTCTCTCTTTTTCATAAGTGATCTTTATATGACAGAACTAGTCTTAAAGGTTATTGTCAAAATTTTCCCTTAATGGTTAAGGGCTCAATATCGCCTTTTAGTTTCTCTTTCACTTTTATTATTACAGTCTAATAATTCCTAAGTCAAATGTCTGCCACTAGCTGAAGAGGGCAAAAGTCATAGAAAAATGAAATTGAGGAGAAAGCGTGTTTATATATGTTCTTCTCAAGTAGGTTTTGGCACCTGAATGTTATCACTATAGTAAACCCAGTCTCCTTTGCATCAAGGACAAGCCTTCCACAAACAGGCCTTATGTCCTGAGAAGTGCATTTGTTCTATACTTTCAATGATAGAGACTATTCATTATTCTATAGATGTGCAACTTCTAACTCCTTCCCCTGTATGTAATGATATTGTTACACAGAGGGAGTCTGCACTCCCCTGTCTTCCAGTGAAATTCTATACATCCTTAAAAGATTTGTTCAAATGTCACTTTCTCCTTTGAGTATTTCCAGATTCCCTTCTCAGAAGCTAATTCCTTGTTCTTCATCCTGCCTATGTTACTTTCTCTAGATGTCTTTTGTGTTACTTTTTGCATTATATATTGCATTACTCAGAGAAGGCAATGGCACCCCGCAATGGTATTCTTGCCTAGAAAATCCCACGGACGGAGGAGTCTGGTGGGCTGCAGTCCATGGGGTCGCTAAGAGTCAGACACAACTGAGTGACTTCACTTTCCCTTTTCCCTTTCATGCATTGCAGAAGGAAATGGCAACCCACTCCAGTGTTCTTGCTTGGAGAATCCCAGGGACGGGGGAGCCTGGTGGGCTGCCGTCTATGGGGTCACACAGAGTCGGACACGACTGAAGCGACTTAGCAGCAGTAGTATTGTATTAGTGGCTCAGATGGTAAAGAGTCCACCTGCAATGCAGGAGATCTGAGTTCGATCCCTGGGTCAGGAAGATCCCCTGGAGAAAGGAATGGCTACACACTCCAGTATTCTTGCCTGGAGAATTCCATAGACAGAGAAGCCTGGCAGGCTACAGTCCATGGGGTTGCAAAAAGTTGGACACGACTGAGCAACTAACACTTTAACTTTTTCACTTTTCATATTGAATTACAATTAGTAGTGTATATATCCTCTTCTCTATGTTCTGATATTCAAGTTCTTTGAGGCTAGGAGTTAAGACATATTTATATTTTGTATCACACAGAGTACCTAGAAATATCAGATCCTCAATGACCATGAGCTGAATTGAACAATAAAAATGTTGGAGATAATAAAAGTCAAATAGTTGCATTTTATTATCCCTAGTACACTGTCTCTATACCCTGGAGACTACATTGCTGGCATATTTTGTATTCCTTGAAGTTATGCTCTCAATTCCCAGGAGGTTCTTAGATAAACAGAAAAATATTCAATTTTTCCCTTAATGGAATAAATATAATGCCTTTATCAGGAGATTAATGACATCATTTCAGATTCCAAAGAAATAACTTTGAAAAGCTTGCCAAAATCCATCATTCTTTCTTTTCCCCCATTGAGCTTAAAAATTGGGTTCCTGTGAAAGAGAAAATAATTTTTCTCTCCAGATAGATTTGTATGAATAAAACAAAATTCAGGTAGCCAGCCAAAACAAACTAGCTGAAAGCAGTTGAAGAAGCCCCAGACAGAGAGGTTATTTCATTTTGGAGTTCAAGTGGCAAAGCAGTCATTGTATTATGTGAATCCTAAATTGGCATTTGGCAGCAAAAAAGAATCATTTGCAGGAAATATCATCCCTCATTTCCCTAAATGCCAGTCACCCTTGAGATTCAGTCTAAAGTCTCTAGTTTCATCACTCCATGAACAAACCCCTTCCCCCTTTCTTTTTCTAGGGCTTAATAATGATGCCATATATTATTCATTATACCATAAGGATTAATGAATCCAGATTAGCAACACAGGCTATCATTAGCAATCTCCATTTCAGGATGGTCCCCAATAACGTCTGTAATCACCTGGGTTGCAGTTGAACCAGGTAAGGAAGGAAAAATGGCTCCTATAAAGCTGAAAATTATGATGCTCTTTGAGAAGACACATAAAGCACCCAGCTATGTTATCAACTTATTTGTCAAAGCCTCTGTTTAGATGTTCAGCGACTTCCTTAAAAGAGTGATTTGCTCTTATCGAAAAAAAATAAAGTTTCCAATCCTTCTGGTTGCAAAGATAGGTCCTTTTACTGTAAATCAATGTGCTGCTGTCTTGTTTGCTCTGCTGCAAGAAAGATGGACACAGCACAGAACCAATGGTGCTGCTCCCTTGCCTCATTTATCTTGTGGGTCTGCTACCAGTGGAGCTGGCCTTAACCACTTCACCTCCTCTTTGTTGCCATTGTTGCCACAGCTCTGAAGACAGGTGCTTAAAAATAGAGGATGAGCTTATCTTATTTTTCTGGATATAAGGTGCAAAAGATTGGGTTAGTTATACTTCTCAGTTTATGGCACTCTACCTTTACTTGTCCTTGCCAAACTCCTTTCGTGTTATTACTTCAGTTACATTTTAATTTATTTATTTCCTTTTGACCCCATGCCTCACACTCTTCCCTTCCATACCCCTAGACACAACAATTGACAACCATTCAAACACCTCCTGTAGCTTTATATTTTTATGTGTGCTTGTAAAACTTATACTGTTATTTTGTGCACCTAAAATGTAAGTTGACATAAATGATATTGCAGTAAAAATTTCATTTGGTTGCCTATTTTTTCACTGAGAATTATGCTTTGAACATTTCCCCAGGTTGCTGTGTGTATGTTTACTCTTTGCTTCTAATATTACTTTGTATTCTACTTACATGCATGCTTGCTCAGTAGTGTCCTACTCTTTGTGACCCCATGGACTGTAGCCCACCAAGCTCCTCTGTCCAAAGGATTTTTCATGCAAGAATACTGGAGTAGTTGTCATTTCCTACTCCAGGTGTATTTTACCTGGTGGTATCTAATAGCCATTGAAGGATACTTTGACTCCAATTCCCTGTCAACTCACCATCAGTTCAGTTCAGTTCAGTTCATTTCAGTTCAGTCGCTCAGTCGTGTCCGACTCTTTGCGACCCCATGAATCGCAGCACGCCAGGCCTCCCTGTCCATCACCATCTCCCGGAGTTCACTCAGACTCACGTCCATCGAGTCCGTGATGCTATCCAGGCAACTTACCATATACTGCAATAAATATGCTCTAGGAGCTTGTTGTGCATGAGGATATAGTTAGGATGGGTACCTTACTACCTGTAATGAGACTGCTGGATCATGCATCTATGTAATTTACCAAGGTGCTGTGCATTTTAATTGAGCTATTTATTTGACATTTTTTAGTTTCTTTGCCATTGTGAATGATGCTCTCCTAGCTTATTTCTGGTACAGACAAATGCTATAGATTCTTTGAAAGTTTGCCTCATTTAAAAAAATTTTTATTGAAGTGCAGTTTATTTACAATGTTATGTTAGTTTAAGGTATACAGCAAAGTGAGTCAGTTATATCTGAGCTTCTGTGATGGCTCAGATGGTAAAGAATCTACCTGCAATGAGGGAGAGCTGGGTTCGAACCCTGGGTCAGGAAGATCCCTTAGAGAAGGGAATGGCAACCCACTCCAGTATTCTTGCCTGAAGAATTCCATGGACAAAGGAGCCTGGCAGGCTACTTTCTACAGGGTCACAAAGAGTCAGACACAACTGAGTGACTTTCATTTCACTTACATATATCCGATCATTTTTAGATTCTTTTCCCTTATAGGCCATTGGAGAGTATTGAGAATTTGCTGTGCTATACAGTGGGTCCTTATTAGTTATCTATTTTATATATAGTAGTGTGTATGTCAGAGAAGGCAATGGCAACCCACTCCAGGTTTCTTGCCTGGAGAATTCCAGGGACAGGGGAGCTGGGTGGGCTGCCATCTATGGGGTTGCACAGAGTTGGACACGAGTGAAGTGACTTAGCAGCAGCAGCAGCGGTACTGTGTATATGTCAATCCTAATATCCCAATTTACCACCCCTTTTCCACCCTGGTAACCATAAATTTGTTTTCTACATCTCTATTTCTGCTTTGTAAAAAAGTTCATTTGTACTCTATTTTCAGGGTTCAAATGAACTTATTTATCTTGAAGTCAGTTACTTTGTAAGGTTCTCATTATTTCTAATAGCTTGAAGAGTATATTTAAAATCTAAAAGTACGATTATTTTACCAGTTTATGTAATTTCTTACATCTTATTTTCTTTTCCTTTTAGTGCCGTGGAGAATGTCCAAAATTATATCAAATAGTAGTATTGAAAGAGATATATTTGTCTTTTCCCAGTCTTAATGCTTCTATATTAAAAATACTTGTAATAGGTTTTGTTATATTATCTTCACTAATTTAGGGATATTCCATTTTATTCCATATTTTCCATGTTTTCTTGCTATATAAATTAATGTTGAATTTTATCATATGCATGGCCTGCATCCATTGTGGTAAATATGTGTTTTTCCCCTATGGCAATTGTTGTAAATTAATGACATTCCGGCTGTTGAATTATCGTTGCATTTTTGGAATAATTAATTTTGACCTTATGTATTTTAAACAATTCTTATAAAATCACTGTTTTATTTAACATATTTGGATCTGTAAGTAAAATGAGCTGTAATTTATTTTCTTTGATTTTCTTTATTTGTTTTTGGAATGAAGATTTCATCAGATTAAAAAAAAAAGTCAGTTCAGTTCAGTTCAGTTCAATTCAGTTCAGTTCAGTCACTCAGTCTTGTCCGACTCTTTGCGACACCATGAATCACAGCACGCCAGGCCTCCCTGTCCATCATCAACTCCTGGAATTCACTCAAACTCGCGTCCATCAAGTCGGTGATGCCATCCAGCCATCTCACCCTCTGTCGTCCCCTTTTCCTCTTGCCCCTAATCCCTTCCATCATCAGAGTCTCTTCCAATGACTCAACTCTTCACATGAGGTGGCCAAAGTATTGGATTTTCAGCTTTAGCATCAGTCCTTCCAATGAACACCTAGGATTGATCTCCTTTAGAATGGACTGGTTGGAGCTCCTTGAAGTCCAAGAGACTCGCAAGAGTCTTCTCCAACAACACAGTTCAAAAGCATCAATTCTTCGGTGCTCAGCTTTCTTCACAGTCCAACTCTCGCATCCATACATGACCACTGGAAAAACCATAGCCTTTACTAGATGGACCTTTGTTGACAGCTATGTCTCTGCTTTTGAATATGCTGTCTAGGTTGGTCATAACTTTCTTTCCAAGGAGTAAGCGTCTTTTAATTTCATGGCTGCAATCATCATCTGCAGTGATTTTGGAGCCCCCAAATCAAGTCTGACACTGTTTCCACTGTTTCCCCATCTATTTCCCATGAAGTGATGGGACCGGATGCCACAATCTTCTTTTTCTGAATGTTGAGCTTTAAGCCAACTTTTTCACTCTCCTCTTTCACTTTCATCAAGAGGCTTTTTAGCTCCTCTTCACTTTCTGCCATAAGGGTGGTGACATCTGCATATCTGAGGTGATTGATATTTCTGCTGGCAATCTTGATTCCAGCTTGTGCTTCTTCCAGCCCAGCGTTTCTCATGATGTACTCTGCATAGAAGTCAAATAAGCAGGGTGACAATATACAGCCTTGACGTACTCCTTTACCTATTTGGAACCAGTCTGTTGTTCCATGTCCAGTTCTAACTATTGCTTCCTGACCTGCATACAGATTTCTCAAGAGGCAGGTCAGGTGGTCTGTATTCCCATCTCTTTCAGAATTTTCCACAGTTTGTTGAGATCCACACAGTCAAAGGCTTTGGCATAGTCAATAAAGTAGAAATAGATGTTTTTCCGGAACTCTCTTGCTTTTTCCATGATCCAGCGGATGTTGGCAATTTAATCTCTGGTTCATCTGCCTTTTCTAAAACCAGCTTTAACATCAGGGAGTTCATGGTTCACATATTGCTGAAGCCTGGCTTGGAGAATTTTGAGCATTACTTTACTAGCAGGTGAGATGAGTGCAATTGTGTGGTAGTTTGAGCATTCTTTGGCATTGCCTTTCTTTGGGATTGGAATGAAAACTGCCCTTTTCCAGTCCTGTGGCCACTGCTGAGTGTTCCAAATTGGCTGACATATTGAGTTCAGCACTTTCACAGTCTCATCTTTTAGGATTTGAAATAGCTCAACTGGAATTCCATCACCTCCGCTAGCTTTGTTCATAGTGATGCTTCCTAAGGGCCACTTGACCTCACATTCCAGGATGTCTGGCTCTAGGTGAGTGATCACACCATCGTGATTATCTTTGTCATGAAGATCTTTTTGTACAGTTCTTCCGTGTATTCTTGCCACCTCTTCTTAGTATCTTCTGCTTCTCTTAGGTCCATACCATTTCTGTCCTTTATCGAGCCCACCTTTGCATGAAATGTTCCCTTGGTATCTCTAATTTTCTCGAAGAGATCTCTCCTGTTAAGTCGCTTCAGTAGTGTCCAATACTGTGCAACCCCAGAGACGGCAGCCCACCAGGCTCCCCTGTCCCTGGGATTCTCCAGGCAAGAACACTGGAGTGGGTTGCCATTTCCTTCTCCAATGTATGAAAGTGAAAAGTGAAAGTGAAGTTGCTCAGTAGTGTCTGACTCCTAGTGATCCCATGGACTGCAGCCTTCCAGGCTACTCTGTCCATGGGATTTTCCAGGCAAGAGTACTGGAGTGGGGTGCCATAGTTTTTCCCATTCTGTTGTTTTCCTCTATTTCTTTGCATTGATCGCTGAAGAAGGCTTTCTTATCTCTTTTTGCTATTCTTTGGAACTCTGCATTCAGATGTTTTATCTTTCCTTTTCTCCTTTGCTTTTCACTTCTCTTCTTTTCACAGCTATTCGTAAGGCCTCCCCAGGCAGCCATTTTGCTTTTTTGCATTTCTTTTCCATGGGGATGGTCTTGATCCCTCTCTCCTGTACAATGTCATGAACCTCTGTTCATAGTTCATCAGGCACTCTATCGATCAGATTTAGTCCTTAAATCTATTCTCAGGTAAGTCTAATTATTTTTATTTTTTCTAAATTTGGAATAGCTTAGTTATGGTAAGAATTAAATATTCCTTAAAATGTTGGCAGAGTTATCTATAAAACAATAAAAGTTTGGTGGTGTTGGTGAGGAGCATACTTTTTCTCATCATTTGATTTATTTAATGTTTGTTGGTTTATTCAGGTTTATTTCTTCTTTAATTTTGGATTTTTTATCCACTTGATCAACTTTTTAAAATATAGCTGTTAATATTTTTCTCTCAGTAATTTTCTACCTTTGTTATTTGGTTGTTATTTCATCCTTTTCATTTTATATTGTTACCTGTATATTCTTCCATATTTTGGTTACTTGTCTGGTAAGTTTATGTCATTAAACTTTCCAAGAACCAGTTATTGATTTTGTTAATATTTTTTATTTGTTTTATATTTTATTAATCTTACTATATCTTTATTATTTCCTTTCTTCTGGATTCTTTAACTTTCTTACTCAATTTCTATTTTTCTCTTATTTACTAATAAATGTATTTAGATTTGAACTTTTGTTCTAATTAATATTTAGCATAATTTTTATCTTGCACTTTTGCCCTTTATGGTTTTCATTGATATTCAGTTCTAGCATTTTTCAATTTTATTTATAATTTCTTTTTAATTCAATCGTAATTATATGAAATGTTTTTTAAAATTTTCAATCATATGGCTTTGTTGTTATTTTTAATGTTATTGAATTATTGTCAGAGAACACAGCTTTCATGACACTGGCACTTGGATTAAAATAAAACTTTCTTTGAGCTCAATATATGAAAGCTTAATTTTTTATGTATGTGCATAAAATCTATGTATTCTCTGTTTTTTGTTGTACTGTTTTATATTATCCAATAGCCTGACTTATTAACTGATTTGTTTCAATCTTTGATATTACTATTTATTTTTTTCTGTTTGAACTGGGATTTCAAGGGGTATATTAAATCTAAATTTTTAATTAATGAGATTTATCAATTTTTCCCTAAAATTCTGTAAGTTGTTTCTTTATACAGTTTCAAATTCTATTGTTATGTATATCTTTTCTCATAAAAATATCTTCTTGCTGTGTCTTTTATAACCTCCATTTTGCATTTTAAAATTGTTTTCAAAAAATATAAAATGCTTTTCTTTTTCATTAATGTGGCTACACATGATCTCTTTGGCTCAAATTTACCTGAAACTGTCTTCTACAAATGTGCATTTTTGACATTTTGGGGGGCCTTTTTATATTCAGTGTGTCTCTTGCAGAAACCATATGGCAAAGTTGTAAAGAAGAAAAGCAAGTTCTTTGTCTTTTAATTGATTATTATGAACACTTTACATTAAACAAATTAAGAGTTACTTTTGTCATATCTTCCATATTTTTTACCACTGTGCATTTTATTTTTCTTTTTCCCTGCTCTTTTTGGGTTATTCAAGGTTTTCTAAGTTGGCTTAAGAGTTATACATTAAACTCTGCTTTTATTTCAATTACCCTTAAAGTAAGCCCAACAATCATGTTTATTTACCTGTGTTAATTCTCTAAATTTATGACTGCTTATATATCATTTCCATAAGATATATATTTCAGCATATTTTCTTATTCACTTGATCTCTGTCTACCTATTCTGATATGTCTAGAATTTTGAGCTCTTAAAATTTTTATTATCTTTTTTCATCTAAGCTGTCTTTGACAGCAGTGTTTACATTGGAACTTGATGATATTTTATTACCCCTATTTCCTATATCTCTAATGAAAATTTCTAAAATTTAATGCTCTTCTTGTTTCATTATTTCCAAGAGTAATCCAGTTCAGTTCAGTTCAGTCACTCAGTTGCGTCCGACTCTTTGCAACCCCATGAACCACAGCACGTCAGGCTTCCCTGTCCATCACCAACTCCTGGAGTTCACCCAAACTCACGTCCATCGAGTCAGTGATGCCATCCAACCATTTCATCCTCTGTCGTCCCCTTCTCCGGCCCTCAATCTTTCCCAGCACCAGGGTCTTTTCAAATGAGTCAGCTCTTTGCATCACGTGGCCAAATTATTGGAGTTTCAGCTTCAACATCAGTCCTTCAAATGCACACCAGAACTGATTTCCTTTAGGATGGACTGGTTGGATGTCCTTGCAGTCCAAGGGACTCCCAAGAGTCTTCTCCAACACTACAGTTTAAAAGCATCAATTCTTGAGCGCTCAGCTTTCTTCACAGTCCAACTCTCACATCCGTATATGACCACAGGAAAAACCATAGCCTTGGCTAGATGGACATTTGTTGACAACGTAATGTCTCTGCTTTTTAATATGATGTCTTGGATGGTCACAACTTTCCTTCCAAAGAGTAAGCGCCTTTTAATTTCATGGCTGCAATAACCCTCTGCAGTGATTTTGGTGCCCCCCAAAATAAAGTCAGCCACTGTTTCCACTGTTTCCCCATCTATTTCCCATGAAGTGATGGGACCGGATGCTGTGATTTTCATTTTCTGAATGTTGAGCTTTAAGCCAACTTTTTCACTCTCCTCTTTCACTTTCATCAAGAGGCTTTTTAGCTCCTCTTCACTTTCTGCCATAAGGGTGGTGTCATCTGCATATCTGAGGTGATTGATATTTCTCCCGGCAATCTTGATTCCAGCTTGTGCTTCCTCCAGCCCAGCGTTTCTCATGATGTACTCTGCAGATAAGTTAAATAAACAGGGTGACAATATACAGCTTTGACGTACTCCTTTTCCTATTTGGAACCAGTCTGTTGTTCCATGTCCAATTCTAACTGTGGCTTCCTGACCTGCATATAGGTTGATCAAGAGGCAGGTCAAGTGGTCTGGTATTCCCATCTCTTTCAGAATTTTCCACAGTTTATTGTGATCCACACTGTCAAAGGCTTTGGCATAGTCAATAAAGCATAAATAGATGTTTTTCCGGAACTCTCTTGCTTTTTTGATGATCCAGCGGATGTTGTCAATTTGATCTCTGGCTCCTCTGCCTTTTCTAAAACCAGCTTTAACATTTGGAAGTTCACGGTTCACATATTGCTGAAGCCTGGCTTGGAGAATTTTGAGCATTACTTTACTAGCGTGTGAGATAAGTGCAATTGTGTGATAGTTAGAGCATTTTTTGGCATTGCCTTTCTTTGGGATTGGAAATAAAACTGACCTTTTCCAGTCCTGTGGCCACTGCTGAGTGTTCCAAATTTGCTGGCATATTGAGTGCAGCATTTTCACAGCATCATCTTTTAGGATTTGAAATAGCTCAACTGGAATTCCATCACCTCCACTAGCTTTGTTCGTAGTGATGCTTCCTAAGGCCCATTTGACTTCACATTCCAGGATGTCTGGCTCTAGGTGAGTGGTCAATCACATCGTCATGATTATCTCGGTTGTGAAGATCTCTTTTGTACAGTTCTTCGGTGTATTCTTGCCCTGTATTCTTATCTTCTGCTTCTCATAGGTCCATACCATTTCTCTCCTTTATTGAGCCCATTTCATTTTTGCATGAAATGTTTCCTTGGTATCTCTAATTTTCTTGAAGAGATCTCTAGTCTTCCCATTGTATTGTTTTCCTCTTTTTCTTTGCATTAATTGCTGAGGAAGGCTTTCTTATCTCTCCTTGCTATTCTTTGGAACTCTGCATTCAAATGGCTAATAGAGTTTTGCCAAGAGAACGCGCTGGTTATAGCAAACAGCCTCTTCCAACAATACAAAAGAAGATTCTACACATGGACATCAGCAGATGGCCAACACTGAAACCAAATTGATTATATTCTTTGCAGTCAAAGATGGTGAAGCTCTGTACAGTCAGCAAAAACAAGACCGGGAGCTGACTATGGCTCAGATCATGAACTCCTTATTGCCAAATTCAGACTTAAATTGTAGAAAGTGGGGAAAGCCACTAGACCATTCACGTATGACCTAAACAAATCCCAAGAATATTAGCAATGCTCTTTTTAAAAATGAGTTGCTTTGTGAAAAAATTTTAAAGACTTACTTGCCAGAATAGATTTTATTATACCCTCACCTTTAAATGATAATTTGGTTGTACATCTGTTTCTAGTTTCATAATTATTTTACTCTAAAATATTACCTCCTTGGCTTTCTAATCTTCAATTCATGCTGAAATGCATGATGGCAGTGATTCTTGCTGTTCTTTTTGGATAATCTATGTTTCTCCTTCAACCTCTAAGATTTGTGCTTTGATATACTTTAATGTTCGGAGAAGACAATGGCACCCCGTTCCAGTACTCTTGCCTGGAAAATCCCATGGATGGAGGAGCCTGGTAGGCTGCAACCCACTCCACTGTTCTTGCCTGGAGAATCCCAGGGATGAAGAAGCCTGGTGGGCTGCTGTCTATGGGGTCGCACAGAGTCGGACACGACTGAAGTGACTTAACAGCAGCAGCAGCAGCAATACCTCTTAAAAATAAGCAGATATAGGAGAGGCAGCGTCCTTAGGTTGTGTTGTACTATACCTGGATTAAAGGTGGTGGGGAAGGTGGAGCTGCAGTTAACATGGAGGGGACAGTGAATACTTGAGGGCGGCTGGTCAGCCTCAACCAGGTTTAATCAATGCTACATTCCAGTGGAGCTTTCAAGCTACCCAGATAGTAAACCTCCACTGATTCTCCCCAGGCTGTCTATACAGACACAAGAACAGAAAAATAAATGAAAACTCAAATTTCATGTAATAAGATGACCCTCAGAGAAAGTAAACTTTTAAGAGGCTTTTTCTAAAGTCATCAAAAATGATGAGAGTCATCAAAAGCCTTTCAGAGGAGTGACGTTTAAAAAGAAGTCAAAATAAAAAGTCAACAATGTGAATATCTTGGAGGAATGTGTTCTAGGCTGAAGGAAGGACAAATATGAGTCTCTGAGAGAAGAACAATGGTTCCATATCCAACCAACAGTTGGAACACAGTTGGTAAATAGATTTGTCGGTGAGATTTCAAACTATTCAGGAGTAAGACCTGATAGGGTTTTCAACATCAGAGCGTAAAGCTCCAGTTTTATTCCAAGTGCAAATGGAAGCCATTGAAGGGTTTCAAGAGATCCTACCATGCCATGATTGTATCTGAAGTAGTTTGATTGCAGGGGCTTTCCAGGAGGCTTAGTTATAAAGAATCTGCCTATAATGCTAGAGACATGCGTTCGACCCCTGTGTAGGGAAGATGCCCTGGAGAAGGAAATGGCAACCTTCTCCAATATTCTTGCCCAGGAAATCCCATGGACAGAGGAGCTTGGCAGACCACAGTCCATGGGGTCACAAAGAATCCAACACGCCTTAGTAACTAAACAGTGGCAGCAGCAGCATGATTACAATGAAGAAAAAAGGGGCAGCTGTTTAAAACATAATTGGTGAATATCATTTCTAGCATAAAACATTCATTTGCATCATGTTTCATAATTTCTGTTTTTTTTCAACTTCATTTTGTTGGGAAAATCAAATCAATATCTTCAGTGTTTCAAAATGCTGATGTTTAATCTAGATGTTCTTTCATTATGGTCTGCCTGTCAATCTTTATCTTTCCATTAATAAAATCTTTATATATCATACCAACTGGATGCTGAATGATTTACATTGAAGTTTCAATTTTTCTCAATTTAATGTATACATTCAGACATAGATCATAAATATTTTAAGCAGATAAAGGACTGAATTTTTTCATGATTAAAAGGCTCTTCCTTTATTCATTTTAGAGTTCTTCGTAGTTCACAGTCACACAGTTCTCATCATTGCTCTCAGTCCTATACTGCCTTTCTTGAAACTATCTCATCTCACAAGATGGATACAATGTCTCCTTTCACTGTCCAAGGTATAAGACACATTTTTTACCATAAGAGAATTATAATGCCAAAGTGGATAATTAAATGTGCATCAGACATCATTGCTCCTGAAGTCAGTAACCACAGTCCATCATAGAGACTTCCTGATCTATGGACTAGTCAATGATGAGGGTCATTTTCTATAGTGTGTAAAGCTACATGGCCATCCTGGTGTCCTTTCCAAAGCAGAGTTGTGTTCCCCAGTGGTGGGGTGTTATTTCTGCTACTAACAGCCAGTAATTTTGATGTGTGCTCATTTTGCTACAATACTTCAAAGTTCTTCACTGGGCATCATGGGACATTAAATTTTTACAAAAATGGGGCCAAAATACGTGTTCTATTATCACCCACTTTTTAAAATATAACAATGTATTGTTAACCTTATAAAAATTTCAATGAATGTACTATTAAAGTATGAATTTTAATAATAACAACAATGCTAGCTTTTTTGATCTTTTTTTCTTTAAGTGCTTTCCATGTATTTATTTATTTATTCATTTAGTTCTCACAATTTTATGATGTAGGTATTATTGTATATCCAAATCTACATGGTTAAAATTGCCAAGTTCATAATTTCTAATGATAATAGCTAATATTTACAAACTGCTTGCAATGGGATAGTCATTGTGATGACTGCTTAACAGAAATTATCTCTTTAATATTTACCTTTCTCCTGATAATTCTGTGAACTTGTCCCATTTGTTACATGGGAAAACTGTTGATAGAGACAAAATAACTTAAACAAGTTAATTAGTCACAATTCAAACACAGGTTTAAAAAAAAATGAGTTTAAAAAAAATGTAGTAAAATTCCTCTCATCATTTTAGTGTTCAAGTGCCAAGAGATCCGATCCCAACCAGAGCCTAGTGTAGCTTGCTATCTCGTATTTGGAGTTTTCTGGAATATGAAAAATAAGTGTTGTCAACCTAACAGATGCATAGAATGATTCCTTGGTTACTGCTTTCTCTTGTTTCGTAACAGATCTGTTTTACTCCCTTTTCTGCTCTGTGCCTAAAAGTTGCCCTACTGGTTTTCCCTTGGGGTTGACCAGGAAAAAGAATCCATACAAGATGGAGGAGGGGGGAGAAGAAAATCAAAGCATGCGTACCCCACCTCCTTCCTTGGAGCTAGGTCTCTCCACAGTTGCACCTACTGCCTTGTAGTTTGCTCTAGCTTGCCTTTCCCACTGGTCTCTGAAAATGCCTCTTCTTCAACTCTAGCTTGGAAAAGCTATGACTATTGCTAATCTCTAGAGGCCTCTTAATTCCTTGTGTATGCATGCTAAGTTGCTTCAGTCATGTCCAACTCCCTACAATCCTATGGACGTAGCCCACCAGGCTCCTCTGTCCATGGGATTCTCCAGGGAAGAATACTGGAGCGGATTGCCATTTCCTCTTCCAGGGGATCTTTCCAACCCAGGGATGGAACCCACATCTCCTGCTTCTCATGCATTGCAGGTGGACTTTTTACCTACTGAGCCATCTTTAATTCTGCTCACTCCTTCTATACATTATTTGTTTATTACAATCTCTTTCTATGAACCTTCGAAAATGACTTCTGTTTCCTACCGGTGTTCATGTTTCATGGAAGTTTCAATTTCACTAGAAACTGTCGATCAGCATCTATCTGATCTCAGGTAGCTTTGGCCTGCAACAGATTGAAGCAGGGTTTCGGTTCTCAGCCAGAGATTGAGTTTGGGCCGAAGTAGTGAGAGCACTGCATTCTAGCCATTAGACTGGTGGGCAGTGACAAGGTCCTGGCCTTTCGGCTTAGCAGAAAAGAATTCCCACAAAGCCAAAAGAGTGAAACAAGTATTTACAAGGAGGCGAATAGTACAGTACATGTGGATGGACACATGGGCAGACTCAGAGAGCGTCTTGCCCTTTTGGTAGTTTGAATCACTTTTTTGGGACATTTATTCTGGGTTTCCTCTGGCCAATCATTTTGATTTTCCCAGTTCGAGTCCATATTTGGTATAACCTAGGCTCCTTCCCCATGTGCGTGAGCATCTCTTAGTCAAGATAGAGTCTGGCAAAGAGACCTATGGGTAGCCTTGACATCATTCTTCTTTTGACCTCCAATTTATAGTCAGGAAGGTCTCCTTGTCTTTGAGAATGAGAAATATGTGGTCTCTCATCTCTTATCTGGGCAGGGCTTAGCCTCCTGCAGTTATGGAGTTTTTGTCCACAGGGAATGAACTCCAGCTGTTTGGCCTGGGGCCCATCTATCTCCTGCCTCAGAGCCACTGAAAAGATGTTGGACCAAGAAAATGGAAATGGTGAGTAATAAAGATGCTGTGAGATACTCCGTGGAGACATTTCTTCCTGTAGAGCTAGAGGAAGTGATGGATTTTGCAATATAGCTGGGAGAGATAACTATGAAATTACAGATCCTGCTTTAACCCCCAGGCCAGCCGTGTGGATCCCCACTATTGCAAGCTAATTTGACACTATTGTGTGGCTTCGGACAGGGAAATGGAACCGCCATTTTTAAATTCTCAGACTAACTCAATCTAAGATTTATTGGAACTTCCTCTCTAAGAAAAAAGCTTGGGGAATCATATTTTGCTTTGAAAATGGCTTCTTTGATAATTGGCTATATTTACACAAAGTGTTTTCCTTTGCACTAGAGTTTAATTTTTATATTCCCTCACAGCTTTGTGACACAGAAGAAAATCGTGATTCCTGTAAATACACTAAGCTCTCTGAATCTTATGTGATTTTGCTTAAACTTATGGAAATGTCTTATTTCCTCCATATCACCCCAGGCAATCTATTTAGCAGAAGCCTACTTCCTTTCAAGAGACTGATTATGACTAACTCCGGCATGAAGTTATTTCCGACATTCTCATTTCTCTTCTCCCCAGGTAAAATGCATCACTATTTCTGTTGTTATCCCTGGTCCCTGGACAAAACTCCCTATAGGGAGGCAAAACCACCTCTACTCACTTTAGGTTTGCAGCTGAAACTCAAAAAGGCAGATTACCAAGAGAAAAACACAGATTATTATTGATGTAGTACACTTCAGGCGGAAGAACATTAAACCAAAGGTAGGTAACTCAACACGATGGTTTAAAATTCCAGCTTATCTAGAACCTTCAACAAAGGACAATTAGTTGATCGAGAAATGACACGTCAAAGGACAGTGGTTTTAGGCGGAACACTAATGGAGGAAGGCTCATTTGCAAATGGTCTCTAGATTGATAAGAGTCTTTCTCCAGTAAAAAGAGAATTTATATCCTGTCTGGGCAGAAAAGAGGGAGATTTTTCTTTCCTGCTTTTTTAGTTGCTTTCATGTCAGAGGAAATTTTACATCACAAGGCATATTTGGGGGTACTGTATTCTGGTTTTCTTTAATCCATGCATTTTTAAATTTTAAATAGTCTTTCTTATCTACCAAATTGTAAGCTCTTTGAGGGTAATTTTGTGTCTCATTTTTCTCAACATCTACATGAGAATGCCTACTCAGAATTTGCATATAATAATGACTTTTGAGTGAACAGATAAATATCGTGTTGTGGTTGTTTTTTTTTCAGTCATTAAGTCTGTCTGACTCTTTGTGACCCCAAGGACTGCAGCACACCAGGCTTCCCCATAGTTTGCTAAAGTTTATGCCCATTGAGTCCATTATGCTATCCAACCATCTTATGCTCTGATGCCTTATTCTCCTTTTCCCTTCAACCTTCCCAGCATCAGGATCTTTTCCAATGAGTTGGCTCTTTGCATCAGGTGACAAAAATATTGGAGCTTCTGCTTCAGCATCAGTCCTTCCAATACATATTCAGGATTGATTTCCCTTGTGATTGACTGGTTTGATCTCCTTGTTGTCCAGGGGACTCTTCAAGAGTCTTCTTCAGCACTACAGTTCAAAAGCATCCGATATCTTTTTAGCCCAGTGTATAATGTGAAGATATTTGAAAGGTATAATGTGAAGGGGCTTCCCTGATAGCTCAGCTGGTAAAGAATCTGCCTGCAATGTGAGAGACCTGGGTTTGATCCCTGGGTTGGGAAGATCTGCTGGAGTAGGCCCTCTCCAGTATTCTTGCCTAGAAAATAGACAAGAATTCCATAGACAGTGGAGCCTGGTGAGCTACAGTTCCTGGGGTCACAAAGAGTTAGACACAATTGAGCACACACATGTAATGTGAAGAGCTAGTAGAGATTGGTCCAACTTTTTAAAAATTTTCAGTTGTGCCTTTTTTAATATGATAGAGAACTCTCTGAAAAATCATTGAGGCAGATACTACCAACTGTCCACCCAATATTCATTTTTCCCTTGCTTTTCAGCAGAACCCTAATTTTTGGAGAGAAGAGATGTATTGAATTTAAAATAGTTCTTTTCTTAGATTTCCTTGATGGTCTTGTTTTTCAGATGGAGCTAATGTGATATAAGTGGAAGTATTCAAAGGAAAATGGAGCTTTCTGGCAACTTACATAAATATGAGTGCATTAAACACACACACAAACATAGACTCAGTGAATTGGTGTAAATTTTTGCCACTTCATCTATATCCTTCTTTCACTGAATGTAGATGCGGTGCCTAGAAATACAACTGCTTCTCTGTCTTCTGTGACCAGAGATAGCAGTAGCCTGGCTCTTTTTGTATGGTCCCACATGACTTTCAACTTTATTCCTTATTATGTGAGATTAAAAAAAAAATCCTTAGTTGTCTGAGCCATTGTTTGTCAGATTTCTGTAATATGCAGCTGCATACAATTCTCAGCCATTTATCAATGTAAGTCTCCTAGTAGCTTTCACTAACTTTTCACTTGTCATCAATTCTGTGGACAGGAAAATGGCTACTGGCCAAGATACAGTAGGTTAGCACAGATTTCCAGTTATTCTAAAATAGTTTCTAGTGTTGATCCAGTTGTTCCCCTTTATCTTTAAAATTACACCTTAGTGATCTGATTGCTTTTTAAAGTAAAGTTTATATATGGGCCCCTCTAATAAGTAATGACATCTTTAATAGTTTGAAACAAGTGTGGCCTTAAGAGACAAATGATTCTGGAATCTGCTGTTAAATAAGATGTACTCCATGTAACTGTGAGAAAACTACAAGCTTATCTTGTGACAGAAAATCCCTAATGTTGAATGGACTTCTTTAAAATAATTCTACACATTTAGAAAATATATTTGAGGTTGTAGATGTGTGTGTGTGTGTGTGTGTGTGCGTGTGCTGGTGTCTGATTCTTTGTGACCCCATGGACTCTAGCCCTCCAGGCTCCTTTGTCCATGGTATTCTCCAGGCAAAAATAATGGAGTGGGTTGCCAGTTCCTTCTCCAGAGATGATAGATATAATAGGCTAAGAAGCCATGTTGGCCTTCACTGGTGATGATGCTTAGCTTCATTTCCCTACAAGGATGTTTCTAAGATTACCCTATGTCTGGCACAACTATGATAACACATCCTCTGAAAATGATTCAGGAAAAGATACACTGTCCTGTTCCCTAGTGTGGAAGATTGTAGTCTTTGTTAAGGACTTTGATTAGGGCCTGTTCAACGTCACATTCTCAAGTATAAATGTTGTTTCCACTAGGAACTCCTACAGGAAGAAGTAAAATGGTCTTCCCCCTGATGAGAAAACAGTATAATTGATGGACAGCTCTTCCCTCTTTCTGACCAGTTTTCATTCTTATGCTTATGGATATACCTTATGCTTATGGATATAGCTTTTGAAAATACTAGCATCCTAGTTTCTTGTCATGTTTGCAGCATGCTTATTTCACTAACTCATGTCCCACTCTTTATAATCCCATGGGTTGCAGCCCACCAGGATCCTCTGTCCATGGGATTTCCCAGGCAAGAATACTGAAGTGGGCTGCCATTTCCTCCTCCCAGGGGATCTTTCCAGCCCAGGCTTTGAATCCACTTTTCCTGCAATGGCAGGCGGACTCTTTACCACTGAGAAACCCTGTTCTTGTCATAGAAGTAACCTAAAATAATTTCTGCAAATGATACAACTACTTTATTTTTTAAAATTCTATTTATTTTTGACTGTGCGGGGTCTCTGTTACTGCGCATGGGCTATACTTCATTGCGGTGCATGGGCTCCTCATTTTGCGGCTTGTTTCAGAGCACTGACTCGAGAGCACATGGGCTTCACTAGCTGCCACACACGTGCTTCAGTCATTTCGGCACGCAGGCTTAAGTTGCCCTGTAGCATGTAGAAACTTTCTGGACCAGGAATCAAACCCAATCCTCTGCATTGGCAGGTGGATTCTTAACCAATGGGCCACCAGGAAAGTCTTAACATAATTTTAAAATTAATAAAGTGCAATTGGGGTTAGAAAACTCAAGTCAAAGGGAAGTGCTTTCAATTCATTCATTTAGGAATTCTAAGTTCAATCTCACATGAATAAAGTTGAAAGTCAGGCTACATATTTGATTCTCAGGAGCCTTAGCAGACATGTGCTTTCATATGAGCCCACACTAACAAAGATGCACGATAAATGATTATATAAAATATATCTTGGGGATTCAGTAAAGATAAATAACAAGGAC
Organism: Ovis aries; assembly: GCF_016772045.2. Lineage (NCBI taxonomy): Eukaryota > Metazoa > Chordata > Mammalia > Artiodactyla > Bovidae > Ovis > Ovis aries. The sequence continues at coordinate 50,097,439 of NC_056063.1, forward strand.
GTTTTCCATTGAATCACTGAAATAGTCATATTGGGTTGCCTATAACAGTATTCATTCTTCCTTCCTCTTTTCTAACAAGCCAGTTTTGTTACCGTATTTAGCCCCACAATACACAAGTATGAAGGTAGTTGATTTTTCCTCCTTTTCCAGAAACTTACTAATGTAAGTTTTGTAGTGAGACATGGTAAAAAGATTTCTGGGGGATTCTGTTCATGCTATAACCTATGGATAATTGATCAACTTGGATGTAATCTCTGCTGTCAAGGCATTAAAACAATTTAGACTGAACAAAGAAATGGGTTTCCTAATAGGGATGATAAAGCATATGCTCCAAAATCTACCTTTTATTCCCATTCTCTTCACTTTATTCCAATATTCCACCATGTAAATTTCCATTTTTCCCCTAAATGTTAATGTTTATTCTTTCATATTTTTGCTTTTATTAAAATACAAGTATGAGCACACACATATCATTATATATGTATACATTATAGAATGTGTCTAATTATATTGTGTGTATTAATATGTATATTAATATATAAATATGCACACACATGATTCAAATGAATTACCACATTCACAGGTTTTGTGAACTTATCTTTCTTAGTTTTACAATAAAGATATTACTATAACTCATGATATTACTGTGATTAGTTTACTGTTGCTGTTGATTAGTCACTGAGTCATGTCTGACTTTTCTGTGACCCTATGGACTGTAGCCCACCACCTCCTCTGTCCATGGGATTTCCCAGGCAAGAACTGGAGTAGGTTGACATTTTCTTCTCAGGGGATCTGTGGGGATTCCCGTTCTTCACAGGGATCTTCCTGACTCCAGGGATCGAAACTGCTTCTCCTGCACTGGCAGGGGGATGCTTAACCACCAAACGACCAGGGAAGCCGATGAGTTTATTAGAGTCTAGTAAAAGGTCTAAATGGCAACCCACTCCAGTACTCTTCCCTGGAAAACCCCATGGACGGAGGAGCCTGGTAGGCTGCAGTCCATGGGGTCTCTAAGGGTTCGGCACTACTGAGCAACTTCACTTTCACTTTTCACTTTCATGCATTGGAGAAGGAAATGGCAAACCACTCCAGTATTCTTGCCTGGAGAATCCCAGGGAAGGGGGAGTCTAGTGGGCTGCCTTCTATGGGGTCGCACAGAGTCAGACACGACTGAAGCAACTTAGCAGCAGCAGCAGCAAAAGGCCTTGTAGTTCCTTTCCGCCGCAGCCCCAAACCTTGGGGGAGGGGTAGCTTGCCTTGGCTTCCACCCGCTCAAACTACAGCACAACTGCTCTCACCTCACATGCTAGTAAAGTAATGCTCAAAATTCTCCAAGCCAGGCTTCAGAAGTATGTGAACCGTGAACTCCCTGACATTCAAGCTGGTTTTAGAAAAGGCAGAGGAACCAGAGATCAAATTGCCAACATCTGCTGGATCATGGAAAAAGCAAGAGAGTTCCAGAAAAACATCTATTTCTGCTTTCTTGACTATGCCAAAGCCTTTGACTGTGTGGATCACAATAAACTGTGGAAAATTCTGAAAGAGATGGGAATACCAGACCACCTGACCTGCCTCTTGAGAAATCTGTATGCAGGTCAGGAAGCAACAGTTAGAACTGGACATGGAACAACAGACTGGTTCCAAATAGGTAAAGGAGTACGTCAAGGCTGTATATTGTCATCCTGCTTATTTAACTTCTATGTAGAGTACATCATGAGAAACGCTGGATTGGAAGAAATATAAGCTGGAATCAAGATTGCTGGGAGAAATATCAATAAGCTCAGATATGCAGATGACACCACCCTTACGGCAGAAAGTGAAGAGGAGCTAAAAAGCCTCCTGATGAAAGTGAAAGAGGAGAGCAAAAAAGTTGACCTAAAGCTCAACATTCAGAAAACGAAGATCGTGGCATCTGGTCCCATCACTTCATGGGAAATAGATGGGGAAAGAGTGGAAACAATGTCAGACTTTATTATTTTGGGCTCCAAAATCACTGCAGATGGTGACTGCAGCCATGAAATTAAAAGACACTCCTTGGAAGGAAAGTTGTGACCAGTCTAGACAGCATATTAAAAGGCAGAGACATTGCTTTGCCAGCAAAGGTCCAGCTAGTCAAGGCTATGATTTTTCCAGTGGTCATGTATTGATGTGAGAGTTGGATTATAAAGAAAGCTGAATGCTGAAGAATTGATGCTTTTGAACTGTGGTGCTGGAGAAGACTCTTGTGAGTCCCTTGAACTGCAAGGAGATCCAACCAGTCCATCCTAAAGGAGATAAGTCCTGGGTGTTCATTGGAAGGACTGATGCTGAGGCTGAAACTCCGGTACTTTGGCCACATCATGTGAAGAGTTGACTCATTGGAAAAGACTCTGATGCTGGGAGGGATTGGGAGCAGGAGGAGAAGGGGACGACAGAGGATCAGATGGCTGGATGGCATCACCTACACGATGAACATGAGTTTGAGTGAACTCTGGGAGTTGGTGATGGGCAAGGAGGCCTGGTGTGCTGTGAATCATGGGGTTGCAAGGAGTCAGACATGACTGAGCAACTGAACTGAACTGAACTAAAAAGGCCTTGTATCATTCTGTGAAGTCTGTAACTAACGAAGGTGCAATGATACCTGTGTTATGCTTCAAAATTCATACTACATCTAAAATGGTATTTATGAGAATTTATCATATAGTTAACTGAGTTAAAGATGATCTGATAATCTGTCTATGCAGTAACAAACTTCCTTCATATTTTGTAATCTCAAAAAGACTTTAAGTGCTTTCATATTTAGGGTTTCCAGGTGGAGCTCGTGGTACAGACCCTGTCTGCCACTACAGAAGATATAAGGAACAAGGGTTTGATCCCTGGGTGGGGAAGATCCCCTGGAGGAGGGCATGACAACCTACTCCAGTGTTCTTGCCTGGAGAATTGCATGGACAGAGGAGCCTGGAGGGCTACAGTCTATAGGTTGCAAAGAGTCAGACACGACTGAAGCAACTTAGCACACATACACATTCTCATATTATTTGCTTTTCAGATTTGGGCTCTGCTATTTGCCAAAAAACATCACATATTGACCTTTTCTGTTCATTAGCATATTTATATAGTGACGTTATTAACAGAAGCATCTTTTCAAACAATGATCAGCAATGAGAATGCTGTAGATACTACATTAATGGTTAGACGCATGCTTTCTGATTATGGAAAATATTTAGGACTTTGCAAAGGCAACGGCATTGTAATCACTTTTGGTAAAAAGATGGTAATGTCATGCTGGTTTTCCACATTGAGCAGAATAAAAATAAAGGGTATGATTTATTGTCCTTTTTCCAAAGCTCATAGGGAAGACTTTCTGTGTTTTACCTTCAGCAAATTAAAACAAACAAATCAAGAAATATTGCTGAGTGCTTAATATGTGCCAAAATTTGTGCTAAAATACACATTTTACAAATTAAAAAATTAAAATATTCCATAATGGTTTAGTTGTTTTGAAATATGTAGCTATTTATTTATTAACTAGCGAGTTGTATTTCTATAACATAGCTCAAAGGGAAAGTTAATCAGAAGTTTTGGCTGCTTTTGTGTCCATTTTTTAGTGTGAAAAATTTCTAGCAGAATCAAATGATCACTAAAGTTATCTATAAGTTTCACTGATCAGATATTATATATATACAATGGAGACCAGTCGTGAAATGGCCAAGCATTCTCTGCCTGCTGTTATTCTTTCACTCAGGAAGTGTCATAGAATTCATGCTTCAGAGAACTGAGAGATATAATTTCAGCTTATAACTGCTCTAAGCTGCTGCTGCTGCTGCTGCTAAGTTGCTTCAGTCGTGTCCGACTCTGCGACCCCAGAGACGGCAGCCCACCAGGCTCCCCTGTCCCTGGGGTTCTCCAGGCAAGAACACTGGAGTGGGTTGCCATTTCCTTCTCCAATGCATGAAAGTGAAAAGTGAAAGTGAAGTCGCTCAGTTGTGTCCAACTCCTAGCGACCCCATGGACTGCAGCTTACCAGGCTCCTCCATCCATGGGATTTTCCAGGCAAGTGTACTGGAGTGGGGTGCCATAACTGCTTTAAGAGCAGCAGTTATTCTTTCTATCAAAAACTAAGATGGTATAGCATTCCCCTAACTGCTAATGTGCAGGACAGACGGTAGAACTGAGTATACTGGGAGCCAAGATAGCAGAAGGAAAAGGTGTCCTCGGAACAGGTAGAGCAAAGAATCATCTGGGTCTCACAAGTCATCAAGAGAAACCCTTCCTGGAAGTCCTCAAATAGGAAGGGCTGACATTTTTACTGTTCATTATTGGCACACATTGCGCTTGACATCCATTTACCCATCTGATTCTCACAAGACCTCTTCCAGTAGGTCCCATCGTTGTCTTCATTTTACTGATGAGGAAACTACGGGGTCAGAATGTCAGTGACTTTTCCAGGGTCATAAGCTAGTGTGTAAGCAGTAAAGCAGAGGTGTGAACACAGGTCTCTCTATATCAAGTACAAATATAAAAAGGGATGTGGCATCAACTTAATTACTATTGAAAGTCCTTGAAAAAGGCATATTTTGTGTGAACCATGCTGGGATTCAGAATGATGATTTTCATTTGCAAATTTAGTTTTTGTTTTCATCAAAGATCTGTAGATAACACAATTTTAATAAATATGTATTTCAACAAAATTTATGATCGAACATGGAACATTATAAAAAGACTATTTACTAGGCCACAAAAATTTCTTCACCCAAAAACAAAAATTGAGATTATCTTCAATGGCCATAACAGAATTAGTAATAACACAATTTAAGAAATAACAAGAGAAAACTATAGAAATTTTAAAGTTCTTAAATAATTATTGTACCAAAGAAATATCTAGAATTATTGGATTATGTAAAAAAAAGGATTATGTAGAACATAAAGAAAAAGATTACCCTTTAACAGTCCAATTTATTCCCTATTGCCTTAAAACTTGAGAAATGGAGGAAAAAATGCATTCATTAAGCAAATAAATTAAAGAAGGAAAGTTAACAAAAAAAATCAAAATAGAAACCAAGATAATAACACAAATGAGTGAATCAGAATACATAAAAGCAGAAAAAAATGATAAAGTTCTCATAGCTTAAAAAAATGCAGACAAAATTTTAAAAATATAATCCTGGAGCACTAGAATTCACTGAGATATATAAAACAGGGATAAATTAGGGCAACCAAGAGACAACAAAATATAACTTTGTCAATATTTTTTTTAAAAATCAGTAAAATGCTTGTTTTCTTCATTATTACGGAGCAAAAATCCTACCAAAAACATGAAATGCAATTAAAAGTTGATTAAGGAAATAGACAACATAATGGGTAAGTTCTTTCCAACTCTTAAGGAATCAATAATTCCCATTCTATGTATACTGTTCCTAGGTTCATGGAATTTAGAATAAATAAATGCATGCATATTTCTGAATTAAATAAATATTAAAGGAAGAATAATTAACTATTTATTTTATATTGTTGATGTAATATGATGTCTTCTCACTGCCCCTAAATTATACACCAATTTTTAATATAAATACAGAAGCAATAATTCTAAATAAAAGATCTATAAACCAAATTTTGCATAGTGTATATATTGGATTGGCCAAAAAGCTTGTTCAGGTTTTCCATAGCATCCCATGGAAAAGCCTGGATGAATTTTTTGGCCAACCGAATCCAAAAGAATTTTCCGAATAGTTCTGGTTCCAGCAATAGAAGTGTGTCTTATATTGGGAAATCTACTACATGGCAAGAATCTGACAGGCAGTGGTTTACCAAGGACAGGATTGTGAGAGTTATCAACTCTGTCTGGCTCCCGGTACAAAAGGGTGTATTGTTGTAGAAAGTTAATTCAATGAAATAAAAGTTCCTCTCCTTTACACTCTAACCATGCACTGACAATAAAAGGTTAATATTCTCATTTTATAAGGAGGTCTTAAAAAATGAGGGACTGTTAACACCAGCATGTCAAGAAAGAATGGGAGCAAAGAAAATGAGCTTATAAATTCTTACAGTTCATGAAAGCTGAAATACAGACAGCCACCTTCCAGATCCATCAGCATCTAAACCAGCAATGAGGGGAACATTTGAGTTCCTGCTCAATTAGGAATCATAAAAGCTGGTCCCGACTGACCCCAGGATGCAAATAAGCACTTTGGAAATATTTACCATAGCAGAGTGTATGTCTATATACATGTTAATGAGAAGTGTGAAAACAAACAATTTTAGATTTTCATTTTTAAATATCTTTCTGTATTTTCAACTTTCTGCAGTGGGCAGTTATAATTTAAAATTTAAAATATATAAATTACATATATATACATACATTATACATACATGTGATGTATATATAGTCTATTTGTATGAGGCAAAAGGAATACTGTTAGATCTTCAGTTGCAAACCACAGGATCTACAGATAACAATAAACAACTCCAACAACCTGCCATTTAGGAAGTTGGTTGAATGGCTTGATCTGTAAAGGAAGGACTCTGACCTCTTGGTAGAGAGTGACTTATAAATAAATATTACTTTTTATAAAACAAATGTTTTTGAAGGATCGCTAAAGTCTTTATTAAAACAAGCATTTGTACTCCTATGAGATTTCCCCATCTCTAAGATTAATATCCTATTTGAGGACACAGGAGTATTTCTCTTGTAATCTCACATGAAGGATTATTTTGTGCAATGCCACAGGTTAAATGCATATCATGAAATTCACTTTCCTCTCTAGTGCCCTTTCTATCGCTTACTTCAATGAAAGTCCACCAAAATACAATATGATTCAGAATATTGAAGCTGTAGCTAAGCAAGAAAAGTTCATTCAAAATTGATTTTCTTTCAGGAATCCTTGGTATTCTTCATTCCAATTGTTCACCTCTACTGTAGGGCTCGGTAAACACTTAAGGAAGTTGCCATGCACTGCAGCCTGCCAGACACATGAAGGAATGCAGAGCAGGATAATCACAACATCATCAACCCAATTCTCCAAGGGAGCTGGCCAATAATGCTGTTCTAATTGAATAACTTAGCCACAGCGATTTCCCCCGGGAGAGCCGAAGGCTCAGCCTCGGTGAAGAGGCAGATGGTGCCGCATATACAATGAAACCTGTAATTTTCTCTTGCCATTGGACATGTTAACAGTGGGCTGTTTCTGCTTATTCTTTAATATTTTATTTTAATAGTGCCTTCCCAAATTATAATGTACCATGAAGCAGCTAAAGATGGATGCAGTGAGTGATACATAGCATGTTTAATTTATCATACCTCTCGCTCATCGAACAACTCACTTGATAATCAGCAGCAGTATATGTCAGTCAGGTGCAAACTGATATGAAAGCAACAGAAAGAACCCAATTAAAACCAAAAGGGGAGATGGGTCTTGCGGGGGGCGTGGCATTCACTAGCAGCAAAATACAGAACATCACGTGCATTCTAATTCTGATTTTTTTTTAAATGGTAATTTGTTGTGGAATATGCACACACCCAGTGTATTTGGGAGGACAATGGGAAGGTTGTGTTTTCTGCTTTGAGACTGAATCAACCACTGGGATCTGGAGGAGGATGAAGGGCTGTGAGGTTGCCTGATTTTATCATCCAGCGGCAGCCCACGTTGGAGGAGGGAGGTGCGAGCTTCAGGGTTGGGGGAGGGGGAAGGGCAGGCAGCGACAGCCCATCAGCGGTCTAACAACACGACAGATGACAGGCCCAGAGGCAAACCCAGGGCCGCCAGCCCATCAGCTTCGAAGGCTGCCGAGCGGCAGCTGCAGCAATGGAAGGTCATCCAGACTTGAATGTTTGGGGCCTGCTGGGATCTTTTTGCCCTGGAAACGGTTCTCCATCCAAAGAGCCCTTCCTGGAAAAGAGTGGAACTAAGGTCAAAGGGACATAGTAAAAGGAGATCTATTACTCTGGTGCAATAATCCCAAGGCAAAAGCTGTGTCATAAAGAATGTTCCTGCTACTAAAGATATGTCTCTGTGGCTTGCCTATGAGGAGGAACGCGTTCATAGCTGTAGTGAATAAGTGGACCATGGTTGATGTTTATCAGAAATGCCAAGATACAGGAAGAAGGCCCTCGGGGTCACAGGGTGGCACAGTTTGGCCCATGGTAATTGAGAACAGAAGATGAGATTTGGTTGATTTTATTTTGGGAAAGGTACATCAGTGCTGAAGCATATGACATGGATAATTCATAAAGCCTTTGGTTTGTATTAGACTCCCAATCTGCCTTTCCGAAAGAAATGACACAACAATTAATGTGTCAAATGATAATGTGCCACTTGCAGAAAGATAATTGTACCCAGTGTTAGACAGTTATTAGGTCAGAACGAATGCTCATCCTTTCAAAGGCTGCCGCCTCTATTCACTCCAGCATCCTACTGTAAATACAGTATTGTGTTCATAATCACACAGACCGTAGCCAGGAACACTGGGTTTTATCTGATTTTCCTCCGTTTGGAATAATACTCTGATGATTCCTGAAATAGCAAACTCAGTCATGTGAAACACAAGTGAAGATAATGAGAGACAGATTGTTAAAGGTAGGGGAGGGGGTTTTGCTTTTCTTGCATAAAATAAAGTATGAGTACTATCCCTGAGATGGTTTCAGCATATAATCCAAACTATAAGACCTGAGTTTTCTCATGTGTAAAAGATAGTCTTTCCTTCTGATGATTTAATATATAAGGATATCAAGAAGTCCTTGCTTAATCCCTGATACCATAATTCATTCCATGTGGAGTCTGGACATGTCATTTAACCTGAGATTTCATTTCCTCACTTGAAAAATGCTAATTAAAAGTCTGCTACCTATTTAACTTTTATTTCTATTGAGGAGGTCAAGATAAAAGGATATGAAAAAATATTTATAAATATTAAGGACTGTATCGATAAAAGGAATTTGATGAATGTGCTTACTGGAGATCAGCTGTGCTACCTCTTGAAAAGAGGTAGTTTTATTTTAAGAAAGCTGGACAATAGATTAGGTGCTTAAAAATAAGAGAACATGTAATAATTAGGGGGCCCTCAAGACCGTCTTGGAGAAGGCAATGGCACCCCACTCCATTACTCTTGCCTGGAAAATCCCATGGATGGAGGAGCCTGGTAGGCTGCAGTCCATGGGGTCGCAAAGAGTCGGAAATGACTGAGCGACTTCACTTTCACTTTTCGCTTTCATGCATTGGAGGAGATGGCAATCCACTCCAGTATTCTTGCCTGGAGAATCCCAGGGACGGAGGAGCCTGGTGGGCTGCTGTCTATGGGGTTGCACAGAGTCGGACACGACTGAAGCGACGCAGCAGCAGCAGCAGCAGCAGCAGCAGCAGCAGCAGCAGCAGCAGCAAGACCATCTCTCCTGGACTCAACTAAATACTTCATTCAACCAAGGAGGAAATGAAATACGTGATTATTACATATGCATGGGCTTCTGCTTTATTGACTCAAGCATAGATGTAGTGTGATATGAAAAAAAATAGCCATTTGCAGAAGGAAAGAAACACTGCATTTTGGGAGTATTTTATCTGCAGAGTCCATTGAACTGGTTATTGTCATGAAGGTATTTAAAATAAATGAACTATTTAAAGTGCTCAATTGTACTTTATGGACAGGAATAGGACAACAGATTGTCCTTTGTGAGGGAGCATTCTCAAGTGACATCCTAACTAGTAGATGGACCACAAAGAGGATCAGACCTTATAGTGACATTCTTACCTGAAAGAGATCTTGTTAGAGGAAATCAAGCTAATACATAACAGATAATTAAAGTAAGTGTGCTAAGAGAGAGGGGAGATGGTGAGTTTACCTGTTGAAGATACTTTAGAAATTCAGATTACAGAATATAGGTATGTCTGTTCTAACATCATATAAATGATCCAGAAAAAAAAACCTTTGTAAATTACAGAAGAGTGCTTAGAAATTAACAGAACTTATAGGCGCTTCCCTGGTGGCTCAGATGGTAAAGAATCTGCTTGCAATGTGGGACACCCAGGTTCAATCCTTGGGTCAGGAAGATCCCCTGGAGAAGGGAATGGGTACATATGGCAGTCTTCTTGCCTGGATAATTCCATGGACAAAGGAGCCTGACAGGCTACAGTTAATAGGGTTGCAAAGAATTGGACACAACTGAGCAACTAACACTTTCACTTTCATAGGCAAAATAGGGTTGGGACTCAAAACCTATGAAGTACTGTAAGCAGTACACCAACATAATGAAAGCTATCAAATCTTCATTGGCATTTACATGAATCATCATTGGCAGCCCATCCTTTGCAGTTTTAAACCTGAAACTTTGTGTTTCCTCTTTCAAAACTTAGGAAATGGAGGGATATTGATCAAAATTTAAAACTACACTTCCCGTTCCTCCAAGATGCAGCTGTCCCATTCCTCCCAGCTCCTTCCCTTTAACAATAGCAACAGCGAAATACCCTTGACATATTACAAGCAGAGAAAGTCTCTGAAAGCTGAAAGGAGACTGATTGCCTTGGACCTTAGGACTTGAGGAACAGTATAGTGGTGGTTGCCTCCCCAGATAATTCCTCCCATACATCCCAGAGAGTGCCTCAGAAGCTACCAACCCATCATCAGCATCAGGCACAGACATAAAAAGCTCTAAGAAAAATCCTGTTTACTTTTGCCAAAGGATGGGGAAAACAGTGGTCTATTTAAGGAAAAAAGTTTTGGGAATATTCATTCACTCTACTCCAGCCCAAATTCAAGAGAAAAACTTCTGAAAGCTCCAGGTTCACAGAGGCTGGATGAGGTGGTAGGAGATGGGCTTGGGGGTTATTGGCATGTTTGCCCTGTGGTGGCAGTGGGGGCAGGAGGGGAGCTGATCTGATGCCCTCTGTGTGAGGTGGTACTCTCCTTCCACTGGAAGGTAGTCAGCTGGATGAAGGAGAGCTGAACTTCAACCTCACTTATCTGCTATGAGGCAGTGAGTCATTGTCCCCCTTGAAGTCTTCATATAAGTGTATCTTAAAGCGTTATTCCTTCACTTCTGCCTTTTGATATTCAATAGAAGTAAGTCACTAAGTCCAGCCCATCTCAAGGGGAGGGGATTAAGCTCACCTCTAGAGGTGGAGGCAAGTGGCGAATCTGTGAACCATCTCCACTATACTTTCTTACTATTTGCTCACCCAATTATCCCCATTTCTATTCTGTAATATCATCAGTCTCTACTGGATCATTTCCATTTATTTAAAAACATGACCATATTATCCATCCTAAAATTATAAATATATATATATATATATTTTTTTTTCCCCTTGACCTCACATCCCTCTCCAAATACTGCTTTTCTTTTCTGCTCCCCATTAGATAAATCTCAGAAGAGTTGTCAATATTCACCCTTTCCACTTTTCTCATTTGTTTTTTCTGTCCAGTTTACTTTAAATTTGATCTCTGGTTCTTCTGCCTTTTCTAAAACCAGCTTGAACATCTGGAAGTTCATGGTTCATGTATTGCAGAGATCAATTTATCAACATTTGCTGGATCATGGAGAAAGGAAGGGAGTTCCAGAAAAGCATCTATTTCTGCTTTATCGACTATGCCAAAGCTTTGACTGTGTGGATCACAATAAACTGTGGAAAATTCTGAAAGATATGGGAATACCAGACCACCTGACCTGCCTCTTGAGAAATCTGTATGCAGGTCAGGAAGCCACAGTTAGAACTGGACATGGAACAACAGACTGGTTCCAAATAGGAAAAGGAGTACATCAAGCCTGTATATTGTCATCCTGCTTATTTAACTTCTATGCAGAGTACATCATGAGAAACGCTGGGCTGGAAGAAGCACAAGCTGGAATCAAGATTATCGGGAGAAATATCAATAACCTCTGATATGCAGATGACACCACCCATATGGCAGAAAGTGAAGAGGAACTAAAAAGCCTCTGGCTGAAAGTGAAAGTGGAGAGTGAAAAAGTTGGCTTAAAGCTCCACATTCAGAAAACTAAGTTCATGGCATCTGGTCCCATCACTTCATGGCAAATGGATGGGGAAACAGCGGAAACTGTGCCCGACTTTTTTTTTTTTTTTTGGCTCCAAAATCACTGCAGATGTTGATTGCACCATGAAATTAAAAGACGCTTACTCCTTGGAAGGAAAGTTGTGACCAACCTAGATAGTATATTCAAAAGCAGAGACATTACTTTGCCAACAAAGGTCCGTCTAGTCAAGGCTATGGCTTTTCCAGTGGTCATGTATGGCTGTGAGAGCTGGACTGTGAAGAAAGCTGAGTGCTGAAGAATCGATGTTTTTGAACTATGGTGTTGGAGAGACTCTTGAGAGTCCTTTGGACTGCAAGGAGATCCAACCAGTCCATTCTAAAGGAGATCAGTCCTGGGTGTTCTTTGGAAGGAATGATGCTAAAGCTGAAACTCCAGTACTTTGGCCACCTCATGTGAAGAGTTGACTCATGGGAAAAGAGTCTGATGCTGGGAGGGATTGGGGGCAGGAGGAGAAGGGGACGACAGAGGATGAGATGGCTGGATGGCATCACCGACTCAATGGACATGAGTTTGAGTGAACTCTGGGAGTTGGTGATGGACAGGGAGGCCTGCCATGCTGCAATTCATGGGGTCGCAGAGTCGGACATGACTGAGTGACTGAACTGAACTGAACTTACTTTAAATTAAATTTAATTTAAATGTTCTTTCCACCATTCCACTGAAAGACCTCCTATCAAACTCATTAATGTCTTGTTCAGTTGCTCAGTTGTGTCTGACTCTTTGCAGCCTCATGGACTGCAGCACACCAGGCTTCCATGTTCTATACTAACTCCCAGAGTTTGCTCAAACTCATGTCTATCAAGTAGGTGATGCCATCCAACCATCTCATCCTCTTCCACTCTCTTCTCCTTTTGCCTTCAATCTTTCCCAGCATCAGGGTCTTTTCCAATGAGTTGGCTTTTCATATCAGGTGAGCAAAGTATTGGAGCTTCAGCTTGCATTTTGCAAAACCCAACAGCTAATTCTCCATCTTCATTTCACCCAAACTTGCAGTGGTCCACACAGTTTACCACTCTCTCCTATCTGCCACTTCCAATATCAAGCACTTGTCAATTTAACCCCTTCGTCATTTCTAATGAAATAATTTGGGGAAATGATGTTTGCAAGTAGCTCTTAATTTGTAGTCTTTCTTTGTGCTTTTGGGTGTGTCTTTTTAAGACTTGGTAGGAGGTTTAGGGTTGATTATATTGTTTATTTTCACTAGTTATGCACATGGGCCAAATGTTCTAGGAACTGAGGAACATTTAGAGATAGTCTGAAAAGCCGCCATTTATGGCTAAAATAATTTTAAACAAAGACTGAATCTCTGTTAGCAAAGTTTCACTGATAAGATACAAGTACACATTAAGATTGTCAAATAGGATGAGCAAGCAGATTCTAAATTTTTTCACATCTGTTATGCTTGTCTGTTTTTCTGTCATAGTGGCAGATAAAGAATGTAGATACATGTACATAGTTTCCAGAGTAAGATTCTAAGTTGGGAGCATAGCTCAGTGCCTAGTGGGGCTGGGCTATGGAAGATTTTTTGATGCCAGATATAAGACACAGGAGAGAAAATCTTTTTTATTTGGAATGCTTCAAAGTGTTATTCCCAGATATGACAGAAGAAAACTAGCAGAAATCCAGATTAGTATTTAAAGAGAGCAGAAGTAGACTTGGGACACAGTGGTGGTGTGTGTTTGATGTGTAAATGCATTCTCCACAGGGATAGTTAGTCTAAGCTAAAGCAAAAAATGAGAAAGAACAAGTGAGGGAGAAGAAGGAGAGGAGGAAGAAAGAGGAAGAGAAGGAGAAAAACAAGAAGAAGAAGAACAAGAAGAGGGAAGGGGAGGGGAAGAAGAAGAAAAGAAGATGGAGGGGGGAAGGGGAGGAGGAGGGGGAGGAAACAAGGAAATTGACAGGGAAATGACAGGGAAATTGGTGTGGAAACACTCCTACATCCTTATCTCTCTGGAGGGATAACTCTGTTTCCTTTATGTTCTTTATGGGATTAATAGGGTATCCCTTGTCACCACTGTGGTAGCAGTCTCAATTACACATCTTTCTCAAGTCATTTCCCGCTTCTCTGCTCATGTTTGTGTACGTCCCAAATAACTACTTTCACTCAGTCTTGTCTTGAGATTTGTTTATGGAAGAATGATAACCAAGACACCATCTATACTGTTGGATATTCTGGTCCAAGGAAAGGATCAACACACATGTTGTAAGTTGAACAGTGAAGTGAAGTGAAGTGTAGTGAAGTCGCTCAGTCATGTCTGACTTTTTGCAACCCAGTGGACTGTAGCCTACAAGGCTTCTCCGTCCATGGGATTCTCCAGACAAGGATACTGGAGTGGGTTACCATTTCCTTCTCCAGGCGATCTTCCTGACCCAGGGATCGAATCTGGGTCTCCAGCATTGGAGGCATATGCTTTAACCTCTGAGCCACCAGGGAAGCCCCTCCCAAATTCAGGTGTTGAAGTCTATCAGGGTAGTACCTCAGAATGTGACATTATTTGGAAATAGAGTTGTAGTGTACAAAATTTGTTAAGATTAAAGCAGACCCCTAATCTAATAGAACTGGGTGCTTATGAAAAAAGGAACATTTGGAGACAGAAATAGATCTGCACAGGGATATTCCCATGTAATCCTGAAGGCAGAGATCGGGGTTGCTATGGACTGAATTTGTCCTCCCCAAAATCATCTGAAGTCCTAGCCCTCAGTGTGGCTATATTTGGAAATAAGGTCCATAAGCAGATAATGAAAGTCAAATAAGGTCATCAGGGTGGGTCTCTAATCTGATTGAATTACTGCCCTTATAAGAAGAGGTACCGGAATGCTCCTGTCTCTGTCTCTCTCCAAAACCCTTCTCCACAATGTAAGGACACAGTGATCTTATTCCTTTCTATAAGAAAGGAAGAGAGTGTTTACAAGACCCTAAATCACCCAGCACCTTGATCTTGGACTTCCTAGCCTCCAGAACTGTGGGAAATAAATACTAATACAGGGGTGATGTGTCTAAAAGCCAAGAATGCCTAAAATTGTCAGAAAACCACCAGAAGCTGAGACAGAGGCCTGGTACAGAGGGAACAGCCCCCAGAAGGTATTAACCCTGTTAGCACTTTGACTCAGAGTTCTAGTCTCTGGAGCTGGGAGACAATAATTTTTTGTTATTTGAGCCACCTACTTTGTGGTGCTTTGTTACAGCCCTAGCAAATTCAAAAGACACAGGACTGAAAGATCATTTCAGTGGATGCAAACTTAGACACTCTCTGTGGCCCACAGCTTGGCTGAGCTGGGCCTCTATTTGGGTGTACATCACAGGAAAGCCAGAAACGGAGTGAGAGTTGGACTTATTTCCCAAGAAGAGATATATTTCTGTTGAACTAATTGTTCATTTTTTCCCTTTCTTTACTGTTAGCAATGTGGTCTAGAGACCTAACAGTAGTTAGCAAATTATAGCAAATTGCTCTAAAGTGTCTTTTACTTTCGAATAAAGCAAATAAATTAATTTGATGCTTATGAGTCTCTTTTCTTCCAAGAAAAGAGAGACAACCACCAACTAGACTTTAAAAAAACTGTGTCTAAAAAAATGAAATAAGCAAGTTCATTAAAATCTAATAAAATAAATGAATATGTAAAAAAATGGCTTAGGTCTTAACACAGAAAGAGATTTGGAATCAGGACAGGAATATCTAAGTTTAAAGATGGGTTTAACAGATACTAATTAAGTAAGTTTAGAAAAATTGATATCCCCTCCTCAGTGCCCCATTTCCTCATCCTTTGAGGAGACTGGACTTGGTTCTCTCTAAAGCATACAGGCTTTTCTAATTCCAATATTTCTGTGATTCTGTGATCCATCCTCACCTGTGCCAGGCTCAGATGGTGCCATGGAGTGGAACCAGGTGGATCTGGAAGGCTCCGTTTTTCCTGCACAGTTGGAGTGCCAGACCAAACCAACCACAATGTGTTTGCCAGCAATGACCTTGTGGAGAATTTTCAAAGGCTGAACATTTATACCCAGAGATTTTCCTCATCATTATTTTCAGCCTCACCGCACATTTTGTTTCATTTTGTTTCTGAGAAATATTTTGGAAGCCTCGCTCTTACTAGACACATTGACGGTATTGGCAATCATGGTACCTTTCTTCCCCACACTGTGACTTAATGTGGAGTCAGTCTTGTTCAGAACATCTAACTATTGCAGAGCTGTGGGCTCTGTTTTTTCTGTTTTTCTTGCCCTTACATATAACAGGGCAAAAAAGCTGGTTGGGGAAAAATTTTAATTTCTTCTAAGGGTTATTTTTCATCTGTTATCATTGAAATAATAAACTGTGAAATATAAACTCTATGTTTAATATAATTCTATATATTGAAGAGCAAAATCTTTTGTTATTATAAGATGTGTCAAAGCTGGAATTCAGAGCAGGTGGAAAACTGCCCTGATTGATCACATTGTTGAGACTTCATCACTGGTTGGGGTATGGTCTGGGTCTTAAATGAGTTTTATATTTAAAGACAGTAATCAGGGAAGGCATTATTGGAGAAACATAAATGTAAGCAAATGTGAGAATGAAAAAGACATTGACCATATTCAGAAACACGGCTAATTCCCCAGTTTCAGTTCAGTTCAGTCGGTCAGTAGTGTCTGACTCTTTGTGACCCCATGAACTGCAGCATATCAGGCCTCCCTGTCCATCACCAACTCCTAGAGTTTACTCAGACCAATGTAGATTGAGTTGGTGATGCCATCCAGCCATCTCATCCTCTATTGTCCCCTTCTCCCGCCTTCAATCTTTCCCAGCATCAGGGTCTTTTCAAATGAGTCATCTCTTCACATCAGGTGGCCAAATTATTGGAGTTTCAGCTTCCACATCAGTCCTTCCAATGAACACCCAGGACTGATCTCCTTTAGGATGGACTGGTTGGATCTCCTTGCAGTCCAAGGGACTCTCAAGAGTCTTCTCCAACACCACAGTTCAAAAGCATCAAGTCTTCAGCGCTCAACTTTCTTTATAGTCCAACTTTCACATCCATACATGACTACTGGAAAAACCATAGCATTGACTAGATGGACCTTTATTGACAAAGTAATATCTCTGCTTTTACTTTCCTTCCAAGGAATAAGCGTCTTTTAATTTCATGGCTGCAGTCACCATCTGCAGTGATTTTGGAGCCCCCAGAATAAAGTCAGACACTATTTCCACTGTTTCTCCATCTATTTGCCATGAAGTGATGGGACCGGATACCATGATCGGTTAATTCCCCAGTTTAAGCTGGATTAAAAAATGACCTAGGGGGCTTCCCTGGTGGCTCAGTGGTAAAGAATCTGCCTGCCAATGCAGGAGACGTGGGTTCAATGCTTGGGTCAGGAAGATCCCCTGTAGGAGGGCATGATAACCTATTCCAGTATTCTTACCTGGGAAATTCCATAGTCAGAGGAGCCTGGTGAGCTATAGCTATCACAAAAGAGTTAGACACAACTTAGCCTCTAAAATCAACAACAACAACAACAAGGATCTAAAGTAATTTCCTAATGGGTTTGAATTTCCTTTTGGAGTGATGAAAGTATTTTGGAACCAGATAGAGATGCTGTTTGAACAACATTGTGAATGTACTAAATGTCACTGAATCGTTCATGATAAGATGATTAATTTTACGTTACATGAATCTCAATTTGAAAAGTACCTTAAATGTCAGGGACCTTAAATGGCAGGCCCTATGTGAGATTTTGCTTAATTTGGTGAACAATGTGGGGCCATTGAAATCTACGGACATGCAGAAGACACCTGATCAAGAAAACAGAATATGGTGACAGTTTTGGAGTTGAATCAAACAGGGATATATATGAGGTGGGGAGATCAGCTATGAGGTTATTGGAGTATTCTATTTTGTAATGTAAAGCCTAGGAGTGATCTTTTCTTTAAACATGATTTTGTGGAAATTTCCATACTAAAATTTAGAGAAAATAGTTTAATGAATTGTATATACATGGCACCCCACTCCAGTACTCTTGCCTGGAAAATCCCGTGGATGGAGGAGCCTGAAAGGCTGCAGTCCATGGGGTCGCTAACAGTTGGACACAACTGAGCGACTTCACTTTCACTTTTTTCTTTCATGCATTGGAGAAGGAAATGGCAACCCAATCCAGTGTTCTTGCCTGAAAAAATTCCAGAGACAGGGGAGCCTGGTGGGCTGCTGTCTATGGGGTCGCAGAGTCGGACACTTCTGAAGCGACTTAGTGATAGTAGTAGTATCACCTATTTCAACTGTCTCAACATTCCGCCAAGTTGATTTCAATCCACACAACTCCATCTCTGCAAGTTTTGTTTCAAATAGTTTCCATCTGAATTTTGAGGCAAACATAGAATATCATATAATTTCACAGGGATAAACAAGCTTTAGACTACACCTTTGATTTATAAGAACATCTTTCTTTCTCCTTCTTCCTACTAAAAGTACACCTAACAGAATAAAATGCCAATTCTTTTTATTTTATTTTTGAATTGAAATGTAGTTGATATACAATATTATGTTAGTTTCAGATGTACTACATAATTATTTGCCACTTGCATGTGTGATGAAGAGCACATTCTTAATGCCACCCAATGTTTTCGTGATGATATCAGAGATAATTTTGAACAGGTGGGTTGTTCTAATGAGCTCTACATAAAAACCATATATTGCATTTAATATTATGTTTCTTAAATGTCTTTTATGTTGCAATGGCATCTTGAAACTTTTCCCCATATGCCATTATTTGTTGGAGGAAATGTGTAACTTGTCTTGCAGAATATTCCACATTCTGAATTTGGATGCTTAATGCCAAATGGTCCCATTTTGGACCAGTGGAAGCCATTTCAATTTGGATTCTGTTTCCTATTGACCTGAAGATGATACTGAGAGACAATAGTCAAGAATAGTGAGGTTATAGTGATATTTACAGTAAAATATAAAATAACATGGTTTTACTTAATTTCTTGGTTGAATTTTTGTATTTATCATCTCATGCTGAAAATACTAATTTTAGTTTAACAATGAAATGGGTATTTGTAAGCTAGTTTTGAAATAGTATAATATTCCTAACAGATTACTGAAAGCAGCTTGCATTTTCTTTGCCAGGAGATCTTTGAGATCACTTTTTTCAACATAATTGTAATTGATGGTGTGCCAATTTCTTTTGGCTTTATTGGCAAACACTTGTCAAAAACTCTCTCTCCATTGCCTTTCATACTGCCATGGCCCCAATGCAGTTGAACAGCTCTACTAAACCAGATTATTTCATAGTTTCCTCATCTGTTTCTCTCCTTCCCAACCTCTACTTTTCTGTACATTTTTGTCAAAGGCATATTTCTAAAGCACAAATTTGATTAAAATAAAAAAGCAAGAGAAGCTAAATTTCAATGGCTCCTCATTACCTGGGTGGTGAAATCCAGACTCCTTGCTCTGAAGATCAATGCCTATCCCCTGGGATAATGGATATATCAAATATCATCAGTTCTCATGGTCTCTGCTTCTAGGTCTCCTATTAGGAGTTCTCCCATATGGGTACAGAACTCAGCACGCCAGTGTATCTGCTACAGAATGTACCATATACATGGGAGAGACAGACAAAAGGACTGATACCCAAGGACTTCAGAGAACAACTTAAAAAATGTCTTGTTATGAATTAGGAGAGCAGCATTGAAACATACACATTACAACACGTAGAACAGATATCTAGGGGGAAGTTGCTATATAACACAGGGAACTCAACACTGTGCTCTGTAACAAGCCCAAGGCTGGGGTGGGGAATGGGAGGGAGGTTCAAGAGGGAGAGGACATATGTATACTTATGGCTGATTCACATTGTTGTATAGCAGAAGTCAATGCAACCTTATAAAGCAATTATCCTCCAATTAAAAATAAAAAAACCTGCGGCCAATTCATGTTGAGGTATGACAAAAAACCATCACAATATTGTAAAGTAATTATCCTCCTGCTGCTACTGCTAAGTTGCTCCAGTCGTGTCCAACTCTGTGCGACCCCAGAGACAGCAGCCCACCAGGCTCCCTAAAAATAAATCAATAAAAAGAGAAAAAAATGTCTTGTTCTTTAACAGTTTTTTTTCTCCTTTGGCCGTTTTCCCAAACAGTATCTAATCTGACTCTTCTGAGTCTTTTCCCTAGATTTTTTAAGATAAAAATATGGAAACTTTATATTTTCATCTGTCCCCTCATACGGAATAATTCTTTCTCAACTTTCACCTTGAAACTTCTATTTGCAGTATTACCCACATATGTAGGAAAACAATGGTATCTTCTGGTAATCAGACTCATTATCCTCACAGTTTAAAAGCTGTATTTTATAACTTAAATATTCCTTTTTGTTTCTCGCCCATGCTTCAGTGGCTTATCTATGTTTCGTGCAACCAGTTGCTCAAATATCCAAGTTTCCTCATTTATTTTTACATAAGGTTTATTCCAAACCATCTTCTCCATGTTACGTTTCAAGATTACCATACATTCCAGTGAGACAACGCCAACTTAAGTTTTTCCTTTTTACTTCTACGGTATTGAACCTTGCTCATCATTTCCACCAAATGAAATTCCAAGCACCACTCAAAATTCTGCATAGATGCCATCTTCATGGATTATTTCCCCTGTTCTAATGCCAATCTAGGCCTCTCAGAATTCCTAGAGAATTTATGTCTGTTCCACTTAGGTCATTTATGGCATCGTGCCTGCTATTATATTTGTCTATGTACACATACGTCTCCTTTATTAGGGTATACTTTGCCTGAGGGGAGACCTTGTTTAATTCACATTAAGGTGACCCAATGACTTCATAAATCTTATTTTGAAACAAGGCAGCTTATTATTACCTAGATTTAAATAATCCAATATTTTCTGCATTCTCATGATGTCTTCTGAAATTCAATAATGACTTATAGTAAAGAATAATATAAAAGGTAGGACAATAGGTCTCACTGAGAAGCCAGTGAATTTTATAGATCCTCTTCCTAAAAAAGTAGCATATTGCCCATGTTTTGCAAATCTTTGCATGGTTACACTTGTCTTTCTTTTGCTACCCCAGTGGAGCTGAAGAACTACTGCTCTCTTGTTATTTCTATTTACATGTCTGGGCTGTTGAACTCTCCTCCATATTTTGTGTATTTAATTGTTCCTTAATTTGAAATTAGTGTGACTAGTGACATTTCCTGAAAATAATTTGATTACAAGAGAGAAATTTGTGTATTGGAATAATGTGTTCCATCCAACAAACTCCAGATATTCATTATGGAACTGAATCTTATTGAGCACTCACTGAAGTGTACGTGTGTGCGTGTGTGTGTGTGTGTGTGTGTGTGTGTGTGTGTGTGTGTGTGTGTACTGGGTGAGATGCCTTGCTAGATGTTATCATTCCTGTCAGGTACTCAGAGACAAATAAAAGAAAACAGAACCAGTTGGTACCTGAAAGTGTGGGCTGCTTACAGATGTGCAAA
Source organism: Ovis aries (assembly GCF_016772045.2). Classification (NCBI taxonomy): domain Eukaryota; kingdom Metazoa; phylum Chordata; class Mammalia; order Artiodactyla; family Bovidae; genus Ovis; species Ovis aries. Next base: position 50,118,921 of record NC_056063.1, read on the forward strand.
AAATTTCACACATAAAATAAAATGTTAATAAATGTAATTATTCCACTGCTTTCCCTTGTAAGTCCTTTCCATAGGGAGCTATGAAAAAGCCAGATGCTGATATGGGAAATGTCCCAGAATTATTCTTTTAAAAAATATTAGCACTCCATTATAAAAGGTCTTGCCTGGAATTATACTGAAACTCAGCTCCTGATGATTATAAACATTTAGAAGTAGCAATATATTGCAACAAAACTTGAGATCTGAGAGTGAACACTTCTAATGTGAACTTTGGAATTATCTATAAATAGTATCACACTTAAATGGCATGGACAGATTTCTTCTGGTGGTTGATGGTATAAATGCTTTTTGAGACAAACTCTTCAATCATTATGCAAAACAGAGGTGCTAGTTGCATAGTTCTTAGCATGGAGTTGCCACTCCAGCTAAACTGCTTCTTCTGGGGCAGCTGGTGGGAGTTGTCATCGCTGCTGTACACTTCAGATCTTATGGCAATTGTGAACACTATTTCTCTATCTGCTAGGTATTAGTAGAATCTCTGAATTGTAAGTTAAAATATGGAAGGAATCAGTTCAGTCAGTTCAATCAATCAGTCATGTCTGACTCTTTGTGACCCCATGAACTGTGGCACACCAGGCTTCCCTGTCCAACACCAATTCCTGGAGCTTGCTCAAACTCATGTCCATAGAGTCAGTGATGCCGTAAAACCATCACATCCTCTGTCGTAAAACCATCACATCCTCTGTCGCCCCCTTCTCCTCCCACCTTCAATCTTTCCCAGCATCAGGGTCTTTTCCAATGAGTCAATTCTTCACATCAGGTGGCCAAAGTATTGGAGTTTTGGCTTCAGAATCAGTCATTCCAGTGAATATTCAGGACTGATTTCCTTTAGAATGGACTGGTTGGATCTCCTTGCAGTCCAAGGGACTCTCAAGAGTCTTCAACACCACAGTTCAAAATCATCAATTCTTAGGTGCTCAGCTTTCATTATAGTCCAATTCTCATCCATACATGAATACTGGAAAAACCATAGCTTAGACTAGATGGACCTTTGTTGGCAAAGTAATGTCTCTGCTTTTTAATATGCTGTCTAGATTGGTCATAGTTTTTCTTCCAAGGAGCAAGCATCTTTTAATTTCATGGCTGCACTCACCAACTGCAGCGAGTTTGGAGCCCAAGAAAATAAAGTCAGCCACTGTTTCCATTGTTTCCCCATCTATTTGCCATGAAGTGATGGGGCTGGATGCCATGATCTTCGTTTTCTGAATGTTGTTTTTTAAGCCAACTTTTTCACTCTCCTCTTTCCCTTTCATCAAGAGGCTCTTTAGTTCTTCACTTTCTGCCATAAGAGTGGCGTCATCTGCATATCTGAGGTGATTGATAGTTCTCCCGGCAATCTTGATTTCCCCTTGTGCTTCATCCAGCCCAGTATTTCTCATGATGTACTCTACATACAAGTTAAATACGTGGGGTGACAATATACAAACTTGACATACTCCTTTCTCTGTTTGGAATCAGTCTGTTTTTCCATGTCTAGTTCTAACTGTTACTTCTTGACCTGCATATAGATTTCTCAGGAGGCAGGTAAGGTGGTCTGGTATTCCCATCTCTTTCAGAATTTTCTGCAGTTTGTTGTGATGTACAGTCAGATGTTTTGATGTAGTCAATAAAGCAGAAGTAGATGTTCCAGTAGATGTTGGCAATTTGATCTCTGGTTTCTCTGCCTTTTCTAAATCCAGCTTGAACATCTGGAAGTTCACGGTTCATGTACTGTTGAAGCCTGGCTTGGAGAATTTTGAGCATTACTTTGCTAGCGTGTGAGATGAGTGTAATTGTGCAGTAGTTTGAGCATTCTTTGGCATTTCCTTTCTTTGGGATTGGAATGAAAACTGACCTTTTCCAGTCCTGTGGCCACTGCTGAGTTCTCCAAATTGGCTGGCATATTGAGTGCAGCACTTTGGCAGCATCATCTCTTAGGATTTGAAATAGCTCTACTGGAATTTCATCACCTCCACTAGCTTTGTTCATAGTGATGCTTCCTAAAGCCCACTTGACTTTACATCCCAGGATGTCTGGCTCTAGATGAGTGATCACACTCTTGTGGTTATCTGGGTCATGAAGATCTTTTTTTGTATATTTCTTCTGTGTATTCTTGCCACCTCTTCTTAATATCTTTTGCTTCTGTTAGGTCCATACTGTTTTTGTCCTTTATTGTGCCCATCTTTGCATGAAATGTTCCCTTGGTATCACTAATTTTCTTGAAGAGATCTCTAGTCTTCCATATTCTATTATTTTCCTCTATTTATTCGCATTGACAACTGAGGAAGACTTTCTTTTCTCTCCATGCTATTTTTCGGAACTTTGCATTCAAATGGGTATATTTTTCCTTTTCTCCTTTACCTTTGGCTTCCTTTCTTTTCCTAGCTATTTGTAAGGCCTCCTTAGGCAACCATTTGCCCTTTTGCATTTCTTTCTCTTCGGGATGGTCTTGATCCCTGCCTACTATAAAATGTCACGAACTTCCGTCCATAGTTCATCAGGCACTTTGTCTATCAGATCTGATCCCTTGAATCTATGTCTCACTTTCACTGTATAATCATAAGGGATTTGATTTAGGTCATACCTGAATGGTCTAGTGGTTTTCCCTACTTTCTTCAATTTAATTCTGAATTTGGCCATGAGAAGTTCATGATCTGAGCCACAGTCAGCTCCCGGTCTTGTTTTTGCTGACTGTATAGAGCTTCTCCATCTTTGGCTGCAAAGAATATAATCAATCTGATTTCAGTGTTGACCATCTGGTGATGTCCATGTGTAGAGTCTTCTCTTGTGTTGTTGGAAGAGGATGTTTGCTATGACCAGTGCATTGTCTTGGCAAAACTCTGTTAGCCTTTGCCCTTCTTCATTTTGTACTCCAAGGCCAAATTTGCCTGTTACTCGAGGAATCCCTTGACTTCCTACTTTTTGCATTTCAGTCCCCTATAATGAAAAGGATATCTTTTTTGGGTGTTAGTTTTAGAAGGTCTTTTAGGTCTTCATAGATCTGTTCAACTTCAGCTTCTTCAGCATTACTGGTTGGGGCATAGACTTGGATTATTGTAATACTGAACGGTTTGCCTTGGAAACGAACAGAGATCATTCTGTCATTTTGAGACTGCACCCAAGTACTACATTTCATACTCTTTTGTTGATGATGATGGCTACTCAATTTCTTCTAGGGGATTCTTGCCCACAGTAGTAGGTGTAATGGTCATCTGACTTAAATTCACCCATTCCAGTCCATTTTAGTTCACTGATTGCTAAAATATCAATGTTCACTCTTGTCGTCTCCTGTGTGACCACTTCCAATTTACGTTGATTCATGAACCTAACACTCCAGGTTCCTATGCAATATTGCACTTCATAGCATCAGACTCTATTTCCATCACCAGTCACATCCACAACTCGGCATTGTTTTCACTTTGGCTCTGTCTCTTCATTCTTTCTGGTGTTATTTCTCCACTCTTCTCCAGTAGCATATTGGGCACCTAGTGACCTGGGGAGTTCTTATTTCAGTGTCATATCTTTTCACCTTTTCATGCTGTTCATGGGGTCCTCAAGGCAAGAATATGAAGTGGAAGAGAATATCATTTTTCCTTTCTTGCTAAAGGTAGAGGAATCTCTCTGTGAGCACAGAACTATGCTCAAGTAACTGTGAAACAGGCTTATTGTTTTATGGAAGTTTAGAACTCAATGGGTTTTTAAATTGTAATTATACTATCTAGTTTTGGAGAAGGAAATGGCAACCCACTACAGTATTCTTGCCTGGAGAATCCTCTGGACAGAGGAGCCTGGTGGGCTGCTGTCCATGGGGTCTCATAGACTCTGACAGGACTGAAGCAATTTTGCATGCATGCATGCACTGGAGAAGGAAATGGCAACCCACTGCAGTATTCTTGCCTGGAGAATCCCACGGACAGAGGAGCCTGGTGGGCTGCCATCTATGGGGTCGCACAGAGTCAGACATGACTGACGCGACTTAGCATGCATGCTGTCTAGTTTAATACTCTGATGTAGTAGGACCTTTTTTTGTGTGATTTTGGACATTTTGATTTTTTTAAATTTATTTTTATTGGAGGATAATTACTTTACAATGTTGTACTCGTTTCTAGCATACAACAGTGTGAATCTACTATATGTATTCAGATACTCCCTCCCTCTTGAACCTCCTGCACCCCTGTCATTCCTGTTCCTCTAGGTCACCACAGAGCACTGAGCTGAGCTCTCTGTGCTATATAGCAGCTTCCTGCTAACTATCTATTCTACACAAGATGGTGTATCTATGTCAATGCCATTCTCAGTTCATCCTCCCCTCCCCTCCCCCACCGTGTCCACAAGTCCATTCTCCACATCTGTGTCTCTATTCCTGACCTGCAAATAGGTGCATCAGTATTATTTCTCTAGATACTATATATGTATATTAAGGATATTCTGAATTTTGAATGAAGACCACAGGCTTCGTTCAATGGAATAAAATGGTAACATTTAACACCAAACTTCAGTGAAGTGGAGGTTTTGAAGTGGAATTTTTCGAATATCAGGGGGCAAACTTCTGGGGACAGTGGCACCATGCATATTGGAGCCAGCCCTGTGCTTTACAGGAAAGAAATTTATAGCGTGTTTCAACTTCACACTAAAGGATCAAAATGTAAGGAATAGGCATGATGATATGTCTAACTCTTTTCTTTCCATTATGCAAAAGAAATATATTGTGAATGGCAAGAACCTTGTGAAAACACTAAGAAAGCCAGAGTACCGTTCATAGAAAACCAAGCACCTGGTTCTTATTAAGAACTACCCACACACTAAATTACCTTTGGCTCTATATGGTACAGTTGGTTTGTGGGACATAGGAGTTAATTAAATATATTTAAAATGTACTGTTTGGATGATGGAAAAAATAAATGCTCAAATGTGATGAGTGATTTGGATCTGAAGAATACAGAAGCTATTTTTACCATGTGGTGATTTCAACTATTTTTGCATCCAGACCCACTCTCAAAGTATGTGGTTAGTGTTTTTAGTGAAGGAGCCCAAATCTGCCCAGTTGAGTAGCCTGTAACACAGAGAATAACTGTGCACACTCAAAGAAGGTTCAAACTGGGAGGGAGAGATTAACTACTATGCAACTATTCACATTTAGCAAGCAAGAAAGAAAATTTTAACTTCAGGGGGGTAAGAACTAGAGACCTCAGTAACTGTGTGTGCAAATGACTTGGTGGATACACTGAAAGCTGAGGGAAGAGATAAGGAAACTATGCTTCCTCTGAGTTATCAGCCCAAATCTTTGTAATTTGTCCAAATTAGAGATAATTATATACCATTGAAGTGTTGGGCCACCATTCCCTGTTTGCTGTTTTTAATGTTTCTGTAGGATTTGCCATTTCAGATCTTGGCACACAGTAGTCTACTCAACTCTCTTGCATATCTTCAATCCTAATAAATCAGCATGTGGTTGAAGGAAAGATCTGTTTTGGGTTTCTTCATATCCCAAACACTGAACTCAGTGACGTGTTTATCACATACATGGGAGACGGCAGGAGGCCCAAATTCCTTCGAGCAAAAAGATCCATAATTCTACTGGAAAACTGATTTTGAAAAACTCCTAAAAAGTTCAATTAATTATGTAATTTGAAAACTTCTTATTTGAGATCAATCATCCCGAGAAAATTTATAGTTCTAGTGTGGATGAATTGAAGTATCTTAGTTCTCTGAGGTGAGAAGGAAACTTAAATGCTTTCTTGAGAATTGCAGTCAGTGTAACACTGAGATTATTTGTGTCATTATGAGGGTTTGAGTAGAAAGAGCTGCTTCTCAGCATCTCATAGGGCACACGGTAATATCAAGTGTTACTTCAACTGATGCTGATTTGGTTTGAGATTGTGGTGTTACATCTGCTGCTGCTGCTGCTGCTAAGTCGCATCAGTCATGTCCAACTCTGTGCAACCCCATAGACGGCAGCCCATCAGGCTCCCCCTTCCCTGGGATTCTCCAGGCAAGAATACTGGAGTGGGGTGCCATTGCCTTCTCTGGGTGTTAAATCTAGGAAATAGTTAATAGTAGAGCTGGATTTGTGGGACTTGATATTGGGGGAAAGATACATTTAGAAATATAATTAGAAAAATTATTTACATACATGTGTTATTTAAGGAAAGATTGGAATTACCCAAAGAAAGACTGTAAAGAAAGTAGAGAAAGGGAAAAAAAAAATAAACAAAATTTCTTTGGTGAAGGTTGCTGATGTGAGATACTCTGACAGTTAAATGCAATGAGAAGAGGAGATAGAAAGTGATGAGGTGTGTACCACGGAGGTGGGAAGGTGTTGGCCGATGAGAATTGATGGTGATGATGACAGAGGAGGAGGAGGTGGAGACAGATGAGAAGGAGAAGGTTGCAGAAGAGTGACTATTTGGGAGGGGCTGTTCTGGCATGCCCTTTGCATTAACTCATTTCGTCCTCATAGCAACTTACAGGAGAAGGCAATGGCAACCCACTCCAGTACTCTTGCCTGGAAAGTCCCATGGACGGAGGAGCCTGGTAGCCTGCAGTCCATGGGGTCACTAAGAGTCGGACATGACTGAGCGACTTCACTTTTCACTTTCATGCATTGGCGAAGAATATGGCAATCCACTCCAGTGTTCTTGCCTGGAGAATCCCAGGGATGGGGGCGTCTGGTGGGCTGCCATCTATGGGGTTGCACAGAGTCGGACATGACTAAAGCGACTTAGCAGCAGCAGCAGCAGCAACTTACAAAGTAAGCAGTACGTGCTGCTGCTTAGTTGTTTCAATCATATCCAACTCTGTGCAACCCTATGGGCTGTAGCCGGCCTGCCTCCTCTGTCCACGGGATTCTCTAGGCAAGAATACTGGAGTGGATTGCTATGACTTCCAGGGTATTTTCCTAATCCAGGGATCAAACCCAGGTCTCTTGCACTGCAGGCAGATTCTTTACCACTGAGCCACCAGGGAAGCCCAAATAATATGTGATACAATCCACATTTTTCAGAGGATCATAAGTTGCTTAAAGTCTTACAGCTGAATGGTAGAGGATGCAGGATAGAACTTAAGGAGCCTGACTCTAGAGCCTAGAGAAAGAGAATCTGAGACAAAGCTCCAGAAAAATTGACTCTTTCCATGATACAGGAAACCACCAAATGCCCACATTAGGGCCTATTATGGCATCATCTATAAATTTCAGCCATGCAGAAGAGTACCTGAAAGTTAACTCAATTATACTCTAATAATTCAGATATATATGCACATTCCAGAGAAATACCAGTAAAAAAGGTAAGATTTTACAGTTAGGTCATAAATGCTATTTTTATTAGTAATATGTTTGATACTAATTGTTTCTTGCCAGTTATAACAAATCTACTTACTGAGACCTTACTTCTTGCTCCTTCCATTTCTTGAGGTACAAGCTCCTGTTTTCTTGTTCCACACACTGTATATGTGTGTTCTAGGTTGAAAAGTGTGGGTCAGTCTAGTATTAAAACCACCATGTGTATGCGTTTGTGTGTTCTAGGTTGAAGAGTGTAGGTCAGTCTAGTATGATACAATAGTTTCCACAGAATATTCCACTCCATGTGGCACAGTCAGACAGAATTATAGCAGCTCATAGCTGACCCGAGTTCCTTGCTACAGCCATGTTAGATGTTGATCTGATTCAAGGAAAGAAAAAAGAGCGAAAGCAGTAACCTCTCACAGCACACACTGAGTGGGGAGTGTGATGCCTTAGGGAATAGGTCTTTTGCCCAGACACTGAAGGGTGATCTGTCTTGTTACCACATGTTATATATTCAGAACTTAAGAAATGGCTGTAGTTTTCTAAACAGAAATATTAAGTACATTTCTAAAGAATTGATAATTTGGTTCCATCCATATTCTGAACACTGAAAATATTCTTAAAAACTTTTATTAGCAAAAGACAAATGACAAGAAGGGAGAAGAGAGAGCTAGGTCCCGCTCACCAACTCCTTTGAATCATAAGAGAACAAAGGAGATCCATGCAAAAAGCACTGCAGTACTGAGTCTTCTGGGTAGATGTGTAGGTGAGCACCGAAGGGAGCAGTGCATATGAGGAAAAGCTGGTGATGCCGTCATGGGAGAGTGATGATGGACAGAGACTGACCACTACTTGTTATGAAAACTAAGCTTCATGTCTAGATTGTTCACTTTTGGGGGGTCAAGAGTCCTATCCAAATTACCTTTACATTCAAAGCATATACAAGGCTACTGCAATTCTTACAAATAAAGCACACACACACACACACACTAATGAATGGCTAAACTGGGAATTTTCCAGCTGGGTTTCCTGCACAACAGAAATCCTTCAGAGTCCCCTCAGTGCAGTTTAGGAGAGAGAGAGAAAGGTGTCCTGCAGGCTTTGCTAACCTGCACCTGGTTTTAATCCCAGAAGCCCTACTTTTCTCTGTTTTATCAGTTTACACTCAAACAACTAAAAATAATGATCATTGCTTTGTTTGGGCTGCTATAACCAAATGCCATAGACAGGGTGGTTTTTTTAAAAAAAGAGAAATTTATTTCTTGCAGTTTTGGAGGCTGGGAGTCTGAGAATGAGGAGCCAGCGTGGTCAGGCTATGGTGAGAGCTCTCTTTTGGTTGCAGACTGTTGACTCCTTGTTTCTTCATAGGGCAGAAGGGGCAAAAGAGCTACCTCTTTGGGGGTCTCTTTTACAAGGATACTTACCCCATTCGTGAGGCAAGATCCCCTGGAGTAGGGCATGGCAACCCACTCCCTTATTCCTGCCTAGAGATCCCATGGACAGAGGAGCCTGGCAGGCTACAGTCCATAGAGTTGCAAAGAGCTGGACATGACTGAAGCAACTTAGCACACACACATCCCATTCTTGAAGGCTCCGCCCTCATGACCTAAGCCTCCATCACCTAATACCATCACATTGGAGGTTAGGATTTCAACCTATGAATTTGGGAGGGACACAAACATTCAGTCCATTGCAATTATGATAATGATAATGGTATAATTAAAACCCATTGCCTTAAAACACCATGCACCTTTAATGAAGTTTTTATTTTTTATTATTTATTTAAAGAAGTTTTTGGTACTTATTTTTATTATCTTGTATAAGTTGGTGACAGAAAAATGTTCCATTTTATCCCATCATTTCAACACTGATGAAAACAATCAGCTTAGGACCACTTAAATTTGATCCAGATCTTTAGAAATAACTGAAAGTGATATTTTCACTTGGGGCTTCCAAGAGGCAATTAAAAGAGTCATTGGGAAAAAATAAAATATTTTATATTATAAACTTCAGAATTCACTTGCAGTTATTTTTAAGTGTTTTAGAAATAAAAACTAGATAAAATTATAAAATAGGAAAGGGTATGGTATAAGAGGTTGAGCTTTAAAATTAAACATACCCAGGTCCTGTTTCTTGTTCAACTACTTAACAGATGGCCCAAGGGGAAATTAAACAACCTCAGTTCCTTCTTCTTTGAAATAATAATAATGATATTTACCTTTTGAAGTTACAGAGATTAAATGAGGTATTTAAATTGTCTCACAAGACTGACCCTCTCATTAGCTGCCATCTTTTCTCATCTGTGGGCAGAGATGGCTAGGTCATGCTTCTGTTCTGTTGTTCAGTGTTGATGATCCGTATCATTCACTCTGCTAGGCGGGCTGCCACACTGACAGTACCAGTTCCTGGTGTTAATGCTAATATGCTCACATCAGGAATCTTTTGTATTGGGCAAACGCTGTCTGCTGCTGCTGCTGCTGCTGCTAAGTCAGTTCCGACTCTGTGTGATCCCATAGATGACAGCCCACTGGGCTCCCCCGTCCCTGGGATTCTCCAGGCAAGAACACTGGAGTGGGTTGCCATTTCCTTCTCCAATGCATGAAAATGAAAAGGGAAAGTGAAGTCGCTCAGTCGTGTCCGACTCCTAGCAACCCCATGGACTGCAGCCCACCAGGCTTCTCGGTCCACGGGATTTTCCAGGCAAGAGTACTGGAGTGGGGTGCCATTGCCTTCTCTGAAACTCTGTCTACAACTGGGCAAAGTGCCAGTTTCAAAGTTCAGTGTTTCTGCCTCAGTTACATGGAACTCATCGTTTATATAGCTCTTCCTCTTTCTGGCCCTAATCTCCACGACACAAACTCAGTTTTCATTCAAAGACATGAGTATTTTATGTAATTCTTCCCAAGGCTAATGGACATGATGTTCTCCTTGTTGAAAAAGAATGAGTCTTATGCTCTTCCCAAGTAAGGATCTATTCTAAGGCTGATATCTGGAAGAGCCTTTCCCATTATTCAAAGCCTTTCCCTTTGGAAATATCTGTTTTGTATAGTAAATGATCTCACTAATGAGACTGAAATATTTTTAACCTGCTTGTGTGAACTGAAAGTGTTACTCAGTCGTGTCTGACTCTTTGCCACCCCATGGACCATAGCCCACCAGCCTCCTCTGCCCATGGAATTCTCCAGAGGAATACTGGAGTGGGTAGCCATTCCCTTCTCCAGGGGATCTTCCCAATCCAGAGACTGAACTCAGGTCTCCTGCATTGCATGCAGATTCTTTACCACCTGAGTCAGACTAACCTTCTTGGAAGGAAGCAAAAACATTTATTGAGCACCTACATTGTCCCTACCACTGATATACATTTTCATATACATTTAAAGTAGTTTTTAATCTCATTATTTAAACTAATCTAGTAAAAAATTGGGTGAAAAAAGGTATTTTGAGAATATTTATTACAGAAGGAAACATGAAAGTCCAGCTACTTTTTAACTCTTTTATGACTACTGTATCAATTTATGATTTTTTTGTTTAATTGAATGACAATTGTCTTTAATGGTTAAAACTTGAAAATGTGCTATATCATGGGAAGCACAAGTAAATATGAAATTATAACATGCACATTTTGTATCCCTTACAGAAAAATATTGCATATCAGTAACAAACATTCCTGCTTGTGCAAAGAATACACTTTGAGGCCATGATGTGTGTGTAACATGAGTGTCTTGAAACTCATAACGGCTTTGAACTATGGGCATTACCTACCAAGTGCTTACTCGTATCAGCATTTGAGCCACCAAACTTGGGCTGCAGTATTCCAGCTCAGAGATGATTGTGGCTTCTCTTTTTATGAAAGATAGTAAGACTTGGAATACTTCCGGCCATATCAATAAACAAGGATGTCACAGTCAACAGGGTTTCCAGCCCTCCAGGGCACTCAGGAAGGAGAAAAACACCTGCAATCAGCAGCCATCAGACTGCAGCTACTCCCTATGGTGAGCCCCAAGGGATCTCAGGATGTGAAAATCACAGAACACTGGCCCCAGATAGCTTGAAAGTAAAAGTGAAATCGTTCAGTCATGTCTGACTCTTTGCAGCCCCATGGACTCTATCCCACCTGGCTCCTCTGTCCATGGGACTTTCCAGGCAAGAGTACTGGAGTGGGTTGCCATTTACTTCTCCAGGGGATCTTCCCAACCCAGGGATCAAACCTGGGTCTCCCACATTGCAAGTAGACGCTTTATTTTCTGAGCCACCAGGGAAGCCCAGATAGCTTAGATGTATATGAATGAATGATTTCAGTGAATTCAGTCTCTTGTATCTTCCCATATATAGCAAAGCACTAAATTCCTTAACTTGGGACAACTGGTTTTCTTTTGATGTTCAGACTACCTGCCTTTTGTTGCAAAACTTCTATATAACTTGGCTTCTCCCCTCTCCTCCTCAGAGAAGCTCTCTCAGGGCTACTTGACATGCTGCCCCGTGGGCTTAAGTTCTAAAAATTTCTGATGAATAAAACATAAGTTTCAATTTTCAGGTTGTGACTATTTTTTAAGTTGACAATCGCAAAGTTGCCACTAATTTTTGCTGTTTTGAAATTTTCTTTCATATAGACAATGGAAAAATATATTTAGAAATAAGAGGAAACCTTGGTAATTTATTCTGTATTCATTTGGTCAAATCAACAAATCAAAAATCAACTACAAAAGTGTTTTAAAATTGAGCCTCTGCATTTTTTCACAAAGTCATTAGTGTGGCTCAAATGTTCCCAAGGTAAAGATATCCAGGCAAGGAACATATTTTTTGTTTTGTTGTTTGTTTATTTTTCTTGATTTTCCCTCTGGTCCTTCCCATAGTACAGAAGCTTCTCTCCCAGTGACACCTGTCCTCATTTGGAGGCCTCCAAGAGCCTCCCCATTAAAGATTGTCTAATTCAGTTCTCCCTGGCATTCCCTGCTGGGTGAGCATAAAGATCTAGGCTGAGATGGTCCTCCTTTTCCTAACATTCATCCCACTGGAGCCAGATTCTCTTGCCCTGGGCAAGGTGGCCTCCGTTCCTCGGCAACTAACAGACTGAGGGGCAGCTCTGAGAGCACAGGAAGGTGCACTGAAATGGTAGGAAAACACTGGAAACAGGGTATGGGAAGGTTAACTAACTTCTCTTTTCCTCTCTCTCCTTTCCCTTTCTTTTCACCTTTAATGTTAAAAACAGTTGTTATTTGGATCTGAAAAAATGCCATTACCTCTCCAAAACATTATGCTAAAGAAACATTTGGCTCATCCATGAACAACTCAGGCTTCGTGAGAAGGTTGCTCATGTGACCACCCAAGCTCTATTAAAAAATAATAGAAATGGCCAGAAACTCAGAAGAACCTAGAATAATTGGGGCTGCAAGAAAAAGGATGATAAAAAAAAAAAAAAGCATTCAAAGCTCTCAGTTCCTTTCCCAGAAGATGAATATAGTTTTAACTGGGCTCTTTTGTATTTCTTAGCTAGAGTGGGCCAGCAAAAGATTAGGCTAGTGAGCTCCTTAGAGGCACTGGAGGTGCTTCGAGGGAAGAAAAGGTACCTGCTTACCCCTACCTCTCAGGGGATTTAGTTTCTAAGCTTCACAAGGCATTTGTTTCTCTCACTCAAATGCTCTCTTTATTTCTTAAAGACCTTTTAAACAGTGTTCTTGGTTTAGCTTGTTTAAGAAGGTTCTTTTTCCATTTACTTTGCTGTCTAAGAGATTGGGAGAGGCAGCTGCTTTGATGAAAATTAGAGGAAAACCTTTTCCCCAAATAGAAGAAGCTAAGAGGCAAAAAATAGGACGATTTCATGTTGCAACTGTTACTGGTACAATCAGAAGAGGAAATGGCTTTATAAGTACCTGCAGCTTATTTAAGCCAGGAATATATCACAAACAAAAGAGGCAATACCGTATTGTGAATGAAGCAGCCAGTAAAATTTGCTCTGTTTATGAGGGTCTGGAAAGAATGCAGGATTAAGGGTAGAAAGGGGACAGTAGCTTAGGCCTGAAGCAACTGGTTTATATCAGTAACAAAAATCAAACTTTACCTTTATACTGGGATTTGCACCTGAATAAAGCCATATAAACTCTCTCTCAGAAGACTAAGCTCTATTTGTGTTTCACATCCTGGACGAGACTGATGGGAGGGAAACAGGCAATATTCTGTCTGTGAATTTACAGTTTCTCACCAGGGAGCTGGAAACACCTGTGGATTTTTTCAAAAGAGGACTGATAATTTTTAGGAACTTGGAATGAAGACTTTACATCAGTCTGATAAACATTCTTAATGTTTCCTGATCTGGAGCCAGAATAGCCTATTTGCCTTTTATGTACACATTAATACATATATACCTATCTTCAGGTAGCTTCAGCTGTACACTGGTCACTCACTACATGATTTATACAGCTCACACTGACTCCTCTCAATGGTCCTGAAAAATGGTAATAGCTATAATTTTTTATAAATTTATAGATGAGAAAGTTTAGGGTCAGAGTAGTTAATTACTTTATCCAAGGCCGTGCTCATGTCTGTGCAGTCTCTGCAGTCGTGTCTGACTCTTTGTGACCCCATGGACTGTAGGCCATCAGGCTCCTCTGTCCATGGGATTCTCCAGGCCAAAATACTGGACTGGGTTGCCATTCCCTTCTCTAGGGGATCAAACCTGGGTCTTCTTCATTGCAGACAGATTCTTTACCATCACAGCAACCAAAGGAAGCCAAATGGTTTTCTTTTAAATGGCTCTAAATGGTTGTTGTTGTGATTGTTGTCTTTCTTAGGGCAAATTTGAAGCTACTTTGTAACATGACTTTTGCCTTCTCTTCAGGGTTATCAGTGTCTAGCACTGTAGTTCAACTCCTGGGACTATAATATATCAACAGCTCCTGACACAAGAAGAAGAAATTCACCTATGGGCCAGTGTGGCAGGGGAAGAAAACTGCTTTTCAAAGCTATGAGTTTGTTTTGTTTTACTTCTCTGTGGCTCATTTCATGGTTCTTCTGTCTCTCTGGTGATGATGGAAATTTTCTATCTATATCACTTGCTCTACCTTACTCACAGGCTTGTTTTAAGAATTAAATACTAAAATAGATGTATAAACAGATAAATCAGAAAACATAACATTCAAAACTACCTTAGACACAGCCAGTATATGTATCTTTAAGAAACATAGTTCTGATCAAGTCACCTCCCTGCTTGTGGACCTTCAAGGATGATCCATTACCAGCAAAATATGTTTAAATGTCTAAGCCTCATATTTAGCAGCCTGTACCCTTTGGTCCCCTGGAGTAGGAAATGACACCCACTCTAAATTCTTGCTTTGAAAATTCCACGCACAGAGGAACCTGGCAGACTACAGTCCACGGGGCCAAAAAGAGTCAGACATGACTGAGCGACTGAGTGTATAAGCATCCTTTGGTCTCTAGATTTCTGTTTGCTTCCTTTTATGTAGCCACCACTCCAATCACTCCAAGCTACTGAGTAGCTATCTTGTTGGACAGCAACAGACCTAAGTATTGTTCTTCTGTTTCATTTCATGTCCAAATAATACCCATTTATCATTGCCTAGTACAGGGGCAAAAAGACATGACAGTAAAAGATGATGGTAAAGCCCGACGCTGGAAGTAAAGAACAATATTGCATTGGAACCTGGAATGTTAGGTACATGAATCAGTGCAAATTGGAAGTGGTCAAGTAGAAGATGGCAAGAGTGAACGTCAACATTTTAGCAATCAGTGAACTAAAATGGACTGGAATGTGTGAATTTAATTCAGATGACCATTACGTCTACTATTGCGGCAAGAATCCCTTAGAAGAAATGGAGTAGCCCTCGTCGTCAACAAAAGAGTCTGAAATGCAGTGTTTCGGTACAATCTCAAAAACGGCAAAATGATCTCTGTTTGTTTCCAAGGCAAACCAGTCAATATCACAGTAATCCAAATCTATGCCCCAACCAGTAATACTGAATAAGCTGAATGTGAATGTTTCTATGACGACCTACAAGACCTACAGAACTAACACCCAAAAAAGATGTCCTTTTCATCATAGGTGGCTGGAATGTAAAAATGGGCAGTCAAGAGATACCTGGAGTGACAGGCAAGTTTGGCCTTGAAGTACAAAATGAGGAAAAGCAAAGAATAATAGAGTTTTGCCAAGAGAACGCACTGGTCATAGCAGACACCCTTTTCCAACAACACAAGAGACGACTCTACACATAAACATCACCAGATGGTCAATACCCAAATCAGATTGATGATATTCTTTGCAGCCAAAGTTGGAGAAGCTCTATATAGTCAGAAAAAAAAAAAAAAGATGGAGAAGCTTTACAAAGTCAGCAAAAGCAAGACTGGGAGCTGACTGTGGCTCAGACCATAAACTCCTTATCTAAAAATTCAGACTTAAATTGAAGAAAGTGGGGGAAACCACTAGACTATTCAAGTATAACCTAAATCAAATCCCTTAAGATTATACAGTGGAAGTGACAAATAGATTTAAGGGATTAGATAGGATAGAAAGAGTGCCTGAAGAACTATGGAGGGAGGTTCGTAACATTGTACATGAGACTGATCAAAACCATCCCCAAGAAAAAGAAATGCATAAAGGCAAATGAATGGTTGTCTGAGGAGTCCTTACAAATAGCTCAGAAAAGAAGAGACATGAGAGGCAAAGGAGAAAAGGAAAGATATACCCATCTGAATGCAGAGTTCCAAAGAATAGAAAGGAGAGGAAAAAAAGTTTTCCTCAGTTGTCAATGCAAAGAAATAGAGGAAAACAATAGAAGGGGAAACACTAGAGATCTCTTCAAGAAAATTAGAGATACCAAGGAAATACTTCATGCAAAGATGGGCACAATAAAAGACAGAAACCATATGGATCTAACAGAAGCAGAAGATATTAAGAAGAGGTGGCAAGAATACACAGAAGAACTATACAAAAAAGATCTTCATGACCCAGATATCCATGATGATGTGATCAGTCACCTAAAGCCAGATATCCTGGAGTGCGAGGTCAAGTGGGCCTTAGGAAGCATCACTATAAACAAAGTTAGTGGAGGTTATGGAATTCCAGCTGTGCGATTTCAAATCCTAAAAGATGATGCTGTGAAAGTGCTGAACTCAATATGTCAGCCAATTTGGAAAACTCAGCAGTGGCCACAGGACTGGAAAAGGTCAGTTTTCATTCCAATCCCAAAGAAAGGCAATGCCAAATGATACTCAAACTACCGCACATTGTACTAATCTTACATGTTAGCAAAGTAATGCTCAAAATTCTCCAAGCGAGACCTCAACAGTATGTGAACTGAGAACTTCCAGATGTTCAAGCTGGATATAGAAAGGGCAGAGGAACCAGAGATTAAATTGCCAACATTCATTGGATCATTGAAAAAGCAAGAGAGTTCCAGAAAAAATCTACCACTAGAGACTATCTACCACTTTGACTATGCCAAAGCATTTGACTACATGGATCACAACAAACTGTGGAAAATTTTTCAGGAGATGGGAATATCAGACTACCTTACCTGCCTCCTGAGAAATCTGTATGCAGGTCAAGAAGGAACAGTTAGAAATGGACATTGAACAACAGACTGGTTCCAAACTGGGAAAGGAGTACATCAAGGCTGCATATTTTCACCCTGTTTATTTAACTTATACACAGAGTATATCATGTGAAATGCCAGGCTGGATGAAGCACACACTGGAATCAAGATTGCCAGGAGAAATATCAATAACCTCAGATATGCAGATGACACCAAACTTATGGCAGAAAGCAAAGAAAAACTAAAGAGCCTCTTGATGAAAGTGAAAGAGGAGAGTGAAAAAGTTGTCTTAAAGCTCAACATTCAAAAAACCAAGATTATGGCATGCAGTCTCATCACTTCATGGCAAATAGATGGGGAAACAGTGGAAACATTGACAGACTTTATTTTCTTGGGCTCCAAAATCACTGAAGATTGTTTGACTGAAGCCATGAAATTAAAAGACACTTGCTCTTTGGAAGAAAAGCTATAATCAAACTAGACAGCATATTAAAAAGCAGAGACATTACTTTGCCGACAAATCTCCATAGAGTCAAAGCTGTGATCTTTCCAGTATTCATGTATGGATATGAGAGTTGGACCATAAAGAAAGCTGGGCACTAAAGAATTGATGCTTTTGAACTGTGGTGTTGGAGAAGACTCTTGAGAGTCCCTTGGACTGCATGGAGACCAAACCAGTCCATCCTAAAGGAAATCAGTCCCGAATATTCATTGGAAGGGCTGATGCTGAAGGTGAAACTCCAATACTTCGGCCGCCTGATGTGGAACTGACTCATTGGAAAAGACCCTGATGCTGGGAAAGACTGGAGACAGGAGGAGAAGGGGACAACAGAGGATGAGATGGTTGAATGGCATCACCAACTCAAAGGACATGAGTATGAGCAAGATCTGGGAGTTGGTGATGGACAGGGAATCCTGGCATGCTGCAGTTCACGGGGTTGCAAAGAGTTGGACATGTTAGATGACTGAACTGTATTGAGAACATAGGTTGAAAGTCAAAGTGAGAGTCGCTCAGTCTTGTCCGACTCATTGCCACCTAATGGACTGTAGCCTGCCAGGCTCCTTTGTCCGTGGAATTTTCCAGGCAAGAATACCATTCTGTGTAGCCATTCCCTTCTCTAGGGGATCTTCCCAATTCAGGGATCGAACCTAGGTCTCCCCCATTGCAGGCAGATTCTTTACTATCTGAGCCACCAGGGAATCAGTATACTAAGGCCTGCATTTAAACCCTTACTGGTCACCTTCCTTTTCACCTTGTATCTAATTCCGTCGAGGCTTCATTTTGGATTTGCTCATATTCCATATCCCCTACTAGGTGATAGGCTCCTTCTAGTGAGATCAACAGTGTTGCCTCCCCGAACATTGACTGCCATATCCAACATTTGCTGAGACTATCACAACTTGCCCTGAATGAGGGTCACTCAGTCACTCACTTAATCCACCAGCCTGCCCACTCACCTTCACTGATTCTTCACCAGGCTCAGTGCAGGATCCATGTCAAGTCTGAGAGTTTCAATACTTGACCAAGGAGTCCTGGAGACAGCCTGATCCACAACCAATGAACACTTTGTCTTTCTTTCTTTTTTTTTTAAAACTTATTGGGAGTATAGTTGCTTTGCAATGTCATGTTAGTTTCTGGTATATAATGAAGAAAATCAGCTAGATGTATATATATATCCCCTCCCTCTTGGGTCTCCGTTCCACCCTCATCCCATCCATCTAAGTCATCACAGCGCATGAAGCTGTGATCCTTTAAATAAGCACCCCTCCCTGCCCTCAGAGGTCCCACTGTAACACCTGTTTCTGAGGACCAGCTCCCTACTCACTAGGCACAGGGGAGGGAGATGTGAATAGAACCACTTGGTGCTGGTAAAGCTCCCAGCATTTCAGAGAGAGGGAGAGAGTCTCAAGCATCCCATGCAAAATGGAGGTGGCACAGGCAGCCATGTGCCTTGGGTCCTCGAACAAGGAAATCTCCCCTAGTCCCTCAGGCAAGCCGCCTTCTCCAAAAGCTTCAGTTTGAAGCCCATCAACCAGGGAAGGAAGAGGAGATGAAAAGGCTTGCTTGTAAATGTCCTTTCCTCCCAGCAACTGCGTCTGCAAGCCCCGGACCTTCCTCGGATGGCGAGCATTGGGCAAATGTTCAGGCGCTCAGCATTTCAATTGATGAAATTTCTTTGTGGAACCCGGTTCCCAAGGGCAGGGGAAATTGGAGGGAGAACAATTAGAGGCTGGCATGGCCCTAGCGGCTGTCTGCTGCGCGCCTCCGAGGGCTGTCAGAGCCTGCGGAGGGTCGGCTCCCGCCGCTATCAGCAACCAGCAGAGCCCGGACGGCGCCCCGCCCGCCAGGCCGCGGGGCTGAGCGGAGAAAAGTCTCCAAATCAGGCGGAAGCAGGGAGGGAGGGTTGCGAGGGGGAGGGCGTGTTGCGAGGGGGAGGGCCGGGCAGCAATGAAGTCAGAGGCACAGCAGCCACTGCAGCTGAATCAATTAGGAGATAAAAATAGTCCCTGCCGCCCCTGCCTCTGCAGTGATTTCATAAAGGTCTCAGCTGCGTTGGAGAGAAAGCCAGCAGGAGTGTCCCTACCTCCTCTCCAAACTAGAGAGAGAGGAGCAAAATAGCAGCCGCAACCAGAGCTGAAACGAACTTCTCCATCTACCCCACGCCAGTTCCCTGTTTGCCTGTCTCCCACTCTCTCCCCGAGCCCCCGGAAGTGCCTCTGGCCTCACCTGTTCTTCTCCTTAATGGGATCATTAAAAACAGGGAAAAAAGAGAGATGAGATCTTCAGAGACTGAAGGAGACAGGGATGCCAGGCATTCATAATGAAGCCCGATGACACTTCCCCCTGACTTTCAGCCCGAAGACATCAACAGGGGATGACCCACGGGCTCTAAAGACCGAAGCTCTTTATCAGATGGGAGGTAAAAACCCTTCAAGAATGGGTCCCCTGAAGTCAAACCCACCTGGTATTTCCACAGGGGAACTTCCTTTCCTGAGCATTCAGAGAAAACAAAACCTGGGATTGCCAATTAGTGCGACTGTCCTGGGAGACGTAGATTTAGGGGTCAGTTTGGGTGACTGATGAGAGAAACCTCTCTGAAACTGGAACCGAAAGAGACATGGAGTGAATAGAGCTCTGGCACTTTGCAGGGTGATTATTCCTGCAGTGCGGGAGGTAACCTTTCTGCTGCTACATTCTGACATTTGCATCGAGGCAAATGCATCATTGGTAATTGCACCTGAGTGTCAAAGCCACTTGATGTGTGTGTTCCAACCAAGGTAAGAATGAGGACTTTAGCATTAAGGGAAGGGAGGCAAAGAAGAAATGCAGACAAATTATAGGAGAGGAGATAATCGAATTGGCCGTAAAAAATAACAGCCAGGATTGATGTCTCCTTCATGCAAAAGGTGTATGTTCAGATTAAATAACATATTGCTTGTGGAAGTGCCTAAACTAGTGGCTTACTCTTAAAAACACTGCATAGTAAATACCATCGTATATGCTTTCAAAATGAATATGCTTAAACATCCTTTGCGAGGAAATATACAAGTGGCTCAGATGGTATAAGAATCCACCTACAATGCAGGAGACCTGGATTTGATGCCTGAGTTGGGAAGATCCCCTGGAGAAGGAAATGGTTGCCTACTCCAATATTCTTACCTGGGGAATCCCATGGACAGAGGACTCTGGTGGGGTACAGTCCTTGGCATTGCAGAGAGTTAGACATGATTGAGCATTTAACACTTTTACTTTTACATACAACTAGCACTGTTTAATGAAAATAAGAAAATCAACAGTGTCATGCACAGGCAAAAACGTTCAAAGTACAACCTTCGCCTCCTCCTGTTTTCATCCGATTCTGTTATGTCAGGAGAAGTTTAGCCACAGATCTTTAACCCAGCAGGTATTAAATACAGGACCAAGAGACATCATAAAGACACCTGACTCAGAGATCTGTAAACTGAGAGACCCAATGTGAGAAGCTTGCTGTTGTCTTTACATATAACTCTGAAATAATTTCATTTTGTTAGAAAGAATAAATAATTCCTGCCAGAGCATGTTAGTTGCTCAGTTGTGTCCAACTCTTTGCAACTAATGGATTGTAGCCCACCAGGCTTCCCGTCCATGAGATCTCCCAGGCAAGAATACTATAGTGGGTTGCCATTTCCTTCTCCAGGGGATCTTCCCCACCCAGGGATTGAACCTGGGTCTCCTGCATTGTAGACAGATTCTTTACCTTTTGGGCCACCAGAAAAGCCCATCCTGCCACAGAGAGGAATATAATATTGCCAAATTCTCCAATTTGTCCAATATAGCAACTGTTAGTCAACCACATTGGGAATCTGGCTTTTTCATGGGGCCTATTGTTTATGGAAATATCTCAGCTGACAAATTAAGCAAACATTTCTCCTGAATAAACTGTGATACCACTCACATGGCTTTTCAAGGATATTTACAACCACTGAGGGAAAATCTTTGGAAAATACAAAATCACCACAAAGGTCCCTTTTAGTGATTCTGAAAATCGTGATGCCCTTTGAATATCCTGATGACTGTTTTCCCACTGACACACAAAGACATCTGAAGCAAAGCCAGTTTATGCTGTGTTGGGTTTCTAATACAAATCAGTGAAAACAGAAGGTTAGGAGGAATGGTGTGTACTTGATAAAAATAAATCAAGATTTAAAATATTATTGAACTGTATTTATTTTCTTATGAAATGTATTTTAAAAGCCAAAATACATTTTGAAATTCAGCCAAACAACATTTGTCCTATGGGTATTCAGAGCATAGCTGGCAGTATACAGATCATTTTAGGAGCACTCTAGGACTTCCTGCTTTGGGTTGCTTAGGACAGAGCCAAAGAAAGCTACGTGACACTGCAAAATGTTGGTGTGTTGCTAACTATAGTATGGAGGATGAGGGTGGGTGTGTGCCTAGTTTCCACAGTCATGTCAGACTCTGCAACCCCATGCCAGGCTCCTCTGTCCACGGAATTCTCCAGGCAAGAATACTGGAATGGGTTGCCTTTTCTTACTCCAGGGGCTCTTTCCATCCCAGGGATCGAACCAATATCTTCTGTATCTCTTGCATTGGCAGGCAGATTCTCTGTCACTGGGAGAGTGGGAGGCTCTTCCTTCCTATGTTGTTGTTGTTCAGATGCTCAGTCGTATCACTCTTTTGCAACCCCATGGACTGCAGCACACCAGGCCTTCCAATCCCTCACCATCTCCCAGAGTTTGCCCAAGTTTGTCCTCATTGCATTGGTGATGCCATCCTATAGTCCTTCCTATAACCAGATTCTAATCAATTTAGAAGAGAAGATGAGGATGTGCCAAAGGGTTCAATAAGAGCAGCAACTTTGTGTTGAACTCTGTTGTGAGTCTGTCTCTTCTAAACTTGTTGGAAAAAGGATGGAAGCATGTCTTTCTAACCCTTATCATTAGCCAGGGCTGTTACAATATTGCCTACATAGTGTACAAGGATCAAAATGCCCAAGTTTACCTAACAGAGGTTAGAAGTGGAGAGAGCTAAGGGAGACAGTTGAAGACAGAAGCACTCCATACATCTGGTTCCAGCACTCTGGTAAGACGGGATAAAGTAGACTGCTCATACCTCTACTGCATAGATATGCTGCAAAATGTTATATTTATCATTTATCTATCTACTGGTCTAATCTTTAAAAGAACAGTGGAAATCTTCAGATGCCAAAAGCAAAGAAGAAACTAACCTACACTGGGGCAGTTTTGGGGCTATCAAGCTCAGTTAAAGAACCAAATGCCAGGGAATGAAACTTTATCTGCCATGAAGGGTCAAAGGGATGGCAATGGGCATGTGCAAGGGAAAAGAATGGAAATAATGCCTTTTCATAAGGTCAGGACTTTGGAATATATGCCTTTTCCATGAAAGGGGATAAAAAAAATCATCCCTGCTGGACCAAGAAAGGCACCTGGGGTGTATGAGGTGTTGAAACAATAAAGCTGCTCAACACAAATATCAAGGGTCAATTTTACATTACTCATAAGGCACTTGGTGTAAGACCCAGATTTATGAAATTAACAGACATCAGTCATGATGAATAATACCCCTAACATAGTAAAAAACAAAACAACACAACTCTTTAGGAATGCTATGGATATGGATTTTCCTATGGGCCTTCCTTGGAAAACACAACTGTGTGTAATAAGAATTGACCTTGTTAACTATTTGGAAGACTCAGAAAACATAAGGAGGAGAATATAGGGTGTCACAAACAATGAACACA
Organism: Ovis aries; assembly: GCF_016772045.2. Taxonomy (NCBI): domain Eukaryota; kingdom Metazoa; phylum Chordata; class Mammalia; order Artiodactyla; family Bovidae; genus Ovis; species Ovis aries. Next base: position 50,142,053 of record NC_056063.1, read on the forward strand.
TTATTATGAAAAATGGAGAGACAAAATTTTAAAAAATAACTTCAAGAAGTGAAAAAAGGCCATTGAAATGACATCAAGGAATGTATTGATTAGTGTATTTTACATAGCTGAGTGGAAAAATTAGTGATTTGGAAAATGGATCTCAAAAACTAGACTTCAGTATGCAGATAAAGAAATGGTACATATGAGATGTCAAATGACTTGGGAGCTAGAATTTAAATAACCAAAACTGGAGTTCCAAAAGGAGAGCAGAGAAAATGTAAAGAGTATTCTAAACTATGGCAAGTAATTTTGCAAAATTAATGAAAAACATAAATAATAATGTTGATGAAGTTTTTTTAATTTATATGATTGACAAAACAATTGTATATGTAGATTCATATTAATAAAAACTCCAAACAAACAAACAAAAATAATCTTATAAGCAACTCTTATACTCCTTACTCCTCATCTAAAAGTATACATTACAAAACATGAGTAGGGAAATATAAGGAAGGAAAATTGTGGACAAATGTCATTTATTATCATAGATTAAAAAATATATATATAAGCAATCAAAGGTAACCACTGAAAGCTTTACCCAATGAATTAAAGAATAGTTTAATCTCTATTAATATAAATCTTTGGAGAGATAACATTGAGTAAAAAAAGAAGCAGAATGCTAAGTTAAAAAAACGTAGGAAAAAATACATGAAGAGTTAAATTCCAGCTCATGAGACAAAATCTTAGCTATCTGAAAAAAACCTATTTTCCTTAATCTTATAAAATATATCTTCCAATACATTAAAGAAACAACATACTTAATAGTGAGCGGTAGGAAACACTTTCTTTAAAGTTGGAGCTAGAATGAGGACACTTGTTTTTACTTCTACCATTAAATATTGTATTAGAGAATGCAAAAGTGCAATGAGACAAGAAAATAAAGTGCAGTGAAACAAGAAAATAAGGCAATAAAGAAAAAAGTGGAAGTATAAGAACTGAAAAGGATGAAACAAGATCATAGTTGTTTCAAATGATAAAATTATGCATAAGTAAAATTAACCTAAGAAAGTATTTGACTCAGTACTAATAAAAGTGTTCAGAAAATTTTCTAAATTAAGTCTCAAAATAGAAATTTCAGTGCACAGCTTTCCTAGGTACTATTAGATAATATAATGATCTCATCCTCAATAGTAACAAAAATATATAAGATTCTCAGGAATAAATTTAAATAAAAAGCAAAATTTTACAGAAAGTATTCTCAAAATTGAGAACTAAATGAAGGACATGCACATATATGTGTATATATATATAGACACACACAGGTGAGCACACACATGTACATAGAGATACAGTAATCTCAGATAGATAACAAGAATCAATATAAAAAAGTCAGATCCACTGGTTTTAATCTATAAACTTCATTCACTACCAGTAAAAGTTCTAGTAAATTTTTATTTTTGGAGAATTTTGCCAGCTTATTGTAATATTTACATAGGAAAGCAATTGGCCAAAATAATTTTAAAAATACAATTTAAGGAGAAATGAAATGGAAGAGCTCCTATTACGAAGCCTCTATACAGCTAGAATGATTTATGCACATTGATATTGTATAGTCAGACAAATATAAAAGTAGGACAAAATATGGAGCATAGAAAAAGACTAATGCATGTAAGAATCTTATTGAATGACAAAGTATCATTACAATTCAATGAGAAATGAATAGCCTATTCATTGAAAGATGTTGGGACAATCGACTATCCATATGGAGGAAAATAACACTATATCAACACACTGTAAACAAAAATAAACTCCAGATGCATAGAACAAAACATATAAGATTACATTTTTTTAATTTAGAAAAAGAATAGGATGATTTAATGATATGAAAGCATGGAAAACTTCCTAAGCAAGCCAAAATCATGAAAACATAAATATTGATAAATTAGATACCATTCAAACAAATTCTGCACTATAAAAGATAGCATAATAAAATTTTATTTTAAGCCACAAATTGTTTATAAATACTAAAAGGTATTTTCAATGCCCATAATTGATGCAGCGTTAGATTTTAGGATATATATATATATATGTATATTATTTCTACAAATCAGTTAGAAAGAGATAATTCAATAAGATATGGACAATAAAGATGAAAAGATAATTCCCTAAAGAAGAAATCTAAATAACAAAAATAAATATGAAAAGATGCTCTACTTCTAATCCGGGAATTCAAATTAAGATAATCATGAGTCTTCATTTCACACTCATCCAATTGGCACAAATGAAGAACTGTTAATATCAAATATTGGCAAGGAGGAAACAGGAATTCTCAAGTGCGGGTATATAAGTTGAAAAACCATTTTATTGGTCAGGGTCCCAGCAGGAAATAGATGACACACTTAAAAGAAGTAACTGAAAAGAGTTTCCTAATGAAGGAACTGTTTACAGAGCTGAAAATAAGGATTAAGGGAAACTGACACTGAAACACACACACACAAAATCACATAATAAAAGAGAAACTGACAAAGAATGGTCAAGTACTATTAGGGTTAGTAGCAATAGGAGGCTGTTACTAAGCATAATATCCATCCATACTGTCACAAATGCTAAGATTTCTCTTTTTTTCATGGCTTAGTAATATTGCATTGTGTGTGTGTGTGTGTGTGTGTGTGTGTGTGTGTGTGTGATATGTTGATCCAATCATTTATTGATGGGCACTTAGGTTGCTTCCACATCTTGGCTATTGTAAATAATAATCCAATAAATATGAAGTGAAATTGTTAGTCACTCAGTTGTGTTTGACTCTTTGCGATCCCATGGACTGTAGCCTGCCAAGCACCTCTGTCCATGGAGTTCTCCAGCCAAGAATGCTGTGTTGGGTAGTCACTGCAATCTCCTGGGATCTTCCTGACCCAGGGATCAAACATGTGTCTCCTGGATTGCAGGAAGATTCTTTACTGTCTGAGCCACCAAGCAATGAATATAGTGGTATATATATCTTTTTAAATTTGTGTTTTTGTTCTATAAAGAAAAATACCCAGAAGTGAAACTTCTGCATTGTACGATAGTTCTAGTTTAATTTGCATTCGGGTGGTGATGGAAGGCACGTCATACTGTTTTTCATAGTAGCTGCGCCAATTTCTTTGAAGAAGGAACTGGCAACTCACTCCAGTATTCTTGACTGGAAAATTCCATGGGCAGAGGAGCCTGATGGGCTGCATACAGTCCATGTGGTCACAAAGAAATGGAAACAACTAAGAGACTGAGCCTTTGACTCTGTGGATCATAATAAACTGTGGAAAATTCTAAAAGAGATGGGACTACCAGACCACCTGACCTGCCTCTTGAGAAACCTATATGCAGGTTAGGAAGCAACAGTTAGAACTGGACATGGAACAACAGACTGGTTCCAAATAGGAAAAGGAGTACGTCAAGGCTGTATATTGTCACCCTGCTTATTTAACTTATATGCAGAGTACATCATGAGAAATGCTGGGCTGGAAGAAGCATAAGCTGGAATTGAGATTGCCAGGAGAAATATCAATAACCTCAGATATGCAGATGATACCACCCTTATGGCAGAAAGTGAACTAAAGAGCCTCTTGAAGAAAGTGAAAGTGGAGAGTGAAAAAGTTGACTTAAAGTTTAACATTCAGAATACTAAGATCATGGCATCTGGTCCCATTACTTCATGGGAAATAGATGGGGAAACAGTGTCAGACTTTATTTTTGGAGGTTCCAAAACCACTGCCAATTGTGATTGCAGATGAAATTAAAAGATGCTTACTCCTTGGAAGGAAAGCTATGACCAACCTAGACAGCATATTAAAAGGCAGAGACATTAATTTGTCAACGAAGGTCCATCTAGTCAAGGCTATGGTTTTTCCAGTAGTCGTGTATGAATGTGAGAGTTGGACTATAAAGAAAGCTGAGTGCCAAAGAATTTATGCTTTTGAAATGTGGTGTTGGAGAAAACACTTGAAAGTCCCTTGGACTGTAAGGAGATCCAACCAGTCCATCCTAAAGGAATCAGTCCTGGGTGTTCATTGGAAGGACTGATGTTGAAGCTGAGACTCCAATGCTTTGGCCACCTGATATGAAGAGCTGACTCATTTGAAAAGACCCTGATGCTGGGAAAGATTGAGGGCAGGAGGAGAAGGGAACGACAGAGGATGAGATGGCTGGATGGCATCACCGACTCACAGGACACGAGTTTGGGTGAACTCCGGGAGTTGGTGATGGACAAGGAGGCCTGGCATGCTGCAGTTCATGGGGTCGCAAAGAGTCAGACACATCTGAGCTACTGAACTGAACTGAACTGAAGGGACTGAGCATGAACAGGCACCAATTTACATTCCCATCAACAGTGCATGAGGACTCCCTTTCCTTCACATTCTTTGCACATACGTTATTTGTTGTCTTTTTGATAAGAGCCATTGTGACAGGTGTAAGATGATACCTCACTGGTTTGATTTGCATTTTCCTGAAGTTATGAGCGACCTAGATAGTATATTCAAAAGCAGAGACATTACTTTGCTGACTAAGGTCCATCTAGTCAAGGCTATGGTTTTTCCAGTAGTCATGTATGGATGTGAGAGTTGGACTGTGAAGAAAGCTGAGCGCTGAAGAATTGATGCTTTTGCACTGTGGTGTTGGAGAAGACTCTTGAGAGTCCCTTGGACTGCAAGGAGATCCAACCAGTCCATTCTGAAGGAGGTCAGCCCTGGGATTTCTTTGGAAGGAAGGATGCTGAAGCTGAAACTCCAGTACTTTGGCCACCTCATGTGAAGAGTTGACTCATTGGAAAAGAGTCTGATGCTGGGAGGGATTGGGGGCAGGAAGAGAAGGGGACGACCGAGGATGAGATGGCTAGATGGCATCACTGACTCAATGGACGTGAGTCTGAGTGAACTCCGGGAGTTGGTGATGGACAGGGAGGCCTGGCGTGCTGCAATTCATGGGGTCGCAAAGAGTCGGACACGACTGAGTGACTGAACTGAACTGAGCTGATGTTTAGTGATGTTGAGAATCTTTCCATGTGTTTGTCAGTCATCTGTATGTCTTCTTTAAAAAAATGTCTATTCAGGTCCTCTGCCCATTTTTTAATCAGGTTCTTTTTTGTGTGTGTGTTGACTTGTATTCCTTCTTCATAATATTTTGTATATTAACCCCCTGTTGGACACGTCTTTTGCAAGTATCAATTCCCATTCAGTAGGTGTGCTTTTTGACTTGTTGATAGCTCCATCACTATGCAAAAGCTTTTTAGTCTGATATAGTCTCATGGTCTATTCTTGCTTTTGTTTCCCTTCCCTGAAGAGACAGACCCCCAAAATATTGCTAAAACTGATGTCAAATAGCTTACTAGCTAGTTTTCTTCTAGGAGTTTTATAGTTTTAGTCTTACATTTAACCCTTTACTCCATTTGTAGTTTATTTTTCTATATGGTGTGAGAAAGTAGTCCCATTTTATTCTTTTGCATGTAACTGTCCAGTTTCCCCAACAGTGTTAACTGAAAAGGCTGTCTTTTCTCCATTATATTGTCTTATCTCTGTTGTTGTAGATTGATTGCCCATGTAATTATGAGTTTATTTCTTTTTTTTCCTGCTGCATTGATCTATGAATTTATCTTTATGCCAATAACAAAATGTTTTCATTACAGTTACTTTATAGTACAGTTTGAATGAGGGACTGTGATACCTCCAGCTTTGTTTTCCTTTTAAGATTGTTTTGGCTCTCTGGGGTCTTTGAGTTAGCATACAAATTTTAGAATTATTTGTTCTAGTTCTGTCAGAAATGCCATTGTTATTTTGATAGGGATTGCACTGGAACTGTATATTGCCCTGGGTAGTATGGTCATTTTAATAATATAAATTGTTTCAGTCCCTAAGCATGGTATATTTTTTATTTGTGTTTACTTTCTTCTACTTATTTTATGAACATGTCATAATTTCCTGAGTACATATCTTTTACCTCCTTAGTTAGATTTATTCCTAGGTATTTTATTCTTTTTGATGCAATTGTAAATGGGATTTTTTTTTCCTCATTTATTTTTCTGAAAGCTCACTGTTAGTGTAGAAACTCATCAGAATTGTGAATATTGATTTTTTATTTTGCAACTTTACTGAAATTCATTTACTAGTTGTAATAATTTTTGGTGGCATGCTTAGAATTTTCTATATATAGAATCTTGGCAACTGCAAAAAGAAAGAGTTTTATGTCTTCCTTTCCAATTTGTATTCCTTTTATCTCTTTTTCTGGTCTGTTACCTCTGGCTAGAATGTTTCATACTACGATGAATAAAAGTAGTGAGAGTGGGCATACACGCTTTGTTCTTGATTTTAGAAGTGCTTTTTGCTTTTAACCATTGAGTATGATGTTGGCTGTGGGTTTGTCATTATAAGGCCTTTCATATGTTGAGGTTTGTCCCTTTTATACCCATTTCATTGGGAGGTTTTATCATAAATGGACATTGAATTTTGTCAAAAGCTTTTTCCGTACCTACTGAGATTTTTATTCTTCAACTTGTTAATGTGGTGTGTCATATCGATTGATTTGCAGGTAGTCGACCATCCCTCCATCTCTGCAATAAATGTCACTTGACCATAATGTATGATTCTTTCAATTCATTGTAAAAATTTGACTTGCTAACATTTTGTTGAGGATTTCTGCATCTATGTTTTTCAGGGACATTGGCCTGGAATTTTCTGTTTTGTGTGTGATGTCTTCATCTAGTTTTGTTATCAGCATGATTCTGGCAAATCTATTACCAGTAGAATATATGTAGTGGTATCTGGTGGTTTTAATAGGCATTTGTCTAATAATAGTGATGTTGAGTATCCTTTAATTTTCTATTTGTATTCTTTGGGAAAGTGTTTTTATTAAAATCTTTTGCTCATTCTCCCTCACCTCCCACCATGGGTTGTTTTATTGAGTTGTGAGAGTTCTTTATAGTAATGCTTTATCAGATATATATCTTACAAATGTTTGCTTTTCCATGGCTTGCTTTTTCATTTAAAGCATATGAATGGTTGCTAGGATCTAGGAGGGTGGGAGAGCATTGGTTGCAAAGAGGAATGATAAAATATTCCGGAGACTGTTGGAAATATTTCATATCATGATTGTGATGGTGATTACATGGCAGTATATGAATATTTGTTGAAACATCTAAATTTATACTCAACGCTGGTTGATTCAATTATATGCAAATTATACTTTGATAAGGTCACTAGATAAAAGTTTTGATTAAAAGTATTCAATTTTAGCATTATTGTTTTATTTAAATCAGTAGACACATTAGTGCTATATTGGCTTTTGTATTTTTTGTATGTTTGAATTATGTTTTAATTTTAAAATATGGGGAAAAACTGTTATTTTGATTCTAACTATGTAAATCTGGTTTCTTTCATGAACCACTGAGTCAGTGGGGAAACTAATCTGTAGTGAAAATTATTAGTGAAAATTACTAAAATGAAAAGAAGACCTATCCTTCCTATAGTGTCTGAAAACCTTAATTATTCTGTTCAGATTCTGGAATTCTAAGTTCCTGGACGTTAATTTATCAATTAATTGTACATGAATTAAGAATGTAGTTCTTCTCCATTGAAGGGATAGCAGCTAGAAAACCGTGTATATAAAGTGCTAACTGAATCTTTGCTGACATTTCCATCTGGAGAGAACATTTTAGGTTTTCCAACTGCTTTGATTAGGGAGGTTCTTTAAACATTATTAAATTGATCCTCTGATTTGCAAAGAGAATGAGTGCAACTGCGGCTGCTTTTCTGGAAATGCTGTATAAACCAGGTGAGGGACATGGCACACGTGCCAGAGTTTCATCCTTGATTGTGGAGGCTTCCCACACATACACAGTATGGACGTGAACCTGATTTCCAGTGGGCACCGGTGTCACCTGTGAAAGTGAAAGAAAGTGAAGTCGCTCAGTCTTGTCCCATTCTTTGCAACCCCGTGTACTGTAGCCCACCAGGCTCCTCCGCCCATGGGATTCTCCAGGCAAAAGTACTGGAGTGGGTTGCCATTTCCTTCTCCAGGGGATCTTCCCGACCCAGGGATTGAACCCAGGTCTCCCACATTGCAGGCAGACGCTTTAACCTCTGAGCCACCAGGGAAGCCACCAGTGTCATCTGTGAGCTACTTACAACTCCAGATGCTTGGGTGGAACTTGGGCAGAGTCTAGTTGTCTCAAAGTACAATTATATATATATGTATATATGTATTTTTAAAATATAACTTTATTTTAATTGGAGGCTAATTACTTTACAATGTTGTATTGGTTTGGCCATATGTTATTTTTAATTTTGTCTTTGTTTCTTTTAAACAATCTCTAGAAGTGATGATTACATACACTACGTATCTCAGTCAGCTCAGGCTGCTATCACAAGTAATATCAACTGGATGGTTTAGACAACACAAATGAATTTTCTGATATTGTAGAGGCTGAAAAGTCTAAGATCAAGGTGCCACAATTCTGTCCACAGCACCAAGATTTTATAACAATCAGTTAAAGAAACCAATCATTAAATCACTCAACCACACATGGAATACCACTATTGTGAAAGATTTTTTTCTATCAAATTTTAACTTATATATTTTAAAAAGTAAGATAACCAGATGAGTAAGACTGAGTTGATATTACTTCAGTCAAAACATAAGTAACTTTGTATGGTGGAAGGCCTGCATAACTTTGGAGTAGTGATTTCCTTAGTTTTCTTGAAATATTAAAAATAGTATTATAGATTTCACTCAGGAAACTAAGTTGTAAATTATGGCATGTACTTGTATAACTTACCCCTGGTGAGATTGTAACATCTTTTCCCCTTCAGATCACTGTTTATTTCAAGGGAAACACATAGTAAGTTGATTTCATAGTAGATAAATCAATGTTTATAAACTTTGTTTTGGAGAATTTCAAGTATGCACAAAAGTAGAGAATAATGAATAGTAATGAATACTTCACACACTACCCATGCTTAGCTGCAGCAAACATCTTCAGATGACCTGTAATATTTTACCTATACTTCCACATTTTTTACTTTTTCATAAAATCACTTGAGATTTTTGTAGGAAATATCAGAAAGTTGCATTACCTTCACCTATAAATATCTCAGTATATGTCTAAAATCTAAAAACTCTTCAAAAATAACTTTTAATACTTCATGATCATATCTTAAAGAATTAACAATCCCATAATATCATCAAACATTACTTTGATATTTTAATAATTTCTTTTAAAGTTTCCATCAGTATATAAACAAGGTCCACACATTGAAACCAGTTGATTTATCTTTTTAATATTAAAGTTTCTCCATCATCTCTTTTCTTTTTTCCTTGTAATTTATTTGTTGAAGAAATTAGGTCTTTTGTTTTGCAAAATATCTCACATTCTGCATTTTGCTGATTGTATCCTATATACTGCTTAATATGTATCTTTATCTCTTACACATCTTAGTATTGGTAGGTAAATCTAGAGATTTGATAAGAATCTTGATTTCATTTTCATCAAGAGTGCTTCAGAAGTTTTTTTCCTTTTATGGGGAAGCAGCTAATGTCCGGTTATCTTTATTTTTTGAGGAAAGAAATTTTAATGAAAATTTTACTAGGGCTTGATTGCAGTAATTTTGAAACTCAAAGGCCTAAGGTGATCTAAATTCCTATAATTGTTAAGAAAAATCAGGATAATAATGGAGGTAGAAAACAAACTGCTCTCATCACATTCTCTGATTTGTATATTGTATACCCACAACCCTGGAATATTAGGTTTTCCTCACTGAGGACCAAAAGTGTGGATACTGACAGAGAGTGTTTGGTAAAGGGACACAGGCTCATGGTGCCTGTGCTTGTGATTGTTTCTCTCAGTATTCTCTTTCTTTCTTTCTTTTTTAATTGGAATATAATTGCTTTACACTGTTATATTAGTTTCTGCTGTATGGCAAAGTGAATCAGCTATATATTTACATATATCCTCTGTTTTTTGTATTTCCTTACCATTTAGGTCTCTCTCAGTATTTTCAAAGATGTCATAGAAAAGCAAATACTTTCTCTTTCTTAGTCAAAATTCTAATTTCTTTTCATAACATTCTTTCTGATTCTTCTGAGGTTATAGATCTCAGACTTCCCTGATAGCCCTTAGGAGATTTCCCACGTGGCCCAGTGGTAAAGAATCCACCCACCAATGCAGAAGATGCAAGAGATGTGGGTTCTATCCCTGGGTTTGGAAGATCCCCTGGAAAAGGAAATGGCTATCCACATCAGTATTTCTGCCTGGATAGAGGGTGGGTTACAGTCCATGGGGTTGCAAGAGTTGGGCATAAGTTAGCAAGTAAACCACCACCACCACCAGCCCTTAGTCCTGGGGAAGGGTGCTTACCTTATCTGTGCCTTAGTTTCCTGTCCTACAAAACGAAACCCCTAATAACTACTTTACAGGTTTCTTGTGAGTATTAAGTATCTACTCAGCACCCTATCCATACTGGGCATGTGAGGTTATATGCTATTCTTGTCACATAGTAGATAAAGATCAATGGAAATGTTATAATTAGCATTTATTCAATAGTTGTTTTCTACCTTTCTTTTTCTCCTTAACTCCTGATACATCTAGTATTATCTATAAATATAGTAAAAGTGTACAGTAGGCTATCTTCAAGTTAGCGCTTGATAAAAACTATCAACAAGAGAGTATTAAATAAAGAAAAGACATAAAGTGGTAATTGAGAGCACTTGAAACATTTCAGATTAGAAAAAAATGGATGTTGTAAAGCCAAGGATACTGAACCATTTCTACTTTATTAATGTATTTTCTAAAGTGTAGCCTAGGCTAAATGATTTATGACAGCACTTTGTAGTATATTAGTAAGTGCCCTGTAGTATATTTTGTAAATACAGTGACATTTTAGCGATAAGAGCTCTCATTACATGTCTCTGTTATTAAATCATTCCTCCAAAGACAGGTTAAACTGCCAGGTTTGGGGTAAGAATTATAGGGTTTACAGATTCATGAAGTGAAAATCAGTATGCTTGAGCTATGTAATGTATATTCACTTTGAAGGTGGAACATAGCAGAACAAGAAATGATTAAAATACTAAGGATATGAAAAAGTGAGCAAAAGAAATTGTTCTTGAATGAGCCCTGCTAGGCTGACTGTTACTGTCACTCTTTGCTTGAATAAGAATAGCATGTCTTTATTAGCACTATCACTTTCATTGGGCTTAACCAAAAAATTATGGCCATCTTAGCATTGTTTTCATTAAAGACTTTCACTCAGATTAAGATTAGGACATCCCACTGTCCTGACTGACAGAGACAGCTAGAATTCTGGCAGTTACCAAAAGAAATGAAAATAAAATCGATCAAGTACACATTTTGATGAGATATTACTGATTCCAACACAGCAATTGCCACATTTCTATTTATTAGAGAATTGAACCAAAGAAGTCCACAGAATGTCAATGTGGCAATGTGGTATGATTTTACACATCTGTTCAATGTAAGTCAGAACTGTCTGCTTAAGGACTGAAACGGTTCAATTGTACTTCCCAGGAGAGTCATTGAGGTGGTCCCATGCAACGAGTTCTTGTTCATGAAGTAAATTAGCATGTAGATCTTTTATAACTAGATGGGTATTGATTATTAAGTTTTCTACTCAGGATAGTGGCAATAAAATCTTCATTTCATACCCTTCTAGTCCTGTGGAACCTTGTCTACAGACTTGTGGCTACAGAACATAGGATTTTAAGTGCAGTAAAATACCACATAATCTCTTTGCAGGAGCCTAGGTTACTTTTGGAATGGGCTATATCAGTGATCTTCAAGCTTTAGCTTGCATCAGAATGACCTGGAGAGTTTGCTAACACAAACTGTTGGTCCCCTGACTCCGGAGTTTTTGATTCAATAGGACTAGGATGGGTTTCATGAATTTGCATTTCCAACCAATTCCCAGATGATATAGCTCCTGGTGGTCTGGCTACCATTCTTGAGATGCTCTTGTGTTTACATTATAGATATCAATATATTGTTTCCTATTTCCTAGCAGTTGAGAGAGTGTAGTGACTGCTTGAGGTGTTTCAGAAAGTTATCTTGCATTTATTAATTTACTCAATAAATACTTTTTGGGTACCCATGTAGTCTCCATAAGTCTTACTAGGTCTTAAATATATGGATATGAATAAGACTAGATCACCATTGCTTTCAATGTACCAAAAACTAAATATGGAATTCTGATAGTGTGATAATTGTAAGGATGCTATAAAACTAGAGAGTGAGATATTACTCAGAATTGTAGAATGGACAGGAAAGTCTTCTTGAAGAATGTAAAAAATACACTTTTCTGATATCCCCACTTAAAAAAAATCCCACAACTTTTGGACCATTGTCCGCTCTCCTGACTTAATGTGAGAACTTCCTTAGAAACTTCAACCTGGCACCTCTCTCAGCTACTCACAAAACCCCCACAATATCACTATCATCTTATAAAAATGCAAATAAAGTCATATCACTCTCATGTCTAAAAGTTCCTGTTTTCAGAATAAATGCCAAACTTTTCCTTCATTATCCTTTCCAGTCTGCACCTGTAGCCTCCAGATGTGGTACCTTCCACCCAAGCACATTATTCTCCATCCTGTGGTATTTTGTGCTCATCCTGAACACATCCTTTTCTCTCTTACCTCTAGGATGTTGCATATACACTTTGCTCCATCTAGATTTTTTTGGTCCCTTTATTGTCCACCTCCATCTTATCTGCTCAATGTCACAGCTCAATGTTCTGGTCCCCTGTGAAGCCTTTCTTGATAGTCTGGAAAATAAGCACTTCTTTCTCTGTTTTATAAACATTTGGTAAATATATCCATGTTAAGCATAACGGGATAATTATCTGTTGACTTGTTTATGCCTTAGATGAGACTGGATGGCTGAGAGTATGAATCATTCATTTTGTAATCATAGTACTTACACAAAGCGAAGTGAAAAAGTGAAAGTGTTAGATGCTCAGTTGTGTCTGACTCTTTGCCACACCATGTCCTGTAGCCTGCCAGACTTTCCGTAACTAGGTGCATAATAGATGTTCAATCAATTAGCTGCTAATAAATGAATGGGCTTCCCAGGTGGTGCTAGTGTTAAAGAATCTGTCCGCAGATGCAGAAGACACAAGGGCTGTGAGTTCAATCCCTGGGTCAGGAAGATCCCCTGCAGAAGAGAATGGAAACCTACTCCAGTATTTTCACCTGTAAAATTCCTTGGACAGAGAAGCCTGGAGGGCTACAGTCCATGGGGTCACAAAGAGTTGGACATGACTGAGCACACATAAATTAATGAAGAAAGTGAGGATACCTAAAAATGAAGGGCCAGTTCTTTCCATGTTAGAGATTGTTCTTGCTGTGTATTTTTCACTAATACAATTTAAAAGATCTGAATGAGAGAATCTGACAGATACAGCTTGGGGCTAGAGTTCACTATTTTTTCTCTAATCTGTGATGTGTAGGGGATAGGGTAGAGTTATGTGATACATAAGGTTTTCTCTTTGTCAGCTGTGGGTAGGTAAGTTAACCACAAAAAAGATAAGAAACAGCATGAGTAAAAATCATAAAATCGTATTTCACTTTTGTCTCTTTTCAACTCCCCCCAAATATCACCAATATCTGTATAAAGATATTAATCCGTAAGAACAAAAGTAACTAGAAAAAAGAAAATAGTAGGTGAGACATTCAACGAATTGTGGCGAGATGAGAAACAAAAGGAAAATAAAATTTAACCTAATATCTGCAGAGGGGTAAGGAATGAGCCAATGTACTCCATGGAATTGTGAGAGCCCAGATGATTAAATGGACCTCAGATAGAGAGAATGGAGGGTGGTGCAGAGTTTCTGCAAAGGGATTCTTTTCCAGAATTTGGGGAAAATTTTATGTTTTTCTGAGTCCAAAGAAAAAAAAATCAGTTGGGAAAATAAGAAAAAGAATTTCAATTCCCCTACTAGAATTAAAGCTTAATAATCACCATGGCTATGTTTACTAATTTGAATAAATGGACTGATGTTAAGTTGGGAGCAAGTGCAGTAATTACTGAGGTGCCGAGTTGAAGGATATGATTGACATTTCCAGAACTCAGGCATGAGCAGGGTGGAGAGAAGCAGTTAAGATCTAATCAGGGTCTGTTGCCATGTGCGTTTGTGACCCCATCTACTGCTAAGGGTATATCATTCTTTTTTTATAATTGGGGTATAATTGCTTTTCTTATAATTGGAATATAATTGTGTTACATCCTTCTGTACAACAAAGTGAATCAGCTCTATGTGTACATATATGCCCTCTCTCTCGAGCTTCTCTCCTTCCCCACTTCCATCCCAACCCTCTAGGTCATCACAGAGTGCTGAGCTGAGCTCCCTGCGCTATAGAGCAGCTTCCTACTATTCTTTATATGGTAGTGTGTATGAATCAATGCTGCTTTCCAGATTCAATCCACGCCCTCCCCGTGTCCACACATCAGTTCTCTATGTGTATCTCTTCCTGCCCTGAAAGTAAGTTCATCTGTGCCATTTTTTCTAGATTCCATACATATGCTTTAATATATGGTTTCTGATTTTCTCTTTCTGACATGCTTCACTTTCTATGACAGACTCTGGGTCCAACCACATCACTACAAATGACCCAATTTCTTTCCTTGTAATGGCTGAGTAATATTCAGTTGTATACATATGCCAAAGCCTTTGACTGTGTGGATCACAATAAACTGTGGAAAATTCTGAAAGAGATGGGAATACCAGACCACCTGACCTGCCTCTTGAGAAACCTGTATGCAGGTCAGGAAGCAACAGTTAGAACTGGACATGGAACAACAGACTGGTTTCAAATAGGAAAAGGAGTACGTCAAGGCTGTATATTGTCACCCTGCTTATTTAACTTCTGTACAGAGTACATCATGAGAAACGCTGGGCTGGAAGAAGCACAAGCTGGAATCAAGATTGCTGGGAGAAATATCAATAACCTCAGATATGCAGATGACACCCACCCTTATGGTAGAAAGTGAAGAGGGACTAAAAGCCTCTTGATGAAAGTGAAAGAGGAGAGTGAAAAAGTTGGCTGAAAGCTCAGCATTCAGATAACTAAGATCATGACATCTGGTCCCATCACTTCATGGCAAATAGATGGGGAAATGGTGGAAACAGTGTCATACTTTATTTTGGGGGGCTCCAAAATTACTGCAGATGGTGACTGCAGCCATGAAATTAAAAGACGCTTACTCCTTGGAAGGAAAGTTATGACCAACCTATATAGCGTATTGAAAATCAGAGACATTACTTTGCCAACAAAGGCTATGGTTTTTCCTGTGGTCATATATGGATGTGAGAGTTGCACTGTGAAGAAAGCTGAACACTGAAGAATTAATGCTTTTGAACTGTGGTGTTAGAGAAGACTCTTGAGAGTCTCTTGGACTGCAAGGAGATCCAACCAGTCCATTCTAAAGGAGATCAGCCCTGGAATTCCTTTGGAAGGAAGGATGCTAAAGCTGAAACTCCAGTACTTTGGCCACCTCATGTGAAGAGTTGACTCATTGGAAAAGACTCTGATGCTGGGAGGGATTGGGGGCAGGAGGAGAAGGGGATGACAGAAGATGAGATGGCTAGATGGCATCACTGACTTGATAGACATGAGTCTGAGTGAACTCTGGGAGTTGGTGATGGACAGAGAGGCCTGGCGTGCTGCGATTCATGGGGTCGCAAAGAGTCGGACATGACTGAGCGACTGAACTGAACTGATACCACATCTTTATCCATTCATCTGTCAATGGACATTTAGATTACTTCCATGTCCTGGCTATTGTAAATAGCGCTCCAGTGAACATGGGGATATATACAACTTTTTGAATTATGGTTTTCTCAGGGTATATGCCCAGTAGTGGGATTGCTAGGTCATACGGTAGCTTTCTTGCCAATGAAATAAATATCAATACATTAATATGTGTAGCATGCTTTATATAAATCCTTAGACTCTGTTCCAAGAAATAATAAGTTCCAGAAGTAAAATAAGTTATTTTTTTTAACTTTCTATTTTTATATTGGGGTATAGCTGATTAACAAAGTTGTGATAATTTCAGGAGAATAGCAAAGGGACTCAGTCATACATACACATGTATCCATTCCCCCAAACTCCCCTCCGATCCAGGCTGCCACTTAACATTGAGCAGAGTTCCATGTGCTATACAGTAAGTCCTTGTTGGTTATCCATTTTAAATATACCAATGTGTAGTTGGCAGTTTCCACACATGATTCTATGTAGTACTGTTAACTGTTGTGTTATTGTAATACTACTCATTAATGTTGGATTCCTTTTTCTAATATTAGAAAATATTCCATAGGCTACAGTTCAGTTCAGTTCAGTTGCTCAGTCGTGTCCAACTCTTTGTGACCCCATGGACTGCAGCACACCAGGCCTCCCTGTCCATTACCAACTCCCAAAGTTTACTCAAACTCATGTCCATTGAATCAGTGATGCCATCCAACCATCTCATCCTCTGTTGTCCCCTTCTCCTCCCACCCTCAATCTTTCCTAGCATCAGGGTCTTTTCAAATGAGTCAGTTCTTCACATCAGGTGGCCAAAATATTGGAGTTTCAGCTTCAGCATCAGTCCTTCCAATGAATATTCAGGACTGATTTCCTTTAGGATTGACTGGTTAGATCTTGCAGTCCAAGGGACTCTCAAGTCTTCTCCAACACCACAGTTCAAAAGCATCAATTCTTTGATGTTCAACTTATACTCTAACAGAAGCAAGGCAAGGAAAGAAAATAAGAATGTTGTTATATAATATTCAGACTTAGAATTAGCATCTGACCTAAAAACTGAACCAGCAAAAGCAAAGTAGATTTCAATGGCAAAAGCAGTTTCAGGCAAGTGAGTGAAATATTTTCATCATTAAAAAAGGAAATGAACTTTTATGAAGTAACGTGTAGCCTAAACATTCAACTTGAAGCTTTTTTGGACAACTCTACCAACACTGTCATAAAATGGAAAGACTTTTTCTATGAAACATAATATTTGTAACAAAATAAAGATCAAGATTGTTTGATGGAGCTATAAATGCTTTGTGTGTTTTAAAATCTAATTTTGAGTAAAATAACTAAAACATTTTATGTATCTCTGGTATTTTCTTTCAATACTTTAATGATATTTATTTAGCATTTAGTTTTGTGTTTCCTTCTTTGAATTTTTTTATTGTCAAGTATCTATATCAATGGTCATTTTACCATGTTATTAAAATACATAGTCTTGTCAAAATAATATTAGTTCATAATAATGAATAAACTGCGTATTAATTACTATTTTTTACCCCAAACTTCTGCAAATTTAGTTTGATTCTATCAGAGAAAAATTATTTACTACTTATTATTATGATTACTCATTATCATTCAAAAGCACTCAGATGAAGCATGATGAAAAGTACAAATTAACTGCTGATTGGGGAAATTTCCAACAATTCCTGAGAATTCTGATTTCTCAGTCCAGAAGCAACAGAGAACCTGGAAGTACAGCAAAATAGTTGAATATTGAGAAGGTGGTAGAGCTTCTGTATTAAGAGTAACCATGATCTAGCATGTCAAGAGACTAGCACCCCTCTCTCTGCAAGCTCAGTCTCCTACCCCACTACACCCCCAACCAATGTATCCTGGATGGGTAACCCTTTGCACAAATGTTTCACACATAGGGAATATGCAGTGGAGATCTAGAGTGATTTGTGGGCTGAAAAATGTTCAACATCACTAATTATCTGAGAAATGCAAATCAAAACCATAATGAGATATTACTTGTCAGAATGGTTATCATCAAAAAGGCAACAAATAATGAAGGCTGGTGAGGATGTGGTGAAAAGGGAACCCTCATGCACTGTTTGTGAGAAAGTAATTTGGTACATCCTCCATGGGAAACAGTATGGAGATTCCTCAAAAAAATTAACAGTAGAATTACTGTATGATCCAATAATTCCACTCCTGAGTATTTATCTGAAGAAAACAAAAACACTAATTAAAAAGATGTATGCACCCCTTATGCTCACTGAAGCATTATTTACAATAGTCAACATATGAAAGCAACCTGATAGATAAACAGAGAAAGAAGATAGGGTACATATTAAAATATACAACAGAATATTACTAATTCATAAAAATTAATCTTGCCATTTGTGATGATATGGAATGATCTAGAGTATATTATTCTAGAAATGAATCATATGGAGAAATACAACATTTGTATTATTTCATTCATGTTTGGAATCTAAAACAACAAAACAAATGAAGAAGTGGAATAAAACAGAAATGAGTCATAGATACAGAGAAGAATCATGTGCTTGCCAGAGGGAAGGAGGATTTGGAGACTGAGGAACAGGTGATGGAGAATATGAGGTGCAAACTTCCAGCTGCAAAATAAATGAGTCATGGTTATGAAATGTACAGTGTGAAGAATATAGTCGATAATTACATATTTGTATGGTGACAGATGGTAACTTAGATTTATCCTGGTGATCATTTTTAAATGTATAGGAATATCATATAATATTATATACCAAGAAATAACAGTATTTTAGGTCAATTATACTTCAAAAACATTCAAACAAACAAAAAAAAAAACTCATAGGGGAAAAAGATCAGATCTGTGGTTACCAGAGGCAGGGTATGTAGGGCAGGGGAAATTGGATGAAGGTAGTCAAAAGATACAAACTTCCAAATGTAAGAGATGATTGATGATTAACATGATTAATATAATTAAGACAGCAGTATATTGTAAATGACAGCTGTTAAGACAATAAATCCTGAGTCCTCATCAGAGAGAAAAAAAATTTTATATTTCTTTAATTTTATATCTACACAAGATGACAGGTGTTCACTAAACTTGTGACAATCATTTGATGATATATATATCAAATCATTGGAGAAGGCAATGGCACCCCACTCCAGTACTCTTGCCTGGAAAATCCCATGGATGGAGGAGCCTGGTAGGCTGCAGTCCATGGGGTCGCTAAGAGTCAGACACGACTGAGTGACTTCACTTTGACCTTTCACTTTCATGCATTGGAGAAGGAAATGGCAACCCACTCCAGTGTTCTTGCCTGGAGAATTCCAGGGACAGCAGAGCCTGATGGGCTGCCGTCTATGGGGTCGCGCAGAGTCGGACATGACAGATGCAACTTAGCAGCAGCAGCAGCTTGTCAAATCATTATGCTGTAGACTTAAACTTAATCAGTGTGTGTATGCTCAGTCATTCAGTCATGTCTGACTCTTTGCAACTTCATGGTCTGTAGCCTGCTAGGCTCCTATGTCCATGGAATTTTCCAGGCAAGAATACTGGAGTGGATTGTTGTTTCCTACCCCAGGGGACCTTCCTGACCCAGGTATCAAAGCCATCTCTTGAACCTCCTGCACTGGTGGACGGATTCTTTACAACTGTGCCTCCTGGGAAGCCTACACTTAGTCAGTGCTATATGTCAATTATATCTCAATAAAATTAGATGGCAGAAAACCCACCATCAATAAATAAGGAAAGAAGCTGGGATTCCTTTCTCTTGAAACAATTCTATACAAATAAAGCCTTCTGAGTATCAGTTGATTCAAATAGGAATGATTCAATCTTATTCAATAGTCTTTAGCACAGAAAGCTGACATTTCTGAATTTAACAGTTTCTGCGGTTATAATAACTTCCTATCACAGATTATTTATTTGTAAATATTAACCAGAATTATAAGCACACATGCTGGATTATCTTACTTTCTTATGATGGTGGAATGTTGTGGGTTATAATTCTGAGACCCATTTTGAATCTTTTTAAATTTTTGTTATTTAGTACATTTATTTTTGATACTGTCTCTGCCATAGAAAACTTATCATAATTAAGTGAAAACCAAGAATAGTCCCAAGGCTTCCCTGGTTTCTCAGTGGTAAAGAATCCACCTGTCAATGCAGGAGGCACTGGTTTGATCCCTGGGTCAGGAAGGTCCCCTGGAGAGGGAAATGGCAACCTACTCCAATATGCTTGCCTGGGAAATCCCCTGGACCGAGGAGTGTGGTGGGCTACAGTCGATGGGGTCACAAAGAGTGGGACACAACTTAGTAACTAAACGACAACAAAGAATAATTCCAAATCTGTTTTCAACTAAAGTCACCATCCCTGCTTATCTCCTTTATGTTGTGATATTATCTGCTACTTTGAAGCCAGACATTAATTGCATTGAATAACATTCACTTATTTAAGAAATATTTGTTGAATCTCTTCAACTGGCACATGCTTTTTAGTCTGTGATGGATTTATAAACACAGGTGATTTGTATAACTTCTTTATATTTTTTAAAGGTTTAGTTTTATGATCTCTAAGATAGTAATAATTTCTCTTATTAGTGTATGTTTGCATGTGGATAAGTAATCAGCTTATTCATGGGTAGACATGCAATAACTGTTATTTCCTTGTAATTATACATACACTGAACAAATTAACTTGAGTTATTTGGTACCAATTTGGGCACAGGAGCTACAAAAATCCAGGCAGCAGGAAAGAAATGTAATAAATACTGGAGGAATAAGAAGTCCATAAACTAAGAATAAGCCAGATACAGAGAATTAACAACTCATTACAATATCAGATGCATCAGTAGAGTTCTTTCTTTGGCACATTCAGAACAGAGCAGTGAATCTAAATGTTCAGAATGGAAGCTTGGTTAGTGATCTAAATCAGTCAAAAGAGCTAGTACTAAAATTCATGTACTTCTGTCTAGGTTGGTGCTTTTTTGAAGCCTTTGAATTATTTGACACAGAATTCTAATAAATTAATAAGCACTTTCCTAATGCAAATTAGGAAAGCAAATTACAACAGGGCATAATCTGAAAGCATATGAATATGCTCAAGCAGTAGTTGACAATCTAACTCAGAATCAGTGAGCAGAAGAATCAATGAAATAAGGTTCAACAACTACATCCACAGATGACTGAGCTGTTACAACCTGCCCAATAATTGATGTTCAAAATAAAGCTTACGCTTATAACCAAACTATAAACAAAAGGTCGAGTAATGTTTGAAATACTCTTTTACAAAGTCAAGGTAGTGAACAAGGGACTGAGGTTCGTGACATTATACAGGAGACAGGGAGCAAGACCATCCCCATGGAAAAGATATGCAAAAAGGCACAATGGCTGTCTGAGGAGGCCTTACAAATAGCTGTGAAAAGAAGAGAAGTGAAAAGCAAAGGAAAAAAGGAAAGACACAAGCATCTGAATGCAAAGTTTCAAAGAATAGCAAGAAGAGATAAGAAAGCCTTCCTCAGTGATCAATGCAAAGAAATAGAGGAAAAGAACGGAATGGGAAAGACTAGAGATCTCTTCAGGAAAATTAGAGATATCAAGGGAACATTTTATGCAAAGATGGGCTCGATAAAGGACAGAAATGGCATGGACCTAACAGAAGCAGAAGATATTAAGAAGAGGTGGAAAGAATATACAGAAGAACTGTATAAAAAAGATCTTCATGACCCAGATAATCACGATGGTGTGATCACTCACTTAGAGCCAGACATCCTGGAATGAGAAGTCAAGTGGGCCTTAGGAACACCACTATGAACAAAGCTAGTGGAGGGGCTGGTGATGGAATTCCAGTGGAGCTATTTCAAATCCTGAAAGATGATGCTGTGAAAGTGCTGCACTCAATATGCCAGCAAATTTGGAAAACTCAGCAGTTTTCCAGGACTGGAAAGGTCAGTTTGCATTCCAATTCCAAAGAAAGGCAATGCCAAAGAATACTCAAACTACCACACAATCTCACTCATCTCACACACTAGTAAAGTAATGCTCAAAATTCTCCAACCCAGGCTTCAGCAATATGTGAACTGTGAATTTCCAGATGTTCAAGCTGGTTTTAGAAAAGGCAGAGGAACCAGAGATCAAATTGCCAACATCCGCTGGATCATGGAAAAAGCAAGAGAGTTCCAGAAAAACATCTATTTCTGCTTTATTGACTATGCCAAAGCCTTTGACTATGTGGATCCCAACAAACTGTGGAAAATTCTGAAAGAGGTGGGAATACCAGACCACCTGACCTGCCTCTTGAGAAACCTATATGCAGGTCAGGAAGCAACAGTTAGAACTGGACATGGAACAACAGACTGGTTCCAAATATGAAAAGGAGTACATCAAGGCTGTATATTGTCACCCTGCTTATTTAACTTCTTTGCAGAGTACATCATGAGAAATGCTGGGCTGGAAGAAACACAAGCTGGAATCAAGATTGCCGGGAGAAATATCAATAATCCCTGACATGCAGATGACACCACCCTTATGGCAGAAAGTGAAGAGGAGCTAAAAAGCCTCTTGATGAAAGTGAAAGTGAACAGTAAAAAAGTTGACTTAAAGCTCAACATTCAGAAAACGAAGATCAGGGCATCCAGTCCCATCACTTCATGGGAAATAGATGGGGAAACAGTGAAAACAGTGTCGGACTTTATTTTTGGGGGCTCCAAAATCACTGCAGATGGTGACTGCAGCCATGAAATTAAAAGATGCTTACTCCTTGGAAGAAAAGTTATGACCAACCTAGATAGTATATTCAAAAGCAGAGACATTACTTTGCCAACAAAGGTCCGTCTAGTCAAGGCTATGGTTTTTCCTGTGGTCATATATGGATGTGAGAGTTGCACCGTGAAGAAAGCTGAGCGCCAAAGAATTGATGCTTTTGAACTGTGGTGTTGGAAAAGACTCTTGTGAGTCCCTTGGACTGCAAGGAGATCCAACCAGTCCATTCTGAAGGAGATCAGCCCTGGGATTTCTTTGGAGAGAATGACGCTAAAGCTGAAACTCTAGTACTTTGGCCACCTCATGTGAAGTATTGACTCATTGGAAAAGACTCTGTTGCTGGGAGAGATTGGGGGCAGGTGAAGAAGGGGACGACAGAGGATGAGATGGCTGGATGGCATCACTGACTCGATGGACGTGAATCTGAGTGAACTCCGGGAAATGGTGATGAACAAGGAGGCCTGGCGTGCTTTGATTCATGGGGTCGCGAAGAGTTGGACACGACTGTGTGACTGAACTGAACTGAATGATGCATACAGAACACATTTGCATTCACAGGAGCATAGATCATAATAGACTAGATAGAATATATGAAGTGGGATACTGTCATTCAATGACATAATATAGCAGTGAAAATGAATTTACTGCTGTAGACATCATCAAATTTCACAAACATAACAGTGAATGAAAGATACATGTTAAAATATTCATATGGTATAATTCCATTTATATCCGAATCAAAAGCAAGCAAAATCAAATAACACATTATTAGAGAGAACATATAGAAAATGCTAAAATCATAATCAGCAACAGTTATTCTTACATCAGTGAGGATAGTAGTTACTAGTTACTATCCTCCTAGATAGAGATAGTAGGTATTGGAAGAGAAAGATATGCCATCAAAGGTAACTGGATCAGAGACTTGCAAATTACTGTGCTTATTTCTTAAAGGGCATTTTGCTGGCATAAGAACATTCTTTCCTTTCATGAGAAGAACCGCTTTTCGTCCTCCCCCTCCCATCCCGGCTCATCAGGAAGAAGCCAGATGAGAACAACGCCCAATGCTCTTTTTCCATTGAAATGGAAGGAATGAACTAGCAGTGGGGCATTTGGTGCAGCAGAAACTAATGAGGCACCCCATTTGTTAGCCCTTATCCAGACCTTGTTCTCTCAACCCATTCAACCTACAGATGTTTGTACTCCCGCTTTTACTTGCTTAATTGCAACCTGAAAATGATTGCCCTCTAGCTGCACCTGATGTTTACCCCTCAAAGACAGTATTCCCTAACACTCTTTTCCTCTGGGAGCATTCTTCATTCCAGAAAGAATGTCAAGGGACAATGACCTTGGGGACCCACCAGGAGCTGTCATGGAATCACTTGAAGCCAGCCCTAATGATCTCAATGCCTCCAGGAGAAGGAGGAGAATGCAGGATCATATCAACCCTGATCCTTATCTTCAGCCCCATTTTCCATCCTAAAACTATGAGACATTTTCGACTTCCCAGGAAGCAGGGCATAGTCTTGAAACTGTTAGCTTGCTATGGTCCCCCTTAGCCTGGCAAAGCAATAAAGCTACTCCTTTCTATTCTCATTAAAAAAAAAAAAAGAGCGTTTGGCTGCTTCGATGTTGGCTTATTCATTATTCTTTAAAATATGCATATAGGTTTTATACTCTCTTCTACTGTATAAATATATTTCATAATTTAAAAAATGCCACGTGTTTCAAGGCACTAAGCACCTAAAATCTACATAACTTTGAGGCAACACCTTTTAAGATCTACATGTTCTTGACAAACCTTTAGTGAAAATGACAAATTAATTCCTAACTCTTGTACACACAATCTGCCAGGAGAAACAGTATTATTTTCATGTACGTGTTAAACTTTTTTAAAGAATATTATATGCTGAATCCTAGCTAGTTGTTTTATAATAAACATAAATATAATATGCATCTGATTATAGGAAGCACAAGATGTCGATGGAGAGAAAAAGATGTAAATAAATTGGTAGGAGTAGTGAGTTTTAAAAAGAGAACAATGATTTATACCTTCAAATCCCCATTAATATTTAAGGTTATAGGTTCCCTTCCAAAGAACTTCACTTCCTAGGAAGAAGAGGCACTATTTAAAGTTTGTGAATACAGATTAAAACTGGATTTCTATGGATGAAGCCTTTGAAAGAGAGAGAGATGTCATGGGTTTATCGTGGCTGTGGACTCTACCTCTCATTTCCTTGCTGCCCTTGTGTTAGGGTCAGGGTTTCTTCCATAATGTGGGTAAGAAGATGTGGTGAGGATGATAGAAACTGAGGCCGAAGTGAGGATACAAACTGCAATCTAATCCATGACAAGGTTATTATGCTACTCTATGGTATTTGGACTGTAAGTGATGGAGAACCATCGAAAGACAGGTGCCACCAAGATGAATGGTCACATGCTATGCAGCCTAAGCTTTTCTAAAGTCAAAAGAAGAGAAAAGGCAAATACAGGTCTCTTTGAGAGATCTAGCATGAGGATGGAAAATGATGTGAGACTGTAAAAATAAAGTCTATCAATTGGAAATGAAAAACAAATTTCATCAAAATATTGACCCTTCTAAAATTGAGTATATAATGTATTATAGATATGAATAAGTGGAAATTTTCCTTTTTTTCCTTTTGGGTATAAGGATTGTTGACGATTTTCTTTTTTAATGGACTGGGGGTTCAAAAGAAGCTTTACCTAAGCCACCTTAGTCTTTCTGTGAAACTAAAGCACAGATTTTTCTGCTTGGCTTGTCTACCTTTGACTCCATTATTCCTTAAGGAATAATCCAGAGTATTTATTTTAAGCCCATGGTACTGTCACCTTATGTGCTTTAGAGTTATCTATTTCACAAGAACATTATTTCAAATGGGAGATGACATTACTGATATTAAGCTATTGGAGAAACAGTGTCTAAAATCATTACTGCTATTCAGCTGGGAGATGCAAAAGCTGTTTATTTTGATTGTCTTGCTTATATTTTCAATTTGAGCCACTGAAGACTTGGTTACAGAAAACAAGAATTTGGAACAGGTAAGCTAGATGCTTTAGTCTCAGCAAAGGCATCCATGATTGACAGATCCTTAAAACTTATTTGTCAGTTTCACTGTCTTCACAAGGGTCTCTCCAGTTACCCTGAAAAGAGGGTCTTGATTCATGCTCTGTAAGTGTTTCCTTGGAGAAGAGCTATTCAGCTTCCAAAAGACAGGAATCATACCTGTGTATTTCTACCTGTTTTTCAAGGGTGGTGTTGTGAAATATTTTTAGCTTTGTAGAAATAACACTTTACCAGCTAGCATCAAGAGAATACTTTTGGATTCAGACACCAGCATCGTTCTTCATGTTATGAAAACCAGTATTCTATATTTAAATTGGAGGTTAGAAGAAAAATAAATTCTTAAAGAACTCCACATCTTTTTGTATTATGAAATAAACATTTTATCTACTAGAAATATTTCTTTCTTGCATCTCTGTATTGAAGAGACCATTACAGCAGAATTTATACCTATGATAAACACTGTTCTTAAAATTCCAAGAGGAAGACATTTACTGACTTGATCTTCAAGTGCTTGTGATTAAAGAGATATGACTATATGGTGGTTCCTATTATGTTACTTAAACTACATTATTCCCAATTCTCAAATTGATATAATCATATATGTCTGTGCCCTATTAAGTAATTTATGATCAAGAGAAAGAAGCAAACTTTGATATATTCCCAAACATCAAATAGAAAGTATTATTAAAACAATTTAAAACACTTAAAATTTCTTAAGAACAACAAAATAGATTTTTCATCCCTTTGCTCTTCTGTGTGTGATCCTACCTAGGATGAGCAGCATCAGTATTATGTGGAAGCTTGTCAGAAATGCAGAATCCCAGGTCCCAGCCTGGATCCACTAAATCAGAACCTGCATTTGAGCAAGGTCTCCAGGTGATTAGAATGCACATTAAAGACTAAAATCCCTCTATGTCTCACGTTTTCAAATGTACTATTGTACAAAGTTGTAACTTTAAGCCAGAGTAGAATCCTAGAAGTGTGAATTCATTATAGAAAAGATTATGATTGTAGTGATCACATTTGGAATCTCTTCAAATAATAACCTAGCTGAGTTAAATTATACATAAATGGAAAAGTAATTTCTATGGTAACCCAGGTTTCCTAGGTGTTTGAAATTAGGAAATTGAAAAGGAATCATTACTGTCGCTGGGGTACATTCATGATAGATGAAATCCTTTGCCAAATGGCAAATGAGTGAATGGCTACAATTTGGCACCAAACTGAGATTCCTGCTGTTTTTTCAATAGTAATGCATGAAACACTTGCTACCAATTCTGAAATTGCTGTGCCATGATGAAATACAAAAAGTCATCTTGATATCTGAGCAAAAAGTGATATCCAAAATGGCCATATTTATAGTATAAGAGCCTTCTGACACACAGCTAACATAGTGACTGAGAATCTACAATGATGATATCCATCCTAAACATGCAAAAACAAGTTTTGAAAAGAAAATATCCTTGGAAGAAATAGTTGATAATCATTAAAATACCATTTAGTTACTTTATACTATAAACCAGAATTTAACCACAGTAAGTTGAATGAAAATATTTTATTGTTGCTGTGCTAACAAACTGACTTATGGCTGAAAGTCATAGGCCAGAGTAAAATAATATCTCATGTTAATTCAAAATTCTTTTTTTTTCTGAAAATGGTAGCTTTTATCTGAAAATGACTACAACTATAGAAAACAACTTCTAAAAATAGATATAATTTACGTACAATATTATGTAAGTTTCAGGTATACAACATAGTGATTCACAATTTTTAAAGGTTATATTACATTTATAGTTACTATGATATATTAAGCTTAAGCAACTCCCTGAGTTGTTACCCCAAACTCTAAATTCACTTAAAAGTTAAGGAAGCCTGAACAATGAATTCCCTAAGGGATTGTTTTCTAAAATGTACATTTCCTCCCCAAAATTCTTTGTTAGTACTGTTTTCAGTGTCTAAAAAGCCAAAACATTTTGAGTAATATTGAATTTTGAATGCCCTCACACACTTGCCAGTCTCTGACAAAATTTCATCTGTTAACCTTTCCTGAGCCCTTGGTGTGGGCTGGTTTTGGAGCAATCTGTCTGTGACTCAGGGATAAAGCACATTTGCCTTTGCTCCCCACCATATTCTCTACACATATTTAGAGTCTTAAGGGCCAGGTATTGTAAATCAGCCATACTGCTGGTACTTTCTAACTTTGTAACATCAGTTTTCCAAAATCTGGAACCTGTTTTTGAAATTTAGCATAACAGGACCTCTGATCTCTATCCACCTTTATTTTATTTTTTTAATTGGAAAAAATTGCTTTACAATGTGCTAGTTTCTGCTGTACAACACTGTGAATCAGCCATAAGTATACATATATCTGCTCCCTCTTGAGCCCCTATCCCACCCTGACCATCCTACTCCTCCAGGTGATTACAAAGCACCAAGCTGAACTCTTGGTGCTATATAGCAACTCTTAAAAGTTCTCATTTCACATCTAAGTGTGCCTATCAAAATCTTACCCATTCTTCAAGACACATTTCTAATTTCGCCTGTTCTATGAAACATTTTGTAATAAATCCTTTGAACATCCTTAAGTCTTCAGTGTTCTCTTCCTCATGTATATTCTCATAATGCCTTTCTCTTATCTCTCTAGTAATTTATTCCCTCTTTCGGAATAAAGTCTACATCTTATCTTTCCATTTAATTACAATTCCCAGTGGCTTGCACATAACAGTTACTTGAAAAATATCTGTAGGATTTGATTTAACTAGATTCCCCAGTGTCCCATATCCTGCACCTCAGTTGTTGGTTCACCACACTTTTCATGAGTCCAGCATCTGGATGTGAATTCTGGGTTCTTTGGTTTCTGACACTGATTACTATGACATCCTAATTCTGATACCACACTCATGAACTCCACTATAGGCAGAAGTTCTTCCTAGGGCTTATTTTAGAATCACTGTGAAAGTGACATTGTCTTCTCTTGGATGGCTCAGTTCAGTTCGGTTCAGTCACTCAGTTGTGTCTGACTCTTTGCGACCCCATGGACTGCAGCACACCAGGCCTCCCTGTCCATCACCAACTCCTGGAGTTCACTCAAACTCATGTCCATTGAGTTGGTGATGTCATCCAGCCATCTCATCCTCTGTCATCCCCCTCTCCTCCTGCCTTCAATCTTTCCCAGCATCAAGCTCTTTTCAGATGCATCAGTTCTTTGCATCAAGTGGCCAAAGTATTGGAGTTTCAGCCTCAGCCTCAGTCCTTCCAATAAATATTCAGGACTGATTTCCTTTAGGACTGACTGGTTGGATCTCCTTGCAGCCCAAGAAACTCTCAAGAGTCTTCTCCAACACCACAGTTCAAAAGCATCAATTCTTCAGTGCTCAGCTTTCTTTATAGTCCAACTCTCACATCCATACATGACTACTGGAAAAACCACAGCTTTGACTAGATGGACTTTTGTTGGCCAAGCAATGTCTCTGCTTTTTAATATGCTGTCCAGGTTAGTCATAACTTTTCTTCCAAGGAGCAAGCATCTCTTTATTTCATGACAGCAGTCACCATCTGCAGTGATTTGGGAGCCCCCCAAAATGAAGTCCATCACTGTTTCCATTGTTTCCCCATCTATTTGCCATGAAGTGATGGGACCAGATGTCATGATCTTAGGTTTCTGAATGTTGAGCTTTAAGCCAACTTTTTCACTCTCCTCTTTCACTTTCATCAAGAGGCTCTTTAGTTCTTCGCTTTCTGCCGTAAGGGTGATGTCATCTGCATATCTGAGGTTATTGATATTTCTCCTGGAAATCTTGATTCCAGTTTGTGATTCTGCCAGCCCAGCATTTCTCATGATGTACTCTACATGTAACTTAAATAAGCAGGGTGACAATATACAGCCTTGACGTACTCCTTTCCCGATTTGGAGCCAGTCTGTTGTTCCATATCCAGTTCTAACTGTTGTTTCCTGACCTGCACACAGATTTGTCAAGAGGCAGATCTTGGATGTCTAGTTGCAGGATATTACATGACTAGAGTTATCCAATGCCTTATCTAACATTGTGTAGGGAGTTACTGTCCAAGAAAAAGTCTACCAAGGAATAAGCAAGTCTCAGAGGTTATATAAAATAGAGTTCTAAAGCCAGCATCCTACTCTGCTTACAAATATCCACATCAGTCACATGGAATGGCTTTCCTCTATTAGATGAGACATAGATGAACTTAACTATTCTTTTCAATTGTGAAATTCTAAGTTTTCATTGAAAGATATATATATATATATATATATATATATATATATATATATATATATATATATATATATGGCTACATAGCCAACTAGTTATCTCTCCTTCACTCCAAAAAGGATTTGGGATAGCCAGTACTAAGTCACTAAGATCAACCAATTGAAATGGTTTATGTAATTCTCTGTGAACTATCAATGATTGAAATCAGTCTTAGTTTATCTCCAATGTAATTTCAGATGCAGATTGGAAGGTGGATAAAGAAATAGAGTAAAATTCTTCAAGCCTCTGGATACTGTTTCTCAAAAACTATAACTATAATTTCTCCCAAGTAAAGTATATCTGCAGCAATAATTGTCACAGAGAGAAGTGTCCAGGGAAGATATGTTGAATAATGAAATAGCAGCCATCTGTTTAAAGAGGGCTTGGCAGTCTTATCTCATAAAGGGAGCACTTATTTCCTCTGCCAAAAACTGGCCCCAGTGATACACAACAGACCTAGAAGTACTATGGCTTTACCTCACACATTACATGCAAACATTCTAGCACGCCATTTCCTTCTCCAGGGGATCTTCCCGACCCAGGGATCGGGAAGATCGAACCCTGGTCTCCTGCATTCCAGGCAGACACTTTAACCTCTGAGCCACCAGGGAAGTCCATACTCTTAAGGCTCCTATATACCAAATCCTTCAGTAACACAATTAACTTTAATTCAAGTCCTCATGTTTTCTATTTGTGGCCTTATTGTAAGTGTAACTGGTTTGAATTAACTGGAGTTTATAGAGACAGAAGGACATTCCAGGGGGCTCAGTGGTAAAGAGTCTGCTTGCCAATGCAGGAGACTTAGGAGACACATATTTGATCCCTGGGTCAGGAAGATCGCCTGAAGAAGGAAATGGCAACCCTCTCCAGTACTCCTGCCTAGAGAATTCTAAGGACAGAGGAGTATGGCAGGCTGCAGAACATGGGGTCTCAAAGAGTTAGGCACAGCTGAGGGAATGAGCACATATGAACAGAAAGTAATTCCATCCTTTTCCAACAAAGCTCCTTTAAACCTACTCTCTCAACTTATACTACCACTCTTCAACCTCTTCGATCAGGAGTTTTCAGCTTCTAGGATCTACTACCTGATGATCTGAGTGGAGCTGTGTGTGCATGCCTGCTAAGTTGCTTCAGTCATGTCTGGCTCTTTGCGATCCTATGGACTATAGCCTGCCACCAGGCTCCTCTGTCCATGGGATTCTCCAGGCAAGAATACTGGAGTGGGTTGGTGTGCCTTCCACCAGGGGATCTTCCTGACCCAGGGATGGAACCTGTGAAACCTGTCCCTGGTGCCAAAATGTTAGAGACTGCTACCTTAGATGAAATCTCTGCCATCTCTCATAGCTTTTATTGTCAGTTTTTGGTAATAAGTGATTTCATTCAGTCTAATAATCACATGACTTCAAACCACATTCCTGTTAAAACTTCTCTCCCATCTCAGGTGTACTTGGGATCGTGGGACATGGTAAAGCTTCTTAATTTTTCCAGCTATCTCTTTTACTGTTTCTATTCCATGCACCAGGCTGCATCTTGCTACTCCAGAGTTGAAATTTAGAAAAGAACATGACACAGGGCAGAACAGCTTACTCGACTACTACAGTTGTAACCTGGTCTTGGTGCCAAGTATGGAAGATTCCAAATGAAGAAATTTCTCTGGTGTTTTTATAGGTTTCTGTTGGGGATTCATCATCACCTGCAGTACCTTAATGCAAGTGATGTTTTCTATAACAGGACACTTACGGCTACATTTTCAGTTTCTGGTTTTCTGTGGTTTATAACCACTGTGGGAATCACCTTGTCTGACATTCCACTTGAATGGAATTCCTTTCATAATGACCAGTCTGGTTTCCTTCCACTGAGTCTTCAGTTGCTGCCACCCCAAAACTCACATTTGTTTTACAGTACCAAATTTGGTCATTAGAGCAGCTCTTGCTTTTAGTCCCTTCAGGTGTCAGTCAGTATATCAGTTCAGTTCATTTGCTCAGTTGTGTCCAACTCTTTGCAACCCCATGAATCGCAACACGCCAGGCCTCCCTGTCCATCACCATCTCCTGGAGTTCACTCAGATTCATGTCCATCAAGCCGGTGATGCCATCCAGCCATCTCATCATCTGTCGTCCCCTTCTCCTCCTGCCCCCAATCCCTCCCAGCATCAGAGTCTTTTCCAATGAGTCAACTCTTCGCATGAGGTGGCCAAAGTACTGGAGTTTCAGCTTCAGCATCATTCCCTCCAAGGAAATCCCAGGGCTGATCTCCTTCAGAATGGACTGGCTATTAACAAAACTGACATCTTGAGCCTGTCCAGTTCCCTCTGTTCTTCCACTAGCTGTGCCCAAGACTATACTGCATGGTGTGGTAAATCACTTCTCTGTCATCAGGGCTTTGTATTTAATACATTCTGTTTAATAATTATTAGGATGATGAAGACCTTCACTGATGTATTCCTAGTGCTCACGAACCTAGCTACCATCCATAAATCTTGACTTAAGCATGCACTTCCTGTTTCCAAGCATGTATCCCAATACTCTAAAATAAACTATAGAATTGTTCCAATGGCCTCTTGGTGGTGTGGAGTATTGCTGTGAATACTTCTGTATCGTTGTTTAATTGATTCCACCCTGTAAGCTGTTTAGTCACTAAGTCATGTCTAACTCTTTGTGACTCCATGGATTATAGCTTGCCAGGCTTCTCTGCCCATGGAATTTTCCAGGCAAGAAGACTGGAATGGATTGCCATTTCCTACTTCAGGGGATCTTCCCAACCCAGGGATCGAATCCACATCTCCTGCTTGGCAGGTGGATTCTTTACCACTGAGCCCCCTGGGAAGCCCATCCTGAAGATTACCTTACAATAAACTGATTCATTGATTATACAGAGATGCCGGCCTCATTTTTCAGTCTCAAGATACTGTCTCAATTGGGTGTGCACTTTTCATTTCCTCGGTTCTCAAACAGTCAGGTATCAAGTACTGAGTATCAGCATAATGCTAGGAGACAACAGTTCAAACTCTAAGTTCTCTTGAACCCCACCACTTTTACCACAACCTACCAATTCACCTTGAGAAAAAAATCCTCCCCACAAAACTGGGACCCCTGGGAGTTTTTAACTCTAAGCTAGTCTTGGAAGGGCCCCCATACTTCTGAAAGTTTTAGCCTCCAGGATCACTATCAAATACCCACTGTGAAGATATGAGAAAAATCTCCATTTGCTTGTAGCAAGGGGACAAGAAAAGGAAAAAATGTGAAGCATGTCCAAAGCTCTCTGTTTTCCTAAATGAGGGCTTCTTTTCCCTAAAAGGAAACTATTTTACCTGAACCTAATAAATCTGGAGGAAAAGAAACACCCAACTCCAGCCTCCTCTAGCCTTTGACATGGGGGAAGGGAAATACCCAGTTCAGTCTCACTAAAAGACTGAGAGCTAATCATAGCATTGGAGAACACATCTCTGCCCACACAACTTACCTACACATGAAGAAGGCTTCTGTATGATAACAGGAGATTGCAGCTAAAAACACAGCTAAAAATTGCAAACCTTAAACCCTATTTCAGAAATAATAAAACTTAGAAACAACAGTGGAGACAAAAGCAATACAATAGAGGAAAACTTAGTCTCTGACACCACAACTACAGTAAACAGGAAATATAATCTAACCTCTAGCTAGAAAAACATAAAATCTCATATAAAAGGCCTGTCTACCTCTATTCTTTTTACTTAATGCATTTTGTCTGGCTTTCAACAATACATACAAGGATGATAATAGGCAAAAAAAGAAATACAGCCTAAAGAGTGGGACACAACATAGGAACCTGACTCAGATATGGTAGAGGTTTTGGGATTTTTAGAACAGAAATTTTAAATAACTATGAAGAACATACTAAGGGCTTGTTATGACTTTGTAAAATTAACATTTATTAAATGCAGCACCGGGGGCAGATGCAGTTCCTCAAAAGACAACAAGAGAAATTGAAGTAGAGAAGTTTATTACTCACAGGTGCTAGAGAAAGTACACAGAATGATTTGAGGGGGCCACATGGGGAGGTCAAGAAAGGGTTCAGGCAGAGGGAGAGCCAGGACCTGGGGTGCATGCCTCTAGAAGAGTTTGTAGCTGGGGTAATTTGAAGATCTTGGCTAAGGCTGGATTAAATTCAAACAAATAAACAAAAAACCCTTGAATTCGGTGAGCTCCATAGGGGTCTTGTATAATCCTGAGCAAGGGATAGGCCCACAGAGTAGGTACCATTGGGAAAATTACAGAGGAGAAGGGTTTGGTGGTGTTCTTCATGATTTTTCCTCCTAGCCCTTTTTACTGTACAGTCGCTTGATGAAGTGGGACGAGAGATAAGGTTCAGAAAAACCTGGAGTTTACAGGTGTAACCTGTTACTCATGCCCTCTAGGAGTTTTGGGTACTTAATGGCCCTTTTTTTTTGGTACAAGTGAATCTAGGGGCCCCTCAGTAATACCCAGTGAGAATCTTCCATCTGTGGCTCCATAATAGCTTGATGTTTCTTGAGTTGGTTGCCTACTGCTCTCCACATGGTCCATGACTCTATCATCTCATCTCTGTAAGAGCCACATCATTCCTTCAAGCAGTCCTCATGGGCAGGGTCTCTGAAGTGACCAAATTCCCCACCCTTCTACTGAGTTCAGATGTGTCCACAGGAAATATATATCTATTTGTTCAGCTACACTCTGGGACATGCGTTTGAGTAAGCTCTGGGAGTTTTTGATGGACAGGGAAGTGTGGCATGCTGTAGTTCATGGTGTCACAAAGAGTTGGACACATTTGAGCAACTGAACTGAAATGAACTAGGAAGTATAGGCTGTTCGAGAGCAGCACTGTCTCTTACATCTGCAGTCACATGCTTCTCCAGACAGCTACTTGCAGACAGATGTCACTGTCTTCCAATGTTTGGGTGAGAGAGAACATAGTACTCTGACAATAGACTCTCTAAAGAAGCCTTCTCTACCAGTACACTCTCATCAGTCATATTCCTTTCTATATATCCTGGAGGTGGTGATTATCTATGGTATACTGGACCAGATTTGCTATCAACCTTTAGCAAATCATGTATAGATGTTTTGGCTCCACTCTTAAGAATGTGTGAGCACTGAACAGCATTTGTCTTAACTCTGGGGCTTTATTCAAAATAAAGACAAAGGATAATTTCCATTTTAATGTTCTGTTTCATTTGGATATAGAAATCCATCAATATGCTCAACAAAACTTAGGAGTATAGATGGCAGTTGTGTTATTTGCATGTATAGTGATTTAATGCACTGTTTCTATTTTTAGAAACATTGTTTTTAGGCTTTTTGTTGGTTTTGTTTTTTGCTTTTCTTTTTTTGGCCATGCCCTGTGAGAGTTGGACTATAAAGAAAGCTGAGTGCTGAAGAACTGATGCTTTTGAACTGTGGTGTTGGAGAAGACTCTTGAGAGTCCTTTGGGACTGCAAGGAGATCCAACAAGTCCATCCTAAAGGAGGTCAGTCCTGGATGCTCATTGGGAGGACTGATGTTGAAACTGAAACTCCAATATTTTGGCCACCTCATGCAGAGTGCTGACTCATTTGAAAAGATCCTGATGTTGGGAAAGATTGAAGGCAGGAGGAGAAGGGGACAACAGAGGATAAGAAGGTTAGATGGCATCACCAACTCAATGGACATGAGTCTGGGTAAACTCCAGGAGTTGGTGATGGACAGGGAGGCCTGGCATGCCGTGGTTCATGTGGTTGCAGAGTCAGGCACAACTGAGCGACTGAACTGAACTGAACTGAGGCATGTGGGATCTTAGTTTCCCCATCAAGGATTGAATCGCATCCCCTGGAGTGGGAGTGTGGAGACTTAACCACTGCACCACCAGGGAAGTCCCTTGTGCTCTTTTTTATGTCATGTTCTTTGTGCTGTTGTTTAGTTGCTAAGTTGTATCTGATTCTTTTGCATCCCTATGGACTGTAGCCCACCAGCCTCCTCCTTCCCTGAGATTTCTCAGGCAAGAATACTGGAGTGGGTTTCCATTTCCTCTTCCAGGGGATCTTCCTGACTCAGGGATCAAACTTGTATCTTCTGGATTTGTAGGTGGATTCTTTATCAGTGGGCCACCAGGGAAGTTTTTGTGTTAAATTAAAAGCTTGTTAAGGGTACACCCAAGCCACATAGGAGAAGGCCATGGCAACCCACTCCAGTACTCTTGCCTGGAAAATCCCATGGATGGAGGAGCCTGGTAGGCTGCAGCCCATGGGGTCACGAAGAGTTGGACATGACTGAGCGACTTTACTTACACTTTCACTTTTGTGCATTGGAGAAGGAAATGGCAACCCACTCCAGTGTTTTAGCCTGGAGAATCCCAGGGACAGGAGAGCCTGGTGGGCTGCTGTCTGTGGGTCGCATAGAGTCGGACATGGCTGAAGTGACTTAGCAGCCGCAAGCCACGTAACTGATAATAGAGTTTGAGAAGGCAATTCAAATGTGAAGACCTTTCCCCTGTGGTAAATTCTCAAGGAAAAGTCTTTCTCTAATACTTCCAGTGTGGGTTGGGTGGGGTCTCTCTAAATTTTAAATTTTCCTAAACTCTATTTTCTAATGTCTAGGGTTACAGAAAACTTCTATGCACATCTAATACCTGCCAAAAAATTTACATACTTAAAAGAGCAATAGTTAAAAAAAAAAAGTGAATTGAAGGATTCATCACCTTCATTGAATACTAAAAACCTCAAAGTTGAATTAACTTAAAAAAAACCTTCATTCTCTTCTCATTTGCATTGTAAAATTTGAACCTAATAAAACACCAGTGGTATAAATACATTAGAAGCTAGGTTGCCAATTAACATCTTTTTGGCTGTGTGGAGATAACCAAGCATAGAAAAAGTTAAACAAGTTTGACTTTAATGTAATTATGTTGGAGACAAATTTAATCAGATATTTATCAGATTTCCCTGAGGATCCTCTGAAGCAGCAGCATTAATATTGTTTTCCTAAATATTCACCAGAGCCAAGTCTTTGATGGATATAAACAAAGGCACTCACTTGCTAAGCTTTTGAACCCAGTTTCTTCTGCATATTCTCACTCTCTGCAAGCATAAATGCCTTTTACTAGCAATGGTGCCATCTGACTTAAGTACATTGGTTGTTGAGTCTACATTGACTAGCTATTATTGAGACTGCAATGCAGTAACTGCTTGTCTGATTGCTCAGAGAATCCTCAATGATCCTAGTAAGATGAGAAAAATAGGAATGTAATGGCAAGTGTGCACAAGGGTGTTAGAGAAATATGTCATCAGGTTAGGGAGAATGCCATTCTAACATGTATACTATCATGTGAATTGAATCGCCAGTCTATGTCTGACGCAGGATGCAGCATGCTTGGGGCTGGTGCATGGGGATGACCCAGAAAGATGTTATGGGGAGGGAGGTGGGAGGGGGGTTCATGTTTGGGAATGCATGTAAGAATTAAAGATTTTAAAATTTAAAAAAAAATAAAAAAAAAAAAAAATAAATGCAAAAAAAAAAAAAGAAAAGAAAACAAGTTGCCTCACTAAAAAAAAAAAAAAAAAAAGAAGAGCCTTTAGCAATACAGGTGAAAGGCTTTGCTCCAATCCATTTTCCTACCTACATTGCCTTACAGCCCATCAGAATGGTTTTCTTCACTTAGATATCTGGATGGGAGTGCTTGAATCATAAAAATTTGTGACCATTTTGTATCCAGGGATCTTGTATGTGTTAGCATTCGCATAGAGTAAACAAGTTTGCAATGAAAGAAATAGAAAAGCTTGACACACTGACTGAACAATTTATGTCATGGTACTCATTCTCATCTACTCTCCAGATCATTCAAGTTTCTGAAATTTAGTGCTACATCATCATTTGAATGTTTTCAAGTTCAACTCCAACTGCAGTGGGTCCTAAATTGTCTATAATAGATTCTTCCCTGGAGCAAGATTTTATTCACTTTTTGAAACGTCTCCTAAATATATTATAGACCATCTCATCCCCCTTTTATTCTGCATTAAGGTTTCAAATAAAAACATGATAAATGTGCTTTGATTTCAGTGTTGCAGTTCACAGATATCTCACACCGAGTTGTTGGGGAATATGGAGATGAATAGCACTGACTTCTCATCCATTTATTGTGCTTCAATATATGGGACACAACAAGATGCTACATTGCCCTTGCCTTTCTAAAAATAAACCAGGGAAGGAAAGTGGAGAGGAAAATGGCACATCTGGTCATTTCCAAGGTCATGTTTCAGAAGTATGTAAAATTTGAATTTTTTGTTTTTATTCACTTTTCAGATTAAAGTACTTGTTCAGTAAAGGAAATGATTTTTTTTTAAACGTGCTTGAGTCTAATATAGATTGATGCATGCTGCTAAGTGGAAGAAACGGAACAGGGTAAAAAGCACTGATTTAGGAGTTATGAATAGCTTCACCTTTATGTCCAGTGATAGCACTGACCGCCTCATACCTACAGACATCAGTTACCAGGACACTTAGTGTCTGTGTGCACTTCAGTTTTTGAAGAAGTGGTGTGCTGTATGACCAATTTTCCTGCTTTCAGGGAGAAATAGAAACTGTAAATTATTACACAAAGATGTACCCATTTCTTTCAGAAGCAGAAACAAACTTTAGTACAATTTTCCTTGGTTCACAAGGTGCCTGAAATGTATTTCTTCTAAAGGGTGTTTTAAGTTTATACTTATTACATCTGTCTGTCTGCTATGCAACAGTTTCAGGAAGTCCAAGAAAGTCCTAGGATACGCAAACAAAAGTTAAAAAAAAAAGTAATTTTTTTTTCATAAAGGAAAAAAAAATCCTTTCTCACTTCCTCCATTCCTTATTCCCACTTTCCAATGGAATAGCAGCTGTGTTTACCCTGATGCATTTCAATAAGATATAACAGATGTTGGAGACCTATGTTAATAATAATCAAAAAGACATAGCTATCCAGAATTTTTGTTCTCCAGTTACAATTTTCTTTAACCATTTATAATTCAAGGATCCAAAGTAAAAAGGAAGCGTAATTCTCAACAAGGTGGGTTGCTTATGCCTTGCCAAAACTGATAGGTTTCCTTGGGAGAGGAGTAACAGTACTTTAGGTGTGAAAGATTAGTGTATATGTATTTCTTATTCTTTCAAAAAATAAGTAATCAAGTTAGCAAACACATAGGTTCATGACAAACAGAACATGTTTACCCTTAAATCTTTAAGACTGCTTTAGCCATATGCTAAAGATTTGTGTTGAGGTTTGAGAAAGGAACTTGGCCTGGAAGCAACTGTCATTGTTAATGAGCTGTAATTGTGTGCCTGGCTAAATCCCCATATGTTGTCCTAAAAACAGAGCCAAAGGATCTTTTGGTACCAACTCAACCCTCTCTATTTATTCACAGAAGAGATGGAAAAAACCCTGACATTTAGTGAATCTTTTGTTGTTGTTTAGTCACTAAGTCGTGTCTGACTCTTTGGTGTCCCATGGACTATAGCCCATCAGGCTCCTCTGCCCATGGGATTCTTCAGGCAAGAATACTGGAGTGGGTTGCCATTTAGTGCTGTCATTTCCTCCTCCAGGGGAATCTTCCCGATCTAGGGATTGAATTCGTATCTGCTGAATCTCCCACATTGGGAGGCAGATGCTTTGCCATTGCATCACCTGGGAAGTCTTGATTGGATCCTTACTAAGTTCCAACATGAAATTAGCATGATATCTATTTTACTTCATTTTATTCTTGTTCAAATCCATGCCAGAGTAAACCGATCCTGGGAGGGCTTTAGAAACTAGTCCAAGATCCTGGAAAAATGTCTGGTTGTCAATTGCTAATCTTACTAATGCCCTTTCCCCTTTGTTGAAAGATGCCCGTATCATATTATCTTTCCAGGAATCACCACAAGAGGAGCTCCCATTGAGTGTGATGTTCAGGCACATGTGTATGAAGCCAGGCCTGCATATTTCTGTGTCATTTCAATGTTGATTTACTTGGACTTTGAGGAGGTCAGACATTTATAGAAATATCCCTATGTTCATTGTTAGCATCTTTCTTCCTTTTTTAAAGATATAGTAGTGCTACTCATGCATTTGCTGTTCCACTCCAATATTCATATAATTTTTTACTTTTCTGAAAACTTGAACTAAACAAATTCCTTCAAATGAAGTTTTCTAAAAGATTTGGCATATATGGTAATTTTAAGACTTGGTCATATTTGTGGTTGTATTTAGGCTTGACATAATTATATTCTGAGAAATCTAAAATGAATTCAAATAGCCTCCAAAACCTGAATCTTTCATAAGCTTTTGCATTTTCCAAATAGAGAAAAGATGCTGCTACATAACTAGAGGAGCTTATAGTATCAACATAGAGTCATGAATGCATGAGGTTACATTAAGGAAATTCTTGTCTTCCATACAAATCAGAAATATGAGCGTTAAACTGCTTCAAATGCTCACAGCTGGAAAGTACATGTGTTTTGGTTTATTTGCTTCTTATCACAAGTTTCTCAGTCCAGATGTTCAGTGACTGCAACATCTTTTTGCACTCTGCATCCATCCTGGACTATCCCACCAGAAGCAAAGAGAACTTAGGCTTTCTTGGAGTCCATAGACACAATTAGGTTTCTTATTAATAACGAATGTCTTATCCATCCAATACTACTTATTTAAAACATTACTTTTCAGGTTTGAAAACAGAAAAGTATCTTCCCTACTCTTTGACTTGACAACAAACAATTCAGTCTGCATTTTTACATAATGATGGGAACATATCAACATACACTTTGTGTTCATAGTAGAAGAATAGTATCTTACATAGTTTCAGGATAACAAATTCAATCCCTCCTGTAAAACAGATGGAAATGATCTATATAATTCATTTAGCCTTTTATGCCTTACTTGGAGAGCATTAACAGCTCTCTGTTTTGTTTTTCCACTATGTCTCCTTTGCAGTTTCCAAAACTGCTTCAGAGCTTCCAATGCCAACGCTTCCCACCCAGTTCTTGAAATTTTACCAATTATTTACAATCCTATTTAAACACCAACTCCTTAGTGAAAGCTCCCCTAATTTTAACCACCTAAAACCTACAAAAATACTATTCTTACTTCCTGAAGAAATTTCACATCACTCAGAGCATTTATTATTCTGCCAGATTTTACAGTCATCTCTATTTGTATTTATCTCTTTCAGTAGAATTAAGTTTCTTTTGGATGGAATTTGGACATGTCCATCATTCTATTCCCATTATATAGTATATTTCCAGGAAGAGTGTTTCATACATAGCATTTAAGAGTTATAGGTTTGGTTTTGCTTTCAGTGGAATTAAACCCAAAGAGAATATAGACAATCAGGCAAGAGGTTTCCATAATCATTATTTGGACTTGCAAGTCTGAACCTCCATTTCTTCAGCTGTAATCATAGCTTTTCATTTCTTTTTCTAATCTTCTACCTACACAGAGAGCAGCAGGCACCATGGGGTCTCACCTCATCAGCACTAATTGAATCTTTGCTGGATTTCAGGGTACACATGATTAGGATGCTAACCCTGTGCAGAGCTGAGGCAACTCGTAATTTTACTCCAGATGAGATCCAGGAGAGAAGGTCACACCAAAGTGATTGGTGGAAGGAGACTCTCCTGGTCCATTCAGAAAGGCGTGAGTGAAGGAGGTGTCAAAAAAGCCCGCTGATCATAAAAAGCCTCTGTGACTTCTACATCCCTCTTTTGTTTGATGAACTCTCTAGGATTCATTTGTGATGTCCTTTCCATTATTCTCTGATTTAATGTGCTTTATTCTATCGTCAGAATGTGAGAAACACAAAAGAACCAATCCAGTGATATCTTCCTTAATAATACAGAGAAAAAATGTGTCATGTACATTATATGCCTCATGGCATTTATTTAAAGGTGGGCGAAGCCTCTGACTGAATTGTAGCCACATTCTAATGCTCATCTAACACAGAAATTGCCTAATGAGTGCACTGAAATTTTTAATAAAAGGATAAAATAACTATACTTTCAGAATGATACTTTAAAAAGTAATAATCTATATTTTTAGTAAAAGAAATCACTCATGCTCACTTAAACCCTTCTTATGGAATACATATTCTGAGTTCTAAAAGTTACAGATATTCCAATCCACTCAACACAAATAAATGTGGGATTTCACAGCCTCTAAATCAAAACACTTGCAAGCAAAGAATTTATTTTAAATATTTTCCTGCTGCTTTAAAGTTTCTGCAGAAAAATCAACCTTGATAAAAGAACATTTTTTTTTTTTTGGTCAGGTTTAAACTAAAGGCATGGTAACATGTGGAGCATGGAACACATCCAGCCCACAAATTCTCTTGAGGTCTCTTTGGAATGAATGTCAGAACATGATGGAATCATTCTAAATATAAAGATTATGAGTATACTCCTTCTTTATAGATAAATAATTAGACTAAGTGAATAGCTTCTCTCTGAAAGTGCTACTATGTGGTACCTTTGGAGAGCAGATGCCTCTTCTTTGGGCTCTGTGTTAGTGGTACCTACTTGATTTGATTGACTGATAGTTCTGGGACTATGCCTTAAAGGCAAGAAACCCAGACATGTGTGTTCTTTTTCTCTAGCTCAATGCAATTATACAAACAGAATGGAAGAAGGAAGATTAGAGAGGGTGAGCAGTTGGATTTAAGCAAAGATAGTGATTATACAGTGAAAGTGAGAAATAGATTTACGGGATTAGATCTGATAGAGTGCCTAATGAACTATGGACAGAGGTTCCTGAGATTGTACAGGAGACAGGGAGCAAGACCATCCCCATGGAAAAGATATGCAAAAAAGCAAAATGGCTGTCTGAGGAGGCCTTACAAATAGCTGTGAAAAGAAGAGAAGCAAAAAGCAAAGGAGAAAAGAAAAGATATAAGCTTCTGAATGCAGAGTTCCAAAGAATAGCAAGGAGAGATAAGAAAGCCTTCTTCAGCGATCAATGCGAAGAAATAGAGAAAAACAACAGAATGGGAAAGACTACAGATCTCTTCAAGAAAATTAGAGACACCAAGGGAACATTTCATGCAAAGATGGGCTCGATAAAGGACAGAAATGGTATGGACCTAACAGAAGCAGAAGATATTAAGAAAAGGTGGCAAGAATACACAGAAGAACTGTGCAAAAAAGATCTTCACAACCAAGATAATCACGATGGTGTGATCACTCACCTAGAGCCAGACATCCTGGAATGTGAAGTCAAGTGGGCCTTAGAAAGCATCACTACAAACAAAGCTAGTGGAGGTGATGGAATTCCAGTTGAGCTGTTTCAAATCCTGAAAGATGATGCTGTGAAAGTGTTGCTCTCAATATGCCAGCAAATTTGGAAAATTCAGCAGCGTCCACAGGACTAGAAAAGGTCAGTCTTCATTTCAATCCCAAAGAAAGGCAATGCCAAAGAATGCTCAAACTACTGCACAATTGCACTCATCTCACATGCTAGTAAATTAATGCTCAAAATTCTCCAAGCCAGGCTTCAGCAATATGTGAACCTTGATGTTCTAGCTGGTTTTAGAAAAGGCAGAGAAACCAGAAATCGAATTGCCAACATCCGCTGGACCAACAAAAAGGCAAGAGAGTTCCAGAAAACATCTATTTCTGCTTTATTGACTATGCCAAAGACTTTGACTGTATGGATCACAAGAAACTGTGGAAAATTCTGAAAGAGATGGGAATACCAGACCACCTGACCTGCTTCTTGAGAAATCTGTATGCAGGTCAGGAAGCAACAGTTAGAACTAGACATGGAACAACAGACTAGTTCCTAATAGGGAAAGGAGTACGACAAGGCTGTATATTGTCACCCTGTTTATTTAACCTCTATGCAGAGTACATCATGAGAAATGCTGGGCTGGAAGAAGCACAAGCTGAAATCAAGATTGCTGGGAGAAATATCAATAACTTCAGATATGCAGATGACACCACCCTTATGGCAGAAAGTGAAGAAGAACTAAAAAGCCTTTTCATGAACGTGAAAGAGGAGAGTGAAAAAGTTGGCTTAAAGCTCAACATTCAGAAAATGATCACGGCATCTGGTCTCATCACTTCATGGCAAATAGATGGGGAAACAGTGGAAACAGTGTCAGATTTTATTTTCTTGGGTTCCAAAATCACTGCAGATGTTGATTGCAGCCATTAAATTAAAGGACGCTTACTCCTTGGAAGCAAAGTTATGACCAACCTAGAGAGCATATTCAAAAGCAGAGACATTACTTTACTAACAAAGGTCCATCTAGTCAAGGCTATGGTTTTTCCAGTGGTCATGCATGGATGTGAGAATTGGACTATAAAGAAAGCTGAGCCCCAAAGAATTGATGTTTTTGAACTGTGGTGTTGAAGAAGACTGTTGAGAGTCCCTTGGACTGCAAGGAGATCCAACCAGTCCATCCTAATGGAGATCAGTCCTGGGTATTCATTGGAAGGAC
The DNA here is from genome assembly GCF_016772045.2 of Ovis aries. Lineage (NCBI taxonomy): Eukaryota > Metazoa > Chordata > Mammalia > Artiodactyla > Bovidae > Ovis > Ovis aries. The sequence goes on from NC_056063.1 coordinate 50,186,362, forward strand.
TGATCTAAAGCTGAAACTCCAGTACTTTGTCCACCTCATGCAAAGAGTTGACTCACTGGAAAAGACCCTGATCATGAGAGGGAATGGGGGCAGGAGGAGAAGGGGACGACAGAGGATGAGATGGCTGGATGGCATCACCGACTTGATGGACGTGAGTTTGAGTGAACTCCGGGAGTTGGTGATGGACAGGGAGGCCTGGTGTGCTGCAATTCATGGGCTTGCAAAGATTTGGACATGACTGAGTGACTGAACTGAGTGTTTTTTACTGGTATATTTCTGCAATTCTATTTTACTGAATTCAACATACATCTATTGGGCACCATTATGTGCTAGGCACACTCTTAAATATCATGGGAAAAACATGGGAATTATCATTAAAAGAAACAATAATCTAGTGATGGAGACATGAGTGAATAAATCCTCTGTCTGTTAAAGTGTGATCCATGCTGGGTAGAGGTATATAGAAAGTTCAGGGTAAATAGGAAAAGCAGTTCAGGTAACTTTTTATTTTTGAGTAAAATGATACTCAATTTGAAGTTGAAAATCCAATATCTTGGTCATCCAGAGCTGACTCACTGGAAAAGTTCCTGATGCTGGGAAAGATTGAGGGCAGAGGCAGAAGAAAGCATCAGAGGCTGAGATAGCTGGATGGTATCACTGATGCAGTGGCCATGAACTTGGGCTGACTTTGGGAAATGGTGAGGGACAGACAGGCCTCAGATGCTGCAGTCCATGCAGTTGCAAAGAGCTGGACACAACTGGGTGACTGAAGAACACAATAATTGCTTTACGATGTTGCGTTAGTTTCTGCTGTACAATAATGAATCAGCTATATGTATACACATATCCCCTCCCTCTTGAACACCTCTATCCCAGCCCTGTAGGTCATCATGGAGCACTGAGATGAGCTCCCTGTGCTATACAGTAAGTTCTCACTAGCTACATATTTTACAAATGGTCGTGTATATAAGTCAGGGCTACTCATTCATTTCATTCCACCCTCTCCTTCTCACCCATCCGAGTATCCACATTCATTCTCACCATCTTAGTCTCTATTCCTGCCCAGAAAATAGGTTAATCTCTACCACTTTTTCTAGATTGCACATACATGTGTTAATAAATTTAATTATAACTATAGCATCAAAAAAGCTTTCAAGAAGGAAGGGACACTTGTACTGTATACAAAAGGAGTCGAAAGTTTTGATAGGCAGACATGGGAGGAACAGGCTTCTTGGGAGATGGAAAAGGAGGATAAATATTTAGAAACAGAGGAGTACATGTTAGATTGTATATGGCGAGGGGTATAGTAGACCTGAAAAATTAGACTCAAGGAGACATGGTGAGTTGAGGTTATAAAAACAGGTGGTATCTGGATTTTGTTTGTGGACAATGGGGAGTCATTGAAGGTGGATGGAAAAGAATAATGTTTCGTTTTGATTTTCCGAATAAGTCTTTTACAGAATACGATTGAGAATAAATAGGAACATTCTAGGAAGATTGTTCATACAGCAGTACATCTTGTATTTCAGGGGTGGAGACTTGTAAGTGGCGCAACCAGGTAAGATGCCATTTCAGTTAACAAAGGGTGAAGGGTCGGGTGAGGGAAACGAGAATGCAAAGAAAGAAGCCGATGTTTATTATACTTAGAAGAATTATGAGCACTTAAGGCTCCAAGGGGGTTTCCCAGGCGGCGCTAGTGGTAAAGCACCCACCTACCAATGCAGGACACCTAAGGGACGCAGGTTCATTCCCTCTGTTGGGAAGATCTCCTGGAGGAGGGCATGGCAATCCACTCCAGTATTCTTGCCTGGAGAACCCAAAGGACAGGAGCCTGGTGGGCTACTGTCCATTGGGTCGCAGAGGACTGAACACAACTGAAGTGCCTGAGCACGCACACAAGACAACAAGTAGGCACTGAATAAGAGAGAGAGAGAGGTTTCTGAGGAGAAAGGTTCTGAAGAGAATCCAAGATGCGGGACTTGGGAGGATGGCACACAAGGGGGCTATGTATGGCAGGATTTACCCACCTCCAGTGGGATTGGAAGGAACAGGGAAGACTACTTACGGCCATGGTGTAGTACAAACCTGAGGGAGCCAGTGAACCTGACAATTAGGCAGGAACTCAGTGCAGAGCACGGAAGTGCAGAGGTCAGAGTGCTGGAAGAAGGTGCCAAATTCAGAGTATAAAGTCAGAAATCTAGGAGATTTCTGGAGAGAGAGCAGTGTATGTGAGCCAGCAGTGAAGGGGAAGCGCTTCTAGGGAAAACGCTGTGATTTAGTCTCAACTGGCCAGGATGAATATGCAGGGCTAGCAGAAATCACCAAGACAGGAAAAGCAACTTGGCATCTTGAGAGCATTTGAAGTGAGTATAGAAACTGCTTGGAAATTGGACTGGAATTTAAGGGAAACTGGAGATTAAACATGAAGAGAGTTTGGATTCATCTTCTCAGAGATGGAGTTACTGTCACGTGAAAAACTAAGTCACCAAAGAGAAAATACAGTGAGAGGGAAAAGGAAACACAACCCTGGTGGAATGGGTTCCAGGAAAAGTCAAGTAGAGGAGGAGTTACAAGGCCAGTGGGTATGAATTTTCCAGCGGAAAAAAAAATCTAACTTTGCCAAAAATATAACTTCATTTAGTTTTCCATCTCAAACTCCTGTTCCCTCCCACCCCCTGGCAAATGCAGAAACCTTACTTTGGTGAATAAATTCCAGTTTTTTTTTTCAGGTTTAAATTCAGTTAGTTCAGTATTTCTCCCTGCTGCTGCGTTGCGGCTCAGAGACAGCTAAGTCCTTGAAGGCACACATATACCACATGATTGGTGAGGAGGGTCAGAGTGGGCTGTTGTTAAGTCGCTAAGTTGTGTCCAGCATTTTGTGACCCCCTTGGACTGCAGAATTCCAGGCTTCCCCCTTCACTATCTCCCTGAGTTTGCTCAAACTCATTTCCACCAAGTTGGTGATGCCATCCAACTGTCTCATCCTCTGTCACCCCCTTCTTCTCCTGCCTTCAGTCTTTCCCAGCATCCAGGTCTTTTCCAATGAGTCAGCTCTTCACATCAGGTGGTCGAAGTATTGGAGCTTTAGTCCTTTCAGTGAATATTCAGGGTTGATTTCCTTTAGGATTGACTGGCTTGATCTCCTTGCAGTCCAAGGGACTCTCAAGAGTCTTCCCCAGCACCAGAGTTCAAGAGCATCGCTTCTTCCATGCTTAGGCTTCTTTATGATCCAACTTTCACATCTGTACATAACTACTGGAAAAATCATAGCCTTAACTACCTGGATCTTTGTGGGCTGAGATGTAACTATTTCTATCTGATTTTCATGCATCTTAAGTGGGTTCATACGTCTGTCCTTGTAGGATCTGATGAGAATTTCATTCCCCATGAGATGCCTATCCTCCTTTTCCTGTGCATCAGATCAGTACCACATCTGCCAGTCCTCTCTCAACTAGCTTCCTCTGTCTTCTAGAGAACACAGATGCTTCTAGTGCTGAGGGAGAATCTTGGAGACTACCTGAGGCTATTAGAGAAGTAACACCGCAAAGCAGCCATTTGAATTCCCACCACATTTGCCCAGCAAACTTATTTAGTCTGTCACTGTCCAGGTATCAGATAAAAAGTGGACATGAATCTTTTCTACTCAAGGACTGTTCTGCCTTTTTTTGAGGTATCCTATTCAATCGCCAACTACTACAATAATTACTGATGGGATCAAAAAATAGAATACTGATGAAATCGAATATTAATCGCAATCAAAGAAAATAAAGAAGGTAAAAAAATTTTTGAAAGGCTTTTACTGGCCAGACTTCACATGAGGTGGCCAAAGTACTGGAGCTTCAGCTTTAGCATCATTCCTTCCAAAGAAATCCCAGGGTTGATCTCCTTCAGAATGGACTGGTTGGATCTCCTTGCAGTCCAAGGGACTCTCAAAAGTCTTCTCCAACACCATAGTTCAAAAGCATCAATTCTTTGGCTCTCAGCCTTCTTCACAGTCCAACTCTCACATCCATAACACGACCACAGGAAAATCCATAGCCTTGCCTAGACGGGCCTTAGTCAGCAAAGTAATGTCTCTGCTTTGGAATATACTACCTAGGTTGGTCATAACTTTTCTTCCAAGGAGTAAGCGTCTTTTAATTTCATGGCTGCAGTCACTGTCTGCAGTGATTTTGGAGCCCCCCAAAATAAAGTCTGACACTGTTTCCACTGTTTCCCCATCTATTTCCCATGAAGTGATGGGACCGGATGATCTTCGTTTTCTGAATGTTGAGCTTTAAGCCAACTTTTTCGCTCTCCTCTTTCACTTTCATCAAGAGGCTTTTTAGCTCCTCTTCACTTTCTGCCATGAGGGTGGTATCATCTGCATATCTGAGGTTATTTATATTTCTCCCCGCAATCTTAATTCCAGCTTGTGTTTCTTCCAGTCCAGCGTTTCTCATGATGTACTCTGCATAGAAGTTAAATAAGCAGGGTGGCAATATACAGCCTTGATGTACTCCTTTTCCTATTTGGAACCAGTCTGTTGTTCCATGTCCAGTTCTAACTATTGCTTCCTAGCCTGCATACAAGATTTCTCAAGAGGCAGGTTAAAGACTCTGATGCTGGGAGGGATTGGGGGCAGGAGGAGAAGGGGACGACCGAGGATGAGATGGCTGGATGGCATCACTAACTCGATGGACGTGAGTCTGAGTGAACTCCAGGAGATGGTGATGGACAGGGAGTCCTGGAGTGCTGCGATTCATGGGGTCGCAAAGAGTCGGACACAACTGAGCGACTGAACTGAACTGAACTGAACCTTGAATTGAGTACAATTTATAATCAAAATATATTTATAGAAGTTTTAATACTGAGCACTGGGTGATGTTGCATTAACCGCCAATCAAAAGCACACCTAGAAAGTGAACTTGGTCAGTCAGTTGCTGAAAGCTATGGGATTCACGATGTCCTATTTTTAAACTCTGCTGTGCCCAGAGCCCTTCTGCAGGGCTAGAGAGGAGGTTAGTTCTCATGTCTCTGTGGCAATAGGAATGTTGAGGGTTGCTCAGATATATGGAACAAAGGAAAGGATTTTAATTGTACCTTAGAGAAATCTTCAGTCATTCTGTTTTCAGCCTTATCCATTAATCCTCATTTTCAGAGATAACTCGTGCTTCCATTTTTGGAGGGAATCCTTTCTCAGATTCTGTGATGAAAATTAGCTCTCACTGTAGGAAGTTATGCTTCAGTGTTGCTGCTCTAATAATTACACTTCAATTATCTGCTGTCCAACTTTCAAAGCTGTGTTAACATTTCTAGTCTGTTTTCATATCCTCCCCTTTGATCACTGTCCTTATTTAAAATTGTGTATGACTTTTACTACTTTCTCCTTTGCCTCCTTTAATTTCATAATACTAGGAATTCAAGATGGGCTACAGAAAATGAATGCATCTTATCTACCTAGTCAACCAAATTTTCTTCCATAGCATTCTAAGTTCCAAGGAAACTGTGATGCTGATTTAGGTATGATTCAAAATAAATAAAGAAATTTAATGAGCAAAGTCTGGCAGACAATTATTATAGCTATCATTTATGGAGTGTCTACTCTATGCCAGATTCTCTCTTAATCTCTTTTTAGATATCAAGTAATTCAGTCTTTTCATCTATATGAGCTATGTTCTATTTTAAAGATAAGGAAATTGAGACAGAGAAGTTCAGTAAATTAGAAGCCTCTCATTTTCTAAATGATAGAGCCAGAATTCAAACCCAATCTGCTTAATACCTGAAATAGAAACATGTTAATATCTGCTTGGGCAAAAGGGATTTGGGGGTTAGAATTTGGCCTGAGTGGAAGCCAGATTGCTGTCTTTTCCTTCTCCATTTAAATTCTACATCTATTTTTAAGTTGTTAGTATGCAAGACCAGTAAAACAGTCCATCAAGCCTAAACTGCCAGATTGTAGAACTCCAGGAAGGCCATTCATAATAGTCTAGGCTTATCTCTCCTAATCATGATTTAGTAGAAAGAGGCCTGCCCTATAAGCAACTCTCTTGTATAACATGGAACAAACCATTACACCATTCAGGGACCTGGAGATCTTATCTGTAAACTGAAGAGATTATTCTAAGAGATAATAATGATAGCCACGGTTTTATTTTATGCTGAGAACTTCACATATACATATATGCAGTTCTTTCATTTAATATTTTTTTAATTTTGAGTTGTATGAGTAAATGAATACAAATTTGTTCATTATTACTTTCCCTTTCGGGATACTGAAATAGATCCCAATTACCTAAGTGTCAAGTCCACATTGCTCTTTGTACTTTTGTCATCGTTGTTTTGGTCACTAAGTTGTGTCTGATGCTTTGTGACCCTGTGGTTGGACACGACTGAGCGACTTCACTTTCACTTTTCACTTTCATGCATTAGAGAAGGCAATGGCAACCCACTCCAGGGTTCTTGCCTGGAGAATCCCAGGGATGGGGGAGCCTGGTGGGCTGCCGTCTATGGGGTCACACAGAGTCGGACACGACTGAAGTGACTTAGCAGCAGCAGCAGAAGGGCTGTAGCTTGCCAGGCTCATCTTCCATGGGATTCCCCAGTCAAGAATACTGGAGTGGGTTGCCATTTTCTACTCCAGGCAATCTTCCTGACCCAGGGATCAAACCCAAGTCTCCGGCTTTACAGGCAGAGCCACCAGGGAAGCCCCTTTATACTTTTAGGAACCTGTATATTATCTGTATTTTCATTCTGTCATTGGAAGTTGAATTCATTTCTCTGTTTCATGAAATCTTCTCTTTTTATTCATCTGACAAAACTTCTCTCCATTCTCAAATAGAACATATATATATATATATATATATAGATAGATAGATAGATAAGCAATGTATCAGTAATTAAACACAAGACTATGTTTTTCTTATTTTATGTTTGTTTTGTTTCACCAAAGAAAATTATTAGCTCATGGAGGTTAAATACAACATGTTATTCTTAATTTTTAAAAGTCTCCCATGGAAACTCATATAATGCTTGGCACAAGTTAAAATATTATGTTCCAATAAGGAAAGAATAAACTGAATTTTATATCCAGGCTTGGGGATAGAAAGCTTTTTTCTGTTCTCCTTGACAGACAGAAAGTTCCAAATATTTTGGATAAAGATTTATTTTTAATTGAAAGTTGATTTTCTTTTCCACTTTATATTTAATATGCATAGATTCCACTATAACATCTGAGAGTTCAGTGGACTTGCCAGATTTTCATCCTCTTTGCTTCTCAGTTCAGTGGCTGGCAGAAGATGTGGCATATGAACTAGCAATAAAATTAGAGAGTAAAACAAACTCACATCCATGAGAAAAAACTGATTATAATCTACAATTATTAGAGAACCTCACCTTCCTTTTAACATCCCCTCTTTCTTTGCCAGAATGATAGTAACTGTAAATAATTCCCAGGAAGAACTTGCCAAAATAAGAACACTGCTTACAGCCTTTTGTCTTCACTTTTTCATAAATCTGCATGGGATGTCAGGAGATATTTATTGATTATACACAATGTTGTCAGTTTGATCCACAAACTTAGTGGCTCCAACAAAGTGGATTTCCAACACAGAATTATCAGTATCCTTGTCTTAATGTCCTTATTTTCTTCACTGTATTCTCTTATAATATTTTAATATGTATTTATGGATGCCCGAATGATACTAAAACCCATTGAATATCATCACATGATTTTAAAAAAATGGCCATCATGCCAGGCTCATAAGGCTCAATTAGAACATTGTATTATTTGAATAAATATGAGAACCAAAGTGGTTTTATGGGAAAGCGCTAGAAATTTTCTCATTCTTTCCAAAGTTTATAGCAGATAAAAAATAAATCTCATAGAAAATGTGTTTCCATGATTAAATCAGGAAATAAAAAGTCATCAAGGGCTGGGATTTGCAGGAGATCATGAAGAACTCTTCAACCATTCTTTTTTCGATAGTCCTCCCAGCCCATTATGGAGTGATATTCTTCTCCAATGGAGCACAAGCTGGTTAAAAAGCATCCAAGACAGGAAAAAACCTTTTGTCTGCAGCATTTCAAAGGTGAGTATCTCACCAGCTACCTATTTTACACATGATAGTTGGACATGACTGAAGCGACTTAGCAGCAGCAGCAGCGTATATATGTCTATGCTTTCTCCATTTGTCCCACTCTCTCCTTCCCCCACTGTGCCCACATGCCTATTCTCTGTGTCTGTAGCTCCATTCCTTCCATACAAATAGGTTCATCAAAATCATTTTTCTAGATTCTATCTATGTGTATTAACATATGAAATTCTATTTTCTGATTTCCCTCAGTCTATATAAAAGGCTCTAGGTTAATCCACCTCACTAGAATGGACTCAAATTCATTCTTTTTTATGGCTGAGTAATATTCCAATGTATATATGCACCACATCTTCTTTATGCATTTATCTCTCAATGAACATCTCAGTAAGAAGGGGGCTCCAGAGGGAGGTGATAGGTATGCATGTGTTCATGCAAGTTCAGTGGTGTCTCACTCTTTGCCACCCCCATGGACTGTAGCTTGCCAGGCTCCTCTGTCTGTGGGCTTTCCCAGGCAAGAATACTGGAGTGGGTTGTCATTTCCTTCTCCATGATATTATCATCCATATAATTATGGATGATTTGGATTGCTGTACGGCAGAAACCATTACAACATTGTAAAGCAATTTTTCTCCAATTAAAAAATAAATTTAAAAACTTAGAAAAAAAGGCGAGTATCCATTCTATTTACTTAGCTCAAAGTTTGGCAGACTAGGGCAGACGGGTCAAATCTGACTACTGCCTGTTCTTGTAAATAAAATTTTATTGGCATGCAGCCACACCTATTTGCTTACATATTATCTCTGGCTACTTTTGCAATAAAACAGAAGAGTTAAGTAGACCACAGAGTGAAAATATGTCCTATTTGACTCATCATAGAAAAAATTTGTCAACTTTGAATAAGATGATTCTTATTCCTCTTTCAAGTCTGATATATACTCTGTACACAGTAGAAAGAAAGTGTAGCTACTCAATTGTGTCTGGCTCTTTGTGACCCCAGGGACTGTAGTCCACCAGACTCTTCTGTCCATGGGATTCTCCAGGCAAGAATACTGGAGAATACATGGTTGCCATGTCCTTCTCCAGGGGAATCTTCTCATCCCAGGGATCAAACTCGGGTCTCCCATACTGCAGGCAGATTCTTTACTATCTGAGCCAGTTGCTTCAGTAGTGTCTGACTCTTTGTGACCTATGAACGGCAGCCTCCAGGCAAGAATATGGGAGTGGGTTTCCATTGCCTTCTCCAGGGGGATTGAACCTGAGTTTCTTAAGTCTCTGGCATTGAGGGGTGGGCTCTTTACCACTAGTGCCACCTGGGAAGCCCCTGTGCATAGTAGCTGGTTAAGAAAATCACCAATTAATTCACTCATTAATCTGGTACTGAATCTCTCTGATTTGGACCATATAGCCTCTTCCAGAACATGCAGCACAAGATTTAATCTGATGCCAAAATCCTCTTTCACATTTTCTAAATTCAGATGATTGGAAATTATAGGGTAGGTATTATATAAGCCAAAGCATTCATTTAAAATTCACAGTTTCTAGACTGACCATGAGGAACGTGATTCTGGAGAGAAACTATTCTCTTATACTAACAAAGCAGATTGTATTGTTTGACAATATCCTGCCCAGTCCCACTGTGCATATTTACTTGAAATTAATGACTATCTTAATAAACAAATAAAGTTTGCACCATTACAATTTATTAAATCCTATAGCAATTAAAAGGCCTACAAATATATTCATCACTTCTAATACCAAAAGCAGTGTGACAAATAGACTTTGTCCTGAGCAGCATAACACTGAGCAAAAGGGGTTTCTCCCGATGAATCATTTTGTTTCCTTTTATTGTCTCCTTTTTGCTTGGGATGCACCTTTTATGATCAAATGTAGTAGGAGATTGGGGTTAGCAGAAGTAAGCTTTGTTATATATGGAATGGATAAACAATGACGTCCTACTGTATAGCACAGAGAACTATATTCAGTATCCTAGGATAAACCATAATGGAAAATAATATAAAAAACTAATGTATGTATATGTATACTTAAATCACTTTCCCGTACAGCAGTAATTAATACAAACTTGTAAGTCGACAGTGTGTTGTTGTTCAGCCACTCTCTCGTGTCTGACTGTTTGTGACCCCATGAACTGCATGCCAGGCTTCCCTGTTCTTCAGTGTCTCCCAGAATTTGCAAACTCATGTCCAATTTAACAAATGTAGCTATTTTACCTTCGTTTTCAAGTACGTCCTTTCTTTCATTATCTAGCTATTATTTTGTGAGCCTTGATCTAAGTCTTCAGCTTCACATTTGTCTTTTTATGGTGCACTGCTTACATTTTATTTGAGAGACTAGTTTTGAAGAAGTATATATGAAAAACTGAAAATATATAGTCGAGTTGTCACATCCAGCATATACATGAATGTATTTTAAAACAGTTAAATCAGTTGATCAACCTGGGGTCCTTTGCTAAAAGCCAAAATAGGTATCTCTGATTAGCTATGAGATAGGAGTAAGTCATATGTTTATTCCAGTCATGGTACAGAGGACATTTAGCTTCATCCTGTAATTAGCATTTTCAGAAAGGCCATAATTATATATTACATTACTTCTCCAGGCCATTGCACACAAAGGGGTCTTTTTGTGAATTTAGAAATAACTGTAATAACATGAATTTTGATGATTGACAGTCATGGGCTAAAATGTAATCATGAACTAATGACTTCTTTTGTATGAAAAATTTTACTGATTTTCAAATATATTACTTGGAATAGATACTCCTTATAAGCTAAGAGGAAAATGTAAAAAAAAAAAAAAAACAAACAAACAAACCAAAAACCAGGACTTCCAAAAAATAAACAGAAATAAAACCAAAACCATAAAAAGAAAAACACTGAAACTTTATTGGATGAGCAGTCTTGCTGCTGCCAATTACTGGACTTTTACGGTTCTTTGATAACTTTATGAGTTCATTTCTGTCCAAATTAATGAAATAATTAGTTCGGTTTATTCCATCTTCAGGTCTATAGTAACTTGAAGATTATGTTATAAAGAAAAGAAACTAAGCTGAAACACAAACATGCAAGGTACTATGATCAGACTCTGCAAACACAATTTGCTTTGTATTTTGTAACTAACTCCTTATACGCAGAACAACAAATGCTGAACACATATGAATTGTACACAAACAGCCCACCTATCAATCATAAGCAGTAGTCAGTAGTGAGCTGCATGTACCACCAAAATAAGGATGTAAAAGCTACTAACTACATTTCCTTCAGTGGTGTTGATGTAAAGGCTGAGCTGCTTGGCTTTAATACAGGGCCAATTCTGCCATCAGAAAGCCCAGCTCGTTATATCCTGACATGGAAGTTTGGTTCATAAAGTGGTTCATAATGTTTGTAGAACGCCTATTTGAGGCCATAAAACTCCCTTCACAGGTTTTGGGTGCAACCTTCTCTCTGACTGTTTTACTCCCTCTCCAAGATTGGAGAAACATCCTCAATTGTTTGTAGAACTTGAGAACAACAGATACATTTTTCTGATGAGCATATTCCCTTTTGGACAGACTTAAAATGTCAAAATTCTGTGAGAGAGGGGCTGTACCTTTACCTTCATGCTACACCCAAAATCCATGTGATTGAAACTCTATAGAAAAAAAAAAATCTCCAGCAATAAGGTTATATTTGTGTAGGAGGCAGTTTTAAAATCCTTCAAAAAGTCTTGGTTAATCTGGCCGGTCCAAGTGAGTGCTTACCTTGTGTGTGTGTGCTGTGCATGCATGCATGCTAAGTTGCTTCATTTGTGTGCGACTCTTTGCAGCTCTGCGACTGTAGCCTATCAGGCTCCTCTGTCCTTGGGATTTTCCCAGAAAGAATCCTGGGGTGGGTTGCCATATCCTCCTTCAGAGGATCTTCCCGACCCAGGAATCAACCTGCGATTTATACGTCTGCTGCAATGGCAGGCGGGTTCTTTACCACTAATGTCACCTGGGAAGCCCAGTATTTACCTTATGAAATTCTTGATGTTAACACCCATCAAAACAAAATAGAAGCCTCGGCTGGAAGAATGCTCTTCCTAAGCAATTTTTCACTTTGATTCACTTACTGCTGTGGCTGTGCATTTAGATGACGTGAACTGGCATTTTTCAAAGATGAGAATTGTAAAATCAAGTAACTACTTAAGTGCCCCTGTAAACTTTGTGGTAAGATCATTATCTTTTCACTTCACTCAGAATGTCTTCACTCAGAAAGTCCGCTTCACTCAGAATGTCTTTAAACTCATGTAGCTGCCAACTTCTCTTACTTGGTCAACCTTTATATAAGCAGTTTGAGAAATATTACTGACAAATAAGAAAGGAGAAATTAATCAGAGTATGCAAACTATACCTCATAAATATCTGAGTATCTTTTATTTTAAAACAAAAAAATTATGGAAACCTAATACAACTATGAAAGATTCATGATTTTGAAATGAAAAGACTGATTCCATTAAAACAAAATAATAACTGTAACAACATTCCAACACATAGGCCTATTTCACATAGGAATATTTATTGAGTGTTGGGAGAAGGAAGCATTAGATTTGCTTCCTGCTCCTAAAAACTAAAAATACTGTTTTTAATGAAAACTTTAATAGAAGCCAACATTAAAATTTTCTCATTTCAAAATTTAGTAAATCTTTTTATACCATTATAGCTAAAATAGTTCAAGGAATGAGAAGGGAAAATTATGAGAGAATTCATTTGTCTCAAGACATTCTCCCCATTTTTAGGCAGTGATGGTTAGGCTTTCTGTACAAAGTCTGTGAGTTATGATGTTCTGTAGGATAGATGTTCTTACCATTCCCTTTTAACACTACTACTGTTACTAAATATAGATAATAATATATGGCCTATGTATGTATGTGTATCTGCATCAATGCAGATCTTACACAGTATGATGTTATTATAAGAACTGGCCTTATCATCAAATGTCTTAAGTCACAGCAGTTTGTTATGTGAACTCTGGTCTGCATATTTCAGCAAATCATGTTGCTCACCTCCATATGATTAAAAATAATGAGCAGCAATAGATATTGAACTTTATATAACATTTTATTAATATAAACCAGGATCAAAAATGAAAGCAGTAACTGCAGCAGAGTCACTAATGAGGAAATATTTTTAAATGTTATGGATTTAATAGCACACAGACCTTGGCTGACACAATTTAAAATGACAGATAAAATTTAAAGACTAATATTTTACCTTTATGGTCAGTAAATTATCAGTAGTCATGTCATATGGTGTCTAAGTCATTAATTTAATTTTAAAAGTTTGGTACTCACAACATAGTTAACTCTTTACACCAAAACCATTTTTCATTTGAAGTAGCTAGCCTAGACTCATAGTCTATGCAAAGGTATGGCTGCATTTTGTTTCAAAAAAACCTCATCAGTATGTATATATAAATTTATTTCAAAATAACTCATTGTCTTAAGGAAAATTCCAGAATGAGTCCTGCAGTGATCCATGTAAAGCATATCTTGGGGAAAAAAACGATAAAATCACCATCAATCTGAATTAAATTGTAAATATTATACTTTGAAAAGTAAATTGCTCCAAATATGATTGAGCTAGAATTATATCTCTTAAGCTAAATGTCCTTTTTCCTTAGGGTATTGGAGAGGGGGTCAAGCACAGAGGTTTGAAGAAATGTTTTTTCCCTGGTTGTAAAATGTTGCTTGTTCTTGCAAGACGTGTGTGTGTGTGTGTGTGTGTGTGTGTGTGTGTGTGAGGGAACAAGTTCACAAAGCAATGCAAACAGAGTGAGAACTCTTTGGGAGGAAGAAGATCCCAATAGAATGAAAGCGTGAAATGCAATACTTCATATTTCACAGATGAAAAAACAGCAATTAAGTAATCCTTGCTTAGACCATTAGGAGGAGCACGAACGACTTCTGAGGATACAGGAATGCTACAACATGATGATGCTCTTGTGGTTTTGAAAGTGCTCCAAAACACGCTGTTAAACTCGGCTTCTTGAGCTTATGAATTAACCTCATTTTTTGTCAGCTTTTTGCAAGTTGTTGTTTCTACTTGGATTTTACCATGGGTGTCATGGTAAAATGACATTTTACACTGTTTTACATCTTTACTAGTGCGGAGTATTTATTATGCTAAAGTAACCTAATTCTGTTGAGTTGCCTGAGGGTTAGAGACATGTGCATGTAAATCTAGCAAAGAAGAGTGAGGAATTCTTATGAGCTCCGCACAGCAGACGTACCAATGCTGAGATGGACAAACAAGAAAAGACGCGTTTTCCGGAATCAAATAAAGTGTCAATATGCAAAATAGAAAAATAGAATCAACAGAATGAGATTAAAAACAAAGCCCATCAACAGAGATAATGAAAGCAAACTTAGATTAAATGCTGAATGGATAACTGTCTTCTCTTTAGAATTTCTTGTCAGCTCTTATTAGAAAATAAAAGCTTGAAACGAGGCATGATAATCATATAATAAAATATAATAGATAATCTATAAAAATATATATAGGAGGAGATCAAACCAGTCAATCCTAAGTGAAATCAACCCTGATTTCACTGGAAGGACTGATGCTAAAGCTGAAGTTCTAATACTCTGGCCATCTGATGTAAAGAGCCAACTCATTGGAAAAGGCCCTGATGCTGGGAAACATTGAAGGCAAAAGGAGAAAAGGCCCGCAAAGGATGACATGGTTAGATAGCACTGACTCAGGGAACATGAATTTGAGCAAACTCTGGGAGGTAATGAAGGACAGGGAAACCTGGCGTGTTGCAGTCCATGGGGTTGCAAAGAATCAGACATGACTTAGCGACTGAACAATAATAATTCAAATATATACACACATATATAGTCTATTCTGACATATTAATTTTTTTTAATTCCACTAGAGATGTTCATTCTTACAGACTTTTATCTGGTTGTTTGGGGGACTAGTGGCCTGAACCTGAGAATATTTCCATGAACTTCTAATTAATACTCAAGGAAATGTTCAGATGGAGAACACTGTGTTTAACTCAGTCAAGTTATATTTAGGGATTCACTGGAGATTGGCACCTCACTTGGATGCTATGTGAAGGATGTGATGCAAATACTAAAAGCGTGTTCTGAAGTCTTATTTGGAAAACTCATTTGGGGAACTTCCACTTTGTAAAAACATATTTTATTGCATATAGGGATAATCTGTCCACCAATATATGGGATTCTTGTTTCCTAAAGAACTTTCTCCGTATTTGAGTTTGTTCAAGGATCTTCTACTTCTCCATCCCTATTGGCTATTTCTCCCTCTCTTCCCTTCCCTTCCCCTCCCCTCTTCCCTCCAGTCTCCTCTCTTTTACTCTCTCCTCTCCTTTCTTCTCCTTTCTCTTCTTCTTCCCTCCTTTCTCTCTCTCCCCTTCCCTTCCTTCCTCTCACACATAGACAAACTGAAAATCAAGCCCCTTACACACTCAAGCCCCTTACAATCTGAGTGTTAGCAGGCTAGAGTTGTACTTCCTTTTTGTCCTTCTCTGCCAGCTTTTAAAAATTATTTTCTCAGACACACTTTATTTTGGGCTTCCCTGGTGGCTCAGGTGGTAAAAAAACACACCTACAATGTGGGAGACTTTGGTTCAGTCCCTGGGTTGGGACGATCCCCTGCAGAAGGGGAAGGCTTCCCACTCCAGTCTTCTGGCCTGGAGAATTCCATGGATTACAGTCGTGGGGTCACAAAGGGTCAGATACGATTGAGCAACTTTCACTTTATTTGCTACCTCTCAGAACTTCATATATATGTATTCATGTCATGATGTACATGGAAAATGATAAATAGCTAAAACTGTCAATGGTTATGGGGACTAACTCAGAGGATGTTGCTATCTCAGGCCCCTCTTGGCAGCTCCAAAGTGCTGAGAGGACTAGTGACATGATGATTCTGTGACCCCACCAGGCTCATCACCGTGCTGAGGACAGTAAAAGGATACTCTGCTCCATTCAGCTCAGTGCTGCAGGACTGAGTTGCCTGGGCAGTCCAGGGCTGCCACAGGCCCAGCAGGCCCCCTCCTTCTGCATATTGTTTGTGGGGTACCATGAACCACTTTTCCCAGCACCCCAGAGAGCACATTTCAAACCAGCCCCAGAGGGCAGGTTTTCTGCATGTTTTGTTGGCATGACAGCACACTAACTTCACAGCTGCCCAGTGAGACACAGCTCTGTCTCCAACAAGGTCTTGATCACAGGCCTGGATTTGGGGGGTGGACTTCTTTGGGTGCTGCATCTCATCCTAGGGGCACTGCCTGCTCCTTACAGCCGCTCTTTCTGTATTCTTTAGGGTTCCCTTTGCTTTTTTGCTAGCCAATCTCTTGTTATTCAAATACTCACTTACAAGTAATAATTCTTTTTTCAGCTTTATTGAGAGCATAACTGATAAATAAAAATTGCATATATTTAAGAGAGTTGGACCATAAAGAAGGTTGAGCACCAAAGAACTGATGCTTTTGAACTGCGGTGTTGGAGAAGACTCTTGAGAGCCCCTTGGACTGCAGGGAGATCAGACCAGTCCACCCTAAAAGGAAATCGACCCTGAATATTCATTGGAAGGACTGGTGCCGAAGTTGAAGCTTCAATACTTTGGCCACCTGATGAGAAGAGCTGACTCATTAAAATACACCCTGACTCTGGGAAACATGGAGGGCAGGAGGAGAAAGGGGATGACAGAGGATGAGATGTTTGGATGGCATCCAATGGACGTGAGCTTGAGTAAACTGGAAGATAGTGATGGACAAGGAAGCCTGGCATGCTGCAGTCCATGGGGTCACAAATGGTTGGACACGACTGAGCAACTGAACAACAACAAAGGTGTATAACTCAATGTTTTGTTACATGTGTGAATTGTGAAATGATCACTACAATTAAGCTATAGCCAACAATTCTTTAATTGAAATTTCTCTGTCAGATTATTGTGTGATTTATCTTCCCTGACTGGATCCAAATTGATAAATCATGGTAGCAGGGAAGAAAGCTATGCAAAGGCCCACCTTTCTTTCTGTAGCAGAAACCACCACTGACTTCACCTCTTAAGGATTCCAGTCAGCCACTTCGCAGCGATCTGATTGCTATCAGATCCCAAGGAGTACACCTAAGTTCCTGCCCAGCGAAAACTGTAAAAAAGTAATAGCAGCTATCATAATCCAGCAAGACCGAAACAACTCTGAGCTCCATCTTCTCATGGATGAAGTCACCCTTCTGTGTGAGCAAGCAAACTGAACACCCTTAAGTGCTAATCGAGTATGAGAGATATCTTGAGTGGGTGATAGAAGAAAGATGATGAATATTAATAAAGGCATTAGGATGACACTAGCTGGAACTGGAGTTTGTCCACTCACCCTTGTATATTAAGTATTTTCTTTTAGAGATTATAGATAATCAGAGCATCTATGATGGATCATGATTAATGAGGGGCATGAGCAGATATGAGTGATACAAGGAGCAGACATACCTCTGTCGCCCCTCTCATTCTCGGCTTTTTACTCCAGCTATCGCTATGGTATCCGGCTGCACACACCAGTCAACTGAAAACATCTCCCTTCATAGGGCTCTTTCTGTCCCAGAGCTTCCTTATTACCTGAACCTTTTCACTCATCCTGACACGAGCATAAACCTGGATGTGCAAGGCTACTGACAACCCAAGGGGCAACTTGACCACTGGGGATCAGAGCCTATCACTAAATGCTGCTCCTTTATGTCCCCTGGGGTGGGCAATTTTGGACTGCATTATATACGGCTTCTCAGAGATCCCCAGCAGAACTGAATCTCTGTTGCCCGTGGTGGTGAACTCAATGAGACACGAGACACCCCAGATTGACACTTTCCCCAGTCCTCCACTCCTATTCATTGGAGTGGGTTATCAAAATAAGCTACTTGCACCAAAAATATTGTCTCAGGTTCTGGTTTGGGGGGCAACCTAGGCTAACACGGGCTTCCCCGATGGCCCAGCAGGTAAAGAATCCACCTGCAATGCAGGAGATACAGGAGATGAGTGTTTGATCCCTGGGTCAGGAAGATCCTCTGGAGGAGGGAATGACAACCCACTTTAGTATTCTTGCCTGGAAAATTCCATGAACAGAGGAGCCTGGTGGGCTACAGTCCATGGGGTCGCGAAGAGGCGGACATGACTGAGCGAATAAGCACACACACAAGCATAGCACACTCAACAATAGGCTAACACAGATCTCTTTTGCCTTTTATTTCTCAGCTTCCAAACGCATTTCTCTTCTGAGACTGTTCCGTAAGTATTGATAATCCATAGGGTCCTGACATTGGCATACTTCTCCCTTCACTTTCCTGCTTCATCTCATAGGCTTGCACACTTTAACCATGAGTTAACTGTTGGAAAATCTCCATCTGTTCCCTCTGTCCACATGACTCTTCTGACATGTACAACCATATCCCAACTCTAAAGTTTCTAAAACCGGTTAAATGTAGCATTAAAAGGAAAACTGAGTTCATGATTGGCAGTCCTGGCTTCCAGCAGCGTCTCCTCTGGTGTTTCCTATTTGGTGAATGGCATCAGCATGCTCTGAGCTTCATAAGTTAGAAAGCTATAAATGAATCTTGGTAGTCCTCTTTCTATACACCCAACCACCCCTTCACCCCAGGCAACAATAAGCAAGACATGCTGATTTCTTCCTTCTTAGTGTCCTCACTTCTCTGTCTCTATTTTCCATTGCTGTCACCTTCTTACTACCAACTCCCCCTGTCTGTCATTACAAAGGGAGGTCATTAGAGCAAGGTGAGACAGTGGATGAAGTAGAGGAAGCATGCGATAACTAGTTGGCTGTTGGCTGCTTGCCTATGTTAGAGTGCAGTGCTGAACTCCCTGAGTATCTAGTCCACACTGAACACTCAACAGACATTTGTTGAGGAGTTCAATACATGCGTAACTCTTGCGGCACATGCTGGCGACAATAAGGGACTGCAATTTAAATGAGTGGGAAAAAGAAGAAAGGATCTTACTAGAATACTTTACTTTTCGCACATCTTCCAAACACTATTGGATTAATATGAAAATATAAACGCATTTCATTTATTAAGACTTTACTAGCAATGGCACCCCACTCCAGTACTCTTGACTGGAAAATCCCATGGATGGAGAAGCCTGGAAGGCTGCAGTCCATGGGGTCACAAAGAGTCGGACACGACTGAGCGACTTCACTTTCACTTTTCACTTTCATGCATTGGAGAAGGCAAAGGCAACCCACTCCAGTGTTCTTGCCTTGAGAATCCCAGGGACAGCAGAGCCTGGTGGGCTGCCGTCTATGGGGTCACACAGAGTCGGACACGACTGAAGTGACTTAGCAGCAGCAGCAGCAGTAATACAGAGTTTCCAGTGCTCAATCGCTTAGCCACGTCTAACTCTTTGCGACCCCTTGGACTTTAGCCTGCCAGGCTCCTCTGTCCTTGGGAAACACTCTCCTAGGGTTTCCCAGGCAAGAATACTGGAGTGGGTTGCCATTTCCTACTCCAGGGGATCTTCCTGAGCCAGGGATCGAACCACACAACTCCTAATTGGCAGACAGATTCTTTGCCCCTAGTGCCACGTGAGAAGTCCATCCAAACACTATTGGATTAATGTGAAGAAATAAAGACATTTTATTTATTAAGACTTTAGTGGTAATGCAGGGTTTAGCATCCTTCTATTATATATGATGGTGACTTAAACCTGGAGAGTCTTTCATTTCCATGAGAATACTAGAGTGCAGTTGGCTATTGTATATGCTGGTTGTCATATAACTCTCAGGGACAAAATGTCCAAAGACTTCCCAGGCTTGATAGGTTCAAATATAATATTTTAATAGATTTTTATTGGGATGGGGCATGCCATTGGATGGAGGGAAAACACAGAATTACTAGTAAATTATTAGTTCTGAATCAGAACCTAGAAATATCCACTATCACCCCTCCCAATTTCTTCATCTGTTTTTCTTAATTTTTATATACATTCTTAAATGACTTGAAACAAAGTAAGAAGAAGGCCATTTTGCCTCTTTATTAAAAAATGACATTAATTATGTTAAGGAATTATACTTTATGTGGGAAGCAATAAGCAATTGATGGTTGTAAGTCTAATAGAAATAATAATTTTCTGTTAAGAAAAACTTTCATTCACTTGTCATTAATTAAGTTAGTAAGACAGGGATTATAGCTACAGAAATGTTGAATTATTCTCATGTAACCCTGGCTCTTGGCTCAGTGGTAATCTGCCTGCCAATGCAGGAGACGCGGGTTCAATCCCTGGCCAGGAAGATCCCCTGGAGGAAGAAATGGCAACTATTACAGTATTTTTGCCTGGAAAATCCCATGGACAGTGGAGCCTGGCAGGTTGAAATCCATGGGATCACAAAAAGTTGGACATGACTGAGAAGGAGCATGAATCCTGGCTCAGGTGAAATGACCTATTTTCCAAATGTGAACATACCCATGCTAACAACAGTTACTTGTCTTATAGATCAGTCTCTTGTTTACATTTTTGGTGTCTTTACTGACACAAAGACATATTCTAAACTATGATTAGAGAACACTGATTTAGAGTTGTTTTTTTTTTTTAAAGAATTGCCAGATTTCAAAATAATAAGGTAGTAAGATTATTATTAAAAGTATTGGTGGTATTTTTTACTATCATAGTTCAAAATGAAACCCTTTCTTAAAAAGATTATATGATTTATCTAAAACTTCCTGGATCAACTGGGGTATAGTGATTGGACCTAATATATTAAACTCTTTATTTTTGCTCTGGACTGAAGCCAAAGAGCAATAATTGCTTCTATGCATTGCCTGGAAGCAGGTGACTCTGCCATCTGGATATGTGTCCTCCACTCCACTGAGCAGGGCTCTGATAAAATGCTGTATTCCTGGCCTCTGGGCAAAGAATAGTGGGGGGAGTAAGCAGCCCTATAGATCCTGGTAATAACTTGCCTTTCCCTTTGGGATTTAGAGCCTGCTTGCATTTCGTGAAGGTTTTAAAGAAAAGGCCCAGGATATCAGAATTGAAATGCAGCTGCTGTCCCAGACATTCAAGCTTTGTTTGCTGTTGAATGTTTCAGGGAACTACGGATTCTTTATTTCTTGGTCATGATTCAGGGAATTTTCATAGTTATGGCTTCATAAAAAGATTGTCAGAAAGCCTGCTGAATCTTCTGTTGAGGATGGTGACTGGGAGAGCTGTGTTGCCCATCTGTGGACTCCTTTTTTGATCAAGTCTAACTCAGTATTCTGGCAAATAAACTAGAGTGAGGGGCCTGCAAGTTGCTCTGAATAAGCTACCTACCTTCTTCTCTGTATGTTTGGCTTAACATAAGCTTACTATGAAGCTCTGTCCTTTCTCTCCTCAGATCAAAAAACAATCCAGTCCTGTCTTGTCTTTCTCTGTGATTCATGTGTGTGTGTTTTTTTTTCTCTCTTCCTATGTGTGATTTCTTATCCAATTGGTTGAAATCACCCAAAATTCACTAGGAGGGCAGTCACTGGTTGCCTCGTAGCCATTACTTGACAAGGCTATAATTAGTTGGGCCGTTTTACACCTGCTTTCCCAGCTGGGCACTGCATTTTGCTTTGCAGTGATTTGTATCAGAACTGAAAGGACACTGCTTCAAAAATGAGTTCACAATATGCATTGACAACGAAAAGTGTACAGACTCTCCACTGGGGAGAACTTACAGCAAGAGCATTCATTCATTCACTGGTTTTTTTGGTTTTCTTGCGAGTATACCCTTCTTCTACCACCATTTAACTCTTTGGATAGTTTTCAGTGAACAGCTTCTAACAGAGTAATCAAAATTGGACCTTCCTCTGTCAGTAGCGCCTTATTGAATATTACACTTAGTTTTTGGAGAGATGCATTGGTTAGGGTTAACTTTTAGTAATCATAGCCACAAGGTAACCTTTAACCTACAGAAATATGCCTTTCAAATAATTTAGATAATACATTTGATAATGCCATATGTATAATTCTCATGCTAAATTAAATGCTTTTAAATGGAGAATACATAGATATTTTTCATTTGATGCCTGATATTTCTATTGTGCTCATAAAGTACTGGCCATGAAGGAAAGTGGTCCAGGAAAATGAAACCAGTCCCTTCTGAAAGATTTCCTCTAGTTGGTGTAGAGTGCTTCCCATTCTTCTCACCCTGAAATCCACTTTATTGCAAGCATTTTATTTTGTTTTGTGTTCATGATAATGATTATAGGCTTATTTACTGAGATGATTTGATGGTAAATTGATATTTGCCTACATGAGTGATCCAGAAGAATCCTAGAAATATGAGTAAGGTTCAGGAGGTATTCTATAAAGTCAATGCTGCTGTGATTTCAACTCAGTGGGTTTTCCTTTGAACTGGTAATGGGTGACTATTTTGATGACCACTTTGTAGTAATTAACTACTCCTCTTCAATTAATTGTTTCACTAGAAGAAGGTTATTAGATCTCCACAGTGTGCTAATCTGAGAGACTTATGGTAAACTTAACAATGTCAAAAAGTTCCTATCAGTGTGTTACTATTTAGAAGATGAAAAAGCATAATTTAACCTTACTAGTTTTTTTTTCTGAGAATTAAAATACAAAATTCTTGCCCACAGTTAATAGCTTCTGCTTTTGGAACTCTATGTGAAAATAAGTCAAACCTATTTCTCTCTCTCTCTGTCTCTCTCCATCTTTCTGTTTCATCAATAATGAAAAATACTTTAATCACTTTTATTGGGTTGGCCAAAAAGTTCATTTAGGTTTTTCCATATTATCTTAAGAAAGAAATTTTTGGCCAACCTAAAACAAGGCTACCAATTATTCCCTAATAAGCACCAAGTTCTCTCTCCTTTCTTCATTAAAAATATCTTCTACGTCCATACTCCCCTCTTTCTGCTGAGAGTTGCCAGCCTACTTTAGACATTCAGCATACCAAGCCTGACTTTCTGTAAAATTCTCCAGCTTGCCTCCCTCCATTCAGATTATCCCGCTCATATTGCCAGACCCATTTCATCTTTTCCTCTCCTGCTGAAAGCCCTGCAGTGGAACTCCCTCATACATCAGCTCCTTATCTGGGTGTCCAAAGACTTCCACATTCTGTCTCCAAGCAGCATTTTCTTTCTTCTTTCTCTTGGTCCCCTCTGAGTATTCCCCACATCAGCAATTTGAGCTCTACAGATTCATTCAAATGCATTTTGCTCAAGCTCTTTCCCACCCCCATGGAATGCCCTTTTCTTCCTCTCTATTAATTCTGTCCAGCTCCCATCATTTTCCCACTCTCCACAATTAATTTCTTTCTTTCTTGCTCTATATTTGGCCTTAGTAATCACATGTCTATAACATTTAACATGTAAAACTTAGTATTTATATTGTCTTACCTTGTATTATTTATATAACTTTGACTGCCCTTTAAAAAAATTATTTATTTTTAATTGAAGTAGAATTGATTTTGGAGAAGGCAATGGCAACCCACTCTAGTACTCTTGCCTGGAAAATCCCATGGACAGAGGAACCTGGTAGGCTTCAGTCCATGAGGTTGCGAACAGTCAGATACGACTGAGTGACTTCACTTTTACTTTTCACTTTCATGCATTGGAGAAGGAAATGGCAACCCACTCCAGTGTTCTAGCCTGGAGAATCCCAGGGACAGCAGAGCCTGGTGGGCTCCCGTCTATGGGGTCGCACAGAGTTGGACACGACTGAAGTGACTTAGCAGCAGCAGAATTGATTCACACGGTTTTGTTGTTTTCTATCAAACCTCAACATGAATCAGCCATAGGTATACCTATATCCCCTCCCTCTGGTACCTCCCTCCTATCTCCCTCCTTATCCCACCCCTCCAGCCACTGTGGAAGACGGTATGGAGATTCCTTAAAAAACTAGGAATAAAACCACCATATGACCCAGCAATCCCACTCCTAGGCATATACCCTGAGGAAATAAAAATCGATTATTTGCCTTTTTATCTGTGTATAATTTGCCCCACCAAGTAGATTGAAAGTCTCTGAAAGCAGAAAATTCATCTTTAACTTTGTATTCCTACAGCACCTGGTAAGTGTCAAGCTTGGAAGAGAGGCTCAATAAATGCATGTTGAATATATTGTTTCCCTTAAACTTGAGGAATCAGATGTTTATTGCAATTCTAGATAAAAAGCTTCTCTTTGACTATTAAATAATCACGAAAGAGTATTCCTTTCTGTGAAGCACCTGGCTATATGAAAAGAAGTTCATCATCCTAAGAGGATTTAGGAAGAAATATCTCACATCTCCTCTTCAGAAAATCCTCCACAACAATGCTTTATTAAAATGGATATTCTTCTAGCACTTACAGAAAAATGAAATCCCACATAAATTGACTGTTTCTTGCCAGATGCTGGTTGTACCTTGGGACATATAGATGATCACATTTCCTATTGCTAGCTTTAATACTGTACTGTGAGGCTTCCCAGGCAGTGCTAGTGGTAAAGAACCCACCTGCCAGGGCAGGAGACAAAAGAGACAAGGGTACAATCCCTGGGTCGGGAAGATCCCCTGAGGAGGGCATGGCAACCCACTCCAGCATTGTTACCTGGAGAATCCCATGGACAGAAGAGTGTGTCGGGCCACAGTCCATAAGGTTGCAAAGAGTTGGGACAGTATTGAAGCGACTTAGCACAACAGGGCTGGAGAAGTAAGATGTGGGTTCAACTCCCCGGGTCAGAAGACACCCTGGAGTAGGAAGTGGCAACCTATTCCAATATTCTTACTTGGAAAACTCCACAGTTCGTGAGAGCGTCCAGAGCAAAGTGTTGGACATGACCGAGCACACACATAGGCAGCATACTTTGGATTTACTTTTAAAAGTGAGTTGCTTTCACGTTTTTTGGCTTTTAGTTTTGTTCCATTCCCTGTTTATCACACAAACACTAAATATAAGCAGCTGAACGGATGCCTGATTACTCATGTTATTTGTTTATAGAAAAAATAGGATCCAAATAAAAATGAAAAAGCTTGATCCATTTTATCTAAGACCACACCTCCTCTGAGTCATAGAAAAAGTTATAACCTGTGATAGCTTTTATTAGATATTAGCTTGGCCGGAAAGATGCACATGAGCCCAACTATGTTCACAATGCTGGTTTCTAGATCTTCCTTTGTTTTACACTGGCAATTTCTACTTGTCAAAAATACTACTCTCTGAAATTCCACTTTCCAATCTTCCTAAGGCCTTTACTGAAAAAGAAAACAAAAAAACAAGTCCATGCTCTTTCTCCTATTTTTACAATTCAAATAAAATGCTTTCTAAACTCTTGTATTTCTGGTTCTTCTAAATTAACCTCTAAGTGTGTCTCATTTTATAATACATCCATCTCAGGCCCTAGTGTTGAGGTTAATTATTAAATACAAACTTGGTTTATTAGCTAACTGAATAATTATAATAGCTGACTTTCATTGCGTACTTAGTATATTCCAGGCACAATTCTAATCCAATTATTCTCATAAAACCCAGTAAGTGACATACTTTTATTTACTCTATTTTATTGTTAAGGAAACTGAAACGCAGAGAGATTAAGACATTTCCAGGAATCATATAGCCAGCATGTTCTGGGTGCCAGCTTGGCTTCCCAGTTGCTGAAGTTTCTGTTGTGCCAAAACTATGCTACATTTTTTCCCTACTTCCTTGTTTATAATTCTGTTTCAGCTAGAGCATTCTACTGTCTTCTATGATTTGAAACTGTTAATAGAGCAAAATATCTAATCTGAAGGTGGCGTAGCACTAAATATGGCTTTCTAACTATGGTGTGGCATTCAGTTTTGGGGATTTGCTTTCACCATTTCATACATGACTGGTGGGTGATGTGAAACCTCATCAGATTTCACAAAGCCCATAACCCTGCAGTGGTCTAATGACCAATCTTCTAATTTATTAGGAAGGAATTACAAAACTGAATTTGGTACAGTACCATGTTTTGGGGGAATAGATAAAAGTTGCAAGCCATTTATACTGAATTATGTGACTTTATTGGAGAAGGCAATGGCACCCCATTCCAGTACTCTTCCTTGGAAAATCCCATGAATGGAGGAGCCTGGTGGCCTGCAGTCCATGGGGATGCTGAGTCAGACACGACTGAGCGACTTCACTTTCACTTTTCACTTTCATGAATTGGAGAAGGAAATGGCAACCCACTCCAGTGTTCTTGCCTGGAGAATCTTAGGGACGGGGGAGCCTGGTGGGCTGCCGTCTATGGGGTCGCGCAGAGTCGATGTGACTGAAGCAACTTAACAGTAGCAGCAGCAGCATATGACTTTATATAATGCTGAGGCTGGAATGCTAAAATTACATTCCCAGAATTCCTTCCAGCCAGCATTAGTGATGTGCTTCAGATTCCATGGATCAGACATATTTCTGTGAGTCCTGAACCAAACTAGACTGGGAAAGAGTGAGGCTTAGAAATATCAGTTCTGTTTGCACAGTTTATGACGACAATAATCACCAGTTTCCCAATCTCACTGGCAGTTTTCTGAGACTACAACTTCCTAATCAAGGCAAAAAGTTCTACAGCAGCCCAGTTTGCCTATCCTCTTCCTAGAGGCTCAGTCTAATGTCTGTTTCTTTAGCTTTCCTAATAAATCTTTAGCTGTTTAATATACTATTACAAATCTCTTCTGCTTGAGGTCGGTAGAGTGACTGCTGTTTTGTGCAAGTTAATCTGACTGATGCAACTATATCTGACTGAAACACTCTTGATATTTGAGCTATTAAATATTAAGCCAGATTTTATAATGTATCTTAGCATCAGTTCAGTTCAGTTCAGTTCAGTTCATTTGCTCAGTCATGTCCAACTATTTGCGACCCCATGAATCGCAGCACACCAGGCCTCCCTGTCCATCACCAACTACCGGAGTTCGCTCAGACCCATGTCCATTGAGTCAGTGTTGCTATCCAGCCATCTCATCCTCTATTGTCCCCTTCTCCTCCTGCCACCAATCCCTCCCAGCATCAGAGTCTTTTCCAATGAGTCAAGTCTTCGCATGAGGTGGCCAAAGTACTGGAGCTTCAGCTTCAGCATCATTCCCTCCAAAGAAATCCCAAGGCTGATCTCATTCAGAATGGACTGGTTGGCATAGGGAGTAACAAATTTTTGATTTATAATGAACTGTTCTGGGCATTGGCTATTTATTCCTGTTGGTCAGTTCAGTTCAGTCACTCAGTCGTGTCTGACTGTTTGCAACCCCATGGACTGCAGCACGGCAGGCTTCCCTGTCTTTCATCAGCACCCAGAGCTTGCTGAAACTCATGTCCATCGAGTCAGTGATGCCACCCAAGCATCTCGTCCTCTGTCATCCCCTTCTCCTCCTGCCCCCAATCTCTCCCAGCATCAGGGTCTTTTTCAATGAGTCAGCTCTTTGCATCAGATGGCCAAAGTATTGGAGTTTCAGCTTCAGTATCAGTCCTTCCAATGAATATTCAGGACTGATTTCCATTAGGATGGAATGGTTGGATCTCTTTGCAGTCCCAGGGACTCTCAAGAGTCTTCTCCAACACCACAGTTCAAAAGCATCAACCCTTCAGTGCTCAGCTTTCTTCACAGTCCAACTCTCACATCCATACATGACCACTGGAAAAACCGTAGCCTTGACTAGATGGACCTTTGTTGGCAAAGTAATGTCTCTTTTTTAATATGCTATCTAGTTTTGTCATAGCTTTTATTCCAAGGAGCAAGCATCTTTTAATTTCATGACTGCAGTCACCATCTGCAGTGATTTTGGAGCCCAAGAAAATAAAGGCTCTCACTGTTTCCATTGTCTCCCCATCTATTTGTTATGAAGAGATGGGACCAGATGCCATGATCTTAGTTTCCTGAATGTTGAGTTTTAAGCCAACTTTTTCACTCTCCTCTTTCACTTTTATCAACAGGCTCTTTAGTTCCTCTTCACTTTCTGCCATAAGAGTGGTGTCATCTGCATAACTGAGGTTATTGACATTTCTCCCAGTAATCTTAATTCCAGCCTGTGCTTCATCCAGTCTGGAATTTCTCATGATGCACTCTGCATGCAAATTAAATAAGCAGGGTGACAATATACAGCCTTGACACACTCCTTTCCCGATTTGGAACCAATCTGTTGTTCTATGTCCACTTCTGTTACTTCTTGACCTGCATACAGATTTCTCAGGAGGCAGGTAAGGTGGTCTGGAATTCCCATCTCTTTAAGAATTTTCCACAGTTTGTTGTGATCCACACAGTCAAAGGTTTTTATGTAGTCAATGAAGATAAAGTAGATGTTTTTCTGGAACTCTCTTGCTTTTTCCATGATCCAGCTTATGTTGGCCATTTGATCTCTGGTTCCTCTGCCTTTTCTAAAACCAGCTTGAACATCTGGAAGTTCACAGTTCATGTACTGTTGAAGCCTGGCTTGGAGAATTTTGAGCATTACTTTGCTAGTGTGTGAGATGAGTGCAATTGTGTGGTAGTTTGAACATTATCTGGCATTGTCTTTCTTTGGGATTTGGAGTGAAAACTGACCTTTTCCAGTCCTGTGGCCACTGCTGAGTTTTCCAAATTTGCTGGCATATTGAATGCAGCACTTTGGCAGCATCACCTTTGAGGATTTGAAATAGCTCCACTGGAATTCCATCACCTCCACTAGCTTTGTTCATAGTGATGCTTCCTAAGGCCCACTTGACGTCACATCCAGGATGTCTGGCTCTAGATGAGTGATCACACTATTGTGGTTATCTGGGTCATGAAGATCTTGTTTGTATAGCTCTTTTGTGTATTCTTGTCACCTTTTTTTAATATCTTCTGCTTCTGTTAGGTCCATACCATTTCTGTCCTTTGTTGTGCCCATCTTTGCATGAGATGTTCCCTTGGTATCTCCAATTTTCTTGAAGAGATCTCTAGTCTCTCCCATTCTATTGTTTTCATCTATTTCTTTGCACTGATCACTGAGGAAGACCTTCTTATCTCTCCTTGCTATTCTTTGGAATCTGTTGGCCAACCTTTCATTATTCTCATAAAAAATAAAAACTCAAAAATAACGTTTTAATTTAGCATTTAGGTTTACTATCTGTTGAATAGATATTTATCAACAGCTCGTTCTGTGTCAATAACTGTTCCTGGTGAGACAGCATGCCTCTCACCTGGAACAGGTGAAGAAAATAGATGAAGTCTCTAGTCACATGGAACTAACAGACTTTCCTGATTAACTTATACGTTGAAAGAACTTCCCATGTGTAGTTAGGTTCCCAGTTCTCAGGATAAAGAGAGCTCATTTTGGCATCAACATTACTAACTTAAATCCCTGCTTGCTGAGGGCTTCTCTGGTGGCTCAGTGGTGAAGAATCTGGCTGCAATGCAGGAGACACAGGTTTGATCCTTGGGTTAGGAAGATTCCCTGGAGAAGGAAATGGCAACCCACTCCAGTATTTTTCACTGGGAAATCCCATGGACAGAGGAGCCTGGTGGGCTGCTTGAGGTTGCAAAAGAGTTGAACATGACTGAGTGGCTAAACAACACCAGCTGTTTTCTGATCCATAAGATGGGGATTTCTAGTTATTTCACATGACGTGAATGGCAAAATATCTCATTGGGGAGATGATTATGTATCACTTATACATGGAATAAATAGTTTGAAAAAGTCAATTCAGCAATAGTGATCAGACTCACCGCCATCTTTAACTCTTAGTACAATAATACGGAAAGCAATAAGAGCTTTCTTCAGCAATAAATATCAAAATGAAACTCAGGTTATTATGTAACACATATACCAGTTAAATCATCACAAGTGCAGGAAAACCATATAAATATAGTCTATCAATTGTATCTATAGTATAATCATATTCCAAGCACATAAGGGGGCTTTTTGGATTGTGTTAAACTAATACCAGTTTCAAAATAGTGATTCTAAAAATGCAATTTTGTGTGACAAATTAGAAAAAGGTGTATAGACAGTTTCATTTACAGAATGATTAGATTATTGCTTATAATTCATAAAGATATTTTTCTATAGAAATTTTCAAGTTTGATAAGGTTTGTTTCAACAGGTCAGTATATACATATCTAATCAAAATTAAAATATACATTCTATATTTATTTTGTAAAACAAAAATAGGGACATATGGTTCTAGCTCATTCATTGGGGATGAATGTGTAAATAGAGTTAATCTCAAAGCAAAGATCTCTGTGGTCAAGGAGAAGATACTGCAGTTGTTAGCGACAGTGCATATCTGTGCCCAGGTGCATGGCCATGTGTAGTTTCCCCATAATTAAGTGAACAGTAGTAGTGTTCGTTGCTCAGTCATGTCTGACTCTTTGCGACCCCATGGACTGTAGCCCGCCACACTCCTCTGTCCATGGAATTCTCCAGGCAAGAATACTGGAGTGGATTTCCATTCCTTTCTCCAGAGGATCTTCCTGACCCAGGGATCTAACTTGGGTCTCCTGCATTGCAAGCAAATTCTTTATCATCTGAGCTACAGGGAAGCCCTGTAATTGAGTGAGGGTAGCGCGAAACTAAAGGATATCACAAAGTTCTCAGTGTAGCTGGAGGAAGGGACAAAATGGTGCTAGTATAAAGAAAATGGGAAGATGACAATGCAGATCCATTGAGAGAGCTGTGATCTCAAAAGCATCTTTTTCTTGGAAACTTTATTACAAACTAAATAAAACATAATGATTAAAAATTGACAATGAAGGCATATAACACATAAAATGGTTCTGAATTTTGAAAAGAATAGTATAACCTCCTTGGATCAGTTTATGCCTATTTGCCAGTCTCCATTTTCTCTCAATTGATGATGAGTTTCATGATTTGCAAATACTCAAAAAGGATGTAATGACATACTTAATCTTGACATATAATCTGTATTTGTAATAAATTTCAAAAGGCTTAGAGTTTCTCAGAATGCTGGATTTAATTTCTTTAGAAACCAGCTTGATATAGAATGTCATAAATGCAAAATAAATACAACAGTTGGATTGTGTTTTTTTAATATAAATTTATTTATTTTAATTGGAGGTTAATTACTTTACAATATTGTATTGGTTTTGATTTTTTAAAAAATTTTTGTGTATCAGTTCAGGCAGATTTTTAAAAGAATTAAATAATCTGTGTTAAAAGATAAGATACAGCATCAAAGGACTGGTAGATTCTTATTGATCTTAATTATTAACTATAAGAAGCATAAAGATATGACAGCATATCTCTCTGTCACCAGAGATACTGTCTAAGGACATTAGGGAAAAGGTGAGCCCTCCTACATATGTGGTTTTCAGCCTTGTATGCCAGATTCCATCACTGAGTTCTTGTTTTATGATATTGAACTTTATTTCTTATTTAGTAGTAAGAATCATAGCTTCTTAAAACTGAGACCCTATATTGATTTTTTTCATCTCTTTAGATCTCCCTCACACGAAAGTTGGAATTCAGCCCCAAGGCAGGGTCCTGCTACCCGCTGTTGATGAATTCTTCCTGTATTTCCACAGTAGACTACTTCCAAACTCCCTTGCTCCTGCCTGAGCATCCACAAACTAGTTCACCCTGAAACTCTGGATGAGATAATTTGAGTAACAGTGCAATGTGGAGAAGTATAAACAATGAAAAAACCTGAAACAGTAGAAGAGATGCTCGTTGGTTTTCTGTTTGTATTGTTGAGAATATGGATAAAAAAACTGTTCAAAATATCAATATAAGCCATAGGAAAGGAATCCTTCTAGTTATATTGTTAAGAATTCTGTTCCATGCACTAAATTAAAATAAACCATTTAAAATTAACTCTTGCCTTCTTTAGTCCCTGTTCTCTTTCTGTTCTAGAGTAAAACAATAATAAATTTTGTCATTTTCTGACATTTGGGACTTTTAGGTGCTTTTAAAAGACCCTCATTTGGTTTGTTTCCTGGAAGCATATTTCTTAGGTTCACCTCATTAGGATGGCACTTTAATTTCCTTTATGTCAAAGTAGTGATACATGAGTGTTAGCATTGTTCACCTGTAATCCAAAAGAAATCTTTACAAACCAAGACATCTAAAGAAATTGTTCATCTCAGTTCAGGTCAGTTCAGTCACTCAGTCTGTGTCCGACTCTTTGCGACCCCATGAATCGCAGCACCCAGGCCTCCCTGTCCATCACCAACTCACGGAATTCACTCAGATTCACGTCCATCGAGTCTGTGATGCCATCCAGCCATCTCATCCTCTGTTGTCCCCTTCTCCTCCTGCCCCCAATCCCTCCCAGCATCAGAGTCTTTTCCAATGAGTCAACTCTTCACATAAGGTGGCCAAAGTACTGGAGTTTCAGCTTTAGCATCATTCTCTCCAAAGAAATCCCAGGGCTGCTCTCCTTCAGAATGGACTGGTTGGATCTCCTTGCAGTCCAAGGGACTCTCAAGAGTCTTCTCCAACACCACAGTTCGAAAGCATCAATTCTTCGGTGCTCAGCCTTCTTCACAGTCCAACTCTTACATCCATACATGACCACAGGAAAAAGTGGTGGCCTAATCACCTTTATAAGGCCATGTTTGCTTTAGAGGTCTATACCCATGTGGGAGTAAAGAGAGTGAAATTTGCTCAGTTGTGTCCAACTCTTTGTGACCCCATGAGCTGTAGCTCACTAGGCTCCTCTGTTCATGGAATTCTCTAGGCCAGAATACTGGAGTGGGTAGCCTTTCCCTTCTCCAGGGGATGTTCCCAATCCAGGGATTGTAACCAGGTCTCCTGCATTGCAGGTGGATTCTTTACCAGCTGAGCCACCAGAGAAGCCCAAGAATACTGGAGTGGATAGCCTATCCCTTCTCCAGGGGATCTTCCCGACTCAGGAATCGAACTGGGGTCTCCTGCATTGCAGGTGGATTCTTTTTAAGCTGAGCTAGAAGGGAAGAACAGCCAGGGAGTTTGCCAGGGAGTAAAGAGAAACGGCATCTAAATGTGAGATACTTATACTAGCTGGACTGTGAGTGTGAATAAGTTAATGAACCTAAGCCTGTTTTCCAATTTAAATGTGTGTGCTCAGTCACTCAGTCGTGTCCACCTCTTTGCGACCCCATGGACTCTAGCCTGCCAGTCTCCTCTGTCCATGGAATTCCCCAGGCAAGAATACTGGAGTGGGTAGCCATTCCCTTCTCCACGGGATCTTCCTGACCCTGGGATTGAATGCGTGTCATCTTACATCTGGATTGGCAGGCAGATTCTTTACCACTAATCATATCATATTAGAGTTCATTAGAAAATCTACAAATGCACAATAATTAAAGTTGCCCTTTGCCTCACTGCACCTCTAGTAGCAACATGGGTTAACTGCAGCTCTATTGGAGCCACTCACAAAAATTTTGCCAGGGGACTCCCTCTCGCAGCATTTACTCTAGTCAGCAAGTATGATCTGGAGATATGTCCTACTATGTGCCCTTAGCGTTTCTGTAAATAAGACAAGGAGAGAGGCTTCATCAAATTGGGCTAAGTAATCTTCCTCAGAGGGATCATTGAAGACATAGAAGACAACAGAAACAATGCCAGCTCTTTATACAAAAATAATAATAATAATAATAACCCAAGCAAACAAACAACTCCTACCTCCAAAACTCTTCCATTATGATTATTTTAATGCAAGTGGAATAGTCAATTAGCTATAGGAATTTCCTTTTTAAAATTTAATATTATCTTCTCCATTGATCCATCTTCAAAATGTATGGTATGTTCCCTCAGTTATATAAAAGCAGCTATGCTAAAAATATAAAGATCAAATCACTTTAATTCCTTGTATGTGATATTATGTAACTTCAAAGTATTACCATCCAACTAAGACCTAGGGGCTAGCAACTAGCTAATATCTACCAATCATCAGGTAGCTAGATAGTTCTTATTCTCCTACCTTCTACTTACTGCCTTTCAATTATTTTCAATAAAAACTTATTATTCTGATCACAAAATTAATGCATACTCCTTGCAGAAATGTTCAAAGAGAATAAAGAAGAAAAACATCCATAAGCCTAGTACCATGCAGTAACCAATGTTAGCAAAGACTTTAATGATTTTTCAAACTGCAAATTTCTATTTAAAGGTTGTAAAATGATAAATTGTGCTTTGACTTTCATTTATCCTAAGGCTTATTGACTTTAACTCTTAACCTTACCTTTGAATATTGTTTTTAATGAGAATATGAAACGTTTATAAAATAAACCATTTAGCTGTGAATTAGATTCAACCCGCCATCCTGAGGAATAACAATAGACTTTAGCCATAATATATATTATATTTAATAAATGTAAATATAAGCTATGATAAAATGTCTGAAAAACTAAAAATTAAGGAATCTTATATTCAACAATATATTTTTTTCACTGTACTTTTTACCAGGAATTTAATATATTGTTTATATATTCTTACTTTTGTCCCTTTTGGTGTTTTTCAAACATTTATTGTTAATTTAGAAGCTTAGCCTCATTCCCTCACTTTATAGAGGAGGAAATGAAGACTTAAAGAAGTTTAGTAACATATAGTGTTAGCAGGACAATAAGAAAAACTGAACCCAATTCTATTCACTCCTGGTTTACCATCTCACAGTCTTTTGGCTATATCATGCAGAGAGAAATGAAATGCATTTTAATTCACTTGAAATTGAATTTGTTTAATGCTTTTTTTCCTCCAGCAGATTTACAAAGGAAGCTCCATAATTATATTTTGTGCAGGCTAAAACTCGAATAAGTTTTCATTCTAAAAGTACACATGGTTTTGGTGAATGGATGTGAAGGGAGGTGAACAGGGAAAGGATTCTCCTCTGGAAGCCAGCAGATCTTTTGGGGAAAGACCTGCAAACAAGATTAAAGATTCACCATAGGTGACCCATATATATCTCAAGCATTTTTGCCTGACTTCTGGTACCTCCTAACTTCACCATATGTCCTTTTTCCCTTCCTTATGCACACTTTCTCTCAGTCTAGAGATGATATGCAACAGGATGGCCATGCAGATGGTGAATAATTTATACTGGTTGACTTATAGCTTCTCCCCTGAGCCCCCAGGTGCCATTCCCTTATGCCCACCCCTCTATATAGTACTGATCCATGATCCAGCATGGGTTAACACCTCACAGGAGGGGAACACCACCATTTGCATCTATTGCAATTGTCTGAGGCCATATCACATTGCTCTAAGAGATTTTTAATATCACTGTCTATTCAATATAAAAGCTTCCCTGGTGGCTCAGCAGTAAAGAATACACCTGCAACGAAGGAGATGGGTTCGATCCCAGGGTCAGGAAGATCCCCTGGAGAAAGAAATGGCAACCCACTCCAGTATTCTTGCCTGGGAAATTCCATGGACAGAGGAGCCTGGCGAGCTACAGCCCATGGAGTCTCAAAGAGTTGGACACAACTTAGCAACTGAAAAACAACAACCACATATGCCAATATCTATCTTCAATCATTTCATAAGAACTTCTGGAGAAACAGAAAGGATGTACAGAAGGGAAAGTCAGAAAGTAAAGAAGAAGGAAGGAGAGGTGGAATGGTGTTTGCCTGGTAGGCACTGTGATGTATTTAATTTCAGTATACTATATTCCCTGCTGGCTCAGATGGTACAGTGTCTGCCTACAGTGTGGAAGACCCAGGTTCGATCTGTGGCTTCGGAAGACTCACTGGAAAAGGAAATGGCAACCCACTCCAGTATTCTTGCCTGGGAAATCCCATGGACAGAAGATCCTACTAGGCTACAGTCCATGGAGTCACAAAGATTCGGACACAACTGAGTGACTTCACGTTCACTCTCTTAGTAGCATACAAATAATTTGCACATTCAAAAGTGCAGGAGACAGAAGTTAATTGTATTCTTCTAAGGAAATTTGTGTGCTTATGGGCACAAGTAGGGCTTCTTCAAGGACTGGGTACAGAAAACAGCACTAAGTTTGGAGATGAGGACTTTCTTCCAAGCCATGTACACAACCCCTCACCATATGCACCATGGGGAGATTAGAAATTAAAGGGATCCTTATTGGCACTTCAGTATAATTCTTCTAGAATGTGTAAACATCTCTTTTGGAAGGATGCCCTTTCCTATAAAATAGGATAATTCTCACTTTGGCTGTTCTTCCTATGTTACATGAGAGAGCAGAGGAGCATCTTTCGTCATAGCTCAGTGTCCAGTACCTGGTGCAGATGCAGACTTTCTTTAGGAACACAGCTGCATTGTAACTGTCTACTCCAGCTGCACCAAGGTCACCCTGTCCTTCTGGACTCTGAGAGACCCTACCTCAAGCTGAACCACTGGATACTTGGCCAAGGTGATGGGCCCACATGTGAATATCCTGAAGAAAGACTGGTGGTGACAACACTACCCCAGGTAAAGCCAATGTATTTAAGAATAGAAATCCTGCCCAAACTCAAACTCCACACAGCCACATTCTGGCCACCCATGTTTACCTATTCAGAGTCACACATTAATGTTGCAAAGGGGGCTGGTTACATTTTTGTTGGAAAGATCTTTCACTCCAGACAAGGGCTACACCATCCCCTCAACTGGCCATCTTTACTGAGATATAACTGACATATAACATTGTATGGCATTTCCAGGTGCCACTGGTGGTAAAGAACCTGCCTGCCAATGTAGTGGACATAAGAGACATGGGTTCAAGTTCTGGATTGGGAAGATTCCCTGGAGGAGGGCATGGCAACCCACTCTAGAATTCTTGTCTGGAGAATCCCATGGACAGAGGAGCCTGGTGGGCTGCAGCCCATAGGGTGGCAAAGAGTTAAACACAACTGAAGCAACTTAGCATGCACACATGCACAACATTGTATACATGTAAAGTGCTGATTTAATATATTTATACATTGCAAAAACATTACCACCACAGTGTTAGCTAACACCTTCTTCACACTGCATAGCTGCCATTTCTTTTTAGTGGTGAGTAAGGCAATGGCACCCCACTCCAGTACTCTTGCCTGGAAAATCCCATGGAGGGAGGAGCCTGGTAGGCTTCAGTCCATGGGGTCGCTAAGAGTTGGACACGACTGAGCGACTTCACTTTCACTTTTCACTTTCATGCCTTGGAGAAGGAAATGGCAACCCACTCCAGTGTTCTTACCTGGAGAATCCCATAATGTGGATGGATAATGTGGATGGAGGAGCCTGGTAGGCTGCAGTCCACGGGGTCGCTAAGAGTCAGACATGACTGAGCGACTTCACTTTGACTTTTCACTTTCATGCATTGGAGAAGGAAATGGCAACCCACTCCAGTGTTCTTGCCTGGAGAATCCCAGGGACGGGGGAGCCTGGTCGGCTGCTGTCTATGGGGTCGCACAGAGTCGGACACGACTGAAAATTTAGCAGCAGCAGCACCCTTAAGATCTACTAGTCATAACTTCCAGGTATATAATACAGTATTATTAACTATAATCACCAGGCTGTATATTAGATCCCCAGAACTTATTCATCTTATAACCAGAAGTTTGTCCTCTTTAACCAACCCCTCCCCATTTCCCTCACCCCCCACCCCGTGGTAACCAAATTGAAATCTCTCTTCTTGTACTTTCTACCAGATGGTTCTATTTTCATTTCTTGGGTTTTATAAAGAAATCTAACCCTTTTTATAAAAAAAGGTATTTTGATGTGGACTGTTTTTAAAGTTTTCATTGAATTTGTTACAATATTACTCCTGTTTCATGTTTTGGTTTTTTGGCTGAGAGGCATGTGGGATCTTAACTTCCTAACCAGGGATTGAACCCACACCCCTCGCACTGGAAAAAGTTTTAACCATTGGACCTCCATGGAAGTCTACTAATCCTTTCTTAAAGTAATTCTTCAAATAATTAAAAAGTACAGTCTTGTGTCCAACACTCCTCTCTTGTGCATAAACACTGTCTATTTTTCCCATTATTTCATATGTGCCAGGGTTTTCAGTGTCATCTTCATCCTATATTTTGATCCTGAGTTTCCTGTAAATTCCTCTTAATGTGCAGTACCCAGAAGCTGGCACTATACCACTTACAATGGCCAATTCAAAATAGAAACCACCAGCTTCTATATGCTAGACATTTTAAAAAGCTTGAAATTATACAGGTCTAATTTTTTTAAATGTTTTTAGTAACGAAATAACATTTCATCATATGGTGAAAAATATAACAAAAAGGTCTATGTTTTTCAAAAACTGTCATGTCTTGCTAGTTCCCCATATACTTTTCCTTAATTAAAACCTTTATTTTGAGATTATTGTGGATACATATGCCATTGTAAGAAATAATATAGAAAAATTTGTGGACTCACAGGCACTTGTAAAAAATAATACAGAGAGATCATGGGCACTCAACTCAGTTTTCTTCAGTGGTAACACCTTACAGTATCACAACCAGGATACCGACATTAATGAAGTGAAAATACAGACCATTTTTACCACAAGAATCCCACATGTTGCCCTTTTACAGCCACATCTCCTTCCTTCCTGTCTCCAACCCCTTCTTAAATCCTGGTAACCAATAAACTAACCACTAAAATGTTCTCCATTTTGGGAGTGTTGCCATTTCAGGAATGTTATATAAAGCAAAATATAGCATGCAGTATTTTGGGATTGGCTTGTTGCATGCAGCAAAATTCCCTAAAATTTGTCAGATTGTTGCATGAATAAATAGATTATTCCTTTTTACTGCTAAGTAGTACTCCAAGGAATGATGTATCACAGTTTATTTACCACTCACCCTCTGTGGACATCTATATTGTTTCTTCTTGTTGTTTTACAGTTGCTAAGTTGTGTCCAACTCTTTGCAACCCATTGGATTGCAGCATGCCAGGCTCCTCTGTCCTCCACTATCTCCTGGAGTTTGCTCAAATATATGTCCTTTGAGTTGATGATGCTATCTAACCATCTCATCTTTTGTCATCACCTTTTTTCCTCCTGCCTTCAATCTTTCCCAGCATCAGGGTCTTTTCCAATGAGTCAGCTCTTTGCATCTGGTGGCCAAAGTGTTGAAACTTCAGCTTCAGCATCAGTCCTTCCAATGAATATTCAGGACTGATTTCCTTTAGGATTGACTGATTTGATCTCCTTGCAGTCCAAGGGACTCTCAAGAGTCTTCTCCAACACCATAGTTTGAAAACATCAGTTCTTCAGCATTCAGCCCTTTTTATGTTCCAATTCTCACATACATATATGACTGCTGGAAAAACCATACATTTGACTATATGGACCTTTGTCAGCAAAGTGATGTCTCTGCTTTTTGATACACTGTCTAGGTTTGTCATACATTTTCTTCCAAGGAGCAAGTGTCTTTTAATGTCATGGCTGCAGTCACCATCCCCAGTGATTCTGGAGCCCAAGAAAATAAAATCTGTCACTGTTTCCACATTTTCCCCATGAAGTGGGGACAGGATGAAGTGATGGGACCATGATCTTAGTTTTTTGAATGTTGAGTTTTATTTTTTTTAATTTTTTTTAAATTTTAAAATCTTTAATTCTTACATGCGTTCCCAAACATGAACATCCCTCCCACCTCCCTCCCCATAACATCTCCCTGGGTCATCCCCATGCACCAGCCCCAAGCATGCTATATCCTGCATCAGACATAGACTGGCGATTTGATTCTTACATGATAGTATACATGTTAGAATGCCATTCTCCCAAATCATCCCACCCTCTCCCTCTCCCTCTGAGTCCGAAAGTCCGTTATACACATCTGTGTCTTTTTTGCTGTCTTGCATTCAGGGTTGTCCTTGCCATCTTCCTAAATTCCATATATATGCGTTAGTATACTGTATTGGTGTTTTTCTTTCTGGCTTACTTCACTCTGTATAATCGGCTCCAGTTTCATCCATCTTGTCAGAACTGATTCAAATGAATTCTTTTTAACGGCTGAGTAATATGTGTATATGTACCACAGCTTGCTTATCCATTCATCTGCTGATGGACATCTAGGTTGTTTCCATGTCCTGGCTATTATAAACAGTGCTGCCATGAACATTGGGGTACATGTGGCTCTTTCAATTCTGGTTTCCTTGGTGTGTATGCCCAGCAGTGGGATTGCTGGGTCATAAGGCAGTTCTATTTGCAATTTTTAAAGGAATCTCCACACTGTTCTCCATAGTGGCTGTACTAGTTTGCATTCCCACCAACAGTGTAGGAGGGTTCCCTTTTCTCCACACCCTCTCCAGCATTTATTGCTTGCAGATTTTTGGATCGCAGCCATTCTGACTGGTGTGAAGTGGTACCTCATTGTGGTTTTGATTTGCATTTCTCTAATAATGAGTGATGTTGAGCATCTTCTCATGTGTTTGTTAGCCATCCATATGTCTTCTTTGGAGAAATGTCTATTTAGTTCTTTGGCCCATTTTTTGATTGGGTCGTTTATTTTTCTGGAATTGAGCTGCAGGAGTTGCTTGTATATTTTTGAGATTAGTTGTTTGTCAGTTGTTTCATTTGCTATTATTTTCTCCCATTCAGAAGGCTGTCTTTTCACCTTGCTTATATTTTCCTTTGTTGTGCAGAAGCTTTTAATTTTAATTAGATCCCATTTGTTTATTTTTGCTTTTATTTCCAGTATTCTGGGAGGTGGATCATAGAGGATCCTGCTGTGATTTATGTCTGAGAGTGTTTTGCCTATGTTCTCCTCTAGGAGTTTTATAGTTTCTGGTCTTACATTTAGATCTTTAATCCATTTTGAGTTTATTTTCATGTGCGGTGTTAGAAAGTGATCTAGTTTCATTCTTTTACAAGTGGTTGACCAGTTTTCCCAGCACCACTTGTTAAAGAGATTGTCTTTACTCTATTGTATATTCTTGCCTCCTTTGTCAAAGTTAAGGTGTCCATATGTGTGTGGATTTATCTCTGGGCTTTCTATTTTGTTCCATTGATCTATATGTCTGTTTTTTAAACCAGCTTTTTCTCTCTCCTCTTTCATCCTCATTAAGAGCCTCTTTAGTTCTTCACTTTCTGCCATTAGAGTGGTATCATCTGCATATCTGAGGTTGTTGATATTTCTCCTCCAGCAATGTTGATTGCAGATTGTGATACATCCACCTCCAATATTTCACATGATGTACTCTGCATATAAGTTAAATAAATAGGGTAGTAATAAACAACCTTGATGTACTCCTTTCCCAATTTGGAACTAGTCAGTTGTCCCATGACTAGTTCTTATTGTTTCTTCTTGACTTGTATATAGGTTTCTCAGGAGACAGGTAATAATGTGGTCTGGTATAACTATCTCTTTAAGAATTTTCCACAGTTTGTTGTGATCCGTAGTCAAAGGTTTTAGTGTACAGTCAATGAAGCAGGCATAGATTTTTCTCTGGAATTTCCCTGCTTTTTCCATGATTCAACAGATGTTGGCCATTTGATCTCTGGTTTCTTTGCCTTTTTAAAATCCAGCTTACACATCTAGAAGTTCTTGGTTCATGTACTGCTGGAGCCTAGCTTGAAAGATTTTGAGCATAACCTTGTTAGCACGTGAAAGGACTACAGCTGTATCGTTCTCAGTTCAGTTCAGTTGCTCAGTCATGTCCGACTCTTTGCGACCCCATGAATCGCAGCATGCCAGGCCTCCCTGTCCATCACCAACTCCCGGAGTTCATTCAGACTCACGTCCATTGAGTCAGTGATGCCATTCAGCCATCTCATCCTCTGTCATCCCCTTTTCCTCCTGCCCTCAATCCCTCCCAGCATCAGAGTCTTTTCCAATGAGTCAACTCTTCGCATTGTTCTAGTTTGGAGCTATTATCCATAAAGCTGCCCGAAACATTTGTGCATATGTTGTCATGTAAATGTAAGTTTTTGTGTTCCTGGGATAAATAGCCACAAGAACAATCGGTTGGTTGTATGATACACTTCCCTTGTGACTCAGATGGTAAAGAATCTGCCTGCAATGCAGAAGACCTGGGTTTGATCCCTGGGTCAGAAAGGACATGGCAACCCACTC
Organism: Ovis aries; assembly: GCF_016772045.2. Taxonomy (NCBI): domain Eukaryota; kingdom Metazoa; phylum Chordata; class Mammalia; order Artiodactyla; family Bovidae; genus Ovis; species Ovis aries. The sequence continues at coordinate 50,228,328 of NC_056063.1, forward strand.
CAGTATTCTTCCCTGGAGAATCTCCAAGGTCAGAGGAGCCTGAAGGGCTATAGTACATGGGGTCACAAAGAGTCAGACATAACTGAATGACTAAGCACAGCACAGCACATGACAGTTGCATGTCTAATTAAAAAATATTTTTTTGATTGGCAGAACTGTTTTATATTCTCACCAGCAATGTGGAATGATCCTGCTTCTCTGAATCCTTACCAACATTTCGTGATATCACTCTTTATTATTTTAGCTATTCTAATCATATTATCTCATTGTGGCTTTAATCTACCTCCCCTAATGTTTAATGTTGTTGAACATATTTTCATGGGTTTATTTGCCATCTGTATATCCTCTTTGCTGAAATATTTTTTTATGTCTTTTACCCATTTTGTAATTGGCTTTTTTGTTTTTGCTATTGAATCTTTAATATATTCTATGAATTAGTCCTTTGTCGAGTACACGGTTTGCAAATACTTTCTCCCAGTTTGTAGCTTGTTTCTCATCCTCTTAATAGGATCATTCACAGAGGATGCATTTTAATTTTCATAAAGCCTAATTTGTCAGTTTTTACTTTATGGATAGTGCTTTCAGTGTTAAGTCTAATAACCTGGTCTAGTTCTAAGTCCCTTAGATATTCTCCTATTCTTTTTCCATTTCATATTGTAGTTTTATGTTTTATACCTAAGTGTGTAAGTTTTAGGTTGAGGGTTTTCTTTTGCTTGTTTGTTTGGTTTATCTTTGTTTTTTTTTTTCCCTGTGACTTCAAATTACTAAAGCACTACTTATTGAAAAGATGATCTTTCCTCAATTTAATAGCTTTTGCATCTCTGTCAAAAATCAGTTGGGCATATTTGTGTGGCTCTATTTCTGTATTCTCAATTCTATTCCATTTATCTGTGTATCTGTACCTTTGGGAAAACTGCACAATCTTAACTATGGTATATATATGATAGTTAATTATATAAGTGGATGGGTAGGAGGATTCTTCCCATTGTAATCTTGTTTTTCATTATGTTTCAGCTATTCATTTCAGCTATTCATTTCAGCTGTTCATTTCCCATCTTAGATAAATTTGAGCATAATCTCATCTTTATAAACATTCTTGTTGGAATTTTGCTAGAAATTGTGTTTTACTTGTATATAAATTGGGGAGAATAAACATCTTTAACATGTTGAATCTGCTTAACAGGAACGTGCCTATTTATTCACTTATCTAGGTCTTAGATTTCATTAGTATTTTGTAGTTTTCAGCTTATAAATACTATATACATTGATTTATTAGAGTCACATCCAAGCATTTCATTTTTTAAAAATAGTTGTACATGGTATTGTATTAGATAATGAACTCCTTATTGCAAAATTCAGACTCAAATTGAAGAAAGTAGGGAAAACCTTTAGACCATTCAGGTATGACCTAAATCAAATTCTTTACAATTATACAGTGGAACTGACAAATAGATTCAAGGGATTCAATCTGATAGACAGAGTGCCTGAAGAACTATGGATAGAGGTTCATAACATTGTACAGGAGGTGATCAAAACCATCCACCAGAAGAAGAAATGTAAAAGGCAAAATGGTTGTCTGAGGAGGCCTTACAAATAGCTGAGAAAAGAAGAGAAGCAAAAGGCAAAGGAGAAAATGAAAGATATATCCACCTGAATGCAGAGTTCCAAAGAATAGCAAGGAGAGATAAGAAAGCCTTCCTCAGGGAACAATGCAAAGAAATAGAGGAAAGCAATAGGATGGGAAAGACTAGAGACCTCTCCAAGAAAATGAGAGATATCAAGGGAACATTTCATGCAAAGGTGGGCACAATAAAGGATAGGAACAATATGGACCAAACAGGTACAGAAGATATTAAGAGGAAGTGACAAGAATACACAAAACTATACAAAAAATATCTTCATGACCCAGGTAACCACGATGGTGTGATCACTAACCAAACTCCAGACATCCTTGAGTGCAAAAACTAGTGGGCCTTAGGAAGCATCTCTACGAACAAAGCTAGTGGAAATGATGAAATTCCAGCTGACCCAATTCAAATTCTATAAGATGATGCTTTGAAAATGCTGCACTCAATATGCCAGCAAATTTATAAAATTCAGCAGTGGCCACAGGACTGTAAAAGGTCAGTTTTCATTCCAATCCCAAAGAAGAGCAATGCCAAAGAATGTCCAAACTACTGCACAACTGCACTCATCTCACGTGCTATCAAAGTAATGTTCAAAATTCTCCAGGCAATGCTTCAACAGTACGTTAACTGTGAACTTCCAAATGTTCAAGCTGATTTTAGAAAAGGCAGAGGAACCAGAGATCAAATTGCCAATATCCTTTGGCTCATCGAGAAAGCCAGAAAGAGTTCCAGAAAAATATCGACTTTTGCTTCACTGACTATGCTACAGCCTTTGACTGTGTGGATCATAACAAATTGGAAAAATTCTTAAAGAGATGTGAAAACCAGATCACCTTACTTGCCTCCTGAGAAATCTGTATGCAGGCCAAGGTGCAACAGTTAGAAATGGACATGGAACAACAGACTGGTTCCAAATTGAGAAAGTAGTAGGTCAAGGCTGTATATTGTTACCCTGCTTATTTAACTTAGATGCAGAGTACACCATGCAAAATGCTGGACTGGATGAAGCACAAGCTGGAATCAAGATTGCAGGGAGAAATATCAATAACCTCATATATGCAGATGACACTACCCTTATGGAAGAAAGTGAAGAAGAACTAAAGAGCCTCTTAATGAAAGTGAAAGAGGAGATTGAAAAAGTTGACTTAAAGCTCAACATTCAGAAAACGAAGATCATGGCTTCTGGTCCCAACACTTCATGGCAAATAGATGGGGAAAACAATGGAAATCATGACAGACTTTATTTTCTTGGGCTCCAAAATCACTGCAGATGGTGACTGCAGCCATGAAACTAAAAGACACTTGCTCCTTGGAAGAAAGGCTATGACAAATTTAGACAGCATATTAAAAGCCAGAGTTTAAAGCATATTAAAAGCCAGATGGAACTGACAAAGTTCCATCTAGTCAAAACTATGGTTTTTCCAGTAGTCATGTATGGATGTGAGAGTGAGATCATAAAGAAAGCTGAACATGGAAGAATTGATGCTTTTGAACTGTGGTGTTGGAGAAGGTTCTGAAAGTCTCTTGGACTGCAAGGAGATCATACCAGTCAATCCTAAAGGAATCAGTCCTGAATGTTCACTGGAAGGACTGATGCTGAAGCTGGAGTTCCAAAGCTTTTGCTACCTAAAGTTAAGAGCTGACTCATTGGAAAAAACCCTAATGCTGGAAAAGATTGAAGGCAGGAGGAGGAGAAGACATAGGATGAGATGGTTAGATGGCATCACCAACTTGATGGACATGAGTTTAAGGACACTCTGGGAGTTGATGAGGGACAGGGAAGCCTGACGTGCTGCTGTCCATGGGGTCACAAAGAGTCGGACATGACTGAGTGGCTGAACTGAACTGATTGAATTTTTAATTTTAGTATCTACATTCTTGGGCTTCCCAGGTGGTGCTAGGGGTAGAGAATCTGCCTGTCAATGCAGGCGACATAAGAGATGTGGGTTGGATCCCTGAGGCGGCAAGATTCCCATGAGGAGGGGAGGGAAACCCAATTCTTTAGGTATTCTTGCCTAGAGAATCCCAGGTTGCAGTCCAATAGTTGCAAAGAGTTGGACACAACTGAAGTGACTTATCATGCATCTATATTTTTATTGCTAGTATATAGGAATACAATTGACTTTTAGTATATTTCTCTTAAATTTTGTGTTTAGTGTGTGCCTAGAGTAGTCTCCTCCCCCATGTGTCAAGGAAGGGGTCTCCCTCTACTTTTTTGTCCCTCCCCTGGGGGATGGTTACTGTTGATCTTGCTAGGCTCTTCCTATCCCTCTACCAGAGGTGGGATGGTTTGACTTCTAGCTTTTACCTTGGTGGCCTTTGGTACCTCAGGGAGAATTTCTCCTCCCCTGATGGCTTATGGCATTTTATTCTATGACTAAATTGTCTGAGGACTTGGGTGATGTTTCACACTTGTCCTCTAACAGCAGCTGATAACCTCCTGCCTGCAAGACACCAGTGCAGACCCTTTGAGAAGAACCAGAGAGAAAGTACAAACTCCCTTTCTGTCTGGGCTCCCAGAAACCCGAAAATGATGCATAAGCTCGGCTCAAAATTTAAGAATTTGTTCAAGTTTCAGATGATTTCTTCATATTTGGTTCTATCTCTTCCTCTTGTACTGTGTCAGACCAGAAACAAGTCTGAGTTTCCTGGTTTTACTCAGAGAGGCTTGTCACTCTGAACTTAAGTTCATTTGATTGTTTTGCAACCTTAGATCTCTGGCTGGTTGAAGAAAATACATGATGTTAATTATTCAGCTCTCTTTTTATTAGGATGGGAGCAATATTATCTTGAAGACTTGTAGCTGCTAAGTGGGAGCAGAACTCCTCAGGGAATATGTCATAATCACAAATAACACTAACCAGGAAAAGGGGAAAAAATGATACTGGACTTTATAATTAAAGATGCTTATCTGTTGGCAGTCGCATTAACAGCATGAAGAAGCAAGTCAAAGAGTGGGAGGTGATATTTCCTACATGTATACCCAACAAAGGGCTCAAATCAAAAATATGTAAAGAAATCCCACAAATTCATAACAAAAAGAAACAAAAATGAGAGAAATATGGACATGAGTAAATAGGTGCTTTACAAATATGGATATCCAAATAGCTAATAAGCACATTGAAGCTATATAACCTTACAAACATCAAGAAATGCAAAAGAAAACCACAATGAAGTGTCACTACACACACAGAATTGCTAAAGTTAGGAAGATTATATATTGGTACAGCCACTCTGGAGAAGAGTCTGACATCGTCTACTAATGATGACCGAATGACTCCACTGTGATCCAATAATTTCTCTCCTAGGCATATAACAAACAAAAATGTGGGGAGTAATAGGATGATAGGATGAGGGTGTGTGAGAGTATTTATAGTAGCATTGTTCTCAAGATCCAAATACTGGAAAAACCCTTCATGTAGAACAAAGGAAGAATAAATAATTTGTGGTAGATTCTTTCAATTGAATACTGTGCATCAGTGAATGAACTACATCTAGACTTGACAATATAATTTAGAGCAAAAAAGTCAAGCAGAAATAAATATGTTCTGTAAAAATTCCAACTGTACATATAGTGAAAATTAGCCAAAGCTGGTCTAGGGGTTTAGAAGAAAGGCTAAGAGATACCAATCGGGAGGACAGTAGACACTGTGGAGGACAGGGGCCTGAGGCAGCTTCTTATGTGTGGGGTGCTGGCCTATTTATTGACTTGGGAGCTGGTCTCGTGGGTGTAATTCACTTTGTAATATTCCATGAGCTTATCATCTGGGCACGTTCTCAGTGAAAGTTATGCTAACAAAAGTTATTTGAAAAAATTATCCTATCTCCCCTTCTTCTGCCAAAATCCAGGGATTATGGCTCTTCAGGTTGGCCAATTAACAGATGATTTTTCTGAGTCTCACTTTTAAGATATATCCTTGAGATTTTATTGGTGTGCATTGACCATGTACTAAACTCAGTTTTTTTTTTTTTCAAGGATCACTTTGTGATAGTTTAGCTAGTTGTCCTCTTATGCTGTTGTAAAAATCACATTAAGAGCTGCATCAATTTTACAGCATCTTGAGAGTAGCATTAAACATTTATTTTCCTCAATTCAAAGTAAATTTCTAAATATTGTGATTCCAGCAATATATTTCTCCAATTTTATTAACATATTAATGTCCTTGGTGTTCAAGCCTAATGAAAGCACAACTTGCCAGTGTGCACTTAAAACATCCAATGAGTTACTCTCTAGAACGTCCTTGGTGGCTCATTGGTTAAAACAAAAAAAGCGCCTGCCAGTGCAGGAGACACAGTTTCCACCCCTGGTCTGGGAAGATCCCACATGTCTTGGAGCAACTAAGCCTGTGCATCACAACTATTTGACCTGTGCCCTAATGCCCATGCCCCACAACAAGAGAAGGCACTGTGATGAGAGCCCAGTGCCCTGAAACTAGAAAGTAACTCCCACTTGTCACAACTAGGGAAAGCCCATGTAGCAGTGAAGACCCAGCACAGCAAAAATAATAATAATAATAATAAATTTTTTAAAAGAGCCACTGCTGATGTTTAAGAGTTCTGGATGAAAGCACTAGGACACTGAGAATTGAAGATGAGTAGATTTGGGATCTGAGTTACTTATCTCTTTAATGAGGTGAGGGAAATCCAAAGACTTCTCACTCAAATCCCATAGCCCAAAAAGCATGTCTAAGCCAGCGTGTATTTACTATTATTTTCATTTTTATTTTTTTAACCCAGAGTTTTTTATTTTAATTTTTATTTTACTTTATTTTACTTTACAATACTGTATTGGTTTTGCCATACATTGACATGAATCCACCACGGGTGTACATGCGATCCCAAACATGAACCCCCTCCCACCTCCCTCCCCATAACATCCCTCTGGGTCATCCCCGTGCACCAGCCCCAAGCATGCCATATCCTGCATCGGACATAGACTGGTGATTCGATTCTTACATGATAGTATACATGCTTCAATGCCATTCTCCCAAATCATCCTACTCTCTCCCTCTCTCTCTGAGTCCAAAAGTCCGCTATACACATCTGTGTCTTTTTTGCTGTCTTGCATACAGGGTCATCATTGCCATCTTTCTAAATTCCATATATATGTGTTAGTATACTGTATTGGTGTTTTTCTTTCTGGCTTACTTCACTCTGTATAATCAGCTTCAGTTCCATCCATCTCTTTAGAACTGATTCAAATATATTCTTTTTAACGGCTGAGTAATACTCCATTGTGTATATGTACCACAGCTTTCTTATCCATTCATCTGCTGATGGACATCTAGGTTGTTTCCATGTCCTGGCTATTATAAACAGTGCTGCGATGAACATTGGGGTACATGTGTTTCTTTCAATTCTGGTTTCCTCAGTGTGTATGCCCAGCAGTGGGATTGCTGGGTCATATGGCAGTTCTAGCTTCTGCACAACAAAGGAAAATATAAGCAAGGTGAAAAGACAGCCTTCTGAATGGGAGAAAATAATAGAAAATGAAACGACTGACAAACAACTAATCTCAAAAATACACAAGCAACTCCTGCAGCTCAATTCTAGAAAAATAAACAACCCAGTCAAAAAATGGGCCAAAGAACTAAATAGACATTTCTCCAAAGAAGACATATGTATGGCTAACAAACACATGAGAAGATGCTCAACATCACTCATTATTAGAGAAATGCAAATCAAAACCACAATGAGGTACCACTTCACACCAGTCAGAAAGTCTGTGATCCAAAAATCTGCAAGCAATAAATGCTGGAGAGGGTGTGGAGAAAAGGGAACCCTCCTACACTGTTGGTGGGAATGCAAACTAGTACAGCCACTATGGAAAACAGTGTGGAGATTCCTACTATTATTTTTTAAATTTACATTGTATTGGGTGTTAATCTTTCTACTTTTCCAGGATAAGAAATCAGTTCAGTGTTTCTCTTTCATCTTAAAACTCTCTGAAATATGCCCATGAATGGTGTCATTTAATTAAAAAAAAAAAAAAAGCAAACTTTGGAAGATTTGCTGTTGGCAATTTGTATTGTCTTTTCCAAATTATTATCACCAGATAAAATTGCAAGAGTGGTGGGAATGTATCAAACTGCATTATATGTGTAAATTTAAACTCAAAATAATATTCACATCCCCATCTTTTATTCCAGTTACTGTACTCTCTCCAACAAACCTAACAGTCAAACTTAAGAATATTTTGGGGACTTCCCTGATGGTCCAGTGGCTAAGACTGTGCTCCCAACATAGAGGGCACAAGTTTCACCCCTGGACAGGGACCTAGATCCCACAACTAAAGATTCCAGTGCTACAACTAAGATCTGATGCAACCAAATTAAGAAATAAATATTTCTCTGCATTTGTTACTTTTTAATCTCTGTTTCCACCTTTAATTTACTCCAACATGACTTCTGCCCTCATCACGCTATGAAAAACTCACCGTTTAGAACTAATGATTAGTCACTCTGCTCCGTACGAGCTTGACTTCTAACAGCTTTCCCCTCCACTTGCACTTTCCCTCCTCTTTGAACTCATCACATTTTTGCCTCCCAGAAACTACACTCTTTCAGTCTTCTCTTACCATACTGTCTGCTCCTTAATAGTCTCCTTAACTGGTGCTTCTTTTGCCATCCAAAATTATATATACACAGCCCATATTTCTCTCCTGAAGACTCAACAAGTTCCATTAAGTCTACCTCCTAAATATCTTGGCGATCTGTCCATTTCTCTTCCTTGCTACTTCTGTCACATCACTAAACTAACCTACCCAGGCAACCTGAGCTTCTGTGCTTCCTTATGGTCCCTCCGCATCAACTTCTATCTCTCTTCAATCCATTCTTCACATTATTACTCAATTGAACTAAAAAATTTCAATCTGACGATATCACTTCTTTTCTTAAATAAGTCTTTCAGTTATGTCCCAAAGTCTTTTAGAATCCCCAAATCCTCAGCATAACACATCAGATACTTTATGATGTGGTGGTCTCTTTTTTCACCTTTGCTTGGTTATCTGCACTTGCTATTTAGTATACATGATTACAAATAATAAAAATAAAGTGCAGGAGATAAGTATTTTAAGAAAGAAAGAGCACCATAAAAAGAACACCATATGTAAAATCGGTGTGGTGAGAAAACAATTTCATATAAGGAAATGACAATTAAAACTATCAGCTTTCAAATGCCAGGTTTGTGGGGTATTTGACAGTTGAGCCTAGACCCATATTAAGGCTACTAGATGAAGCTTCTAAGTCACCAAGCTTTGGAGTCATGGGAAATTTTAGGCTGGGGCTTCCCTGGTGGCTCAGAGGGTAAAGCATCTGCTTGCAATGAGGGAGACCTGGGTTCGATTCCTGGATTGGGAAGATCCCCTGGAGAAGGAAATGGCAGCCCACTCCAGTACTCTTGCCTGGAAAATCCCATGGACAGAGAAGCCTGGTAGGCTACAGTCCATGGGGTCACAAAGAGTCGGACATGACTGAGCAACTTACTTCACGTTTATACAAAACATAGGCAGTATGACAGTTAATTTTGCCTGTCAATTTGACTGGACTATGTGGTAGCCATGTATTCAGCCAAACTTTATCCTGGCTATGTCTGCCAGAGTATTTCTGGATGAGATTAATATTTGAAACACCCAATTTGGGTGGTCCTCATCCAATCAGTTAAACAGGTTAACTGAAGACAGTGGTTGACTGAGAGAAAATTCCTTCTGCCTAGCTGTTGAGCTAGGACAGTCTTTCCCCTCCTTTGGACTCAAGCTGAGACATTGATTCTTCTTGAATTTTAAGCCTGTTGTCTTTTGGACTGGAATTTACACCATTGGTTCTCTTGGTCCTTAGGCCTTTGGACTTGGACTAAAGCTATACCATTGGCTTTTCAGGGTTTGCAGCTTTCAAACTGCAGATCTTGGGACTTCTCAGCCTCCATAATCATGTGAAGCATTCCATATAATACCTCTCTAGATCAATAAATCAATCTATCTATCTACTCATCCATCCATCCATCCATCTATCCTGTTGGTTCTGTTTCTCTGGAGAAAGCTAATACAAATTTTGGTATCAAGAAATGGAGTGCCTCTGTGACAAACACTTAAACATGTGGAAGAAGCTTTGGAACTGGATAATGGGTATAAACTGGAAGAATGTTGAGATACAGACCAGTAATATGACTGTTAAAGGTGATTGTGGTGAGATCTCAGAAAGAAATGAGGAACATGGTTGAAAATTGGAGTAATGACCATCTTTGTCTCAAAGTCACAAAGAACTTGAATTAACTGTGTTCCAGTGCCTTGTGTACGACAGACCTGAGAGCTATAAAATTAGACATTTAACTGAGGAGACTTCTAAGCAAAGTATTGAAGGGGAAACTTCATTCCTCCTGACTTATTATAATGAAGTGAAAAAAGTGAGACATGAATTGAAGAAGACAATGTGAAGCAAGAAGGAACCAGAACGTGAAGATTTAGCAATTTCTCAACCTATGCATATCTATACAAAAAAAAAAAAAAAGAAAGAAAGCTTGCTCTGAAGAGAACACTAAGGATGTGGCCAAACAATCACTTGATAAGGAGACTTGTGGCTGATGGATTTAACCAGTCATCTCAGCAGAAATAGAGACCCAGCAGGAATAGAAATTGATTTATGCCAGCAAATACATTGCTGGTTTGAACTCAAGAAGACAAAGGAAGTGGGATGGAATGATAGGAGAGCTGTTGAACTTCCTGAATTCCACAAGACTGGGCCATGGCACTATTTGGATGCAACTATCCTGGAATGTGAAGTCAAGTGGGCCTTAGAAAGCATCCCTACGAACAAAGCTAGTGGAGGTGATGGAATTCCAGTTGAGCTGTTTCAAATCCTGAAAGATGATGCTGTGAAAGTGCTGCACTCAATATACCAGCAAATTTGGAACACTCAGCAGTGGCCACAGGACTGGAAAAGGTAAGTTTTCATTCCAATCCCAAAGAAAGGCAATGCCAAAGAATGCTCAAACTACCGCACAATTGCACTCATCTCATATGCTAGTAAAGTAATGCTCAAAATTCTCCAAGCCAGGCTTCAGCAATACGCGAACCGTGAGCTTCCTGATGTTCAAGCTGGCTTTAGAAAAGGCAGAGGAACCAGAGATCAAATTGCCAATATTCGCTGGATCATTGAAAAGCAAGAGAGTTCCAGAAAAAACATCTATTTCTTCTTTATTGACTATGCCAAAGCCTTTGACTGTGTGGATCACAATAAACTGTGGAAAATTCTGAAAGAGATGTGAATACCAGACCACCTGATCTGCCTCTTGAGAAACCTATATGGAGGTCAAGAAGCAACAGTTAGAACTGGACATTGAACAACAGACTGGTTCCAAATAGGAAAAGGAGTCCGTTAAGGCTGTATATTGTCACCCTGCTTATTTAACTTCTATGCCGAGTACATCATGAGAAATGCTGGGCTGGAAGAAGCACAAGCTGGAATCAAGATTGCCGGGAGAAATATCAATAACCTCAGATATGCAGATGACACCATCCTTATGGCAGAAAGTGAAGAGGAACTAAAAGCCTCTTGATGAAAGTGAAAGAGAGTGAAAAAGTTGGCTTAAAGCTCAACATTCAGAAAACGAAGATCACAGCATCCGGCCCCATCACTTCATGGGAAATAGATGGGGAACCAGTGGAAACAGTGTCAGCCTTTATTTTTCTGGGCTCCAAAATCACTGCAGATGGTGACTGCAGCCATGAAATTAAAAGACACTTACTCCTTGGAAGAAAAGTTATGACCAACCTAGATAGCATATTCAAAACCAGAGACATTACTTTGCCAACTAAGGTCGGTCTAGTCGAGGCTATGGTTTTTCCTGTGGTCATGTATGGATGTGAGAGTTGGACTGTGAAGAAAGCTGAGCACCAAAGAATTGATGCTTTTGAACTATGGTGTTGGAGACTCTTGAGAGTCCCTTGGACTGCAAGGAGATCCAACCAGTCCGTTCTGAAGGAGATCAGCCCTGGGATTTCTTTGGAGGGAATGATGCTAAAGCTGAAACTCCAGTACTTTTGCCACCTCATGCGAGGAGTTGACTCACTGGAAAAGACCCTGATGCTGGGGGGGATTGGAGGCAGGAGGAGAAGGGGACGGCAGAGGATGAGATGGCTGGATGGCATCACTGACTCGATGGACGTGAGTCTGAGTGAACTCTGGGAGATGGTGATGGACAGGGAGGCCTGGCGTGCTTTGATTCATGGGGTCGCGAAGAGTTGGATGACTGAGCGACTGAACTGAATTGAATGCACCATTTTTCAAGGAAAGGGAAAAAAAGGCTCTGAAAGCAATTCAGAGATTGTCAGGGCTGTCACACCACCATACACCTGAGGGGTAATTCTATTTCCTTCTTGGTATCAAAGGGTGGAGCTGAGGAGATAGGGCCATCCCTCAGAGCTATGTGAGTGATACTGCTACCCCAGGGGGCCTGGATAATAGAGTATCAAATCAAAGAGGATTATTTTTTTAGCTTTAAAATCTAATGAGATTTGCCTTTATAGGTTTCAGACTTTCTTGGGATCCATCAGGTCCTCCTTCCTTCTGATTCATACCCTTTCAAAATTCAACATTGAATGAAACACATCTTTTCATCTAAATTAAATTGCTTTATGCGAAATATCTCTAGACAGGGTCTGTAAGCTAGAAGAAATTTCTACAGAGCGTGGCCATGCTGGCACCCTGATTCTGGAGTTCCAGCTTCCAGTACTGTGAAGAAATAAGTTTCTATTATTTCAGCCATCCTATCTATGGTATTTCATTTTGGCACCCCAAGTAAATTTATACATGCAAGAAATAGTAGCTGAACAGTACACCATAGTGCTTATGCAGAGAAATCCAAAAGCATTTGCTGGAATTGTTTTGCCTTTTATTGGTTGTAAATAATATAGTAATAGTTACTATTTTGCATTATCTTGTAATAGTTTTTTTTAAAAAATTTGCAATAAATTCTTCTGGCAGCAATATGTTCAAAAATGAGACTTCATGTTTAATGAAAATTAAATACAGAATTTCCATTTCTCAAGATAATTGATGATGAATGTGTAACTTGCAAACATTGTTTGCTGACATTTACTGTTCACTGTGATGGATGGTATAGAAGCAGCTTCAGAAGGTGTGTTTACATATCAAACCACAAAACACGTCTTTTCATCTAAATTAAATTGCCTGTTATTCCAAATTAATGATGTGTCCTTTGATTTCAAGTTTCATTGAACACATTTGAAACCTGAAGTGATGGTGGTTAATGTTTGAGTTTATGATCAAAAGAGCATCTCAGACTTAAATTATGCCCAGATAACATCGGGGTCATTAAATGTTTCAGGTAGAAGATAAGTGAACTCCAATAATATATTTTTTTCATGCAATTCATGAAGTCAAAGAAAAGCTTTTGGAAGTTCATTCTGCTGATAGTGAAACATCTGATATTAGTGTAAATGCTATTGTAAACTTGATTAAGTTTAAAATTGAACAAAAAATTATTTGTTGTGGCAATAATATGAACACAATACATGTGTGGTGGAGCACAGCATTTTGTTAAAAACAATATTCTTACTAAATTAAGGAACTTATGGTGCAGAAACTTTCCTCTATCTGCGCTGGTGTACATATAAGTAATAATAACATCCAGACAAATAGCAATATCTACTAATCAAAACAGAACCTGTAGATATCACATTTTACAATTTTGTTATATATATGCACAAATAAACTAACTGAAGTATAAAATTGTTGCCATGCGGCAGATGTTGAATTAATTAGAAAAAGCTTCAGCATAGCTGTACATGCCTTCTCACTTTGCTGTTTCGCACTGCTTGGATTTTAGAAATGTTTGAAATTCTGAATTACTTTGAAGTCAACCTAAGTGCCCTACAATGATAATAAACCTTTTATAAATTAAAACAGCCCTCTAAATTTTGGTTGCATTTGTTGAAAATCACTTGAATATCTTTAATTAAGTGTTTAACCAAAGGGCTATAAAAATTTTACTTTCCATGCTTTTAACACCTGCAATTATTACAGCCAGGAAGATATTGACATTTATCCCCATAAAAGTGAGATAGGAACTGAACAGATTAAATAATAAATGCTTAGATAATGTACAAGACAATTATTTTTTTTCAGGTGTAATTTACATACAATAAAGAGTGCAAATTGATCATAACGGTGCAGTTCAATATATTTTTACAATTTGATGATTGTTTCAAAGCTTGATTATATATAAACATGTATATATTTATATCTGTTTATACCCATGTAATTACCGGCCTGATCAAGATACAGACTATCCCAACACCTTGTACACTTCCATTACATCTCTTTGCAAAATATCATTTTAAGATTGAATAATTTAGCTTTGAAATATCTGAATAAAGCTTTGATTGAGCTATTTTTAGTTGTATAAATTTATATCCCAACTCAGGATACAATGGAATGGAGAAGGTCCATGATTTTGAATATCTAAATTTTGATAAATATCAAGATTGACAACCAAATCTAGGTGATCAGTTTGGCCTCATGAAAAATATTTCAAAAGGCATTCAAAAGGAGGCAAAAAATTAGTACCTATAAAAGTATTAGAGTTGACATATTTATACAATTTCAAACAAACAAGTTGGAATTAAGTATATCCTTTATTAGGTAGAATTAGCTCTGAGTTTATCAGGTACTTTATGAAAAACCAAGAGAGTATTTTCTCAATTAAAAATATTATTATGCTATATAAAGTTCAGTTCAAGATGTCAACAACTTCAAATTTATCAAGAAAAAAAGTCAATTTTCAAGAAAAATAAAATTTTGTAAAAAGTTAAGAATAATTAAAATATATTCTTTGGACAGATATAGATAAGCTATTAGTTACAGATACAGTTAAGAAGCTGATTAAAATGTGTGAATATTCACTGTTTAATCATTTATGTTATTTTTAATGTTCATATGATGAATTCAAAGATTTTAAATTTTGCTTTAATGTATAAGGCTATTTGTTACTTTAATTTTTTCTTAAAAATAGGTTTTAACTTCTTATCAAGAAATAATGTCAAGCATAAAACAATGTCAGACAAAAATTGTATGTAAGATAACCCTATATCCTTTTTGGAAAAAACATATTTTATTGAAGTATACTTGATTTATAGTTTGTATTAATGTCTACTGTACAGCAAATTGATTTGGTTTTATGCATATATATATTATGCACATATATATAAACATACATACACATATACATTCTTTTTCATTATAATATATCACAGAATATTGAATATAGTTCTGTGTGTCATATAGTAGGACCTTGTTGCTTATCCAACCTATATTTGTGCTCAGTCACTTCAGTCGTGTCCGACTCTTTGTGACCCCATGGACTGTAGCCCACTAGGCTTCTCTGTCCCTGGGATACTCCAGGCAAGAATACTGGAGTGGGTTTCTATTTGCATATGCTAATCTCAAACTCCCAATTCATCCCTCCCTCACCCACCCACCCTCCCTCCCCAGTGGCAACCACAAGTCTGTATTCTATGTCTCTGAGTCTGTTTCTGTTTCACAAATAAGTTCACTTGTGTCATATTTTTATTCCACATATAAGTAATATCATATGCTATTTGTCTTTCTTTCACTTCACTTAGTATGATGATCTCTATGTATGTGTATACATATATATACACATTATGTATGTGTGTGTGTGTGTATATATATATATACACACATCTTCTGCATTCATTCATTTGTCAGTGGAATTTAAGTTGTTTCCATCTCTTGCCTATTGTGAGTAGTGCAGTTATGAACACAGGGGTGCATGTGGATGTATCTGCCAAGGAGTGGGATTCCTGGATCATAAGATTAGCCATATATCCTTTAACCACATTTACTTATTTACTATTTTTTTTATTTGCTTTAGTCATATATACTTTCCCTTTTTTCTCCTCTATCACCTTTTAGAGTAAGTTGCAGATAAGATATGTTATACCCATTATTCCTAAATACTTCAGGATGCATTTCCTAAGAGTAAAAATATCCTTTTGTTAAAATCACATTTATAACTATAGGTAGATGTAATACTCATATTGTATTTTATCTAATCTAACATTCATATAAAATTTTGTCAGTTCAATTCAGTTCAGTCGCTCAGTTATGTCCGACTCTTTGTGACCCCATGAATCACAGCACGCCAGGACTCCTTGTCCATCACCAACTCCCGGAGGTCACTCAGACTCACTTACATCTAGTCGGTGATGCCATCCAGCCATCTCATCCTCGGTCGTCCCCTTCTCCTCCTGCCCCCAATCCCTCCCAGCATCAGGGTCTTTTCCAATGAGTCAACTCTTCGCATGAGGTGGCCAAAGTACTGGAGCTTCAGCTTTAGCATCATTCCTTCCAAAGAAATCCCAGGGCTGATCTCCTTCAGAATGGACTGGTTGGATCTCCTTGCAGTCCATGGGACACTCAAGAGGCTTCTCCAACATCACAGTTCAAAAGCATCAATTCTTCCATGCTCAGCCTTCTTCACAGGCCAACTCTCACATCCATACATGATCACAGGAAAAACCATAGCCTTGACTAGACGGAACTTTGTTGGCAAAGTAATGTCTCTGCTTTTGAATATGCTATCTAGGTTGGTCATAACTTTCCTTCCAAGGAGTAAGTGTCTTTAATTTCATGACTGCAATCACCATCTGCAGTGATTTTGAAGCCCCCGAAAATAAAGTCTGACACTGTGTCAACTGTTTCCCCATCTATTTGCCATAAAGTGATGGGACCAGATGCTATGATCTTAGTTTTCTAAAGGTTGAGCTTCAGGCCGACTTTTTCACTCTCCTCTTTCACTTTCACCAAGAGGGTCTTTGTTTCCCTTCACTTTCTGCTATAAGGGTGGTGTCATCTGCATATCTGACGTTTTTGATATTTCTCCTAGCAATCTTGATTCCAGCTTGTGCTTCTTCCAGCCCAGCGTTTCTCATGATGAACTCTGCATATAAGTTAACAGAAGCAGAAGATATTAAGAAAAGATGGCAAGAATACACAGAAGAACTGTACAAAAAAGATCTTCACGACCGAGATAATCACTGGTGTGATCACTTACCTAGAGCCAGACATCCTGGAATGTGAAGTCAAGTGGGCCTTAGGAAGCACCACTACAAACAAAGCTAGTGGAGGTGATGGAATTCCAGTCGAGCTGTTTCAAATCCTGAAAGATGATGCTGTGAAAGTGCTGCAATCAATATGGCAGCCAATTAGGAAAACTCAGCAGTGGCCACAGGACTGGAAAAGGTCAGTTTGCATTCCAATCCCAAAGAAAGGCAATGCCAAAGAATGCTCAAACTACCTCACAATTGCACTCATCTCACACGTTAGTAAAGTAATGCTCAAAATTCTCCTAGCCAGGCTTCAGCAGTACATGAACTGTGAACTTCCAGATGTTCAAGCTGGTTTTAGAAAAGGCAGAGGAACCAGAGATCAAATTGCCAACATGCATTGGATCATGGAAAAAGCAAGAGAGTTCCAGAAAAACATCTATTTCTACTTTATTGACAATGCCAAAGCCTTTGACTGTGTGGATCACAATAAACTGTGGAAAATTCTTTAAGAAATGGGAATACCAGACCACCTGACCTGCCTCTTGAGAAACCTATACGCAGGTCAGGAAGCAACAGTTAGAACCAGACATGGAACAACAGACTGGTTTC
The DNA here is from genome assembly GCF_016772045.2 of Ovis aries. NCBI lineage: Eukaryota > Metazoa > Chordata > Mammalia > Artiodactyla > Bovidae > Ovis > Ovis aries. Next base: position 50,245,653 of record NC_056063.1, read on the forward strand.
GAATAGCAAAATGAGTACATCAAGGCTGCATATTGTCACCCTGCTTATTTACATTATATGCAGAGTACATCATGAGAAACACTGGGCTGGAAGAAGCACAAGCTGGAATCAAGACTTTTTCCTTACATGACACTTATTCAAAATTCTCTTTCCCTCTAGAACATGACTTGCGCAAAGATAAAAAATGTAAAAAAATAATAAATGTATTAAATACTATACTAATTATCAACAGTGTTTTTGTATTTGCTCACTATCCTTAACCATAACTGTACTCCAGGGAAATGCAACCATATAACAAAATATGAAAGTGAATTTCGCCCACAAAAGTCAGCTGCAAACTTTCTTTATGCATTTATTCACTCAGCATGTGTTTACTTAGCATCTCTGCTTTGTGATGAAGGCTCTTCGAGATGACAGAGACTCAGTGTTGGGAGTGTGTATAATGTTCTTTCCCTCATGAAACTTCCACTCAGGAAGAGGGACTCAACATGAGGAAAGGAAACTAATAAATAAAAAATAATCCCAGAGTCATATCATATGATATGCTACATATGATAAAATAAAGTGATAGGTCTTGGGAACAAGTGATAAGAAAAAGCTACTTAAGAGGGGCTTATGGTGACTGCCCTGAGGAGGTAGCATTTGAGCTGAGATTGGGACAACAAGGAACTATCCATTCCAAAAACAGCAAGCTCTTTCTATGGGAGTTGGATAAGATATAGTCTAAAGAATCTGTTTTGGGATTGACTATTTACAAGAACAATCAGGAAGATGGTGGAGGAATAGGATGGGGAGACCACTTTCTCCCCCACAAATTCATCAAAAGAACATTTCAATGCTGAGTAAATTCTACTAAACAACTTCTGAATGCTGGCAGAGGACAGCAGGCACCCAGAAAACCAGATCATTGTCTTCAAAAACAGGTAGGAAAAATATAAAAGATGAAAGAAGAAACAAAGGAGGTAAGGAGGGAGCTCCATCCCAGGAAGGGAGTCTTAAAAAGAGAGAAGTTTCCAAACACCAGGAGACAATCTTGTTGCCGAGTCTGTGGAGAGCCTTGGAAGCACAGAGGGCAACATAACAGGGAAGAAAAATAAATAAATAATTAAAACCAACAGATTACAAGCCCAACGTTAACTCCCCCAGTGGAGGAGCAGCACAGATGCCTCCATCTGTCACTAGCAAGTAGGGGCTGGGCAGGGAGGCGCGGGCTGCAGTGCTTTTTAAGAATCGGGCCGGAATGCAGCAAGTGTAACCAAAGTGAACTAACTTGGGCTAGCATACCAGACTGTGGGATAGCTACCACGTGAAAAGCTCTAACATAAGACACCACCAGGACCGCGCACAGAACAAAGGACAGAACAGAAATAGCCGGCTGCAGACCATCCCCCACTGGTGACAGGCAGCCCGAGCTGTAAGGGCTGGAAGGGGGCAAATGCAGCCTGGGAGAGACTTTACCTACCAAATTGCAAGCAGGCTTCTTTGCTAACTAAGGCTTCTGGGGGTTCTGGACAGTCACCATCTGCCTGACAAGGAGCACCAGCGGTACACCCAGAAAACTGAGCAGCAGAGACAGGAAAGGCGATAAGTCACAGCGACCGCACTCGCCAAACACCTGAGCTACTTGTTCCTGGGAAGGGCACAAAACACAGGCCCAACCGAATCTGCACCTCTGAGGGCTACCTGAGAGCCAAGCCTGAGCGGCTTAGACCGGGGAGGTGCATGCAGCCTACGGCCGGCCTCAGACAGTTCCTGGTGGAGAAACGTAGAGCCTGAGCAGTGTGCTCCATGTGCAGGGGCAGGCCCAGCGTGGCTGAGACACTGCAAGCACACGCCAGTGTTATTTGTTTGCAGCATCCCTCCCTCCCCACACTGCAAATGAACAAGTGAGCCTAAAAAAACAAGTGTCCACCACCACTCCCCTTGTGCCAGGGCGGAAATCAGACACTGAAGAGACCAGCAAACAGAAGAAGCTAAACAGAGGGAACCACCTTGGAAGTGACCCCACACTGCCCACAACACCAGAGAAAGTCCCCAAAATATCTGTAGTATTTTTACCATTCTTTTTTTTTTTTTGGTTGATGTTGTTGTTTGATTGTATTTTCTTCTTTCTTTTTCTTCTCCTTTTTTTAAAAAACTATTTTAAAATTTTAAGTCCTCTATTTCTCCTTTAATTTTAACAACCTACTATCACTTTTCAGAAAAAAAAGACCCTATTTTTGAAGCAAACGCCATATATATATATATATATATATATATATATATATATATATATAGTGGTTGTTGTTGTTTTTAATAATTCTCATGACTTTGTTTTTTTTTTCTTCTTGTTCTTCTTCTCTTTAATATTGTATTTTTGAAAATCCAACCTCTACTCTAGATTTTTAATCTTTGTTTTTTTGGTATTTGTTGTCTATTTTGTACATTTAAAAACCCAATCTTCAGTACCTAGTTTTACCTGATAGCGAGATTACTGGCTTGACCACTCTCTCCTCCTTTGGACTCTCCTTTTCTCCACCAGGTTGTCTCTGTCTCCTCCCTCCCCCTTCTCTTCTCTACCCAACTCTGTGAATCTCTGTGTGTTCCAGACGATGGAGAACACTTAGGGAACTGGTTACTGGCTGGATCTGTCTCTCTCCTTTTCATTTCCCTCTTTTATCCTCCTGGCCACCTCTGTCTACTTCCTCCCTCTCCTCTTCCCTGTATAACACCATGAATATCTTTGAGCAGTCCAGACTGAGGAGTGCACATAAGGAAGTGATTACTGGCTAGCTTGCTCTCTCTTCTTTTGATCCCACCTCATCTCATTCCAGTCACCTCTAACTACCCCCTCCCTCTTCTCTTCTCCATGTAACTCAGTGAACCTCTCTGGGTGTCCCTTAATGTGGAGAAACCTTTCATTGTTAACCTAGATGCTTTATCATCAGTGCTGTATAGATGGAGAAGTCCTGAGGCTAGGGTAAAAATAAAACTGAAAACCAGAAATAGGAGGCTTAAGTCCAAATCCTAAGAACATCAGAGAACTCCTGAATCCAGGGAACATTAATCGATAGGAGCTCATCAAATGCCTCCATACCTACACTGAAACCAAACACCATTCAAGGTCCAACAAGTTCCAGAGCAAGACATACCATGCAAATTTTCCAGCAACACAGGAACACACCCCTGAGCTTCAATATACAGGCAGTTCAAGTTACTCCAAAACCATAGACATCTCATAACTCATTACTGGACACTTTATTGCACCCCAGAGAGGAGAAATCCAGCTCTACCCACCAGAACTCCGACACAAGCTTCCCTAACCAATAAACCTTCACAAGCCACTGATACAACCCCACCCACAGTGAGGAAACTCCATAATAAAGAGAACTCCACAAATTCCCAGAATACAGAAAGGCCACACCAAACGCAGCAATATAACCAAGATGAAGAGACAGAGGAATACCCAGCAGGTAAAGGAACAGGAGAAATGCCCACCAAACCAAACAAAAGAGGAAGAGATAGGGAATCTACCTGAGAAAGAATTCTGAATAATAATAGTGAAAATGATCCAAAATCTTGAAATCAAAATGGAATCACAGATAAATAGCCTGGAGACAAGGATTGAGAAGATGCAAGAAAGGTTTAACAAGGACCTAGAAGAAATAAAAAAGAGTCAATATATAATGAATAATGCAATAAATGAGATCAGAAACACTCTGGAGGCAACAAATAGTAGAATAATGGAGGCAGAAGATAGGATTAGTGAAATAGAAGACAGAATGGTAGAAATAAATGAATCAGAGAGGAAAAAAGAAAAACGAATTAAAAGAAATGAGGACAATCTCAGAGACCTCCAGGACGATATGAAGCACTCCAGCATTGGAATTACAGGAGTCCCAGAAGAAGAAGACAAAAAGAAAGACCATGAGAAAATACTTGAGGAGATAATAGTTGAAAACTTCCCTAAAATGGGGAAGGAAATAATCACCCAAGTCCAAGAAACACAGAGAGTTCCAAACAGGATAAACCCAAGGTGAAACACCCCAAGACACATATTAATCAAATTAACAAAGATCAAACACAAAGGACAAATATTAAAAGCAGCAAGGGAAAAACAACAATTAACACATAGGGGTATTCCCATAAGGATAACTTCAGATCTTTCAATAGAAACTCTTCAGGCCAGGAGGGAATGGCAAGACGTACTTAAAGTGATGAAAGAAAATAACCTACAGCCCAGATTACTGTACCCAGCAAGGATCTCATTCAAATATGAAGGAGAAATCAAAAGCTTTCCAGACAAGCAAAAGCTGAGAGAATTCAGCACCACCAAACCAGCTCTCCAACAAATGCTAAAGGATATTCTCTAGACAGGAAACACAAAAGGGCATATAAACCCGAACCCAAAACAATAAAGTAAATGGCAACGGGATCATACTTATCAATAATTACCTTAAATGTAAATGGGTTGAACGCCCCAACCAAAAGGCAAAGACTGGCTGAATGGATACAAAAACAAGACCCCTCTATATGCTGCCTACAAGAGCTCCACCTCAAAACAAGGGACACATACGACTGAAAGTGAAGGGCTGGAAAAGATATTCCACACAAATAGAGACCAAAAGAAAGCAGGAGTGGCAATACTCATATCTGATAAATTAGACTTTAAAACAAAGGCTGTGAAAAGAGACAAAGAAGGCCACTACATAATGATTAAAGGATCAATCCAAGAAGAAGTATAACAATTATACATATATATGCACCCAACATAGGAGCACTGCAATATGTAAGACAAATGCTAACAAGTATGAAAGGGAAAATCAACAATAACACAATAATAGTGGGAGACTTTAATACCCCACTCACACCTATGGACAGATCAACTAAACAGAAAATTAACAAAGAAACGCAAACTTTAAATGATACAATAGATCAGTTAAACCTAATTGATATTTATAAGCCATTTCACCCCAAAACAATGAATTTCACCTTTTCTCAAGTGCTCACGGAACCTTCTCCAGGATAGATCACATTCTGGGCCATACATCTAACCCTGATAAATTAAAAAAAATTGAAATCATTCCAAGCATCTTTTCTGACCATAATGCATTAAGATTAGATCTCAATTACAGGAGAAAAACTATTAAAAATTCCAACATATGGAGGTTGAACAACACACTTCTGAATAACCAACAAATCACAGAAGAAATCAAAAAAGAAATAAAAATATGCATAGAAATGAATGAAAATGAAAACACAACAACCCAAAACCTGTGGGACAGTGTAAAAGCAGTGCTACAGGGAAAGTTCATAGCATTACAGGCATACCTCAAGAAACAAGAAAAAAGTCAAATAAATAAGCTAATTCTACACCTAAAGCAACTAGAAAAGGAAGAAATGGAGAACCGCAGAGTTAGTAGAAGGAAAGAAATCTTAAAAATTAGGGCAGAAATAAATGCAAAAGAAACAAAAGAGACCATAGCAAAAATCAACAAAGCCAAAAGCTGGTTCTTTGAAAGGATAAATAAAATTGACAAACCATTAGCCAGACTCATCAAGAAACAAAGGGAGAAAAATAAAATCAATAAAATTAGAAATGAAAATGGAGAGATCACAATAGACAACACAGAGATACAAGGGATCATAAGAGACTATTATCAGCAATTATATGCCAATAAAATGGACAATGTGGAAGAAATGGACAATTTCTTAGAAAAGTACAACTTTCCAAAACTGAACCAGGAAGAAATAGAAAATCTTAACAGACCCATCACAAGCACAGAAATTGAAACTGTAATCAGAAATCTTCCAGCAAACAAAAGCCCAGGTCCAGATGGCTTCACAGCTGAATTCTACCAAAAATTTAGAGAATAGCTAACACCTATCCTACTCAAACTCTTCCAGAAAATTGCAGAGGAAGGTAAACTTCCGAACTCATTCTATGAGGCTACCATCACCCTAATACCACAACCTGACAAAGATGCCCCCCAAAAAGAAAATTACAGGCCAATATCACTGATGAACATAGATGCAAAAATCCTTAACAAAATTCTAGCAATCAGAATCCAACAACACATTAAAAAGATCATACACCATGACCAAGTGGGCTTTATCCCAGGGATACAAGGATTCTTCAAATTCCACAAATCAATCAATGTAATTGACCACATTAACAAAGTGAAAAATAAAAGCCATATGATTATCTCAATAGATGCAGAGAAGGCCTTTGACAAAATTCAACATCCATTTATGATCAAAACTCTCCAGAAAGCAGGAATAGGGGGAACACACCTCAACATAATAAAAGCTATATATGACAAACCGACAACAAACATTATCCTCAATGGTGAAAAATTGAAAGCATTTCCTCTAAAGTCAGGAACAAGACAAGGGTGCCCACTTTCACCGCTACTATTCCACATAGTTCTGGAAGTTTTGGCCACAGCAATCAGAGCAGAAAAAGAAATAAAAGGAATCTAAATTGGAAAAGAAGAAGTAAAACTCTCACTGTTTGCAGATGACATGATCCTCTACATAGAAAACCCTAAAGACTCCACCAGAAAATTACTAGAGCTAATCAATGAATATAGTAAAGTTGCAGGATATAAAATCAACACACAGAAATCCCTTGCATTCCTATACACTAATAATAAGAAAGTAGAAAAAGAAATTAAGGAAACGATTCCATTCACCATTGGAATGAAAAGAATAAAATTCTTAGGAATATTCCTACCTAAAGAAACTAAAGACCTATATATAGAAAATTATAAAACACTGATGAAAGAAATCAAAGAGGATGCTAATAGATGGAGAAATATACCATGTTCATGGATCTGAAGAATCAATATAGTGAAAACGAGTATACTATCCAAAGCAATCTACGGATTCAATGCAATCCCTATCAAGCTACCAGCGGTATTTTTCACAGAGCTAGAACAAATAATTTCACAATTTGTATGGAAATACAAAAAACTTTGAATAGCCAAAGCAATCTTGAGAAAGAAGAATGGAACAGGAGGAGTCAATCTGCCTGACTTCAGGCTCTACTACAAAGCCACAGTCATCAAGACAGTACGGTACTGGCGCAAAGACAGAAATATAGATCAATGGAACAAAATAGAAAGCCCAGAGATAAATCCACACACATATGGACACCTTATCTTCGACAAAGGAGGCAAGAATATACAATGGAGTAAAGACAATCTCTTTAACAAGTGGTGCGGGGAAAACTGGTCAACTACTTGTAAAAGAATGAAACTAAATCACTTTCTAACACTACACACAAAAATAAACTCAAAATGGATTAAAGATCTAAACGTAAGACCAGAAACTATAAAACTCCTAGAGGAGAACGTAGGCAAAACACTCTCAGACATAAATCACAGCAGGATCCTCTATGATCCACCTCTCAGAATACTGGAAACAAAAGCAAAAATAAACAAATGGGATCTAATTAAAATTAAAAGCTTCTGTACAACAAGGGAAACTATAAGCAAGGTGAAAAGACAGCCTTCTGAATGGGAGAAAATAATAGAAAATGAAGCAACTGACAAACAACTAATCTCAAAAATATACAAGCAACTTATGCAGCTCAACTCCAGAAAAATAAACGGCCCAATCAAAAAATCGGCCAAAGAACTAAATAGACATTTCTCCAAAGAAGACATACGGATGGCTAACAAACACATGAAAAGATGCTCAACATCGCTCATTATCAGAGAAATGCAAATCAAGACCACATTGAGGTATCATTTCACACCAGTCAGAATGGCAGTGATCCAAAAGTCTACAAGCAATAAATGCTGGAGAGGGTGTGGAGAAAAGGAACCCTCTTACACTGTTGGTGGGAATGCAAACTAGTACAGCCACTATGGAGAACAGTGTGGAGATTCCTTAAAAAATTGCAAATAGAACTGCCTTATTACCCAGCAATCCCACTGCTGGGTATACACCCTGAGGAAACCAGAACTGAAAGAGACACGTGTACCCCAATGTTCATCAAAGCACTGTTTATAATAGCCAGGACATGGAAGCAACCTAGAAGTCCATCAGCAGATGAATGGATAAAAAAGCAGTGGTACATATACACAATGGAGTATTACTCAGCCATTAAAAAGAATACATTTGAATCAGTTCTAATGAGGTGGATGAAACTGGAGCCTGTTATACAGAGTGAAGTAAGCCAGAAAGAAAAACACCAATACAATATACTAACACATATATATGGAATTTAGAAAGATGGTAATGATAACCTTCTATGCGAGACAGCAAAAGAGACACAGATGTATAGAACGGACTTTTAGACTCTGTTCGAGAGGGAGAGGGTAGGATGATTTGGGAGAATGGCATTGAAACAGGTATACTATCATATAAGAAATGAATCGCCAGTCTATGTTCGATACAGGATACAGGATGCTTGGGGCTGGTGCACGGGAATGATCCAGAGAGATTATATGGGGTGGGAGGTGGGAGGGGGTTCAGGATTGGGAACTCATGTACTCCCATGGCTGAGTCATGTCAACGTATGGCAAAACCAATACAGTATTGTAAAGCAAAATAAAGTTTAAAAAAAAGTAATAAAAAAAAAAAAGAAAGAAAGAAAAAAAGAACCATCAGATATTAAGAAATAGACCTACAGATATAAAAAACAAGCTTATGGTTACCACAGGGGAAGTGGGAAAGAATACATTTGGTTTTGGGATTAACATATATACATTACTATATATAAAATAGACAGACAACAAGGACCTACTGCATAGCACAGGGAAATATACTCAATATTTTGTAATCACCTATAGGGGGATGAATCTGAAAATATTTAGATATATAGGGCTTCCATGTTTCCCTGGTGGCTTAACAGTAAAGAAATTGCCTGCCATGCAGGAGATGTGGGTTTGATCCATGGGTCAGGAAGATCTCCTGGAGTAAGAGATGGCAACCAATTCCATTATTCTTGACTGGGAAATCCCATGAACAGAGGAGCCTGATGGGCTGCAGTCCATGGTGTCACAAAGAGTAATCAGACATGATTTAGCGACTAAACAGTAACAAAACCAATATTTTTTACATATAAATAATACATATCTGAATCACTTGCTATGCACCTGAAACTAACACGACCTTATAAATCAGTTCAATTTAGTCGCTCAGTCGTGTCTGACTCTTTGTGACCCCATGGACTGCAGCACATCAGGCTTCCCTGTCCTTTACCAACTCCCAGAACTTGTGGCACCCCACTCCAGTACTCTTGCCTGGAAAATCCCATGGATGGAGGAGCCTGGTAGCCTGCAGTCCATGGGGTCGCTATGAGTCAGACACGACTGGGCAACTTCACTTTCACTTTTCACTTTCACGCATTGGAGAAGGAAATGACAACCCACTCCAGTGTTCTTGCCTGGAGAATCCCAGGGACGGTGGAGCCTGGTGGGCTGCCATCTATAGGATCATACAGAGTCGGACACAACTGAAGTGACTTAGCAGCAGCAGCAGAGCTTGCTCAAACTCATGTCCATCAAGCCAGTGATGCCATCCAATCATCTCATCCTCTGTTGTCTGCTTCTCCTCCCACCTTCAATCTTTTCCAGCATCAAGGTCTTTTCCAGTGAGTCAGTTCTTCACATCAGGTGGCCAAAGCATTGGAGTTTCAGCTTCAACATCAGTCTTTTCAATGAACACCAAGGACTGATCTCCTTTAGAATGGACTTGTTGGATCTCCTTGCAGTCCAAGGGACTCTCAAGAGTCTTCTCCAACACCACAGTTCTAAACCATCAATTCTTTAGCACCCAGCTTTCTTTATAGTCCAACTCTCAACCATAGCTTTGACTAGAAGGACCTTTGTTGGCAAAGTAATGTCTCTGCTTTTTAATATGCTGTCTAGGTTGGTCATAGCTTTTCTTCCAAGAAGCAAGAGTCTTTTAATTTCATGATTGCAGTCACCATCTGCAGTGATTTTGGAGACCCCTTCAAATAAAGTCTCTTACTGTTTCCATTGTTTCCCCATTTATTTGCCATGAAGAGATGGGACCAAATGTAAATGAAGTATACTTCAATTAAAAAAAGAATCTATTATATAATTACCTGTATACAAGAACTAGATATAAAGTCATAGTCCATGATGAGAAATTTTCTCAAAATGCATTTAATTTCCTTAAGTGGAAAAAATATTTGTCTAGGTTATTACTGTTATTGTTACTATGACAATATTACTCCCTGCCTTTTTATAGTTGCTATTGTGAATACAAATACAATTAAATGATTTACTCACTATGCACTTTATAAATTTAAGCCATCTGTGAGTGCTTAATAATTTGTTAATACATGCATTTGATTTTGTCACAGCTCATAATAAGTATGAATCATCACATTCCTGGGTCTGAGGGATTGTGGAAATCCCATCCTTTTCCTTGATGTCCTTCTCATGGATTCAAGCTACTCAAGCAAATAAGATTCTGATCCAAAAATCCAGCCTTAACTCATTCAAATCAGGTCATGCCCCTATGCTGATGCTTTTGATATACATGTTTCTTAGCAGTGGTGGGCACCTTTACTTTATAAACCAACTCTGACACATATTTTCATTCAGAATAAGCAAAAACTAGAATTTCAGATTGCTGACTACGTAATTGGGTTTATAAATCTTGCTTGTGATAATATATCTTCCCTTATTCTGCACTGTGCATCATTAAAAGAAATGATCTGGTTGCATTGGGTTGTGCATATGATTGTATTATTCCAAATTATTTGCTCTTTAATCCTGTCTAAATATTACATTTATTCAAGTACACATGACTTATGGCATTTCTTGCAGTGCATAAACTCCTGAGAAATTTTGCGCAAATTCAACTACTGTAAATGAAATTGTTTCTAGAAGCATTAGAAGACCTAGATTTTAAAAGAATCCCACAGAATCATTTTCCTAATAGTCTTTTTATAAAATGAGCATCAATTCTCATTAAACCTATAAAAAGGTCAGATTTTCATGGATCATATTTTCTTAAGAGTACATCAGTATACATCACATTCCTTATTCACAGATACTGCTATACTTTTAAAAGCACTTTAATACTTGCATGCAACCTGTAAGCCTGCAGTCTATTTTAGAAATGATCAAAGATGATGACAAACAGACCCTGTATCTATGGTATTCATGAAATAATGTCCACAATATTTCCCTTTGATCTCTGGCCTTTTCTAATTGATTTTGCATCTGGATGGCCTCAGTACTCCTTGACAAGAAAGTCTGTATGGTATATGGATTCTTTCCCAGCATGTTATAACTATATGGTTCTTGCAGTTGAACTTTAGAGTGTCCTAAGAGTATCATTTTCTTCATATTGAGGTGTTTTTTTTTTTTTTTTTTGGTCAGAGTACTTTCATTTGACAGAAACAGGTAGTTCTTAATAGCACATAATAGTACAAAGAACATTGATTTCAGATTTTAAAAAGTTTGAATAATAATAAACATAGTTTAAAAATCTATGTTTCAGTAATCGCTCTTTTTCTTTTAAATTGTGTGATCTTCAGTAGTGTGTTTACATTCTCTGGATGCTGATCCCTCACCTGAAAGTCAGGTAGAAAGAGTGCATAGAGATTTTGTGTTGATTCAAGTAACTAAGTGGTAACAATAACTGATATAAACAAGAGGTAGTATTACTTGAGATACTTGAGATTTTTGAAAAAAAAATTCTCCCTTCATATATATGTATATGTGTGAATGTACATATGTGTAGACATTTTTCCCAAAGCAGGTTACTCAGGGAGAAACTATCAGACAGGGTCACAGCAGAATTTCAACTTCCAATTGCCTTAAAAATTTTGTTTCTTGATATTAAAAAAAAAACTGATGCATTAAAATAAATGTAATTTTAAAATGAAATAATCTTAGAAAGGGTGCACGCAGTACATCCCAAATGGTTTAACAATCTCTCATTGGATACCAGGAACACTGAGAAACTCCATCATTCTTGGACACCAGTTTATTTCATTAGGAGGAAACAAGGCATTTCTAGCCATCTTGCCTCAACGTAACTTACTATAACATCCTCTACTGTAAGTTTATAAATGTCAAGATACTGCCGATAATTCCCCACACAACATTTCACCACAAATATTTGTCTTAGCTTGTTGAGAGGCTAGTTAATATTTCTTGTTGAGATGGGTCCTATAACCATTTTAAAGATCTAAATTCTCCACACAAGTTAAAAATGGTGCTTCAGGCAACTTTTCCTATTCTCTCTCTTTTCACTAGAGATCAAAAAAGGGTATTTCATAGTGATGAAAGGGTCAGTTCTAAATGGACATAATAACTTTGCAAATAACTATTAATACAGTCTCAAAAATAAAAAGCAAGAAGTAACTAAGAAGAAAAATGGACAAAATCACAATTATAAGGAAGGTTTTAGTGTCAATTTCTCAGTAACTGAAAAATTTAGTAAGGGATATGGACAAGTTTTAACCACAAAATTAATGTTTACCTAACTGACCTAAATATCAATAGAAGAGTGCTAACAACAATCTCAGAATACACATCCTTTTCAACTTATTAAAATTGGTACACACTCCTTAAGTCTCAATAAATTGCAAAAGACTATAATATAATAACTTAGAAACCAATAACAATTAACTAGAAAATCCCAATATGAATTTTTATTATGTAATTATGGAAAATTACAACTAAAATCCAAAATAATATTGGGTGAAAGAAGACATTAAAATGATAATCAGAAATAGTTTTGCACTGAGTGAAAATAAATTTGAAGCAACCAACAAAAAAGGCAAGAATAAATAGGAACTCTCACTAATCTTAAAACTATGAAAGAAGAATATTTCAATAAAGGCTTCTGCAAAGAGAATTCTAGGTGAATACTGTCTTTCATTTTGAAATATATACTATTAAAAGTATAACTTCATATATGCAGATGACACCACCCTTATAGCAGAAAGTGAAGAGGAACTAAAAAGCCTCTTGATGAAAGTGAAAGTGGAGAGTGAAAAAGTTGGCTTAAAGCTCAACATTCTGAAAACAAAGATCATGGCATCTGGTCCCATCACTTCATGGGAAATAGATGGGGAAACAGTGTCAGACTTTATTTTGGGGGGCTTCAAAATCACTACAGATGGTGACTGCAGCCATGAAATTAAAAGACGCTTACTCCTTGGAAGGAGAGTTATGACCATCCTAGACAACATATTGAAAAGCAGAGACATTACTTTGCCAACAAAGGTCCGTCTAGTCAAGGCTATCATTTTTCCAGTGGTCATGTATGGATGTGAGAGTTAGACTATGAAGAAGGCTGAGCGCCAAAGAATTGATGCTTTTGAACTGTGGTGTTGGAGAAGACTCTTGAGAGTCCCTTGGACTACAAAGAGATCCAACCAGTCCATTCTGAAGGAGATCAGCCCTGGGATTTCTTTGGAAAGAATGATGCTGAGGCTGAACCTCCGATACTTTGGCCACCTCATGAGAAGAGTTGACTCATTGGAAAAGACCCTGATGCTGGAAGTGATTGGGGGCAGGAGGAAAAGGGGTGAACAGAGGATGAGATGGCTGGATGGCATCACTGACTCGACAGACGTGAGTTTGAGTGAACTCCGGGAGTTGGCAATGGACAGGGAGGCCTGGCACGCTGCGATTCGTGGGGTCGCAAAGAGTTGGACATGACTGAGCGACTGAATTGAACTGAAAAGTATTATTTAGTTTAAAACACAACAGTTTAAAATTTAATCCTTTAATTACAATCTAATATAATGATATACAATGTAAATAATTTTCTAGTAGTAATTGTCCAGTAATTTTTTTTTAAAAAAATGCCCATAACAGTCATAGTTACAGTTACTATTAAATCATGTTACTGTTATATTCTTGATTTGCTCAGTTTTGTGAAAATTCACTTAGTCACTAGTTATTTACATAAAATATTATACATCAGTGTGAGGCAAACCAAAGTTCAAACAGATAGGTATGTATAAATACAGCTGAAAAAACAGTTTTGGTTTTTGTTCTGAATTATTTGCATTTTTTTAAGAAATCAGTAATTTTGTGGAGAAATCTGTAAAGAAATTATGTAAAGAATTTCAAGTGATGTACTCATTATCATCAAAAAATAATATTGAGAGACTTCCCTGGTGGTCCAGTGGATAAGACTCCTCACTTCCACTTCACGGGGAACAGGTTTGATCCCTGGTGGGGTACTAAGATCTCATGTGACTTGTAGCCACAAATAATAATCATAAAATAAAATATTAATTAAAAAAACACAAAGTAAAATTGTACTCAGCATTAAAAAATAATATTGAGTCAGTACAATAATAACAACAAAAAATATCTCAAACATAAAGTAGTATGATTACATATATTTATATATTAACTCTTTTATTTTTGAGTGGCAATATTTCTTACTCTTCTTTACTTTTGTCCAGCCTTTTATTTTCAAATGTTTTTCCCCATTCTCTCTTCCTATTTTTGTACTGAAGTATAGTAGATTGACAATGTTATGTTAGTTTCTGGTATACAACATCGTGATTTGATAGATTATATTCCATTTAAAGTTATTATAAAATATTGGTTATATTCCCTGTGCTTTACATTGTATCTTTGTATCTTACTCATTTTATACATAGTTTTTTGTACTTCTTAATCTCACCCCCCTCTGCCCCATCTTGCCCCCTTCTCTGACCCCTCTCTCCACTGGTAATCATTTCTCTCTGTATTTGTGGTCTGTATCTGTTTTGTTATATTCATTGATTTTCTTTATTTTATTTTTTAAAATTTATTTATTTATTTAAATTTTAAAATCTTTAATTCTTACATGCGTTCCCAAACATGAACCCCCCTCCCTCCTCCCTCCCCATAACATCTCTCTGGGTCATCCCCGTGCACCAGCCCCAAGCATGCTGTATCCTGCGTCAGACATAGACTGGCGATTCGATTCTTACATGATAGTATACATGTTAGAATGCCATTCTCCCAAATCATCCCACCCTCTCCCTCTCCCTCTGAGTCCAAAAGTCCGTTATACACATCTGTGTCTCTTTTGCTGTCTCGCATAGAAGGTTATCATTGCCATCTTTCTAAATTCCATATATATGTGTTAGTATACTGTATTGGTGTTTTTCTTTCTGGCTTACTTCACTCTGTATAATCGGCTCCAATTTCATCCATCTCATCAGAACTGATTCAAATGAATTCTTTTTAACGGCTGAGTAATACTCCATTGTGTATATGTACCACAGCTTTCTTATCCATTCATCTGCTGATGGACATAATACCCTCCAGGTCCATCTGTGTTGCTGCAAATGTCAAAACTTTTCTCTTTTTTACCACTGAGTAGTATTCCATTGTGGAGAAGGAAATGGCAACCCACTCCAGTGTTCTTGCCTGGAGAATCCCGGGGACGGGGTAGCCTGGTGGGCTGCTGTCTATGGGGTCACACAGAGTCGGACACGACTGAAGTGACTTAGCAGCAGCAGCAGCAGTATTCCATTGTGTGTATATATATATATATATCACATCTTCTCTATCCATTTATCTGTTGATGGAGACAAGTTGCTTCCATATCTTCACTATTGTAAACAGTGTTTCTATGGACATGGGGGTGCATATATCTGTTCTAATTAGTATTTTTTCTTCAGATATATTCCCAGGAGTGGAACTGCTGGATCATATTGTAGTTCTGTTTTCAGTTTTTTGAGGAACCTCCCCATTGAGCCAGCAGCAGCTGCCATGGTGGGAGGTAGAGCCATAGCTGGAGGGGTGAGAGCCAGAGCCAGGTGTAAGCAGGGCCTTCTCCTCCGCTCAGTGGCCATCACCACCCTATTAGGGGCGGGAGTGGGGTGAGGTGGGGCCAAGGGGCTGGAGCAGGAGTCTGGAGGAGGGAACTCAGTATCTCTCCAGTGTAATGGAAGTCTCTGCCTTGGCTGGGGCAGGCCAAGGCTTGAGCGCTTGGGGGTTGTACATCTGCACTGATTTTCACTTTTTCCACAAGTATGCGCATCTTGAATAGAGGCTGGATCAGGGCCGGTGGGGTTGATGACACACCACTGAGCTGGCCTTATGGGCACTTTGGCAGTGGTAGTCTCCGCCCTGAAGCCAACCTCCCTTAAGGGAGTGTGCATCAAAGAGCATGTTGGCAATGACTGCCTTGGCTTGGATCAGGACAGGGCTGGGTTAGAGTCTGGTCAGTTTCCCCCAGTGTGTGTACACTCTCCTTGGCAACAGCAGCCTCCACCTTAACGAGGATCAGCACTGGAACAAAAGTGACCTGAGCAGAGCTCCGTGTGGCCTGGGGGTACCCTGGGATGACTGGGGCATGCCAGCCAGAGCCCAGGCAGTTTTCAACCTGCTGTTTCCATGCTGTATGTACTTTCCAAGAACAGTTTTGTTTTCTGAAAGCCTTTGGGTAAGTTCCACTGGTTTTCAAACCAGCTGAGGAGTCAGGAAATGGCAACCCACTCCAGTGTTCTTGCCTGGAGAGTCCCAGAGACAGGGGAGGCTTGTGGGCTGCCGTCCATGGGGTCGCACAGAGTCGGACATGACTGAAGTGACTTGGCAGCAGCGGCAGCAAGGAGTCATCTTCCTGGTGTTGGAGCCAAGGGCTGGGGTACCTAAGATGTGGCTCAAATCACTTGTTCCCCAGGGAGGAATTCTGATCCTGTGATATCCCCCTCTTCTTCCCTATCCCCCATTAAGTGTGTGTCCCTGCCCACTGTTGGCCAGACTCCATGAAGATCTTCCTTTACAGCCTTAGTTGTAGAATTGTCCTGCTAGTCCCCAGTTCGGTTTCAGTGACAGTCGCTCTATAAGTAGTTTATGTAAGGGTAGGGTTGGGGAGGTGAACCCAGCATCCTCCTACTCTACCATCTTGATCTCTCCTCATATTTTACTTTAATTTCTTAACTATCACAGTTATTTATCAAAGTTCAATAAAGGATTGTTTTCATTATCTCATTATGTAACTTCTTTGAATTACTGATTTTTACTGAAAATAATTTATAGAGGTGCCTAGTCACTTCAGTTGTGTCCAACTCTTTGTGACCCCATGGACTGCAGCCTGCCAGTCTCCTCTGTTCATGGGATTTTCTCAGAAGGAATATTGGGGTGGGTTCCCATTTCCTGAGAATCTTTCCCACCCAGGGATTGAACTGGTGTCTCCTGCACTGTAGGTGGATTCTTTACCTGCTGAGCCATTGCGGAAGCCCCTTATAGAAGAAAGGAGGTATGTTGCTGATCCTGTTTGTGATGACAGTTGTCTTGTGGTTCACTCTGTCCTGTCTGCACTATTCGCTGAACCTAGGGTAGGCAAGGCTCAAGCTAAGAGTCTGGGAGGAGACTCGAGGAGCCTTAGGTACTGCAGACACATTTATTCTGCATGGCAGCCATAACGCAGCCTCTCTTCTGGCTGACACAGCGTCCATAGCAGCAGCCACAACATAACCATAACGTAGTTATAATGGAGCCATAACATAACCTTATAAAACATAACCACGATGTCGCTCCAGTGTAGCCCCCAAACAGCAGCAGCCAGGGCTTTCACGATGAAGCTTATACAAGCATACCACACAAAGTAGCCCGTGACCAAGCAAGTAACCCGTGATGTGCATGCACAGTGCTATATCAGTGATCTTGGTTGCTACATAAACCTCGCGATGTGCCTGCTCAGTGCTAGAAGTGGTCTCAGCTGTTACACAATTTACAAAACATGGGGCGAGAGCAAAAGGCCATGGGCCAGGGAGCCTGGCCACGCCATCTTGGCTAATTTGCCCTTTCCCTGCAGGAGGGGTGTTAAATGCACCAAGTAAAAGACTGATCATTTTGAGTAATTATTAAGGACTGCATTTCCCAAACAAAAACATGAAGACAGTGTAAGGTTAAGCTGTAGGCTGGGAAAAGTTATTTACAACAGGTATAACTTATAGGGGGTTTACATTCAGAGTAATAGGGAACTCCTAAAATTCAACAAGAAAAGAATAACTCAGAGGAAACTGGCAAAAGACTTAAACTGCCACCTAAAATGGGTACCAGAATGGTCAAATGCTATGGAAAATTAATGCAAATTCCATTTATAGTGAGAATCCCACGACTATCACTAAATTCAAAGAACTGATGATTCCAAGAGTTGATGAGGATATGGAGCCAAAAGGAATGTTGATACATTTCTATTGGCAGAGTAAATTGGCAGAACCACTAAGGAAAAGTTTTAAAGTGGGAGACATGCATTCTCTATGACCCAGAAATTCCACTCCTAGTTGTACTAATACACATGTGTACCAGATGCTCATAAGAATATCAAAGCATAGTCACAGCAGTATCACTCACATCAACCAAAAGCTGGAATCAGAACCTAAGTGTTCATCAACAGTGGATTTAATAAATTTGGGTACAATAGAACACTAAATATAGGTTTAAAAAATGAATAAACTGTGGCCACAAAGAGCAGGGAGGCATCTTGTAATCACAATGATTGACAAAATAAAAGAAACTGAACAAAGCAAGATATGTGACTCTTCTCATAGAAGCAGATGGAATTAAGCTATGTCTTTAATGATTCCTATTTAGGTAGCAAGTTGAATGAAGAAAAGCAAGAGTAGCTTTACTACTAAAGTCAGGGTAGTTTATCCATGAGGAATAAGGAAGGCTTTAGATGGAGAAGGCGCACATGGCAGGAACGGTGGTCTGTTGGCCTCGATGTTTACTTTGCAATAATTCAGTGAGCTGTACATTTTTAATTTGTGTACTTTATGTGTGTTTTAGTTCATAGTAAAATGTGGGTTTCTTTTTTCTTTTAAAGGAAAGAAAGAACTGTTGCTCACAATTTTTTGGTTTCTATTTCTTATTTTGTTTCTGTTTTTATTTGTAACACTGTCTGAAAGGTAGAATGATTCTAGTAGCCATGGAAGTAGAGAGATTTTATGAAAACAATAATTAACTCATCAGTCAACAAAACACCAAACCACAACATCTGGAAGACAGAAACAGACAAATCAGCTCTACAGCTCTTTCTTGAAGAATTCATGAGACCTAGAAAAGATGTAGGGGGCTTTCCAGGTGTCACAGTGGTAAAGAATCTTCCTGCCAATGCAGGAGAACAAGAGGTCCAGGTTCAATCCCTGAGTTGGGAAGATCTCCTGGAGAAGGAAATGGCAACCCACTCCAATATTCTTGCCTAGAAAATCCCAAGGACAGAGGAGCCTGGTGGGCTACAGTCCAAGGGGTTGTAAAGAGTTGGACACGACTGAGCACACACACACATATAGAACAGACTTAAATATTTTAGGCATTTACTACCTACTGCATAAGGTCGGGGTGGGGGGGCATTTGAGGAAAAGATTATATAAGGTTTCACCTCAAAGCATCCTCGCAACCTAGCTGCTTGCTTTGGTCTAAAGTCATGTGAGTTTCTTAGCTGGTCTGAAGTTCTGTACAAATGGTTATGCATAACTACAATCCCAAACAGTAGAATATGATGCTCTTTTAAGTGTTAAAACACTGCCTTGGTGGAATAGAGTTTCTTTATAGGGTGTTTCAGTAAACCAGGAAAAAGTTGGTTCCATTCCAATTTAATTTTGTAAAGGCACTGGTATCACTGCTGCAAGACAACATTGTTTTAGAAAAATAGACTCTAGATTTTCCTATGTCCTTTCTTATCTACAGTAACTTTCTTCTTTGTTAATAAATAGAATCATTCTCTAGGTTTAGAAACAGCAGACCTGGCATCCCTAAACATATGTTGCTTACCATAATGAAAAAGTGACAACAATATAAACAATTTTAAATTTTAACAAATTATGGATATTCATGTGAAAAACTTAACCTAGAGAGCTTGGGAAATGACTGCACTTTAAATAACATTTAATTTTTTAACAATAAAAAGTGAAGTACAAAGATAATCAGGGCTATAAAATAAAAAGCTAAACATTCTATAAATATCAAGCTCAGGACAAAGATATTTTTTACAGATTAATGAAAAATACCATAATTCAAAGTTTTCTGTAAGCTAATAGTCCACTTCAATATTTTTGGATAAAGCCTTTGTTTTATAACCAAGAATGGGACAAAATTTTCAAAAAGAGAAAATGATAGTTATAATAAGAAAGAAATCATTTGTTAATAGACAAGTTAAAAAATAAAGGTCCTTCAAAAATATTGATATAAGCTGAACTGCTGGGAGCCAGCACGAGGAGTCCTGCCCGTGGCGAAGGTCATGAGGTTAAGGGGCCTGACAGGCAAAGGCGAGTCAGGCCTTAAGGGAGCCTCGCTAGAGTTTCTCGAACATCTACCCCCAAAACCAGAGTCTGCCTGCCGTATTGCATTATGCTTTTAAGGAATTAACTTAGAGCTCCAGTTAATAAGTCTCCTGGGCATAAAAAGAATGTCTCGGCTTAAACCCCTCTGATAGCTTTCTAACTTACCTGACCAGTCTGTCCGGATTTTTACAACTGCGCATGTTAATTGTTTACAGCCTCCCAGCTGCGAGGCACTGAAAGCTTAAGAAATTCTAGGAAAAAATCATTAGAATAAAACTGATTAAGGGTTTCATTATTGAGCCAATACTTGCTGCCAAGTTTTCATATCTTTTAATGTAACTTTATTTAGTACTTTGAAGGTGATGCAGATTAAGGTAAAACTACAGGGAAAATAAGATTAACATTCATTAAGGAAGAGAGCCATAAAATGTTAACAGGCCTTTTGGCCAGAAGATAATATAAATCACCTGAGATCCTTTGCATACAGAAAGATTTGCAGAAAGAAAGGCTGGTCTTGATAAGGGTCAGGGCTGCTGACCCTGCATAGCTTTGTATTATCCATTGATCTCTATGTACAACCAAAAGTATAAAAAGCTTTCCTGGAAAATAAAGGATGGACCAGTTTCTCGAATTAGTTTCTTGGAAATCTGGCTCCCCCCATATCAACTCTCTCTCTCTTTCTCCCTCTTCCTCCCTCTCCTTTTCAAGCTGATCCCTTGGAACATAAAGGCTCTCCATGTCTACTTATTTGCCCAGGCTTCTAAGACCCACATGACAGGGAGCCCAAGGCGGGGCACCCTCCACTATTCAAGTGGGTGCCTGTGGCCTAACATAGACGGTGCAAGTTTCTTGTCTTGAAACTTTATTAGCTTTCCTTGTAAACCAAGGAATATCAGTCTCTTTTCTCCACTAATTTTCCTACTACACTATTCTTTCCTAATCTCTCTTTATATCTCTAATTAAATAAGTCTCTCCTCGCCGACTCTGTCCCTGCTTCGAATTCCCTGGATCCACTGGGGCTGGACTCTGGCACTGAACTTTGTTTCAATATTTAAAGACACAAAGAGTCAGTCCTTGGGACTTCTCTGGCAGTCCAGTGGTTAAGACTTCACTTTCCAATGCAGGGAGTAGGGGTTCGATCCTTGGTTAGGGAGCTAAAATCTCATATGCCTCCTGGCCAAGAAATCAAAATGTAACATAGAAGCAACAAAGACTTTTAAAATGACCCACATCAAAAAAATCTTTTAAAAGAGTTAGTCTTAATATGAAAAATATATGTGTGTGTGTGTGAGTTGCTCAGTGGTGTCTGACTCTTTGCTACTATAGCCCAAATGGACTATAGCCCACCAGTCTCCTCTGCCCATGGAATTTTCCAGGCAAGGATACTGGAATGAGTTGCCATTTCCTTCTCCAGGGAATCTTTCTGACCCAGGGATGGGACCCAGGTCTCCTGTATTACAGGCAGATGCTTTACCTACTGAGCTACTAGGAAAGCCACCCCCCCACCCCCACCAAATATATACTATGTTACTATTGTGGGCAAAGTAACAGATTCAACAGCAGAGATAGTCAATAAGATTTAAAGTACTGTTTGAATTTCTACTTGATAAAAATAGTTTAATTTGCCCACAATCTGCTGGAATCTCCCTCATCCCAGGGGCTGAACTCTTGCCCTCCCTCTTCTATATGCTCCCGTAAGCACTGCTTACCCTCCTCTTTCATAGCATTTCTATGATATCCAAATAATATATTTTTCATGAAATGGAAAGATCCCATTTATTTTCTTTTACCTTTGTTCAATATAAAAGGCACATTAAATCTATACATTCCTTTATTAGAAATGGTCTTGATCATAAAAATCAACATGGTTATATTATTTTTCTGCCTGTTAGGCCTCCACTGGTATTTCTAGCCTGATATTTGCTCTATTTTCTGCTTTGGAAATCTATTATCACTCAACCTAAGTGGGTTACTAACCCAGTCATCTTCTAGACTTGCATTTAAGTGACCATTAGGACGTACTTTATGAAGTTTGAAGTGACCCTCTATTCCTTCTCATATAAAATATCTATAAGATAGCAGTGACAGTCAGATACCATTTCTAAGAAAAAGCTACTATATTTTCTGCAAGGTCATAATTGTACTATAGAATCCAAGGGCAATGTTTTCAGACTGAGTTCTATTTTTTCCCTGAGACATATAAAAGAGGATTGATAAGCCTATAATTCAGAACCCACTTACAGGCTTACAGGAAAATTATATATTTATAATGTTCCTGATGAAAGAACATAGGTCAAAGGCAAAAAGGAAACAAGGGTAAGAAAAGCACAAAGTTTAAAAAAATCTCTGAGTCTTTCAAGACTTGGAATGCATTTCTTGGAACACTAAAGTGCTCTTTTAAAAAATATGGAAGGCTTGTTCCATAGGTGAGTGTATGCTGTAACTGAGCATCATGATAAGCGATAAGTACTCCATGGGTGCTGAAAGGATTGGATTCAAGAACTAAATAAATTGATGAGATATACAAGCTAGATTTAAAAATGGTGTCACCACAATGTCCATCTTACTGGTCTTAATATGAGTGTCTAGCATTGAAGTTTTCCTGTAAAACTGTTGCTTTGGACACAGAGTTCTTTCTCTATGAATATCATTTCATCTTGCATACCAAACTCTAATCATTGGAAGTACAGCGACCTGAGTTCATTTCAGCTCTTTGGAAAACAAGAGTTCCCTCAAAGACTTTTATCATCTTTCTTCATTTCACCCATAACAACTTTAATATGAGAAAAAATAAACCATTAAGTGTAAACACAATTTACTATTGTCCATCCCCCTCACCTCAGTCCCCACCAACCCCATACATTTCCTCTTCTTCCTGTTTTACCTACCTCCAAACTGAAGGTGGTTAACCTTTCTCCTTGTCCAAACTAGTCCCTCGATCTTTACCCTCTGCTATATCCATTCCCAACCCTTTAGGGATCTTAGTCCATCAAGTGTCCTCTCTTGCTCCTGGATTTATCCTGTTCTAAGTGAACAGGAACTAAAAAGCCTCTTGATGCAAGTGAAAGAGGAGAGTGAAAAAGTTGGCTTAAAGCTCAACATTCAGAAAATGAAGATCATGGCATCCAGTCCCATCACTTCATGGGAAATAGATGGGAAACAGTGGAAACAGTGTCAGACTTTAATTTTGGGGGCTCCTAAATCACTGCAGATGGTGACTGCAGCCATGAATTTAAAAGACACTTACTCCTTGGAAGGAAAGTTATGACCAACCTAGATAGCTTATTCAAAAGCAGAGACATTACTTTGCCAACAAAGGTCTGTCTAGTCAAGGCTATGGTTTTTCCAGTAGTCATGTATGGATGTGAGAGTTGGACTGTGAAGAAAGCTGAGCACTGAAGAGTTGATGCTTTTGAACTATGGTGTTGGAGAAGACTCTTGAGAGTCCCTTGGACTGCAAGGAGATCCAACCAGTCCATTCTAAAGGAGATCAGTCCTGGGTGTTCTTTGGAAGGAATGATGCTAAAGCTGAAACTCTAGTACTTTGGCCACCTCATGTGAAGAGCTGACTCATTGAAAAAGACTCTAATGCTGGGAGGGATTGGGGGCAGGAGTAGAAGGGGATGACAGAGGATGAGATGGCTGGATGGCATCATCAACTGGATGGACATGAGTTTGAGTGAACTCCGGGAGTTGGTGATGGACAGGGAGGCCTGGCGTGCTGCGATTCATGAGGTCGCAAAGAGTTGGACACGACTGAGTGACTGAACTGAACTGAACTGAACTGAACTTTGCTTGAACTTTTCTTTGTGCTTTCAAAGGGCTCAAGTTTCTCTCATTCTAAAAAGAATTCTCTAACTGCAGTTATAGTCTTCATCAATACACTGAACTGTCTTCCTCATCTCCTTCTCATTGAAATTCTCAACAAAATGGTGTTTATCCATTGTCCCCACTTTACTTTTTATTTTCATATTATGTTGTCCAGTGTCCATCTCTTAAAAAATTAATCAATTGCTTCCTAATTACCCAACCTGTTGGCCACTTTTTACTCCTTTAAAAAACAATTAACAGTAAAGTCTTTGATTACCTTCTTAAAACATTCTACTCTTTTTTTTTGTTTGTTTTAACCTTGTATTTTTTGGTCATATTTAACTGGCAGTTTCTTTTTAGGCACTGCAAACTTTTGCTTTAGGAAGACAGAATTAGGTAAGCACTCTTCCAATCGCATTTGAAAACTACAATTTTGCATGAATGAATGACTGACATTTTTGAAGATGTGGAAATGAGATCCTTTGGGAAGAAGCAATTATTAGGCAGAATGAGATGTTCCGATAAAATAATTATATTTATTTCCCTGTGGGATGTCACCTGATGGATGCCAATTTCAACAAGTAGTTGAGCAATTGTCACCTGGATGTGAACTTTGACGGTTTGAACTATAGGAATTATCGTATCTACCGTCATTTAGTTATAGCTCCTGTTTTCCCACTAGAATTTGAAATGAGTTCTCTTTCCTAGGATAGAACCTGAAAAAGCATTTTAAGGGCTTTTTTTTGAGGTCTGATGGGACCAGAAAGCAATATTTCTTTGCTCACAACCCAAAAGCTCCATATTCCTCAGCTGAGATCATTCCATTAGATGCAGTTGCTTTCCTGAGCTCTTGCCTTCTGCAGGGAAAAACCAACTATAGTTTCTCTACTAGATTCATTCCTAATGCAAGGCTAAAAATAGCACTTTATTGCACACCACAAAGTTACTATTTTGACCTGCTCTGGAAATTAGGGATATATGCTTCCCTCATGACTCAGATGGAAAAGAATCTGCCTGCAATGCAGGAGAGCTTGGTTCGATCCCAGAGTCGGGAAGATTACCTAGAGAAGGGAATGACTACCCACTCCAGTATTCTCACCTGGACAGAGGAGCCTGGTGGGCTACAGTCCATGGGGTCTCAGAGAGTTGGACATGACTGAGCGACTAACATATTTATGCAAAAAAATGAGCTAGTCAGAAAGCCACAAAAGATGAAGGTCTACACCCTTGGTAGTTCTACAGCATAGCTGGTTTCAGGGTATAATGCTGTGATGTTTCCAGCTGGTGTGATTGCAAGCCAAAATCTCACTCATTTCTGTGGATCTTTACTGCCATCCATGCGTTACAAATGGGACACCCTGTACTGAAAATCACTAACATCAGGGAAAGTGCTAGCTGAAAATTTCTAGTAGTTTCATGCTTTGCAAACATCGGTATTTTTTGGTTGATCTCGTATTTGCACAAAAAGAGTTCATATTAATCTTAGTAGTCATATCCAGATTTCCCTGGTGGCTCAGATGGTAAAGCGTCTGCTTACAATGAGGGAGACCCGAGTTTGATCCCTGAGTCAGGAACATCCTCTGGAGAAGGCAATGGCAACCCACTCCAGTACTCTTGCCTGGAAAATACCATGGATAGAGGAGCATGGTAGGCTACAGCCCATGGGGGCACAAAGAGTCGGACACAACTGAGCAATTTCACTTCACAGTCACATCTAACCCATAAGACTGAGCTAATATCAGATGTCCCTTCACATGATGGTGTGCCGAGATAAATCCTTTCACTTATAAGGAAGTAAATAAGTGATAACATGTAAATAAAATGTTACATTTAATATATAAAGTGAAATATATTACAACATATGAAAATATACACTGAAATAAATGCTATATATGTATTTAATGTATATAATACACTTTCAATAATATACTTTCAAAAATTGAAACTATTGTTTTAAAAGGAAAACCAAATATCTGCCACATTTTTTCCCAAAGAAAGTACTGGGTTTCCAAGAAATTTATGCTCCAGCAGCCTTGTAATAATAAATTAAAATTTGAGAGTTAGAATGTGATTCAGAGATATCCAGAGCCTATAATTTATTCCCAAACAGAAGGAGTCAATATAAATCCTGTGAATTTCATTGTCTGCTGCCAGAAAACCTATTTAATTATGAGAAAGAAATGCTTAGAAACGTTGCCTCTTTAGGAATCACAGTCCTTATTTGGAACATGAAACCTTGTAAGCCTTTTTAAAATTACCCATCATAAGTATAACAGTGTTACATTAGTTCTGTATTAGGGGACTCTGCACTGGAGCAACCCCAGGGCTGCTTAGTCTGTTGGAAAGATGATTATGAAAACAGGTAAAGAAGGAATATTTGAAACAAACATTTCAAAAAAATTTAATGGCATGGTTGTACATATAAAGTTTTAACAAAATTGTATAATTTATATGAATAAATTTATGGGAGTAAAAATTATATATTAGAAGAATTAAGTAATATGCTCAGTTTCACATTGTCAGTAACAACCAAGGCCAGGGCTGGACACAGAACTTTCTGACTCCAAAGCCTTTAGAGGTAAAGATTATGTGGCAGTGGCTTGGGGAAAGTTTTGTCCTCTATAGGTTATCACATTATAAAGGTATTTGTTAACCAAGATGTATTAATAATTTTATTCACATCTTATTAACATTTGCTTTCTTGATTTATCATAAACTGTATGTTTTAAAGTATTGCTTGAGATTTTTTGGCCATTTTCTCCATTGCAATAACTTTTGCTTTATTATATAAAATATTTCATTTAGGTAAATATTTTATAAAAATTAATGCATTTCTTTGTCATATTTATAATGGCATAAGCCTGAAATTACTTTATTTAATAGCAATATGACAATTGATTTAAAATTTTTTATTTGGCATATATTATTAAAACTTTCATTTAAATAATTTAAAAAAAAAGATGATTATGAGAGTACATTGAGGTTTCCTAACATTCTAAGAGATTTTGGTTACTGGACCTGTTTTCAGTTTAGTTTTTTTTTTTTTTTTTTCACTTGAGTTGACTTGGTGTGACAATCATATTATGAATTGCATCCAGCTGTTCAAATATTAATAGACAATGGATTAAAGGTTTTTTTTTTCTGTTTTTTTTTCTTTTTTGCATTTTTACAGCAAAGATATGACTTCTAAATATTAGCCTACCATAATATGCCAATGCCATTCAATTAAAATGATGGTATGAGTACAAAGTTAACTTATGTTTTTCTGACACAACTCTCCCAGGTATATTCCAGAAGACCAAGAAGTTTCCAAACTCCACCCAATTTTAGGAAATCACAGGAAAGCACAAGTGTGAGCCTACTTTTATCTGACATTATCTGATGTGTTTGTTTGCTGACTTCCATAACAAAAAATATTTTCTGTAGGTTTAAATCTGTACTTATTGAAAGTGAAAGTTGCTCAGTTGTGTCCAGCTCTTTGCAGCCTCATTGACTACACAGTCCTTGGAATTCTCCAGGCCAGAATACTGGAGTGGGTAGCTGTTCCCTTCTTCAGGGAATCTTCCCAACCCAGGGATCAAACCCAGGTCACCCATGTTGCAGGTGGATTTCTTTACCAGCTGAGCCACCAGGGAAGCCCAAGAATACTGGAGTGGGTAGCCTATCCCTGCTCCAGTGGATCTTCCTGACCTAGGAATCAAACCATGGTCTCCTGCATTGTATAGGGATTCTTTATCAACTGAGCTATCAGGGAAGCCCCTGTACTTAGTATGTATCATAATTAGGATGTATTCAGTCCTAAGTCACACAACATGTCTTAAACCAGAACTTCTCAACCATCATGCAACAGTGTGTTATGAGTGGTTGGCAGGTGGCTGAGATGTAATCTTTCGCCCTGCTTCAGGATGGGCAGCCTGAAGCAAATGAAATTCCTGAACAACTTGTCTTTTGTGAGGATTACCTGTTTACAGATATGTTCAGTTCAGTTCAGTTGCTCAGTCATATCCAACTCTTTGTACCCCATGGACTGCAGCACGTCAGGCTTCCCTGTCCATCACCAACTCCCAGAGCTTGCTCAAACTCATGTCCATCGAGTTGGTAACATCATCCAACCATCCCATCCCCTGTCATCCCCTTCTCCTCCTGCCATCAATCTTTCCAAACATCAGAGTCTTTTCAAATGAGTCAGTTCTTCGCATCAGGTGGCCAAAGTATTGGAGCTTCAGCTTCAGCATCAGTCCTTCCAATGAATATTCAGGACTGATTTCCTCAGGACTGGTTGGATCTCCTTGCAGTTTAAGTGACTCTCAGGAGTCTTCTCCAACACCACAGTTCAAAAACATCAATTTTTCGGAGCTCAGCTTTCTTTATAGTCCAACTCTCACATCCATACATGACTGCTGGAAAAACCATAGCTTTGACTAGACAGACCTTTGTTGGCAAAGTAATGTCTCTGCTTTTTAATATGCTGTCTAGGTTGATCATAAATATGTAAACAAATACAAATATGATTTCATATGTTGCCATGATGTGTAAAGATTGAAAAGCACTGGCTCAAAAACAGATCTTTTAATTTTCACTAAAGTAAGACATTTGAAGGTAGGCATTCCAAGGTTGGTTCCAAAATTACTTCTATGGTTCAATAGTGTCATCAAACACTCAATCTCATTTCTTTCTTTCACCTCACCTTCTCACTCAGCATGTTAACACTTATCTTCTGGCTTATCACTCCACATGGTTGCAAGAGCTGACAAAGCTCGGGAATTCGCATTCTTAAATAAAAATATCCAAAGCAAGAAAGAGAAAGGGGATCAAAAGCAATCTTTTTTGTCATGCGGGAAAGAAATTCACCTTTCCCTAAAGGGTTCTACTACAGTTTCCTTTACATCTTTAATTTGTATTGACCAGAGGTTACTTTTGTATGGATATTGACAAAGCCATTACCATGAATGGCTCGGACAATTATGATTCATTCATGGAGTAGGCATAGAATAAACCAGGTGTGCAGTTAGTAAGAAATGCAGAATGACTGTTATGTATGCAACGATATCTCAGTGGGAGATTAATCAGAAGAAAGGAAACAATGTGGCTTATAATTTTGAGTCATAACCCCTTTCAAGCTAAAGGGAATATGCAATTTCTTAGGTCTAATTGGCCTTTTCTCTAACCTTTAAACTACCTGTTTCAATTATTTTACAGCAAATTTAGGATTTTAATTAATTATAAATAAAGTCCTAATAGTGTGAGGATACAATGCAACCTCAGATATGCAGATGACACCACCCTTATGGCAGAAAGTGTAGAGGAACTAAGGAGCTTCTTTATGAAAGTTAAAGAGAGGAGTGAAAAAGTTGGCTTAAAACTCAACAGTCAAAAAACTAAGATTATGGCATCCAGTCCCATCACTTCATGGCAAACAGATAGGGAAACAATGGAAACCATGGTAGACTTTACTTTTTTGGGTGCCAAAATCGCTGCAGATGGTGACTGCAGCCATGAAATTAAAAGACGCTTGCTCCTTGGAAGAAAAGCTATTACAAACCTAGACAGCATATTAAAAAGAAGAGACACTACCTTGCCAACAACGGTCTGTCTAGTCAAAGCTATGGTTTTTCCAGTAGTGATGTGTGGATGTGAGAGTTGGATTATAAAGAAAGCTGAGCACTGAAGAACAGATGCTTTTGAACTGTGGTGTTGAAGAAAACTCTTGAGAGTCCCTTGGACTCTCAACCAGTCCATCCTAAAGGAAATCAGTCCTGAATATTCATTGGAAGGACTGACGTTGAAGCTGAAGTTCCAATAATTTGGCCACCTGATGTGAAGAACTGACTCATTGGAAAAGACGCTGATGCTGGGAAAGATTGAAGGCAAGAGCAGAAGGGGACGACAGAGGATGAGATGGTTGAATGGTACCACTGACTTGATGGACATGAGTTTGAGCAAGCTACGAAAATTGGTGATGGACAGGGCAGCCTGGCGTGCTGCAGTCCACAGGGTCTCAAAGAGTCGGACATGACTGAGTGACTGAATTGAACTGATCTGAACTTAATGTTCTATAATTGTAATTGCAGCAATATTTACAAAAATATTGGCAAAACAGATATCTGATAAAGCATTTGTGTCTGAAATATACAAGTTTACTTAAAGGTCAACAATAAGGTAAACAACTCAATTTTTTTAATGGGCAAAGGTTCTGGAAACCCATTTAACCAAAAAAATTATATGAATGACAAATGAACACATGAAAAGATGCTCATATTATTTTTCATCAGGGACTCTAAAACAATGAAATAATGCTATTCAACCATTAAACTAGCAAAATTTCTAACAATTGAAAATGGAAGCAGCCAGTGATGGTATGGAAAGCAGAAACTCTTATTCTGCTATTGGGATTGAAAAATGGTTAAAAAAAAAACAAACTATGGAAAACAGTTTGGAAATGTCTTAAAAATCTAAATATAGTCCAAAACCCAACAACCATGATTCTGGGTACTTAACCAACCAATTTGAAAACTTATATCCACGCAAAAATCTGTATGCAAACTTATGTAGCACTTTCACTTTTAATCACCAAATATTGGAAGCAATCAAGATGTCTTTTAGTAAGGTAATGGATCAACACACTGTGCTACATCCATATAATGAAATTCTTTTCAATAATACAAATGAATGAACCACCAAGCCACATAGAAAATATGAATTCATTTTAAATGCATATTGTGCTAAGTCACTTCAGTCATGTCCAACTCATTGCAGTCCCATGGACCATAGCCCGCCAGGCTCCTGGATTCTCCAGGTAAGAACACTGGAGTGAGTTGCCACTTCCTCCTCCAGGGAATCTTCCCCACCCAGGGACAGAACCCGCATCTCTTATGTCTCCTCCATTGCAGGCAAGTTCTTTACCACTGCTGCTGCTGCTGCTAAGTCACTTCAGTCGTGTCTGACTCTGTGCGACCCCACAGATGGCAGCCCACCAGGCTCCACCATCCCTGGGATTCTCCAGGCAAGAGCACTGGAGTGGGTTGCCATTTCCTTCTCCAATGCGTGAAAGTGAAATGTGAAAGTGAAGTCGCTCAGTCGTGTCCGATTCTTCCTACCAGGCTCCTCCATCCATGGGATTTTCTTTACTACTAGCAAAGTGAAATAATTCAGCCTGAAAGGTATAGAGATAATCAACCAATTAGTGGTTGCCAGGGAATACCAGACCATCTAACCTGCCTCTTGAGAAATCTGTATGCAGGTCAGGAAGCAACAGTTAGAACTGGACATGGAACAACAGACTGGTTCCAAATAGGAAAAGGAGTACATCAAGGCTGTATATTGTTACTCTGTTTATTCAACTTCTATGCGGAGTACATCATGAGAAACGCTGGACTGGAAGAAACACAAGCTGAAATCAAGATTGCCGGGAGAAATATCAATAACCTCAGATGTGCAGATGACACCACCCTTATGGCAGAAAGTGAAGAGGAGCTAAAAAACCTCTTAATGAAAGTGAAAGAGTAGAGTGAAAAAGTTGGCTTAAAGCTCAACATTCAGAAAATAAGATCATGGCATCTGGTCCCATCACTTCATGGGAAATAGATGGGGAACAGTGGAAACAGTGTCAGACTTTATTTTGGGGGACTCCAAAATCACTGCAGATGGCGACTGCAGCCATTAAATTAAAAGACGCTTACTCCTTGGAAGGAAAGTTATGACCACCCTAGATAGTATATTCAAAACTGGAGACATTACTTTGCTGACTAAGGTCAGTCTAGTCAAGGCTACGGTTTTTCCAGTGGTCATGTATGGATGTGAGAGTTGGACTGTGAAGAAGGCTGAGCACTGAAGAATTGATGCTTTTGAACTGTGGTGTTGGAGAAGACTTTTGAGTCCCTTGGACTGCAAGGAGATCCAACCAATCCATTCTGAAGGAGATCAACCCTGGGATTTCTTTGGAAGGAATGATGCTGAAGCTGAAACTCCAGTACTTTGGCCACCTCATGAGAAGCGTTGACTCATTGGAAAAGACTCTGATGCTGGGAGGGATTGGGGGCAGGAGGAGAAGGGGACGACAGAGGATGAGATGGCTGGATTGCATCACGGACTCGATGGACGTGAGTCTGTGTGAACTCCGGGAGATGGTGATGAACAGGGAGGCCTGGCATGCTGCGATTCATGGGGTCGCAAAGAGTTGGACATGACTGAGCGACTAAACTAAACTGAACTGAACTGAGTGGTTAGGAGAGATGATAGAGTTAAAGAGAAGCATATAGTATTTTTATTTTTTCTTGGTGAAACTATTCTGTATAGAAGACAGCTCAGTGGTAAAGAATCCACCTGCCAGTGCAGGGGATGCATGTTCAATCCCTGGGTCAAGAAGATCCCTTGAAGAAAGAAATGGCAACCCACTGCAGTATTCTTGCCTGGAAAATTCCATAGACAGAGAAGCCTGGTGGACTACTGTCCATAGGGTGGTGAAGAGTTGGACACCACTTGATGACTGAGAAAAGTGTAATGGTGGGAAATGACACTATGCCTTTTTCAAAACCTATATAACTTTACAACACCAAGTGTGACTAATGCTCCACAACACATGTAAAAAGGGAAATATGAATTAAAATAACAGTGAGACATCACCATGTAACTATTAGCATGGCCAAAATTGAGACACACAACACCAAATGCTGCTGAGGATATGGAGAAATAAGCACTCTCTTACGTTACTGATGGGGAAGGAAACTGGTAGTCACTTGAGAAGATAATTTGGCAGTTTCTTACAAAACTAAACTATTTCTAACCATATGCATTAGCAACCACACTCCCTTAATATCTATCCAAAGAATTTGAAAACTTGCACCCATGTGCTGCTGCTGCTGCTAAGGTGCTTCAGTTGTGTCCGACTCTGTGCGACCCCATAGACGGCAGCCCACCAGGCTCCACCGTCCCTGGGATTCTACAGGCAAGAACACTGGAGTGGGTTGCCATTTCCTTCTCCAATGCATGAAAGAGAAAAGTGAAAGTGAAGTCACTCAGTCATGTCTGACTCTTAGCGACCCCATGGACTGCAGCCTACCAGGCTCCTCCGTCCATGGAATTTTCCAGGCAAGAGTACTGGAGTGGTGTGCCATTGCCTTCTCCTTGCACCCATGTAAAATCCTGCAAATGGATGTTTTTACAGAAGCTTTATTCATAATTGCACAAACTTGGAAGATGCCAAAATGTTCCTTTCTTCAGGTGAATGGATAAATAAACTGTAGTATATCCAGGAAATGGAATACTATTCAGCACTAAAAGAAATGAGATATCAAGCTATGAAAAGACATGGAGGAAACTTAAATGCATATTACTAAGTGAAAGAAGCCAACCTGAAAGTACTATGTACTTTATGATTCTAAATCTATGACATTCTAAAAAAGGTAAGACTGTGGAGATGGTAAAAATAATCAGTCAATGGTTGCCAAGGGTTGAGAGGTGGGATGAATAGGTGGAGAAGAGATAAATTTAAGGCAATGAAGTTTCTCTGTATGGTACTAAATGATGTATTATATATTTGCTATGCCATTATATATTTAGTCTAATGTACAACACAAACAGTAAATTATAACCTACAAACCACAGGTGAGTATGATATGTCAATACAAATCCATTGATTCTAATAAACTTACCATTCTGATGTAGGATTTTGATACTAGTGAAGGCTGTGCATGTTCCAGGGGTAAGGGGTATACGGGCAATCTATGTAGCTTCTGCTCAGTCTTGCCATGAACCTAAAACTACTCTTAAAAATTTGTCTGATATGTTTTTGAAGAGTGAACTTCAGTATATGTAAATTTTAAAAAATCACTCAGGAGATCAGGAAGTCCCATGACATAATGAAGACTGTGACAAAAAGAATCTAACAAATGTATTAAATATAACAAACGTATGAAATAATCTCACTAAAGTTGGACAAAAAGGGACTGTCTTAGATAACCTTGGAAATGGGTGGAGATTGCAAGACTAAAGACAAAAGGCACTGTACATAAGAACTATATGCCAATTGATAAAGCTCTTTTTTTTTTAATAGCAGTACAACTTAACAATTCTGAAAGAATTATATACATACTAGAATTAAGCAATTAAGTATATGTGTGACAGAAAGTGGGTGCTGGGTTCTCACTATTGGACTGAGAGGTTACAGACAGGCAAGAGGAGAAGGCTAGAATGATCCCTGTGACACTATATTAGAATTTGAGGCATTAAAATGAACTCATATTTACCTTGATTGAAGATTCAGCTCAGTACATACAGAAATATTTAAAGGTGCACAATAGAATATTAGATGAAAAAAGAATGATATCATGCCATTTGCAGGAACATGGATGAACCTAGAGATTGTTATATTAAGTGAAGATTGAGAAAGACAAATATCCTGTGATATCACTTCCATGTGGAATCTAAAAAACTGATAAAAAACAGACTTATTTACAAAACAGAAATAGACCCACAAACATAGAAAACAAAATTGTGGTTACCAAAGGGGAAAAGGGAGAAGGGATAAATTAAGAGTTCAGGATTAAAATATATACAACTATAAATAAAATAGATAACCAAAAAGGACTTACTGTATAGCACAAGGAACTATATATCTTGTAAAAACCTATAATGGAAGAGAATTTGAAAGAAATATACTTATGTATATTATCCATACATGTGTAAAATTGAATCACTTTTATATATATCTGAAATTATCACGACATTGTAAATCAACTCTATTTCAATAATTATTTTAAAAATATTAAAAAACAATCAGCCACTTCACAAAGAAAAAAATTAAAAGTATGTGTATATACACAGTTTAGCACACACCCATATATGTTCTTTCTTTGCCAACTGAGAGGGTCCAGAAGCAATAACACCCCAGGAACAACAAACAAACCTGGTGCCCAGATCTGGGTTTCTAATACCATTATCCAGTAAATGAACTATGACTTCTTAGAGAAAGGGATGATTCTGTTGCTAAGACTGGGAGTATACTGGGTGAGTCTGGACCATTTGTAAGTGCCAAAAGTAAAGAAATGCCCAGACACAAATAACCACAATGTTAGGAGTTTGTCAAATGGATATAGGAATCAACTGAAAGTTGCCAATGGCCAAAACCACAACAATTTGAGCTACAGAGAAAATAGCATTGCATTATAACCCAAGTATAAAGTATTTGAATTCACAGTATATTAAATCAATTAATAGTGGTTAAACCAATAAATAGATGGCAAAAAGTCTTCTCCAGTGCAGAAGATTCTGCATAATTATGTAGGTGCCCCTACCCAAGGAGATGGAATGCAGCCCCCTAAAGTATGGGCTGCTCACAGGGACTTCCTTCCAAGGAAGACAGTATGGAAATGGGGAGAAAAGAGTGGAGAAGCCTGACAAACACCAGGTGACTATGAATAACATCCACATGATAAGTCACATTGATAACGTGTACCATTGATGTGACGTGATGAGAATGGTACTTTATCTCTGTGGACTTCATTTCCAGAACCAATGGCCTCAGTTTAATCATGAGGAAAGCATCAGTCAAATATCAACTGTGGGATGGTCTACAAAACACCTTGTACTCCTCAAAGCTGCCAAGGTCATCAAAGAAAATGAATGTCTGAGAGCTATGACAGTAGAGAGAGATATAAGGAGACATGATGACTAAATGTAATGTGACTCCTGGAGGAGACCCTAGAGGGGAAAAGAGAGGAGGTACAAATTGAGGAGATGGGAATAAACTATAGACTTTAATTAATAATAGCGTATCATTAACTGTGACAAAGTAAATGCAAGAGACACTGGTTTGATACCTGGGTCAAAAAGATCTCCTGGAGAAGGAAATGACAACCCACTCCAGTATTCTTGCCTGAAAAATTCCATGGACAGAGGAGCCTGGCAGGATAGTCCATCGGGTCACAAAAAGCTCAGACGTGACTTAGCAACTAAACCGCCACCACCATACTAATAGAAGATGTTGACAGGGGAGACTCCTTGTACTATTTTTACAATTTCTCTACAAACCAAAAACTACTCCAAAAATTTCAAAGTTTTTATATTAAAAAATGGGAGGAGCTGGTGTTGCTACTCTGAAACACTCCCCAATCAGATGAACAAATATAAGCAGATAGCCTAGTGTAGTGAATAACACCATTATTCCAGACCTGAGTTCATGTTTGCCCAAGCTTGCTATGGGCATGACACGAAAACAAATCCTCTAGTCCCCTAGGACCTTGATGTTTTCTCCTATAAATTATGGAAATTTGATAAATGAGATAACAGGGATCTTCCAAAATAATTCTATAGACAAGCAAAATATCTAATCAAAATTAGTAAGAATGTCAATGGATTGATTCTATCATATCACACATAATTTGGGAAGTACTTACTGGCTTCTTCCACTAATAAAATAAGAGTTTTACTTCTATTTGATAAAACCTGTTTTTGAGATTTGAATAGTAAGTTATACTGGAACATAAAGAAGAAACAACCCTATTCCATCTTAGTAGTAGCATCTTCTTGAAAACTGTACTTTTCTCTTGAAAGCATACAAGGGAGGGGTAAAAAGCATACTTTATACCTATTATATTGTTCACATATTCTCAAATAATATTGCATTTTGTACAATATCACTTTCAGCTCCATAAAATGTACTGCATTGAGACTGTAATTAAGACACGAGACCTGAGAGCTAACTGCATCATGAGTTTTCAGAACAAATAAAAGACTAGGTCTGGCTTTTTCTTTCAAAAAGGATCCTGATGGAATAGACTGAATGAAAATCATGACTTGCCTCTTCTTGGTGGCCTATTCTTCTCCCAGGATGACTGCAGGACCACATAAGAGGCAAAAAGTGGAGGGAAGTAGCACCAGCAGCCAAGAACTGGAGTCAAGACAGTTCAGTTCAGTTCAGTTCAGTCGCTCAGTCGTGTCTGACTCTTTACAAACCCATGAACTGCAGCACGCATGCCAGGCCTCCCTGTCCATCACCAACTCCCGGAGTTCACCCAAACTCATGTTCATTGAATTGGTGATGCCATTCAACCATCTCATCTTCTGTTGTCCCCTTCTCCTCCTGCCCTCAATCTTTCCCAGCATTAGGGTCTTTTCAAATGAGTTAGCTCTTTCATCAGGTGGCCAAAGTATTGGAATTTCAGCTTCAGCATGAGTACTTCCAATGAACAAACAGGACTGATCTCCTTTAGGATGGACTGGTTGGATCTCCTTGCAGTTCACGGGACTCTCAAGAGTCTTCTCCAACACCACAGTTCAAAAGCATCAATTCTTTGGGGTGAAGCTTTCTTTATAGACCAACTCTCAACACTCATGACTACTGGAAAACCATAGCCTTGACTATACGTACCTTTGCGGACAAAGTAATGTCTTTGCTTTTTAATATGCTGTCTAGGTCAGTCATAACTTTTCTTCCAAGGAGTAAGCATCTTTTAATTTCGTGGCTGCAATCAACATCTGCAGTGATTTTGGAGCCCCCCAAAATAAAGTCAGCCACTGTTTCTACTCTTTCCCCATCTATTTCCCATGAAGTGATGGGACCAGATGCCATGATCTCGGTTTTCTGACTGATGAGCTTTAAACCAACTTTTTCACTCTCCTCTTTCACTTTCATCAAGAGGTTTTTTAGTTCCTCTTCACTTTCTGCTATAAAGATGATGTCATCTGCATATCTGAGGTTATTGATATTTCTCCCAGCAATCTTGATTCCAGCTTGTGATTCTTCCAGCCCAGCATTTCTCATGATGTACTCTGCATAGAGGTTAAATAAGCAGGGTGACAATATACAGCCTTGACATACTCATTCTCCTATTTGGAAACATTTTGCTGTTCCATGTCCAGTTCTAACTGTTGCTTCCTGACCTGCATACAGGTTTCACAAGAGGCAAGTCAGGTGGTCTGGTATTCCCATCTCTTTCAGAATTTTCCACAGTTTGATTGTGATCCACACAGTCAAAGGCTTTGGCATAGTCAATAAAGCAGAAATAAATGTTTTTCTGGAACTCTTGCTTTTTCAATGATCCAGGAGATGTTGGTAATTTGATCTCTGGATCCTTTGCCTTTTCTAAATTCAGCTTGAACGTCTGGAAGTTCATGGTACATGTATTGCTGAAGCCTGGCTTGAAGAATGTGAGCATTACTTTACTAGTGTGTGAGATGAGTGTAATTGTGCAGTAGTTTGAGCATTATTTGGCATTGCCTTTCTTTGGGATTGGAATGAAAACTGCCCTTTTTCAGTCCTGTGGCCACTGCTGAGTGTTCCAAATTTGCTGGCATATTGAGTGCAGCATTTTCACAGCATCATCTTGTAGGATTTGAAATAGCTCAACTGGAATTCCATCACCTCCACTAGCTTTGTTCATAGTGATGGTTCCTAAGGCCCACTTGACTTTGTATGCCAAGATGTCTGGCTCTAGCTGAGTGATCTGGCCTGATTATCTGGGTTGTGAAGATCTTTTTTTGTACAGTTCTTCTGTGCATTCTTGCCACCTCTTCTTAATATCTTCTGCTTCTGTTAGGTCCATTCCATTTCTGTCCTTTATCGAGCCCATCTTTGCATGAAATGTTCCCTTGGTGTTTCTAATTTTCTTGAAGAGATCTGTAGTCTTTCCAATTCTGTTGTTTTCCTCTATTTCTTTGCATTGATCGCAATGCAGTAAATGGATGGAACTCAAAAATGTTTTGGATTTGCACCATTTTCTTGAATAGCAAGAGCTACAGATGGGATGCTGTCTGTTCAGGGCTGGCTGAGCTAAACCCTGACCCCTATACTGTGCAGCAAGGTTAATACAGCAGGCGTGGAGAGGCCACGGCCCACCTGAAGGGCAGAAGAAATAGTCCAGGAGCAATTGTTTCCATATGCATTGCCAGAACTGAGACAGGAGTGCTTTGGAGCCGGCAGGAAAGGGAAGCAATTTATCCCCTTTCACAACCTTCAGAAAGCTTCCTGGGGAGTTCATGACCTTGGTCTATCAAATACCTTTTTTGGCATTGCTTCTTGCAAGGGAGGCCAGAAGCAAACTTGAGTTAAAGAACTTTCATTTTGAATTTTACTATATAAACCTTGTTTAGAAGCACAGCTTATAAACCAGTTTCTTTGTCCACAGGTTTAACAACATCTGTGGTTAATTATTGCCTAATAATATTATTAGGCAATGCATATTAATGTCAAAGAGTGAAGTGTATATAGTTATTCCATTTGCTTAATCACAAGCGCCCACTGTATTATTTAATTCATGAATCAGCAGGTAAAAATGAGGCATTCCTTCATTTCTTCCATTAATTCCATGAGAATATCCCACCAATGTCATAACACACAGAGGAGCATTCATTTCCTGACTTTTCTTTATACTCTTTCCCTAGACACAGGTTCATATCATTCCACTCTCTACAAACATAGAGAAGGAAAATATATAATTCCAATTAATTATATATGTATATAAAGTTCTCACAATATAGTCATAAATGTACACTGAAAAATAATAAGGTAACTGTAGCCATGTATGTGCCATTGCCATCTGACACTCTTTCCCATCCTCAATTACATTGACTTTTGATGGTCATTTGGGAAATTTATTTTCAGTGGTGCCTGAAGCCAACAATTAGTTGTGTTAAATTGTGTGCTTTAAATACATAGCTCTTCTCCTCACCTCTCAGGCTGCAATCAAGGGTTCTGGCCATTCCCTGGTTTCATGGGCATAGCACAGGAGCAAAGGATAACATGACAATTTCCATTTCTGGAGGACATGGCAATATACCATCTTGCAAATATAACTAGAATGCACCTCTCAACAGCCCAGAGTACAAATAATTGACTACTACATAATAATAAATTATAGTGTTGAGGTGAAGAAAGATATTTGATTTGGTATAAATGCAATTAAAATTGTGACTTGGTTGTTTCTAAGACTAAATGCATATGTTGTAGGGAACGCAAACAAACCAGTGGCTTTGTTGCTTCTACTGCAGCTTGAGAGTAGACTAACCAATGTCACATTTAATACAAGAAAGGACATTTTCATAATTTTATATATATTAAGATGCATATGTATGTATGTGTATATACATACACACATAAACATCTTATATTGCTGCTGGTGTTCAGTCACTCAGTTGTGTCCAACTCTTTGCAACCCCATGGACAGCAGCACATCAGGCTTCCCTGTCCTTCATCATCTCCCAGAGTTTGCTCAAACTCATGTCCATTGAGTCAGTGATGCCATCCAACCATCTCAGCCTCTGTCAATCCCTTCTCCTCCTGCCTTCAATCTTTCCCAGCATCAGGGGCTTTTCCAATGAGTCAGCTCTTCGCATCAGGTGGCCAAAGTATTGCAGTTTGAGCTTCAGCATCAGTCCTTCCGATGAATATTCAGCACTGATTTCCTTTAGGATGGACTGGTTGGATCTCCTTGTAGTCCAAGGGACTCTCAAAAGTCTTCTCCAGCACCACAGTTTGAAAGCTTCAATTCTTTGGTGCTCAGTTTTCCTTATAGTCCAATTCTCACATCCATACATGAGTACTGGAAAAACCATAGTTTTGAGTAGATGAACCTTTGTCAGTAAAGTAATGTTTCTATTTTTGAAGATGCTGTCTAGGTTTGTCATAGCTTTTCTCCAAGGAACAAGTGACTTAATTTCATGGCTGCAGTCACCATCTGCAGTGATTTTGGAGCCCAAGAAAATAGTCTGTCACTATTTCCATTGTTTCCCCACCTATTTGCCATGAAGTGATGGGACTGAATGCCTTGATCTTAGTTTTTTGAATGTTGAGTTTTAAGCCAGCTTTTTCACTCTACTCTTTCATCTTCATCAAGAGGCGCCTTAGTTCCTCTTTGGTTACTGCCATAAGGGTGGTGTCATCTGCATAGCTGAGGTTATTGATATTTCTCCCAGCAGTCTTGATTCCAGCTTATATATATACACAAATATAAGCATTTTCGGGCTTCCCAGGTGGTGT
Organism: Ovis aries; assembly: GCF_016772045.2. NCBI lineage: Eukaryota > Metazoa > Chordata > Mammalia > Artiodactyla > Bovidae > Ovis > Ovis aries. The sequence goes on from NC_056063.1 coordinate 50,286,659, forward strand.
TAGCGGTAAAGAACCCCCCTGCAAATGCAAGTAAATGTAAGAGACCCAGGTTCCATCCTTGGGTCAGGAAGAATCCCTGGAGGAGGGCATAGCAACCCACTCCAGCATTCTTGCCTGGAGAATCCCACAGACAGAGGAGCCTGACAGGCTGTAGTTGATAGGGCCACAAAGAGTTGGACACAACTGAATCAGCTTAGCACACACATATGCATTTTCACCATATATATGTTGGAGATTTAAAAGCTACCATCTTATTGTGGCACAAACATCTTTAAGTAGATGTTACTCAGTTTCCATTAAAATTATTCTTTAGATATTAACTGGAAAGAGCCATAAGCTTCAGCCATGCATTACACAAATACCTCAGAAGAAAAAGTTATCATGAGGGAGAGAATAATAATAAAATAAAAATTATAAAAAAGGTGAAACCGCCCCCCCTCGAAACTATAATATTCTAAAGAGCAGTACACAGTATTCCAGTGCATTGTATACAGTAAATGTCTTCCTTTGAACAGGTTACTGGAATGAATCCTAGAGGAGCAAGTCATCTCTAGGGAGAATAGGAACCTGAGATGTTTTCTGCCAATATCTGGGGAAGTATTCTTTCAGGAGGCTGCGGGTTTGCTACTGAGCTTCTCTTTATTCCTGGGGTTTAGACAGTAGATGTAACCAGGTGTAGTATTCCACAGTCTTCAATAAAGGAAAGCCTAAGTCTTTGAATATATTTTAAACAGGATGTTACTTTCCTAGATTGAGCATGTCATGTACAGTGAGAGGTACATTGTTCTTTCCTGTAAATAGACTTACACAACAGGGCTGCTGAGAAAAGAGGTAATAAGGCCTGACAACTGAAGAATTGCATTGCCTTTAGTTACAACATGTTTAGAGTTTTCAGTGTGTTGGTTCTATAGAAGGTCAAACTCATGTCTAAGAACTGGATTGTCATTATGATGATAGCAACAACCTGATTCTGCTGGAATGGTTCCCAAAGAAAATTGTTAGTTACCACCATTTGGGGAGCTTACTAAGTCCTAATAATGAAAGTACAAATTAAAAAGTAATGATACAAGATAATATTAAGAGGTGACTGTAGGTCAGATGTGTTGTTACTTGGTTGAGAGATGCCTTAACCACTTCATCGGCTCTCAGGAGAGCCAATCCAGGCGCTATGGTTTCATTAAGTATTTTAATATTCATCTCTCTCCCTAAATGTGTCATTATATGATGCTGAAACTAGGTAAAGGCACTTTCTACTACTAAACAAATCCAGAAATCTAGATTCCTATGAACTAAATAAGCTGAATGGTCATGCTGTGCCTTTAGAGATTTCCTAAATGACTATAAGCATTGAATTTATCATAAATATGTTATGATTCATTTCTTGAAAAAGAAAAAAAAATCCAGTTCATTTATTAATGTGCCAGCTAGCTAATACATAGATGCAACCATTATGCAAAATCACTTCAATGATTTGAAATATATATTTAGAAAAAAATAAACTTGTCTCTGGGTTCCATTTCAAATCAGTTGTCATGATTTAAATATAAATAACTAGGGGCAATGTTATTGATGAACAAACAGTATAATAAATTGTATAATGTATTTTTTAAAGTGAAAATTCACAGAAAACAATTTCAAAAGCTTCTTTTCTTCATACTTGGCATTTGAGTAAGGTTTCCTTTTGTCTGGATCATGTTAATAATTTCTTAGTCTTTATTCTAGTCATATTCATAACTATGTTGATCAGGGCATTTTCACTAGTCAATCTCATAAACAAAAAAATAGATGTAATTGTTCAAAAATACAGACAATGAGGCAGGACTGGGTACTCAAGTGTGCTGTCAGCAAGTCTTAGAACATAACTAACTCTCTCTCTCAGTCTTCATTTCTGTCACATACACACACACACACACACACACACACACACACACAGAGTTCTATTTATCTTTTACTGACATTAAATGACATTATCCTTAGGTAAAGTTTTCAGGTTGGCCAGGTTAGGCTAATAAATTGTGTTTCCTAGAACAAGTTCTAGATATTATTAACAAAGTGACTGTTGTTGTTTATTTGCTAAATCATGTCCAACTCTTTTGCAACCCCATGGACTGGAGCCCACCAGGCTCCTCTGTCCATGGGATTTCTCAGATAAGAATACTGGAATGGGTTACCATTTCCTTCTTGAGGGACCTTCCTGACCCTGGGATCAAACTTACGTCTCCTGCATTGCAGATAGATTCTTTATTGCTGAGTCACTGGGGAAGCCTGATGAGTGGTTACAGATAAACAAATTTAGGATATTTTGGTTTAATCAAAGTTAACTGTCTCCTTTACCACAGGCTTCTCCGAGCCTTTAATACAATGATGTGTTTATGACTCTCCAAGAAAGGTAGAAATCATACCTGTCAGCTATTGCCAAAATTAACTACCCCCAGAATCTGCTTTTCCCTCTTACTTAGTCTAATCTCCAAGCAGTAGGTGACAAGGAAATAAACCAGAAAGCACAGGATAAGCCATCTCCTTTTATATAAGCCCATTTTCCTGGTTGCTTGGCTTGATCTTTGAGGGCAGTCATTTGGTTTGAGGGGCTTCCCAGGTGTCTCAGTGGTAAAGAATCCTCTTGCCAATGCAGGAGATAGAAGAGACATGCAGGGACTGAACCCATGTCTCTTGCATTGGGAAGATACTCTGGAAGAGGAAATGACAATTCACTCCAGCATTCTCACATGGAAAATTCCATGGACAGAGGAGCTTGGTGGGCTACAGTCCAGAGGGGTCACAAAGAGTCAGACACGCCTGAGCGACTAAGCACGCACACACACATATGTTGAAACGGCTTAACCATCTGAGCCCTGATGGGGAGCTCTCACCTCCACCACTCCTTTCAGATACAGGCCTCCAGACCCTCCAGGCTTATTTCCTTTTAAGACCTGTTGGAAGAACATGGGGTAGGAGAAGGGAAGGTAGAGGTGAGGAAGGATGTCTGAAGATTAGCAGCTCACCTGCTTGACCTCACTAATGAAGAGCAACCATTTGATATGAACTAGTTCTCTGGCCATGTTCTGCTCACTATGCTAGATTTAGCTCTCAGTAAATTTAAAAATAGAAAATGTATTACCATACATATATTTAGTTCATTGTCTAGCATGTATAGTAAAGCTTGTGTCTGTCTCTAAAGGAAAATTTCCTAATAATATTTTGTAGGGAAAACCCCAGAATACAAAATGACATTTCAACTCTCCTCCTCACTCAAATTAGATAAATCACTAACAGAATATTAAGAAATTTCCTATATATGAAGATGGAAGAAGCTTACTCAAAATAAAATAGGAGTTGGGGAAAATTTACTTATTTTTCTTCTTCACAGCACCTTTCAATCACATCTATGACATTTTCCCAGTGAACTCATAGAAATTCTATATTACAGATTGTACCTGGTTCGCATAACTTGTTTTGTATCTCTTGGCAAGCTCCAAGCCATCTCAGTTTTGAATATTTTTATGTAACTCTGATCACAAGGAAGATGTCTTGAGACAGAAGGTATGGTTCAATAAATTGAGATGAGACAGTTAGGCACAGAATTTACCATGAGGGTGGCCATTGGTTCTAGAGTAATTTTCTATGCCTACTAAATTTCCTAAAATTTAGAGAACATGAGCCAATATGTATCGAATTGATTGAATATCATGTAAAAGCAACTGATTTTCAGGCTTATAAACTTTGGATTTTTTATTAAAAAAAGTTTTTCAGAGAAAAACAAGTATCATATATTAACACATATATATGGACTCTAGAAAAATGGTACTGATACCTATTTGCAGGGTAGGGATAGAAACACAGACGTAGAGAATGGATTTGTGGATCCAGTGGTGGAAGAAGAGGGTGGGACTAATTCAAAGAGTAGTATTGCAATATACACCTTACCACACATAATATAGATATCTAGTGGGAACCTGCTATATAACACAGGGAGTTTAGCCTGGTGCTCTGAGATGACCTATAGGGGTGAGGTGGAAGGGAGGCTTTGAGCCTCGCTCAAAAGGGAGGAGATATATGTACACTTATAGCTGATTCTCTTATCTTGAACATGGGGTATCTCTTCACAGCTGCTCCAGCAAAGTGCAGCAGCCACTGCTCCTTACCTGGGATGAGGGGTATTTCCTCACCGCTGCCCCTCCTGACCTTGAATGTGGAGTAGCTCCTCTTGGCGCTCCTGAGCCCATGCAGCCACCCCTCCTTGAAGAGCCGTGAAGAGATACCCCATGTTCAAGGTAAGAGAAACCCAAGTAAGATGGTAGGTGTGGCGAGAGGGCATCAGAGGGCAGACACCCTGAAACCATACTCACAGAAAACTAGTCAATCTAATTACATGGACCACAGGCTTGTCTAACTCAATGAAACTAAGCCATGTACTGTGGGGCCACCCAAGATGGACAGGTCATGGTGGAGAGGTCTAACAGAATGTGGTCCACTGGAGAAAGGAATGGCAAGCCACTTCAGTATTCTTGCCTTGAAAACCCCATGAACAGTATGAAAAGGCAAAATGATAGGACACTGAAAGAGGAACTCACCAGGTCAGTAGGTGCCCGATATGCTACTGGAGATCAGTGGGGAAATAACTCCAGAAAGAATGAAGAGATGGAGTCAAAGCAAAAACAATAACTAGTTGTGGATGTGACTGGTGATAGAAGCAAGGTCCAATGCTGTAAAGAGCAATATTGCATAGGAACCTAGAATGTTAAGTCCATGAATCAAGGCAAATTGCAAGTAGTCAAACAAGAGATGGCAAGAGTGAATGTCGACATTCTAGGAATCAGCAAACTAAAATGGACTGGAATGGGAGAATTTAACTCAGATGACCATTATATCTACTACTGCGGGCAGGAATCCCTTGGAAAAAATAGAGTAGCCATCATGGTCAACAAAAGAGTCCGAAATGCAGTACTTGGATGTAATCTCAAAAATGACAGAATGATCTCCGTTCATTTCCAAAGCAAACCATTCAATATCACAGTTATCCAAGTCTATGCCCCAACCAGTAACACTGAAGAAGCTGAAGTTGAATGGTTCTGTGAAGACCTACAAGACCTTTTAGAACTAGCACCAAAAAAAGATGTCCTTTTCATTATAGGGGACTGGAATGCAAAAGTAGGAAGTCAAGAAACACCTGGAGAAACAGGCAAATTTGGCCTTGGAATACGAAATGAAGCAGGGCAAAGGCTAATAGAGTTTTGCCAAGAAAACGCACTGATCATAGCAAACACCCTCTTCCAACAACACAAGAGAAGACATTACATGTGGACATCACCAGATTGTCAACACCAGAAACAGACTGATTATATTCTTTGCAGCCAAAGATAGAGAGCTCTATACAGTCAGCAAGAACAAGACCAGGAGCTGACTGTGGCTCAGATCATGAACTCCTTATTGCCAAATTCAGACTGCAATTGAAGAAAGTAGGGAAAACCACTGACCATTTAGGTATGACCTAAACCAAATCCCTTATGATTATACAGTGGAAGAGAGAAATAGATTTAAGGGACTAGATCTGTTAGAGTGCCTGATGAACTATGGGTGGAGGTTTGTGACATTGTACAGGAGACAGGGATCAAGACCATCCCCATGGAAAAGAAATGCAAAAAAGCAAAATAGCTTTCTGGGAAGGCCTTACAAATAGCTGCGAAAAGAAGAGAGGTGAAGAGCAAAGGAGGAAAGGAAAGATATAAGCATCTGAATGCAGAGTTTCAAAGAAGAGCAAGAAGAAATAAGAAAGCCTTCTTCAGCGATCAATGCAGAGAAATAGAGGAAAACAACAGAATGAGAAAGACTAGAGATCTCTTCAAGAAAATTAGAGATACCAAGGGAACATTTCATGCAAAGATGGGCTTGATAAAGGACAAAAATGGAATGAACCTAACAGAAGCAGAAGATATTAAGAAGAGGTGGCAAGAATACACAGAAGAACTGTACAAAAAAGATCTTCACGACCAAGATAATCATGATAATGTGATCATTATCTAGAGCCAGACATCTTGGAATGTGAAGTCAAGTGGGCCTTAGAAAGCATCATTATGAACAAAGCTAGTGGAGGTGATGGAATTCCAGTTGAGCTGTTTCAAATCCTGAAAGATGATGCTGTGCAAGTGCTGCACTCAATATGCCAGCAAATTTGGAAAACTCAGCAGTGGCCACAGGACAGGAAAAGGTCAGTTTTCATTCCAATTCCAAAGAAAGGCAATGCCAAAGAATGCTCAAACTACCGCACAATTGCACTCATCTCACATGCTAGTAAAGTAATGCTCAAAATTCTCCAAGCTAGGCTTCAGCAATACGTGAACTGCGAACTCCCTGATGTTCTAGCTGGTTTTAGAAAAGGCAGAGGAGCCAGAGATCAAACTGCCAACATCTCCTGGATCATGGAAAAAGCAAGAGAGTTCCAGAAAAACATCTATTTCTGCTTTCTTGACTATGCTGAAGCCTTTGACTGTGTGGATCCCAACAAACTGTGGAAAATTCTGAAAGAGATGGGAATACCAGACCACCTGACCTGCCTCTTGAGAAATTTGTATGCAGGTCAGGAAGCAACAGTTAGAACTGGACATGGAACAACAGACTGGTTCCAAATAGGAAAAGGAGTACATCAAGGCTGTATATGTCACCCTGATTATTTAACTTCTATGCAGAGTACATCATGAGAAACGCTGGATTGGAAGAAATACAAGCTGGAAGCAAGATTGCCAGGAGAAATATCAATAACCTCAGATATGCAGATGACACCACCCTTATGGCAGAAAGTGAAGAGGAACTAAAAAGCCTCTTGATGAAAGTGAAAGAGGAGAGTGAAAAAGTTGGCTTAAACCTCAACGTTCAGAAAATGAAGATCATGGTGTCTGGTCCCATCACTTCATGGGAAATACATGGGGAAACAGTAGAAACCGGGTCAGACTTTATTTTGGGGGGCTCCAAAATCACTGCAGATGTTGATTGCAGCCATGAAATTAAAAGATGCTTACTCCTTGGAAGAAAAGTTATGACCAACCTAGATAGTCTATCAAAAGTAGAGACATTACTTTGCCGACTAAGGTCCATCTAGTCAAGGCTATGGTTTTTCCTGTGGTCATGTATGGATGTGAGAGTTGGACTGTGAAGAAGGCTGAGCTCCGAAGAATTGATGGGTATGAACTGTAGTGTTGGAGAAGATTCTTGAGAGTCCCTTGGACTACAAGGAGATCCAACCAGTCCATTCTGAAGGAGGTCTACCCTGGGATTTCTTTGGAAGGAATGATGCTAAAGCTGAAGCTCCAGTATTTTGGCCACCTCATGCGAAGCATTGACTCATTGGAAAAGACTCTGATGCTGGGAGGGATTGGGGGCAGGAGGAGAAGGGGACGACCGAGGATGAGATGGCTGGATGGCATCACGGACTCGATGGACATGAGTCTGAGTGACCTCCTGGAGTTGGTGATGGACAGGGAGGCCTGGTGTGCTCTGATTCATAGGGTCACAAAGAGTTGGGCACGACTGAGTGACTGAACTGAACTGAACTGGACTGAAGGCTGTATATTGTCACCCTGCTTATTTAACTTATATGCAGAGTACATCATGAAATTCTGGGCTGGAAGGAGCACAGGCTAGAATCAAGATTGCTAGCAGAAATATCAATAACCTTAGATATACAGATGACACCACCCTTATGGCAGAAACTGAAGAGGAACTAAAGAGCCTCTTGATGAAAGTGAAAGAGGAGAGTGAAAAAGTTGGCTTAAAGCTCAGCATTCAGAAAATGAAGATCTTGGCTTCTGGTCCCATCACTTCATGGGAAATAGATGGGAAACAGTGGAAACAGTGTCAGACTTTATGTTTTGGGGCTCCAAAATCACTGTAGATGGTGATTGCAGTCACGAAATTAAAAGACGCTTACTCCTTGGAAGGAAAGTTATGACCAACCTAGATACCATATTCAAAATCAGAGACATTACTTTGCCAACGAATATCCATCTAGTCAAGGCTATGGTTTTTCCAGCGGTCATGTATGGATGTGAGAGTTGGACTATAAAGAAAGCTGAGCATCAAATAATTGATGTGTTTGAACTGTGGTTCTGGAGAAGACTTTTTAGAGTCCCTTGAACTGCAAGGAGATCCAACCAGTCCATTCTGAAGGAGATCAGCCCTGGGATTTCATTGGAAGGAATGATGCTAAAGCTGAAGCTCCAGTACTTTGGCCACCTCATGAGAAGAGTTGACTCTTTGGAAAAGACTCTGATGCTGGGAAGGATTGGGGGCAGGAGGAGAAGGCGACAACAGAGGATGAGATGCTGGATGGCATCACCAACTCAATGGACGTGAGTCTGAGTGAACTCAGGGTGTTGGTGATGGACAGGGAGGCCTGGTGTGCTGCAATTCATGGGATCACAAAGAGTCAGACACGACTGAGTGACTGAACTGAACTGAACTATAGCTGATTCTCATAACTGTACAGCAGAAATCAACACAGCATTATAAAATAATTATCCTCCAATCCAAAATAAAACAGGAAGAAACTTCAAAAACAAACATAATTCTTTCAGTTTGACTTAATTGGGCTCAGATTCTAATATGTCATGTGAATCTTTTATGGGTATTCACTTTTTTGGATTTTGTACCTTAACTTGTAAGTTAACACAAAATCCTAGGTCTCTAGTAAGCTAATGACAGGTTCACAGACCTGAAAATGAAGGTCTCCACATACCTGATAGGCTATGTAATGATGGTAGTTATGTTTTACTTTACAACTAATAAGTGACACATTAAACATATGCACGCCAATTTACATTTCATCATATGCTTACTGGAGAGAAATGGTTTAATAAACATTTTATCTATGTACCCACTCTCTTAATCACTGTTCGGAAAAGGCAATTTTATTTGTAGCCTAAAATCACATTCCAAGCCTACCAATCCTTGCAATATTACTTTGGTAACATATTTCCCTGATACTTATTTTCTGTAATACATTTATTTAAAATTACATTTAATTTTTTTTTAATTCCAGGAATTTCTCTTTCTATCTTAAACTTTATTTTTATGTCCATTGATTTTAATGCCCCTAAAATATTTCTAAAATTTCATTATTGACCTCTGTGCATTTGTGCTGTGTACTTAGTCATGTTCGACTCTCTGTGACGCCATGGACTGTAGCCTGCCAGGCTCCTCTGTCCCTGGGGATTCAGAGTAACATAGAAATTTATAATGCCATATGTAAAACAGATAGCCAATGGGAATTTGCTGTATGACTCAGGGAACTCAAACAGGGGCTCGGTGACAGGCTGATGGGTGGGATGGGAAGGGAAATGGAAGGGAGGTCCAGAAGGGAGGGGACATGGGTGTACCTATGGCTGATTCTTGTTGATGTATGCAAGAAAACCACAACATTCTATAAAGCAACTACCCTTCAATTTTAAAAATTTAAAAAAAAATTAAAAAAAGAATATTGGAGTGGGTTGTCATGCCCTCCTGCAGGGGATCTTCCCAACCCAGGGATCAAACCCAGGTCTCCCACATTGCAAGGGGATTTGCAGGGGAATTCTGAACCCGCAGGGAAGCCCATGAGTACTAGAGTAGGTAGCCTATCCCTTCTCCAGGGGAACTTCCCAACTGAGGAATAGAACCAGGATCTCCTGCACTGCAGGTAGATTCTTTACCAGCTGTGCTACCTGGGAAGCCCCACTGACTTCTAGTCCTAGGTAATTATTTAGCTTTGCAATGTCACTAGGAAAAGCACTAGCAGAGGGTTCCTTTACAATCTGGCCAAGCCCATGGGAAGTGCTACCATGTGAACTTCAAGTCTCTTAAATTCTTATTATCCAAAGTGTAGTCCTTGGAGGAGCAGCATAGATGTCAACTGAGAGTTTGGTAGAAATATAAATAGTCAGGCCCTGCCCAAAGAGGTATAGAACCTGAATCAGCATTTTAATGATATCACCAAATAACTTATATGTTTAGTAAAGTTCAAGGGTTCAAATGTTCAAATGTTCTTAAAACATTTTTAAAGGGTCATTAACAAACTGAGGACTGCCCAGGTGGCTCAAAGGTAAGGACTCCAAATTGCAGGAGATGCAGTTTTGATCCCCAAGTCAGGAAGATCCCCTGGAGAAGGAAATGACAATCCTCTCCAATATTCTTGCCTGGGAAATTCCACAGACAGAGGAGCCTGATGGACTACAGTCCATGGGGTTGCAAAGATTCAGACATGACTAAGCGACTAACCAACTGACCAACAACAAAAATAACTGACTACATGGTTCTCACAAACACTTTCCAGTCCATATTTTAATGTCTCTGCTATTCTGCTCTCTGAGCTCTTAGAGGGGAAGGGGCTGATTAGGCCAGACCAGTAAATTTATTCCCTGTCTCTATTTCCCTAAAGCCATATCAAGTTGAATGATACTCAGTTGAAACTCTGTCTTTTGAGGCTTCTTCAAATGGCCAGTTATAATTCATTCAGGAAATAATCTCCAGCCTGTCGTTTTGTTTCCTTTTTGATTGAGTGTTACTCTGCTTTTTATGTTTAGCCTGTATTCACTCCAGCAGCATATTATTTATAGTTGAACTCAATTCCCATTCTTAGAACAATTGCTTCCCCACTTTGCGAAGTCTGCCACTATGCAATATTCAAATGTAAATATTCAAAACAGTAAGGTGAGGAATATGCATCACATATTTTATGCACAACTGGGGTTGGTGCATTGCTTTTGAACACATAGCCTTGTCTACTTTTTAACTATTAAGTAAACAGTACTACATATCACTATTTATTATTTATAGGAACATCGCTTTGCCAGCAAAGGTCTGCATAGTCAAAGCTATGGTTTTTCCAGTAGTCGTGTACAGATGTGAAAGCTGGACCATAAAGAAGGCTGAGTGCAGAAGAACTGGTGCTTTCAAGTCATGGTGCTGGAGAAGACTCTTGAAAGTTCCTTGGACTCCAAGAAGATCAAACCAGTCAATCCTAAAGGAAATCAACACTGAATATTCATTGGAAAGACTGATGCTGAAGCCCCAATACTTTGGCCCCCTGATGAGAAGTGCCAGCTCATTGCAAAAGACCCTGATGTGGGGGAAGATTGAAGCCAAAACGGAGAAGGGGGCAGCAGAGGATGAAATGGTTGGATAGCTTCACGACTCAATGAAAATGAATTTGAGCAAACTCCAGGAGATAGTGGAGGACAGAGGATCCTGGTGTGCTGCACCCATGGGGTCACAAAGAGACAGACATGACTTAGCAACTGAACAACAACTATAACATCTACGAAAACCAAAGAATCTCATCTGTCAATCATTCCAGTGACTAGCACAGTGCTTTGTGCAGAGTATACAGTCAAAAAGGATCATGATATTATTTTCTTTTCCTTCTAAAATGCAAAGGATTAAAATATACCAAGATAAAGTAGAGGTAATAAGTATTTTGCTGTTTATAATACTAGTGACCAACAAACTCAGAGATCTTTGGATAGTGTCATCATTTTATACTGAAAAAATCTTCTGTGGCAGAAAAACAAACCTGGAATAAGGGCTGGAGAAAGTTTTGCTGATTGCTTCTCCTTGACATTTAAACACTGGCTAACCATACAGCCAGGTAGTGAGGTACCTTAAACTCACAGAAATATCAAGTTTTAGCTTTAAAAATAGAATTTCCTCATCCTGAAAGACCACACTGGAGAACTGACAGAATGCACTTCAAAACACAAGTGAGTCAGCAGACCTCAAATAAAAACACCCACTAACCAACACTGAGGCAGATCTCAAAACCCCCAGCTAATAAACAAGGTTTGAAGGAGTAGCAGCCTCCAGCAGCTGGGAGAACATCAGGGGGTGGAAGAAAAAATGCCTCCCCTTTCCTGTCACCCTGTTCAGCAATACCTCCCCAGGCTGCCCACCCACTCGGTTAATGTACTAAAAGCTCACATCGGTAGAGGACAGAACTAAGAACTCCTCAGCACAATAAAACTCAGACAGTGATGAGATTAGAGGAATAAGCAGACTTTCCACAAGAGGAATGTGACATTTCACAACTCTGAAAGTCTTCAGCCAGGTAAACGCACCATATTGCCTCTTATATTAGCCTTGGAAGCGCCCAGCTGGTGCTTAGCAAAATTCACACATCTCCCAGTGACAGCACTGGCTTTGGGCTACCTAGGCTGAGACTTTCACAGCTGGAAAAAAGTGTAAACCAAGTATAGCATGTAGGTAGGATTCCTATGAAATCCTTTGCTTTCATTCATTTTATCTTCCAAATATGCCCCGTCCCCATAACAGATTATCCTAGCAGCCTGCCTCATCACCTCCAAGCGTCCACACAAATCCCCAAGATGTCAGCATGTGTTTTATTGCCAGTATTTCTAACTGAAAATCCTGCCTCCATAGCAGTACCTAAAAATACTCCAAAACATTGATGCTTTTTCTGAAGAGTGCTTCTGTGCAGTGGAATTCCAGAAGGATTGTTTTGTCTGCTCTGTTCATTAAGGTCAATTAACTTTATGCTCAGCAGCATTTATGACGCATATGTGCATAAGTATGTCGGCAATTCACCCTGGAAAAGGTAGGACAGGAAAGTAATAACTTGTATTCACATGGCATTCATTTTCCTATATTCATAGCAGAGGGATTAAACAAAATGACCTAATTCTATATTCTAATGTTCCTGTGAAATTCAAGGGAAAGTAACATTTTCTTTCTTTCTTTTATTTTTCAAAATACAGGTAGGTTCTGAATCTGCTCAAATTTCCGATTGTATCCATAATCAGGTTTCCCTGCATGTTGACTTCCCTCATCTGAGCTCACTTATTCCTTTTCTAAGCCAATTCAAGGGACTGGATCTTGTTTAAGAGAATTTTAAAATCTTTTTTCCTGACTCTTTGCAATTTCTTAAAGGTTTACCTTTTTCCCCCCTTTCTTTGCAGATTGTCTCCTGCCATCCCTCACCCCCATTTCTGACTCTGCGTCTCTATTTACTATGCGCTTCTGAGCATTTCCAGGCTTCTGCACCTTTGCCCTCTGGCTAAATGCTGCTCACTATTCCACTGCGAATCAGACCTTGACATTCAACACATGGAGCTAATGAGGAAAACCTGTTGTGTAGAAAGGATGACATGCTTAAGGAAAGTTTTAAAAGGAGTCAAGTAGACAGAGTGTTGTTACTGCTGAGTAAACCACATTGCTTTAGCATCATCTTGAAGAATTAGGGCTTTTGGAGGTTTCAGGAGGGAACTATTGCTGCAGCTAAAAAAAGAAAAGAAAAGGCATAGTCGTGCTTAAGATCAAAGCTTTTCATTTTAACGAGAGATAAGCTAACCTAAACTTTGATTCAGTTAGTGCTCCTTTATTTAGTTTTCGAAAGTACTATCTGCAGTGCAAACCATAACCTATCTCTTGTATTCTCAGTTCTCTAAGTATGGGACCTATTAATTATGCAGGAGTGCCTCATGGAATAATTATATTAATTTTCATTTCAATTCAATTAAGAGCACTGAATATCTACAAATGCAAAGCCCACACAACAGAGTATCACATTATCCTAGTCTTCAGAAAGTTTTTAGTTCAACAGGAGAAGCAGAGAAACTCACCTTAGAGGGTGGGGAAGGCAGGCAGGAGTTTCTATCAGGAGTTTGGTTATGCATTAATAGACCTGTGATTATTTTTAAATTAATACTAAGTAAACAATATTTATTGGCAACTATGTGTATTAAGGGCTTTCCCAGTGGCTCAGTGGTAAAAAAATCTGCCCACAATGCAAAATGCAGGAGACTTGGGTTCAATCCCTGGGTAGGAAGATCCCCGGGAGGAGGGCGTGGTAATCCACTCCAGTATTTTTGCTTGGAAAGTCCTATGGACAGAGGAGGGGTACAGTCCGTAGGGTTGCAAAGAGTCAGACACTACTGAAGCAATTGAGCACACACACACACATGCATGTATATTTAGAGGATATGAAGGTCAACAAAAGAAAACCCATATTGATGTGAAGATGACAGTGATGATAGTAGTGGAGGTGGTGATGATTTGGAACTTTGGTGGTCATTATTCTGCCTGTCACAAGTGGTACAGGTGTAGGGGAGCTGTGGAAGCTTTTTAGGTCGTGCATTAGAAAGGTCATCGGTATTTATGTTGGATTGAAAGAAGGAAAAGTCAGAGGCCACTGGGGACCTAATTTGATAGTCCTACTGAAAGGTAAAGAGAATCAGAGAAAGAGTGAAATAAACTGCATTCTCTTTAGGAATTAGAATATGTCCTACAGTGTTTGAGAATATGATATATAGCCACACACCTAAGTTGATGGAAAAATAGATAATGAGTTTGCATTGGATACATTTGGGCTTGACTTCTGGTTCTGTCATATAACTATGTAATATTAAGCAAGGTGTTAATAGCTTACCTCTTTAAGCCTCAATTCCCTCCTCTATAAATATAATTAGTTATATCCATGTCATGAGATCATTTTCAAGACTAATATTTATGTAATAATTATATAGCACAGTGACAGACATTTACCAAGTTCTCGGAAATAGTAGCTATTATCAATCTCTTGCTGAAGCTTTTATTCTCATCTGTTAGCTTTGTAATATCAGGCATTAAGATGGAACATTTAGATCAGTATAAACCTGTCTTTATGGCTGGGTCTCACAAACCTATTCAGGTTATTAGCCAGAGGATTTGTCATAGAGTTATGTTAAAATCAATTATTGAGACAATTGAAATGAATAGAAGAGAAATTCAGGATCTAGGTTGCCAGAATTCAATTGCTCCCAGGGACCAAGAAGCAGAAGATATTAAGAGGTGGCAAGAATACACAGAAGAACTGTACAAAAAAGATCTTCATGACCCAGATAATCACAATGGTGTGATCACTCACCTAGAGCCAGACATCCTGGAATGTGAAGTCAAGTGGGCCTTACTTAGGAATCATCACTATGAACAAAGCCAGTGGAGGTGATGGAATTCCAGTTGAGGTATTTCAAATCCTAAAAGATGATGCTGTAAAAGTGCTGCACTCAATATGCCAGCAAATTTGGAACACTCAGCAGTGGCTAGAGGACTGGAAAAGGTCAGTTTCATTCCAATCCCAAAGAAAGGCAATGCCAAAATACTCAAACGCCTGCACAATTGCATTCATCTCACATGCTAGTAAAGTAATACTCAAAATTCTCCAAGCAGGTTTCAGCAATATGTGAACCATGAACTTTGAGATGTTCAATCTGGTTTTAGAAAAGGCAGGGGAGCCAGAGATCAAATTGCCAACATCTCCTGGAACATCAAAAAAGCAAGAGAGTTTCAGAAAAACATCTATTTCTGCTTTCTTGACTATGCCAAAGCCTTTGACTGTGTGGATCACAATAAACTGTGGAAAATTCTGAAAGAAATGGGAATACCAGACCACCTGACCTGCCTCTTGAGAAACCTGTATCCAGGTCAGGAACCAAAAGTTAGAACTGGACATGGAACTGAAAACTGGTTCTAAATAGGAAAAGGAGTACATCAAGGCTGTGTATTGTCACCCTGCTTATTTAACTTATATGCAGAGTACATCACTAGAAACGCTGGGCTGGAAGAAACACAAGCTGGAATCAAGATTGCTGGGATAAATATCAATAACCTCAGATATGCAGATGACACCACCTTTATGGCAGAAAGTGAAGATAAACTAAAGAGCCTCATGATGGAAGTGAAAGAGGAGAGTGAAAAAGTTGGTTTAAAGCTCAACATTCAGAAAACGAAGATCATGGCATCCGGTCCCATCACTTCATGGCAAATAGATGGTGAAACAGTGGAAATAGTGGCTGACTTTATTTTTGGGGGTTCCAAAATCACTGCAGATGGTGACTGCAGCCAGGAAATTAAAAGACACTTACTCCTTGAAAGGAAAGTTTTGATCAACCTAGACAGCATATTGAAAAGCAGAGACATTAATTTGTCAACAAAGGTCCGTCTAGTCAAGGCTATAGTTTTTCCAGAGGTTGTGTATGGATGTTAGAGTGGTGGTTAGGGTGGTGTCATCTGCATATCTGAGGTTATTGATATTTATCCCAGCAATCTTGATTCCAGCTTGTGTTTCTTCCAGCCCAGCGTTTCTCATGATGTACTCTGCATAGAAGTTAAACAAGCAGGGTGACAATATACAACCTTGATGTACTCCTTTTCCTATTTGGAAAACTGAGTGCTGAAGAACTGATGCTTTTGAACTGTGGTATTGGAAAAGACTCTTGAGAGTCCCTTAGACTGCAAGGAGATCCAACCAATCCCTCCTAAAAGAGATCAGTCCTGGGTGTTCATTGGTAGGACTGATGTTGAAGCTGAAACTCCAATACTTTGGCCACCTGATGCAAAGAGCTGACTCATTTGAAAAGACCTTGATGCTGGGAAACATTGAGAGCAGGAGGAGAAGGGGACAACAGAGCATGAGACGGTTGGATGGCATCACTGACTAGATGGACATGGGTTTGGGTGGACTCCAGGAGTTGGTGATGGACAGGGAGGCCTGGCGTGCTGTGGTTCATGGGGTCACAAAGAGTCAGACATGACTGAGTGACTGAACTGAACTGAATTGAACCAGATGAGAGTAAAGTTGGATGGGACTTAAAAATGTGTGCCAAAACTGATGGATTTCAACTTTAAATTGTTTTGTTGGCCAAATAAACTGTCTGTAAGATCTGTACTTGAAGTTCTTCATAGAGTGTAGTTATTTAGAACAACAACAACAAAAAAAATTATTGTTTGGGAAGATCCCCTTGGAGGAGGAAATGGCAGCTCACTCCAGTATTCTTTCCTGGAAAATCCCATGGAGAGAGGAGCCTGGAAGGCTATAGTCCATGGGGTAGTAAAGAGTCCTACATGGCTGAGTAACTGAGAACACACACACACACACACATTTTATTGTTATTCACAGTAAGAAATAGATTTTAATATATCACAACAGCACATATGTAGATATGCCTAAACAAAATTTCTGAAAACACTTAAAACATGTGAATCTTACTAATATTCTCTATTCTCTTCTGATCCATTTATCCTACTTCATTTCTTTACATTCCTTTCTATATTACCTTATCCTATCCTATCTCATTCAAATAAGATCCTGGGCCAGATTTTTTAAATTTATTTTTTTAACTAATAATGGGTCATAACCCACAGTTTATAAAATGTTAGTTCATAGCAGTAGATAAGTATTTTCTGTTTTACCTCCAGTAAATTTATTTTTGAAATAAAATATTTATAGATAGAATGATATACACATCTACTATTAATATGTTTATTAAATGTTAAGAAAACACTTTATTTCTTGGTAAAACTATAAGTAGAAGTTATAGTACTTTTCCTCAGCATCACTCAATGAAGTCTAAGTCAGCCATTGCACCTGACCTCCTGTATGATTTTGAGCCAGTGACTTAATCGCTAAGCTTAGAATTTCTTACCTGTGAACTAGGACTGATAGTAGCTATTTCATAGATTTGTCGGGATACTGTAGTTGAATTTTGTGTCTGAAGTAAAGAAAATAATGTTATTTTAAGATACAATTATTTGAGCAAATTTTACTCACTACTTATTATGTTCCAGGCATTAAAAGGATTCAAGGTTCAATAAAAGATATGATAAAAAGCAGGAGGAAGATAAGGGTGATGACAATAAAGTAAAAGAAGGTAGATTATGAAGAAGAGAACAAAGAGAAAAGAGCTGTTATAACCTAATACAATAGCCATCCTGCATACACTCTAAGTTGTTTCAGTCGTGTCAGACTCTTTGCCACACGATGGGCCAAAACCCATCAGACTTCTCTGTCCATGGGATTCTACAAGCAAGAATACCTGAGTGGGTTGCCATGCTCTCCTCCAAGGGATCTTCCCGACCCAGGGATCAAACCTGCATCTCTTACGTCTACAGCTTTGGCAGGTGAGTTCTTTACCACTAGCGCCACCTGGGAAGCCTTGGCCATCCTATGTAAATATTATAAAATGAGACAAAATATTGATGTCTTAGTAAGTCTTATTAAAATATTTAGCACTGTTCTTAGCATTCAGTACGAAATAAGTACTTTTGAGTATATGCCTGTTCATGAATGAATGAATGAGTTCCAGTTTGGGCCAGTGTCCTGCATCTAAAGTAATGATATATTGCAGACCCTTCACTAACATCATTTGGCCACCTAGATTAAAAAATATGATTATTGAATTTTTCATAGTAACTTCTGAAATTAAAAATGCCACATCAAATGTGTACATTTCTAAAATAAAAATTAAAAGAGAATCACAACACTCTTTGTTTTGAACAAATTATTTTATTTGTATCAAAATGTTATAGAGAGGAAATAACTGCTATTAAACTTCTTCTGACTCAGTAATTAAAGCAGCAGAGGCATCTAACTACCTAGCAGTTAAGAAAACTCATGGTCATATATTAATAACCCAACAGTTTTGTTCAACTAAACTGGAAACTAATTTAATTATTTTATAGATAACACACTTTATAAATCATCAGACAAGGTGATTATTACTATATTACTAGTCCTTTTCACATAAATATTGAAGGCCCATCCTCAAATATATGCTCATATGGAAATTTTTTCTTCCTCACCATTTCTTTCCTTTCTCAAAGTCAAGACAAAATCTTAAACAAGTCTCATGTTATGGAGAATGTAGAAATGGGTTTCAGATTTACTTTCTTTTGTAGTAAATTATATTTTATCATTCAGAGGATGCAACTATAAGGTGACACATTTTAGCCAGATAGAGAAGTGACATTTTTCAGTTGCTATTGGCTCTAGTTCTGTTTTTATTAACCCTCTTGCTGGTAAATCTAAATGCAAGCTCTATGAAATCAGATGTGAAATAATAACTTTCTTTAGTGCTATTCAGGCAATGGAGAATGAGTTTCCATTTGTGGAAATATCCTCTAGGAAATAACCTGCAATGGGTATTCGTCAAGAAAAGAAAATCCATCACCAAACTTGATAACACTAGTAGGGAGTGAGGCATGAACGTAGTTTCACAGTTACCATTTGACCCAAGGTGTCCCCAGGATTATAAATCTCCCTGTGTTTCTCCCACTCTTCTGTCATTCTTTCAGCTTCCACTCACCCTTCAGCAAGAGGCTAGCAGCTAGGTTTCTCTATTCAGTAGTTGGAATGCATGAAATAGCTTTCAAAACACCGTCGCAAATATTTTCTCATTCAATACAATAATCCTATGAAGCTGACAAGATAGGATCATTATCTCTGTTCTATAAAAGAAGAAACTGAAGCCATGATTAACTGAATTGTCTAAGGTCATGCATCGAGAAAGAAGCAAGTGTGTGAATGACGCCCTTTCAGGATCATTGCTTGTTGGCACCCTGATGCTCAGTGAGGCATTAGGGAGAAAAATGAACACTCATAAAAACCAAGACACCTTAAGCCCACAAATACTGTGTTTTATCTCCTTTCTTATTACTTGTCATTGATTATTTTATTTTTAAGCAATTAATCAATTTGTTTTAGAAAGTATTTCAATCATCTATTGCCATAATAATGCTGTGTGCAAAAGTCCCTCAAACTCAGTGGTTTAAAACAATAAGCATGTTTTTTCGTTCATGTGTTTCTGGATCAGCTGAGTGGTTCCATTGGTCTCAGCTGAGCCTACTTGTGAATCTATAGAAAGTTTTGTACTGGGCTAATGGTTCTGCTGATTGTACCTGGATTCCTTTCTGTGTTTGAAAGTTGGCTCGACATACATTGATTTTGAATGGTGTCAGCTGGGACAACGGGATTATCCTCTGTGTGGCCTCTTAATGTCCAACAGATTAGCCAGTCTAGTTAATAGAGGGTCCTAAAGTTGTGAACAGAGGAGCAGAAGACCTCCTTAGGCCTCAGAACTAGAATGTGGTCACTTTCACCACATTCTAAGGGCAAAGCAAATGACAAAGGCAGCCCAGGTTCAAAAGGTGGGGTAAAAACTGTACATCCTAATGGGAAGAGTTATAAAGTCACATAGCAAGGACTGTGGCTACAGGGTGAGGCATCACTGCAGCCATTTTGCAATCAATCTGATAGAGTAACAATCCCTCATCATCTCCAATGCAGCAACAATTTGGGAATATAATAATGACTAAAACCATTCTCTTTAACCCATATGCATTTATAGTCTGGCCAGGTGGCTTAATGGTAAAGCATCTGCTTGCCAGTGCAGGAGATGTGGGTTTAGTCTCTGGTTTGGGAAGATCCCCTGGAGAAGGAACTGGCCAACCACTCCAGTATTCTTGTCTGGAAAATTCCATGGACACAGGATCCTGCCATGAATCCATTGGGTCCCAAAGAGTCAGATATGACTGAGTAACTAAACAACAACAGTGAGAGACAAACATGTGAGAAGGTTATTACAATACAACAAATAAATAAAAGTATAGTAGGCTTGCAAACAAACTCTACGATCTACAAAGCTCAAGAGTATGACATTTAACAATTTTTCTGTAGCCAATTTCATTTGCACCTTGAGTACTATTTTAATTTATAGCCAATCAATTCTAGGTAACAAATCAATTCTGATTTTCCTAAATTAATTGTCTTCTCAGTGAGGTCAGTTTCCCACAACCCCCCTTGTCATGGCATCAGAGGCCCAGACCCTGTCCTTCATTGTGTTTCACTGATATCCATGGAGATTTAGTATCCCACCTGTCCTCATTTTAAGTACACAGATCCTTCCTCATCCCCTAATGAGTTTAGTGCCTAAACGCAGCCAAATATGTGTGACTATGTAACAAATGTTAGAAGACACAATTTCATGACCTAGAGAGGAAACAGATAATAAAAAGAATAAATTTTATTTTGCACTAATATTTAAAAAGTAATATTCATGGATATGATCATTTTGATATAAGAACTGTTTCAGAGTGAAAAGGGTTTTATTTTTCAGAAACTTAAGTAAAATTAAATATGGAAAGAACACTAACTGGGAGTTGAGAACATGAATTCCAGCCCGTATTTCATCACTAATTAGCCATGTGTTTCCAGCAAAGTCTTTTCGCTTCTCTGGTCTCAATTTCCTCATTTCTTTATTAAGGGAGTTGGGCTAGAAAAATATCACAGTCCCTGTGGGAATTCAAATCTCATAGTTCTTACAAAATTGAATAGAGTCATTTGTGGTATTAGGGAGAGAAAGAGAAAGAGAGGAACTCAAAAGAAAAATCTAATAAGATCACAGATTATAGGACATCTGAGAATGATGTATTAAGCTGCTGCTGCTGCTGCTGCTGCTGCTGCTGCTGCTGCTGCTGCTGCTGCTAAGTCACTTCAGTCATGTCCGACTCTGTGCGACCCCATAGATGGCAACCTATCAGGCTCCCCCATCCCTGGGATTCTCCAGGAAAAAACACTGAAGTGGGTTGCCATTTTCTTCTCCAACGCGTGAAAGTGAAAAGTCAAAGTGAAGTCGCTTAGTCGTGTCCGACTCTTAGCAACCCCATGGACTGAAGCCTACCAGGCTCCTACGTCCATGGGATTTTCCAGGCAAGAGTACTGGAGTGAGGTGCGATTGCCTTCTCCAGATGTATTAAGCTAGCTGAGCTAATAGTCATGATTGAATAATATATATTTCAATATTATATAGGGATATTTTTGTTATTATGGGACAGTTTTAATAGTAAAAATATCGTATGCTCCCTTCTGGTATGAATATTCAATTGCAAAGAAACATCAGTTCAGTTCAGTTCAGTCGCTCAGTCGTGTCTGACTCTTTGCGACCCCATGAATCGCAGCATGCCAGGCCTACCTGTCCATCACCAACTCCTGGAGTTCACTCAGACTCACGTCCATCGAGTCAGTGATGCCATCCAGCCATCTCATCCTCTGTCGTCCCCTTCTCCTCCTGCCCCTAATCCCTCCCAGCATCAGAGTCTTTTCCAATGAGTTAACTCTTCGCACGAGGTGGCCAAAGTACTGGAGTTTCAGCTTTAACATCATTCTTTCTAAAGAAATCCCAGGGCTGATCTCCTTCAGGATGGACTGGTTGGATCTCCTTGCAGTCCAAGGGACTCTCAAGAGTCTTCTCCAATACCATAGTTCAAAAGCATCAATTCTTTGGTGCTCAGCTTTCTTCACAGTCCAACTCTCACATCCATATATGACTACTGGAAAAACCATAGCCTAGACGGACATTTGTTGGCAAAGTAATGTCTCTGCTTTTCAATATGCTATCTGCTGCTGCTGCTGCTAAGTCGCTTCAGTCGTATCCAACTCTGTGTGACCCCATAGACGGCAGCCCACTAGGCTCCCCCGTCCCTGGGATTCTCCAGGCAAGAATACTGGAGTGGGTTGCCATTCCCTTCTCTAATACATGAAAGTGAAAAGTGAAAGTGAAGTTGCTCAGTAGTGCCAAACTCTTAGCGACGGCACAGACTGCAGCCTACCAGGCTCCTCCGTCCATGGGATTTTCCAGGCAAGAGTACTGGAGTGGGTTGCCATTGCCTTCTCCGCAATATGCTATCTAGGTTGGTCATAACTTTTCTTCCAAGGACTAAGTGTCTTTTAATTTCATGGCTGCAGTCACCATCTGCAGTGATTTTGGAGCCCCCAAAAACAAAGTCTGACAAAGTAACATAGTTTATTGTGATTGTCTGAATGAATGATATCCATTTCTGCTTTGATCCTCAATGTTAACATAATTGTCAATGACTAAAATATGCAAGGAATGGAAGCCACTTTTAAATTCCCTATTAATAAGCATAAATGCCAACACATTCCAATTCAAAATAGCATTACCATTATTTTATAATATAGTCAAAAAGCATTCCTAACAGATTTACAGTCATTGAAGTGACCCATTTAATAATTAAGGAAGTAAATGTTAATCAGTCGTGTCCAGTTCTTTGTGACATGGACTGCAGCCCACAAGGCTCCTCCGTCTATGGAATTCTCCAGGCAAGAATACTTGAGTGGATCGCCATTTCCTTCTCCAGGGGATCTTCCCAACCCAAGGATTGAACCTGGGTCACCTAACATGGCAGGCAGACTCTTCACCATCTAACCCACCAGGGAAGCCTTCACTAATTAAGGAAGCATTTCAATACTGATGAATGCTACTTACTGATAATATGATTGGTTTCTGAATTTTAATATTATACTAATATTTCAAGAATATTTTGTAGCCCTAATTAACAGTAATCTAAATGAATTATAATATGGTGAGTACTGATTTAATGTGATAATAAGTAAATAAAATTTCTATGCAAACTTGGTAGAAAAAATTTTGGACAGAGGACAACTAATATTATTGAAACTGACATGAGATCTCTGTTTAACTCAAGCTACACAATTTATAATCTCATGTTGAAAGATTAACTCTGGGTGTTTTGGTTACATGAATCTTGAAACCTTACTGTTCTTTATGCTCTAGTCTTCAACTGGTAAATCATAACATCCCACGCCTTTGAGACTGATCAATTTCAAACATCTATGGTGCATTTTATTTAGTAAACTGCCAGTGCTGACATAGTTCTAACTTTTGAAAAGATATTTGTTCCATTGTTAAGGATAAGGAAAGCCAAGTGCCTTTTATGATTTCTCCCTTGAAGAAAAGCTAACAATCTAGCAAACTGATGTTGTAGATGGAAGAAACCATTTAACTGACATACAGTGTTGATTCTTCAAATATAAAAGTTGTAGACATAAACTTCCTGTTTTATCCCCCCAACCACCACCCAACAGCAACAATGAGGGGAGGGACTAGGTATCGCCATGCAGGTGGCAGACATTCAGTTAAGTTAGAAAATGACAAATTAAATATTAACAATTGGCATTGTAAAAGTTACCCCCCCTCTCAATATGACAATACAAAAAGCATGTCAACCCTGATAAAAGTCATTTAGTTCTGATTTCATGAACTTATTTAGATAACTCTGCCATTTTTTTTCTTGTTTATTTTTTTTTCTCTCTCCTTATTTCTCTCTGTTCTTTAGGCTGCTCCTCAATGGTCTTAGGTGTTTGAGTCTATGGGGACTCAGCCACCCCAAGGCCACAGTAGAGTACATCAAATAGGAGTTTCAGTGTCAAGGGGACATGCTTCTTTTAGGAAAACAGTACAGCATCCTGTGACGTTTTAGCTCTGCTGGGCTCCACTGCTAGGAAGGAGAGATTACCCAACAGAGTTGAACCTTCTCCCTAAAATGGGTACAGTCACACAAATTTCCTGAAAAACAAAATGGGTGGAAGCGGACTGACGGCTCATCCTTCTCCATAGGTCTGTTAGTATGGAAACTGCCCATCACAAATGCCATCTTTCAAAGGTAATGTCCTCTGAGGGGCCTGTTCAGACTCCCTGGGCTTCAGAGGCAAGCAGATTGTCTCTGCGTCTTGCATCTCTCTAAAGACCTACAGCCATATGGTCTGATAAAATTCACAATGCTCTTAAGCAGAGATAGGTTAAATAAACCATAATAAATCCATATAATGGATTACAAGGCAACTATAAAAATTCATGAGGTAGAAGACTATTTATTGGCATGGGACAGTTACTGAACAATTGTTAACACTACAAAAACTTTATTCAATAATGCAGCACTTTTGTAAAAACTCAAACTCATAGTCATTCATATTTCTTCTTATCTAGGGTACATCATCAATTTTTTCTAAATATTTTTTATAGTGATTCTTTTTTCTTAATGTTAAATTTTTTGAGTTAGTCATTTTTAATTAAAGGATAATTATTCGACAGTATTTCATTGGTTTCCACAAAATATCAACATGCAATTTTTTCTAAATATTTTTATTTTTATAAAAATATTTTTCTAAATATTAATGAGTTATTCTAACTGAAAGAACAATTAAACTCAGGTCAAATACATATCTTGATTTTAAGGTTATAATATCTGATGCATATTACATGTCAATGTTTTTATGTTGAATACTACACATTACACTGAAGTATTATGCATTATGTGGCAAATTGTGTTTGTTATATGTTAAGTAATATGTAATATAATTATATTATGTGTTTTGTTGCATGCATGCTAAGTCAATTCCATCGTGTCCAACTCTTTGTGACCCTACGGACTGTAGCCCGCCAGGCTCCTCTGTCTATGGGATTCTCTACTAGAATGGGTTGCCATTTCCTACTCCAGGGGATCTTCCCAACACAGGAACTGAACCTGCATCTATTATGTCTCCTTCATTGGCAGGTGGGTTCTTTATCACTAGTGCCACCTGGGAAGCCCAATGTATTCTATTACATATTTGTTATATGTTAAATAAATATATCCTACATTTTATGTAATGACTGGTATGAGGGTTTCTGTTTTGCTTCTTTTAGTGTTTTGAATTATTTTTCTGCTTTCCACAAGGTATTACAATTACAATTATGAAAAAAATGTTTAAACTTAAAAAATGAAAATTTACACAGCTAAATAAATCAGGCAGCCAACAGGCTTGCATTTTTGTTTTCTCTCCTGATTTTCTCTTTCTCTGATGATAAAAAGTAGACAGAAGGACAGTGGGAGTGCAGCAGAGACCTCTATCTTGGAAAACGTACCCTCTGGGGATTTGCGGAGTCTGGCGTGCTGTCTGCATGGAGTGTTTGCAGGGAATGGGGAACAGGGATGCCAATTCAGGAGGCAAATGTGAAACAGAGACAGTGGCCAAAAATAGGCTGTTTCCGAATGAACAGAGCTTGGAAACCTGCCATGGTTGGGTTCAAGTCCATGCCAGCCGCTATCTCCGTGGGCATCATCAGCTCCTCAGGGAATGAGCTATTCTCACAGACTGGCTGTCCTTTTGTCAGTGGCCTTAATGGAAACAGCTGCTCCCTGGCCCCGGCAGCTGGCCCCAAACTGCTGACTGAGGCACAGTTTGTCACAACTCCACCTCTTCTCAGAAACACAACCGCAAGGTCCAAACAGGAGAAGCCATCAGGAAGCCTGACCATTACCTCTATCTTTTTAGAACGTGGGCAGCTGGTGCACTCCTCTTGAGACAGATTGCGGGAGACCAGCTGGCCCTCCCTTATCATCTCCTTCCTTCTTCACTTTAACTTTCGTCCACCAGTATACCCTCATCTTTTTCCAAACTGTACCTTCCTTAATTGACTTTGGGATTTTTCATACCACTTATAATGGATCAGGGTAAGTTCTACAGAAGGGAAAAGACTCAATGTAGATACTGAAGAAAAGGAAGGGGTTTAGATATAGTATTGAGCACATATGTAATTTCAGAATTGGGATTGTTGGGTGGAAAAGTTGGTTTGGCTTCCACTGCATTTTGCTTATTGGGGAAATTGTCTCAAATCATCTAGGACAGCGTTACTTCACAGGAGTAAGAAGAGAATTATGCATGTGATTTTCAGTATTGCATGACTGAGATAGAGCTGCCCAAGCAAGGCCAGGCAAGATGCCTAACAGGAAGAATTTCAAGAAGGCAAGTGTTCAAGACCAGCAGAAGATAGCCATTGGCAGCTCTCTGAAAGTTTGACACCTATGCAGAGCTTCTGCCTTCATTCAGTCAAGGACAGTGATAGGAGCAAGAAGGAGGAGTCCATGTACACAGGATGGGTTGTTGGGAGAGAAGAGTGGGAACAGCTGCTCTAGGACTGAGCAGAAGGAGAAGACCCAAGTGACTGGCACAGGCTCCAGCCATCAAATGAGAGTCAAAGATAGAGAAGGTGGCCAAAAAGATCATATGGTGATTGTGCTAAGTCATTTTAGTCATGTCTAACTCTTTGCAATCCTATGGACTGTAGCCCTCCTCTGCCCACGGGATTCTCCAGCAAGAATACTGGAGTGCATTGTTATGCCCTCCTCTAGGGGATCTTCCTGACCCAGGGATTGAACCCACATCTCTTACATCTCCTGCATTGGCAGGCGGATTCTTTACCACTAGCACTACCTGGGAAGCCCATGGTAGACTGGAAAGAGAAATAAGCCTTATATTTCAGACCCCTATTAATAGAGAAGAGACAAAAACCAGACAGTTTCCTTGCTGCCTTTGATGTTAATTTCACTCTTCTGCCCTAATAGCCACATTAAGGGCTTCCCTGGTAGCTCAGCTGGTAAAGAATTCACCTGGAATGTGGGAAACCTGGGTTCGATCCCGGGTTGGAAAAATCCCCTGGAGAAGGGAAAGGCTACCCACTCCAGTATTCTTGCCTAGAGAATTCCATGGACTGTATAGTCCATGGGGTTGCAAAGAGCTGGACACGACTGAGTGATTTTCACTTTCACTTACAAAAATGAACCAGGGAGCAAGTAAAAATGTGTCACAGATACGAGAACGTCTCCATTTTCAATTTGAAAAGGTCGGAAGAAAGGCCCACAGCTTGAGCTCTGGGAAAGATGATTCAACTCTCTTCACCTGCTCATCCCTTACCAACATGAGTAGAGTGAAGAATTCCTGTAGACTGAAACTTGATGGGCACAGAAAATGTTGATTCCACATGAAACTGCTGATGATTCTTGGTATGTTTTCTTTCGAATCTTACATTTCTGTTTAGAAAATTATGTTAAAATCATGTTGTATATTTCCGCTATTCCAGTAATACTGAAAAGGGGAGGAAGGAGATCTGTAAGACAACAATTTATTTAATTTATGTAATTTCTTTTCTGCTGGGAGCACTTAAACTGATGACTCATGGACAAAGGTATTATAAAAGGATTTCTTCACAGGAATAAAATGAAAGGAGTGAGCTGCCTTTAATTGTGGGCAAGAAGTGTCAAAGGGCATTTAAGAATCTTCACATAGTCACAGCAGTTGGAAGAAAGAATAAGAATTAAATATTCAAGTTAAATCAGCTCCACATAGCTATTTATCTAGTCAATGTCATTCATTCACTCAGTCATCGCCGACTCTTTGTGACCGCATGGACTGTAAGTAGGCCACCAGGCTCTTCTGTCCATGGAATTCTCCAGGCAAGAATACTGGAGTGCGTTGTCATTCCCTTCTCCAGGGGGTCTTCCCAACTCAGTGATCAAACCTGAGTCTTCTCTATTGCAGGTGGATTCTTTACTGTCTGAGCCACTAAACTCCTGATATATGCTGGAACTATACTGGGTACTAGTTGTATAAATTGCATACAGTGTGTCCCTATGGGGACATCCCTGATAGTCCAGTGGCTAAGACTCCATGCTGCCAATGCAGGGGTCCTGTTTCCACTCCTGGTTGGGGAACTGTATCTCACATGCCCCACAACTAAAGATATTGCATGCTGCAACTAAGACCTGTTGCAACCAAATATCTTTAAAAAAAAAAATGTCTTTACCCTTTTGGCTTTCAGAGTCAGTAAAAAAGACAAGTTTGTAAAAGTTAAAAAAAAAAAAAAGACACACATTGTGACAGATTCTCATTAAAGTCTGGAGCATAAGGTATCATAAGGAAGGGATTCTCAACTGTACTGTTTACTGTATCACTTAAAAATTTTTTTGAGTAGAATTTCAGGAAAGAAAATAAATTGAATAGCATTCATCGTGCTAACACTGAGATGGCCTTTGACTTTTTCCATAATTCTAATGAATAAATTCTTCTGGGCAGAACCTATTCAACCTATTTATGGTTCCTGTGATAGGAAATAAACATATATTTTTTCTTTGTAGCCATTTAAATATTTGTTGAATAAATTTGTAAGTGACATAACAGTTTTCTACAACTTACAAGATGTCTCAGAATTTATCTGCAAGCTATCATTTTCCTACATGTATCCTTACCTCCAGGGACCTGAAACAGATATTCCTTAAATGTTTTATTTTATATCCATTTAAAAACTATCATTGCTTATTCATGATGGCATGACCCTGTGCAGCTGAGTTGCTTGAAGCAACAATGATAATGTTTCACCCCATGTTTCAGGTTGAGTTTGAACTTCAGTATTTATCAGCCCTTCTGCGTTTAACAGTATATCTTAGAAATCATCACCTCTTGCAAGACCTTTTGAATAAATGAATGATGTATTCTCCTGTAATTATGTCCCTTTGGTTGCTTTGAATAGCTCTCTCAAGCCTTCTTCTTTCTTCTACTTTTTCCTTCATAAATATTTTAGGAGAAAATACCATGAAAACACATCACTTTCATTATAGACAATACTTGTTAAAAATTTAGAAAGATAGTTACTTCATATAAAATTCACAAGGCCAATAAATTATTAGAATAGCTCTCTCTCTTTGTTAAAAAAAAAAAAACACCAAAACTTGTTTGTCTAAATAGTACTTTAGTTTAGGATCATACATGCATGCTCAGTCACTTCATTGTGTCTGACTCTTTGTGGCACTATGGTCTATAACCTGCCAGGCTCCTCTGTCCATGGGATTTCCCAGACAAGAATACTGGAGTGGGTTGCCATACCCTCTTTCAGGGGATCTTCCCAAGCTAGGGATAAAACCTGCATTTCCTTCATTGGCAGGCAGGTTCTTTACCACTAACACCCCCTGGGAAGCCCAGTCTAGGATTATAAGAATATTTTCAGCTACTATATGTATCTCAGAATGTTAATGGACGTGCAGCCAAAGATGGAGAAGCTCTATACAGTCAGCAAAAACAAGACCAGGAGCTGACTGTGGCTCAGATCATGAGCTTCTTATAGCCAAATTCAGACTTAAATTGAAGAAAGTAGGGAAAACCACTAGACCATTCAGATATGACCTAAATCAAATCCCTTATGATTATACAGTGGAAGTCAGAAATAGATTTAAGGGCCTAGATCTGATAGATAGAGTGCCTGATTTATGGAATGAGGTTCATGACACTGTACAGGAGACAGGGATCAAGACCATCCCCATGGAAAAGAAATGCAAAAAGCAAAATGGCTGTGTGAGGAAGCCTTACAAATAGCTGTGAGAAGAAAGAAGTGAAAAACAAAGGAGAAAAGGAAAGATATATGCATCTGAATGCAGAGTTCCAAAGAATAGCAAGAAGAGATAAGAAAGCCTTCTTCAGCGACCAATGCAAAGAAATAGAGGAAAACAACAGAATGGGAAGACTAGAGATCTCTTCAAGAAAATTAGAGATACCAAGGGAAAATTTCATGTAAAGATGGGCTCAATAAAGGACAGAAATGGTATGGACCTAACAGAAGAAGAGGTGGCAAGAATACATAGAAGAACTGTACAAAAAATATCTTCATGACTAAGATAATCATGATGGTGTGATCACTCACCTAGAGCCAGACATCTTGGAATGTGAAGTCAAGTGGGCCTTAGAAAGCATCACTACGAACAAAGCTAGTGGAGGTGATGGAATTCCAGTTGAGCTGTTTCAAATCCTGAAAGATGATGCTGTGAAAGTGCTGCACTCAATATGCCAGCAAATTTGGAACACTCAGCAGTGGCCACAGGACTGGAAAAGGGCAGTTTGCATTCCAATCCCAAAGAAAGGCAATGCCAAAGAATGCTCAAACTACCGCACAATTGCACTCATCTCACATGCTAGTAAAGTAATGCTCAAAATTCTCCAAGCCAGGTTTCAGCAATACATGAACTGTGAACTTCCAGATGTTCAAGCTGGTTTTAGAAAAGGCAGAGGAACCAGAGATCAAATTGCCAACATCTGCTGGATCATGGAAAAAGCAAGAGAGTTCCAGAAAAACATCTATTTCTGCTTTCTTGACTATGCCAAAGCCTTTGACTGTGTGGATCACAATAAACTGTGGAAAATTCTTTAAGAAATGGGAATACCAGACCACCTGACCTGCCTCTTGAGAAACCTATATGCAGGTCAGGAAGCAACAGTTAGAACTGGACATGGAACAACAGACTGGTTCCAAATAGGAAAAGGAGTACATCAAGGCTGTATATTGTCACCCTGCTTATTTAACTTATATGCAGAGTACATCATGAAAAACGCTGGGCTGGAAGAAGCACAAGCTGGAATCAAGATTGCTGGGAGAAATATCAATAACCTCAGATATGCAGATGACACCACCTTTATGGCAGAAAGTGGAGAGGAACTTAGCTTCTTGATGAAAGTGAAAGAGGAGAGTGAAAAAGTTGGCTTAAAGCTCAACATTCGGAAAACTAAGATCATGGCATCTGGTCCCATCATTTCAAGGGAAATAGATGGTGAAACAGTGGAAATAGTGTCAGACTTTATTTTGGGGGGCTCCAAAATCACTGCAGATGGTGACTGCAGCCATGATATTTAAAGGCGCTTACTCCTTGGAAGGAAAGTTATGACCAACCTAGATAGCATATCCAAAAGCAGAGACATTACTTTGCCAACAAAGGTAGGTCTAGTCAAGGCTATGGTTTTCCAGTAGTCGTGTATGGATGTGAGAGTTGGACTGTGAAGAAAGCTGAGCACTGAAGAATTGATGCTTTTGAACAGCGGTGTTGGAGAAGATTCTTGAGAGTCCCATGGACTGCAAGGAGATCCAACCAGTCCATTCTAAAGGAGATCAGTCCTGGGTGTTCTTTGGAAGGAATGATGCTAAAGCTGAAACTCCAGTACTTTGGCCCCCTGATGCAAAGAGCTGACTCATTGGAAAAGATTCTGATGCTGGGAGGGATTGGGGGCAGGAGGAGAAGGGGGCAACAGAGGATGAGATGCTGGATGGCATCACTGACTCAATGAACGTGAGTCTGAGTGAACTCTGGGAGTTGGTGATGGACAGGGAGGCCTGGTGTGCTGCGGCCACGACCGAACGACTGAACTGAACTGAAAGTGTAAACATTCCTACAAAGGCCATTTTATATTACTCCCATCCCTGAAGACGCTCAGCTAAGAAGAAATATACACAATTTGGCTCCCACATGCCAATGTGAACCAGCTCCCACACAATACTGGAAGGTATCTGGTCCTAATGTGTTAGTCACTCAGTCGTGTGTGACTCTTTGTGACTCCATGGACCTTAGCCCTCCAGGCGCCTCTCTTCATGGAATTCTCTAGGCAAGAATACTGGAGTGGGTTGCCATTTCCTTCTCTGATCTGGTCCTAAGTGTCACCAATTATTCTCTTTCCAGGTTGGTCTCCAACTCTAGGTTGTTTCCACTTGAGGCCTCTCCTGACCTTCTGCTGCCTGTGTTAGGTCCGCAGTGCTCTCAGTCTTACAAGAAATATTCTACTAGGTACTGCGAAATTGCATGCAGCCTGAGCACATGAAACAGACATTTTTCTCCCCTCCAGAACTAGGATGGGAACTGAGGCACTATCTATAGTTCTATGTGTTCCAAGTCTCACATCCACCTGGGGCTCCCTCGTCTTCTCAGGGCAGCAGGTCAGGAGACAGATGCCTGCCAACTTCTCATCTTTCCGTGATTCTGGGGTGACTCCCTCTAACTTTCCCCCTTATCCCAAACACATTTTACCTAGTTTCAGAAGAGGTTAAAATAATTATTATTTCATTATGTGTGTGCACATGCTCTGTCACTACAGTCATGTCCGCTCAAGCCCCTCTGTCCATGAGATTCTCCAGGTAAAAATACTGGAGTGGGTTGCATACCCTCCTTTAGGGGATCTTCTGGGCCCAGGGATTGAACCCACATCTCCTGAATCTTTTGCTTTGCAGGTAGATTCTTTACCCACTGAGCCACCAGGGAAGTCCACTGCTTCATTATGTAGTCTCCCAAATGTTTTTGTCTTGCCTTGAATCCTACGTTTTGTATATTCCAAAACCAGGAATTTTATTCCTTTGTCATCTGCATTCCTCTGTGACGCAGTGTACTTTAGATGCCATAACTGGGGAAAATCCTTGGGACATAAGAATGTATGGACTCATTCATAGGAGAAAATTATCTGCTAATATTTTAAAATATTCCTTGCATCTATTTCCTCTCTTGTTAAGCTTAATTCTGAGCACCCTAATTAAATGACTATAATACATACACACATACACATATATTATATAAATATATGTGTATATATATATATATATATATATATGGAGAAGGCAATGGCAATGCACTCCAGTACTCTTGCGTGGAAAATCCCATGGACGGAGGAGCCTGGTGGGCTGCAGTCCATGGGGTTGCTAAGAGTCAGACAAGACTGAGCAACTTCACCTTCACTTTTCACTTTCATGCATTGGAGAAGGAAATGGCAACCCATTCCAGTGTTCTTGCCTGGAGAATCCCAGGGATGGGGGAGCCTGGAGGGCTGCCATCTATGGAGTCGCACAGAGTTGGACACGACTGAAGCGACTTCTCAGCAGTAGCAGCAACATATATACATATATACATATACATATATATGTGTGTGTGTCTGTATATGTATATATATACATATATATGTATATATATACGCATACATATATACAGAGAGAGGATGGATATATGCATTTATACGTTTGTGTGTGTATATACATGTGGGCATGCATGCTCAGTTGCTTAGTCATGTCCAGTTCTTTGCAGTCCCATGGACTGCAGCGCACACACACATATACTAAGTTAATTTTTTCACAACTTTCATAATTGATTCATCTTTTTCTTGAAGATCATACGCTGCAGTTCCTTGATTCAGGAGTCTCTCTTTCGATGCGCATTGCAGATAGTCGCCCCTCCTGTATTTCAGCTATGTGGAGGAGTCAGTTAGAAATCTAAATATTGTATGGAAAGGAGGTTTCCATGCCAAGCCTCTCTGTATTTCTTCCTTGTCCCTATCCTAATTTTGTTTCCATATTGTGAATGCAGCACTCTGGTATTTTCTTACTCTATTCCTCTATGAAATAAGTATTTTCCAACTTTTAACAGTTCTTTGTATATTATCATTTGATATCCATCCCATTCTGGATCCTTCTTCCAGATGCATTTCATTTGGCAAGTGCTTTTAGAGGGCAGCAGGGAAACAGTGCTCAAAACCTGGTCCAACCAGCACCAGCAGCCTAAACATAAATGGGACCCTCTCCTCCCATGATTTGGATTTTACATTGCTTTTAATAAACAAATTAATTTATACCATTAATCCCTACTCTTAAGCCTTTACTATACCCCTAAGTTCTTTTCTAAATGAGCTATTATATAGACAGACTACAGTGAAAGAGCTCTGGCTCTAGGGTCAGGCTGGCCTGGGCTCAAATCCCAGCCATATCACTTGTAACCCACTGAGTTATCACTTACTTAGCTTGTCCTAACATCTCTGATCTAGAAAGCAATTCTTATGAAAGTATTCGGCACAAAGTGAACACTTAGCAAATGTTCTTTCCCTCATTCTCATCCTGGATTTTACATTTATCCCTGTTAAAATGACTGAATTTCATGTTGGGTTTATCCCAGAAATGCACATACTAGGAATAGTTCAGAATCTCCATCTAACTCTTTGTTCACAAGTTGTTCAGGTTAAATCAACAGTATTTGTTGTACATTCACTGCATGTAAAACAATGAACTAGCTGCTAAGAGTAATGGAAGAGGCGGAAGGTAGTTCATACATATAAATATTAATGAGGCATGGTTCCTTTCCTAGAACAGTTTAGAAGTTACTGAAGGATAGCGCTATGAAAAGAACACACATGGTGTAAATAGAACAGAGGTGTGTGCATAGTTGTATAGGAACATGCAGAAGGAAGTCATTATATAAATTTGAATAGAGTGGGTAGAGTGGAGGAGGTTGTTTTCAAACTGATCCCTGAATGATGAATAAGAAGGAGGGAGAAGTTTTTACACTGGTGGAAGCAGGAACACAGAAACAGAGGTTAAAAGATTAAAGTCTCACCAAGGATTGATGATAAATTGGATATTATTTCATCATAAGTTGGGTGGAGGGAGGGGTATGGGGCCATCTTTAATTTGATGACCAGGCCTTAATTAACTTGTGTCACATTTCAAGAGATGAACTAAGACTGTTTGTCTTCAGGGTTAGAGAGTAATTTTCCTATGTTGTTTAAAATGAACTTTTGGTTTCTGAGAATAAAAACACTTCTTTATAGTATAAATGTTTCCTAGCCTCTCAGTATAAACCTTATGTTTTTGATTTTCTGATATCTTCCTCCTCACAAATCTCTCAAAAAATTAGTTTAATTTAAAATCTTGTTTTAAAAATTGTCCTTTAATTTACCAGTGGGGGCCCTTTTAAGTTGGGCCTCTATTTCCTTTGAAGCAATTGCTTTATTTTTTATGTACTTCCTTACTTTATAGCACAAGATTTTCTAGGTGCTTATTTTCCCTTCCATGGTCCAGTCCCCGAACAAGCTATGTCTAGTGTGAACTGGTATTCAGAAACAAAAGTCTAGATGTTTAAAGATCTAGGGATGTTTATTTCTACTGGAATGTCCTTGCTTTTACGGCTTTTCAGCTGACCTAATAAGGGAAACAGATTATATATATATATATATTAATATACAAATATAATATATGTGTTTATATGTATTTTAATCTATGAATACATATATCATGTACATAGATATAATGATAATTATAATTTTAATCTAACACCACAAGGTTCTAAACTAACTTCCCTCATTCAGTGTAAGTATCTTTCTTCTCCCACAGTGAGGACTCTAGCTTTCAGAAACTGAGAAAAGAAAGCCACAGCCCAATGTACTGAAGGAATATATATTTGAGAATTCTCAGCAATATATTCTAAATAATATATATTCTCAATAATATTCTAAAATATTAGTAAACTGGATTCAATAGCACGTTGAAAAGATGATACACCAGGATCAAGTGGGATTTATCCCTGGGATGCAAGGATGTTTAACATACAAATCAACAAATTAATAGACTGATATATAAAAATCATATGATCATTTCAGTATGGTGATAAAAGGTATTTGACAAAATGCAATATATTCATAATAAAATGTTTAACAAATTGGGTATAGGAAGAACATATCTCAGCATGAGAAAGGTCATATATGACAAGCCTATAGCTAATATCTTACTCAATAGTGAAAAGCTGAACCTTTTTCCTCTAAGATAAGGAATGAGACAAGGGTGCCCACTCTCACTACTCTTAGTCTACTCTTATTCTGGTAGTCCTAGCCAGAACAAATCAGGCAAGAAAAAGATATAAAAGGTATTCAAATTGAAAAGGAAAGAGCAAAATTATATTTGTTAACAAATTATACAATCTTAAATATAGAAATTTCTAATGAAAGTGAAGTCACTCAGTCATGTCCGACTCCTTGTGAATCCATGGACTGTAACCTGGCAGGTTCCTCTGTCCATAGGATTTTCTAAAGACTGTATCAAAAAACTCACGCTAATCAAACAATTCAGTGAAACTGATGGATACAAAATCAATAAACAGAAATCAGTTGCATTTCTATACATTAACACCAAAACCTCTAAAAAAGAAATAAAGAAAACTATCCACTCACAATAATATCAAAAACAATAACACTTAAGAATAAATTTTAGCAAGAAGGCAAAATATCTGCACATTGAAAAGTACAAGACCAGAATGGCAAAAGAAGGAACAGTATCTGTCCCCAACCCCCAACACACCTTGTATTGTCTCTTTTTTTGGTGTCTTCATAGCCAGACAAATGCGCAGACAGATCTGACGAGTCCTTCTGTGTATGCTGAATTTCCTGCTCCTCCATTTCTGAGTAGAAAATGAGCATTTGGGGAACAAAACCAAAAAAACCTCTAAAATTCTTCCCTCAAAATTCTTCCTAGGAAAAACAACTACCAGCACAAAACTTTTTCCCAAGAAAGAAATTCCCATACTTAACCAGAACCAGATCCTTGGCCACTCAGCTACTGGATACTTTAAGCTCTTGGAAAAGCCTACTTAACTGCAAAATAAACATCTTTTTTTCTTGCTAAAGAGTCAAATGGACTATACCAGATAAAACTTTTCACACTATCCCCTATTCTGAAAATCACTTCCCAATGAAATGTCCACTCAGATCCTTTTTGGGTATCAATAACCACTTCAGTATCCTTGCCTGGAAAATTACATATAGCGAGGAGCCTGGTGGGCAACAGTCCATGGGGTCACAAAGAGTCAGGCACAGCTGAGCGACTAACAGATTAAAAACACCATCAGTTCAGTTCAGTCACTCAGTAGTGTCCGACTCTTTGCGACCCCATCAATCACAGCACGCCAGGCCTCCCTCTCCATCACCAAATCCCGGAGGTCACTCAGACTCACTTACATCGAGTCAGTGATGCCATCCAGCCATCTCATCCTCTGTCATGCCCTTCTCCTCCTGCCCCCAATCCCTCCCAGTATCAGAGTCCTTTCCAATGAGTCAACTCTTCGAATCAGGTGGCCAAAGTACTGGAGTTTCAGCTTTAGCATCATTCCTTCCAAAGGAATCCCAGGGTTGATCTCCTTCAGAATGGACTGGTTGGATCTCCTTGCAGTCCAAGGGACTCTCAAGAGTCTTCTCCAACACCACAGTTCAAAAGCATCAATTCTTCGGCACTCAGCCTTCTTCACAGTCCAACTCTCTCATCCATACATGACTACTGGAAAAACCATAGCCTTGACTAGACGGACCTTAGTCGGCAAAGTAATGCCTCTGCTTTTGAATATACTATCTAGGTTGGTCATAACTTTTCTTCCAAGGAATAAGCATCTTTTAATTTCATGGCTGCAATCACCATCTGCATTGATTTTGGAACCCCAAAATATAAAGTCTGACACTGTTTCCACTGTTGCCCCATCTATTTGCCATGAAGTGATGGGACCGGATGCCATGATCTTAGTTTTCTGAATATTGAGCTTTAGGCCAACTTTTTCACTCTCTTCTTTCACTTTCATCAAGAGGCTTTTAGTTCCTCTTCATTTTCTGCCATAAGGGTGGTGTCATCAGCATATCTGAGGTTATTGATATTTCTCCCAGCAATCTTGATTCCAGCTTGTGCTTCTTCCAGCCCAGCATTTCTCATGATGTACTCTGCATAGAAGTTAAATAAGCAGGGTGGCAATATACAGCCTTGATGTACTCCTTTTCCTATTTGGAACCAGTCTGTTGTTCCATGTCCAGTTTTAACTGCTGCTTCATGACCTGCATACAGATTTCTCAACAGGCAGGTCAGGTTGTCCGGTATTCCCATCTCTTTCAGAATTTTCCACAGTTTCTTGTGATCCACACAGTCAAAGGCTTTGACATAGTCAATAAAGCAGAAATAGATGTTTTTCTGGAACTCTCTTGCTTTTTCCATGATCCAGCAGATGTTGGCAATTTGATCTTTGGTTCCTGTGCCTTTTCTAAAAACAGCTTGAACATCTGGAAGTTCACGGTTCATGTATTACTGAAGCCTGGCTTGAAGAATTTTGAGCATTACTTTACTAGCATGTGAGATGAGTGCAATTGTGCGGTAGTTTGAGCATTCTTTGGCATTGCCTTTCTTTGGGATTGGAATGAAAACGGACCTTTTCCAGTCCTGTGGCCACTGTTGAGTTTTCCAAATTTGCTGGTATATTGAGTGCAGCACTTGCACAGCATCATCTTTCAGGATTTGAAACAGCTCAACTGGAATTCCATCACCTCCACTAGCTTTGTTCGTAGTGATGCTTTCTAAGGCCCACTTGACTTCACATTCCAGGATGTCTGGCTCTAGATGAGTGATCACACCATCATGATTATCTTGGTCGTGAAGATCTTTTTTGTAAAGTTCTTCTGTGTATTCTTGCCACCTCTTCTTAATATCTTCTGCTTCTGTTAGGTCCAGATCACATCTGTCCTTTATCGAGCCCATCTTTACATGAAATGTTCCCTTGGTATCTCTAATTTTCTTGAAGAGATCTCTAGACTTTCCCATTCTGTTGTTTTCCTCTATTTCTTTGCATTGATCGCTGAAGAAGGCTTTCTTATCTCTTCTTGCTGTTCTTTGGAACTCTGCATTCAGATGCTTATATCTTTCCTTTTATCCTTGGCTTTTCGCCTCTCTTCTTTTCACAGCTATTTGTAAGGCCTCCCCAGACAGCCATTTTGCTTTTTTGCATTTCTTTTCCATAGGGATGTTCTTGATCCCTGTCTCCTGTTCAATGTCACGAACCTCATTCCATAGTTCATCAGGCACTCTATCTATCAGATCTAGGCCCTTAAATGTATTTCTCACTTCCACTGTATAGTCATAAGGGATTTGATTTAGGTCATACCTGAATGGTCTAGTGTTTTTCCCTACTTTCTTCAATTTCAGTCTGAATTTGGCAATAAGGAGTTCATGATCTGAACCACAGTCAGCTCCTGGTCTTGTTTTTTTTGACTGTATAGAGCTTCTCCATCTTTGGCTGCAAAGAATATAGTCAGTCTGATTTCGGTGTTGACCATCTGGTGATGTCCACATGTAAAGTCTTCTCTTGTGTTGTTTGAAGAGGGTGTTTGCTATGACCAGTGCATTTTCTCGGCAAAACTCTATTAGTCTTTGCCCTGCTTCATTCTGCCTTCCAAGGCCAAATTTGCCTGTTACTCCAGGTGTTTCTTGACTTTCTACTTTTGCATTCCAGTCCCCTATAATGAAAAGGACATCTTTTTTTAGGTGTTAGTTCTAAAAGGTCTTGTAGGTCTTCATAAAACCATTCAACTTCAGCTTCTTCAGCACTACTGGTTGGGGCATAGACTTGGACAACTGTGATATTGAATGATTTGCCTTGGAGACAAACAGAGATCATTCTGTCGTTTTTGAGATTACATCCAAGTACTGCATTTCGGACTCTTTTGTTGACCATGATGGCTACTCCATTTCTTCTGAGGGATTCCTGCCCGCAGTAGTAGATATAGCAGTCATCTGAGTTAAATTCACCAATTCCAGTCCATTTTAGTTTGCTGATTCCTAGAATGTCGAGGTTCACTCTTGCCATCTCTTGTTTGACCACTTCCAATTTGCCTTGATTCATGGACCTGACATTCCAGGTTCCTATGCAATATTGCTCTTTACAGCATTGGACCTTGCTTCTATCACCAGTCACATCCACAACTGGGTATTGTTTTTGCTTTGGCTGCATCCCTTAATTCTTTCTGGAGTTATTTCTCCACTGATCTCCAGTAGCATATTGGGCACCTACCGACCTGGGGAGTTCCTCTTTCAGTATCCTATCATTTTGCCTTTTCATACGGTTCATGGGGTTCTCAAGGTAAGAACACTAAAGTGATTTGCCACTTCATTCTCCAGTGGACCACATTCTGTCAGACCTCTCCACTATGACCCGCCCATCTTCGGTTGCCCCGTGGGCATGGCTTGGTTCCGTTGAGTTAGACAAGGCTGTGGTCCTAGTGTGATTAGATTGACTAGTTTTCTCTGAGTATGGTTTCAGTGTGTCTGCCCTCTGATGCCCTCCTGCAACACCTACCATCTTACTTGGGTTTCTCTTACCTTGGGCGTGGGGTATCTCTTCAAGGCTGCTCCAGCAAAGTGCAGCCGCTGCTCCTTACCTTGGACAGGGGGTATCTCCTTACCGCTGCCCTTCCTGCCCTTCAACGTGGGATAGCTCCTCTAGGCCCTCCTATACCTGAGCAGCCACTGCTCTTTGGGTTGCTCCTCCCGGCCACCACCTCTGGCCTTGGGTGCTGCCCCTGGCCTCCAGCGCGGGGTCGCTCCTCAGGGCCACTGCCCCTGGCCTCAGGCGCCCCTTGCCTCGGATGCATGGTAGCTCCTCGCGGCCGCCACCCCTGACCTCAGACTTGGGTAGCTCCTCTTGGCTGTTCCTGCACCGTCACAGCCTGGCACTCTTGGCCACTGCCCCTGACCTCGGACGTGGGGTAACTCCTCTTGGCCACGCTCGCAGGCGCCCGCGCTCAGTGTGCTGGGTCGCAGGCGCCCGCGCTCAGTGCGCTGGCTCACAGCCACATGGTGAAGTTTATTTACAAGCTTCCCTGGTGGCTCAGAGATTAAAGCATCTGCCTGCAATGCAGGAGACCTGGGTTCGATGCCTGGGTTGGGAAGATTCCCTGGAGAAGGAAATGGCAACCCACTCCAGTATTCTTGCCTGGAAAATTCCTAGGACAGAGGAGCCTGATGGGCTACAGTCCATGGAGTCTCAAAGAGTTGGACACAACATAGCACAGCACAGCAGCAGCAGCAAAACCTAGTCCAGTAAATATCCTGGGTTCAGGATAGTCTGGGTAAGATGAGCAACTCATCCCTTGAGAGAAAGTCAAAAGGAGGCATGGGTGGAGCCAACATGCCTTGGAATGAGGATCAGTAACAAGCCTCCTCCCTTACTGAAGCTCTTAGATTTTATTATCAGCAAGTCTTTTTCCAGTTAGAAATTCAATGACAGACTGAAGAGATTTATGGAAAATCAGAGACTCAATCTATCCTCACAACTGCAAAGACTGATTTAGTCTCATGTGGCATGGCTACGTATATCAAGATGAGACAACACTATCATTCATTAGATACATAACCAGTTTTAGGATCCTACCCTATAAGATGTCTCTGGTTTGTAAGCCACTCCAGTATTCTTGCCTGGGAAATCCCAAGGACAAAGAAACCTGGTGGGCTACAGTCCATGAACTCACAAGAGTCAGACATAACTTAGCAATAAAACATCTCTGAGTAATTAATGATAAAAAAGGAGGGGCATCAAGGAAATGATAGTACACTGTTCTGTGCTTAATGCTTTTCCGTGTTTTAATCAGGAGCAGTCTGAGGGAGAGCTCACAGGTAACTGGTATGGCAAAGACTGCTGCCCTTAATAAGTGTTCTTGGCGTGTCAGAAGATAAATATAGAATGGAATGATGCAGTAAATTGAAGAATTAACAGAGACGTTCACATAGGATATTTGCTATATAATATACCTGATAAGGGACTTCCCAGGTGGCACTAGTGGTAAGAACCCACCTGCCAATGCAGGAGACAGAAGACACACAGGTTTGATCCCTGGGTAGGGAAGATCCCCTGCAGGAAGGCATGGCAACCCACTCCAGTATTCTTGCCTGGAGAATCCCAGGACAGAGGAGCCTGGTGGGCTATAGTCCATGGGGTCACGAAGAGTCAGACATGACTGAAGTGACTTAGTACACACACGTACCTGAGAAAAGAGACACTGTGTAAGTTCGATAGGCAAAGGTTTGACCCAATGTGGGATGGACAGGAATGTAGGACAGGGTGGACGACAAGCTTGCTTTGAATCTGCAATGAAGCCATGCCTACAGTGTGGAAAGTAAGTGTGATCTTGCATGGATTAAAATACATATGTTTACCAAAGGGGATAGCAGGGGTGCGGGAGAAATAAATGGGAAGTTTGGGATTAATATATACACACTGCTGCTGCTGCTGCTGCTACTAAGTCGCTTCAGTCATGTCCAATTCTGTGCAACCCCATAGACGGCAGCCCACCAGGCTCCCCCGTCCCTGGGATTCTCCAGGCAAGAACGCTGGAGTGAGTTGCCGTTTCCTTCTCCAATGCAGGAAGGTGAAAAGTGAAAGTAAAGTCGCTCAGTCGTGTCTGACCCTCAGCGACCCCGTGGACTGCAGCCTACCAGGCTCCTCCATCCATGGGATTTTCCAGGCAAGAGTACTGGAGTCGGGTGCCATTGCCTTCTCCTATACATAAAATAGATAAACAACAAAATCCTGCTGCATAGCACAGGGAACTCTATTCAATACCTTTTAATATCCTAAAATGGAAAATAATCTGAAAAACAATATACATGTATATATATACACACATATACACATATACATATGTGTGTATATACAGACATACATACATATATAAAATTGAATTACCTTGCTGTATACCTGAAACTAAACATTGTAAACTAACTATACTTCAATTTATTTAAAAAGTGGTTAAAAATTTATTTCTCATGAGTAGTAGTCTAGTGATTGTCAGAAAAAAATCAGTCAGGACATTATTAGCATATGTATGACTAACTAATGAGGGCTGTAGAGGATACAGGGGAGCTTCAAAGATCTGTAATTGAATATCATACCTGAAAAAAATATTGAAAGAATGAAGTTCATTCTGTTTACAGAAAATAAAGATGAGGGGAAATGTCATCGTCATTCAATAGAAAAAGGGCTGTCAGACTATGGTTATAACCAGTTTTCTTGTCACAGAACTGACAAAAATCAAAGAAAATTGGTGCAAGCTACAATAGCCTGAAAGATTTATAATCACCTCCTATTCAGCCAAACTTGAAATTCACTTCCTCTTCATGAACTACAATTACTTATTTGATTTATATAGAGAAAGATATGCCTTACTTGCACATATTTATATCTACTACACACACACATATGCTAAATGCATGCCCTGTTCATATTAGTCAAGTTTTTTTTTAAAGTCCAAGTCCTATTATACAGTATTTAACATAAGAACATGGGCAGTTAAGTCCTTGATATGGTGTTTAGCTATGGTAATAAACAATAAAGATTTTCCTGTCTTGTTACTGGGGAACATTGGAATGTGTGGAATCTCATTCCCTGCAGTAATTCATTATTTTTAGCTTAAGAAAGTTTAGGCTTCCTTGAATATTGATTTACAGAAAGAAGACAAATAGAAAATTAGCTCCCATGTGAACATGTCTGCGTTTATGATAAAGTACTCCGGGCTAGATAGTATTGTCATTTCCTTAAGTGGTCATAGTCTATTATGCAAATTAATCTTCCAGGATCTAAATTACACCAAAGTATAATAGTGTAACATCTTTGTGTATTATAGACATTAATTCTTATTTATGGTATGTATATTACAACTCTGATGTAACTAATTTACATGGTTATATATTTTGCCAAGTTAAATGTGTTTGTGTAAGAATCCTTAAACAATACATGAGCTGTTCCAGAATGCTCTTCCAGGTGATCTTGAAGAAAGGAATGAATTCTAATGGTCTACGCTAGCTTAATAAAAAGTAGCACTTTTGTGGTAGGATGGAATGTGGCATGTTCTTTTTACTCCTGTGTTTCTTTAGTCTATTTTTACCACTCCAAATACATTAGGTCAAGATGACTGGTGACATAACTGAGAGAGTACGGGTAGATGATAGATAGATAGAGATAAATAGAATGATTTCAGACACCTTTCTTTCCAAACTTTTATATCACTGACAAGTGAGGAAGGGAGGCTCCAAGGGGTCAGATTGCTGGACAGAGCTTAGCCCTCTCTGGATTTCAGAATTTCTTGCTCATATTTGTAATACATGGTGTTGCAAAAGACATTATCTGTTAATAATGCCAAAAAATAGAGACGTACCAACTTCTTTTGTAACTCTGCATCTTTTAACCAGGGTAAAATAATTTCTTTTCATAAGTAAAACAGTTGTGGTCTTAGAATTTGCTACTAAAATTCAATCCAGAGAACAAGATGTCTTTGAAAATTTATAATAGAAACTCTAACAGAGCTTTAACCTACTAGCCAATATGAGTCTGGGTTATAAAACCACCGATGCAAAGAACATGGTTCATATACGATGTTATCAACACTGGCCGTAAATTAAATCTTCATACAATTTAACAAGATACAACAATACAACAGCCATTATTTATTTATGATAGATGTGACATAATCATAAAAGCATCGGATCACCAGAGCCAGCATTCTGAATCTTCATAATTCTTTATTTTCAATTTGTAATTGTAAGAAGTCAAAATAACATTGATATGCCTAGAATACAAAATATCTAACAGCTAGAGTCTTCTAAAATATTTCTTATAACTAACAGTAATTTATTAAGTAATAATCCTGGAAGCTCATTAATGTAAAACCATTAATTTTCTTCTAATATTATTATGAGAGAGATTGCATTTTAATTTCAACTGTAAGTGATTGATAGGAGTGCAATTTTATACCAGTAGTTAAAGAATGATTACATTTGTTTATGTCAAATAATTCTTAAGGTTTAATAATTTGGGGAATGTCGCTTAGCACCCTATTAACAACAATACTTCAACAAATTATCA
This sequence comes from Ovis aries, assembly GCF_016772045.2. NCBI lineage: Eukaryota > Metazoa > Chordata > Mammalia > Artiodactyla > Bovidae > Ovis > Ovis aries. The sequence goes on from NC_056063.1 coordinate 50,331,365, forward strand.
GTTCTTATAAAGTATCTGATGTGTTCCCTATGAGGCATAAGGCCTTGGTAATAGGCAAACTAGAAGTTTTGCCCTCATGGTGTTTATGTTTTAAATAGAAACAAACATAGCTACAGATAATCAAAATGAGGTCTTACAACTAGAGTACATAGGACATTTATCATGTAGGACATTTGAGGTCATACAAAGGCCTGAATCTGTGTGGCCTCTTGGTGCACTGGTCATCTGGTCCTCATTGTTTGACATCCAGACTCCTCTAAGAAATATTTCTTGACCCTCCTCCCCATCTCAACATTCCTGTTACATACACCCACATATTTATTATCTAGTCAGTATGGTAAAGAATCTGCCTGCTAATGCAGTACATGTAAGAGACACAGTTTCCATCCTGGGGTTGGGAAGATCCCCTGGAAGAGGGCATGGCATTCCACTCCAGAATTCTTGCCTGACAGAGGAGTGTGGCAGGCTACAGTCCATAGGGTTGCACAGAGCTGGACATGATTGAAGCGACTTAGCATTCATACATGCAAGCAGTTAGCACCTTACATGAGTCTAGGATTTAGAAGTACTCAACACATGTTGGGCTAAGGAGTTATCTTAACTCACTTTGGCTTAGATGCAGGTTCTCAACCATTCAGGTTGTGGATTTGGAAGAACCTTTAGTTGAGGAATGTGCTTCTGTAGAAAGAAGTCTGCAACAAAATAGTATGAACACTCAGTGAATGCCCCCTTCTCATTTCTTCAAGCTACCTACTGGCATCTCTCACTCACATATAGAAAAAAAAAAAATGCAGCGGAGAACAAATATATTTACATGATTTCACTTCTGAATTTCAGAGAAATTTCCTTCATAGCCAGACACCCCGCTGCAGCTTCCTGCAAAGTAAGCTATGTCAGTTCTCCCAATCTATCACCCCAACCTTTCTCCACTCTCAACTCCATGGTCTATACATATGCATCTGGGATGTCGGAGGAAATTAGAGTTGGGGACAGAAGGGAGATGTAGAATGTCGTCCATGGCCTCCTCCTGGTTAATCTTGGTAATGAAGACAAAGGATGAATTTTCTCCCAAGTTTGGGGGTGATTTTTGAATATATGGCTGCATCTCCGCTGGTATTTGCTGTTCAGCAGAACCCCAGATCCAGCTGGAACGGTTAGGCAATAGGGAAGGACTACAGACAGAAGGCAGAGTGATAAAGTGAGGTGGAAGAAAGCAAAGCATACCTTATGTGTGCAAGCTAAAAATTCCCAGGCTACCTATCACCAGATACTAGCTTAAAGGTGTTAGTCGGGAGAGTTTTGTTTGTGATTAATAAAATTCTGCCCAGGATGGTAAGGAGACCTAAATAGTTGAGCTATAGAGCTCTAAAGGGTAGAACGTTCATTGGTTGGCAGGCAGGGAGAACTGGATAGATGGTAAAAGCCCAAATATGTCTAATCAGGGTCTTTCCTGGTGACTCCGATGGTAATGAATCTGCTTCGTTACAGGAGACTTGGGTTTGATCGCTGGGTTGGAGAAGGGAATGGCTACCCACTGCAGTATTCTTGCCTAGGAAATCCCAAGGACAGAGAAACCTAGTGTGCTATGGTCCATAGGGTCTCAAAGAGTTGGACACGACTGAAGTGACTTAGCATGCATGCCTGATCAAGATTACCATCTCCAGTTAGTACTGAGGCAGCCCTGCTAAAGGTCATAACAGTATCCAACATGCCTTGTGTGAGGGATCAGTGAGTGGGCTCCATTCATGTTAATGGAGACAACCATTATGGCCTTAGAAGGCAAGCATCAACAGAGCCCTAGAACCATGCTGGTTTTTGACCTTTCCCTCCCTCTGAAAGCTTTTTTCTGTACAGGGAGGAAGCAGCTCTCCATTGAACAGCCTACAATAATAGTGCCTAGTTGAGGGTAGAATACTTTTGGATGATGTGGAGTTAACTGAAATGGGAGAGCATAATTGGCTTGCTCTAAGCAGCTGGGGGCTAAAGAATCAAGGGAAGCATGTCAAGTGTGAATTAAAGCAAAGCCCTTGTTTGCAAGCATCTGATCAGTGAGAGTAAAATGTATTCTAGTTACATGCTGGAAGAATATTCCTCACTTCACTTTTGGAGCATGTGGAAATTAACTATTTGGAAGGAAAAATTTGGAATGGAATTCCAGTCCCTCAATTCTAGGGGAGGAAAACCCAAAACAAAAAAGTAGGATTAAGCAGGCAAGGACATGTACCAGTATGAAAGTATAAAATATTATTTTCTGTTGTAGGCTTTCATACTAAATCCTCTCATCAGCTCACTGGACTCCCTCCAGTGAATCCCAGAGGCCTATTCACCCACCCCTCCAGATGCCCCACTCCTCTGCAACCCATGCACATTAAGGCTTGTGAATAACCACTGTGGAAAGAGAAGCAAAAAGGGGCAAATATCATTTGGGATTTGAAGACTATTTACAGAGTCTCCTCTGTTTCTATGAGGATGGATTGAAGAAATGGCTACAGGCTGAGGAGGAAAAGAAGAAAATCCACAGAAGAGGGTGAAGACACATCTCTATAACCCAAGAAATAGGAAGCTTTGGTTGAAAGTTCCAGAGAACTGAATCTGGAAGGTAGGTCAGTGCCCAGCTGTCTTCAGAGTCAGCAGATGGAGAAATATTTTCATTTCTGGTGGTTCTCTAAGACAAAGGTCTCCAACCTGTGAAGTCTAATGCCTGATGATTTGAGGTGCTGCTGACATAACAATAATAGAAATTAAGTGCACAGTAACTGTAATGAGCTTGAATCATGTTGAAACCATTTACCACGCACCTACTCCTTCCGTGGAAAAAATGTCTTCCATAAAACTGGTCCATGATGCCAAAAAGGTTGGGGACCCTGCTGTAGGACACTGATTCTGAAGATCCTTAACCAATCACATAAGGATTATCTAGAAACTTGCAGAAATAAACGTTCTTGGGCCCAACACCAGATCTACTACAACAGAAATTCTGAGTTGAAGTTCAGCATTGTGTTTAACAAATCCTTCTGATTTTTGTGTTTTTTTTGAAGGTAAATGACATTTTATTTACTGCCAGATTAAAAACTGTAACTCCAGATAGTGCAAAATATACTTCTGAACCAAATTACAAAGAACTGGTGTTAATAAACAATGTTTAAACAATGCTACACTTATTTTTGGCCAAGTGCTGTATTGATTAGTCTGTGTATAAAACTGACCATCTATGAACAAATCAGCACAAAGCTTTTCTATAAAAACAGAAAAAAATTTTAGACAGTGGCTCAAGAAGACAAGCAAGCTGCCATTTATGCATAGATTGATGTACAGTATATAACCTAACCAAATGTCCCTTTTGAGTTTTCAAGTTGTTGGGAAACAAACAAATTAAGAAAAAAAAAAAAAAAAAACTGTGTCCAGAAACACTTCCAGAAAGCACAGAGTTACAATATTCTTCAGTCTTTAGAACTGATACACGAGTTTGAGAATCACTGCTCACCTATTTGAAGGGGATTGGGGATAAAGCCTGTCTTCAATACTTCACTCTCCTCTTTGGTATTTCTTCTAACCTATTGGCACTCTTTCTGCAAATTGCAGGGCACATTCATGAGTTTACTAGGAAGGGCCAGCTGAGGGTATTGGGCAAGTTAGAACTCACACTTCATTTTAAAATGGTCTTAAATGGTCCATTGACTAAAACAAGGAGTGGCAGTCTACTTATGACAACAGGGATATCATGCAGGTATGAGTAATGAAAACCAACAGAGATATCATGCAAGTATAAGTAATGTCACAAATATCTAAAGATACCATTGATTATAAGATACATGTGAGAAGATGTTTTAAAAAATGTTGTTAAAAGACGAAAATAAAAAGGTAGTGATGAATCATGACCACCCAGAAGAGTAATATATTATTTTATAATTATAATAAACATAATCTAGAATTGATGCTTTTGAACTGTGGTGTTGGAGAAGACTCTTGAGAGTCCCTTGGACTGCAAGGAGATCCAACCAGTCCATTCTGAAGGAGATCAGCCCTGGGATTTCTTGGGAGGGAATGATGCTGAAGCTGAAACTCCAGTAGTTTGGCCACCTCATGCAAAGAGTTGACTCATTGGAAAAGACTCTGATGCTGGGAGGGATTGAGGGCAGGAGGAGAAGGGGACGACAGAGGATGAGATGGCTGGATGGCATCACTGACTCAATGGACACGAGTCTGAGTGAACTCCAGGAGTTGGTGATGGACAGGGAGGCCTGGCATGCTACGATTCATGAAGTCGCAAAGAGTCGGACACGACTGAGCGACTGAACTGAACTGAACTGAACTGAGGTAACATTAGTAAGAAAGTGAGACCAAGTCTGGCCCTGTGGGGCTTCCAGGCATGGAGGCCTCTCTATCCCTCATTTCTTGCAGGCAAGACTCCAGACATTAAGACCTTCCCTGAGTTCCAAATGGCAGATTTGAGGACAGTAGCTAATCAAGGGAGGAGGAGCCAAGAAATCATCTGAGAGGAGACTAAAAGGAGTGCAAGGCCTGTGCACACCCTGATCCTGTCAGGGACTCCACACTTGACCTGTGCAAAGATTTCCATATCTCAACTGGGATCACAGGCACAATTCATATACCGGGAGTAAGGGCACTGTTTTAGTCAGTTCAGACTGTTATAACAAAGTACCATATGCCGGGTGCCTGGTACACAATACACATTTATTTCTCATAGTTCTGGAGGCTAGAAGTCTGAGATCAGAATATCAGCATGGTTGGCTTCTAGAGAGCACTCTCTTCCTGATTTGCAGACTGCCAAATCCTCATCATATGCCTATGTTGAAAGTGGGCTAGCCTCTTCTAATAAGGGCACTAATCCCTTTCGAGGGCTCCACCTTCATAATCTAATTACCTCTCCAAAGCCATCTCCAGATAGTATCACACTGGGGATTAGATTCAGCATATGGATTTGGGGGATGGGAGAGGGACACAAACATTCAGTCTATTGCAGGCAGCAATGCTTTGGAATACAGGTATTTTAAATTTGGAAACGGGGGGTGTCAAGAAAGTGTCAGCTAAAAACAAGTCTGAATCTCTGGGCAAAGAACAACTATCTTTTCTAAGTGTATGACTTCAGCTTAGAAGATCAGTATCTGTCCCTTTATCCTTTCGTGGGTCACATCACACAGGGCAGGCAGGAACTAATTTTCTACCTGGTCACATGTAAGAAGTTTCTGAGGCAGGCTCAACACAAGGTCATAGCTCCCTCTCCTTGTCAGCTTCTGAGGAAGCCTAGAAAATTTGAACTTGTAGGTCAAAATGTACTCCCTGAAAAATCCACTATTTTCTATTCTGGCTAACTCTACATATTGAGACAAAACATACTATTTCTTATGAAGGTTTGGTAGGAGAGCTTTAAAATAATTGAATTAAATATTTTAAGAGTAAGATATAAAGTATTACATTATTTTAACTGAATAAATAAAACCAGTGAAAACCTATGGTTAACTTAAACAGGCAATAATACTCAGCATGTTTCATATTTCCTTAAAAATGAATGCCATGCTACATTGGGATGAATTAAGAACAACTGCAATGATATAACCAAACTGGACTTGTAGGGAACATACCAGAAGATTAAGCATATTTTTACTTGAAGGAAAGTCTTTAATATCTAGCTAGGCTTGGCAGCAGCATTTTTCTTTTAGAAAAAATGGCTGTGATTCTCAATTGGTTGATCATGATTAATCAAAGAATCTTTGAGGATAATTTTGCGTTTCTAGCTCTGTGAGTACTATCCAGGGGGCATCTTGTGCCTGATGGGGCTAGTGATCGCCAGATAGTCCCTCTTTGATTTCAGGAGTGGGCTGGCCTTGGTGAAACTCTCTGAATCCTGTTTGTACTCAGACTCAGCTCTCTCCCTTCTCTCAGTTTTAGTTCATACACATGTCATCAGGTGAAGGGTTTATTTCCACCATTTTCTATAGAAATCTCCATTCTTTGAAAGAGGGGATAAAAAGATGAACATCTGCTGAATGAAAAGTAGTTCCTCCTCAGTAGGAAGACAACTTCAGAGAGATGGCTCATATCAGTAACACTGGCAGAGAGGTAGAGTGGAAGAGGGGAAAGAATGTGGGTTCTGTAGTTAGAGTGACCAGGGTATGAATTTTGATTCTGGCACCCAAGACCTAAGCACATTATGTGATTTCTCTAAGTCTCTGCTCCTTCTTCTGTATCAAGGAGTTCACAATAGCCACTTCTCTGGATTATTGTAACCTATGTGTAATAAGGTTGCAAAATTGGATTCATCCTACAATTCAGACATGTAGAGAAAACTGTAGTACTTTCATTTTATTTCATATTAATCTGCTCTTTCTTCTGAGCCCTCATTCATATTTAAAGGAAAAAGAAACAAATAACAAATACCTACATTAAAGTAACAGTAACAGATAAACTCTCACATATTGCTGACTTCATCTAGAAAGTAAAATGTATTTCTCTCTCATGCAAGAATCCAGTATGGATGTGGTTTAGTGACTCTTCCAAACAGTAACTCAGGGATCCAGGCTCCCTCATCTTTTATCTCTACCATCTTCAGCAGTCTCATGGTCACTCTAGACATCAACATCTAGCTGGTGGGTGAGGAAAAGGAATTAAAGAGGGCATACTCACCCGTAACCATCCAGCTAAGGAAGGAATACCTGTTACTTATCATCACTGATTGTAAGAATGCAATCACTTACATTTCATTGATGACAACTATTCAAGTGCTCCACCTAGATGTAAGAGGAGCTAGGAGGACATCTCCCAACTACGTTCCTACAATATGGAAGGGTAGCACAAATGTTTATCATGAATCATCTCTCCCAGAGTCTACTCTCAAATATCCAAGCACACCTTTCATACAAAACACACTCACCACCTCAAGAGAGACAATCCAGTGTTCTCCTGGTTACTGTGGCTAGCTCAGGATCCAGGGTTTCTGAATGACACAGTCAACACTCCATCGAGAGGATATGTTGCTTCATTTGATCTGGCAATTTATACACTAAAAACAAATTATCTAAAGTGTATGTCTTAGTTGCTAAGTTGTGTCCGACTCTTTGTGTCCCCATGGACTGTAGTCCGCCAGACTCCTCTGTCCATGGAGTTCTCTAGGCAAGAATACTGTAGTGGGTTGACATTCCCTTCTCCAGGGGCTCTTACTGACGCAGTTGAACCTAGGTCTCCTGCATTGTAGGCAGATTCTTTACTATCTGAGCCACAAAGGAAGCCCATCTAAACCTCCCCTCATTCTCTCAAACCAACATACTTACTCAACCAGTATACAATGATGGAAGACAGACAGGATACAGCCTCAGGAACTTCCTTGAATGATAATGGGATATACATGGTGGATGCCTATTTCTAGCAGTGAAAACACCTTGCCAGGTAGGCACTGGTAAGGCCCACTGTGTGGAAACAGGAAAGTTCCTTGACTAGACCCTAGTCTGCTCTCTGGGAAGAGCCCCTAGTCCATTGCTCTCTGTGCTCCCTGGATCCACCTCCCTGGAGATTATCCCATGTTTATTATTCTCCGTGCTCACCTTTGAAGTGAGCCCTGGGAATTATGCCCCTAGTCCCAGGGCTCACTTCAAAGGTAGACATAGGGAATCATAAAATGAGAAAATGCCCTCCTTAGTAACTCAGTGGGCTTTCCAGGTGGTGCCAGTGGTAAAGAACCTGCCTGCCAATGCAAAATACATAAGAGAAGTGGGTTTGATCCCTGGGTTGGGAAGATCCCCTAGAGGAGGGTATGGCAACCCATTCTAGTATTTTTGCTTGAAGAATCCCCATGGACAGAAGAGCCTGGTGGGCTATAATCCATAGGGTTACAGAGTCAGACACAACTGAAGGGACTTAGCAGGCCGCAAACACAGAGACTCAACACCCTCATGCTATTTGCCAGTGATGCAAATTTGGAAGCCCAAAGGCTCTTTAAGTCTTGAATAGTCCAAGGCATACATCATAGGCAGTAGAACCATCTTAAAAGCTTAGTAGATTAAAAAAAAAACTATTTGTTTTCTGATAGTGCTATGTGATAGTAATCACAGAGTTCTTACCTAGGCATAATTAAAATCCAAACACAAATGTATTTGTCTCTTCACCTCCATACCTCCCTGTCTCATCTAGAATAACACACTGGTTCAAAATAGGAAAAGGAGTACATCCAGGCTGTATATTGTCACCCTGCTTATTTAACTTATATGCAGAGTACATCATTAGAAATGCTGGGCTAGAGGAAGCACAAGCTGGAATCAAGATTGCAGGGAGAAATATCAATAAACTCAGATATACAGGTGACACCACTCTTATGGCAGAAAGTGAAGAAGAACTAAAGAGCCTCTTGATGAAGGTGAAAGAGGAGAATCAAAAAGTTGGCTTAAAGCTCAACATTCAGAAAACTAAGATCATGGCATCCAGTTCCATCATTTCATGGCAGATAGATTGGAAAACAGGAAACAGTGGCTGACTTTATTTTTCTGGGCTCCAAAATCACTGCAGATGGTGATTGCAGCCATGAAATTAAAAGATTCTTACTCCTTGGAAGGAAAATTATGACAATCTAGACAGCATATTGAAAAACAGAGACATTACTTTGCCAACAAAGGTCTGTCTAGTCAAGGCTATTTTTCCAGTGGTCATGTATGAATGTGAGAGTTGGACTGTAAAGAAAGTTGAGCACCAAAGAATTGATGCTTTTGAACTGTGGTGTTGGAGAAGACTCTTGAGAGGCCCTTGGACTGCAGGGAGACCCAACCAGTCCAACCTAAAGGAGATCAGTCCTGGGTGTTCATTGGAAGGACTGATGTTAAAGCTGAAACTCCAATACTTTGGCCCCCTGATGCAAAGAGTTGACTCATTGGAAAAGACCCTGATGCTGGGAAAGATTGAGGGCAGGAGGAGAAGGGGATGACAGAGGATGAGATGGTTGGATGGCATCACCAACTCGATGGACATGGGTTTGGGTGGACTCCGGGAGTTGGTGATGGACAGGGAGGCCTGGTGTGCTGCGGGTTCATGGAGTCACAGAGTCAGACACGACTGAGCGACTGAACTGAACCAAGGTTATCAGGTTTGGGTTGATACTTATTCCCTCCCTTTACTGTTTAGAGACCTCTTCAGGCCCCAGAAAATTGGAGGCACAGGCAATGGGGGAACATGAGTCTTTTCACCTGTCCTGAGAGCATGAGGAATCCTTCTGCATCATTAGTGCTTTAGAAGAATAAGTACCCTTCTATGGGATTGGTGATCTCATTAAATGATGACCACTTACAGGGCAAGGCTGAAATTTTAAATTTTGTATCTTCAGCAACTTTGTTCTGAGCACATAGAAAATTCCTAGTAATGTTTGTAGGACAAATGCATATGGAATTCTTTCATTAGAGTAATCAGAATATATCTTTAGTTCAGTGACTTTCAAAGTATGATCCTCGGACTAGCAGCATCCCTATGATCCGGGGACATGTGAGAAAAACAAATTCTGGGCCCTACTTCAGACCTACTGAATCTGAGGTAGGACCCCTAAATCTTTAATAAATCTTTCAGAGAGTTCTGTTGCACTCTAAAGTTTAAGAACCATTATACTAGTTCATTACCTTTTTTCTAAGAATGTCTGGGCTTAAAGCTTTTATCTGCAAAGAAGTTAAAACTGCTTTTTCCTCTTAATGTAAAAGCCTATTGAATTTGATAAGCAAGGAATTTCCTTAGATATTTAAAAATATTTTTAATATGGGGAGCTGCATGTAAAGATTCCATGAGTTTACGAACAATGTGTTTTGAACCCTGACTCTCTGTAACTTTTCCAGAGATATCCTGTCATTGTTTCATGTACAGGATTTCCATGAAGAGTTAATGAAGTTCAGAGAACAGGTCAATAGCAGGATACAGTCTCAGATTACTCAGGCAGAGATTCCACTGCCCCTCCCACTGCCCCTCCCATCACATTTCATTGTATGCTGCTCTGGTGACTTCCTCATCCAGGGTCCCTATAACCTCACATCTTTCACTTATCATGAGTTTGAAGTCTAAATCATTTTTACACCATCCATTGAAAAGACCATTGCCATCTAGAAGGATTACTGTACCTTTTTATTTTCAATTTTATTTAATAGATAATATTGAAGTTATCAATGTTTTCTAATAAAGTCAAATTATCTAATAGTCTATGTATCTAGTAGGCTAAATTTAAGATTACCTAGTACAATTTTATCTGGGATACATGGCTTCAATTTACTCAGCACTGAATGTCATTCTGAGCTGACTTTATGACAGCTAATCAATATCTTTAATAGGATACTTTGTGATGCCATCATTTCTTCAAAGTAAATGTCCTAGAGTAATAGAGCAGTGTCTAACATGATTTACGCAAACATTTCAACTACAGTAGTTGAAAATGTGTAAATATGTTTTGCTTTGCTTTTATTATTCTTAGGTGAAATTCGTCCAGGATTATCCATTTCAGCCAAAAATACTTAGACAGTTCTGAACTTTTCCCTCTGAATCCCCATGTAAATTGACAGGAGTGACTGATGGCTTGTTTACCCAGCAACACTTGTAAATATTACAATCAGCATTGCCTGAAATAAGTAATAGGTGAAATTAACTACAGAACCTAAGCTTTCTTGATGGTACCTAGAAAGTTTCTCAGATTTTAATGTGTGTATGTGCTGATCACACAAAGATCATCTTAAAATGGAGATTCTAATTCAATAGGTCTGTAGTGGCATTAGAAATTCTGCCTTTCTGACAAACTGATGTTGATGCTGCCAATTCACAAACCACACTTCTGTGTGGGCAGTCACCAGAAGGCACATATTGGGAAAGGAAGAACACCAAATGTAAAATAATTTATAGGGAGCTATTCTGTCCTGCTCACACTCTTTATCAGAAGATAAGTAGTTATTTAAAAACATTAATGTCCAGACAGGACACTGCCATTGAATTACTCTTACAAAATTAGAATTTCTGTTCTTTGATGGTTTGCTGCAACAAATGCTAATCTTTATTTGTTTTTGGTTGCATGTGTCCTTAGCAGTGTCTGACTCTATGGGACCCCATGTTCTGTAGTCTGCTATACTCCTCTGTCCATGGAATTTTCTGGGCAAGAATACTGGAGTGGGTTGCCATTTCCTACTCCAGGGGATCTTCCTGACCCAGGGAACTACCCCTGTCTCTTGTATCTCCTGCATTGGCAAGCAGACTATACCACTGTGCCATCCAGAAAGTCCAATTTATATTTAGTTTATTTTTATTAACTGTCCAACTTTTAAGAATTTTTGTAGTGTATTTTGATGGGGACAATTTCTTACATTTCTGGCCAGTGTAGAATGAAAGGGCACCTACTTTTCACTTCCATGCTAATATGAAAAGGAAGGTGAGTGTAGGATGACCAGAGATGGAAGATTCACTTTCAAGCTTAGAAGAGTAGGTAGCACATAGACTTTTGGCTCTAGATTATTCACTGGCCCTGTAAGAACTGGAGGAGCAGTCACTCATTCTGAAGTGCAAGCTTTTTTTTTTCATAAGCAAAACATGCTTTCTTCCCAGCAATCCACACTTTAATGATGATCACAAAGTGATGTTTTCACAGAAAATTCTTTCCAGCACACGTCTTGGCCAGTTTTGCTTGGGCTTCCAGGTATTTCTCATTTCCCTGTCATTCCAGCAGAGGTCATTCTGTTTTTTTACCTTCACAGACTTCCCAACTTCCTTTGCCCTCCCTTTCGGGTTCCTCTTGATGATCCTGATTGAACAATGAACAGTCAACTTGGACATTCCTCTTTCTTGGTAATTACTGTTATTTTGCACTTCCTTTGTGACTCAGCTAGTAAAGAATCCGCCTGCAATGCAGGAGACCTGGGTTGGGAAGACCTGGGTTGGGAAGATGCCCTGAAGAAGAGAAAGGCTACCCACTCCAGTATCCTGGCCTGGTGAATTCCATGGACTACATGGGTTTGCAAAGAGTCAGACACGACTGAGCCACTTTTGGTCACTGTTATTTTTAACTTGAGAAAACCACCTGGTTGGACTCTGGTCTGTTAGCCAGGCAGAAACAGCTGCTCTTGGGGGTTGCCACAGCCCATGATACAGCCTGCTGGGAAATAGAGTTATATGCAGGAGCTTGGCGTGGGGTCAGCTTGGACCCCAGACCTTGCTGATAGTTCATCTTCATTGTGGTTTGCTGGCAATATGAGCAGGCGCTGCACCAGCCCAAAGAGAATCCTGCTGTTGTACTGCTCTGTCTCTTCACACACACACACACACACACACACACACACACATTCACTCTCCTTGGAATAATAAGGAAAGTCTTGTGAGATTGGCTGCATGCCATGTTACCATAGGCTATACCGTAGATACTTTGGGTAAAGCTTGTAAAGGAACATATGGACCTCATGAAAGAAACACCTGCTTGTTCAAAGTGGAAAACAAAGAAATAAAAGTTGCCCCAGTTTTCCCTGGAACCCCTAGAAGGAAAGCTGACTGTGATTAAATGAAGAAGCACCCTGGAGGCTCTGTTCTGACTGTATCCTTTCTGCTGAGGCATTTCTATTCCCTTGGTTTTTAAACAGATATCATTAAGGATATGCTCTGTGTTTAGATTTAGGAAACATATTTAAGAAGTTCTCATACTAGGCAGGTTCCAAGATTAAGTAGCTCCTCTCCTTCCAACAAGGATTGGTTTTTAAACTCAAGATTTAGATTTGCACCAAACAACCAATAAGGTTAAGATTTTCAATAGGGTCCTCGCATCAGCTCCCAGAGTGTGGGGCATTTTGAAAGAGAATTAGCAACTGAAAACAACTCATCATTGCTTTCAAAAGTACAATTCTAATACCCAGAAATAATTTGGTAGACAGAAAATCTGGAATAACTTAAAACATATATTTGTGCACTTGAAAATGATCTAAAACTGTATCATGAAGACTAAGCTACTTTCAATTAAAATTAGAATCTAAGATCACAAGAGGAAATACTAACTCATTTTAATCTCATATTCTGATGTAACAAATAAAGCCTATGATCTGTCACTTTTATTCAGTAAGAGTAGAACATATATAAAAATTTCCTGCCATATGACTGATCAAGTAAGGATTATTAGAGACTAATGAAATTCATAATGCATCTACCAAATTGGTTATCATATACACACACACAAAGAAACACATATGTATACATATATATACACATATATGAATATGAATATATAAATGTGTGTGTTCAGTTCAGTTCAGTTACTCAGTTGTGTCCAACTCTTTGCAACCCCATGAACCACAGCACTCCAGGCCTCCCTGTCCATCACCAACTCCCAGAGTTCACCCAAACTCATGTCCTTGAGTCAGTGATGCCATCCAACCATCTCATTCTCTGTCGTCCCCTTCTCCTTCTGCCCTCAATCTTTCCCAGCATCAGGGTCTTTTCTAATGAGTCAGTTTCTCACATCAGGTGGCCAAAATATTGGAGTTTCAGCTTCAACATCAGTCTTTTCAATGAACACCCAAGACTGATCTCCTATAGGATGGACTGGTTGGATCTCCTTGCAGTCCAAGGGACTCTCAAGAGTCTTCTCCAACACCACAGTTCAAAAGCATCTATTCTTCAGAGCTCAGCTTTCTTTATAGTCCAACTCTCACATCCATACGTGACCACTGGAAAACCATAGCCTTGACTAGACGGATCTTTGTTGACAAAGTAATGTCTCTGCTTTTTAATATGCTGTCTAGGTTGGTCTTAAATTTCCTTCCAAGGTTTTCATGCCAGCAATCACCACCTGCAGTGATTCTGGAGCTGAAAAAAATAAAGTCTGACACTGTTTCCACTGTTTCCCCATCTATTTGGCATGAAGTGTTGGGACCGGATGCCATAATCTTCATTTTCTGAATATTGAGCTTTAAGCCAACTTTTTGACTCTCCTCTTTCACTTTCATCAAGAGGCTCTTTAGTTCTTCTTCACTTTTTGCCATAAGGGTGGTGTCATCTGCATATCTGAGGTTATTGATATTTCTTCTGGAAATCTTGATTCCAGCTTGTGCTTCTTTCAGCCCAGCATTTCTCATGATGTACTCTGTATATAAGTTAAATAAACAGGGTGACAATATACAGCATATATATGTAGGCATGTATATACAATGTATATACAATGTACAGCATATGTATACACACACATACATATATATATATAGCGCTGGAGAAGACTCCTGAAAGTCCCTTGGACAGTGAGGAGGTCAAACCAGTCAATCTTAAGGGAAATCAAACCCTGAATACTCATTGGAAGGATTGATGCTGAGGCTGAAACTCCAGTATTTTGGTCATCTGTTGTGAACAGCGGACTCATTGGAAAAGTTTCTGATACTGGGAAAGATTGAGGGCAGAAAGAGAAGAGGGCATTAGAGGATGAGATGGCTGAATGGCACCACCAGTGCAATGGACATGAACTTGGGCAAACTTTGTGAGATAGTTGGTGACAGGGAGACCTGGCATGCTGCAGTTCTTGGTGTTGCAAAGGGTCAGACACAGTTGGGTGACTGACCAACAACAATATGAATATATATACACAGTATAATCTAGTGTTTATAAATAAAATTATATATTTACAGAAACATAGTACTTGTCAATGCAATAAAATATGTGAAATCATACAAAATAAACTATTCTTTTTCTGAGGAATGGGATTCTGTTCTGTTAGTCGCTCAGTCATGCCCAACTCTTTGCGACCCCATAGACTGCAGCCCACCAGGCTCTTAGGTCCATGGGATTTTCCAGGCAAGGATTCTGGAGAGGTTTGCCATTTCCTTCTCCAAGGAATGAGATTAAGGATGTTCTATTTTCTTTTTGTTGAACTGTACTTTCTGATTTTCCTAGAGCTGGTATAACTTATGTAATAAAGCAACAGCAAAGAATGAGAGGAGGGAAATGGGATACTAACCATATTTCAGGATAATTTAGGCCTACTCTTTCAAGTCAACTCAAGAGGTCCTGGAGTTCATGAAGGTGAGCAAACACTGATGTCATGACTCTTTCTTGCCAGGACACACTCTTGGATCTGTTAGGGACTCTATCGAGAGCAAACTGCAGTTTGTGAGACAAATCCAGCCAAAAACCTGTTTTGCAAAAGAAGTTAGACTGAAACACAGTTGCATTTATCTATTTATGGCTGTCTGTGGTTGCTCTTATGCTACAACAGCAGAGCTGAGTAGTTGTCACACAGACTATGTGGTCTTACAAAGTCTAAAATATTTACAATTTGGTCCTTTAAATTGAAAAAAGTAGGGAAAACCATTAGATCATTCACGTATGACCTAAATCAAATCCCTTATGATTATACTGTGGAAGTGAGAAATACATTTAAGGGCCTAGATCTGATAGATAGAGTGCCTGATGAACTATGGAATAAGGTTCGTGACATTGTACAGGAGACAGGGATCAAGACCATCCCTATGGAAAAGAATTGCAAAAAAGCAAAATGGCTGTCTGGGGAGGCCTTACAAATAGCTGTGAAAAGAAGGGAAGTGAAAAGCAAAGGAGAAAAGGAAAGATATAAGCATCTGAATGCAGAGTTCCAAAGAATAGCAAGAAGAGATAAGAAAGCCTTCTTCAGCGACCAATGCAAAGAAATAGAGGAAAACAACAGAATGGGAAAGACTAGAGACCTCTTCAAGAAAATTAGAGATACCAAGGGAACATTTCATGTAAAGATGGGCTCGATAAAAGACAGAAATGGTCTGGACCTAACAGAAGCAGAAGATATTAAGAGGAGGTGGCAAGAATACACAGAAGAACTGTACAAAAAAGATCTTCACAACCTGGATAATTACGATGGTGTGATCACTCATCTAGAGCCAGACATCCTGGAATGTGAGGTCAAGTGGGACTTAGAAAGCATCACTACGAACAAAGCTAGTGGAGGTGATGGAATTCCAGTTGAGCCATTTCAAATCCTGAAAGATGATGCTGTGAAAGTGCTGCATTCAATATGCCAGCAAATTTGGAACACTCAGCAGTTGGCACAGGACTGGAAAAGGGCAGTTTTCATTCCAATCCCAAAGAAAGGCAATGCCAAAGAATGCTCAAACTACCACACAATTGCACTCATCTCACATGCTAGTAAAGTAATGCTCAAAATTCTCCAAGCCAAGCTTCAACAATACATGAACCGTGAACTTCCTGAGGTTCAAGCTGGTTTTAGAAAAGGCAGAGGAACCAGAGATCAAATTGCCAACATCTGCTGGATCATGGAAAAACCAAGAGAGTTCCAGAAAAACATCTATTTCTGCTTTCTTGACTATGCCAAAGCCTTTGACTGTGTGGATTAAAATAAACTGTGGAAAATTCTGAAAGGGATGGGAATACCAGACCACCTGACCTGCCTCTTGAGAAACCTATATGCAGGTCAGGAAGCAACAGTTAGAACTGGACATGGAACAACAGACTGGTTCCAAATAGGAAAAGGAGTACGTCAAGGCTGTATATTGTCACCCTGCTTATTTAACTTATATGCAGAGTACATCATGAGAAACGCTGGAGTGGAAGAAACACAAGCTGGAATCAAGATTGCCAGCAGAAATATCAATAACCTCAGATATGCAGATGACACCACCCTTATGGCAGAAAGTGAAGAGGAGCTAAAAGCCTCTTGATGAAAGTGAAAGAGGAGAGTGAAAAAGTTGGCCTAAAGCTCAACATTCAGAAAATGAAGATCATGGCATCTGGTCCCATCACTTCATGGGAAATATACGGGGAAACAGTGGAAACAGTGTCAGACTTTATTTTTTTAGGCTCCAAAATCACTGCAGATGGTGACTACAGCCATGAAATTAAAAGACCCTTACTCCTTGGAAGAAAAGTTATGACCAACCTAGATAGTATATTCAAAAGCAGAGACATTACTTTGCCAACAAAGGTCCGTCTAGTCAAGGCTATCGTTTTTCCTGTGGTCATGTAGGGATGTGAGAGTTGGACTGTGAAGAAGGCTGAGTAATGTAGAATTGATGCGTTTGAACTGTGGTGTTGGAGAAGACTCTTGAGAGTCCCTTGGACTGCAAGGAGATCCAACCAGTCCATTCTGAAGGAGACCAGCCCTGGGATTTCTTTGAAAGGAATGATGCTAAAGCTGAAACTCCAGTACTTTGGCCACCTCATGAGAAGAGTTGACTCATTGGAAAGGATTCTGATTCTGGGAGGGATTGGGGGCAGGAGGAGAAGGGGACGACAGAGGATGAGATGGCTGGATGTCATCACTGACTCAACAGAAGTGAGTCTGAGTGACCTCTGGGAGTTGGTGATGGACAGGGAGGCCTGGCGTGCTGCAATTCATAGGGTCGCAAAGAGTCTGACACGACTGAGTGACTGAACTGATAGAATGTTTTAGACTCCTGATCTAGAGCATGTCTTAAGGCAAAGAAATTCTGAACTGTTCTCATTGTATTCAATATGGAACCCACCTCCTCCAACTGGTCTGCAAACCTATCTTGTCAAAATATGAGAAATATCATTAGGCTCTTTATCCTCAAATTTTTCCATATCATTTGTAATACCATTGTTCCTAATAAATTCAATTCATGTGTGTCTGAGTTAATTGAACATAATTCAACTAAATGTGCTTTCGGAAGATTTGTTTAATGTTCAAAAGAAGCACTCACACCATTCCCAGATCCAAGAAGCTGTGTTTCTGCTGGAGGAAGTGAACTTCAGAACCCCTAAAATGAGTTGAAATTAAACTCAAGGTAGACAAGGTCAAGTATGCATGAGTATTTCTGCTGTTTTGAAAGATGATGGTTTGAGTAAGGATGAGCCCTGAGAAAGATGGCTAGAAAATCTTTAAATTTTGAGTGTCACAAGTTTTTATTCTCAACACCAAGACACGCCCCTCCATCAAGTTTTTTCCCTGCATCTTATTTATTATAGTCGGGCACAGACATCAATAAAACACTGTATGTCAAAATATTAACTTAAAACATGCCTGTTCTCCTCAGGAAGTTTGGTTCAATTTCAAAGTAGACAACCAGAGGGAAGCAACCTCAAATTTACTATTCACAAGTCCAAGCTCTAAGAAACTCCATCAAGTCTGACAAAATTCATTGCTCACCCACATGTGTTGAGGCTATTAGATACTCAAACAAAAGACAAGTTCAACATCTAAGCTGCTTCTAAATTGATATATTTCGGGCTCCACAGCTCAACATTTCTTTGTAGTATGTATAAACCACCCTGAAGGACAATGACCTCTTGTTCCTCCCTGCTCTATTTTATTATGACTTTCTTTGCATAAGCATTTTCTTATCATATCAGAAGGTTTGTTCCAAGCCTGCTGAGAAGAAGATTTAGGGTCTGAGTTTAGCCTTCTATAGTAATTACCTGTTAGCCAATGTATTAACCTCCACCTCAATAGCCTCTAACTGATACAAAAATAAGAAGATTGCAACAGAAAATCTAGGAAGATTTCCGTGGAAATATTAAGGTAATATCCAGAGTTCTTATGGTTTAGAAACATAAAATTTAACATGAAATTATTAAAAATAATTTTTTAAAATAACAAATTTGCATTAAGCTATGCAGTTGATGTGAATTATCTCCTATATTCCTCCCACTCTTTTATGAGGAAATTTTTATTATTGTCTGAATTTTAGATTCGGTAAGATTATAAACTTTCTCAAGATCTTAAGTTAGTAAAAGGTAAAGCAAGAACTCAAAGCCAGCTCCATGTGATCACATTACCGGGTTTTACTGTGTCTCGCCTCCCCACCTTTGCACATTCCTATGTGTTTCCCTTCTGGCTGACTACATATTTTCTTTCTGTTATACAAGACATGCCTATCAATTTTATAAAAAAAATTAAAATGAAATAACCTGAGAACGGAGGTAACTGGTAGATTTAAGGTAAGTTAAGAGTATTTAGACAACCTTTTATGATTTCATGATATTGGAACAGAGTGTTAGCATGTAGAGAGAGGGAATGCCTCAGAAAAACTTGATCTTAACATTTTTGAAAATTAAAAGTAGTCATTTAAAAAATAATAAGCAATTCTTTTCTTTTCAGATAGAGACTAGAGTTAATCTTTCTTTTGGAAAATTTACTAAAATGGACATTTAGTTTTTTCCATTCTTGCAATTATGGAATTATGCAATTCCATAAATGCATCATCAATGCCTATATGTTATGGTGCATTCTTGGTTGCTAGGTATATGTGCAACAAAGCACTCGATGATAAGAGCTTAGGAGAGGTAAACTGATTCACACTTCATCTTCTGTTTGTGTTATACTAGAGAAAAAAGTGAATCTGGTGCTGTGTAACCTGAGTGGGATTATTTGTGTTTATTCCAGATGAAATAAATCATATTATAAGGTAAAATACTCTTTTATTATTGAGGCTGTTTTGTGGAGATTGTGGGGCCAGGTCGAGCTAATACATGTGAGAGGTGGAATTTCACCTTTACAGATTTTCCCATCTTAATTTGCCCTGGGAAAGGGTTAATAATGAGTTGTGTCTGGCTTTGGGGGAAATGGCCTTCTTTATTCCCCCTTGGGGTCCAGATGTTAACCACCTCTAGAGGCTAAGGCAACACATTGCTTGCAGTGTTCATGATGGTCGATGAGCGTCCCTCTGTCTCTGGTAGCATGTGAGAAGCTGGTGAAGGAGCAAGGCTTTTAGTAAAGAATTAGATGTCGGTTTGGAGTCTAGGAATAGCCACATCTAATAGAAAATTTAAGGGGCTATCTATAAGATTTTGTTTTCAAGGCTTCAGTAAATTCAGTGGCCCTGTGAGCAATTGCAGAGGGACCACCTCTGAATGTGACATGTTGTTCTCCCTTGAACTGGTGTGGATGCATGTTGGGCAGATGTAATATGAGGAGTGGAAACCATCACCCTGCAGCCTGGATTAGCCAAGCAAAACTATTGCAAGGGTCAACTATGGTTAATATGGCAAGATGAATAGAGGAGGAAGAACCAAAGAGATTTGGTCTGAAATGTGCATGAGATGGCAACATGGGGGTTCCTAGAAACAGTTTGGAGATACTTTGGGGAGGGAACATTCTCTAGCAATCGGGTGACTGGACTATGTTGAAAACAAAAAGGAAATAAAAGTTATCATAGACCATTGAGACCTGGGATTTATGTACTGTAAGGTGAAAATAAAAACAGGTTCAGCAACAGCTTTTTTAAAAAAAATTGAGGTACAATTGATTTACAGTATTAGATTAGTTTCAGATGCATAGCATAGTGACTCGATATTTTTATAGATTATACTCCATTAAAAGTTATTACAAGATAATGGCTGCAATTCCCTGTGCTATACAATATATCCTTGTGGCTTATCTATTTTATACATAGTAGTCTGTATCTCTTAATCCCCTGGCTCTGTTTTGCCTCTCCCCACTTCCCTCTCTTTAGCAATTGCCTGCTCTTTACCAAAGACTTCTGCTACTGTGGTGGCAAGCCCTGGGTAACCTGCATCTGACTTCTGTCAGGCCCAGTAGCTGACTTGTTCACTCAGGGGTCAATGTGTTCAATGCTATATAAGGAGGAAAACTACTTAGTAGGATAATTGGAAACATACTTCCAAATGAAGACCAATCTATCTCCCATATCCATGTAGTGACCTCATGGGGGTTCCTACAAACAGCCTGGAGATACTTTGGGGAGGGGACAATCACCATCAATCAGTCATCAACCATTGGACTATGTTAAAAATAAACCAATAGAAAATGACAAGTTATTTGGTAACCATAGACTGTTGAGGCCTACTACCCTTCATGGGATGTTAAAAAAAAGGAAAAAAAAGGACAGGCAACTCCTTCAAAGAAGTCAGTGTTCTTTGTGGTATATGTGTATATATAACTGTGACATATACACGTGTGTGTGCATGTGTGTATATACACATATACTCAACCATAAAAAAGAAATGCAATCTTGACATTTGCAAAAACATAGATGGACCTCGAGGACCATTTATTTCACTAAATGAAATAAATTAGACAAAGGCAAATACTATATAATCTCACCTATATGTGGGGTCTAAAAACAAAACAAACAAATAAAAATGGACAAAAACCGAGCTCACAGAGAACAGATTGGTGGTTACCAGAAGCGAGGAAGGGGGTTGGTGATGGAAATTGGTGAAGGAAATCAACAAAGTTAAAAACTCCCATTTATGAAATAAATGTTACGGAGATGTAATGCATAGCATGATGACTATAGTTAATAATACCATATTCCACATTTGAAAGTTGCTAAAAATCACAAGAAAAAAAAATCTTGAAGTTATATGTAGATGGATGTTAAATATGTTACAAGGGAAAGCCAGTTCTGACTCCATGCTGAGACTGTTTCTTTGATTTGCTTTCCATTGCTTTTGTTATTACAATGACACATAATGGCCTACCTCAGAGAATCCTGCCCCTGTGCCTGACTGTTAAGCTAACTTGCCTTTGTTCAGAACCCTGTCTGCCTATAGATGGCAGGAAGGAAGAAATTAACACATACCCCTGCCTGAGACTTGCCATTCTAGGAGATATTTGTAAGATTAATGTCTTTTTTACTTTGTTTCCTCACCTCCCCTCATCTCTGATCCATAAAAGAATCTGGAATCCAGACCCGGTAAGATGGTTATATTGAGACATTAGTCTGCCATCTGCTCAAGTTGTATTACTTACTTGAACGCCTCATTTCTGATTCATTAGCCTGTCAGGCAGCAAGCAGAGGGAGCTTACACTCAGTAACAAATAGACTTATTGTGGTGATCATTTTGCAATATATACAAATACAGAAACATTACAATTGTATATCTGGAACTAATATAACGCTATATGTCAACTATACCACAATTTTAAGAAAAGAAACCAGTGTTCAAACGCAAATGTACCCCCTTCATTCCATGCCTCTTCCCGCAGCCTCTTCCATGGAGATTCATGTAAAACATACCCTACACTCAATGAGTTTGAGAATAAGGAATTTTTATTACTGTGTCAGAAAACTGGTTACAGATTCCATGTGATATGTGTTGATATCTTTCATTAGTTTATTCACTAAATATTTATGAAACCTCTCTTTTTACTAAGTACTACATTAGGGATTAGGAGATCACAGTGTTTGCTTTAAAGTTGCTTGAGGGCTGTTTCTGAAAAGATTTTTAAGACAACATGTATGAGTGACTATAACACAAAACAAGGCGATTTGGGATCACAATATAACAGAGATCATAGAAAGATGGGGAAAAAATGGATAGTACTGATTTCCTGAAGGAAACTGCTTTCCACTCAGACTGTGAATTTCTTTCTATGGTTTCTGAGCATGTAGAAGGAGTTAGGGAGAGCAAATGTATTGCATATATTCTGTAGATGTTTTCTTTTTAACTGGGGCTAAACTTGAAACTTTTCCTATAGGTTTTCATATAAGAGAATTGAGAGAGTCAATTCCTAGGCAGGTTGATAAGAAGTCTGGGGGTCCCCAAGGAGAGAAGGGTCTGGAATTCTCAAGGAGAAGGAAGGGACAAACTTTTTTTGTCTACATTTCTTAGTCTTAGTCAATTACACAATTCAGTTTAAACTCTGTGCTAGGGATTATACAACAACAATGTATCCTGCTTGAGGACAGTTTCTCCTTCCTGAAAACGTTCTGACTAATCCTGATATTTTAGAATGTATATTATGGAAGTGGGTCTGGTAGGATCTTTCTATTGTTAAATTCTAATCTTGTTTCCTAAAATGTAAATTGTAGGAGTGGGTCTGGTAAAATTTTCACAAACTTGAGACATTCTTTTGATTCATTGTAATAACTAATCAAAAGGTATATAACTCCATTGCTAACACTAACAAGGGGGCACTCTCCATCCCCCTTCTGATGTCTGTGTCAGAAGCTTTCTTTATCTCTTTTATACCTTAATAAAACTTTATTACACAAAAGCAATCAAGCCTCGTCTCTGGCCCCAGATTTTATTCTTCTCCTCTGGAGGCCAAGAATCCTGGGGTCTTTCGTGGTTCAGCGACAAACTTTCAGAATCTGAAAATCAAGGAGGATGTTCTGTTCAAGTGCAGCTTTGTAAAATACAAAAAAAATTGAAGCAAATAATTTTTATGAGGCCCCTCTTTTTTTTTTCAGTTATGACTTTATAAAAGGATACAGAGCTACAATGCAAGGAACTTAAAGTATATGCCTCAGAGCAATTATAAACCTTGTTAGAATCTCTCTCAAATATGAGCTATTTTCAATATATTCACCAGTTGGTGTCCTATCCATCTAGCAATCTTTTAGCTAAATACCTGATGTACCTGGAATAAGAACAGCAAAGCTCTAATAAACTGTGAAGATTTGAAGAATGGACTTTGCCCAGAATGTCTCCTACCATTCAACATGGACCTTGCCCACCAAGTAACATATATATAGAACCTATATTTATCTCATAAAAAAGATCTTTGAATTTCCTCTGGCAATTTCATAGTTGTTATTTGAACTTCAAAATTCTATTGTGAATGCAACTGAAAAAAAAAGTTAGGTTTATGATAATGATTGATTGCTTCAGCTATTAAGAACAAACAGAAATACAAAACCATAACTCCAAACCTAAATCTTTTAGTTTGGCCCCTGTGGAACATTCAACTCCACAGAAAGATGGATTTATCTTCTCCTTGAGTCTGCTAGTATGAATAGATTTCAAAATACTCTACACTCTCTACCCATGTAACTGAAAAAAAAAAGCAAATCTGATTCACTGATGAGATTTTTAAGCTGGTGAATGCCTACAAAATACTAGTTTGTGGTAGTTGATTTAGAGAAATGTCCTCAGATAACAACTAGGCCCGTGGTTCTACCTGCTTATCACATATGTTTCTGTTTCTGAGAAAAAGAACCAATATTTTAAATTCTTTCCTGTACTTCAGGCACTGTGATAGGTATTGAGCATATAAGGATGGTAAACTCACCTCCTGTTCACCCAAAACTTAAAGTTACTATGAGCACCGTCCAACTTGCTATAATCAGAAGTGTGGCTTGAATTTCTCCTAAGATTAAAAAGGAGGTGAGCCAAAGTAGCCGAACTTCTAATTTTTTATGATCATGAATAGACGTGTTCTGGGATACAGCAGCAAAATAAAGTTACCAACACAATCAAGAGTAGACCAATTCCAGTTTATTAGCTATGCCCAGGTCCTTTCAAAAATGTTTCCTTTTCATCCCCAAGAAGCCATCTCTTTCTCTGATCCCTAGCCTTTAAAGAAAGTGGGGGAGGGGACTTGCCTGATTGGTTCTAGAGCTCATCTCCCTGCTTGAACAGATCTATTCTTCTGGAAGTTCTTTGGGTCAATGCACGGCCCCTTTTGGGTTGAGACCCTCAAACAATCTGTACTTCACTAGCCTGGCTCAATTTTTCAGTCTGATGCCCTCCAGGTCTTGCCTTTCTTAACTCAATTTGTTGTATAATCCTTAAGTGCTTGTTAAAAAAAACAAAAAAACAAAAAAAAAAAAACCACCTCTCTATACACACACGCACACACATTCCCTCCCACTCTGATGAGCTTTCTTTGCCCCACAATAAATTAGGATACACAAGTATATATGTTTTCATGACATATCAGAAGTAAATAATGAAGCATGTAGTTCATGCAAAAATATTCCTACCAAGCACTGTATGTTCATTTTGTCTGGGAAGAATTTTTAAGTAAGGTTTTAGAGATGTGGGAAAGACTAGAAGGAGAAATAGTTTCTGGCACAAAATCCAAAAATGGGAAATGGAATGGAAGTGATTTAAAACACATGATTTCATTTTCCATGAGCTTTGGAGATAAAAACTATTATGTCTCTTTATTTTAGGGTCAGAAAAATGACACATTTCACCAAACAAAAAAGGCAACAGGAAAACATTTTTAAGAGAAATAGATTAAAGAAGAAAGCAACTGAATGACAGTATTGTTTTTGGTTTTGCTTTTAAGAAAAAAGTAATGCAGAAAGATAGCTGCAGGTTGTTGCAGAATTAGCTGATAAAATATGCCTTGGAAGAGAAATCTATGATTTAGGAAAATGCTTATAAGAATTTCTCTTTATAATCTGACCTGACCCCACTCTTCAGAGCATACTCTATCTCTCCTGCAATCAGCAGTGGCTCCATCAAAGTTGGCTTTACATAAATATTAACTCATCTTCAAAGAAACATGCAAGTTTCAATTCAAACCTATTTGGCTTTTCTAGGCAGGCAATGGATTCTAACTATCTGCTTGGCTCCCTTTCACTGCCTCCCTGTGACCTTCAGAACTGAGGTAAGTAAAACCCTAGAAGTTCAGCCTTGACCAGTTTCTCAGTCTTGTCTGGTCTTCCTAGCCTTGTAAGGAGCCCAAAGCTAACAGCATTCTCTCAGCATCTGTTCAGAACTGCTGCAGCTCTGGATCTGACCATAGAGTCTAAGAAAGAATTGGGATTCATAAGTTACTTCCTTGCCCCTCCCATTTCATTAAGTGTTCCTGTTGACTAAAACAACAACCAAAAAAGCATAATCTAAAAGTTGAGAATTGTGTTTATTTGGCAGACTTGCTGAGGACTTAAGCCTGGGAAACAGCCTTTCAGACAGCTCTGAGGGCTGCTCCACAAAGGTAAAGGAGGAGCCAGCATATACAGGAGTTTTGGAAAAAAGGAAAAAAATTAAAAAACAGATTAATTACTGTTAGTTAAAGAAAAGCAGACACCTCAAGTTCATTAATTTTGTACTTTTCTGTGCATGGAAGATGCAAGAATCTGGGCTTACTGAGATCATTTCTTTGATACATACGTTAACTCATATTCTGCTTAACTCCATCCTGAATCCCTTCAGGGTGCCCAGTTGGGGGCAGTAAACTACTTCAGTAAACAACATACTTTGTTTACTGATATAGCAGACAGCATTCATTTTCTATGGGGCTTCCCTGAGGGCTCAGCAGGTAAAGAATCCCTCTGCAGTTCAGGAGACCTAGGAGAGGAGGGTTCAATCCCTGGGTGGTGAAGATCCCCTGGAGGAGGAAAGGACAACCCACTCCAGTACTCTTGCCTGAAAAATTCCATGGACAGAGTAGCCTTGTGGGCTAAAGTCCACAGAGTCGCAGAGTCAGACACACAGACACAAGTATTATTTGTCCACAGCCCTCAACTTCCCCCTTCCCCATATCATTTCACAGGCAGAATTTTACCCATGAGTCCCACCCTCTATGTGGGTACCTGCTTACCTGCTGACTGAACTTTCTTACATCCAGAGACAGATCCTGCCAGATCCACACCCACTACTGTGGAATCCTGCCTCTTTTCTAGTGTGAATTTCTCCCAAACCTGCTCTACAAGTTTCTTCCTATCATTTGTTTTGCTTCCCATTTCAGCCTGGGCTCCATATTCCTCCTTCTCACACTGGCCTTCTATGCCACCGACAGAGCAACATAACTGTTCCTCCTAGAATTATTGAATCATCAGGCTGAGCTTTGCATTGTTTCAAAGCCTTGCTGACAGGGCCTTCTAGGATTAGCCACACTCATAGATGTGGAATGACTCTTAGGGATGATGCAGTGTAAATAAAGTCTAAGATCATACACTTTGCTTATACATTTTATACAAAGGAGTTGTTGTTCTTTACGCTTAGTAATGTCCAACTCTTTGCCACCCCATGGACTGCAGCATGCCAGCCTTCCCTGTCCTTCACTCTCTCCTGAAGTTTGCTTAAACTCATCCCTTGAGTAGGTGATGCCATCCAACCATCTCATCCTCTGTCACCCTCTTCTCCTCCTGCCCTCAATCTTTTCCAGTATCAAGGTCTTTTCTAATGAGTTGGCTCTTCATATCAGGTGGTCCAAGTATTGGAGCTTCAGCATCAGTCTTTCCAATGATATTCAGGACTGATTTCCTTTAACATTGACTGGTTTGATCTCCTTGCAGTCCAAGGAAGTCTCCAGAATTTTCTCCAACACCACAGCTCATAAGCATCAATTACTTGGCACTCAGCCTTCCTCATGGCCAACTCTCACATCCACGCATGACTAGTGGAAAAGCCATAGTTTTGATAATATGGACCCCTGTTTGATGAGTGATGTCTCTGCTTTTTAATATACTGTTTAGGTTTTTCATAGTTTTCCTTCCAAGGAACAAGTGTCTCTCAATTTCATAGCTGCAGTCACCATACTCAGTGATTTTAAGTCCAATACAAAGGAGTACTCAAGGAAGATAAATGTGTCTCTAGATATATCTGATCCTATCTGTCTCCCAAGACCAGCAGCTTTCACTTTAGACAGTAGTATTGTGATTAAAATAACAGGCTATGTTATCTAATATTAAGGGTTGTAGAACAATGGAATTAATTGATATTTATTTCTTCTAGGCTGTGGAAATCTGACACATCAAATAAAATCCCCACACAAGTTGGGGAGAAAAGGTGCTGAGTACTAAAGAACATGCTCCAAATGTTTGGCTTCACAGGACTCATCTGGGACTCAAGCTGGACTTTGAAAAATCCAAATGAATCCTTCAAACTATATAAGAGAGGAGAGAAGTAAACCAGAAACAAAGATTCAGAGGGTAGGATCCTTTGGGGGAGCAGAAGCCAGCATGGTGCAGACTAATTGGAAAGAGGCTATGTGTTGGATCAAGAGATGCCAGTGATACTTGTCAGACTTTTGTGTTAAAAAAAGACTCCTATTGCCACAGAGAACCTGGGGGAAATGCCTCTGGGTTACAAAGAGGAATAACAACTTATGAGACCAAGTTATCTCTGTGGAGTATCATCTCAAATGTGATATTGAACTCGAACTTCAACCTTCTGAACCTCACTTTTTTTTGGTTGCTCCTTTCAGTTCTAAAGCAGATATAAGCCAACGCGTGTTGCCAACACTGTGTGTCTATATTGAGAAAGGGATGTAAAACTGAGTTAACTTCTCCTCATTAACTATATCATAGCAACTTATATGCAGAGTACAACATGAGAAACGCTGGGCTGGATGAAGCACAAGCTGGAATCAAGATGGCTGAGAGAAATACCAATAACCTCAGATATGCTGTGGAGAAAGAAATGGCAACCCACTCCAGTGTTCTTGCCTGGAGAATCCCAGGGATGGGGGAGCCTGGTGGGCTGCCGTCTATGGGGTCGCACAGTTGGACACGACTGAAGCAACTTAGCAGCAGTAAATACTCTGATGACACCACCCTTATGGCAGAAAGTGAAGAGAAACTAAAGAGCCTTTTGATGAAGGTGAAAGAGGAGAATGAAACAGTTGGCTTAAAGCTCAACATTCAGAAAACTAAAATTATGGCATCTGGTCCCATCACTTCATGGGAAATAGATGGGGAAACAATGGAAACAGTGGCTGACTTTATTTTGGGGGGCTCCAAAATCACTTTAGATGGTGACTGCATCCATGAAATCAAAAGACGCTTACTCCTTGGAAGGAAAGTTATGACCAACCTAGACAGTGTATTAAAAAGCAGAGACATTAATTTGCCAACAAAGGTCTGTCTCATAAAGACTATGGTTTTTCCAGTAGTCAAGTATGGATATGAGAGTTGGACTATAAAGAAAGCTGAGCACTGAAGAATTGATGCTTTTAAACTGTGGTGTTGGAGAAGCCTCTTGAGAGTTCCTTGCACTGCAAGGAAATCCAAGCAGTCCATCCTAAAGGAGATCAGTCCTGAGTGTTCATCTGAAGGACTGATGTTGAGGCTGAAACTCCAATACTTTGGCCACCTGAGGCAAAGAGCTGACTCTTTTGAAGAGACCCTGATGCTGGGAAAGATTGAAAGCAGGAGGAGAAGGGGACAACAGAGGATGAGATGGTTGGATGGCATCACCAACTCAATGGACATGAGCTTGGTGATGGACAGGGAGGCCTGGCATGCTGCAGTCCATGGGGTTGGAAAGAGTCAGACACGACTGAGTGACTGAACTGAACTGAACATTGTAATAATATATACTGGTCAGTGTCTTTATTTCATAAACTCGATTTCACTGCAGCATCACGTTTGGCTTGATCTAGGGAAGTAATATGTGTGATCTTGTTTAGGACTAGTCATATGAGTCCCATCTGAACCATCCAAGGTTTGAGTTAATCCTAATGCACTCAGGTTGGTCTCCCACAAGCATAGAGTAGTTCCTGGATTCCCAACTGTCAATAGTACCAAGACAACCCTAGTGCCTGTGTGCATGTGTATTCAGTTGCTTCAGCTGTGTCTGACTCTTTGCAACGCTTTGAACTGTAGCTTGCCAGGCTTCTCAATCTTAATACTGGAGTGGGTTGCCATGCCCTCCTCCAGGGGATCTTTCTGAACCAAAGATTGAACCCTTGTCTCCTGTGTCTCCTGTGCTGTAGGTGGATTCTTTTCTGCTGTGCCCTCAGGAATGCCCAGGTGACCCTAGGATCACAGTCTATTTTCTCTTCTGTTCTCTTCTTTGTCTTAGATTGCAACTGAACTCAGGTGCTCTGCTGAAAACTTGAGTCCACTCTTGAATCCCAGGCTTCATGTATCAGACTGTGACCCCTGAGTTATTCTCTTGTCAACTCCTCAACCCTGGAAACAAGGCACGGGATCTATGACCCAGACTCAGACTAACATCCTAAAAATTGTTGCCAGGAGACTTGTTGTTCAGTTGCTCAGTCATGTCCAACTCTTTGTGACCCCATGGAGTGTAGCACACCAGGCTTCCCTGTCCTTCATCATCTCCTAGAGATTGCTGAAACTCATGTCCTTTGAGTCCGTTGGTGATACCTTCCTCGGCTGTCTGCTTCTCTACCTGCCTTCAGTCTTTCCCAGCATCAGGGTCTTTTCTAATGACTCAGCTCTCCACATTAGGTGGGCAAAGTATTAGAGTTTCGATGTCAGCATCAGTCATTCCAATGAATATTCAGGGTTGATTTTCTTTAGGATTGACAGGTTAGATCCTTGATGTCCAAAGGACTCTCAAGAGTCTTCTCCAACATCACAGCTCAAAAGCATCAATTCTTCAATGCTCAGTCTTCTTTTTGGTAGAACTCTCACATCCATACATGAATACTGAAAAAACCATAGATTTGACTATACGGACCTTTGTCAGCAAAGTAATGTCTTTGCTTTAAAATATGCTGTCTAGATTTGTCATAGTTTTTCTTCCAAGGAGTAAGCGTCTTTTAATTTCATGGCTGCAGTCACCATCTGCAATGATTTCGGAGCCCAAGAAAATAAAGTCTGTCACTGTTTCCATTGTTTCCCCATATATTTGCCACGAAGCAATGGGACAGGATGCCATGATCTTTGTCTTTTGAATGTTAAATTTTAAGCCAACTTTTTTGCTCTCCTCTTTCGCCTTCATCAAGAGTCTCTTTAGCTCCACTTCACTTTCTGCCATAAGGGTGGTGTCATCAGCATATCTGAGGTTATTGATATTTCTCCCAGTAATCTTGATGCCAACCTGAGCTACATTCAGCCCAGCATTTCTCATTATGTACTCTGCATATAAGTTAAATCATATAAGTTAAATAAGCAGGGTGACAATATGCAACCTTGACGTACTCCTTTCCCAATTTGGAACAAGCCCATTGTTTCATGTCCAGTTCTAACTGTTGCTTCTCGACCTGCATGGAGGTATCTCAGGAGGCAGAGAAGGTAGTCTGGTATTCCCATCTCTTTCAGAATTTTCCATGTTTGTTGTGATTCAAACAATCAAAGGCTTTAGCATAGTCAATGAAGCAGAACTAAATGTTTTTCTGGAATTCTCTTTCTTTTCCAATGATCCAACAGATGCTGGCAATTTGATCCCTGGTTCCTCTGCTTTTTCTAAATCCAGCTTGAACATCTGGGAGTTCTCGGTTCACATGTTGTTGAAGCCTAACTTGGGGAATTCTGAGCATTACTTCACTAGCATGTGAAATGAGTCCCATTGTGTGGTAGATTGAACATTCTTTGGCATTGCCCCTCTTTGGGATTGGAATGAAAACTGACATTTTCCTGTCCTGTGGCCACCGCTGAGCTTTCCAAATTTGCTGCCATATCGAGTGCAGCACTTTCACTGCATAATGTTTAAGGATTTGAAATAGCACAATAGGAATTCCATCGCCTCCCCTAGCTTTGTTGGTAGTGATGCTTCTTAAGGCCACTTAACTTCTCATTCCAAGATATCTGGCTCTAGGTGAGTGATCACACCATTGCAGTTATCTGGGTAATTAAGATATTTTTCGTATGGTTCTGTGTATACTTGCCACCTCTTTTTAGTATCTTCTGCTTTTGTTAAGTTCATACTGCTTTTGTCTTTTATTGTGCCCATCTTTGCATGAAATGGTCTTCCGGGGTGGCTCAGAGGTTAAAGTGTCTGCCTGCAATGTGGGGAGACCTGGGTTCGATCCCTGGGTCAGGAAGCTCCCCTGGAGAAGGAAATGGCAACCCACTCCAGTATTCTTGCCTGGAGAATCCCAAGGACGGAGGAGCCTGGTAGGCTACAGTTCATGGGGTCACAAAGAGATGGACATGGCTGAGCGACTTCACTTTCACTTTGCATGAAATATGCCCTTGGTATCTCTAATTTTTTTGAATTATATCTAGTCTTTCCCATTCTATTGTTTTCGTTCACTTAGGAAGGCTTTCTTATCTCTCCTAAATATTCTTTGGAACTCTGCATTCAGATGGGTATATCTTTCCTTTTCTCCTTTGCCTTTTGCTTCTTTTCTTTTCTCAGCTATTTGCAATGCCTCCTCAGATAATCCTTTTGCATTTCTTTTTCTAGGGAAAGGTTTTAATCACCACTTCCTATACAATGTTATGAACCTCCATCCATAGTTCTTCAGGCACTCTGTCGATCAGGTCTAATCCCTGAATCTATTTGTCACTTCCACCGTATACTCACAAGGGATTTGATTTAGGTCATACTTGAATGACCTAGTGGTTTTCCCTACTTTCTTCAATTTAAGTCTGAATTTGGCAATAAGGAGTTCATGATCTGAGCCACAGTCAGCTCCTGGTGTTGTTTTTGATGACTGTAAAGAGCTTCTCCATCTTTTGCTGCAAAGAATATAATCAATCCAATTTCCATTGACCATCTGGTGATGTCCATGTGTAGAGTCTTCTCTTGTGTTGTTGAAAGAATGTGTTTGCTATGACCAGTGAATTCTCTTGTCAAGACTCTGCTAGCCTTTGCCCTTCTTCATTTTGTACTCCAAAGTCAAACTTGCCTGTTACTCCAGGTATCACTTGACTTCCTACTTTTGCATTCCAGTCACCTATGATGAAAAAGACTTATTTTTTTTGGTATTAGTCCTAGAAGGTCTTGTAGGTCTTCATAGAACTGTTCGACTTCAGCTTCTTCAGCATTACTCGTTGTGATGTAGACTTGGATTGCTATGATATTGAATGCTTTGCCTTGAAAATGAACAGAGATCATTCTGTCTTTTTTGAGACTGCATCCAAGTATTGCATTTCAGACTCTGTTGACTATGATGGCTATTCCATTTTTTCTAAGGGATATTTGCACACACGAGTAGATGTAATGGTTATCTGTATTAAATTCATCCATTCCAGTCCATTTTAGTTCACTGATTCCTAAAATGTCAATGTTCACTCTTGCTGCCTCTTGTTGGAGCACTTCCAGTTACTTTGATTGATGGACCAGGAGACTTATAGGGCTTTTCTCTCAACATAAATTTACTAACTACTAATTAACCCCAGTAGCAAAGCCTTTAATAGTTAATTTCTCTCAGCCTCAGGAGAATGCTTCTGTTTCTCCCCTTCCCCTAGCCTGCAGTGAAGGTTCCCAAAATGTTTGCAACCATGTTCACCATATGGACTACACACTCACGTTATACACAAGTTGTGATCTCACCACTTTCTATCCTGCTGAAACCCCTCGTCAAACCTTGAATTATCTTCCTAGTTGTTGATGAAAGAAAAACATACAACCTAAAAGTTGACAATTATGTTCTATTTGGTGACCGAACTGAGAACTATGGCCTGGGAAGGCAGCCTCTCAGATACTCTTCCAAAGTGTTCCTCTAAGGAACTCTTCCAAAGTGGTCAAGAGGAGCCAGGATATATGAGTTTTTGCTAGGGAAAAAAAAATAGTCAAACATCAAAAGATTATTGCTAATCACACAGGCACAAAAAACAGACATCCCATTCTATGTAGTGCTTTTCTATATATGGGGAGATGGAAGAATCTGGACTCATGGAAATTATTCCTTTGATATGCATGCATGTTAGTTGCTCAGTTATGTCTGACTCTTTGCAACCCCATGGACTGTAGCCTTCTAGGCCCCTCTATCCATGGGATTTCCCAGGCAAGAACAGTGGAGTGGGTTGCCATTTCCTTCTCCAGGGGATCTTCCTTACCAAGGGATTGAACCTTGCAGGCAGACTCTTTACCATTTGAGCCACCATGTAAATGTTTAAGGCCAGTATCCTCTTTTTCTCTCCAGCTGAATTCCCCTCCAGGTATATGTCTGATGGTTGATGGCTTGATGGCAGGTGACATTCTTTAACTGAAACAGCAGGTGACATTCTTTGTCCACTTAGCGTAAAGCCACAAACCAAGCCCATGTCGGTTTCTCCCTTAGCTTCTACACATTTCTCTTTGGTTCAGCTGTTGTTTAGTTGCTAAGTCATATGTGGCTCTTTTGTGACCCATGGACTGTAGCCCACCAAGCTCCTATGTGCATGGCATTTCCAGGCAAGAATACTCAAGTGGATTGCCATTTCCTTCTCTAGAGGATCTTCCCAACCCAGGGATCAAACCTGCATCTCTGGCATTGGCAGGTGGATTCTTTACCACTGAGCCATCAGGGAAGCCCATTGATTCAGCTGGCAAGGATCTTATTTCAACACACTACAGTATCCCATTGAATTGCTTAGGGTTTGAATACTTCAAATAATTTCAGGTACTTAAAGCCTTGTGGGATAGCTTCACGTCAGTAAGACATTCAGACACTACCATAGTCATACATCCCCCAAATTCTAGCATCTCTCAAAACAGGTGAGTTTTCCTACACAAAGTCAAAGATTCAGATTAGATTCTATCACCCTAGCTTTTCAGTGAACACTGGCAGAAATTAAATTACTTTGTCTTGACCTAAAGCAGGGGCTGATGCTCAGCACTTTCCTTTTAGAGCCAGAGTTCGCATTTAGAGATGTTCTAAATTCCTTTTTACAGACGTTGCTTCTTGTCGGCAATTCCGGTTCCTGACGAAGAAGCTTTGCTGTGTTGCCGGTCGGGGTCGAGCTTCCGCAGAGCAGCTGGTGGAGCACGTGTTGATCGCAAGAAGGCAACACCCAGGCTGCTTTTCAAAGCCTGATTTTGTGATTCCATCAGATTGTTGTGAGGATTCTCAATCATTAATGAGCAAAATGCTCAGGAAATATTCTAATAATTGTACTATTTGTCTGTCTATGAGAATAACTTCTATAGCCCTGTATTAAATACAGCTTTGAATGGAAACATTGGGAATAGGCTTTTGGGAAAACTCACGTATCAATTGGTATAGATTTCTGTGCCTCAGCACATAAGTGTGAATTTCTGGTTTAGTTGATTTTTCAATCTATTTGACTTGGATGGTAGAGAAAAGGCAACCATTTACTTTCAAGAAGAACAAACATTAATAGCTGCCTTGCTAGACTTTTCATATAATTACAATTTTTTTACAAAAGGAAAATTTCAGAGTTTGATAAAATTATTAGATTGATCATGATGTATTTCAATTATAATGAATTAAGTTTCACTTTCACATAGTAAAAAATTTTACTAAAGATGCTGTTTGAATTTGAATAAAACATCTTAAGTATAATAGTAAAACTATTTTGTAAGCTCTGTATATTATGTTAGCCTTGGGGCATTAAGCTGAGAAAGGGAATTAGTTTGATTTAGATGGCTTAAGCCAAATCCAATTTTTAGATTTGTCTGTAAACACAGGATCATGGACTATTTTCTGAAGACTGCTATGTTTCTATGAAGATGATTATACCACAATGAAATGACATAAGATAACAAGACAGGGGATAAGTAAATCTCACATATAAAATTGATCTAGGTATTTATTATAGGTTTGAAACTACACAATCCTCTTGCTAACTTTAAATCCTATTTCCAGTTTAATTTGTTAGTATATACCTAAAAGTGGGGCATGATATTACAGAAAGAGTGAAGAGCTATTATCTCTGTTTTTTGCCTTTATTCACTAAAACAGGTGCTCAATCCCTTTGAATTACAGAATCACCCCTCAGAGAACGGACACAACGTCCAAGGATATTTTAGTATACTATTTTATGATATGCTGTGTAAATTATTACTATTTATAATACCACCTAGAGCCTTCCACTGATACTCAAATGTAAAATAGTGATTTATTATCACAATAAAGGTCCAAATTGCATGGATCATTATTGTGTAGTAAAATGGATAACGTTTCTCAGTATCCTTGTCCTTCAGACCTTGTCTTGAGTTAATCATGAATCTACTTCACTGGATATTTTAAAAGCAAATATTGTTGACCAAGAATTCAAATAATAAATCTCGAACAAAAGGGTACTAGAATAACACATAAAGCACTATTCTAAACCTGGTACAGAGCTAGTAGTGGTTTCCTTGAAGCTTTCTGCAAGAAAGTCCCAAGACATTTTCATGATTCTTCTACCTACAAATTTGAACTTTTTTTTAAATAGCCTCTGGCATCAAATCCCAATAGTGGAGGAAAATCCAAAATATGTGTGATTCTATTGTATAGAAGTTAGATCTTGACAAAAAGTAGTTTCAGGTACCTCTGCCATTATTCTTCCTGGCAGGTATCTGCAGTGTGGGAGACCCCCAAGGGGATGTAGGTGGACAGCTTCTGTAAAACTTTTAATACTTCACCAATGGGAATGTTCTTTTAAGGACAGCTACATGGAAAAGGAAGCTTCAGTTATATTGAAAATCAGAGCAGTAAAGAAGGAAAAAAGAAGCATTTCACTGGAAGAGTCAAGAACTGCTCTAGTAGGTAGGGATGTTTTTGGAGAATTCAGGAGTTCAGGGGCTGAACTACAAGTGTTTGAATTATGGGAGAAAGTGAGGAGAGGTGATTCCTTACCTTTGCCCATCTCCTGACAATATTACCCAAATAAATAAAAGTTAAAATTTATAAGATGGTCTACCATGTTGATTTTGCACAAGGATGTTCTTGACCAATACAAAGAATACCTAGCCATGTGTAGGATTAGAGAAAAGAAGCTAACGTTTGTTTGCTTTTTTATCTGTTATGGTTGGACATTGTATACATAGGCAATCTTATTTATTTCCCATGCTGAACTTGTGCAGAAAATACTATTAACTCCATTTACAGTTGAAAAACCAAGGCTTAGGAAGATACATAATCATTAAGAAGGAGGATCAGAATTTTTCTGGCATGGATCTCCTGCTTTTTGTTGCTGTTTTTGTTATGCTTTGCCATTTCCTGAAGCAGCTGGAACAACCTACGTCTAGTATTTGGCAGGGGTGGTGCAATGAATGGTCCAAGGGTCCTGGGAATGTAGCAGGTCCAGAGAAGCTGTGTCCAAGGATGGATGGTTAGACGGTTAGCTGGATGAAAGAGTATCTTGCTTCAACACACACATTTTTTTTTTTTTGACAAAAAGTTGTATATTCCCTTTTCTGTTAAAAAAGAACAAAGACTTGGAGTGCTAATCTTCTTTTCAAAGATCAAGGGTGAACTATCTACAGGGAGGGAAGAGAAAGAATCCGTTTTCCACATCTAGGATTCAATGCATCATCCATCTCAAGCTAAGTGAGACATTTGTGTTTTCTTGCAGTGACACTAATGGCTCAGCAGATGTAGAGAGCTTCTTCCTCCACTTCTGCTTAGAGAGTAAGAGTTTGAGAAGAGCCCCTCATCATGCTGGGACAGGAATCCCCTGAATAGGATTCTATAACTTCTTCATCATTAGCTGCACTCAGGGTCACCATATTTACAGCTCCATGAGACCAGTTATACTGTGGGCTATGCACATAAGGTGCCTGAAGTTGGGCAGTCTGCAACCTCCATAACCAAAAATGGTGACTGGCAGTACTGAAGGGCTGAAACTTATTCCTGTATTTGAGGCCTGAGCCATGGTCTGACAGGGGACACCCTCGAATGTCCAGTGTACCAGTGGGGGCAGAGGGAATAAAACTATCATAAAGATATAGCTTCCAGTCCATGTTGGTGCATTTATTTGCCCCTTGTCTTATCTCATTCCTACCTCTCCAAAAGAGTTACCCAGTCTTTGTCCTCTCCCAAGAATCTATGTGTCACTGCAAAGTTGACTTTGTCTTCTCAACAGAGAAAAGAGTGGTGAGTAATACAAACTCTCATGACTTCCAAATCTCCCATTTTCCATCATCCGCAAAGGGCTGTAAACATGAGGAAGAGTCTCATCTCCAAAATGAAATCCTGCACCTGTGGGCTTAATCCCACTTTACCCTCTCAGAACTCATTTTTCTATATTCTATTTCTCCCATTATACAGGTCTTGATCAGGTTTTATATAAACATGCCATGGCCTCCAAACTGATCTCTCAAATGCCAGGATTTTCCTCTTCCTATTTATTTTCTACCCTACGCTAAAATTATCTTTCTAAAAATGTCTTGGATCATCTTGACTCTTCAGTACCTAGCATTTCATCAAGACCCTTCACAATTATGGCCATGCTTTTGCAGAGGCATAAAGCAGCAAATTATTATCTGAAGGTTGCATAGTTTCTATCATTTTGAGACTACACTGCATATTATTTCTTTTGAAGTCCCAGGGTTAATTTCCAGAACATAGACAACCAACAAATATTTAATAACCAAAATTACGCCATTCTCCTTATTTATCTCCCTAGCCTCAAGTCTTCTTTCTCTCTCTGTGACTAGAGTCCCATTCCTAAGAATATTCCTGTCACTTCCCTACTTACACACCTTCGATGAAACTTCATTGCATAACTAGGAACCTCTCCATCCTGATTTCCAAAGTGGCCAGATTTTTTTCCTTCATTGTTTATTTCAATTAAAATATTCCTGTCTATCCTGAGAGCATATATTATGGATTATACATCAGTAGCTCCCCAAACATTCCAAACTATTTAATTCCTTTATTTATATAAACTATAGTCATATCCTAGATTGCTATTTTCATCCACATCCACCAGTTATCATCCTAATCTTCCTTCAAGGCCCAGTTCAAATCCTACCTCATTTAAAAGCTGACCCAGATTCTCCTAAGCAAAATTAAACAACCCAACCCATGCTGTCATAGCTCTACATCTATACTTTTTACTCCAAAGAGAAATTTATGGCTTAAATTAGAATTATTTATGCTGGTTCCCCAAATAGAATGTAAATTACCTATTTATATAAACCATATCTTATCTGTATATTCTTCAAAGCACCTAATATAGTACTATCAGCATAACAGTTTCTCAATAAGTATTTATCGATTTGAATTTGAACCTGTTTAAATTTGAATGGTTCATGAACACTTTATTGTAGTTAGTATTAACAACAGCATTGGAAATGCACTCTGTATTTACAAGGAGTCTTATCACTTTATTGGTTAGGTTTTAGGCACACACATTGGGAAATGACTCATCCAAGTTTTAAACAATACAGGAGAAAAAACAGTGGTTTAACAAATGTGTCTGCATGTACATTTTGAGAACTTATTCCTTCATTCACATAGTCATTCATTCTTTCAAAAGCAGCACCACTTGCTGGGAAGACTGGTCAACCACTTGTAAAAGAATGAAACTAGATCACTTTCTAACACCATACACAAAAATAAACTCAAAATGGATTAAAGATCTAAACATAAGACCAGAAACTATACAACTCCTAGAGGAGAACATAGGCAAAACACTCTCTGACATACATCACAGCAGGATCCTCCATGACCAACCTCCCAGAATACTGAAAATAAAAGCAAAAATAAACAAATGGGATCTAATTAAACTTAAAAGCTTCTGCACAACAAAGGAAACTATAAGCAAGGTGAAAAGACAGCCTTCGGAATGGGAGAAAATAATAGCAAATGAAGCAACTGACAAACAACTAATCTCAAAAATATACAAACAACTCCTGCAGCTCAATTCCAGAAAAATAAACGACCTAATCAAAAAATGGGCCAAAGAAAGAAATAGACATTTCTCCAAAGAAGACATAAAGATGGCTAACAAACATGAAAAGATGCTCAACATCACTCATTATCAGAGAAATGCAAATCAAGACCACCATGAGGTACCATTTCACACCAGTCAGAATGGCAGTGATCCAAAAGTCTACAAGCAATAATTGCTGGAGAGGGTGTGGAGAAAAGGGAACCCTCTTACACTGTTGGTGGGAATGCAAACTAGTACAGCCACTATGGAGAAGGGTGTGGAGATTCCTTAAAAATCTGGAAATAGAACTGCCTTATGACCCAGCAATCCCACTGCTGGGCATACACACCGAGGAAACCAGAATTGAAAGAGACACGTGTACCCAAATGTTCATCACAGCACTGTTTATAATAGCCAGGACATGGAAGCAACCTAGATGTACATCAGCAGAGGAATGGATAAGAAAGCTGTGGTACATATATACAATGGAGTATTACTCAGCCATTACAAAGAATACATCTGAATCAATTCTAATGAGGTGGATGAAACTGGAGCCTATTATACAGAGTGAAGTAAGCCAGAAAGAAAAACACCAATACAGTATGAAAGTGAAAGTGAAGTTGCTCAGTCATGTCCAACTCTTTGCGACCCCATGGACTGTAGCCTACCAGGCTCCTCTGTCCACGGGATTTTCCAGGCAATAGTACTAGAGTGGATTGCCATTTCCTTCTCCAGGGGATCTTCTTGACCCAGGGATCGAATCTGGATCTCCCACATTATAGACAGATGCTTTACCATCTGAGCCGCCAGGGAAGTCCCTCAATACAGTATACTAACGCGTATATATGGAATTTAGAAAGATGGTAACAATAACCCTGTATGCGAGACAGCAAAAGAGACACAGATGTATAGAACAGGCTTTTGGACTCTGTGGGAGAGGGAGAGGGTGGGATGATTTGGGAGAATGGCATTGAAACATGTATAATATCATGTATGAAACAAATCACCAGTTCAGGTTCGATGCATGATACTGGATGCTTGAAGCTGGTGCGCTGGGACGACCCAGAGGGATGGTACTGGGAGGGAGGAGGGAGAGGGGTTCAAGATGAGGAACACGTGTATACCTGTGGCAGATTCATGTTGATGTATGGCAAAACCAATACAATATTGTAAAGTAATTAATCTCCAATTAAAATAACTAAATTTATATTCAAAACCAAAAAATTATGAGAGTAAAAAAATAAACAAAAGCAGCATCACTAAGTATGAATAAAAATAGTCTTACATTACTATACTCACAGTATTCCCGCAGCTACAAATTTTTTCTGAAGCTCACCTATCGTTAACTGCTGCCCAGTTATCTCCTTGGAATATGTGTTCCTTCTCCTGTTGTAATTGTTATTTTTCCATGTCAGTTTGATGTACAAATATCTGAGTACAAATCATTTTGAGATGTGCCTGAAAAGGTATTTTTGGATGAAATCAGCATTTGAAAGCATACTGACCTCCCCACCATAATAAGTATTATCCAAACCATTCAAGGCACATAAAGAATCAAGAGGTGGAAGAAGGGAGAATTCTCTCTTTCTGCCTGACTATGGAGCTGGGACATCGGTCTTCCACCCTCATTCTGGGACTTAAATCATTGGCTTTTCTGCATCTTTAGATTGTAGACAGCTGATCATGGGACTTCTTATATTCCACAATCATGTGAGTGAATTCTTTATAGTAAATATAGATAGAGAGACAGATAGACAAACAGTCAGACAGATGGACTGACTCCTATTGGTTCTGTTTCTCTGGAGAACCCTAATATACCTGTCCACATCCAACTCACCATCTAGGTCTTGGATTTTTGTCAGGGTTCTCAGCTAATTACTTCCTGATCCTCCTGCATTTTAAAATTCGTTCTCTCTTCTGATGTTTTAGCTCAGAGGGTTGTGATAGGTATAATTCTAAGATTGTCCCCCATCCTCTGATGTATGTGTTTAATATAATTCTTTCCAGTTTAGTATGGAAAGGACCAGTGAATATAATGGGACAGCCACTCTTATCATTTTATCAGGATATGTAAGACTCTGCCATAGCAAATTACAGAAGGACTCTCAGACCTACAAGGCCATGTTGTGAATGGACCAAGTGTCTACAACCTGAGGGTAGCCTCTAAGTATTGACACTGATCCCATGCTGACAGCCAGCTAGCCAGCATAAAAACAGGGAACTCAGTCCTACAACCACAAGAAATAAACTTCTGCCAACAACCTGAATGTGCTGGGAAACAAACTGAACTTCGAGAACTCAGTCTGGCTGACACCTTCGTTTCAGCCTGATGAGACCCTGAGCAGAGGATGCAATCAATTATAAACTGTGCTCAGGCTTCTGACCTAAAGAAATAGTGAAACAATAGGCAAATGGTGTTTGTGTGTGTGTGCGTGTGTTATTTTAAGGTAAAATTTTATATGGTAATTTATTGCATAACACAGAAAATTAAGAAAAGAGTGCAAGGAATTAACACTTGTCAGTTTAGCTTGGTACCTACTATGAGCTAGTTACTGAATTAGGCATTGTACACAAATGACCTCATTTAACCTTCACAACAACCCTCTAAAGTAGGTTTGGTCATCTCCATTCTATGGAATAAGTAAATGGGTATTTCTCAATATATAATAAAGAAATTGAAACTGAGAGAGGCTAAGGAATGCAAAAGGGACACATAGCCAGGAAGAGATTAAGCTGAATAAAATATATCTTGTAATGTCAAGGGTAATTTATGGTGTAATTCATTCATTTGAAAATGTAACAGGTCAGAAATATAAAGTAGCATCAAATAAATTAGACAATCAGCATGAAGGAAATAAACTGGAATAAAGAATGAAGTATCACTTCAGGCTGAGGTGTCGAGGGGGAAACCTAATGGAAAAGATGAGATTTCAAATGACCTTTAAAGGGGGTTGGACTTTTCCAAGTGGAAAGATAAGATGAGTAGGGTAGTCCAGACTGAGAAAATGACAGATGTGAAGTTCTGAGAGTCAAGTTTATGATGGGAATATATTTAGAGAGAAGATATTAGTGGCAAACATTGAGAAATGGACAAGAAGAGTTAGATCTAAACAAGTTCATGGCATTATGATGAAAGTAGTATGGCCTCCAAAACCCTTTGTGTACTGTGCAAGATGAAAATGATTTTTTTAATATACTATACATTAACATAATGAAGTGACAAAAAAGTATTATCTTAGTAGCTAGTAAAGAATACATTTCTTTGGCAGGAACAGAAACAAAATGCATTCTGTAAAAAAAAAAATGTATATATTTAGTTTAATCCTTGACGGAGCATGTGTGTCCTTAGTGGCTGATATCAGCTGATACCAAGGATTCAGAAAAGAAGGAGAAGAAAAGATTTATCCCCTCATACCTCTCAGAATGACTATCATCAAAAAGAACACAAATAACAAATATTGGCGAGGAGGTGGAGAAAAGAGAACCCTCATATAACTGCTGGAGGACATGGAAATTGGTGCAGCCATAGAACAGCATGGAGGTTTCCCAAAAACGAAAAATAGAACTACCATGTGACCAGAAATTCTATTCCTGGGTATATACCTGAAAAGAAAAACACACTAATTTGACAGATTCATTCAGCCCAATGCTCGTAGCAGCATTGTTTACAATAGTCAAGATACGGAAGCAACCTAAGTGTCCATCAACAGAAGAATCGAAAAAGAAGATATGGTACATTCTCCTCCAGAAAAAAGAATAAAGTTGTGCCATTTGCAGCAACATAGGTAGACTTGGAGGATATTATTCTAAGTGAAATAAGTAAGGCAGAGAAAGCCAAATACTATATGATATCACTCGTATGTGGGATATAAAATACAAAACAGACTAGTAAATATAAGCAAAAAGAAGCAAATTCATAGATCCAGAGAACAAACTAGGGATTACCAGTGGGAAAAGGGAAGATGGAGGGGGAACACAGGGATTGGGGATTAAGAGATACAAATTACTCTATATAAAAAAAGCTACAAAGAAATATTACACAACCTGGGAAATATAGTCAATATTTTATAATACCTCTAAATGGAGTATAAACTTTAAAAAATATGAATCATTATATTATACACCAATAACATAAAATATTGTACATTAACTATAATTCTATTATTTTTTAATCCAACATTATCTTTGTAAAATGTCAGACTGAGACTCTTAAAACTGAGGAAAATTAGGTTACCTGCAAAAATAGAAGAATCAGATGGGCTTCAGAATTTAATTAGCAATATTGAGTGTCAGAAGTCAGTGAAACAACATGTTCAGGTCAGGGTATTGAAAATTATCTTGAATTGCTAGTTCTATACCAATCAAATCAATCAAGTATGAGTGGAAAGAAAACCAACAAGACAGTCTCAAATATGGTGGACATTCTGCCTGAGACCTGCCAAGTTTTGTAATCAATAGGTGCCATATATACCCAGCTGTTGTCACACCTAGAGTCATACAGTTCTTGTGGGCTCCCGTTCTGTCCTCCAGGAGGTTTTGCTTTGTCAGCTGTCCTCCATGATCCCCTATGGAGTGAGTGTTGGGTCTATGTCCTTTGTAGGGCCCTCATGGGCAACAGTCCATGGGGTTGCTGAGGGTCTGACACGACTGAGCAACTTCACTTTCACTTTTCACTTTCATGCATTGGAGAAGGAAATGGCAACCTACTCCAGTGTTCTTGCCTGGAGAATCCCAGGGACGGCGGAGCCTGGTGGGCTGCCGTCTATGGGGTCGCACAGAGTCAGACACAACTGAAGTGACTTAGCAGTAGCAGTAGCAGCCTTGGTAACTCACTTTCTCTTTATATAAGTTTAGAGACCTGAGGGTTGTTGTAGAACAGGGTCTCTCAATCTGGGAATTGTTGACATTGTGGGTTGTATGATTCTTTGTTGTGGTGAGCTATTCTGTACATTCTAGAAAACATTTAGCAGCACTGTTGGCCTGTACCCACCAGATGCCAGCAGCATTTTCCCACTTGTGACAATCAAAAATGTCTTCCAAATGTCCCTGGGAGGCAAAATTGTTCCTATTTGAGAACCATTGTCTCTGGAGGTTAATACCTTTTCCCATGAGGCTTACAGTTTCTTTGGCAATAAAAGTCTCTCAAAAATATAAAAACCATTGACCTATTTGTTGCCAGTCATGTTCAGACACCAGTAACCATGCAATAAACCCCAAAGTTTATTTCTAGACATAAATTTCAAGCTTTATTTCTTTGGCTGCCCTAGAGCCATCATGGTTGAGTGGGAAGGCAAAACCGGAATCCTAATGAATGACAGTGGATCAAAGACTCCTTCAGTCTCATGTCCTGCAGCTTGTATTCCAGAAAACAGCTGGTTTTCCATTCCTTCATGACATTCAATTTCTGGGTTCTGTTTCCTTTCATCTCTGCTTGCAAACCAGCCAATTCTTATCTAAACTCATGTCATTCTTGTAATACCTTAGTCAATAGCAGCCAACACCAATGTTCACTCTCACTCTTCTCAAGCACTTTTTGAGAGTTTTAGCCTCAGTTGGTATATGGTGTCCTCTAAAGTGGTCATAAAGAAAAGTTCAGAATAAGTGTTCCAGTATAACTGGTCTCCATAGGGTTCCACCAACCACTAAACCACGTATTTTAGGTTTTGCATTTCTACAGTAGCCTACTTCAAGGTACCAATTTCTGCATTAGTTGGGGTAGATTAAATGCTCTGATGAACAGTTCCCAAATCCCAGTGGCTCAGCACGATATACACTTGTTCCCTGTTCTTACCATAATCTAGTTTGAGCTAGTGTGTGGTATGTATGTCCACTTTGTGGGATATCTGCCTTTTTCACTTAGGCACCCAGGATTCTCCATCTGGGGGCTTCCTACTCCCCCAGGTCTTCAGAGTCTTCTAGTCTTTTCTATTCAGTTGATGAACAGAGAGGGCT
This sequence comes from Ovis aries, assembly GCF_016772045.2. NCBI lineage: Eukaryota > Metazoa > Chordata > Mammalia > Artiodactyla > Bovidae > Ovis > Ovis aries. Next base: position 50,376,361 of record NC_056063.1, read on the forward strand.
ATAGAAGATGTTTATGCACCACTTCCCAAAATGTGCACATCACTGTTGTCCCTGTTCTACTAGTCACAGATCTGTTATGTTGTCCTTCTAACTATAAAGAGCCTGGAAATGTAATAACTATGTGTCAAAGAGGAGAAGTGGAATATTGGCAAGCACTAGCAGCTCTGACACTAAGGCCAAAGTAAAATAGAAATTCAGAAGGCTCCAAGACAAATATGTTCCATAACATAGAAATCTAATACAAGGGTACATTAAAAAGATCTTAGTGGATCCAAACTCAACAAATTATTTGATTGGGAACTGAAAATTTTATTAATATGTAAGAAAGCATGTATAGTGAAGCAATAACATAGGAACAAATTAATCTAGAGAAAAAATAACATAAAAATAAAACTAGGAATTTCAGGAGAGAAAAAATAACTGTATAAAATGGTCATATTCTAAGAAATGAAGCAAATTATAACCTCTCTGATTTTGAGGAGTTGATAGGGTGAAAAAAAGAAAAAACAACAACAACAAAAAGAAGTCTTGGGACTTCCCAGGCAGTCCAGTGGTTAAGAATTTACACTTCTTCTTCATGGGGCTCGAGTTCAATCCCTGGTCAGGGAACTAAGATCCTGCATGCAGAGAAGAATGGCCAAAAAAAAAGTCTTGAATTTGATAATGAAATATGTCCTTTGTGTGTGTCACAAAGTGAGAGATATAGGGATATACTTTCTTTCTTTCTCAGTAAGTCCTAAATCTCACTACTTAACAGTGAATAATACTTACACAGTAATGTATGGTAAACAAAATTATTTGCTTTAAAATGCTTCAACACTAAAGAAAAAATACAGAAGACTGGATTATAGTTACAGAATAAAAGCTAAAGATTTGTACATTGCACAATGTAAATGATTATTCTACATATGAATAAAGAAAATCATGACAAAGTTCCAGGTATTCAGAATGATGAATATGCTGACACTGGGACAGAGGAGAAATGACTATAGCTAAGCAAAAAAAGAACAACAGGGCCGACAGTGCTCACCCTAAGCACTGTCATTCCCAATTGTTCTTACTCTACGATGAACGTTATTATGTCTAGGAAGGCTTCCCAATGACATTTCCCTTCAGTGTTTTGTTTATCAATAATTATCTGCTATTACCTGAATTTAGAAAATCCAGGACTATTGTGTGAAGTAGGCAATTTCCCACCAATTACAGCTTTGTGTGAAAATGGAGCTAGTGACTGGAAGATAGTAATAGCATTGGATTAGAACTACCTTTGTAAAAGCCTCACTCTGTAGGGCTCCTTCTGTCGTTCAGATAATGTAGCCTAGTTATTTGAGGTCTGACGCTTATCAAAAGAGACAGAATTAATCATACTGGGATGTGCGACATGGCTTGGAGAATGGACATTACTCCACTAAAATGAAAAAGGCAAAATAATTTTCTGTGGGTTTTTGAATCCTAAGGTTACCCTCCTGTTCCCCCTACCGTCCACCTCCAGCTTAAAGCTCAGAGCAATCACCAGATTTTAAAGTGAGGGGGGAGGTAGGGGGAGCCGTCTGCACCTGGAAACCATTTTCTTGATTTGTGCTGGCTGGAGTCCTGGAGATACAATGGCAAGAATGCCTCTCTGGGATTTCTTTGAAATCTGGGCAGGATGATTTGTCTGAAGGGAGGGATTGGGGGATGAAGGGTGGGGAAAAATTCATTCCTGGTTGCCACATTGTTGTTCTGCCATGGAGGAGCTTGGCCTGACTTGGGTTTGAGTCAAAAGGAAGAAATCAGCCAGGCAGTCTCAAGTATGCAGGAATTTTCTGTCCTGAACTTGCCAGTTTTTCAAACATAACTGTGTTTTGTATCCGCCGTAGGGGGTTGCCAGCATGAAGGATCACACAGTTTCATGTTGAAGATCTTTCCAATAGCTGTGCAAATTACAATGTGTTTTCATCTGCTTTAGCGCATTCAGAGGATGTCAAATAATTATCCCTTTGCTTACATTACCTGGAAATGCACAGTAATAAATGTATTTGTGAAGTTTCCTTTGTAGTGTCACTAACACATATTTGAAGAAGAAAAAAAATTTTTTTTCTGTTTCTGCAGTCTAGTGAGCTCCAAATCATGAAATGTACTTTGGCCAAGAAGGAGGGCAAAAAAAAGCAACAGGATGAAGTGATATTCTTAGTTGACATGAACATGTCTGTACAATTTTACACAGTATTCATTATCAAGGAATTTGCACCTTTGCGTTTCTATCCTCATGCGTTGCAAAGCTATACAATTAGTTTTTAAAGACACTATCATAAGAACTTTTTCTGGAGTGCCTACTATGTGCTAGAGGCTTCCCAAGGAGCACTAGTGGTAAAGAACACGCCTGCCAGTGCAGGAGACACAAGAGACTTGGGATCGATCCCTGGGTCGGGAAAATCCCCTGGAGGAGGGCATGGCAATCCACTCCAGTATTCTTTCCTTGAGAATCTCATGGATGGAGAAGTCTAGGGGATGACAGCCCATAGGGTCACAAAGAGTAGTACTCTGCTGAAATGACTGAGCACACACATACGCACTGTGTGCTGGAAACTTGATACACATTTCTAACCCTCACAATAAGACTGCTCATGACAAGTACTAACATCTGTAATTTAACAAGGAGAAGGCATGCTAGGAGAAGCCAACTGATTCTTTGAAGATATGTAGCTAGTAGGGCTTCCCAGATGGCTCAGCAGTAAAGAATTCACCTACAGTGCAGGAGAATGCATGAGATGTGGGTTTTAAACCTGGGTCAGGAAGATCGCTGGGAGGAGGAAATGGCAACCTACTACAGTATTCTTGCCTGAAAAGTCCCATGGACAGAGAAGCCTGGCGGGCTGTAGTCCAAAGTGTCACAAAGAGTGAGACACGACTGAGCACATCATGTAGCCAGTAAGTGGCTACTCCCAGATTTGCACTCAGGCATGAAGACAGCAGCACTCAGGCTCTTTAGAGAAGCCTTTTTGTTATACATCATTTTACAAATATCTTCATTACAACAAGTTTTGACCTAAACACCATTTGTTTTGTTTTCTTACAAAAGAGGCCACCTGGTCTACTATTTAGGACCAGAAGACTTGGGTTTGAGTTTGACTCCACCACTATGACTTGCTGACCTTAAGCAAGACCCTTAATTGACCAAGACATCAAATTTCTCCATCTGCAAGACGGATATAATTAAACATGCATATGCTATAATGCCACTATTTGAATTAAAATTTAGTAAGAATTCAATGACTCTACAACTGAAGTCGTACTTCCATAAACTTAGAAAAATTATGCCCAGAAAAACATAAATAATAAGCATAAATCAAGTCTTTTTAATCATCTTTCCCAATATTTTCCAGCACGTACAGACCTCTATATACTTTATCTACTTTTGTTCTCTTAAAATTTCATAGATATTTGCTAACTAGCCAAAACCCCAATCCTTTTTTTTTGCTGATACAATCACCAGCAGTTCTATTCATTAATTCCTTCCTTCTTTTTTCTCTCTTGCATTCTTTTATTCACCCTGTCATTGCTTAATTTAGGATATATATTGAGAACCCACCATGGGCTAACCCTAAGTGCCAGCATCTGGAAATATAGGTACAAAAGACCCAATTTTGATCCTCAAGAAGTTCACCTTCTAGAGGAAAGAGAAGAAAGCGATGGTTTATATCCAGGATCGTATAACTGTTGATGGGCTCTGAACAGTGAGCTGTGTCAGTACTAAACATTGACTGGTGGGCTTTGAAGAGCTTGTATCTAAAATGTGGTTTGATGGATGAGTGGAAGTAAATCAGGCAAATAAGGTGAAGGAGAGGCAGAGGGCATCACAAAAGGAGAGAACGGTATGTGCAAAGGCGCAGCACCATTAAAATGCAGGATGCTCTCCATTACCTGCAAATCATTCAGGCCCTCACAAGTGCAGGGGACAGAGGCAAGTGACAGGAAGTCTGAGAAGCTCATGCTCCAGGGAACTCAAATGATCACACAAGATCAGACAAGAATTCAGATGTTGGTGTGTGCATGCTCAGTCACTTCAGTCATTTTCGACTCTTATAACACAATGGACTATAGCCCACCAGGCTCTTCTCTCCATGGGATTCTCCAAGCAAAATACTGGAGGGGTTTGCCATTTCCTCCTCCAGGGGATTTTCCAAACCCAAGGACTGAACGTGTGTCTTGCATGTCTCCTGCTTTGCAGGCAGATTCTTTACCCACTGAGCAACCTTCAAAGCCCTCACGTGATGGTAAAAGTCCACAGATGACACTTCTGTGCTCAAAAGTAAATATGCTGTGAAGAGGACAGGAGAGTGACCATAAATTAGGAAAATATACAAGCGGTTGGTTTTTCTGAGAATTCCAATCAGGGGTCACCCTAATTTAATGACTTGAATTACAGCATATCCATTGACTGTACCATCAGCTGGAGAGCAGTGAAATGTCAACACCCTTCCAAAATGAGACCTTTGGAGTTTAGCAAAAAGGAAATTAATGGTAGAAAATACTGGATGTAGTGGGTTTCGTACATATTGACTTAAAGTGTGAGAGTTAAATTTTTTCTACTGAATGGAAAATATAGTAGATTTGGCTAGGTGAGAGGAATGAGCTTTGATAGAAGTTGATGCAATTTTTATGAGATAAGCACTTCTGAGTTGAATGTTGTTACCATGCTTTACCTACTAAGTACTACAGAAGATGGGCAAAGGAGAGTAGTGACAAGAAATTGCCTTTCTCAAAATACTTATATTCTAGTGTGCCTGCCTAGCTGAAATGTGATTTTTCAAAGCTTGGGTACATAGAACTTCCTGCAGAAGCTATGTGAAGTCTTGCTTGACTCAGAGTGAATGTCACTAAAATAAAATCTGTTTTGTATATGTATTTCAGTTTAAAGGACTTATTCTTCTGGATGAATTTAACTTCATGCAGCCATGAAATTAAAAGATGCTTGCTCCTTGGAAGGAAAGCTATGACAAACTGAAACAGCATATTCAAAAGTAGAGACATCCCTTGGCCAACAAAGGGTCTATATTGTCAAAGCTATGGTTTTTCCAGCAGTCATGTATGGATGTGAGAACTGGGCCATAAAGAAGGCTGACCACCAAAGAATTGATGCTATTAAATTGTGGTGCTGGAAAAGACTCTTGAGAGTCCCTTGGACAGCAAGGAAATCAAACAAGTCAAACCTAAAGGAAATCAACAATGAATATACATTGGAAGGACAGATGCTTAAGCTGAAGCTCCAGTACTTTGGCCACCTGAAGGGAAAAGCCAATTCATTGGAAAAGACTCGGACACTGGGAAAAAATTGAAGGTAGGAGGAGAAGGGGATGACACAGGATGAGATGGTTGGATGGCATCACCTAATCAACGGACACGAATCTGAGCAAACTCCAGGAGATGGTGAAGGACAGGGCAGCCTGACATGCTGCAGTTCATGGGTCACTGCAGCATGTCAGGGTCCAGCCCCAGTGGATCCAGGGTAATTCAAAGGGGAGATGGAATTGGCGTCCTAGGAAAAAACTTATTTAATTACAGATATAAAGAGAGATTAGAAAAGAATAGTGTAGTAGGAAAATTAGTGGAGAAAAAGAGGCTGAATAACTTGGTTTACGTAGAATACCAATAAAACTCCAAAACAAGGAATTTGCACCACCTACGTAGGCCACAGGCGTCTTTCCATTCTCCTGAAGGAGAGGAGGCAGTGAGGCCTCCCCGACCCGATCTTAGAAGCCCAGGCAAAATTAGCAGGCTTGGTGAGTACCCACGTTCCAGATGGGAATTCAGCCAGAAGGGGAAAGAAAGAACTACATGGGGGAATCAGTCTTTCCAGAAACTGATCCATTTTCTTTATTTTTCAGGTTTGCTTATATACATTTTGTTATACATAGGGATGAATACAGAGTCACGTGGGGTCAGCAAACCTGACCCTTGTGACAATCAAGTGCTTCATATAAAATTATACAAAGGTCTTAGGGGTTTTACATCATCTTCTGGCCATGAAGTCTACTGACATTTTATGGCCCTTTCTGATAACGATCAGTCAACCAGAAAACTTATTTTTTCCAGGGGTGATTTTTTCTTAAACCAGGTGCCACCCTCCAAATAAAGTTGCATTCTTATAGGGTGAGGGTGTAGTGGGTTATAATCAAGAAAGGAATTTACTTAGCCTAAGGTTTAACATGATCAATCTTAAAAGTTAATACTTATTTCTCCTATATGCTAGTTATGTTCATTATAAGGGCAGGGAATATGGAGATTTAGCAGCAAATATTGGCTCAACAAATGAAAAACCCTTCACCAATATAATTTCTAATCAACCCACTAATACTATACTAATAATTTTGTAACTTCTCAAAAGAGTCTGTATTTAGAAAGTTTTAAAGCATCTCATGCCTCTCATGGTTGGGAGGCTGTAAACAATCACATGTGGCTGGACGAACCCGCTCAGGCAGGTTAGAGAAACTTCAGAGGAATTTGTAAGTTGAAACATTCTTGTCACGCCCAGGAATTTTTATTAACTGGAGCTGCAAGTTAACTCCCTCTCTGAGAGAGGTGGTGGGGGAACAGCCCCCCATAAAGTCAGAGGTATAGGTGAGAGCATAAAACAGACTCTGGTTTTGGGGGCAGATGCTCGGGAACAGGGGGTTTCCTGAGGCTTGATCCCACCTTTGCGTATGCCAAAGCCTCCTTCCTCGTGACCTTTGCCATGGGCGGAGTTCCTCACACTGGCTCCCAGCAGGTCACAAAAGAGTCAGACACAGCTAGCGACTGAACAACAACAACTTCTGAAACACTCCCTATGGAGCAAGGTCCCCATTCTAAACGTAAGCTTGCTCATGAGAGAAGGCAATGGCACCCCACTCCAGTACTCTTGCCTGGAAAATCCCATGGATGAAGGAGCCTGGTAGGCTGCAGTCCATGGGATTGCTAAGAATCAGGCACGACTGAGTGACTTCACTTTTCCCTTTCATGCCATGGAGAAGGAAATGGCAATCCACTCCAATGTTCTTGCCTGGAGAATCTCAGAGACAGGGGAGCCTGGTGGGCTGCCATCTATGGGGTCACACAGAGTCGGACACGACTGAAGCGACTTGGCGGCAGCAGCTCACTTAGAATTCAGATGTACTTGTAAGTCAGTAGTTATTCTCTAATTTATAAAGATTAGTGTTAAGACAGGAATCTCAGAATAACAGAACAATAACATTCCAGATAAAGACTTAAAACTATATATGAAATTTTATTTTTTTACCATGGATATATTGAGTATATCTTTCTTTCAGCATTATTTTGCAATTCTAGTGTGGCTAAGAAGGCCATATGCCAAACCAACAATTCCATTGTAAGTGGTGATTTAAATGTTATATACAAATGAGGGAGATGATTCCATTTCAGCTAAATGGAATGTAATGGTGCATAATGCTGTTCCACTGCCCTAATAAAGCAAATCAAGCTTGGCAAATCATCCCAGAAATAATAGTGGAATTTAAAGATAAAATTCTAAATTTTTCAAAAGAAAATCATCTAAATCCATCCAAAGTGATATTTTTATTAAAGCAAAATCATGCAGAAAACAAAATGATGACATGTGGTATCTGTGAAATCATAAATTTACAAATACAGTTGCCTAGGAGAGAAGCAATAACTGCAAAAAGTTTTAAGAACTCTCTTCATTCAGGATTCAAAGACAGATACTCTATAAAGGCCTGCTTATCCATGTTTCTGGGTATCAGGGACTTTATGTCTTGCATCAGATTTTTTTCTTAAATTGAAGCATAGTTGGTTTACAATGTTGTGTTAATTTCTGCTGCATAGCAGAGGGATTCAGTTATACATAGGTACATATTCTTTTTTATACTCTTTTCTGTTATGGTTTATCACAGGATATTGAATATAATTCCCTGTGCTATACAATAGGACCTCGTTGTTTATCCAGTAAATATATAATAGTTTGCATCTACTAACACCAAACTCTCTCTCCATCTCTCCCCCACCTCCTTCTCCCTCGGCAACCACAAGTTTGCTCTCTCTGTCTGTGAGTCTGTTTCTCTAAAACTACACTCTAACTGGCATTTTTCTGTAGGTTTAAAAATTTTCCAGTTCGGTGTTGCTAACTTCCTATATGCAGTGGTTATATTGTAATCACAATCAAACCTTCTTTTTCCTCAATCCCCCATTATGAAGCTTATGTCTGTCTTGCCTTATAACTCACTACACAGAGATGTAAATTGTATCTCCATGTGTCAACAGCAGCATCATAAATATTATGGGACACTAATGAAAGAGACGGCCAATTCCCCATTGCACTGGCTTAGAGAAGGATGCCTCAGAGAGGAATTCATCAGTGTCTAACAGCTGATTTGTAGTACTTAACATATAAAATACAGGCTATGTCAGACATATAGCTGCAGACTCTCCTAACCCACTGATAAACTGATACAGATAACAAAAAAAGAACCAGTATATTAACACCAGATTATGCCCACCCTGTTCCCTGTGTTCCCTGACTCCTCAAGGTGCAAAGACAATCTCTGACACCAGAAAGCCATATCTGTCAGTAAACTTTTAACAAGTGTCCGGTGGTAGAGATGGCTCCAAAGTAGTTAAAATAATGCTGGCCGTGGCCATTTCCCCGGAACACCCGTTTGTCATTCTAATAACAGACTCCTCACTCAGGAAACCATGATCAGTTAGATAATGCTGAGTCCTGTGGATCAACAGATACATGCTTTGAGCTATGGTGGTTCCCTCTGGACCCTTTATTGAATATTTATCCCATATTCAGCCCCCATCTCATACACATCACAGCCAAAACAGTGTTTCACGGCCTGGCATTTCATGGAAAGAGAGTCTCTTTGGGAACCTAAAGAAAAGGCTCAGTGGGGAGTTTTAGCCCCAGGCTGCTTTATAAAATAAATACTTCAACAAAACCATTTGCATAATGAAACTGTATCATCCATAAGAGATTTAGGAAATTGTATCAAATGAAGCTAAACTACAGTTTAAGGAGATGTTTTAGAGGGTGGATAAGTGAATCTTCTTAATCCACATAGTTTTATGTTCTGTTTTGTTTCTTTCAGGGAGAAATCTCTACACTCATTTTTAGAATGGAAAATGCTTATTGGAAAACAACAGCTGTTTGCTTTTGTGTATGTACCAATCTTCATGATTTATCTGAGGCAGCTTTTAAAATTCCTAGTGTCTTTTTATACTTGAACCTTTGTAGTTCATATATTTGGTAAATAGGTCAACAGATGATTAGTGTCTCAGTGATGTCCGTTAGTACAAAACGCAAGAAGCATCCAGGAATCACCCTGAACTTTTCCCCTTAAAAACTGATTGCTCTTATTTGAAGCATAGATTCATGTTGTCACATACTCAATGATGCCCGGCCAGGAAAAGACAGCTCTGTGCTGAGAAACTCTACTATACATTTGCTTGCATTTCTGCTACATTCCAGAATCTTTGAGATATTGTTCCATTTGTTTCTTTTTGGAGACTAACAAATAGAATGTTTTGACAGAATTCAAGAAATGCAGTCAGAAATTTGCATTCTGAATTTTCTGCAAATCATAATGTAATGTCCTCTGGGCTCTCTGGATCATATTCTTAGTTTTTTTTAACATGGTCTTTTGATAAACAGGAAATTTCTTGTGGGGTTGGAAAACCCAGATTAAAATCAAAGAATAATAGAGCTTTAAATCTTAATGAATAACATAATGAAGGCTCTTATGTCCAATAAATATTTTAATTAATTGCCTTTATTCTTGTTTCCTAAGAAGCTCTGGTATTTCCAGATTCCTAAGTGGTTTTGGACCATGCTTTCCCAACAGCATAGCTATCATCATCAGACGTTTATTGAGTACTATTACATGCAAGACACCATAATTACTTGAGTTTTGAAAGTAATCAAGGACCATTTTATGGAACTGAATAACCATATCTAATTTGTATGTATATCCCCTCTTCCTTCTCCCAAGATGACCTACCTGCTTTTGACTGCTGGAAAGACTTAGTCTTTAATTCTGGCTTTCTGGCTAAGAGATGATGAAGGGAAATAGACCTAAAAAAATCACAGATTCCATATTATCAACAGCATGTTGGTATTATAGCCATCAATTTCAGCGTGCTACGCCTGGAAAGAATTTGGGGCTAGTGTCAAATACGAAGAGGAAGAAATACAACTTTTCCTGATCTTTTCCGATAGTCTTAGGACTATAATTCATTCAAAGATATTCCTAATATTACTCTGAGCTCCCTATACACATACTAGAGGTGGACTTTAGATCTGGAACTATTTCATGGTTGTACAGTCAGTACAGTTTGGGCCATGCTGTTATAAAAATGTAAACAAAGAAGCTCAGTGACTTTATACAACAAAAGTTTTATTTCTTGCCCAGGGGAATTCTAATACTGGTCTTCCCAAGGAAACCGCCCTCCATGAAGTGACTCAGCTGTCCAGGCTATCTTGATCTGTGAAACTGTCATATCAACATGTAATTGAAAACACAGTTATAGTTAATAACTGTTATTTATTTATCAACCCCCCCACACACACACAAAGTTTGAGACAACTCATTGTGCAATAAAAGGGGAAAATATTAGAGCAGGATAAAGAGAAAATAGAACTTCTACCACAAATTTTAAAGTTTCATAAGTAATGATATTGAATTGACAGTATCTTTATTTTTTAAATACTTACAGGAACTCATTAGGGAGCAGAGCAATGTGGTAGAAAGGAGAGTAGGTTTTCAAATCCCAGCTCACCTCTGTAGGAGAAGAGAAATGGGAAGAGCCTCCTACCAGTTCACAAATGCTCTGATCCAGAACTGACAATGCTCTTACAACCGTTTGGTCAGATATAGCCCCCACATGCCGTAACTGCAAATGTCCATGAAATGTGGGGCAGTACATGGGTATGCGGTAAACAGTGAATATCTCTGCATGGTGACCAAAAGCATAGGCTACTGGTATGGGATGACGCTGAAAGGTGGCCATCAACATTAATTTCACTTTAAAGATGGAGAACAATGAAGATACAGAGGTAAGTGACTTCCCTAAAGGGGCAAAGTGGTTAAGTCAGGGATTTTGTTGCTGTTGTTTGGTCGCTTAGTCTTGTTTGACTCTTTTGCGACCCCATGGACTATAGCCCACTAGGCTCCTCTGTCCAAGGAATTTTCTGGGCAAGAGTACTGGAGTGGGTTGCCATTTCCTTCTCCAGGGGATCTTCCTGACCCAGGGATTGAACACGAGTCTCTGCATCTCCTGCGGATTTGTAACCACTTAGCACCAGGGAAGCCCCAGTTAGGGATTAAAGCCAACTAGTCTGACTTAGTGCGGTTTCCCTGCTGGCTCAAATGGTAAAGAATCTACCTGCAATGCGGAGACCTGGGTTCAATCCCTGGGTCAGAAATATGCCCTCCATAAGGGAATGACAACCCACTTCAGTATTCTTGCCTGGAGAATCCCATGGACAGAGGAACCTTGCAGGCTATAGTCCGTGAGGTCGCAAAGCATCAGACACGACTGAGTGACTAATGCTTTCACCTTTCACTTTCACCTTTCAATATGACTTAGAGCTCACAGCCCTAACCATGAGTGTGTCTCATCTACACAGGGTCACTGTTCATTCTCTTTGGCTGTTAGCAAATCATTTTTCTTCATTTTCCTATTTGCAGCTGGGAGTAAGAATATCTACCCATAGAACTGTACTGATAACAAATAAAGATATATGTTGTGTAAATAGTATTTTTACCATTCACAAATTGCCACTAGATGCCAAGGACATTGTATTTTTTATCTACTATAATCCCCATATATCCCAATAATATTGAGGAGGAAGATGATGGTGGTGGTGGTGGTGATGGTGATAATAACAATGAGAATAGTATCTGACATGTACTGAAGACTAACTCTATACTAAGCACCTAATAAAAACTGTTCCCTTGAATCCTCATGATAATACTATGCTTAATATTATACTCCACTTAATAGGAAAAGAAAATGATGTTCAGAGGTTTTAAATAATTTTACCCTGGCCAACCAAGTGACAGAGCTGGGGTTCAAAATCCTACCCTCATTTCTAGATCTCTCCCTATCAAATGAGTTATTAAAAGAAGTATTTCAAGAAATGAAAACACTATGTCAACCTCAATATAATTACTTACTAAACTTAAAAAAAAAAATCTATGTGAAAGCCCTGCTTTCTCTTTATCACTCTAACATCTTCCCCTCCTAATACAAAATGTATTTTCCCATCCCTGGTCTTTTTGATAAATAAGTGACAAGAGTAGAAGTTTCACGAAGATTGTGACTGGATTTTTGACTTAGCTGACATGTCACATATTTGCAGGGATTTAATAAACATAATCAGAATTAAATCTAAATTCAGAGTGGAAATAATAGTATTATGCCATTACACATAGTTACAGCTGTAAGTTTCTGTTTCTCCTTTTTCTGAGTTTGTTTTTCTCATCATTATGTCATTCCATATCAAATCTAATTAGTATACACATATCTCTGTGCTCAGTTGCTTCAGTTGGTCAGATTCTTTGAAACCCAGGAACTGTAGCTTGCCAGGCTCCTCTGTCCATGGGATTCTCCAGGCAAGAATACTGGACTGGGTGGGTTGCCATATCCTCCTCCAGGAGATCTTCCAAACGCAGGGATCAAATCTACATTTCCTGTGACTCCTGCACTGGCAGGCAGGTTTTTTTATCATTAGCACCATGTGAGAAGCCCGTGCGTATCTGTTTTATTGAGAAATCTAGCCATCTACTAACCTCATATTGCTTTCTATTAAATACATGCTCTTTAAGGACTATCTTTTATCATTTTCTACTTCCCTGTATCTAGAAAAATAATAGTTTTTTTTTTAAATAGGTGATGATCCTGCTTACCGCCAAGTTACAACTGATTATATAGTTTAGATCAGCAAAAACAGAAAGAGTCACAGAAAGCATGCCTTACAGACCATTCCTGTGATTTACAACAATGTCTGTGAGGGTTGCAGAGAAGGCAATGGTAACTCACTCCAGCACTCTTGCCTGGAAAATCTCATGGACGAAGGAGCCTGGTAAGCTGCAGTCCATGGGGTCTCGAAGAGTCAGATATGACTGGGAGACTTCACTTTCACTTTTCACTTTCATGCTTTGGAGAAGGAAATGGCAACCCACTCCAGTGTTCTTGCCTGGAGAACCCCAGGGACAGGGGAGCCTGGTGGGCTGCCGTCTATGGGGTCGCCCAGAGTCAGACATGACTGAAGAGACTTAGCAGCTGCAGCAGCTGTGACAGTTGGCTTTTATTTTATTTTTATTTTAAGACATTAAGTAGACTGTGAGCTAGATAAAGTCTTCCTTTATTGTGAGGTCTATGGTCTAAAATCGTAAGATGAAAAAAAAAAATACCACAACCTAGAACTCACTTAATTCCTCAGGTTCAGGGACTGTCTCATTTCTGCCAAATCCCTGCTCTAAGGAGACTGTGTGCTCAAAAGATGTCTGCTAAATATTTGTTGAGTCCTCCAAGTGCAAAAATATAAGAGCCAACAGTTTCATACAATAAAGCAAACCCTCTCTCTCTCTCTCTCTCTCTCTCTCTCTCTCTCTCTCTCTCTCTCTCTCTCTCTCTCTCTCCCTGAGGTAGCTTTCTCTTTAGTGTTTTCTCACTATCATACCAGGCCCCAGGGATATACCCTCATCCAAGCATGAGCCCTAACATTGTAACTATTTTGTTCAACTTCCTTCAATTTTACAGTTTTGGTCCCAAGTCCTTCCTACTCTGCTCGTGTATCTAGTCAATTAAAAAAAAAAAAACTTTCTTTTCCTCCTATTGTGGGGAATCATGTTCTATCTGCTCCCTTCTCCCTATGGTGAGTACATTTCTCCTCCTCTTCTTCTGGCCCCAGGTGTGCCTTGCCTTTGGGAATGGAAAACACTATTTTCAAGCTCATATCTGCATCTTCGCCCTTTCAGCTTAGACACATCTTTTTCAAGTCTTTGTTTCTGCTTTGTTTCTCACAAATATGATAAACTGTGTAGAAAATTGAGACTTCTGCAGGAAAAATGCAATGGACATAGAGTAAAGACAATGAGGAAAGACAGATGTGAAAACCATTATTCTTAAAAATTCAGATTCTGAAATGACCATAAACACACGCTGGTGAAAGTAAAGGTGTACTTTCTTTTCAATATTCATCTAATTCCATTCTGGCTACAAACCAGGTTATGTAAGTCAGTTGCTTGCTTTTAACTCTGTCTCCTCTCAGCTTGGGCTTCCCTGGTGGTAAATAATCTACCTGCCAAGGCAGGAGATTTAAGTTTGATCCTGAGTCGAGAAGATCTCCTGGAAAAAGAAATGGCAACCCATTCCAAGATTCTCTGGAGAAGGACAAGGCAACCCACTCCAGTATTCTTACCTGGAGAATCTTATGGACAGAGGAGCCTGGCAGGTTATAGTCCATGGGGTTGCAAAGGGCTGAACACATCTGAGCGACTATCACTCACTCCAGTATTCTTGCCTAGGAAATCCCACGGACAGAGGAGCCTGATAGGCTACAGTCCATGGAGTTGCAGAAGAGCTGGACATGACTTAGTGACTAAATAACAACAGCGCCTCAGTTTATGCCTACAGAGGCTGGAATCCTTTATAATAGGCCTCACAATCTTGGTATTTGGCATTTATTTATGCAAAAAGCTTTGCATTACAGTGTGATAAAATACAGTTGCATATTCACTAACTCTCTATATTCAATAAACCACTATGAAAATTTTCCTTATACTTACTACATGCAGAACTTTATGCAGCAACATACAGCAATAGAAGAGTCTATGGTTCTGATGTTATTACTCTTGAGACAAAATAATTCATTTCTATCTTTCTCTTTTTAATTAAATTATAGTTTATCTAGAGTTTTTTTTTTTTCTCTTCATTTTTCCGTGTCCTTTTTTATGTTTCTTCCCTGGTCACACTCCATGTCTGGTATTGTATTTGTGGGCAAGGAATAACTCTTACAATTCTTTCTGAAACTGCTCACAAAGATGCTGAACAGGCACTCATTTTAATCTTCATTTATTGATTCATTCAACAAATAAATGACCATTGACCATTAGCCCTCTGACCATTTCTGTCCTTTATTGTGCCCATCTTTGTATGAAATGCTCCCTTGGTATCTCTGATTTTCTTGAAGAGATCTCTAATTTTCTTGAAGAGATCTCTATTGATCACATAGGAAGGCTTTCATATCTCTATTTGCTATTCTTTGGAACTCTGCATTCAAATGGGTATATGCTTCCTTTTCTCCTTTGCCTTTAGCTTCTCTTTTCTCAGCTATTTGTAAGGCCTCCTCAGACAACCATTTTGCCTTTTTGCATTTCTTTTTCTTGAGGATCACCTTGATCACTGCTTCCTGCACAGTATCACGAACCTCCATCAATAGTTCTTCAGGCACTCTGTATATCAGATCTAATTCTTTGAAGCTCTTTGTCATTTCCACTGTATAATCGTAAGGGATTTGATTTAGGTCATACCTGAATGGTCTAGTGTTTTCTGTACTTTCTTCAATTTAAGTCTGAATTTTGCAATAAGGCGTTCATTATCTCAGCCACAGTCAGCTCCTGGTCTTGTTTTTGCTGACTGTATACAGATTCTCCATCTTTGGCTGCAAAGAATGTAATTGATCATTTCAGTACTGACTATCTGGTGATGTCCATGTGTAGAGTCTTCTCTTGTGTGGTTAGAAGAGGGTGTTTGCTATTACCAGTGTGTTTTCTTGACAAAACTGTTAGCCTTTGCCCTGCTTCATTTTGCACTCCAAGGCCAAATTTACCTGTTACTCCAGGTATCTCTTGACTTTCTACTTTTGCATTCCAGTCCCCTATGATGAAACGCATGCACACAGGCTAAGTCGCTTCAGTCGTGTCCGACTCTGTGCAACCCTATGGACAGTAGCCCACCAGGCTGCACCGTCCACAGGATTCTCTAGGCAGGAATACTGGAGTGGATTGCCAATTCCTTCTCCATAACAGTATACTAGTAAGTAAAAATAAAAAGCTGCTCAGCCGACTTTTTGCAACCCCACATACTGCAGCCTACAAGGCTCAGTCCATGGAATTTTCCAGGCAAGAGCACTGGAATGGGTTGCCATTTCCTTCTCCACTATGATGAAAAGAACATTTTTTTTGGATATTAGTCCATGAACTTGCAGGTGTTCAAGCTGGATTTAGAAAAGGCAGAGGAACCAGAGATCAAATTGTCAACATCCATTGGATCATAGAAGAAGCAAGAGAATTCCAGGAAAACATCTATTTCTGCTTTATTGATTATGTTAAAGCCTTTGACTGTGTAGATCACAACAAACTGTGGAAAATTCTTAGAGATGGGAATACCAGGCCACTTGACCTGCCTCCTGAGAAATTGGTATGCAGGTCAAGAAGCAACAGTTAGAACCGGGCACGGAACAATGGACTGGTTCCAAAAATCAAGGCTGTGTATTGTCAACCTGCTTATTTAACTTATACACAGAGTACATCATGCAAAATGCCAGGCTGGATGAAGGTGGAATCAAGATTGCCAGGAGAAATATCAATAACCTCATATATGCAGATGATACCACCCTTATGGCAGGATGTGAAGAGAAACTAAAGAACCTCTTGATGAAAGTAAAAGAAGAGAGTGAAAAAGATGGCTTAAAACTCAACATTCCAAAAACTAAGATCATGGCATCCAGTCCCATCACTTCATGATAAATAGGTGGGGAAACAATGGAAACAGTGACAGACTTTATTTTCTTGGGCTCCAAAAGTACTGAAGATGGTGACTGCAGCCATGAAGTTAAAAGACGTTTGCTCCTTGGAAGGAAAGCTATGACAAACATAGACAGCTTATTAAAAAGCAGACATTACTTTGCCAACAAAGGTCTGTCTAGTCAAAGTTATGCTTTTTCCAGTAGTCATGTATGGATGTGAGAGTTGGACTATACAGAAAGCTGAGCACCAAAGAACTGAGGCTTTTGAACTATGATGTTGGAGAAGACTCTTGAGAGTCCCTTGGACTGCAAGGAGTTCCAACCAGTCCATCCTAAAGGAGATCAACCCTGAATATTTGTTTGAAGGACTGATGCAGAAGCTGAAGCTCCAATAGTTTGGCCACCTGATGAGAAGAACTGACTCACTGGAAAAGACTCTGATGCTGGGAAAGATTGAAGACAGGAGAAGGGCACAACAAAGATTGAAATGGTTGGATGGCATTACCAGATTGATGGACATGAGTTTGAACAAGCTCTGGGTGTTGGTGATGGACAAGGAAGCCTGGCATGCTTCAGTCCCTGGGGTCACAAAGAGTCAGACATAACTGAACAACTGAACTGAACTGAAACAAAATAGCCCTCTACCAGGCTCCACAAGGAACAAAACAGCCCCTGCCTTTGGGAACTTAGTAAGGAAAGAAGTACAACAAACACACACATATACATATATATTTTTTCACACACACAGATATATATATATATATGTAATATATACACACACATATATAGATATATAAATGTATATATTTATAATATAAATGTATATATATATGTAAATAAAATGTAGACATGAGTTACAGAGGAAAATAATGTGGGAAAAGTGAATCAGGAATGCCAAGGATGTAGGGAAATGTATACAGTCACCAGGTAGTCAATTAGGAAACCAATCAATAGCTATAGTAGTAATCACACCTAACTTTCTTTAATTCATATTGAAATGAGAAAACCCGAAGATAAGAAAGGTGTAAACCACTTTATTTCATTTGCCTATGGAAAGTACAAGGCTATATATATTTCTAGATGTCCCTAGAAATTCATAATCAACACTTTTAAAAGATCCCATGATCCATGTTTTTTATCTTCCTGTCTATCCATCCACCCATTCATCCACTCACCCATCCATTCATTCATTGACCCACTCATCCATCCCTTCATCCATCACCCTATGCATCCATTCATCCTCCCACCCATTCATCCACCCGCCCACTCACCCATTCTCCTGCCCACCCATCCATTCTGCTACCCACCCATCTATCTTAGCCAGCCATTGACAATATGGGCCAAGAGAGTCATGGTCAAAGCTGAACTCAGAGATCCATGAGGTAGAAGAAACATATTTCCTGAACATTTTCAGAAGGTCTTTAATTATTTAATTAATCAGTTATTTAAATTTTTTGAGTCTGTTATATGTCAGTCACTATTCTAGAATCTGGAGATATGAGATTGCTAGGTCTTGCCCCTCAAAGAGATTATACAGAATTCTAAACTTTCAGAAAAGGCAATACAGTTCCTATAGCGCAATCTCACTGTTGGACTGGGTAAATCTTCTAAGACAGTAGGTGCTTAGAATTAAAATCCATATGACTGATTTTTTAACCTTAATAATATGCTTTATTTAACTAAATATATCCAAAAATCATTATTCTGATATGTAGTCAAGATAAAATTCATTTTCCATACTAAGTCTTCAAAATTGCCTACATATTTCATACTTAGGACACATTTCAATTCAGATTAGCCTTATTTCAAGTGTTAAACTGTCATCTGTGGTTATTGGCTACCATATTGAACATGCAGCTATAGAAAATACTGGGTTGGCCTAAAGTTCATAACACCTTATGGAAAAACCTAAACAAACTTTTTGATCAACCCAATACACATACTAGCCTAACTCTTTTGTCCCAGATCTCTCTTATCCATTGTTTAGGAATGCTCCCTTCCTCTCTGGTAGTCAACTTCACTAATTATTCCCATTTTCTGTATGATGCCTAGCCTTTATATATAAAACAATATCTTCTCTGTTACAGCCTTGACACCTTAACAATAAGACTCTTACCTGTGTTTACTCAGATTACCTTATATGTAAGTTATTACTGGCCTAATCTGGCCTCTAGTCCTTTGTTATTAGCTGAATCCCAGTATATCAATTAACCTGGTTTGGTCACAAGTGACAGAGTTCTCTAACAATGATTTAAAATATGCTAGCATTTGTTTTTTTACTATGATGAAGTCTGTACCTAGGCAATCCCAAAGATGGTTTGGTGATCAAGGCCTGAGTATTTCTCTATTCTTTCCATGCTGTCTATCTCTGCCATTCTCCTTATTTTGGCTTTGGTACTCTTGTTTGGGCTTCCCAGGTGGCTCAAGTGGTAAAAAATCTGCCCACCAACGCAGGAGCTGCAGAAGATGCAGGTTCAGTCCCTGGGTTAGGAAGACCCCCTGGATGAGGGCATGGCAACCCACTCCAGTATTCTTGCCTAGAGAATCCCCATGGATAGAGTAGCCTGGCAGGCTACAGTCCATGGGGTTGCAAAGAGCGGCAGAACACAACTGAATGACTATCAGTTTCACTTTCACTCTTGTCTATTGCCTCAGAGTCTCAAATTGGTTGCTTAAGCTCCAAAAAAAGAAAACAAAGAAACAAAACACATTCTAGTCACATAACTTCATACATGAAAGTGAAAGAGCGGAGAACAGGCCAATGACTTGTTCCTATGAGCTTCTGTTTTTTCACCATGGAGGGAAAGTGTTCTCTGGGGTGTTCCCAAGAGATTTGCATCACATCTGATTGGCCAGAATTAAGTCAATATCCACTTCTAGCTGGAAGGAAAATTGGAAACATTCAGAGGATGGGGGTATTTTAAGGCATTGTTGAGCAACATTCCACCACTTGAAGTGAAGCACAAGCATGGCCAGGGCCAAGCGTGAGCCTGGCTTAACCTGAAATCAGTAAAATGGACTTGAACTCCTATACATATTTTTTCTTTCCTGGAATATGTCCGAGGATGAGATGAAACCATGTGTGTATGTATGTATGTGCACTCATGGGTGTTATGGGGACAGGACGGATGCCCTTGAATGAGGGATAAAGGGGAGGACTAATGAAATGATCACAGTTGACAGGATCAGTTTGAGAACATTTGAATGCCAGCTAGAGGAATTTTTACTTTAGTATGTGGATAATGAAGATCTGTTAAAGGGTTGTGAGCAAAGACTTGACATTACATTTGCTTTTTTTAAAAGTGGCATTTTGCAGTCTGAGTATGGGTGAGAGTTAATCAATGCTACCTCCACTGATGACTCTGCCTATGTGCAATGCATTCCTGTACACCCAAAATAAGAGAGCAAATCCACATGATGTCAACTGTATCATTCACAGAATCACCTGGATCACCAGGAAGGTCCATAGTGTCTGAGAAGAGCATGAGGAATAGGAGTAATCTGATGCTTCCAGACTGGAGAGCTTTTAGAACACTAAATTTAAAGGTTGATTATAAGAAGCACTTCCTATATAAAGATAAATAAGTCAGAGAGACTCAAAGTGATTAGTTTTCAGTCCCCAAAATGATCATATCATGAAGGAGCATAAATGATTAATGAAAAATTTGAAGGTCTGGAATTTACATAAAAGAATATACCTTAAATTAGTATTATAAAGATAAAAGCAATTATAAAATTGAGATATTATTCCTTAAATTCATCTTTCATTTTTAACTGGCTCTTCATTCTCAAGAATAACCATAGGAGAAAAGTTATAAAGGCATAGTCAATGTATATTTTTATGGTTTTGCCCTCTCTTCAGGTAGAAAAAAAATTGAGCTTAATTATTCTATAATCATTAGAGTTTTTTTCAGTCTTAGTGCTCTTTGACCTTCTAACAGATTCTATATGGATAGCTTAATATCCCCTACCATTTAAAATCAAATTTCCCACATTGCTTTTATTTAAAAAGTTCACATAGCCATAGATATAATCACCTGATTAAAAAACCTTCAGCTCCAGTATTAAAAACATACCTCTTTTATTTTCTAATGGGATGAGTTCAGATGATCCCAAGAAATATTTTTAAACTGTCACATAATCCTTCACAGTTAACAAACTGTCTTACAAGATTATGGTAATTATCCACAAGTTTGTGTAATTCATCCTACAGAATCTTTTTCTTCAGTATAATTGATGTTAACAAAGTTCAGGAGTCTTTAATACAAGAATAAATTAACACAACATGGTACTTTATTACAGGATACAAACCAAAATTTTAAAAGATGTATTTTCAGTTTACTTTTAAATAAAGCAAACAAGCATTTCTGAAACATCAGTGCCCATTTTGCCATTTGTTTTAATTGCTAAGATTTTACTATTTTGATCAAAGGCCATCACCTGATGTTTTATGGAAGGAGCTGAGTATAAGTTGATATTTTGAAGAATCAGCAAAACAGTGATTCTTCTAAGAATAGAGATATATAACACATCAGAGATAATAACCTTATAGGAATTGTCACAACACTGTACTCTGTAAGTTTAATAATTAATTTAACTCTGATTTTTAAACAGCAGATTAAATATGGCAGATGCTAAATATTACATGCATATCTTGTTAAGAGATGGCAACATCTTCCCAGAATGTTGTTAATATTTCAATTTACTGTTATCCCCTAGCATCAGTGGATCCAGAAATAATGGGATAAAATTGGTATGAAAGACATGTGGCTTAAGTATTTGTGCATGCTAAGTTGCTTCAATCATGTACAACTCTTCGTGACCCCATGGACTGTAGGTAACTAGGCTCCTCCGTCCATGGGATTCTCCAGGAAAGAATACTGGAGTGGGTTGCCATTTTGTGCTCCAAGTGGTCCTCCTGATGAAGGGATTGAAACTGCATTTTTCACATATCCTGCCCTGGCAGGTAGGTTCTTTACCACTAACACCATCTGAGAAGCCCCAAATAATTATTTGCTGGGCTAAGAGAATCCACCTTGAATTGTGGTGAAAGGGATGATCTAGAAGAACTCCAAGGAAGTGTTTGATCTTGATAAGTTATGGTTTACAAAAGATTACTTTGGAATCCTTTGATTACTTCAAAAGATTTCCACAAACTAAGAAAAGCAAGCTTTAAAAAAATCGAACTTATTGCTGTAGACAATTTGGGTTGACTTTCCCATTGTTGAGATTAACATCTTTGATACAAACACAGCAAGAAAACAACCATTTGTCTTTGGAAATAAAAAATGGCTGCCATGATGATACAAAGATGGCTGCCCTGATGCAACTGTGGTCAAGCAGTCCCCCATTGGTTCATCCCTTCTCTGCTTCAGAAAAGCAAGGTAACAGGGATGCTTGGCACAGCCAAGGAAGTCTCTTAATCTCTGTCCCTAACACCCAAATTGAGAAAGTCAGCCTGAGGTTCACCCAGGATAATCTCATACCAGAGACTATCACAGTAGACTGTTCCCATCTGGCTTTCTCATTCCTGCAGACACAGGGCTACAGTTCCAAGCCTGGGTGCCCTTTGCCTCAGGTTCTTGTATCTTTTCCAAGTCTGTAAGGCAGAGAATTTATTCCGTTCCATCAACACGACTTTTTTTTTTCTTTCCAAATTGTAATTATTATAAACAGTAAAACTAAATGCAGTCTTTTTAAAATTCTATGGTTGAACCATGTAGAGTTTAATCATAGGTGTCAGAGAAATCTCAGTTTTCCCCTAGACCTCATGAAGTGAAGGACTCTAAGGACAGTTGTACTTTTCCCCAAGTCAGAATGGCAACAGCAGGAGGTTGTTAAGAAACTTTTATCATTTTGTAAGATTTCTTCTTCCGCACTCCTAACTCCACCTCTTTCCACTGAGAATGAAATTTTGGGGCTTCACATTTAGACAGTGTGTATTACAATTAGCAATCCAGACTTCTCTGTTTACATGCAGAGAAACAGAAACCTTGAGACTATACTAGCCATTTAACAGAGGAAACAAAGCAGTAATAAATGGGGAACCCAAACTTGGGCCTCTGACTTCCAGGAGAGTAAGTTTTTCACAACTGATTTTGGTCTCTTTCTGCACCACTATCATAAAAATTAACAGCCACTGACTAATTTACCTGGAGAAGGAAATGGCAACCCACTTCAGTATTCTCAGCTGGAGAATCCCACAGACAGAGGCGCCTGGCAGGCTACAGTTCATAGGATCACAAAGAGCTGGACACAACTGAAGAAACTGAGCACACACACACACAGCTTCATTTACATGTTTGTTTGACATAAATAACACAGTTTTGACTTTTTATGCAGCATCAAAACTCCCAGTTGCAGTTAATTAGCATCTAAGTAGACATAGGAATTTTGACAACTTGGGCAGGAAATACCATGAGGTTAGTTACCTGCAAAGTGAAAAGTGAAGTCACTCAGTTGTGTCCGACTCTTAGCGACCCCATGGACTGCAGCCCACCAGGCTCCTCCGTCCATGGGATTTTCCAGGCAAGAATACTGGAGTGGGGTGCCATTGCCTTCTCTAACCAATTCACTAGTTTAGTATGCAATAAAACAACAGAGGCTTTGAATGAGTTAAACTGGCTAGTAACAACTAATCAGTTTTCTTCAGTGATTACTGTTCTTCCACATAGGCAGGATAATTAATACATGGATAGTCCTTCTGGTCTATCTTCGACTATTCTTACAGTACGTAATCAATTAGGGACATCTTTTTACAGACATATGAAGAGAACACAGGTAGCTTTACATAAGCTGAGTCTGTTAAATCTATTTGTTATGACAGGGGATTTCTGACACAAAAATTGCTCACTGCACACTGAACCCCAGAGAAGTGAGGAAACAAGACAGCTGATGTTAGGAGGTATATGGGAGTGGGGTAGGGTGAGAAGTCATGGATAAATTGAAAACTGGCACGTCTCTGCTGAAGCAGAGCCACTTTTTAGGGGGCATGAGAAAAACTGATAAGTCACCATTTTGGTCTCTTTAGAGAAATCCATTTGTTGTTAAGAACGTAAGACCATTTACTACCATTCAGGCTGCAAAATGCAGTAGTCGTAGTCACACTATTTCCAAAAGGATCCTAAAAACTGTAGTGCAAAAGAAATCTAAGAAAATAAATAATTACAAAACCATCAACATTTTTCAAAGAAATGTGCTCAAAACTGTGACTTTTACAAAAAAAATGTGAATTTGTTTTAAATGAAAAAAGAATTCTCTCTATAAAAGATCAAAGACTCATTTCATAGATAACTTATATTGCATTAATGACTTGATTAACAGTGCACAAATAAGGGTCATAGACTTTTTAAATTAGGTCTGAGCAATCAGGGTGTCACCAATAAAGGCAGCAAAACAGAAGAAAGAATATACCGATCTTCCATTCAGCCTTTTCATCCCATCATCCTCAACTTCCTTAGTAAAGAGAATGTTAGAAGTATATCCTAACCATACCTTAGAAGGTATCCTAATACTACCTTCCATATTTTAGATCACTGTTGGAGGCACAATATCCAAAATTCATGCCAACCGATCTGTGCTGAGTAAGGAAATAGCCATAAAAACCACACTGAAGAATCTAAAACTTCTCAGTGACTGAACAAATCACTTTATAGTGGAATGCATACCTGACATAGAGGGTGTACTAACCCTCTGCTCATATTTCTTTGAAGAACCTAGCCATACCGAATTCACATACCTGTTTCCTTTTTGGTTGTAAAGAATATAGTGTACACAACTTTCCGCATATTTGATAGCTCCTCTTGTTGCAAGTGACAAAAACAAAACAAACAAAAACTCTTCATTTGTCTTTATATGTGTATATGCATGCAAGCTCAGTCGCTTCAGTCATGTCCAGCTCTTTTTGACCCTATGGACTATAGCCCACCAGGCTCCTCTGTCCATGGGATTCTCCAGACATGAATACCGGAGTGGGTTGTCATGCCCTCCTCCAGGAGATCTTCCCAACACAGGGATCAAACCCACATCTCTTGTGTCCCCTGCGTGGGCAGGTGAGTTCTTAACCACTACTGCCACCTGAGAAGCGCAACAGTCTAAGCACTTCACATTTATTAACTCATTTCATACTCACTGCCCTATGAAGAAAGCTCAACTATTGCTTCTACATTAGAAGAAACTGAAGCTCCTTGGGGTTATACAGTCTGTCCAGGTCACACAGGTATGTGGAAAATCCATAGCACATTGATCAAGGACAGGCACTGTTAGTTTTTACAGGGTGTTTTTACAACCTGGAGGATCGCTGGTACATATTTGGCCACATCTGCAGAGATTCCTCCTTCCTTATCTCTGACACTTTGGGACAGTTTCTTATTTAAATCCAAATCCTTCACGTTAATTCTTCATCCCATGATACTCTGCTTCCCCAGAAACTTTCCCACCAGTTATCCCTCCTTTCAGTTCAGTTCAGTCGCTCAGTTGTGTCCAATGCTTTGCATCCCCATGGAATGCAGCATGCTAGGCTTCCCTGTCCTTTACCAACTCCCATAGCTTGCTCAAACTCATGTCCATCAAATCAGTGATGCCATCCAACCATTTCATCCTCTGTTGTCCCCTTCTCTTCCTGCCTTCAATTTTTCCCAGCACGAGGGACTTTTCCAATGAGTCAGTTCTTCTCATCAGGTGGCCAGACTATTCGAGCTTCACATCAGTCCTTCCAATGAATATCCAATACTGATTTCCTTTAGAATTGACTGGCTTGATTTCCTTGCAGTCCAAGGGACTCTCAAGAGTCTTCTCCAACACCGCAATTCAAAAGCACCAATTCTTTGGTGCTCAGTTTCTTTATGGTCCAACTCTCATATCCATACATGACTACTGTAAAACATAGCTTTGACTAGACATACATTTGTTGGTAAAGTAATGTCTCTGCTTTTTAATATGCTGTCTAGGTTGATCATAACTTTTCTTCAAGGAGCAAATGTCTTTTAATTTCAAGGCTGCAGTCACCATCTGCAGTGATTTTGAAGCCCAAAATAATAAAGTCTGTCACTGTTTCCATTGTTTCTCCATCTATTTGCCATGAAGTGATGGGATCAGATGCCATGATCTTAGTTTTTTGAATGTTGATTTTTAAGCCAGCTTTTTCACTTTCCTCTTTCTCTTTCATCAAGAGGCTGTTTAGTTCTTCTTCACTTTCTGCCATAAAGGTGGTGTCATCTGCATAACTGAGGCTATTGATATTTCTCCCTCCAATCTTGATTCCAGTTTGTGCTTCATCCAGCCCAGCATTTTGCATGATGTACTCTGCTTATAAGGTAAATAAGCAGGGAGACAATAAACAGCCTTGATGTACTCCATTCCCAATTTGGAACCAGTCTGTTGTTCCACGTCCAGTTCTAACTGTTGCTTCTTGACCTGCATACATACTTCTCAGGAATCAGGTAAGGTGGTCTGGTATTACCATCTCTTTAAGATTTTGTCACAGTTTGTTCTGATCCAAAGATTCAAAGGCTTTGGTGTAGTCAATAAAGCAGAATTGGATATTTTTCTAAAACTCTCTTGCTTTTCCTATGATCCAATGGAGGTTGGCAATTTGTCTCTGGTGCCTCTGCCTCTGCCTTTTCTAAATCCAGCTCGAACATCTGGAAGTTCTCAGTTCATATTGAAGCCTTGATGGAAGAATTTTGGACATTACTTTGCTAGCGTGTGAGATGAGTACAATTGTACGGTAGTTTGAGCATTCTTTGGCATTGCCTTTCTTTGGGATTGGAATGAAAACTGACCCTTTCCAGTCCCTGCAGCCACTGCTGAGTTTTCCAAATTTGCTGGCATATTGAGTGCATCACTTTCACAGCATCATCTTTTAGGATTTCAAACAGCTCAGCTGGAATTCCATCACTTCCACTAACTTTGTCCGTAGTGATGCTTCCTAAGGCCCTTGACTTTGGACTTCAGGATGTCTGGCTCTAGGTGACTGATCACATCATTGTGTTTATCTGGTTCATGAAGATCTTTTTTTGTATAGTTCTGTGCATTCTGTGTAAGAAACATACACTGACCTTTACGGGTTTACTTACTATAAACACAGATTTATCCTCTGAGTTTGGATGATGAGGGTGTTTAAACAAGATTTTGAGATAGGAGTGGAGGCAGAGGAATTTCATGACATAGGACATTACAGTAGGGAAGAAGTATACAATACTATCTGTGATGTTATAAAGACTTGTTATGGAGGTGGCTACTAAATTTCATATTTTTCTATCTACAAATTTGATTGATAAACCCTGCCTCACCATCTACCATGTCTGAATCCCATTCTCCTGCTTCTTCCCTTCGAGGACATTTTCATTTGATGTAAGTTTAATAGAAATACTTGAGAGTTAGAGGACCACATAATTGTTCTTCATAGGCTCTTGAGTCTCCCAGCGGAAAGGAAATATAATTTAATATTTTTCAAAAGAATGAACTAGTAAATGATTTTTATAGAACTTTAGGTGAGAATCCTCAGAAAGCAGAGAATGACTTTGCTGAGTCGAACATTTTTAAAATTCCTTGTTAAAAATGTATTTTATAAATGAGTTCTGTTTCTTTAATGTATATATTAAAGTAAGAACAAATGTTGAGTTTCTCAATTTTGAAGCAAAAAATACTCAAATCTCCAGGGCATAAATATAAGCACGAACACACTGGCCTCTAGCATTTTCATGTTGCTATTTTCAGCACATGTGAAAAAGTGCTTCACCTGGCTCAAAATCATAGTTCACTTATTAAATTCACCATTGAAACCACACCCATAAAAAGTATCCACAGGAATCACATAGTTCCTGAGCATGCCTCCAAAGCTGTCTTAATTATTATCATGCCCTGAGAGATTGAGGTCTACATATGAAATCTTAATTCCTGTTCTGAGTCTTATAGATTTTATCCAGTAACTAATAGTGTTAGTGTAAATATATCCTAACAGGTCAGGCTTGTTAATGCACATCTAATTCTTTTCATGGAGAACCATCTCCCTTGAGAATACTATCCAATCATAAAAGTAACAAAGATTTGCAGCAAGGGCCTGACACTGAATATAGAATAAGTAGAGAATGAGAGAGCTGCGTTTTGATCACCACCTTTAACAAAATCCTTTTACCACTGGGATTTTTGGTAACCTAAAGCTCATCACTTCTAGTCTGGAGAAATGCAGGAGACCCTGAGGCCCAAATAGGAGAAAGGTATTTTTCTACATTGCCCACATACACCTCTAAAAGGAAAAGTGTCATTTCTTAGTGGTCATGAAAATTCTGATAACTTAGAAACCATCATTATTATTCATATTCTCTGAAGGTGCTTGCTATTGACTACTAAGCTTAATGTAAAAGAAAATATAAGCTGTTTTAGCAGCATAATTCAAAACCTCTACACAGCATGCTTGCTATTGCAGGGAAATGGGAATCCTCAGGAGTTTGGTAATTTGGTCTCTAATAGCATTTGCTCATTTATTAGGACAGTAATAAATAGGTATTCGGAATAAAATTTTCACTAGGGTATTAATGCTTGTTAGAAATTATGACAAATGAACAATGCAGCTTTATTGTTTGTAAGTAAAGTAGTTCAAAAGTTTTGCCTTAAGACTGAGCTTCAGTTAACCCCAGGTGCACTAACAGCTTTCAGTTTTAGGTGTAGTTTTTTCTATCTGCAAATATTAGTGATAGTTAGAAATTGTTTTACTTTATGAAGTGAGTTTCTTTTTACAAAGACATTATTTCCATAATCACCATAATCATAAGCTTGGATTTACATGGATGAGGAATTCTCTGCCCAAACTTTAAATAAATAAAATCACCCAAGTGTGTCTTTTTATTCCCTGCCATCCCCAATGTTGGAAAGGTCTATGACGGTCCTTCCTTGACACACAGCTGATGTTAAGGAGGAGGTTCAATAGACCATGTGTCAGTTACCAGAGTCGAACATGACTGAGCACACACCCACGGTTACCTCACCTTCTCCTCCAGCTGGGGTTTGAGTTTACAAACAATTCAATTATGCAGGGTGTAACTGATCACTAACACAGTAGCCACCTATATAATAGGACAATTTCAAAATAACTCACTCTACAGTACAAAGTATAAACTACTTCACTTGAAAATAAACGTTGTTTCTTTAGGCATAGTATGGATATGCCACAAACTTGATCTTGGCAAAATTACAGGCAAGTTCAACCACTACTTTTGTCCTTCAGCCTACTCTAAACATGCCTTGACTACTCACTTCTTTAACATTTGCCTCTCCAAAGTCATGTCAGTTTATTACTTTGCTAAGTAATTAATATAGTTACTTTAAGCAATTATAGCAATTGTTTAACTATAACTGAAAATTTACATGTATGTATTCAGAATTCTGTCTAACTAGAAATAAAATGGTGATTAATCTTATATTTAAGTGGTGATTAATTTTATGTCAACTCCACTCACTGGACCTTGGAATGCCCAGATAGCTGGCTAAACATTATTTCTGAGTACGCTTGGAAGGGTATATCTAAAAGAGATTCTCATTTGACTCAGAGACCAAGTAAACAGATGGCCCTCCCCAATGTGTGTGGGTACCATCCAATCTACGGAGAGCCTGAAAATAGCAAGGTTGAATTTGAGGATCTCTTGCCTTATTGCTTGAGACGATGCTCCTAATTCTCAGGCCTGTAGACTCAGACCAGAATATATGTACTATCAGCTCTTGGGATCTTCTCAGGTCTTTGAACTACACATCTGTGGCTTTCTTGGGTCTCTGGTTTGCAGAAGGCAGAGAGGGATTTCTGAGCCTCCATAATCACGAGAGCCAGTACCTTATAATAAACCTATACATATAGGTGTATATGTATAGATTTATTTACATATAGATGTATATGTATGAAAAGTGAAAGTGAAGTCTCTCAGTCTTGTCTGACTCTTTGTGACCCTCATGGAGTGTAAGCCTGCCACAGTCCTCTGTCCATGGGATTTCCCAGGCAAGAATATTAGAGTAGGTTGCCATAAATTTAAGTATATATATTAATATATACACATACACATAAACACACATATATATAATATAGACATATAC
The DNA here is from genome assembly GCF_016772045.2 of Ovis aries. Taxonomy (NCBI): domain Eukaryota; kingdom Metazoa; phylum Chordata; class Mammalia; order Artiodactyla; family Bovidae; genus Ovis; species Ovis aries. The sequence continues at coordinate 50,406,194 of NC_056063.1, forward strand.
ACATGCAGACATATATATATATATATATATATATATGTTCTCCAACAAGTTCTCCTATATATAATAGGAGAACTTCAGTACACCATACAGTTGAAAACCTATTTTCCCCCCAGTCTGTAAAGGTTATCAGTGAGACCAATGAAGTGTGAACCACTGAAACATATCCATAGTCACCGCCTCTCTGCCACGTGCATTCCCAGACCAAAGCACAAACCCATGGCCAAGCATACTGTTCTGTAACCTACTTATTACATCATTGGGTCCTCATACTTCACAGGAGAGTTAGCTAAGTACATAGCTTTATGGATTTTATACTATTTATTCATTTAGGCAATAGAGCACAGTCAGTAGGGGCTTCCCTGGTGGCACAGACAGTAAAGAATCTGCAACGTGGGAGACCCAGGTTCAGTCTCTGGGTTGGGGAAGATCCCCTGGAGAAGGAAAAGGCTACCCACTCCAGTATTCTTGCCTGGAAAATTCCATGGACAGAGGAGCCTGGTGGGCTACAGTCCACAGGGTCACAAAGAATGGGACAAGTAGAAATTCTTCTAACTACTTTATTCTGATATTTGCTAATGTCTTCTGCATCTTGCCAGCTGATTATGTTTATGCAGGAAAAGACCAATCTTGAGGTCCCCCAAATTAGCCAGTCATCCAAAAACCAAGGCCATCTCTGTTTCTCAGATGAAAGTGAAAGTCACTCAGTCCTGTCCAGCTCGCTGCAACCCCATGGGTTGTAACCTTTCCATGGGATTCTCCAGGCAAGAACACTGTAGTGGGTTGCTGTTTCCTTCTTAGGGTATCTTCCCAACCCAGGATCAAACTTGGGTCTCCCACTTTGTAGGCAGATTCTTTACCATCTGAGCTACCAGGAAAGCCCAACAAATGCAAAGCAAATTTCAAATCACAAATTCCATTTGGCTTAAGAGACCAGAAACAGTCTGGTGTGTTTACTCCCCAGAGTTTTCTTTGTTTATCAAAGGTAATGCATTTTTAATATACAATTCAATACATAAACATATAATTTTGAATTTTCCTACAGCTGAGTGAATCCTACATTTATTTGCAGTAGCGATTTACTGAATTTAATTGTAATATTAAAGAAAGATCCTATTGAAAATTATTAAATGATCTGTGCTCTGTGATATGAGTCAACCTAAACGATGCACTTATGCTTTAACCATTATTATAACTAGCTTTAAAAGCTAAAACCAATGTAAGAGAATAGCTAATCTAAGTTTCAGCTTTATCTGTCCAAACAAAAGAGAGAAAACAAAACTGAGGGTCCTTGATTTGCATTAGATTTGGACAATTCTTCATCTAACTCAGTTCTTTCATCGAGAGAGTCAAATTGACTTGCAAGAGTGAGCAGAATTGAACAATTCCTAAGAACTTACCTAAGACCCAGGGAGGTCGGTACCCATATAGGTTCATGCAAAGCAGCTCTATTTGGGTCTATGATTGGTTTTGCCCTTTTGTACTTCCATGCTCAAACCCTGTAGGACAATGTCAAAAGGTCATTGACTATGAATTCAAAGTCAGAAAAGTAATGTCCCTCCTACAAAGAGAAGAAAACTCCAGAAGTATTTTTGATCTCTTCTCCAAGTTCAGAGGCTTCTCAGCTTATGGTTCCAAAGATGAAGATGTTGAGTAAAGGAAAAAGTGGGCTTCCCTGTTGGCTCAGTGGTAAAGAATTTGCCTGTAGTAGAGGAGACCTGGATTTGATCCCTGGCTCAGGAAGATCCTCTAGAGAAAGGAATGGGAATCCACTGCAATATTCTTGCCTGGAGGATTCCATGGACAGAGAAGCCTGGTGGGCTATAGTCAATGGTGTTGCAAAGAGTCAGACATGACAGAGTGACTAACACTACCTAACTAACTAAAGGAAAAAGTCATTATTATAAAATAATAATTTGGGGCCTAAGTGAAAATGAAAGATGCATGATTTTAACAGTTTGCTGTCATTGTTAACACACCTCATTTGTTCAAAACAGAATTCCAGGAGCACAACTAAAATTGTTGTTTTTCTCTCAGTTGTGTCTGACTCTTGCGACCCCATGGACTATAGTCTGCCAGGCTCCTCTGTCCATAGGATTTTTCAGGCAAGAATACTGGAGTGAGCTGCTATTTCCTTTTCCAGGGGATCTTCCTGACCCAGAGATCAAACCCACATCTCCTGCAAGTCTCCTGCATTGCAAGCAGATTCTTATCGCTGAGCCACCAATGAAAATCAAGAGAAAATTGGAGTAATAAGAAATGCTGACAGATAATCATGTGAAATAAAGGAATTTTCATTTTAGAGATGAACAGAACAGACAAGAGAATAAGTAATTTTGTGTCTGCCTTTTAAGTACAAATTCCAGTTGCCAAGAAGGTACATGAATTCTTACTCAAAGCAAATATGTCCTTGCCTTCTTTTCAGAGGACTCTTTGTTTAATCTCTTTGGAATTTTTTGTTTCATTTTTTTCAAGTCCACTACCTCAGTTGCTAATGGACAAAGTTTCTCTTTGTCTTTGGAAAGATATTTCTTTCTTAAAGAGAGACAATAGTCTCTACTGGGGACTTTATTTCTACTGGGGATGATTGGAGCCTGGTTATTTGAAATTCACACCTATGACCAATCAAAGAGAGTCAATGTGATTAACAAAATACATCAAAGATAATGTGAAAAAAAAACAAAAAACAAAAACCAACATTTACACTATTAAGCTATTCTGCAAAAATAAGTCCTGAACAGAGAGCAACATGAGACAAAACTACTAAGTCATCATCTATTCATCCTTCATTATTTATCTTCAAACAATGGTACATGTTATTATATAAGCTTCTTCTGAAAGTTTAATAGAAAAAGTCACCAAATATGATTGTGTGTGTGTGTGTGTGTGTGTGTGTGTGTGCATGTGCGTGTGTCTATCCAAACATATATATATGGTGGATGGGGGAGAAAGTGAGATTTGTAACAGGAAAGGAGGGAAGTGTCAGGCAAAGTTGAGAGTTACACTTTAATGATGTAAATAGCCTCCAGAAATTAGAACAATCATATTGGATCATCGTACAATTCTTATTTAATTCATGCATTTAAACAGCTTCAGGAATTAAAAATATAGATATCTAGTTAAACCAGAGATCAAATTTATAGAACTCATACCAGGAATATTCAATGATAGAAACAGATTGTAAAATTAAGCAAAGAAATGTACAGGTTAACAATTAAATTTGAATTTAGAAGAAACATAAATAATGTTTAAGGTAAGTATATTCCAAATATCGCATGCAACATAGTGTAAAGATGTCAAGACAAAGATGTTTGCTTGAAATAAGAATTAAGGTTATGCCCTCCCATGGTTAGCAATTGGTGCTTTCACTGCCACAGCCAGAGTTTAATCCCTGGTCAGGAAACTAAGATTCCACAAGCCACATAATGCAGCCAAAAAAAAAAGAAAGAAAGAAAGAAACAATTAAGGCTAATTGTTGGCCAGTAGAATTTGTATTTCCATGACAGACACACACTTATTTTTCTGTCTGCTTGTTTCTAAAATGAAAATTTATTTATTTTACATGAGTAGTTATCAGCATGGATATACTTGTAAGTTAAAAATTATTGCTGTTTATTTGAAAATTCACGTTTAACTGGGCATCCTGTATTTTACCTGGCAACACTATAAAATGCTAGAATTATTTTCAGTGCCAGAGACATTTAATACTTAAAAAGAATTGATCCAAATTTCCTATAATATGGAGCATTTAACACTGAAAAAAAAGAAGTAGCAGTGGTGTTAGACAAGGAGAGGTTTCTTAAATGTAGTTATATTCAATGCTTATTAGAGGCATTTTTAATGTATCTGTATTATAACCTTTTTCCAACCCCAAATGCCTAATCTCAAGTTCATAAAGCTTTGGTTTTCCACTTTGAAATTTAGAAATATAGGAGAGAAAAAGAAGATCCCTTTAATATTCTTGGGACATCTGTGGTTACCTCTCCACAGTGTGCCACAGCATCCCGGTATGTTCTTACCTAAACCAGTCAATTTAACCTGTCTTCTGTCATTTTCTTTCTGTCCAGTGCACCTGTCTCTCTAGGTGTTTCAGACTAAGTCTAGAGACTTCTACCCAACTCTCAACTCTGTTATTTGCATTCATGAATTCTTCAGATTGTTAGACAGCAAGTTAGCCATGAGCAACAAGAGGTGGTCTAGTCGGCTGAATGCCCAATAGCTACCTAATCCTGCCAAGCTGTTTGTCAAACATGCCCCCATCAGTACTCCAAAATGGTTGGGGGATCAGAGAAATCCCCCACTGGCCATTTGGGGATACTTTTCCCACTCTGACATGTGCACACCTCATCCTATCATGTCCTTAGATAACTTTTGGTGGCCACTGGGCTCATTAAATGTTCAAAAATATTCTATGATTGTGTGTGTGCCTGCATGCTAAATTGCTTCAGTTATGTCTGACTCTTTGTGATCCTATGGACCGTAGCCTACCTGGATCCTCTGTCCGTGGGATTCTCTAGGCAAGAATACTGGAAGAGGTTGCCATGCCTTCCTCCAGGGGATCTTCTTGATTCAGGGATCGAATCCACATCTCTCATGTCTCCTGCATTGGCAGGCTGGTTCTTGACAACTAACACCACCTGGGAAGCCCAGGCATATGGCTCAGATGGTAAAGTATCTGCCTACAATGTGCGAAACCTAGGTTTGATCCCTGGGTTGGGAAGATCCCCTGGAGAAGGAAATGGCAACCCACTCCAGTACTCTTCCCTGGAAAATCCCATGGATGGAGAAGCCTGATAGGTTACAGTCCATGGGGTTGCAAAGGTCGGATACGACTGAGCAAGTCATGACTGAGGTAAACACATATACAGCAAAGCCTCTTGTTATATAACCTGCAGCTGTCAATAAGGACTGTCAATCAACAATATCCTGGATTATGCAAAAAACCTTGCCCTAAAAACAACACTGCTGCCCTCCAGGGCCATTGCTTTCCTTAGCCTGGCCCACCTCTGTCTTAAGGTTTCCTCTCTGTTCTCTCCTTATCGTCAATAAAGTCTCTTGCAACAGGTAAGACCTCAGATTCTTCTTTGTGTCCTTACCAAGAACTGAGGCCCACAGGAGAAGGGCTCTCCAGACTCTCTCCTGCTAAGAAGCAGTGCCCAGAAATCTGACTGAAATGATTTGAGTCAGGCTTCCCTGAGGTGTTGTTTTGTCTCTATCTCCAATTACTTAATATAACCAATATGGTTAGTAAATGTTTCAGTGCCCATGAGTGTGTGTTAAGTTGCTTCAGTCATTTCCGACTCTTTGCAACCCTATGCACCATAGCCCACTAGGCTCCTCTGTTCATGGGATTCTCCAGGCAAGAATATTGGAGTAGATTGCCATGCCCTCCTCCAGAGGATCTTCCTCACCCAGAGATTGAACCCTTGTCTCTGGCATCTCCTGCACTGGCAGGAGTGCTCTTCATCACTAGCACCACCTGGGAAGCCCTTCAGTGTCCATAAGGAACCATACAAATATTTGACTTCTCTTTTGCCTGGTGAAGACTGTTACCAAATCCAAGTTCATACTACTTGCCAGACAACAGCCCAATAAATCAAGACACATGGCGCTGGGGCAAGGAATGAAGTGAAGTCACTCAGTCGTGTCCGACTCTTTGCGACCTCATGGACTGTGGCCCACCGGACTCCTCCGTCCATGGGATTTTCCAGGCAAGAGTACTGGAGTGTGTTGCCATTTCCTTCTCCAGGGGAACTCCCCGACCCAGGGATCGAACCTGGGTCTCCCTCAGATGCTTTACTGTCTGAGCCACAAGGGAGGTTGGGGCAAGGAATAGTGACTTTATTTAAAAAGTCAGGAGACTGAGAAGATGGTGGACTAGTGTCCCTAACAATCATCTTATCCAAGTTAGAATTCAGGCTTCTTTATACTAAAAGTGTGAGGGGTGTGGCTGGTTGTTGCAAACTTTTTGGTGTGCTATCCATGTAATTCTGTTCACAGTATTCCCCCAAACTTCCAGCAAGACAATTATTTTCTGTTCTGCACCTTTTTCAAAGGGTTATACCTTTAAAGGTCATGCCTGGGAGGCAGCGCCTTGAGAATGAACTAGTGTATATTTCAGGCTAGAGGCAAGGTTCTTTTACAAAGATGCAGAGCCAACATGACTAAGCACAGACAACAGAGCCCAAGAGCTAAAGGAATAAACCCAATATGGAGTTATGTTTGATCTTCTCCATTATAAGACCATTATCATGGCATTTGAAGCAGACTATAACTTACTGTAGATCCCACAGATAAATCCCAGAAACTCTCACTCTAGACATCAAGAATAAAAGCTATTGTCACATAGGAGATGAAATTCATTGTAGCAAGACTATTTTCATCTTAGTTCTAAAGAGGACCTCTGAAAGTAAGATTTGTGCCAGAGACTCATTGGTTGCATGAAGTCGAAATATAATAATTTAGGTATCTCTACACAATAGAGTGACTCAGTAGGCCACTATGAATAGGACAAAAGAAAAATTAAACTTTAACTCATCTCAATAGTGAATTTAATACTTGTTAATAATAAACTCCCAAACAAAATATACCTGCATGAAATTATTTGAATTCAAGTTCTTAATAGATTCTGGAGACAAACACTTTGTCAGGTATATGTATTGTAGATATTTTCTCCCAGTCTGCAACTTCTCTTTTAATGTCCTTAACAGTATTTTGCTGAGCAGAAATTTTAAATTTTGATAAAGTATAATTTATAATCTTTTTCCTCTTAAAGTTCAGTCTAAGAAGTCTTTTTACAGTAAATTCATGGACATACTCTTCTATGTTTTCTTCTAGAAATTTGATAGTTTCAGATTCTATCTTTAGGGTTGTAATCCATCTTGAATTAATTTTATGTATCATGTGAGTTAGGAGTTGAGTGTGTCTTGTTCAGTGTGATTTGCTTTTATTCCAAAAGTCATATCATCTCCAATTTCTGCTTGCTTTTGTTTTTAAATTTTGTCTAGAGTCTACTATTATTGCCAGTCATAGGGTATTTTAGTCCACTCAGGCTGTTATAACAAAAATACCAAAGGCTGGGTGGTTTAAACAACAAACACTTATTATTCATAGTTCTGGAAGCTGGGATGTTCAAGATTAAGTTGCCAGAAGATACAATGTCTGATGAGGGCCTGTTTCTTACTTTGTTGAAGGCCATATTCTCTTCCTATTCTCACATGGCAGAGGTTCATCTAACCCAAGCTCCTCCTCTAAACCCATTCAAAAATGACCAGTCTCTTCAATGTCAAGAGAACTCGGTGATAATGCACAACTAGGTAGCCCCTTCTTCTAGTATCCTGCCAGACAACCTAGCGCTGGCCCACTGTGCCATGCTCTGGAGATGCTGCACCAAACCACCAGGCCTCTAGTTGGTGAAGTTTTGGAGAAACTTGAAAAGTTCTAGATTTAGGTGATGTGAAAGATGTGTGCTTTTAAATAGAAGCTGAGCAGTCCTGCTTTAGAGTTCAGAGATTAGCCCAGTGCTGTCATGAAAATGATTTTTCAATTTATCATGCAGTGTATATCTGTAAAAATTTATTCATTTTATTTCTTGGCACTAATCTTTTGGGCTTCACTAGTGGTACCTGCCAATGCAGGAGACACAAGTTTGACTCCTGGGTTGGGAAGATCCTCAGAAGAAGGAATTGGCAAGCCACTCCAGTATTGTTGCCTGGGAAATCCCATGGACAGAGGAGTCTATGGGCTACAGTCCACAGGGTCGCAAAAGAGTCAGACATGACACTTAGGGACTAAAAACATCAATGACTAATCTTGTAGTTTGTGATAAACTCTTTCTACTGCAATGAGATAGCACACTTCTAATAAAAAATTTAGTGGATTTGCATTTCTCATGACATTTGATGATAAGCAAGTGATTTGTCTATATTTACCATCCAACATGAAGATAAATCCAAGAGCAGAAATTATGAAAACCAGAAGACACAAACCTGCTAAAGAACTATTAGCATCTACTTCAAAAGCTAGTAGTTATATTGACCATTTAAGTGTGCATCTGAACACATCACTTTGTGAAGCACAACTTTTCAAACAGATCAAATGACTATCTTTCTAAATTAATTTATTTTCAGTTTTTGTATGCATACACAAATAAAGCAAGTGTGGTTAATATATTGGTTCCAAGCCAGTGTTTTGCTTGTCTCATCAAAGGCCTCAAACAGATAATCAGATTAATTTCTTAAATGTTCTGTTTATGAGCAATTTATAAAATCTAAGTAAGACTCTTTTCTAAGTTCATTCTTTCTGTTCTGTTCACTCTGTTGAACATACAACAGAGTCTGAAACCTGTTATTAATTCAGTTATAAAGTTCAACATTAAAGATAAAATTAAAGAATATTTTGGTGGTATTTCAAATATAAATTTTGATTGAAGTCAACCTTAAAATAAAAATATTTTTATCAAATGAAGAAATATTCGGTGCAAAAAGTTGGAATTGGCCATGGTACACACATAATTCAAAGTTGCATTCAATATTTTTAATATTCTGCTAACTGAAATAGAAGTTTTACTTGTAAAAATTTATAAATATCTTATATATACAAATAACAATTGGACTATACAATTTTTGTTTGGTTGATCTTGAATATAAAATACTTCATCACAGCACTATATGCTTTCTCTCTTTTCTGACCAATGTCAATAGAATTCTAGTGTATTTGAAAATCTGAAGAATCACTTTTTAAATTAATTGTCTTAAAAAGGAGGCTTCCCTGGTGGCTCAGAGTTTAAAGCCTCTGTCTTAAAAGGTGTTGAACATTTGCAAATGAGTCCTCTAAATTTCAGTAGCCTTTTGTTCAAAATCATTTCAAAATCTTGAATCAAAATATTCATTGAATGAAGTGCCAGAGCATTTTGGCTTTTGAAACTTTTATTGAATTGCTATTATTAGAAATTAAGCTTGCAAACAGGAAGACATTAAAATGTGTGGCTTAATAGGAAGGGATAAATTGAACAAATTAAATAATGAGAACACCACTGGTATGCATTTTGAATTCTACGAAATTTTGAATTCTAGCATTGTGCTTCCAAATAGTATTTTCCAAACTATCTATGGTAAATAACCAATTTTTAAAAAGCTTTTCAATCCTTCACAAAGCAAAACTTTAATATAATACAATAAAAATAAGTTTATGGAAAAATGAAATGGTCAAAAAATACAAAATTCAAACATTTTTATCATTAAGTTGTGCGGACATAAAATTACATTTTAATAAATATAACTAGAGTAATAACACTGGAAAAATAAAAGAATTTTAAAAATTATACTAGTTGCTCATTGTGCATAAAGGCAACTAATATATAGAAAGGCTATTAGATGCCTAACTTCTGGTCATTCTGAAATTGTAACCCAGAAAAAATTATAATTTAAAAAGCGTTCTCTATGTTAAACACCTTTAGACATAGTTTCAATGAGTAGTATGTACAGCAATATTTTTTGAAGCCATATATAATTAGATTTTATAATATGTATAATTTTTCATATGGAATTAATCCTTTATAGTTTTATATAAAGCTGTTTATAGAGCATTAGACATGATTTGGAAGGGGTTGCTTCTCTTAATTTATTTACTTTTTCTGTTCTTTGCTTTATGACTGAAGCGACTTAGCAGCAGCAGGTATTTTTTTTAATTGAGGTATAGTTGATATTATGATATTGTATAAATTTCAAGTGTACAACATAGTGATTCACAATTTTAAAGGTTTTATTCTATTTATAGCTATTATGAAATACTGGCTACATTCCCTTCATTGTACAATCAATTATTGTAACTTATTTACTTTATATATATAGTAGTTTGTAAGTCTTATTCTCCCACTGTATCTTGCCCCTCCCCTCTTCCTGCCCCTCATTGGTAACCAGTAGTTCGTACTCTTTATCTGTGAGTCTCTTTTTTATTATATTCACTTGTTTGCCTTATTTTTTAGATTCTACATATAAGTGATATCGTACAGCATTTATTTTTCTCCATATGACTTATTTCACTTAGCATAATATTCCCCAAGTCCATTCATGTTGTAACTGGCAAAATTTCATTCATTTTATGTCTGAGCAGTATTCCACTGTATTTATATACACCACATCTCTTTTTTCTGGCCATGAAGCAAATGGGATCCTCATTCAATCCCCAATGAGGCATCGAACATACACCCCATAAGTTCAATGCACAGAATCTTAACCACTGGACTGCCAGGGAAGCCCCCACATCTTTATCCATTCATTTCTTGATGCACACTTAGGTTGCTTCCATATCTTGGCAACTGTAAATAATGCTGTCGTGAATATTAGGGTGCATGTATCTTTTTGAATTAGTGGTTTTCTGATAGTTCTGCACATATACCCAGGAGTGGGATTGCTGGATTGTATGGTAACTCTACTTTTAGTTTTTGAGAAACTTCTGTATAGTTTTCCACAGTGGAATACAGTGGCTATACCAATTTACATTTCAACAGTGGCTGCACCAGTTTATATTCCTACCAGCATATCCATCAATATTTAAAGATTTTAATGTGACAAATGCACTTGCTTCTTGGTTGCTAATCTGTTTAAGCTAGGTTGGATTGACAACAATCCTACTTGCAAGAGATAACGTGTCTAAAAAACTTTATATAAAAACACAGTAGAGAAACCAGAGTCAAAAATACATTGATGGGAACAGAAAGAGATTTGTTTTACAACTGCAACAAGTTCAAATCATTAATTCTTTAAACTTTTATCTAAAATCAACCAAGTGATACTGTAGTTTCAAAATTCATATACAATCCTTCATGGGTAACCAGTTCTGACAATTAGTCCTATGAAGTTATAGTTAACTTTGTTGTATAATTTTATGAAAGCTATTAATTTCCTATGCAGGATCTTCTTGTGAAGTAAATTCAGTTCAGAAGCTCCATCATGTCTGACTCTTTGTGACCCCATAGACTGCAGCATGCCGGGATTCCCTGTATATCACCAACTCCGGGAGCTTGCTCAAACACATGTCCATCGAGTCAGTGATGCCATTCAACCATCTCATCCTCTGTCATCCCCTTCTCCTCCTGCCTCCAATCTTTCCCAACATCAGAGTCTTTTCCAGTGAGTCAGTTCTTCGCATCAGGTGGCCAAAATATTGGAGATTCAGCTTCTGCATCAGTCCATCCAATGAATATTCAGGACTCATTTCCTTTAGGATAGACTAGCTGTATCTCCTTGTAGACCAGGGGCCTCTCAAGACTCTTCTCCTACACCACAGTTCAAAAGCATCAATTCTTCAGTGCTAAGCTTTTTTTATAGTCCAACTCTCACATCCATACATGACTACTGGAAAAAACCATAGCTTTGACTAGATGTATATTTGTTGCAAAGTAATGTCTCTGATTTTTAATATACTGCCTAGGTTGGTCATAGCTTTTCTTCCAAGGAGCAAGTGCCTTTTAATTTCATGGATGCAGTCACCATCTGCAGTGACTTTGGAGCCCAAGAAAATAAAGTCTATCACTGTTTCCATTCTTTCCGCATCTATTTGCCATGAAGTGATGGGACCAGATGCCATGATCTTAGTTTTCTGAATGTTGAGCTTTAAGCAAACATTTTCACTCTCCTCTGTCACTTTCATCAAGAGGCTCTTTAGTTTTTCTTCACTTTCTGCCATAAGGGTGGTGTTATCTGCATATTTGAGGTTACTGGAATTTCTTCTGGCAATCTTGATTTCAGCTGTGCTTCATCCAGCCCAGCATTTCTCATGATGCACTCTGCATATAAGTTAAATAAGCAGGGTAAAAACATGCAGCCTTGACATACTCCTTTCCCGATTCAGAACCAGTATGTTGTTCCATGTCCAGTTCTAACTGTTACTTCTTCACCTGCATACAGATTTCTCAGGAGGCAGGTCAGGTGGTCGGGTATTTCCATCTCTTTTAGAATTTCCACAGTTTGTTGTGATCCACACAGTCAAAGGCTTTAGCATAGTCAATAAAGCAGAAATAGATGTTTTTCTATTCTCTTTTTCTATGATCCAATGGATGTTGGCAATTTGATCTATGGTTCCTCTTCCTTTTCTAAATCCTTCTTAAACATCTGGAAGTTCATGCTTCCCGTACTGTTGAAACCTGGTTTGAAGAGTTTTGAGCATTACTTTGCTAGTATGTGAGATGAGTGCAATTGTGTGGTAGTTTGAACAATCTTTGGCATTGCCTTTCTTTTGGATTGGAATGAAAACAGATCTTTTCCAGTCCTGTGGCCACAACTGAATTTTCCAGATTTTCTGGCATATTGAGTGCACCACTTTCACAGCATCACCTTTTAGGATTTGAAATAGCTCAACTGGAATTCTATCACCTCCACTAGCTTTGTTCATCGTGATGTTTCCTAAGGTCCATTTGACTTTGCCTTCCATGATGTCTGGCCCTAGGTGAATGATCATACCATTGTAGTTATCTGGGTCATGAAAATCTTTTTTGTATAGTTCTTCTGTGTATTCTTGCCACCTCTTCTTACTATCTTCTGCTTCTGTTGTGTCCATACCATATCTGTCCTTAATTGAGCCCATCTCTCCATGAAATATTCCCCGGTATCTCTAATTTTCTTGAAAAGTTCTCTAGTCTTTCCCGTTCTATTGTTTTCTTCTATTTCTTTGCATTGATCATTGAGGAAGGCTTTCTTATCTCTCCTAAGTATTCTTTGGAACCCTGCATTCAAGTGGGTATATCTTTCCTTTTCTCCTTTGCTTCTTGCTTCTCTTCTTTTTCTCAGCTATTTGTAAGGCCTCCTCAGACAGCTATTTTGCTTTTTCGCATTTCTTTTTCTTGGGGATGGTCTTAATCACTGCCTCCTGTACAATGTCACAAACCTCCATCAATAGTTCTTTGGGCACTCTATGAGATATAATCCCTTGAATCTATTTGTCACTTCCACTGTATAATCGTAAGGGATTTGATTTAAGTCATACCTGAATGGTCTAGTGGTTTCCCCTACTTTCTTCAATTTATGTCTGAAATTTGCAATAAGGCATTCATGATCTGAGTCACAGTCAACTCCCAGTCTTGTTTTTGATGACTGTATAGAGCTTCTTCATCTTTGACTGCACAGAATATAATCAATCTGATTTTGATATTGACCATCTGGTGATGTCCATGTGTAGAGTCTTCTCTTGTGTTGTTTGAAGAGGGTGTTTGCTATGACCAGTGCATTCTCTTGGCAAAACTCTGTTAGCCTTTGCCATGTTTCATTTTGTACTCCAAGGCCAATTTTGCCTATTATTCCAGGTATCTCTTGACTTCCTTCTTTTTTATTCCAGTCCCCTATAGTGAAAAAGACATAGTTTGGGGGTGTTAGTTTTATAAGGTCTTGTAAGTCTTCATAGAACTGTTCAGTTTCAGCCTCTTCAGCATTGCTGGTCAGGGCATAGCCTTGGATTACTGTGATATTGAATGGTTTGCCTTGAAAACAGAGATAATTCTGTCTTTTTTGAGATTGCATCCAAGTACTGCATTTTGGACTCTTGTTGACTATGAAGGCTACTCCATTTCTTCTAAGGAATTCTTGCCCACAATAGTAGATATAATGGTCATCTAAGTTAAATTCGCCCATTCCAGTCCATTTCAGTTCACTGATTCCTACAATGTCAACGTTCACTCTTCGAAAAATTTGGCTTAAAGCTCAACATCCAGAAAACGAAGATCATGGCATCCGGTTCCATCACTTCATGGCAAATAGATGGGGAAACAGTAGAAACAGTGTTAGACTTTATTTTCTTGGGCTCCAAAATCACTGCAGATGGTGACTGCAGCCATGAAATTAAAAGACACTTACTCCTTGGAAGAAAAATTATGACCAACCTAGATAGCATATTCAAAAGCAGAGACATTACTTTGCTGACTGAGGTCCATCTAGTCAAGGCTATGGCTTTTCCAGTGGTCACGTATGGATGTGAGAGTTGGACTGTGAAGAAGGCTGAGCACTGAAGAATTAATGTTTTTGAACTGTGGTGTTGGAGAAGCCTCTTGAGAGTCCCTCGGACTGCAAGGAGATCCAACCAGTCCATTCTGAAGGAGATCAACCCTGGGATTTCTTTGGAGGGAATGATGCTAAAGCTGAAACTGCAGTACTTTGGCCACCTCATGAGAAGAGTTGACTCATTGGAAAAGACTTTGATGCTGGGAGGGATTGGGGGCAGGAAGAGAAGGGGATGACTGAGGATGAGATGGCTGGATGGCATCACAGACTCGATGGACGTGAGTCTGAGTGAACTCGGGGAGTTGGTGATGGACAGGGAAGCCTGGCGTGCTGCGATTCATGGGGTCGCTAAGAGTCGGACATGACTGAGCAACTGAACTGAACTGAACTGAACTGATTTGACCACTTCCAATTTACCGTGACTCATGGACCTAACATTCCAGGTTCCTATGTAATATTGCTCTTTATAGTACAGGACTTTACTTACATCACAAGTCACATCCGCAACTGGATGTTGTTTTTGCTTTGACTCTGTCTCTTCATTCTTTTTCGAGTTATTTCTCCACCAATCTCCAGTAGAATAAGCATACTGGGCACCTACCAACCTGGGAGTTCATCTTTCTGTGTCCTATTATTTTGCCTTTTCATACTGTTCATGGGATTCTCAAGGCAAGAATACTGAAATGATTTGCCATTCACTTCTCCAGTGGACCACATTTTGTCAGAACTCTCCACCACGACCCGTTTGTCTTGGCTGGCCATACACGGCCTGGCTCAGTTTCACTGAGTTAGACAAGGCTGTGGTCCATGTGATCAGATTGGTTAGTTTTCTGTGATTGTGGTTTTCATTCTATCTACCCTCTGATGGATAAGGATAAGAGGGCTATGGAACTTTCCTGATGGGAGAGACTGACTGAGTGGGAATCTGGGTCTTGTTCTGATGGGCAGGGCCATGCTCAGTAAATAATCCAATTTTCTGTTGATGGTTGGGGCTGTGTTCCCTCCCTGTTGTTTGACCTGACGCCAAACTATGGTGGAGGTAATGAAGATAATGGCGACCTCCTTCAAAAGTCCCATGCACGTGCTGCTGTGCTCAGTGCCCCCAACCCTGCAGCAGGCCACTGCCTACTCACACCTCTGCTGGAGACTCCTGAACACTCATGGGCAAGTCTGGGTCAGTCTTTTGTGGGGTCATTGCTCCTATCTCCTGGGTCCTGGTGTACATCAAGGTTTTGTTTGTGCCCTCCAAGAGTCTGTTTCCCCAATCCTGTGTAAGTTCTGGCAGCTCTACAGTGTGGTTAATGGTGACCTCCTCCAAGGGGGCTTATGCCATACCCAGTTCTGCTACACCCAGCACCCCTGTCCCTGTGGCAGGCCAGTGCTGACCTGTACCTCCACAGGAGACACTCAAACACAGTTTGTGAGGTAAAGTACATACAAAACAGTTCATCAAATTCATGAGGTATTTGGTGGTAAACTTTTTGGATGTCCCATATCAAGACCATCACCTTGATAATTATTGATTAATCATGGACAATGTTATAGTAATGTATAGAAAATGTGTATTTGAAGTTTCTAACTTTATATCCTTTGGTCTTTGCTGCCACTAAAAAAATGTATTGCATTCCTTCATTGTATGGATACAATAAGAACATCAAAAATACAAATAAGCAAGTCAAGAGTCCAATTTACATCTTTTAAAACCTGGGACCAAATTGTTTTCTGATCTTGCAGAAATACATTCTCGACAGAATTTTACCCTTGATAGCAATCACACCTCCACATGCAAGAGCTATCTAATCTGATGAGTTTTCATATTATCATACAACAAAGAATATTCTGAAACTTAACATCATTGTAAGAGTGGTATGAAATCTGTTGGTTATATTTTCCCTGAAATCACTTTTAATATCATCTTCTCCACTTTCTTTACTCTATCTATCACATTCAAATCAGATATATCTTTCCAAATATAAGAGCAAAATTCATCTTGTCATCAGTGAATTAGAGTCAAAAATTAATACATGTTAGGAACCAAAACAATCGATTGAACTATATTAAGAACTGAGTACAAAAAAATCCTAAGTGAATCAATCCCCCCAAAGTAACAAGGTCCTGAAAGAGGAAAACAATCTCCAATCACTGTCATCTCTGAAACAGAGAGGGAGCAGTCTGTTACTGATAAAGGGAATGAATAACCAGGCTAATGTTAACAAAACTTTTAGGATTGTGTGTGAGCTAACCTGATGAATTAGGAACTAGAGGAGCCCAAGTACCAAATAATGCTCTGATACTTTCCCTCCCATCTTTGTGGGGAGTGGTACCCTAAAGTTGGGGCAGGAAGGGAGATTTGAAGGAGATTACTGTTTGTACTCTAGGTTTTTGGTTAATGAACACTGGAAGAGGGACAGGAAAGCTGAGAGAGCTCTCTCAGGGAAAAGCTCTGTTTTCACATAGTGTAGGTCAGCTACAGTCACCTGCCAAAGGTCAAGGGTAGTGCAGCAGACATGAAAAAAATAATCCAAGGCACAGGAAGCAGGGAATAGAACTGGAGATCAAAGAGAATTCCCCAAACCACTCAAAGGTGCTGGCAACCAGAAGGTATAGCCAGGAGAGATCTCCCAGGGTACAGAAGACACATGAAATATAGCAGATAACCTCAAACTTGCCAGTGCTAGGACTCCAGGCCCCAACAATGGGAAAACCTAGGTCTTTCTTAGATCCCACAATGAATTATTGTTTTATTGACTCAAAAGTAATTTAGATTTATCCAAGCAATTGATCTTAATGCTTCCTTATGTTTCTTCCTGGATCTCTGAGTTTCCCTTTGGGATCACTTTCCTATACTTAAAAATCATTCTCTAGTACCTTCTTTAAAAATAGGCCAGCTATTTTTAACTAAGTGTCTTTATTATATTTCTATATTTTGCTGGGTAAAGAGATTTATTATGTAAATGGAACTGCCCATTTAAATGCTCTTTATGAGGTGTATTCCAGAGGATTTCTCTTTTTATAATCAGGTCACAGCTCATTTGGACAATGTCTTACCAGGAAGCATATGTATAAGCAGATATAATTTGAAGATCTCTGCAAAGTACTGGATTCCTCACAGTCCAAAATTTACCAAGATTGACTGGATTTAAGGAATGAATCCATTAAAATTCAGACTGACCTAACCAATTCTTTATCTAAGTTTGTACAATAACCTTTGAAACCGGAAGCAAAGGCAGGATGATGGCCCATAGTATAAAAAACAATAAAAATAGATATTACATGCCATGCACCCCACTCCAGTACTCTTGCCTAGAAAATCCCATGGATGGAGGAGCCTGGTAGGCTGCAGTCCATGGGGTCGCCAAGAGTTGGACACGACTGAGTGACTTCACTTTCACTTTTCACTTTCATGCATTGGAGAAGGAAATGGCAACCCACTCCGGTGTTCTTGCCTGGAGAATCCCAGGGACGGAGGAGTCTGGTGGGCTGCCGTCTATGGGGTCGCACAGAGTCGGACACGACTGAAGTGACTTAGCAGCACCATCTTTCAAAATACTCCTAATCATCACTGGATAGGAGTTTAAGGATCTTCAGGCTAACAGAATGCTTATACCTCACTTTCTAGAATGGCCTGATCCTCTGGATAAAATCCTACTAGTCATTACCATTTACACTAGTTAGAGAGTCATTTTCCTTCCATTGGCCCTTTTTGGTACCTGAGATATTTTCACATTGTGAACCTTACCTTTCAGTAATGAAGAAAAAAGGATTTGACACTACAAAAACAAAGTGCTTCTGCAAAAATCATTATAGTAATGTCTACTGAGACCAGGAAAGCAACAGAGATAAGAATAAATATTGGAGTTATTTTTTCTGCATAGTTCATTTTATCTCCCTAGAGAGTCTCCAACTGCTATATAGAAGCTATTCAACTCCGGGGACTCTGCCCTTCCCAAAACAGCTGATGTACCTGTCCTAGTAAATGATTCCTACACTACCACATAGTCTGTTCCCTTTAGGACACTACTTATTATATGAAACCAGTTCTTTGCTTGTTTATCATAAACAAACCATCCCTGGTAAAGCACAATTCCTGGGAGCAGGTAAAGGGAAACAGAAAATGAAGCCACATAGGATATTTTGGAGAATTACCCAGAAAAATCACTAATTTACTCTTAGACATACAACATCCAAGTAATAGCTTCTATACTGAGGTTTATATAATTGGAAAAAGTAGTAAGAAATTTACACAACTGAATAGGGTGGTAAAAGATTAAATCTTAGTTGACATTATAAACGATACTTCCCTAGCTTCTGAAGCTAATAAGCAAATCTGAACTCTATGGTCCAGTGGTAATGAGGAAAGTAATAATTTTAGATTTTCTATTAGACTGTCAATGCAATATCTTTGTCATTATTAGTATTTCAGTTGCACTTGGATAAACACTACTAGCCAAATAGAACAAACAACTCATCTCTAAGAAGATGTCCACATGAATCTTCAAAGGAGACCAAACAGACTCTGCATGTGGTCCTTGCTTTGATTTCAAATCATCCATCTGCTTTTAGACCTTGTCAGTAGAGTAATTGCCAAGTGTAGACTCTCCAGAGTCTTAAACACTTCTAAACAGCCATTGTCATATCACTTGATTTAACAACTCTTCATTTGATGGGAGGAGGGAAAAGAATAAATCCTGGTCCAACCCCAAACTGTTTGCTGTTTTAGAGATAATACACATCTGGAGATCACAGTGGTAATCGTAGGTCTTCAATAAGAGTCTTATCTGTCCACCTCTATTGCCTGGTTAGAGATTGACCATAAGGAGGAAGGGATTCAGGGGAGGCTAACTGTTCTGGAAAGAACAATCACCTCCACTATAAATGCAAGACAAAGTTATACGATTATAATCACACAATGTCATCCAACGTGCTTAACACTTCTGAGCTCAGAGTATCATCTAGTTTTGCATTGATTCTCACCTTCATAAATCAATCAGTCTAAAGGCTCACTCTGCTTCTGATGCAGCATACTCTGAGAACTTCTGAGGGCAATTCATAAACCATAAAAATATCTGCTTTCTTTGTTAACTAATACACTTTTTCTGAGTTTTCCTTGTGTTGTTCCCCCTTGCTGTAGTATGTTGATATAACTCCAGTTACTTGCATCATAGCAGAATTCTTTTTTTCTAATATGAATTTATTTATTTTAATTGGAGATTAATTACTTTACAATATTGTATTGGTTTTGCCATACATCAACATGAATCCGCCACAGGTATACACGTGTTCCCCATCCTGAACCCCCTCCTTCCTCCCTCCCCATACCATCCCTCTGGGTTGTCTCAGTGCACCAGCCCCAGGCATCCAGTATCATGCATCGAAACTGGACTGGCGATTCGTTTCATGTATGATATTATACATGTTTCAATGCCATTCTCCCAAATCATCCCACCCTCTCCCTCTCCCACAGAGTCCAAAAGACTGTTCTATACATCTGTGTCTCTTTTGCTGTCTCACATACAGGGTTATTGTTACCATCTTTCTAAATTCCATATATATGCATTAGTATACTGTATTGGCTAACAAACACATGAAAAGATGCTCAACATCACTCATTATCAGAGAAATGCAAATCAAAACCACAATGAGGTACCATTTCATGCCAGTCAGAATGGCTGCTATCCAAAAGTCTACAAGCAATAAATGCTGGAGAGGGTGTGGAGAAAAGGGAATCTTCTTACACTGTTGGTGGGAATGCAAACTAGTACAGCCACTATGGAGAACAGTGTAGAGATTCCTTAAAAAATTGCAAATAGAACTACCTTATGACCCAGCAATCCCACTTCTGGGCATACACACCGAGGAAACCAGAATTGAAAGAGACACATGTACCCCAATGTTCATCGCAGCACTGTTTATAATAGCCAGGACATGGAAACAACCTAGATGTCCATCAGCAGATGAATGGATAAGAAAGCTGTGGTACATATACACAATGGAGTATTACTCAGCCGTTAAAAAGAATTCATTTGAATCAGTTCTGATGAGATGGATGAAACTGGAGCCGATTATACTGAGTGAAGTAAGCCAGAAAGAAAAACACCAATACAGTATACTAACACATATATATGGAATTTAGGAAGATGGCAATGACGACCCTGTATGCAAGACAGGGAAAGAGACACAGATGTGTATAACGGACTTTTGGACTCAGAGGGAGAGGGAGAGGGTGGGATGATTTGGGAGAATGACATTCTAACATGTATACTATCATGTGAATTGAATCACCAGTCTATGTCTGACGCAGGATGCAGCATGCTTGGGGCTGGTGCATGGGGATGACCCAGAAAGACGTTATGGGGAGGGAGGTGGGAGGGGGGTTCATGTTTGGGAATGCATGTAAGAATTAAAGATTTTAAAATTTAAAAAATAAAAAACTAAAAAAAAAAATAAAAAAATAAAAAAAATAAAAATAAAAAAAAAAAAAATTAAAAAAAAAATAAAAAAAAAAAAAAAAAAAAAAAAAAAACTGGAAATTGAACTGCCTTATGACCCAGCAATCCCCCTGCTGGGCATACACACTAAGGAAACCAGAATTGAAAGAGACACATATACCCCAGTGTTCATCGCAGCACTGTTTATAATAGTCAGGACATGGAAGCAACCTAGATGTCCATCAACAGATGAATGAATAAGAAAGCTGTGGAGTATTAAAATGTGGAGTATATAAATACACAATGGAGTATTACTCAGCCATTAAAAAGAATACATTTGAATCAGTTCTAATGAGATGGATGAAACTGGAACCTATTATACAGAGTGAAGTAAGCCAGAAAGAAAAACACCAATACAGAATTCTTCATTGGATTTTCCTGGTGACTCAGAGGGTAAAGAATCTGCTTGTAGTACAGGAGACCTGGATTCAATCCCTGGATCAAGAAGACCTCTGGAGAAGGGAATGGCTACCCAATCCAGTATTCTTGCCTGAAGAATTCCATGGACAGAGGAGCCTAGTGGGCTACAGTCCATGGGGTTACAAAGAGTCAGACACAACTGAGCTACTTTCAATGCAAGAATTCTTTATTAGAGTAAGAGGCTTTTTACTCACAGAATAGAATAGAGAAACATTAAGTAGATATGAAATATATCCAATTAAGTTACAGATTAATACAAATATCCTTGGCTTTAAAAAGAAGCAAATGATTAAGCAGACCTTGAGAAACTATAGCAGCAAATGAATCTTTTCATCATAGAAGCATCAAAATACTATACTTTTTGATAACTCTATAGTATCCTTCCTCTAAATAACTTGAGAAGCATGGAAATATTTTGAACAATGGCACTTTATACTAGCATTTATTACTAATATTACTAATAATAATATTGGTGGCTCAGTGATTAAAAAAAAAAAAATCTGCCTGCCAATGTAGGAGATGCAGGTTCAGTTCCTGGGTCAGGAAGATCCCCTGAAGAAAGAGATGGCAACCCACTCCAGTATTCTTATCTGGGAAATCCCATGGACAGAGGAGCCTGATGTGTTACAGCCCATGGAGTTACAAAGATTCAGACACTATTTAACAACTAAACCAACAATAATTAGCAGTAGTAGTACTGAGTCGTTGTTAATATGATTTTTTTTAATCTCAGAATAAAATAGGAGGTTTGCTACAAACACTAGAGAAACATCCTTAGATTGAAGATAGCTCTGGCAATCCATAACAATGACACACAAGGCAAGTCACTTAACTATTAGACCTCGGTTTCCTCATATAAAAAAGGGAGAGACTTGCCTGGTGATTCAGTGATTAAAACTGCACTTCCAATGCAGGGATGCAGGTTTGATTCCTGGTCAGGGAACAAAGATCCCACATGCTGCACAGTACAATTTTAAAAAATGGAATGATAACATCTGCTCTTTGACTGAAGTGTTATACAAGGAGAAAAATTAAATAATAATGCAAAATAAATAATGAATGTAAAATTGTAAAGTACAACACAAAGTTGTGATTGAGACTGTATGTATACTTTAGGTTCTATGTAGTTTTTTTTCATGGATTTACACCATTATCACACAAACACTCTCTGCTATCCCCATGCCCAATCCATCCTAATTTCATAGTATCAAAATACTATCACTTCTAGAAAATTGAATCTACATATTGTAAATTGAAGAGTCCATTCAATTCAGTTATTTACTTGAATTTGAATCAATGGTAGGAAATAGACTTGAGGGATCAGGGGTGCAGCATAGCACATCAATGTCAATAAATTCCAACACTGAGAAATCAACTTCTCCCAGTGCTTTGGGTAGCTGTATGAATCAAAAACAATTCATTTAAAATATAATTCTGCATGTGATTAATCTATTGTCTGATCTGATTGCCTGTGGTACACTTTTATAATTATAAACTGAATGGAGAATAAAGATAATTCAAATAATCTTATTGGCTGAAGCATAGGGCATTAATTCAGTTTATAATAGCAATAATGACCTCAGCCCAGGACATTTCCAGGCAATTAATGACTGGTTGGAGTTAATGGCCCGAGCTTCATCCAAGGACCATCAACTCCTTCAAACTGGTCATCAATCCTCAGAAAATGCCCAGTGCTCAGAGCACAGTCAGACCCACTCAGAATTTGACATCATCCCAACTTTTTATTTTCAAGTAAATTTGTTGCTCTACACTTTTCTTAAAAAACCATTTAACTTGTAAAGAAGCTAAAAATGATTGATATGGTTTTGAATAGTAAATTAATTCATGGGACATAAAAACAACTAAATGTCTCCTAGGCATAATATCATATCAATAGATTAAATTGTACTGTAATATTGAAAAAATAGCACAGATGCAAAATACAAGACACCCATGCCCCAACTCTACAAATGCCTCAACCTCAGTCCTACTAAGCAAAGCCTGGGTAGTGAGTCCCCTTTCCATGTTTTTATTTTCTCTCTTTCAGAGAAAGAATCAGAGTTAAACTGTGATTGACACATTTCTACTTTCTACCTAACAAGCTGCCTTGCTGACTGTAAATTCTTTTCCAGAAAGAGTAGAAGACAGAGCTGAGAAAAACTTGTAATATGCAAGCCCAAGTGATACCACATGATGATATCATCAGTCATTTCTAGCTCCTCTAGAATACTTCACATATTTTTTCCAATCTCACAGGAGGCATACAAAACAGATGACCTGGATCACCAGCAGGGCATGCACAGGCTCTTTGTGAGCCATTCAAGTAGAGAGAGGGATTTGGTCAGTCAGTCCCCATCTCAATGGGAGGCCACTGGAATGCTCCTCACCCTGGAGTTACAGCCGATAGGAAAAACAATGCAATGTCTCATTGACTTTGCCTCCCACCAGCTACCCCTAGCCCTCCTTTTTTCTACTGATTCCTTTGTTGTTTTAATCCATCATGGGAAAGGCAGAAGTCATGAAATAACAGGGTTTAAACTGGCCTATACAGTCAGGGTCATTGCCCCCGAAGGCATGAACTCAGACCACCTGTGACTGTTAATGAAAGAGAAGATGCTTCATTCAGAGATCACGCACGTCCACAGTCCTGACTTGGCTGAACTTGTTTCCTTCTATTCACTACCAGTTTGAAAAGGAAAACCTTTTAAACCCATGTGTATTAGATTCACGCAGACAATTCATTATCATTAGCACTTACATTAACAGCTAATGTCCACACCAGGCCTCACGCAGGCTGTGCCAAGTTGCTGTCTGTATAAGGGAAGAGAAAGCCTCCTGGTAGCTGAACTAACAGCTACCAGAGGGGATTTCTCAGTGGGGATGAGAGATGTGTTTTCAAAGAGTAAAGTCTAGTCATCGAAGTTGATGGATGATAAGAACAGTCAAAATAATGTTAATAATGATACACTCATAAAGTAACAAAAAACATCACATTCCCACATTTTCTTACTTATTAGGGTAATGGAATCTATCATTAAAACCATTATTTCTCTTGACAAAAAGTAGACATAAAGTAACACATAAGCTGTCACAAAGAAGACTTATGTATTGACGGTGTGATGTTTCATAAAGTCATTAAAAGAAAGTCCAAAATATGGATGCTGCCCATGCCTTGATATAACCTCCACCCATGGCCCACAGCGGATATAGGAAAAATTAAGATATGGAGAACTGTGAAGCAGGATAAAGGAAATACTGAAAAACACAATTTATCAAATTTTGCTACTACTTTGCAAGAGTAAATTTGATGTGCTAGAATAAGACACATCTTAATTTAATCAAGAAGCTATGTTTATGCAGGTCAACACTAAACTGGGAGGCAAATTAATAAGTTTTACAGAATAAAATTAAAATTTGAATTTGAGGAAAAAAGCAGTAATTTTTATATCATTTTATAAAAAGCAGCAGATGGTTCATGTCAAGAGTCCTGCTTGATTTCTAGAAGCAGACAACTTAGAAGAATATATATATGTTCTACAGATAAACCTTTAACTAGATAATTGGTTTAGGGGCAGATTTTCTATGCTGGAGCTCAGAGGATTCAGGAAGCTTGAGCCCCTTTTAGTGGAGCTAGGAAATGAACTCATGTCTGTCTTAATACAAAGCTTATGTGCTTTCTGTCTCACTGTGGGCCACATGTTAAGATCTCTTCCTATCATTCCATACAATGTGCTATTTCACTTAGACTTCACAAGCCATTTAAACATGCAAACAGGAGGAAAGCTAGTTCATGGTGTCTCCATTACTAACCATCTATCTAACTTGTTTAGCTATAAAACAAGAAGACAGGACATGTCCTCAGGAAGCCCTGATTTGCATCTAATCATAGATTACAATTTGGAAAATCTTTTCATCTAAAAGATATCAAAACTGCAATCAGAAGATGGCAAAGAAGTGATGTCAATACCTAAATTTCAAAGCATGCTTTAAAACACTCCCCAGAGACTACTTAAACATTAATAATCAAGAATGATCAGTTTTCCAAGCAGCATAAAATGCATGTGTTATTTAAACAAGACACATAAGAAGAAAAGTCATACTGAGTATAGAAGCTGAAACAAAGCACTAAAGGTATGTACACCTTTCTGGGTACCATGTTGGCTGTCCTCTGTCCTCTCAGCTCCTTGGATTAAAGGGTCTCTAAGATACACTAGGGGCTCCCCTGGTAGCTCAGACAGTGAAGAATCTGACTCCAATGTGGGAGACATGGGTTTGATCCGTGGGTTAGGAAGATGCCCTGGAGAAGGGAACGGCAACTCACTCCAGTATTCTTGCCTGGAGAATCCCATGGATAGAAGAGCCTGGTGGGCTACAGCCCAAGGGGTCACAAAGAGAGAAACATGACTGAGCAACTAACACACACAGGAATGCATTTATTTTGTGAAAGCCTGTATTTAATTTCTATAAAATTATACATTGGGTGTTAATTTACTGTCTTCTCTCCATCTAGTTTATGTTATTTCTTCATATGCTTATGAGCATGTGCAATGGATTTGGTTCACATTTAGAGAGCAGAGTCGGGGTACTGATGAATCGCAAAGTCATCTGTCAAAGAGGAATAAAACACTTCTATTCTCTTCTAAATGTTGCAGGAGGTTGTAATGGAATACACCTTACTCTATTCCTGTTTCATGGAACTGACATAAGATGTCTTTTCTAAACTGAGTCCATTTTTAAGATGTGGTCAGAGAACTGTGGTGTAGAAGACTCTTGAGAGTCCATTGGACAGCAAGGAAATCAAACCTGTCACTCCTAAAGGAAATCAACCCTTGAATATTCATTGGGAGGACTGATACTGAAGCTGAAGTGCCAGTACATTGGCCATCTGATGCGAAGAGCCAACTCATTGGAAAGGACACTGATGCTGGGAAAGATTGAGGGCAGGAGAAGGGGGCAACAGAGGATTAGATGATTGGGTAGCATCATCGACTCAATGGACATAAGTTTGAGCAAACTCTGGGAGATAGTGAAGGACAAGGAAGCCTGACCTGCTGCAGTCCGTGGGGTTGCAAAGAGTCAGCCACGACTGAGTGACTGAACAACAACAAATCTTTAGATATGCAACAACAAACCAAATGAAATACAGAGAGAAAATTCTCAGTTTAAAAAACAAGATTTGCCCATATGTGTGTGGATTTATCTCTGGGCTTTCTATTTTGTTCCATTGATCTATATGTCTGTCTTTGTGCCAGTACCATACTGTCTTGATGACTGTGGCTTTGTAGTAGAGCCTGAAGTCAGGCAAGTTGATTCCTCCAGTTCCATTCTTCTTTCTCAAGATTGCTTTGGCTATTCGAGGTTTTTTGTATTTCCATACAAATCTTGAAATTATTTGTTCTAGTTCTGTGAAAAATGTGGCTGGTAGCTTGATAGGGATTGCATTGAATTTGTAAATTGCTTTGGGTAGTATACTCATCAAAGGAGGCAAGAATATACAATGGAGTAAAGACAATCTCTTTAACAAGTGGTGCTGGGAAAACTGGTCAACCACTTGTAAAAGAATGAAACTAGATCACTTTCTAACACCGCACACAAAAATAAACTCAAAATGGATTAAAGATCTAAATGTAAGATCAGAAACTATAAAACTCCTAGAGGAGAACATAGGCAAAACACTCTCAGACATAAATCACAGCAGGATCCTCTATGATCCACCTCCCAGAATTCTGGAAATATAAGCAAAAATAAACAAATGGGATCTAATTAAAATTAAAAGCTTCTGCACAACAAAGGAAAATATAAGCAAGGTGAAAAGACAGCCTTCTGAATGGGAGAAAATAATAGCAAATGAAGCAACTGACAAACAACTAATCTCAAAAATATACAAGCAACTTATGCAGCTCAATTCCAGAAAAATAAACGACCCAATCAAAAAATGGGCCAAAGAACTAAATAGACATTTCTCCAAAGAAGACATACGGATGGCTAACACACACATGAAAAGATGCTCAACATCACTCATTATTAGAGAAATGCAAATCAAAACCACAATGAGGTACCACTTCACACCAGTCAGAATGTCTGTGATCCAAAAATCTGCAAGCAATAAATGCTGGAGAGGGTGTGGAGAAAGGGAACCCTCCTACACTGTTGGTGGGAATGCAAACTAGTACAGCCACTATGGAGAACAGTGTGGAGATTCCTTAAAAAATTGCAAATAGAACTACCTTATGACCCAGCAATCCCACTTCTGGGCATACACACCGAGGAAACCAGAATTGAAAGAGACGCATGTACCCCAATGTTCATCGCAGCACTGTTTATAATAGCCAGGACATGGAAACAACCTAGATGTCCATCAGCAGATGAATGGATAAGAAAGCTGTGGTACATATACACAATGGAGTATTACTCAGCCGTTAAAAGAATTCATTTGAATCAGTTCTGATGAGATGGATGAAACTGGAGCCGATTATACAGAGTGAAGTAAGCCAGAAAGAAAAACACCAATACAGTATACTAACACATATATATGGAATTTAAGAAGATGGCAATGACGACCCTGTATGCAAGACAGGGAAAGAGACACAGATGTGTATAACGGACTTTTGGACTCAGAGGGGGAGGGAGAGGGTGGGATGATTTGGGAGAATGACATTCTAACATGTATACTATCATGTGAATTGAATCGCCAGTCTATGTCTGACGCAGGATGCAGCATGCTTGGGGCTGGTGCATGGGGATGACCCAGAAAGATGTTATGGGGAGGGAGGTGGGAGGGGGGTTCATGTTTGGGAATGCATGTAAGAATTAAAGATTTTAAAATTTAAAAAATAAAAAACTAAAATTAAAAAAAAAAAAAAAAACAAAACAAGATTTGTTCCAAAAGCTGTAAAAGAGTTGTTCAAACTAACTGCTTTTCATCTATAAACAACTTTATTCATAGTGATTGCATGGTTGAAGTGTCACACAAAGTAGACCCAAATATTAATAGTGTTGAAAAGGGGCATAACATTTATTGGGTTCTGAATTCAGGTCCAACCACAGAGAGAGGAAGGGAAAAGGATGACAAATAAAGCTTTTCTTCCTTCTAGTTAATGGCAGAATGAGCTTCAAAAGGGTTTTGAAACATGCAAATTATATCTTGGGAATTCTCTCACTTCCCTTTTTAAAATTGTTCCCCTAAAATGTAATGATGTTCAACATCCCTAATTATTAGAGAAATGTAAATTGCAACTACAATGAACTATCACCTCACACCAGTCAAACTGTGTCTTGGGAATTCTCTCACTTCCCTTTTTTATTGTTCCCCTACAGTGAGATGATGTTCAGCACCACTAATTATTAGAGAAATGCAAATCAAAACTATAATGAAATATCACCTCATACCAGTCAAAATGGCCATCATCAAAAAATTCACAAACAATAATTGCTGGAGAGGATGTGAAGCGAAGGGAACACTGCTAGTGTGAATACAAATGGCATGGCCACTGTTGAGAATGGTATGGAGGTTCTTCAGAAAACTAAAAATAGAGCTACATATGATCCTGCAATCCCACACCTGGGCATATATTCAGAGAAAAACATGGTCCGAAAGGCTACATGTACCCCAGTGTTCATTGCAGCGCTGTTTACAATAGCCAAGACTTGGAAGCCACCTTAGTGTCCATCAACAGAGGAATGAATAAAGAAGATGTGGTATATATGAAAAAGAAGAAAGTGAAAGTCGCTCAGTTGTGTCTGACTCTTTGTGATCCCAGTGGTCTATACAGTCCATGGAATTCTCCAGGCCAGAATACTGAAGTGGGTATCTTCTCCCTTCTCCAGGGGATCTTCCCAGCCCAGGGATCGAACCCAGGCCTCCTGCATTGCAGGCGGATTCTTTATCCGCTGAGCCCCAGGAAGCCCTCTGGTATATATACAATGGAATATTACTCAATCATTAAAAAGAATGAAATAATGCCATTTGCAACAACATGGATGGACCTAGAGACTGTCATATTGAGTGAAGTAAGTCATAGAAGGAGAAATATTGTATGGCATTCTTTATATGTGGAATCTAAAAAAAAATGATGCAAATGAACTTATGTACAAACTAGAAAGAGACTCAGATTTGGAGAATGAACTTATGGTGGCCACGGTGGGAGGACATAGGAAGGGATAGTTAGGGAGTTCGGGATAGACATGTATACTCTGCATTCCCATCAACAGTGCAGGAGGGTTCCCTTTTCTCCACACCCTCTCCAGCATTTATTGCTTGTAGACTTTTGGATCGCAGCCATTCTGACTGGTGTAAAATGGTACCTCACTGTGGTTTTGATTTGCATTTCTCTGATAATGAGTGATGTTGAGCATCTTTTCATGTTTGTTAGCCATCAGTATGTCTTCTTTGGAGAAATATCTGTTTAGTTCTTTGGCCCATTTTTTGATTGGATCATTTATTTTTCTGGAATTGAGCTGCAGGAGTTGCTTATATATTTTTGAGATTAATTCTTTGTCAATTGCTTCATTTGCTATTATTTTCTCCCATACTGAAGGCTGTCTTTTCACCTTACTTATAGTTTCCTTCATACCACAACATTGTTAATGGGCTATGCTCCACTATAAAATAAAAAGTTAAGAAAAGTTGCGTCCCTATTCCATGATGCCTCTCTCCCTTGAGGACCATGAGCCCAGGGCCTTGCTGTTAATCTCCTCTGCCCCAGCCTCAGTTACTTCATTTATTTCTTAGAAATCACTGATTTCATTTTCCTAAGATCACATCTCAAAGTCTCTTTGCATAGTGGATATTGAGTTAGGAGGAAAGACATGAACTTAAACCTCTGTGTCTCATTTTCCTCTGGCAATAATGATAATAATCCTTTACCTAAATCACATGATGGTAGTGAGCAATAAAATTTAAAATGGAGACTACATAAATGCATGGTGTCAACTAAATTGCAAGCCAATTTCCAAGTATTATTTTGTTGAACTCATTTACACAAATGTGTAATAAGTCCATTAACACTTTCAGAATCATATATTCTTTAAAAATTAATGATGAATAACTCTAATTAGTATCTAATTGGTAAACTTTCAGGAATATTAAAAAACACATGTGCAAAAGACTCAGTAATTTGGAGGAAAGATGCTCTGGACAAAAACATCTTGCACACAGCCAGTCCCACAGTTCAGTTCAGTTCAGTTGCTCAGTTGTATCCCACTCATCGCTACCCCATGGACCAGATCACGCCAGGCCTCCCTGTCCATCACCAACTCCCGGAGTTCATTCAAACTCATCTCCATTGAGTCAATGATGCCATCCAACCATCTTATCCTCTGTCGTCCCCTTCTCCTCCTGCCCCCAATCCCTCCCAGCATCAGGGTCTTTTCAAAAGAGTCAGCTCTTTGCATCAGGTGGCCAAAGTATTGGAGTTTCAGCTTCAGCATCAGTCCCTCCAATGAACACTCAGGACTGATCTCCTTTAGGGTGGATGGGTTGGATCTCCTTGCAGTCCAAGGGACTCTCAAGAGGCTTCTCCATCATCACAGTTCAAAAGCATCAATTCTTTGATGATCAGCTTTCTTTATAGCCCAACTCTCACATCCATACATGACTACGGGAAAAACCATAGCTTTGACGTGATGGACCTTTGTTAGTAATGTCTCTGCTTTTTAACATGCTGTCTAGGTTGGTCATAACTTTCCTTCCAAGGAGTAAGTGTCTATTAATTTCATGGCTGCAATCACCAACTGCAGTGATTTTGGAGCCCCAAAAATAAAGTCTGACACTGTTTCCACTTTTTCCCCATCTGCTTTCCATGAAGTGATGGGACCAGATGCCATGATCTTAGTTTTTTGAATTTTGAGCTTTAAGCCAACTTTTTCACCCTCCTCTTTCAATTTCATCAGGAGGCTCTTTAGTTCTTCTTCACTTTCTGCCATAAGGGTGGTGTCATCTGTATATATGAAGTTACTGATATTTCTCCTGGCAATCTTGATTCCAGCTTGTGCTTTATCCAGCCCATCATTTCTCACAGAATCTGACAAAATCAGAGTTCCAGAAAGTTATCCTAATTTCTCGCGTTTGTCCCCAACTTTTTCTTCTCTTACCTTGTAGTTTTAGGGCAAGGACAAAAGAATCTTCGTGTGTTTCTGGGAGTTTCTGCCCAGTGGTTTCTGGAGAAAAGGCATTAAGGGGTAGAGAGTGATTGTCTGCTAGTTCATTAAGACAGGTCATCTGCAAGTGCTAAGAAGTGGTCAGCAGTAACCTTCCCTAAGTGGCCACTGGGACTACAGTCTCTAGTATGATGCTCCCAAACCTTCAGTTGCAGAAAATAATTCAAGTCTGTAGCTTCTCCTGTCTGGAAAAATGTTACTGTTATTTTCTTGTTAATAAATGGCACATAATATAGATCTGCATCTTAAGAGGCATGAGTGGTATTCATCTACAGGATCTGAATTAGACTGAGTTTTAGACTGATGAAAGGGGAACAGCTATATGAAACGGTATATGATGTGCCCTCTGCAGGAAGGTCACAGACCCAAAGGCATCTGCTGGACTAAGAATGGATTAAATTACACAGTCATGGTGTCTTTGCAACCCTCACAGGGCAATAATGGTGAGGAAATTTTGACATCATGTTTTAGGATTAAAATATTTCTCCTTATCACATTATCTTCTATCAAGTTATCTTATAACTTGGCAGGGGACTTAGGTAAGACTTAAGACATAATGTTATAGGTCTTTAACCCACAGTGTTCCTTGTTTCAACCACAACCACCTACTACAATGTCTGAAATTTTCTCAGGGAAGGTGAGTCTTGATGGGGCCAAAAAGGTGCTAGGAGCATCAAAACTCTATGATGAGCTGAGAGTAGAAATCAAAAGCAACTGAAATGTAGCATGTTGCCTGTATCATTTAGTTGTCACTGCATAAAAATCCATTCCAAACTTAGTGCCTTAAAGCCACAATCATTTGTTTGCTCATAGATCTTCAGTTTGAGTAGGCTGTGTAGAAACGGCTTGTCTCCATGTGGTGTGTGTTAGTCGCTTAGTTGTATCTGACTCTTTGTGACCCCATGGACTGTAGACCACCAGGCTCCTCATCAAAAGTGCTTTAGTCAAAGCTAAACTGAGTAATGGAACATCCAAGATGGTGTAACATTTTCATATGATGCTTTAGCTTCAATGGTTGGATTATACAGGGGCCTATTGGTCATCTCTCTCATAGGTCTTCTCAACAGGGTAGCTGGACCTCTTTAGATGATGGCTCAGAGCTCTAAAGGCTTCCCTTGTGGCTCAGCTGGTAAAGAATCTGCCTGCAAAAACAAATGGATAAGAAAGCTGTGGTACATATACATAATGGAATATTACTCAGCTATTATAAAGAATACATTTGAATCAGTTCTAGTGAGGTGGAAGAACCTGGAGCCTATTATACAGAATGAAGTAACTCAGAAAGAAAAACAGCAATACAGGATATTAAAGGATATACATGGAATTTAGAAATATGGTAATGATGACTCTATATGTGAGACAGCAAAAGAGATACAGATGTAAAGAATAGACTTTTGGACTCTGTGGAAGAAGGCAAGGGTGGGATGATTTGAGAGAGCATTGAAACATGTATATTACCAAATGTGAAATAGATCACCAGTCCAGGTTTGATGCATGAGAGAGGATGCTCAGGGCTTGTGCACTGGGATGATCCTGAGGGATGGGATGGGGAGGGAGGTGGGAGGGAGGGTCAGGATGAGGGACACGTGTACACCCATGGTTGATTCATGTTGATGTATGGCAAAAATTATTATAATATTGTAAAGTGATTAGCCTCCATTTAAAATATATAAATAAATTTAAAAAAATACTAGAACTTCCATATGATCCAGCACTCCCACTCCTGGGCATATATCTGAAAAAAATCATAGTTTCAGAAGATATGTGCACCTCGGTGTTCATTACAGCACTATTTACAATAGCCAGGACATGGAAGCAACCTAAATGTCCTTTGACAGAAGAATGAATAAAGATGATGTGATACATATATACAACGGAATATTACCCAGCCATAATAAGCAACAAAATTGACTGTGCCATTTGCAGAGATGTGGATGGACCTAGAGACTGTCATACAGATCAAAGTAAATCAAAAACAGAAAAACAAACATCACATAATGCTGCTTATATGTGCAATCTAGAAAAATGATACAGATGAACTTATTTGCAAAGTTGAAACAGAGATACAGAGGTAGAGAATAAATGTATGGATGCCACGAAGGAAAGTTGGTGGGGGTGAATTCGGAGATTGGCACTGACATATATACATTACTTTGTGTTAAATAGATAGCTAAAGAGAACCTACTGTATAGCACAAGGAACTCTACTCAGTGCTCTGTGGTGACCTAAATAGGAAGGAAATTTATAAAAGAGGGGATATATGTATATGTGTGGTTGATTGACTTTGCTATAAAGCAGAAACTAGCATAACATTCAAAGCAGCTATACTTCAATAAAAATTAATTTTAGAAAAAGAGAGAAAAAAAAAATGTGCCTGCAATGCAGGAGACCTGGGTTCGATCCCTGGGTTGGGAAGATCCCCTGGAGAAGGGAATGGCTAGCCACTCCAGTATTCTGGCCTGGAATTCCCCAGGACTCTATAGATCATAGGGTCTCAAAGAGTCAGACACAACTGGGCAATTTTCACAGAGCTCTAAGGAAGTAACATCAGTTCTAGGCTTCTTATGGTTTAAGCACATGGCACAGTGTCATGTCTACAGCATTCCTATAGGCCCAAGCCACCCTCTGGCCCTATGCTTAAATCTGGCCATTCACAACATTGTCAGCACCCATTTATCAGAGCAACAAAGTATAAAACAGAAGTAGTATATTATAACCCATGTCAACTACGTTTGCAAATAAAGTTTTATTGGAAAACACCCCACTGAATGCCACAGCTAATCTCAGATATCCTGGATGTCTTTGGTTCACCGGTCCTTCCATTTCTGTGTTCAACCTCCCCACCTCAAATAAGAAGTTAGAAAACTCAGATTTTCCCCTTTGATACTAAGTTTCGTTAAGTCAGTTCACTCCAATTCAAGGCAGAGCTTCCTAAATCTCCTATTTGTATTAAGACATGTCAGGTACTGAGAGAAGGATGATTCTGTTAGATTTTATAAGATGAAGAGTCATGTTAGTTTGCTCATTTGTGTGATTGTCTCTTAGTTTATGTTCTTCAATTAAGAATTAAAAACTAGTTCAAGGGCCAAGTCTACCTTAGATTTAGGACCTATGAGCTAACACTTGCCTTTCTTTACAGTTCACATTGGTATTTTTATATGTCTCCCTCTAATAAAATGTAATTATTTTATATTTTAAATTTATTCCTTGGACTATGAATTTTACCTGTTGTCTGCTGTGTTTCAGTCCATAAATAAATCATGTAACAAAATTTTAAAAAAGAGTTAAAGAAAAATATGTGTTTTTATGAAGGGAAGAAACACAGTTCTAAATTAAAGGTCCATCCAAAGCACTAGACTCAACAAAAGTATCCCGTAGAGAATAATAAAGGCATCTGTGTTTAGCAAAGTTAAATATTAGTCTTCAGTGGCCCTGTGTTTGGCAGACAGTTCCACTCCACAATGCAGAGATAGCTCTCATATTGAATTGCCTTTAATGGAGAAAAATGAATTGCTGTTGATCTTATCTTGATAAATTATGAAATGCTATGCTAATCTCTCCCATTTTGATTTGCCACCTCATTTTTTCTATTTACCACACTTGAACTTTTTAAACAAAATGAGTCACACAGCTTGGAAAAATCAATTTACTGAAATGGGTCTTTGTAACTGTTACTCTGAAAAAGGAACATCATATACGCCATAACCAAAAGGCACTCTTCTATGGAATTCTACCAGTCTGATATACATTTGCTAGTGATTTCAGGCCAAAGGACCCTGAAGTGTCCAATGAATCTGATTTTAACATTCTCCAATTACTCCTATGCTATATGTATTAACCTAATATCTTAGCATCAAAGATACTATACATACTCATGCCATTAGTTGCATGAGTGATTCAAACATGATTCTCTTCAACTAAATTTCACATAAATTGAAATATTTGAGTCTAAAAAAATCCAGTTTCTTTGACTTCTAACTGAGTACTAACCAATTCATTAAGCTTTAACTTGGTACTGCATCTATGTTTTGTTGAATTGAAATTTATGGAAAAGATTTAGCCGAAGACAAGCATGAAATTAAAAAGTGTAAAATGAGCTGAGGTCTCTACTCCGTCATTTAAAAAAAAATTGGAGGTCTCCAATTATCTAATAGAATAAGATTAATAAGAATCATATATAATGTCATAATAGATTTTATTCTAGTAGAGCAACATTATTATATCTGATTGTAAATCACATAAATACTTTCTGGCAACCAAAAAGGAAAAATTCACACTGTTGATAATTGTGCAGCTTCCCATATATCAAATGTATGAGGGATATATGTTACTTGTATCATTAAATTCTTATTATATTTTAATGTTATAATCTAATTTCTCTAAGTGCCTCATTATTTTTCATTTCAGCTGCCAAATGCACATATATTTTATGTTGTTAGTGAATTAAACAGAGGCATGCTAAATAGATTGATATTTTGGATTCATTCTGTGATTTAAATATACTGATTATAGTGTAAAATAAAAGGGGAAAAATGTGCTGTTTCCTGTAGGTCACACCCAGCGGCTTATAATTAAGGCAATCTCTATTGTGCCCAGAAACACATTGTATGTAAAAAACTGGTGTGATAAATAATATAATTCCAAATAAGTGTTGTTACTTATTTCCAACAGAATATCTGAGATATCAACAAAATTTGAGCTTCTAAAAATGTCTGTGGGTAAATTGTGTTGTACAAGAACCAGCATAGCCCACTGAGAATGTAACTGCTTAATATCTACTCACTGTCCCTAGTGTTGACATCTCTGGTGTGATGACAGACATGATTAGCATAAAGGGATACAACAGAATATCAGCTATCTGTTACTAGGTAACAAACCATACCAAAACTTAGTCACTTACAAAA
Organism: Ovis aries; assembly: GCF_016772045.2. Classification (NCBI taxonomy): domain Eukaryota; kingdom Metazoa; phylum Chordata; class Mammalia; order Artiodactyla; family Bovidae; genus Ovis; species Ovis aries. The sequence goes on from NC_056063.1 coordinate 50,442,152, forward strand.
TAACTAATCATTTAGCTCATAATTCTGAGTGATGGCCATTTAGGCTGTACTCAGTTGAGATGTTTTGGTGTGGCACCTTTGTGTCTTATGTTCAGCTGCAAACTGAGCCAGTGGCTTTGCTAATCTTGGCTGGGCTCTCTCCATCTCTAGGATCGATCTCAACCAGGTTAATTGGGCTTCACAGCTCTGTTGACTGGTCCCTCATCCTCCAGGAGACGTGCTTGAGCTTGTTCACATGGCCATGATAGGGATCCCCAAGATAGAGACCAGAAACACATAAGAGCTCATAAGCCTTCAATCTGGAACTGCCATACCATCACTTCCACTGAATTTTACTAGATAAGCAAGTCTTGATTTAAGGGTAGAGAAATGGAGTTGAGTCCATGATAGGAGGAGCTATAGGATCACAAGACAAGGACACAAAAGTAAAAGAGCTTTGCAGTTATTTTTGTAAACAATCTCCCACACATGATAAGTTATTAATATTGATACTACAAATAAATTTATTACAAGAATCTATCACTCTATTGTTACTAGAACTTGTCAAGGAGTCCAAATCCTGCCCTGTAACTCATTTATTTTTCAAAGAATGATGTGAGTTTTCAAAGAATGATTACACAAAGAACCAATAGCCAAATGAAATTTAGTTCTTATTTTCTTGATAATCACTGCAAAGCCCTGATAATCCATGGCCAGCTACACGGAGAGAGGACATTAGTAACAGTTGGCCTTTGGCCTCTCGGTCATCAAGTCTTATTGAGTAAAAACCACAGAGATGCATGGCTTTAGTAGAGAAAATTTTCTTGCTTAAAAAAACTGATTCAGGGGATATTCTGATCTCTAAACATTAAGATGAACAATTATTCCTCTTTTAGGATATCAGTAGCTAGGAGGGGGGTGGTCAGAAGTGGGCCTGGCTCACTTCCACCACTTCCAATCCCAGCATTATGCAAAAATTGATGGCAACAATAAAAATTACAACAACAAGAAGATAGTTTGAAGCTAGGTCTCTTGCCAAAATCTCAGCCAGACTCATGCAGGTGCTCTGGACAAATCACCAGTTCCCTCCAGCCCTCCTCACAAAACAGTAATTCAATGTGCTCATGGTTCTACCCTTGGGACAAGCTGACACACAAATATACTTACTTCATAATAACTTTGCAACCGACCTGGCAACTCTTACTATGGCTTCTCTCTCTTCCATAATTCAATATGTGTAAAAAGACTAGCTAATGCTCTAAAATGATATTTTTCCTCTGTTTAATCTAAAGTTTATAATTTAACCCTGGAAGAGTAAATTAACCAGAACCTGCAGACTGGAACTGCTGTTCTCAGCTTTATCTGGAACTTGTGATTTTAGAGGAAAACTGAGGTGGCAATACCTTCAGAACTTACATATATTTGAGTTTCTTGCAATTTATAAAAAGTAAAATATATTAGGTTGGTGATTGTGGTGAGTTTTAAATCATTATAATTAGGCTCATTTTTGTTAATCAAAATAGGAATCATTAAAGTCAATGCATTTTTGCCAATGAGAAATGTTCATTTATTCCTGTAACATAAAAATCCATGCTTTGGGATTCAGTGAACTTTGGAAAACATTTTTTTTTTTTTTTTTTGCATCCTGCTGGTTGTTGGAAGTGTTTTCCCTGCAAAAAGTTGTTGAGATACTTGAAGAAGTGGTAGTTGGTTGGTGAAAGGTCAGGTGAATATGGCAGATGAGGCAAAACTTCGAAGGCCAGTTCATTCAGCTTTGAAACACTGGTTGTGAGACCTGCAGTCAGACATTTCTGTAGAGGTTTGGGCCCTTTCTATTGACCAATGCTGGATGCAGGCGTTGCAGTTTTTGGTGCATCTCATCTATTTGCTGAGCATACTTCTCAGATGTAATGTTTTCATTGGGATTCAGAAATCTACAGAGGATCAGATAGGCAGCAGATTACCAAATAATGAGCGTGACCTTTTTTCGGTACAAGTTTGGCTTTGGGTAGTGATCTGGAGCTTCTTCTTGGTCCAGCCACGGAGCTGATCATAGCTGCTTGTCAGATAAAATCCTTTTCATCACACATCACAATGTGATCTAGAAATGGTTCATTGTTGCATAGGCTGAGAAGACAACGCTTCACGACGATGACTTTTTTCATTTGCAGTCAGCTCATGAGACTCACTTATCAAACTTCTTCACCTTTCCAATTTGCTTCAGATGCCAAATGAGTGACTGCAGAATGGTCAATGTTGAATTCTTCCGCAACTTCTCTTGCAGTTGCAAGAGGATCAGCTTCAGTGGTTGTTGTCAGCTCAACTGGTTTTTGTCAGCTTCCCGTGGCTGGCCACTGTGCTCCTCATCTTGAAGGCTATTGTCTTCCTTGCAAAACTTTTTGAACCACCACTGCACTGTAAGTTTGTTGGCAGTTTCTGGGGCAGATGTGTTGTTGTTGTGAGTTGTCTCCCCTGCTTTAAAACCCATTTGTAACTCAAATAAGAAAACTGTTAGAATTTGCTTTTTGTCTAACATAATTTCCATAGTCTAAAATAAATATAAAATAAGCAGCAAGTAATGTCACCATCAAAAACACATAAAGTAAGAAATTCACATTAAAATGATGTATAAAGTAACCATATTTATTTAAGAATGTACTCTAATATCAAATGGCTAATTTCAATAATGCAAAACCCACAGTTTAATTATTTAATTTATATATTTAATTATACCAGTCTAATTATTTAAAGCTTCCTGTATGCATGTGTGCTAAGTTGCTTCAGTCCTGTCTGACTCTTTGAAATCTCACAGACTTAGCCCGCCAGGCTCCTCTGTCTATGGGATTTTCCAGGCAAGAATACTGGACTGGGTTGCCATGCCCTCCCCCAGGGGAACTTCCCAACCCAGGGATCAAACCCAAGTGCACTGCATCTCACGCATTGGCAAGAGGGTTCTTTACCACTAGCACCACCTGGGAAGCCCTAAAGCTTCCTATAATCCCCCAATTTTTATCTCGTAACCACCATTCCCCACCTCTTCCTCACAGTCAAATTTTACTTTAATTCCCTCCTTTTCCTCTGGTTCCGCTCATCTATAAGTCCATGCAAGTCTGGCTTCAGACCTCACAACTCCACCAAATTTCTACTGCCAAGATGCCAGTGACCTCCATGCTATTAAATCTAGTAAACACTATCCCACTTGCATCTTTTTTGACAGCTTGGAAATATGTGATACAACTTACCGTGTTATTTTTTCTTGGAATACTCTGTTTTCAGTGTTCTTCTCTTTCCTGGCCCACCCACCTCCACCTAACCAGAGTTCTCACTCTCTCTCCTCTTCTACCCTGTTGATCCATATGCTTCAGTCTACCCCCATACCTTCAATTGTAGCTAGGCTGATAAATCCCAAATTGAGCTCCACATTGATATTTCCAACAGTCTACTTAACCTCTCCATTTGTATGTTTCAGAGGCAGTTCAAAGCCAATATCCCACACTGATCTCATCATTTTCCCCCCTAAATAACCCCTGCCACCAGCATTCTCAAACCAGAAACTGGAAGTCATCCTTGACATCTTCCTCTCCTGCTTAACAATATCCAAACAATCACCTCTAGTTCCTGAAGCTATCCATTCATATTCATCTTCCCTTCCTCATACTAACTGAAGTGAATCTTATCTCCTGGCTGACATATGGCAAAATTTGCTGGTTGACCTCCGCCATTGGTTGTTACTCTCTATAAATCCATTCTCTATTTTCCAGCCAAAAGATGTAACTGTCATCATGTCTATCTTTAGCTTCAAATCAACTCTTCAATATTTTTACATTTCACTTGGGATAAAGCTCATACCCCTGACAAATCCTACAAGGCTCTAGATAGTCAACCTCCTGGTCAACTTCCAGCATCATCTCTTGCCACTCACCCCTTGCTGTTCTCTATGTTTGGCCTTATTTGAACTTCTGGATCATTCAGCATTCTTTCTCATCATTGTACATGCTTTTATTTCCCACCCAACTGCATCTTCACAATAGTTTTTTTCTGATCCTCCTGGTAAATATGTACTTCCTGTAACATTTCTGTTTGCTCAATAACTGTGCTCCCTATAATAAATAAACAATATTTTGTTTATAAACAATAAACAATAGCTGCACCTCCCCAAAGCAGGGGCTCTGCTATAATATTTCTGTCCAGTAAGGTGCCTTACATGAAGTAGTTGTTTAATAAATGTTTGTTGAGTAAATAAAGAATTTACAGACCTCTTGGTAATCCACCATTTCTAAAGTGAAAAGTTTCGTCTTTGATCCCAATCCTTGTATCAACTACTCTTTGAGGTTTTCTAGATGATATAATAAGTAATGTTATAAAAATAATAAATGTGAAAGTTCTCTGAAATACATAGTCTTTCAAAAATGAAAAAGATATTATAATAAGCCTAAGTATTATTCATGTAAATGGTCCAAATAGGTTTGGGAAGCACTGAGAACCCAAATTTTCATGAAGTTGAGGAAAATAGCTTCATGTTTAAATGACAAATTTAGCAATCTTAGGCATTTCAGTTGGAGGCTGACTGTTAACAATATTTCTATCATCTGATTATTCAAGTCACTAACTTTTATGCTCTGTCATGACCCCTGGTATTTCCTTTTTACCTAACACTATCTCAATGTTTAATCATTTGCTTTCCTCCTTTTTACCTTCTGATTGCACTTTATAGGTATTTCAGTTCAGTTCAGTTCAGTCGCTCAATCGTGTCCAACTCTTTGTGACCCCATGAATCGCAGCACGCCAGGCCTCTCTGTCCATCACCAACTCCCGGAGTTCACACAGACTCACGTCCATCGTTGAGTCAGTGATGCCATCCAGCCATCTCATCCTCTGTCGTCCCCTTATCCTCCTGCCCCCAATCCCTTCCAGCATCAGAGTCTTTTTCAATGAGTCAACTCTTCGCATGAGGTGGCCAAACTACTGGAGTTTCAGCTTTAGCATCATTCCCTCCAAAGAAATCCCAGGGCTGATCTCCTTCAGAATGGACTGGTTGGATCTCCTTGCAGTCCAAGGGACTCTCAACAGTCTTCTCCAACACCACAGTTCAAAAGCATCAATTCTTCGGCACTCAGCCTTCTTCACAGTCCAACTCTCACATCCATATATGACTACTGGAAAAACCATAGCCTTGACCAGATGGACCTTAGTCGGCGGAGTAATTAATGTCTCTGTTTTTGAATATGCTATCTAGCTTGGTCATAACTTTTCTTCTAAGGAGGAAGTGTCTTTTAGTTTCATGGCTGCAGTCACCATCTGCAATGATTTTGGAGCCCCAAAAAATAAAGTCTGACACTGTTTCCACTGTTTCCCCATCTATTTCCCATGAAGTGATGGGACCAGATGCCATGATCTTCGTTTTCTGAATGTTGAGCTTTAAGTCAACTTTTTCACTCTCCTCTTTCACTTTCATCAAGAGGATTTTTAGTTCCTCTTCACTTTCTACCATAAGGGTGGTGTCATCTGCATATCTGAAGTTATTAATATTTCTCCTGGCAATCCTGATTCCAGCTTGTGTTTCTTCCAGTCCAGCATTTCTCATGATGTACTCTGCATATAAGTTAAATAAGCAGGGTGACAATATACAGCCTTGACAGACTCCTTTTCCTACTTGGAACCAGTCTGTTGTTCCATGTCCAGTTCTAACTGTTGCTTCCTGACCTGCATATAGATTTCTCAAGAGGCAGGTCAGGTGGTCTGGTATTCCATCTCTTTCAGAGTTTTCCACAGTTTATTGGGATCCACACAGTCAAAGGCTTTGGCATAGTCAATAAAGCAAAGATAGATGTTTTTCTGGAACTCTCTTGCTTTTTCCATGATCCAGCAGATGTTGGCAATTTGATCTCTGGTTCCTCTGCCTTTTCTAAAACCAGCTTGAACATCAGGAAGTTCACGGTTCACATATTGCTGAAGCCTGGCTTGGAGAATTTTGAGCATTACTTTACTAGCATGTGAGATGAGTGCAATTGTGCGGTAGTTTGAGCATTCTTTGGCATTGTCTTTCTTTGGGATTGGAATGCAAACTGCCCTTTTCCAGTCCTGTGGCCACTGCTGAGTTTTCCAAATGTGCTGGCATATTGAGTGCAGCACTTTCAAAGCATCATCTTTCAGGATCATAGGTATTTACTATAAGACAATCACTGTACCAGGCTGTAGAGATATAAAGATAATGATCACATAGTTCTAGCCTTTCCACTTGCTATTAAAATTAGGGAAACCATCTGATACAATGCAGTGCTGAAAAGGAAAGAATCTGAGGCCAGAAAAATGTGGCTTTGCATTATACATCTGCACAAATCTGTGAACTTTGGCACATCAAGTCTCATTACCTTCAACATGGGTAGAAACTACCACCCCAAACAACTATCTAAACAGCTACTACAAGTCGATCTCAAACTCCCTAACTATCCCTTCCCTCCACGTTCCCCTACAATGGGCATAAGTTTGTTTTCAGTCTGTGAGTCTGTTTTGTAAATAAGTTCATTTGTATTATTTCTTTCTAGATTCTTCATATAAGGGATATCATATGATATATCTCTTTATCTGTCTGACTTCACTCATTATGACAATCTCTAGGTCCATCCATGTTGTTTTACTTGGCATCATTTCATTCTTTTTATATGACAATCTCTAGGTCAATCTATGTTGCTGCAAATGGCATTATTTCATTTGAGATCTACATATGCACACTGCTATGTTTAGAATGAATAGCCATCAAGGACCTACTATATAGCACAGGGAACTCTGTTTAATGTCATGAGGCAGCCTGTATGGGAGGGGAGCTTGGGGGAGAATGGATACATATATGTGAATGGCTGAGCCACTCTGCTGTGTAGCTGAAACTATCACAACATTGTTAATTAGCTATGCTCCAATATAAAATTAAAAGTAAAAAAAAAAAACTACTAAAATTACCAATAGACTTAAATGAGGTACCATTTGAAGCACATTAGTATGTGCTTTGCATGCAAGTGCTCAATAAGTAGAGTTACCTGTAAGCATTCTGTAACACCTCAAAAAGCCAACTAAATATACTGTTAAAATCTTAAACTAAGGAAAACTATTTTAAGCCGGTTTTCACTGCTTATGAATACTGTCCCATCACTTTGATTCTATAGTGCAACCTAACCAAGTGGGTAAATATCACATCATATTCAGAGGGTCCGTAAACACTCAAGGCAGGAGGATTGTACTGGGTGTGTACACTAGGAAGAGAAAATCTCAGAGACAATTTTAGGATTCAGCCTACTAAAGAGAAAGATAGGAGTTAATGTGGCATTAAAAAAAGAAAAATAGGCTTTCTCTACTACACAATTTATTAGATTAAGCATATTCACAACTGAGCCCAGATATAAAGCCAGAAGGAAAAGTGAAAGAAATATGTCAAAATGTAAAATAATGATACCTTAGAAAGATCAAAAGAATTGAAGGAAATATCCAAGAATCCTGAAATATGGGTATTACAATTCCAGAAAAAATAAAGTAACAAGTAGAAGATAGACACACAATAAACAAACAACAAAAGAAAAAACTTTGCGTTAAAAACATGCCTACCAAGTCTATGGGTCTCAATCCTGATGAATGATAAAAGACATAGAGTCAACATATCTTGGTAACATCTATGAAATTAATGAATTAAAAGGAAATCCTACAAGCATTAGACAGAAAAGGGGTCAGCTTCAAAGAAAAAGTATTATATTGACACTTGTGGTATCGCTTATGCCACTCTAAAGGCAGGAAAGTATGCAATCACTATTAAGAAAAAGAGCTTAACCATCTTATAGCCAGCCAAAATATCAGCCATTTGTTAGGGTATAAATAGATATTTGAGGATATGCAAGAATTCTGAGGAACTGATGCTGAAACTCCAATAATTTGGCTACCTGATATGAAAAGCTGACTCGATGGAAAAGACCCTGATGCAGGGAAAGACTGACGGCAAGAGGAAAAGGGAGTGGTAGAGGATTAGGTGGTTGGATAGCATCACTGATTCAATGGACAGGAGTTTTGACAAACTCCGAGAGACAGTGAGGAACAGGGAAGCCTGGTGTGCTGCGGTTCATGGAGACGTAAAGAATCAGACACAACTTAGTGATGGAACAACAAGAAGTCTGAGAGGGCATGGCCCATGTAACAGATCTTAGGAAAATATCTGACTGAGTACTTAACACATAAGAAGCAGAATCAAAATCTCACAATAGGGAAAATAAAAAAGATAAAAAATAGTGTTAAGAAATGAATTTTACAATTTATATTGATAATCTAAACAAAAGATAATAGACAATTTAGAAATCTGTGATGCATATTCTTGAAACAGAATCAAAGTGTTTAGGGTAAAACTGTGATGATAAAAGGCCACATTGTAAAGACAATAGCTGTAAACTGTATGGAACATACTATATAGCACCTGACTAGAGAATGCAAATATTCAAGAAAGTTCAAGTGTACCAGATAAAATCATAGTTGGAATCTTCAATATCCTTTATTCAGAATTAAATATCTCTAGTAAACTAAAAATAAAAGGACCACGGAAGACTTTAATATAAACAAGAAAAATCTTGATAGACTGACATATTCTCATCTCTACAAATAATATAAAAATTTTGCATTTACATAGGACATTTTTGAAAATCAAATCAATATTAACATGCCACAAAGAATATTTTAACAACTTTAAAAAGCAAAGATCACATTTTCTGATCATAATCCAATAAATTATGGAAATTAATAGGAAAAAAATGTGGCAAGAAAAGATTTGAAAACTAATATATATTCCTAGCTAATGCTCCAATCAAAAAGAATCAAAGAGGAATTAAAAATTACCTAGAAAGTATTTAAAAGTGCCTACTTTTTATCAAACATTATGAAAGGTAACAAAAGCTGTACTCAAAAAAATTTTTTTTCATTGCCTTCTTTATTAAGGAAAAGGAAAGAAAGAGGGAGGGAGGTAGACATGGAGTGTGGGAGGAAGAAAGAAGGAAGGAAGAATGGGGAGAATATTTGTGTGAAATAAGAGAGAAAGCAGTTCTTAAGATTATCCACTTTGGGTTTTTTTATAATTTTATTCACACATGTACATTTGTAATGGACTAGAACCTTAGTTGTATGTGTAATCAACAAAATTTGGTTTGTTAAAAAATTCTCAATCTGTGATAAATCGAAACAGGAATGATTTGGTTCTTAGCAGCAACTGGCTAATTCAGGCAGAATGAATGAGAACATTATTGTATCAAATCAGAGCATGAATCTGAAAAACTATTCAGTTCAGTTCAGTAGTTCAGTCGTGTCTGACTCTTTGCAACCCCATGAATTGCAACACGCCAGGCTTCCCTGTCCATCACCAACTCCCGGAGTTCACTCAGACTCATGTGCATCGAGTCGGTGATGCCATCCAGCTATCTCCTCCTCTATCGTCCCCTTCTCCTCCTGCCCCCAATCCCTCCCAGCATCAGAGTCTTTTCCAATGAGTCAACTCTTCACATGAGGTGGCCAAAAGTATTGGAAAAACTATTAGGTGCTGGTAAAAACGATTATAAAACATCCAAAGAATTATCCAGTACTTTCTGATGATGTCTACAAGAATCATTTATTTAAAGCTCTTTGTAGTAAACATTCAGGCTTTGTATTCAGGATTACAAATATGATGTGAAAATGTTCAAGAGTAGAGATGTTTTAGGAGGCATTTAGGAGTAAGTCTTGCAAATCTCCTCAAGGAGCCAGACCCAAATGAGATTTTCATTTTTCAGTATACAAAATTTATTTAATGAAGAAAACTCTATTTCTTAAGACTCATACAGAAACAATTCAATAATATATATATTTTTAAAAACCCACTAATAGATGAGTAACTAGTATCTAGCTTCTTGCGCCATCCCCCTAAATTATCATAAACTGGTCAATATAGATAAGAAGTGGGAAATCTACAATAGCACAGAAAACTAAGGTTAGAAACACCACACACATCAAAACCCTAGAGATTCCAAAGAACACTACAAACCAAACTGGGTGGCAAACCATAGACTAAGAATTAGCTGTGTAATGAGTAAATGGAGAAGAAAAATGAATCATGTCTTTTATGGTGAAATTAATGTTTTCAAACTGTGGTGCTGGAGAAGACTCTTGAAAATCTCATGGACAGCAAGGAGATCAAACCAGTCAGTCCTAAAGGAAATCAACCCTAAATATCTGTGGGAAGGACTGATGCTGAGGCTGATGCTCCAGCACTTTGGCTACCTGATGCGAAGAGCCGACTCCTTGGAAAAGATCCGACTCCTTGGAAAAGACCCGGATGCTGGGAAGGATTGAAGGTGGGAGGAGAAGAGAGCAGCAGATGGTTGGATGGCATCAGTGTCTCAATGGACATTAGTTTGAGCAAGCTCCGGGAGATGGTGAGGGACAGAAGCCTGGCGTGTTGCAGTCCATGGGGTTACAAAGAGTCAGACATGACTTGGTGACTTAACAACAACAAGGCATAAGAAATAATTTCATACACACACACATATGTACATATATATAAGCCAAGAAGTAAAACATCAAATAAATATAAAAATGCAACCTCAGCACAATTAATTATATACATTAATTTGCCTCTCAAATTAGTAAAAAAAAAAAAAAACAATTATTATAATCATTAGTACCTAAGAAGCTTTTGTGAAAGACACATTCACAAACTGCTGGTGAGACTGTTATTGAAATGACATTTCTGGAAAATAACTGTGCAAATCATGTCCAAAAATTTAAAAAGTACTTATATCCTTTGACCATGATTAGTTTTCCAGAATTCTATCTTAATGAAAACTTTTCATCACAGACTTACAATGGAAAAGAAATTTGAAAGCACATAAATGTGTAACAACAGATGATTAATTAAGCATATTTATGGGTCATCCATAATGTTATACACTCATTAAAATATCATTTATTGAAAGCTAATGATACAGAAACATGCAGTCCAAAACTCATATCTACCATTAAATCACAATGTAAAACATGTAGGGAAAATGCTGGAATAAAATGCAGCACAATCTTAAGACTGTATCAGGGAAAAATTTTAAAGACTGTGCTCTACTTTGAGGAAATGTTTGCAGGATTTGCTAAGCTAGTTCAATTTCCAATTTGTATCCTATCTCCATTACAGTTTTGTGATCTACATCAGAAGTCTTTTATTCATTTTCTAAAAATTGCTCCTTCTTTGCTTTAATTAGATTTAGGATCTTTGATCACATTATTCCTTTCTAATGCCATCTTATATTAGTTGAGTTTCAACTGAAGTCTCAAACTATGCCTATCATAACATTTTGCATTTTTGTAATAAAATTTTCCATACTTTGGTAATCACTTGTAGTGAGTGACTTGTAGTGAGTGACTTGTAGTAATCACTTTTAATACACAGGTACCTGGAACCCGAAGAACTCCCTGTTATGTCCATCTAAAAATTACAATTTTTTTCCTGCCAATGGTCCTTCTTTATCTGTCTCCATTTTCTGTGTTCTGCTTACAATAGTGTAGAGCAATTTTATTAAGATTTTTTTCTTTCCACTCATTAAAATTTAGATTAAAACCAAGAGATAAGGTTTCTTGATTCTTCTTTCAAACATATCTTTCATAATTTCCACTCAGTATATGCTAAACCCTTACCAGTAACTCTTTATTTCATTCAATATCATCCATATATTCTGCTGTTTTCATAGTCTTATTCTTTTAGTGTCACAATCATCAATCAGAAGGACTAAAACTGGCACTAATCCCTGGGGACCATACCCCGCCAATCCCAGAATGTTATTCCAGAATGTTAAATGTATCAGAAATTTTTATCGCAATGTGTAATGCATTTCCACTTGCTTTAGCAGAAATGAGTAGCCCTCAGTAAATATTAGGGATCTTCCAAAACCTCATTCACATTTTTTTGAAATACAAGCCCAGGAATGCAGTCACAACACATAGCTGCCACCTAACATCTTTGTGACCTCTTGGGGTGAAATCAACACCAACCCTCACGATCTTGTATAGCTGACAAGACCTCTTCTACCTATAGCCCCTTGACCTCCCTGCCTCAATCCTCCTCTAGCTGGGTAGTGGTGAAGCCTTTTCAAGATGCTCTAAGCCACCATCGATTAAAAACTCCCCTTGTTGTCATTGTGCGGTGGCTAAGTCATGTCGGACTCTTTGCAACCCCATGGACTACAGCACACCAGGCTTCCCTGTCCTTCACTATCTCCTGGGGTTTGCTTAGATTCATGTCCATTGAGTCAGTTCAACCATCTCATCCTCTACTTTAAAATATCCAAAGGCTTTAAAAAGCCCTATGAACCTTCTCCTCTGAATCTTCTACCTATTTATCTCTTACAACCCATTTACTACCACACTCTGTAAGAAGCCCCTCTAACCAAGAACGCTTTAAGAAGCTGGGTATAAAAATCATCTGGAAAGTTTTTTAAAATGCACACAGGTTCCTTGGCTTATCCTCTAGAAATTCTGTTTCAGTAAGTCTAGGTAGGGTACTGGGAATTTTTAACAAACACTGCAGTTGATTCTAATAGGGATGCTCTACAAGACCCATTGAGAAAGTGTTTTCATATTTATAAGAACCTTGAGCATAATTTCTCAAGTTCCTTTCCTTGCAACAGATTTATCCAGCTCCTCAAAAGACTCTGCTTCCAAGGGTTCCTGCAGATTGTCTTGTTAAACCTATTTCATTTTAGTTTTATCCATTTGATGGCCAGTCAGTATTAACATATGAAATATTTAAATGCTTCTTCATAGGAACCATATATTCATGGAACAAAAGACCCTAAAACCAAGGCTCCCCTTCCTTAGAGCAGCAGGCAGCACTATTAGAAGTGTTCCCTCACCTTTTCTGATTAATTCTGGACACCTCCGAAACCCCTGCTCCTGGATCTAGACATCAGTTACCATATTCTTATAGGATAAGCAGCCTTCCACACCTACATTTTCATGATCAATTATGTCATATAACTAACAGTTATTTCTTTATTTCCTGAATAAATTTAAACCAGGAAAATACCAATCTATTGCATCTTAACGTCTGCTCATACAGTTCATCATATTCAGCTTATCTTTCTTCTGCCCCCTTTTGTCCTTTCTATGATTTTTCCTACTTGCTTTTTTAATTACCAAACCTGCATAAACTCCTGGTGCATTTATAAACCCTTTCTAGTTCAGTCCTACAGGTACACAAAGCTTATAATAACAATGTTTACTGTTAATACCTGAATAAAAATGATGTCTGTTAACATTTAGGACCTTTTCAGTCACAACACGGGTTTCCATTATGTAATCGAGGCAGAGCAGTACAATAACTTATAACATTTTTCTTTCTCTTCAGTCAAATATCTCACCTGAAGCTCCTTTAATTACCAAACCTGCATAAACCCTGGTGCATTTACTGAACCTTTCCAAGTCAGCTCTACAGCTACATAAAGCTTATAACAGTGTTTACTGCTAACACCTGAAGAATAAAATGATGTCTGTTAATATTTAGGACTTTCTCAACCACAACAGGAGTTTCCATTGTGTAACCAAGGCAGAGTAGTACAATAAATTATAATATTTTTCCTCTCTTCAAATATATAACTTGAAACAAAAGATCTTTACCTAAGAAGTGTAAATTCTATTTTCACTTACAGGATGACGTTTACATATGAGAGAACTTAATTTACAAAATAGCCTTCCCCCCCCCCCCCCGTGGAATAGTTAACCTGTTATCAAGAGAAAGATAAACACGCTGAGCCCTTCATAGAGACCATGAGCTATTTCTCACAAATGCACATTATGTATAGTTGAACAATCTTTCTGAAACATGCATACTATCAGCTCACCGACATCATCTTTTAAGCTAATGTACTCAGACATTTCTTGGGAGAAAAATGACTTCTGAGATGATTTTTAAACCAAGAAACAAAAATATATTGCACTTTCAAAGTAGACGATATTGCATTTAAATGTATCCCCACTTACAAATATTATAAATACCTAGTGACTATAAATATGATGAATATAAAACAAGTGGGAAGTGTTTTCCCTTGCAATACAACTTGAATCAGAGATTATCTCAATATTTCTCAAACAACTTTTAATACATTGGAACTATTTCTGAAATTGCCTTGAGAACATGAGTAAACTGATGTCCCAAAGAGACAAAGGAGGAAGTCCTGCAAGTCAACGGGTACAAATCTCCCTCCACAACACAGAGTAAGTTATTTAATCTGTTGGCCCCTCTGTTTTCATGTCTGTACAATGACGATTATTAGAGTTCCTGTCTCACAGGATCATTGGGATGATTAGATACAAAAATAAATGTGTATCCTGTATCTTTTCATTTTTATATGTATGTGTATTTATGTATGTATATTTGTATTATGTTCATATATATAACTGTATGAGAAAATTAGTATAAAGAAAGTAATAAATGTAAAAAAAGCACATATAGAGAAAACTCACTAATATACATTATTCTCATTATACAGTTTTGGGGCACTGAAATTTCCCAAAATGGTTACATTGCGATGCCTTACTTTATTATTAGACTAGTTTCTTGTGGAAAAGATATTTCCCAACAGTACTCTATAGTCAAAATCTCAGATAAAAAGCAAGTAAGATGCTTTTAGGGCAAAGTACTTTCAAAAAAAGTCTATAAATTTCAGCCATTATTAGTGTTGATGACAATTGTGATCATGACATTCCTCAAATCTTAATGTCATTCAGGTAGTCCCATTTTCTCCAGCCTTCCAGAGTCACTCCTCCTTTTTACACAAGCAACAGCAATTCAGTCACCACCTTTTGTTACAGTTTCCTCCACCCCTGAGGACTCACTGAGGAATGTGTGTGTGACACAATTACACTCTCTGGGTCACTTCTCAAGTATGTAATGGCTGCCCATCAACACCCAAAAGCACAGTTAAGATTAAGTGGAAGCCATAGACAAAGGGAAGGTCATTGTAATGCAGGAGAGGAAAATGCAATGCTTCACAGTCAGTGACTTATTCTTTTTAGCTCCTCAAATATTTCTCCTCAGAATTTTATCTGCTAACATATTATAGAAGTTGCCTTAGCTCTTCTCAGCCAGAGTTCTTTCAGACTATTTCCTTCCTACTGAGAACTCAGGAGCCTGTGTTCCTAGCCATAGAAAGAAGAATAGCAAAACTCTCCCTCTGCCCTCTGCCACCCAAATGTCGTCAAGGGTATATTTTTCCAAAGTTTGAAAAGCGTCACAACCTGGGATCCTCTGCACAATCTTCATTATTGTGTTTACCTATCTTTCCAGTCTATGGATCAGCAGGGAACAAGCACATGGAGGGTAAAAAGAGTGAAAGAGAGAGAGAGATCCACCTGTCAATGACAGACATTAATTTTCAGAAGAAGTTTAGCCAAAACCCATATTTAGGAGAAGACATATTGGGCTCTTCTAGGCCATACCCTTAATAAGTACATACCCAATTTAACATTTCAGTCTGAGGCATCTGTATTTTAATTACTTCTCCAGTTCTGGGTTTCTGGAGTACCATGAATTAGATTCTTGCTTTGATTCTAGTTGGTTAAAACTACTCACACAACTGGTCTCTCCCATAACAAAAGAGGCTCAATCCCCAGCCTAAATTCCCTCTTCTGCTATGAAATTTAGACAGCCTTTATGTTTCTCAAATGGCATTTTTCCAGCTTCAATTATTTTAAGATCTCGGCATTTGACTTTGTAAACATGAATATGGATTCATATTTAAGTAAATATGGAGCACAAGAAGAAACTCTAAGGACTATTATGAGGTAAGGGATACAGGAGGCATATACAAACAATTCATGAGCAGCCATGAATTTTAATAAATATCAAATTATTGATCTGGGGTTTGTAGCTGAGGAAGAGGAATTCCAAATGACTCTCTCATACCCCCAAATAGAACAAAGTCAAATAATCAGCTAGAAGTTGATTTTGAGATGGCTTGTTAGAACAGGCACATATATGCTTTCCTAATCCTTGGTGAAAAAAATAACATTATTGTCTATTCTTTGACAGCTCAGCCTACTTATTAATTAAATATTAAAAAACATATTTAGAATTAGCTCTATATTTGTTTTAGAATATGAAACATTCTTTTTGTAAGAGAAAAAAAAAATCATTCCAGAATCAAGTAAGTATATCCAGATACCATCACTATATAAACATGTCAGAGCACAGAGGCTAGAGTGCAAAAGACATCTAGGTGCCAGCTTCACTTACAATCTGAAGTGAGACCCAACAGTCCTATGAGAGTCTTACCTCCATCAGTGAACTTTGTGACTATAAGCTGTTAGATGTAATTTGGACAGTGATGAAGTTCCGTGAAGCAGATGCTAAAAAGAACGGTCCTCCTGGGACCTGTAGGGGATCAAGCAAAAGTACTATCTTAAAAACCCTGATTGAGGGCTTTCCTGGTAGTTCAGTGGTAAAGAATCCACCAGCCAATGCAGGAGACACAGGTTTGATCCCTGGTCTGGGAAGATCCCCCATGCTGCAGGGCAGCCAAACCCAAGGGCCACAACCATTGAGCCTGTGCTCAAGAGCCTGGGAGCCATACTGAGCCCACACGTCCCAATCACTGAGCCCACACACTACAACTACTACAGCCTGCATGCCCTAGAGCCCATGCTCCACAATAAAGAAGCCACCACCATGAGAAGCCCATCCACTGCAGCTAGAGAGTTGCCCCTGCTCACCACAACTAGAAAAAGCCTGTGCCCATCAGTGAAGACCCCAGCATTGCCACAAATTAAATAAATAAATAAAAATGTTTAAAAATCCTGAATGAGCAGTGAAAACTTATTCATCTTTGATCAATTCTTGGTAATTAGAATTGTAAAGGTTTAAAGGAAGGTGCTGAAGTTGCCATAAACTTACCACCTTCGTACATAATCAAAAGAAGCAGTTTTAGTCCAAAGGGGTTTAATTACCCTATATTATGAAAACATTCCCAGAAGTGTTTGAACTTCTGTAATAATATTACTTGCAATTTTCCAAGCAAACATCTTCCAAAAGTATAGGTTTTCTAACTTAAACCATGATTTAATTTCCCTCTTGTATTGAAAAATAATTAAAATGAACTTTCTTTTTTCTCTCTAGAGCATTTCCTTTTCTCTTAAGGCATATGGACTGCTTATAAATCAGATTTACAGAAAAATGATACAAAAGATTACATGGCAAGCAATTATGCAATAAAACAAATCAATTGTAACTGTTTCAACCAGTTTTCAATAAATTAACTGACTTCACTCATTTGATGCCCAATTTTTCAAACTGCCACCCTTGTAATTATGAAACACATCTTGATGATTTTGACACTAAATTATGTTGTATTTAAACCTAGATGGTCTTTTATACGTCCCTGAAAATTCTAATAATTTTGAGAGCTGGTTTTTCTATGGAAAATTTTTTATCATAAGTGAAGAATGCTCATGGATTTCACATTCAGTTCAGTTCAGTTCAGTTCAGTTCAGTTCAGTTCATTCACTCAGTCATGTCCAACTTTGCGATCCCATGATTCACAGCATACCAGGCCTCCCTGTCCATCACCAACTCTCAGAGTTCACCCAAACTCATGTGCATCAAGTTGGTGATGCCACCCAGCCATCTCACCCTCTGTTGTCCCCTTCTCCTCCTGCCCCCAATCCTTCCCAGCATCAGGGTCTTTTCCAACGAGTCAACTCTTCTCATGAGGTGGCCAAAGTATTGGAGTTTTAGCCTCAGCATCAGTCCTTCCTATGAACACCCAGGACTGGTCTCCTTTAGGATGGACTGGTTGGATCTCCTTGCAGTCCAAGGGACTCTCAAGAGTCTTCTCCAACACCACAGTTCAAAAGCATCAATTCTTTGGTGCTCAGCTTTCTTCACAGTCCAACTCTCACATCCATAGATGACCACAGGAAAAACCATAGCCTTGACTAGACGGACCTTTGTTGGCAAAGTAATATCTCTGCTTTTGAATATGCTATCTAGGTTGGTCATAACTTTTCTTCCAAGGAGTAAGTGTCTTTTAATTGCATGGCTTCAGTGACCATCTGTAGTGATTTTGGAGCCCCCCAAAATAAAGTATGACACTGTTTCCACTGTTTCCCATTTATTTCCCATGAAGTGATGGGACCGGATGCCATGATCTTTGTTTTCTGAATATTGAGCTTTAAGTCAACTTTTTCACTCTCCTTTTTCACTTTCATCAGGAGGCTTTTTAGTTCCTCTCCGCTTTCTGCCATAAGGGTGGTGTCATCTGCATATCTGAGGTTATTGATATTTCTCCTGGCAATCTTGATTCCAGCTTGTGCTTCTTCCAGCCCAGCATTTCTCATGATGTACTTACATTGCTGTTACTTAAAGAAGTTAAATGATTTTTCTTTAATTATGAAAATAATTCTTAATCCAATGCCCTTTTGAAAATTTATCCTATGTGCCCACTCAGGTAGGAATCAGCTGGGATGCTTTTCTTTTCTTTTATTCTCAACCTTTTGTAGTATTATAGAAGAGGCTTTACCAAGAGGCTCCACAAATTTTATAAAGACTGTTACACCAATCAACTATGAACATGGTTCCCTGGAAATGCATATTTAACCATCAACAGTGATACACAAAAATTCTGTAAATTGTTTCAAGGCTCAAGCCATGGTTCACTTTCCGTACATCAGTTAGCACATAACTCATAATAGCTTCCCATTTCTTCAGAAGACGTCTTGGCTTATGTTGATTGATTGCTTTTTTAACCACGTTGGAAGTAAAGCTGTTCTAATGGATGACAAGCAAAGAAGCCCTTCAATTACTTCTTTATTAATGTCATTCTTCCCTATGTTGTTGTCATTACTAATCCTTTCACCAATGTTTCCTGTTACAATTCTAAAAGAATTAGGCTTCTGCCATTTGATGAAATATATACTGGTTTCAATTTACTACATTTTTTTCTTTCAAGTAAAATTCAGTCTCTATTAATTTTTATTGAGATTGCCTGTATGGGATCTTGTGATATATTCATGCTTCTAGTCACTGGTGGTGCTTCACAGTGAGCATGTATATGGTGCAGACATGGTACCTCCATTTGTATACTCAGTCAGTAATGCTTCAGAAGCTCTCTCCCCTTTAAACAGCCCTCAGTGTGGTCAGTTCAAGACTGATTCAGAGAAAATACTTGGGCAATCATTAAAAATAGAGACATTACTTTGCCGACAAAGGTCCATATAGAGTCAAAGCTGTGGTTTTTCCAGTAGTCATGTACAGATGTGAGAGTTGGACCATAAAGATGGCTTAGTGCCAAAAAAATGAATGCTTTTGAATCATGGGGCTGGAGAAGACTTTTGTCTTGAGAGCCCCTTGGACTGCAGGGAGGTCAAAGCAGTCAATCCTAAAATAAATCAACCCTGGACATTCTTTGGAAGGACTGACACTGAAGCTCCAATGCTTTGGCCACCTGATGTTAAGAGTGGACTCACCAGAAAAGTCCCTGATGCTGGGAAAGATTGAAGGCAAAAGGAAAA
The DNA here is from genome assembly GCF_016772045.2 of Ovis aries. NCBI lineage: Eukaryota > Metazoa > Chordata > Mammalia > Artiodactyla > Bovidae > Ovis > Ovis aries. The sequence continues at coordinate 50,461,676 of NC_056063.1, forward strand.
TGGGGTGGCAGAGGATGAGAGGGTTATATAGCATCACCAACTCAGTGCACATGAATTTGAGCACACACTGGGAGATAGTGAAGGACAGAGGAGTCTGGCATGCTGCAGCCCATGGGGTCCCAAAGAGTTGACCATGACTTAGTGACTAAACAACCACAAAGCAGTAAAAGCAAAAATGAAAGGAATGAAAAATGAGTATTTAGCTCCTATATACTCTATAATATCTTGCCTAAACATCAGATAACCTTATGAAATAAGTATTAGCTACTATTATCATTTTCTTTAAAAGTTTGTTTAATGAATTTCCCAAGGTCATACCTTGACTCAAAAATCATATTCTATATATCTTAATTGTAAATACTGTCCACAGAAATAAAACTTGATAGGTGGGGTCTGTATGCTTTCTAAGGTAAGAAAGAGTTTCATTAGATACTTTATTATGAGGGAGCATTCTTTCAAAGCTGAAGCTTCCCTGGTGGCTCAGCAGTAAAGAACACACCTGCCAATGCAGGAGGTGCAGTTTCAAACTGTGGGTTAGGAAGATCCCTTGCAGGAGTCTTGTACAACTTGCTCCAATATTTTTACCTGGAGAATCCCATGGACAGAGGAGCTTGGTGGGCTACAGTGCATAGGGTCACAAAGGGTTGGGCACAACTGAAGCAACTGAGCATCCACACATGTACTTTCAAAGCTGCTGATGTTTTAGCAACAGTATAGAGAGGAAAGGAACAGTCATTTCTTGTATTTTTCAGGGTCCTTGTCACCATATGGTCTTTATGAGAGCCTATTTATTTGCAAATGCTTCTTAATAGGGGAAATGATGCCTTCAATAATTGTTTAATAGCACTGCAATAGATGAATATCAGCAGAAATATATGACAGAATTAAAACAGTTATATCTGCAGGACCCTAGAAATGATTGGACATGGAGACTGAGAAAGAGATAAGAGTCAGGGATAACTACTTTTTTTCTAGCGTCCATAAATGAGGAAACTTTCATACCATTCACTTAAAGTGAATACAGTTGAGAAACAGAGTTGAGGTGAAAATTATTAGGTCATTTTTAAACCACATAGAGTTCAAATTTCTTATAAAACATGTACGTGAGATTTCCAGGAACCAGCTAGATTTACGAGTCTTGAGTTCAAGGGAAAAACTAAGGTTGAAAATGCAATATGTAAGTGATAACTGAAATCAGGAATGTAATTCAAGTGACCTTATGAGGGTGGACAGTAAAAAGAACCCAGAGTTGATAAAGCAGCCTTGCAGAATGTAACTATTTGAGCAATGGGCAGAAAAGAAAAACATAAGCCCACAAAGGAAACTAAGAAAGAAAATCTAAAAAATTGGATGGAATCCAGAGAAAATAAAGTCATAGAAGATCAGGAGTATTTCTTGCTTTAAAGAGAGAATGGTCAACATTGACAAGTAATGAAGCAAAAGGGCCCATTTTATAGGCCATTGTTTATCCTGGGGAAAAAAACAAAGGAATGAATATACACCGAAGTGATGGCAGGAAATGTTTCTCCCTCTATAAAGCGATTCTCCAGGCAAGAATACTGGGGTGGGTTGCCATTTTCTCCTTCAGGGGATCTTCCTGACCCAGGGACCAAACCTGTGTCTCTTGTGTCTCCTGCATTGGCAGGCAGATTCTTTATTTCTAGCACCACCTGGGAAGCCCCACTATAGAGCAGTTGCATTTTCACAAGAAGTTCAGGACTTAGGTATAACTGAAAAGGGGTGTACTTTGGCCACCTGATATGAAGAGCTGACTCATTTGAAAAGACCCTGATGCTGGGGAAGATTAGAGGCCTGAGAAGAAGGGGATGACAGAAGATGAGCTGCTTGGATCGCATCATCGACTCAATGAATGTAAGTTTGGGTAAACTCCAGGAGTTGGTAATGGACAGGGAGGCCTGGAATGCTGCAGTTCATGGGGCTGCAAAGAGTCAGACACGACAGAGTGACTGAACTGAACTGAAAAAGGAATGTGATGTCAAAAGCAGATATTTTAAGCATGGGAAAAGCTGTTACTTTTTTTTTTTCCCCAGTGGTATTCACCTGTGAGAAAGCAAAGAGGTAAAACTATTGATGTAGTTGTTCAGTCATTAACTCATGTCTGACTCTTTGAGATGCCATGGACTGCAGCTAAATCAATCCAAAACTGAGATTTTATAATGGGTGGCCACCGATGGGCAAGGAAGAAGAGAGGAAGGGTAATAATAACAGAATGACTGAAGTGACAGACTTTGGAATCTAGGGTCGAAGAGGATGAAAGTGAATCTAGAAAGAAACAGACAGATTAGAAGGAAATGGAGTAGCTCAAGGCCTGAAGTTTGCCTAAGATCAAAGAGTAGATATACTAGTTTTACAGGATGGGAAGGATAGACAGATTGTCATAGTTGCAAAGAGTGTAAAGTTTAATATTTTACATGTAGTAAAGCACTGGGTTTTGCTATATTTCAAGATGTGTCTATATCTGTCTGATACCAAATTAACATAAAGGTAAAGACCATTATAGGGGACTGGAATGCAAAAGTAGATAGTGGAAAATACCTGGAGTAACAGGCAAATTTGGTCTTGAAGTATAGAATGAAGCAGGACAAAGGGTAATAGAGTTATACCAAAAGAATGCACTGGTCATAGGAAACCCCCTCTTCCAACAACACAAGAGAAGACTCTACACATGGACATCACTACATGGTTAAACTGAAATCAGATTGATTATATTCTTTGCAGTCAAAGATGGAGAAGCTCTATAGAGTCAGCAAAAAAAAAAAAAAAAAAAAAGACTGGGAACTGACTGTAGCTCAGACCATGAACGCCTTATTGCCAAATTCAGACTTAAATTGAAGAAAGTAGGGAAAACCACTAGACCATTCAGATATGACCTAAATCAAATCCCTTATGATTATACAGTGAAAGGGAGAAATAGATTCAAGGGATAAGATCTGATAGGCAGACTACCTGATGAACTGTGTATGGAGGTTCATGACATTGTACAGGAGTCAGGGGTGAAGACTATCCCCAAGAAAAAGCAATGCAAAAAGCAAAATGGTTGTCTGAAGAGGCCTTACAAATAGCTGAATAAAGAAGAGACACTAAAGGCAAAGGAGAAAAGGAAAGATATACCTGTTTGAAAGCAGAGTTCCAAAGAATACCAAGGAGAGATAAGATAACTTTCCTCAGTGATCAATGCAAAGAAATAGAGGAAAACAATAGGATGGGAAAGACTAGAGATCTCTACAAGAAAATTAGAAATACCAAGGGAACATTTCATCCAATGATGGGCACAATAAAGGAAAGAAATGATATGGACCTAATAGAAGCAAAAGATATTAAGAAGAGGTGGCAAGAATACATAGAAGAACTGTACAAAAAAGATCTTCATGACCCAGATAACCATGATGGTATAATCACTCACATAGAACCAGACATCCTGGAATGTGAAGTCAAGTGGGCCTTAGGAAGCATCACTATGAACAAAGCTAGTGGGGGTGATGGAATTCCAGTTAAGCTATTTTAAACATTGAAGATGACTCTGTAAAAGTGCTACATTCAATATGCCATCAAATTTGGAAAATGGAGCCACAGGACTGGAAAAGGTCAGTTTTCATTCCAATCCCAACGAAAGGAAATGCCAAAGAATGTTCAAACTACCGCACAATTGCATTCATCTCACACGCTAGTAAAGTAATGCTCAGAATTCTCCAGGCCAGGCTTCAGCAGTACGTGAACCGTGAAGTCCCAGATGTTCAAGCTGGTTTTAGAAAAGGCAGAGGAACCAAGGATAAAATTGCCAACATCCAGTGGATCATCAAAAAAGCAAGAGAGTTCCAGGAAGACACCCACTTCTGCTTTATTGACTATGCCAAAGCCTTTGACTGTGTGGATCACAACTAACTGTGGAAAATTCTTAAAGAGATGGAAATACCAAACCATCTGACCTGCCTCTTGAGAAATCTGTATGCAGGTCAGGAAGCAACAGTTAGAACTAGCCATGGAACACCAGGCTGGTTCCAAATAGGGGAGGGAGTACATCAAGACTGTATATTGTCACCCTGCTTATTTAACTTATATGTAGAGTACATCATGAGAAATGCTGGGCTGGAGGAAGCACAAGCTGCAATCAAGATTGGGGGCAGAAATATCAATAACCTCAGATATGCAGATGACACCATCTTTATGGCAGAAAGTGAAGAGAAACTAAAGAGCCTCTTTAGGAAAGTGAAAAAGTTGGCTTAAAACTTAACATTCAGAAAACTAAGATCATGGCATCTGGTCCCATAACTTCAAAGCAAATTGATGGGGAAACAGTGGAAACAGTGACAGACTTTATTTTAGAGGGCTCCAAAATCACTGCAGATGGTGATTGCATCCATGAAATTAAAAGACACTTGCTCTTTGGAAGGAAAGTTATAATCAACCTAGACAGCTGTTTAAAAAGCAGAGACATTACTTTGTCAACAAAGTTCCTTCTAGTCGAAGTTATGGTTTCTCCAAAAGTGATGTATGAATTTGAGAGTTGGACTATAAAGAAAGCTGAGCGCTGAAGAATTGATGCTTTTGAACTGTGGTGTTGGAGAAGACTCTTGAGAGTCCCTTTGACAGCAAGGAGATCCAACCAGTCCATCCTAAAGGAGATCAGTCCTGGGTTTTCATTGGAAAGATTGATGCTGAAGCTGAAGCTCCATTACTTTGGTTACCTGATGCGAAGAACTGACTCATTCAAAAATTGCATTCATCCTGATGCTGGGAAAGACTGAAGACAAGAGGAGAAGGGGAGGACAGAGGAAGAGATGGTTGGATGTCATCACCGACTTGATAGACATAAGTTTGAGTAAACTCTGGGAGATGGTAATGGACAGGGAGGCCTGGCGTGCTGCAGTCCATGGGGTTGCAAAGAGTCAGACATGACTGAGTGACTGAACTGACTTAAAGACCATTACAGGGGCTTCTCTGGTGGACCAGATGGTAAATAATTTGTCTGCCATGCAGGAAACCTGAGTTGAACCCTTGTGTTGGGAAGTACCCTGGAGAAGGGAATGGCTACTCACTCCAGTATTTTTGCCCTGAGAATTCCATGGACAGAGGGCCTGTCGGGCTATAGTCCATGCGATCACAAAGAGTCACACATGACTGAGTGATTAACAGTTTCAAAGACCAATAGAATTTAAATAATAGACAACTTCAATTAAGTCATTCACAAAGTCATTAGGGGTTTTGGAAATTGTTAAGACTAAATAAAAGGGTGGGATACTAAAAAGACATTGCTAAACCAGTGTTATGTCAATCAACTCATAAAGTCTTGTTTCATTTGGAATTTATCTAAAAGAAAAATCAGAAAAACGTGCAACATACAAGAGATTGAGACAGTAAAACAGCCACCGACTTTTCTGAGAATTAGCCATTACAACTCAAACCATAAATACAATTATTAGAAACAAGAGAAAAATATTTGGCTATTAAATGACAACTATTTTCCTAGCAAAAATATGCTCAAGTGTTTTGCTTACTTTTTTAACAGCTTTAGAAAACAACATCCTTTTCGTTGCAATGGTGAATGGAATTGTTTCCTTAATTTCTTTTTCTACTTTCTCATTATTTGTGTATAGGAATGCAAGGGATTTCTGTGTTGATTTTATATCCTGCAACTTTACTATATTCATTGATGAGCTCTAGTAATTTTCTGGTGGAGTCTTTAGGTTTTCCATGTAGAGGATCATGTCATCTGCAAACAGTAAGAGTTTTACTTCTTCTTCCCAATTTGGATTCCTTTTATTTCTTTTCTGCTCTGATTGCTGTGGCCAAAACTTCCAGAACTATGTTGAATAGTAGCAGTGAAAGTGGACACCCTTGTCTTGTTCCTGACTTTAGGGGAAACGCTTTCAATTTTTCACCATTGAGGATAATGTTTGCTGTGGGTTTGTCATAGATAGCTTTTATTATGTTGAGGTATGTTCCTTCTATTCCTGCTTTCTGAGTTTTTATCATAAATGGATGTTGAATTTTGTCAAAGGCCTTCTCTGCATCTATTGAGATAATCATATGGTTTTTATTTTCAATTTGTTAATGTGGTGAATTACATTGATTGATTTGCGGATATTGAAGAATCCTTGCATCCCTGGGATAAAGCCCACTTGGTCATGGTGTATGATCTTTTTAATGTGTTGTTGGATTCTGATTGCTAGAATTTTGTTGAGGATTTTTGCATCTATGTTCATCAGTGATATTGGCCTGTAGTTTTCTTTTTTTTGTGACATCTTTGTCAGGTTTTGGTATTAGGGTGATGGTGGCCTCATAGAATGAGTTTGGAAGTTTACCTTCCTCTGCAATTTTCTGGAAGAGTTTGAGGAGGATAGGTGTTTGCTCTTCTCGAAATTTTTGGTAGAATTCAGCTGTATACTTAGGAATATATCTACCTAAAGAAACTAAAGACCTATATATAGAAAACTATAAAACACTGATGAAAGAAATCAAAGAGGACACTAATAGATGGAGAAATATACCATGTTCATGGATCGGAAGAATCAATATAGTGAAAATGAGCATACTAACCAAAGCAATTTACAAATTCAATGCAATCCCTATCAAGCTACCAGCCACATTTTTCACAGAACTAGAACAAATAATTTCAAGATCTGTATGGAAATACAAAAAACCTCGAATTGCCAAAGCAATCTTGAGAAAGAAGAATGGAATGGGAGGAATCAACTTGCCTGACTTCAGGCTCTACTACAAAGCCACAGTCATCAAAACAGTATGGTACTGGCACAAAGACAGACATATAGATCAATGGAACAAAATAGAAAGCCCAGAGATAAATCCACACATATGGACACCTTATCTTTGACAAAGGAGGCAAGAATATACAATGGAGTAAAGACAATCTCTTTAACAAGTGGTGCTGTGAAAACTGGTCAACCACTTGTAAAAGAATGAAACTAGATCACTTTCTAACACCGCACACAAAAATAAACTCAAAATGGATTAAAGATCTAAATGTAAGATCAGAAACTACAAAACTCCTAGAGAAGAACATAGGCAAAACACTCTCAGACATAAATCACAGCAGGATCCTCTATGATCCACCTCCAGAATTCTGGAAATATAAGCAAAAATAAACAAATGGGATCTAATTAAAATTAAAAGCTTCTGCACAACAAAGGAAAATATAAGCAAGGTGAAAAGACAGCCTTCTGAATGGGAGAAAATAATAGCAAATGAAGCAACTGACAAACAACTAATCTCAAAAATATACAGGCAACTTATGCAGCTCAATTCCAGAAAAATAAATGACCCAATCAAAAATGGGCCAAAGAACTAAATAGACATTTCTCCAAAGAAGACATACGGATGGCTAACAAACACATGAAAAGATGCTCAACATCACTCATTATTAGAGAAATGCAAATCAAAACCACAATGAGGTACCACTTCACACCAGTCAGAATGGCTGCGATCCAAAATCTGCAAGCAATAAATGCTGGAGAGGGTGTGGAGAAAGGAACCCTCCTACACTGTTGGTGAGAATGCAAACTAGAACAGCCACTATGGAGAACAGTGTGGAGATTCCTTAAAAATTGCAAATAGAACTACCTTATGACCCAGCAATCCCCTGCTGGGCATACACCGAGGAAACCAGAATTGAAAGAGACACATGTACCCCAATGTTCATTGCAGCACTGTTTATAATAACCAGGACATGGAAACAACCTAGATGTCCATCAGCAGATGAATGGATAAGCAAGCTGTGGTACATATACACAATGGAGTATTACTCAGCCGTAAAAAAGAATTCATTTGAATCAGTTCTGATGAGATGGATGAAACTGGAGCCGATTATACAGAGTGAAGTAAGCCAGAAAGAAAAACACCAATACAGTATACTAACACATATATATGGAATTTAGGAAGATGGCAATGACGACCCTGTATGCAAGACAGGGAAAGAGACACAGATGTGTACAACGGACCTTTGGACTCAGAGGGAGAGGGAGAGGGTGGGATGATTTGGGAGAATGACATTCTAACATGTATACTATCATGTAAGAATTGAATTGCCAGTCTATGTCTGACACAGGATGCAGCATGCTTGGGGCTGGTGCATGGGGATGACCCAGAGAGATGTTATGGGGAGGGAGGTGGGAGGGGTTCATGTTTGGGAAAGCATGTAAGAATTAAAGATATTAAAATTTAAAAAAAAATATTACTAACTAATAAAAAAAAGAAAACAACATCCTTCTTAAATTTTTTAGTTAACAATTTTCAAAAATAGATTTTGATGCTATCTTCATATGACATATGCAATATCATTACATAATGGTGTATATTTTACTAAAGCACACAAATGTATTACTGTCTCTTTTTCTTATCCAGCTTTATTGAGATATAGTTAACTTATAGCACTGTGTCCATTTGAGGTGTGTAGCATAACAGTTTGATGCATGTATGTACTGTAAAATGATTACCACAATAGGTTGTTTGACACACCTATTATGCACACAGTTATAATGCATGTGTGAGTTGTGTTTGTGGGGGGCTGGCTTTTGAGATCAGTACTCTTAGCAATTTTCAAGTACACAATGCATTGTTTGTTGTTCACCATAGTCATTGTGCTGTACATTACAGCTCTGGAACCTATGCATCTTGTGACTGGAAGTTTGTAACCTTTGACCAGCCTCACCTATTTTCCTCATCCCATGGCAACTATCAGCTTACTCTGTTTCTATGAGTTTGATTTTTGTAGAGGATGTGGAATAAAGGAAACCCTGGTGGAGACAGTGGCTGACTGTGTTTTGGGGGCTCCAAAATTACTGCCATGGTGATTGCAGCCATGAAATTAAAAAATGCTTACTCTTTGAAAGGAAAGTTATGACCAACCTAGACAACATATTAAAAAGCAGAGACATTACTTTGCCAACAAAGGTCCATCTAGTCAAGGATATGGTTTTTTAAGTAGTCATGCATGGATGTGAGAGTTGGACTATAAAGAAAGCTGAGCACTGTAGAATTGATGCTGTTGAACTGTGGTGTTGGAGAAGACTCTTGAGAGTCACTTTGACAACAAGGAGATCCAACCAGTCCATCCTAAAGAAGATCAGACCTGGGTGTTCATTGAAAGGACTGATGCTTAAGTTGAAGCTCCAATTCTTTGGCCACCTGATGCGAAGAGTTGACTCATTCATTTGAAAAGAACCTGATGCAGAGAAAATTGAGGACAGAAGGAGAAGGGGACAACAGAGGATGAGATGATTGGATGGCATCACTGACTCAATGCACATGGGTTTGGGTAGACTCCGGCATTTGGTGATGGACAGAGAGGTTTGGCGTGCTGTGGTTCATGGGGTTGCAAAGAGTCGGACACGACTGAGTGACTGAACTATACACTGTTCATGGGATTGCAAATTGGTAAGGAGCGATGACTGCGCAGGTGCAGGAGGGCTGACAGGAGCTACTCCGCGTTCAAGGCCAGGAGAGGCTGCTATGAGGAGATACCCCTCATCCAAGGTAAGGAGCAGCGGCTGTGCTTTGCTGGAGCAGCCATGAGGAGATACCTCACGTTCAAGGTAAGAGAAACCCAAGTAGGATGGTAGGTGTTATGAGAGGCATCAGAGGCAAGAAACACAAACCATAATCACAGAAAACTAGTCAATCTAATCACATGGACCACAGCCTGGTCTAACTCAATGAAACTAAGCCATGCTGTGTGGGGCCACCCAGGATGGGCGGGTCATGGTGGAGAGGTCTGACAGAATGTGGTCCACTGGAGAAGGGAATGGCAAACCACTTCAGTATTCCTACCTTGAGAACCCCATGAACAGTATGAAAAGGCAAACTGGTAGGATACTGAAAGAGGAACTTCCCAGGTCAGTAGGTGCCCAATATGCTACTGAAGATCAGTGGAGAAATAACTCAAGAAAGAATAAAGGGATGCAGCCAAAGCAAAAACAATACCCAGCTATGGATGTGACTGGTGATAGAAGCAAGGTCCGATGCTGTAAAGAGCAATATTGCATAGGAACCTGGAATGTTAAGTCCATGAATCAAAGCAAATTGGAAGTAGTCAAACAAGAGATGGCAAGAGTGAACATTGATATTCTAGGAATCAGCGAACTAAAATGGACTGGAATGGGTGAATTTAACTCAGATGACCATTATATCTACTACTGTGGGCAGGAATCCCTTAGAGAAATGGAGTAGCCATCATAGTAAACAAAAGAGTCTGAAATGCAGTACTTGGATGCAATCTCAAAAACGACAGAATGATCTCTGTTTGTTTCCAAGGCAAACTTTCAATATCATGGTAATCCAAGTCTATTCCCCAATCAGTAATGCTGAAGAAGCTGAAGTTGAACGGTTCTATGAAGACCTACAAGACCTTGTAGAACTAACACCCAAAATAGATGTCCTTTTCATTATAGGGGACTGGAAGGCAAAGGTAGGAAGTCAAGAAACACCTGGGGTAACATGCAAATTTGGCCTTGGAATATGGAATGAGGCAGGGCAAAGGCTAATAGAGTTTTGCCAAAAGAACACACTGGTCATAACAAACACTCTCTTCCAACAACACAAGGGAAGACTCTACACATGGACATCACCAGATGGTCAACACCAAAATCAGATTGATTATATTCTTTGCAGCCAAAGATGGAGAAGCTCTATACAGTCAGCAAAAACAAGACCAGGAGCTGACTGTGGCTCAGATCATGAACTCCTTATTGCCAAGGTGAAGTGAAGTGAAGTTGCTCAGTCGTGTCCAACTCTTTGCAGCCCCATGGACTGTAGCCTATTAGGCTTCTCTGTCCATGGGATTTTCCAAGCAAGAATACTGGAGTGGGTTGCCATTTCCTTCTCCAGGGGATCTTCCTGACCCAAGGATTGAACCTAGGTCTCCTGCATTGCAGGCAGATGCTTTACCCTCTAAGCCACCAGGGGAGTCCTTTATTGCCAAATTCAGACTTAAATTGAAGAAAGTAGGGAAAACCACTAGACCATTCAGGTAAGACCTAAATCAAATTCCTTATGATTATACAGTGGAAGTGAGAAATAGATTTAAGGGACTAGATCTGATTGATAGAGTGCCTGATGAACTATGGACGGAGGTTCTTGACATTGTACAGGAGACAGGGATCAAGACCATCCCCATGGAAAAGAAATGCAAAAAAGCAAAACAGCTGTCTGGGGAGGCCTTACAAATAGCTGTGAAAAGAAGAGAGGTGAAAAGCAAAGGAGAAAAGGAAAGATATAAGCATCTGAATGCAGAGTTTCAAAGAATAGCAAGGAGAGATAAGAAAGCCTTCCTCAGCGACCAATGCAAAGAAATAGAGGAAAACAACAGAATGGGAAAGACTAGAGATCTCTTCAAGAAAATTAGAAATACTGAGGGAACATTTCATGCAAAGATGGGCTCGATAAAGGATAGAAATGATATGGACCTAACAGAAGCAGAAGATATTAAGAAGAGGTGGCAAGAATACACAGAAGAACTGTACAAAAAAGAAATTCACAACCCAGATAATCACGATGGTGTGATCACTCACCTACAGCCAGATATCCTGGAATGTGAAGTCAAGTGGGCCTTAGAAAGTATCACTACAAACAAAGCCAGTGGAAGTGTTAGAATTCCAGTTGAGCTATTTCAAATCCTGAAAGATGATGCTGTGAAAGTGCTGCACTCAATATGCCAGCAAATTTGGAAAACTCAGCAGTAGCTACAGGACTGGAAAAGGTCAGTCTTCATTCCAATCCCAAAGAAAGACAATGCCAAAGAATGCTCAAACTACCACACAATTGCACTCATCTCGCATGCTAGCAAAGTAATGCTCAAAAGTCTCCAAACCAGGCTTCAGCAATACGTAAACTGTGAACTTCCAGATGTTCAAGCTGGTTTTAGAAAAGGCAGAGGAACCAGAGACCAAATTGCCAACATCTGCTGGATCATTGAAAAAGCAAGAGAGTTCCAGAAAAACATCTATTTCTGCTTTATTGACTATGCCAAAGCCTTTGTGTGTATCACAGTAAACTGCGGTAAACTCTGAAAGAGATGGGAATACCAGACCACCTGACCTGCCTCTTGAGAAACCTATATGCAGGTCAGAAAGCAACAGTTAGAACTGGACATGGAACAACAGACTGGTTCCAAATAGTAAAAAGAGGACATCAATGCTGTATATTGTCACCCTGCTTATTTAACTTCTATGCAGAGTACATCATGAGAAATGCTGGGCTTGAGGAAGCATAAGCTGGATTCAAGATGCCAGGAGAAATATCAATAACCTCAGATATGCAGATGACACTACCTTTATAGCAGAAAGCGAAGAGGAACTAAAAGCCTCTTGATGAAAGTGAAGCAGGAGAGTGAAAAAGTTGGCTTAAAGCTCACCATTCAGAAAATGAAGATCATGGCATCTGGTCACATCCTTTCATGGAAAATAGATGGGGAAGCAGTGGAAACAAAGTCAGACTTTATTTTGGGGGGCTCCAAAATCACTGCAGATAGTGACTGCAACCTTGAAATTAAAAGACGCTTACTCCTTGGAAGGAAAGTTATGACCGACCTAGATAGCTTATTCAAAAGCAGAGACATTACTCTGCCAACAAAGGTCTGTCTAGTCAAGACTATGGTTTTTCCTGTGGTCATGTATGGATGTGAGAGTTGGACTGTGAAGAAAGCTGAACGCCAAAGAATTGATGCTTTGGACCTCTCTGTTGGAGAAGACTTTTGAAAGTCCCTTGGACTGCAAGGAGATCCAACCAGTCCATTCTAAAGGAAATCAGTCCTGAGTGTTCTATGGAAGGACTGATGCTAAAGCTGAAACTCCAGTACTTTGGCCACCTCATGCGAAGAGCTGACTCACTGGAAAAGACCCTGATGCTGGGAAGGATTGGGGGCAGGAGGAGAAGGGGACAATAGAGGATGAGATGGCTGGATGGCATCACTGACTTGATGCACACGAGTTTGGGTGAACTCCGAGTGTTGGTGATGGACAGGGAGGCTTGGCGTGCTGTGAGTTTCAGCTTTAGCATCATTCCTCCCAAAGAAATCCCAGGGTTGATCTCCTTCAGAATGGACTGGTTGGATCTCCTTGCAGTCCAAAGGACTCTCAAGAGTCTTCTCCAACACCACAGTTCAAAAGCATCAGTTCTTCGGTGCTCAGCCTTCTTCACAGTCCAACTCTCACATCCATACATGACTACCGGAAAAACCATAGCCTTGACTAGACGGACCTTAGCCAGCAAACTAATGTTTCTGCTTTTGAATATGCTATCTAGGTTGGTCATAACTTTTCTTCCAAGCAGTAAGCCTCTGTATATATATATATATTTATATATATGTGTGCATATATTACTCATATATATACACATACATAAAAGAGAACTAATATTTCCTAATTTCTTATATTCAAGGATATTCCAGGAGTAAATTTAAGTACATTGTAGTAGCTCATTTATTGTTAACTGTTTATTGTTTTATTTTAAGGTAGTCTGTTTATGTAGCATGTATCCATATATGTTATGGTTATACATTATAATAATAGAAAATGTAAAAATATGAGAGGATATACAGAAGTTCTCTGTCTGTATCCTATCTCCTTAGTTCCTACTTACCTTTACGTTTTGGTAATAATCACTGAGCCTAGGACTTCTGAAATATCCTTAAGAATATTTTCTAATATTCTTTGGAAACATGTCTGTTTATATGTTCCACATATGAGATTTATGAAATATATCTGTGTGATGTCTTCATTGTGGTATTATTATTAACCTAAGAATGAAGATTACTTTTGCTTTTTAAATTTCCAATTGAAAAGGGTTTTTTCTCAATATTATTATCAATTTCTAATTTCATTAAGTAGATATCAAAAATTAATTAATTAGAAATGAATACCCTAATTGAGACACAGAAGTACATTTGTGAACATGACCATGAGTAGGAAAATGGTAGCCACAAGAAGTGTGTACATTAATTGCGTGAGCTTCTAAAGTTCTTAGGATCTACAAGGGCAGGTGTAGCACTAATAGCTAGTCTCCATATACACTCTTAAGGAGTTTCTTCCCCTTGTATCTAGCAATAAAATGAGGCAGAGATGACTCTGAATGACTTTATCACTTCTCATGAACATAGGTCATAACAAGCTTGTCATTACTCAGTTTCTCAGAATACTTGCTCTAAAAGAAGCAAGATAACCGAGTACCCAGTAAGCACATGCTTTGAGGAAACTAGACTTACAAGAGAGGTCACATGGAGAAAGAGAAATTCTTTGCCAAGCCCAGCCATCTCAGCTAAGGTTTCAGACATGTCTGTGAGGGGCCACTTTTGTCACCAACCCCAGTCAAGCCTTCAGATGACCTCAAAATTGGTCAACATCTAACTGAAATTGCATGAGAGAGCTATCCAGCTGAGCCCGAGCAACTGACAAAATTTTGAGGAATAATATATCTTTATTTTAAGTCTTTTATGTTCAAGCAGCTTTCTGTACAAGAGTGGGAACAGCAGGAAATTAAGCGATGACATGAACAGAAGGGTGACACCTCTTCACATTACACAAAGCAAAAAGGAAAGTAAGGCTGGAACTGATGAGATTAAGGGGCATGCAGATAAGATGATAGGTTTGAAACAAGCAATATGGTTTGGAATTGGTACTGTGGAGAATGGAAATGAGAGTTGAAAATGGAAACGGATAAGGCTATCTGGGTGATATCATAGGTTAAGCTGAAATCCATGTTTGCATTGGTAACATTTACCTTATTAGGTTAGTTGCTCTAATAGTTGTTAAACTCTTTCATGAGAAGGAAATCAAGGACCTACGCAGAGAGGATAGTTAGAGATGAAGAAGGCTCGAAGTGGCAGAGTTTATGCTATGATCCTCAAAAGATTTCCCCAGATTTGGAAGCATAACATTAACATTATAAGCATAACTTTAACAGCATCCAATTTTAAAGGGAACAGTTTAACCTGTTGAAGATAAACATTTTTAATTCTTTGATATGTAAAACCAAATTAATATCTTCAACAGTTTATATTACAAATAGCTATTATGAAAGATTCCTAACTAAACTTAAAAGCTTTTGATCAGCAAAGGATACCATGGACAAAAGGAGAAGACAAACTATGGAAAGGGAGAAAATATTCATATATGATATGGCCAATAAGACACTAACCTCCAAAATATAAAAACAGCTCATACAATTCAATACCAAAACTGCAAACAACCCAATAAAAAATGGGGAGAACACCTGAGTAGGCATTTTTTCAAAGATGGCTAACAGGCACATGAAAAGATGTTCAAATCTTGCTAGTTATTAGTTTAGTTTTTTAGTTTAGTCTCTCAGTAGTGTCTGACTCTTTGTGACCCCATAGACTGTAGCCTACCAGGCTCTTCCCTCCATGGGATTCTCTAGGCAATAGTACTGGAGTGGGTTGCCATTGCCTTCTCCAGGGGATCTTCCTGACCCAGGGATCGAACGCAGGTCTCCTGCATTCCAGGCAGATGCTTTAACCTCTGAGCCACTAGGGAAGCAGTCATTAGGAAGCTAATTATTAGGGAAATGCAAATCAAAACAACAATGAGATATCACTTTATACCTGTCAGAATGGCTATTTTCAAAAAGAACACAAATAAAACATGTTGGCAAGGATGTGGAGAAAAGGGAACCTTTGTACACTGTTGGTGAGAATATAAATTGGTTCAGCCACTCTGGAAAACATTATTAGGGTTCATCAAAAAACTAAAAAAGGATCTATCATTTGATAAAGCAATTCCACTCCTGAATATATTTCCAAAAAAAAAACCCCACTAATTAAAAAAGACACATGCACCCCAATGTTCATAAAAGCACTATTTACAATAGCTAAGATATGACAGCACCCGTGTCCATCAACAGATGAATGCATAAAGAAGATGTAGTACATGCACACATACACACGCACACACAAACACACAATGGAATGTTACAAATTTGCCATTTGTAACAACACGGATTGGCCTGGAGGTATTATGCTTGGTGAAATAGATCAGACCGATAAAGATAGATACTATATAATATCACTGATATGTAGAATCTAAAAAATAATACAAATGATCATATATAGTAAAACAGACACAGCCTCACAGATACAGTAAACCAACCTGTGGCTACCAATGGGGAGAGAGGATAGAGAGGGACAACTTAGGGGTATGAGATTAAGAGGTACAAACTACTCGGTATAAAACAGACATTCAACAAGGATACATTGCAGAGCATAGGAAGTGATAGCCATTGTCTTAATAGCTATTAGTGTAGTATAATATGTACACTGAATCACTATGCTATATACCAGAATGTAATGCAATGCTGTGGATAAAACATGCTTCAATAGAAAAGAGAATTTTGTATTAAGTTGGTGCAAAAGTAGCTGTGGTTTTGCATAGTTGAACTTTGCCATTTATACTGGAATATATTCTTCAATGTGGTTATATTACACATCATTTTAATGTGCATTTCTCAGTTTATGGGTTTTTCTTTTTTTGCTAATGATTTATTACTTGCTATCTATTTTATACTTATTTTAGACTAGGGAAACCATGTTAGACAAAAAATAAATTTGAGCAATTTTCTTCTTGGAGTTCAAAATGTGTTCCAAAGCAATGGAGACAACTCACAACATCAGCCCATTTGGCTCAGGAACTGCTAATGAAGCTACAGTTTAGTGGTGGTTCAAGAAGATTTCCAAAGGAGATGATAGCATTGAACATGAGGAGAGGAGTGGCCAGCCATCAGAAGCTGATGATGACCAACTGAGAGCAATCACTGAAGCTGTTTCTCTTACCACTACAGGAGAAGCTGCTGAAGAACTCAAGGCTGACAAATCTGCAATCATTCAGCATTTGAAACAAATTGGAAAGGAGAAAAAGCTCAACAAGTGAGTACCTCATAAAGAAAGAAAGTGAAAGAAAGCATTAGTCACTCAGTCATGTCTGCCTCTTTGCAACCCCATGAACTGTAGCCTGCCAGGCTCCTCTGTCCATGGAATTCTCTAGGCAAGAATACTGGAGTGGGTAGCCATTTCCTTCTACAGGGGATCTTCTTGACCCAGGGATTGTACCTGGGTCTCCTGTATTTCCGGCAGATTCTTTACTCTCTGAGCCACCAGGGAACCTGGGTGCCTCATAAGCAGACCGCAAATCAAAAATATCATTTTGAAGGGTCATCTTCTCATTGGGAAAGGAGTACGTGAAGCCTGTATATTGTCACTCTGATTATTTAACTTTTATTCAGAGTACATCATGTGAAGTGTCAGACTGGATGAAGCACATGCTAAAATCAAGATTGAGAAAAAATATCAATAATCTCAGATATGCAGATGACACCACCCTTACAACAGAAAGCAAAGAGGAACTAAAGAGCCTCTTGATGAAAGTGAAAGAGGAGAGTGAAAAAGATGGCTTAAAACTCAACGTTCAAAAAACTAAGATCAAGACATCTGGTCCCATCACTTCATGGCAAATAGATGGGGAAACAATGGAAACCGTGAAAGACTATTTTCTTGGGCTTCAAAATTACTGCAGATGGTGACTGCAGCCATGGAATTAAAAGATGCTTGCTCTTTGGAAGAAAAGTTATGAGCAACGTAGACAGCATATTAAAAAGCAGAGACAGTATTTTGCTGAAAAAGTTCTATCTAGTCAAAGTCATGTTTGTCCCAGTAGTGATGTATGGATGTGAGAGTTGGACCATAAAGAAAGCTGAGTGCCAAAGAATTGATGCTTTTGAATTATGGTGCTGGAGAAGACTCTTGAGAGTCCTTTGGACTGAAGGGATACCAAACCAATCAATCCTAAAGGAAATCAGTTCTGAATATTCATTGGAAAGACTGATGCTGAAGCTCCAATACTTTGGCCACCTGATGCGAAGTATTGACTCATTGGAAAAGACCCTGATGCTGGGAAAGATTGAAGGTGGGAGAAGAAGGGAATAATGAGATGGCTGCATGGCACCACTGACTTGATGGACATGAGTTTGAGCAAGCTTTAAGAGTTGGTAATGGTCAGGGAATCCTGACAGGCTGCAGTCCATGGGGTCACAAAGTGTCAGACATGACTGAACGATTGAACTGAACTTAGTCTATCAACAACAGTGAATCATTTCTGGATTGGATTGTGATGTGTCATGAAAAGTGGATTTTATATGGCAGCTGGTGATCATTAGCTCAGAGGCTGGACTGTGAAGGAGCTGCAAATCACTTCTCACAGCCAAACTTGCACCAAAAAAGGTCGTGGTCAGTGTTTGTGGTCTGTTGCCTGGCTATCCACTACAGCTTTCTGAATCTTGGTGAAACCGTTACATCTGCAAAGTACGTTCAGCAAATTGATGAGAAGCACTGTAAACCGCAATGCCTGCAGCCAGCATTGTTCAACAGAAAAGGCCCAATTCTTCTGCACAACACATGACTGCAGGCTGCACAACCAATGCTTCAACATTTGAACAAATTGGGCCATGAAGCTTTGCCATCCACCATATTCACATGATCTCTTGCCAACTACCGCTTCTTCAAGCATCTTCACAACTTTTTGCAGGCATAATGCTTCCACAGCCAACAGGAGGCAGAAAGTGTTTTCCAAGAGTTCATTGAATCCCAAAGCATAATTTTTATGCTCTAGGAATAAACAAACTTATTTCTCGTTGGCAAAAATGTGTTACTTATAATGTTTCCTATTTTGACTAATAAAAATGTGCTTGAGCCTAGTTATAAGAATAAAAAATTCATGGTCCAAATTCATAATTACTTTTTTACCAACCTAAATATTTCTCAGATGGCACTAGTGGTAAAAAAAAAAAAAAAATTGCTTGTCAATGTAGGAGACGCAAGAGAAGGGGGTTGGGAAGATCCCCCGGAGAAGGAAATGGCAACACACTCCAGCATTCTTGCCTGGAAAATCCCACAGACAGAGGAACCTGGTGGGCTATATGGGGTTGCAAAGAGTCAGACAAAACTGAGCACACACAGAGGCATACATGGTCAAGTAAGTGCCATATAAGGCAAATATCTGAGCCTAAGCAAAAGAAAATAAGACCTTTGATGACACCTTATAAACAAAATAGAGAAACATTGCTTAAGACCTGAGTATGGTTTTTAAGGTTCAATCAGGAAGCAAAAAGTACAAGTTTAAGCCATTAAGACTGGGTTTAATATAAGGAAGAATTTTCTAGTAGTGAGAGCTCTCCTTTCAGTGGCCTCAAGAGATGATGACTTGTTTATAATTGAGGTAGCAACTTTGAAAGGAGATTCTCCTGCCAGGAGAGTCCCTTAAAGCTTGATAAACATGCAATCATAAAATTTGTCTATGAAGTTAATATAACCAGTTCCAAGCATTCCTTTTGTAAATTACATCTATGGCGGGGGGGAGTCATGTGATTTCTTTTCTTTTCTCAATTAGGGGCTCTTGAGGAAGATTTCAAGCAATAGATTTAACCAATCTTGTCCACAGGTCACAATTCCAGGGTATACCCACAATATCCAACCTACTCATGTAGCTGTTCTCAGCTCAAGCACTGGGGTAGTGGTAACCAAACTGTCATTTCCATGATTTCTAACTTCCTTAGTCTTGTCTCTTAACTAGATAAATGTTCCAGTCTCTCCCAGTTTGATTGGTAATAGTGTCCTTGTCCTCCCAGGGGTACCTCCTAAATATACCAGCCAGCAATTTAACTGGTGCAGTTGTCCGAATAATAAACCGTCCCAGTGAATAAACCTTTTCACATGTGCCAGGCAGCCGAGTCATTTTCATGGCTACAGGTGCTAGGCGGGGTGACTGAGGTCTCACCTAGACCAACACGAGGTTGTTTCCACAGAACCATGTCCCCCTAAGTCTGTGCAAACCTGATGGAATACATTTCCTTCCTCTGTTTTAGATGACGAAAAGTCCCCATGAGTTATACTAGGTTTGTTCTCTTCCCTTTGCCCTCCTTCATTTGTCTGCCCACCATACTGTATTAATCGCATTCCCCCCAAATAGAATAAATAAACTACTTTTTCACTCCTTCTTTGTTCATTTTTTTTTTCTGTTGCCTTGTGTCTCTGATAGCTTTGGCAGTTGATTGGTTCTTTATTTTGAGCTTTAATGGTAACTGTGTGGTTTGCTATTTTACTGGAGAAACAGCCACAATATAAGAAATCATACATCTATCTCTGGAACTATGCTGGCAAATCTGTATAATTTTCTACATATTTCCCCTAAAACTTCCCGTAGCCTATGTTTACACGATTTCTTTTTAACCATTATATTTCTAGCTTCCTATTTTAGCGCTGCCAACTCAAGGCAGTCTCATATGAATGGATATATCCTTAGAAGGAATTTAAGAGGAAAAGTACTTAAAACTGCAAATCAAAATACCACTTGAATTCTATATGAATCTATGGTTAAGAGGTTTATTTGCACCCTCTTTAGGCATGTTTTTTCTTGGAATGGCACTCACCATAATTTGTGGGCAGTGCTTATTAAATATACAGTTCAATTTTAGGAAATAACTGATAAACAGAATATACTATCAAGAACTTGTTCCTATATGTACATCCTTTATACATTAATTTTTTGCCAGCATGGCCTCAATTTCATTCTCTTTTCTTATTTAAATTGCCTATCCAGTCTTCTGTCTTTAGAAAGATAAGAAATAGTCTGAAAATGTTTATATCCCTTAATCTAAATATACAGAATCATAAATTATACAGATAGGGTGGAGTTGAGAGTTGCATTAAACTACTTGGTACTTTAGTCGATGAGTTTGAGAACCTGTAGAAGTTACGTGAGTTGGATACAGTTCCAAGGAAGGAAAACCAGATGTCCTGCCCCTATTACTGTACTTCTAATAATCTGGGGAGTTTATAACAGACAAAATGATTTCATCAACTTCAGCTATAACTGATTTTAACTGGGAACTCCATTTTCTCAAAGCAAATTTCAAAGAAATACTGAGTCCATTTCAAGTTTAATAAAATTTTACTTTTTCTTTAACAATGGCCTTTCCCAAAGTTCAAACATTTTAACCAAATATTCAGAGCATACTACTCATGAAAAAATTAAGGACAAAATTTTAATCCTTAATCATTCTTTTGTCTTTCAATTTTAATTGGAAGAACTTGAAAGTAAAAGGTACAAGGAAGATTAATTCCCTTTCTCATCACAAATGCCACAGTCCTTAAGTCATTTATAAGTTTTTCCTGGCAGAGCTGCTCTGCAGCATCTGTATAATCTTTTCCCAATGCCTGGCCAGGTTTCCCTGGAGCCGCTTTCCAGGAATGTCTGGAATTAGAATATGTTTTGGTCATTTTTTTCTTCTTTTTTCCCTTCAGTTCAGTTTAGTTCAGTTCAGTTGCTCAGTCATGTTCGACTCTTTGCGACCCC
This sequence comes from Ovis aries, assembly GCF_016772045.2. NCBI lineage: Eukaryota > Metazoa > Chordata > Mammalia > Artiodactyla > Bovidae > Ovis > Ovis aries. The sequence continues at coordinate 50,483,062 of NC_056063.1, forward strand.
ATGAATCGCAGCACCCCAGGCCTCCCTGTCCATCACCAACTCCCGGAGGTCACTCAGACTTGCGTCCATCGAGTCAGTGATGCCATCCAGCCATCTCATCCTCGGTCGTCTCCTTCTCCTCCTGCCCCCAATCCCTTCCAGCATCAGAGTCTTTTACAATGAGTCAACTCTTTGCATGAGGTGGCCAAAGTACTGCAGTTTCAGCTTCAGCATCATTCCTCCCAAAGAAATCCCAGGGTTGATCTCCTTCAGAATGGACTGGTTGGATCTCCTTGCAGTCCAAGGGACTCTCAAGAGTCTTCTCCAACACCGCAGTTCAAAAGCATCAATTCTTCTGTGCTCAGCCTTCTTCACAGTCCAACTCTCACATCCACACATGACCAGTGGAAAAACCATAGCCTTGACTAGACGGACCTTTGTTGGCAAATAATGTCTCTGCTTTTGAATATGCTATCTAGGTTGGTCATAACTTTTCTTCCAAGGAGTAAGCGTCTTTTGATTTCATGGCTGCAGTCACCATTTGCAGTGATTTTGGAGCCCCCAGAAATAGAGTCTGACACTGTTTCCACTGTTTCCCATCTATTTCCCATGAAGTGATGGGACCAGATGCTCTGATCTTCGTTTTCTGAATGTTGAGCTTTAAGCCAACTTTTTCACTCTCCTCTTTCACTTTCATCAAGAAGCTTTTTAGTTCTTCTTCACCTTCTGCCATAAGGGTGGTGTCATCTGCATATCTGAGGTTATTGATATTTCTCTCAGCAATCTTGATTCCAGCTTGTGCTTCTTCCAGCCCAGCATTTCTCATGATGTACTCTGCATAGAAGTTAAATAAGCAGGATGACAATATACAGGGTGTCACAGGGTGACTCCTTTTCCTATTTGGAACCAGTCTGCTGTTCCATGTCCGGTTCTAACTGTTGCTTCCTGACCTGCATATAGGTTTCTTAAGAGACTGGTCAGGTGGTCTGGTTATTCCTGTGTCTTTCAGAATTTTCCACAGTTTGTTGTGATCCACACAGTCAAAGGCTTTGGCATAGTCAAGAAAGCAGAAATATATGCTTTTCTGGAACTCTCTTGCTTTTTCCATGATCCAGAGAATGTTGGCAATTTGATCTCTGGTTCCTTTGCCTTTTCTAAAACCAGCTTGAACATCAGGGAGTTCACAGTTCACGTATTGCTGAAGCCTGCCTTGGAGAATTTTGAGCATTACTTTACTAGCATGTGAGATGAGTGCAATTGTGCAGTAGTTTGAGCATTCTTTGGCATTGCCTTTCTTTGGGATTGGAATGAAAACTGACCTTTTTCAGTAATCATGTCTCTTTTTTTCCTGTCTCACACTTCACTATTGGATATATTGGATGCTATTTCGGTGATCATTTCAAAGAAAACAAAATTTTAGTCTCCACTGAAATGATGATATCAAGCCATCATCAAGTCCCATGAGTAAAAGCTGAATGGAAGTAATAAACTTCAAAAATGTTTATAAAGACTTAAAAACTATTAGTAACAGTTTAACTGAAGTATAATGACATTTACTCTACTATTTATCACAAGTATACAATTTGATAAGATTAGACAAGTGTGTACACTCATGAAAACTATCAGTGCCATCAAGATAATGAAGATATGCTTCACCTCTGATTACAGTCTTTTCATCCATCCCCTCTTCCCTCCTCCGCCTTGTTCACTCCAGGCAAACACTGGACTGCTTTTTGTCATGATAGATTAGTTTGCATTTTCTAGAATCTTATATAAATCATAGTCTGTACTCCATTTTATCTAGCTTTTTTCATATTATAGTTATTTTGAGACTAATCCATGCTGCAGCATGTTTAAATAGTTCATCTGTTTTATTGCGGAGTGGTAGAGTAGTACTCAATTGAATGACACTATATCCGAGTTTGCTTATCCATTCATTTGTTAATGGACATTTGAGTGGTTTCCAGCTTGGGGCTATTAGAAACAAAGCTGCTATGAGCATTTGTACATAAGTTTTTGTATGGACATATGTTTCTGCTTTTCATGGGTAAATACTTAGGAGTAGAAAAGCTGGATCATATGGTAAATGTATGCCAAAGTTCTTTTTTTTTTTTTTTTTTTGATCCACAGTGTTTTTACCAAGTTGCACTATTCCACATTCCCACTAGCAGTGTATAAGAGTTCCACTTCAGCTACATCTTTAGCATGGTAGGGCCTGCATTTTTTATTTTAGCCAAACTTATAGATATGTAGTGGTATCTCATTATGGTTTTAATTTTCTTTTCTCTAATGATTAATGTTGCCAGGCACCCTATAGTACTCCGCTTGGAATAACAATGAAACCGGCCACTTTGTTATTTATGTACTTGTCCTGGTGTCTCAGAGCCTGAGATCTCCACATAAAATGGCTGAACTAAGTAAGATCCACAGAACTCATTTAATGTTAAACCCTAGAAATGCATAAATCTCCCCTCAATCAGGATGATATATAAATGAAGCATAGCTGGTGGAAACTAAACTCTAAATCAAGAAAAAGAAATCATCTAAAAAATTCAAAGGGAAATCATTCTGTAGATATTATCTACTAAAAGAACCAAAAGAAATTTTCATTGTTCTGACAAAACTACTCCATCCTCAATAATATGTAAAAATGAATGATCTTAATAGAACAGCATCAGAAAACCAGGAGAAGAGACTGGGCTGAGATTTAAGAGCAACCATATAAAACGGCAGTCAGGGTGACATCTCTAAATGCTTGAAGGAAAGTGTGACTGGTGCCAGATTTTTATTCCAGCCAAATTGGCTTCCACCACAACAGGAAGACATCTGCAAAAAGATCTCCAACAACTCAGTAAATCATAAACTCTTTTGGAAAAAAATAATAAAGACACACTTCATTAAGTGAAGGAGTGAGCTTGTCTATTCATCTATTTGTTAAATAAATATTTATTAAATCATTGTTGCAAAGGTGATCATTATTGCAAGGTAATAGGTAATTCTATGGTCCAAAACCATAGAAAAGGTATTGTGCATGCATGTTAAGTCACTTCAGTCACGTCTGACTCTTTGCAACGCTATGGGCTGTAACCCACTAGGCTCCTCTGTCCATGGGATTTTTCCAGGCAAGAATACTGGAGTGAGTTGCCATTTCCTCCTCCAGGAGATTGCCCCAACCCAGGGATCAAACCAGCATCTCTTATGTTTCCTGCATTGGCAGGTGGATTTTTTACCACTATCACCACCTGGGAAGCCCAGAATAGGGATCATTTTTCATCAAATGGATATTAGCCTTTAAAACACATTGCTGTTATGGATTGCTGAAATATTAAATAATGCTTCCCATTTAAAATATAGGAATTTAGTTACTATTAAGCTGTTTTATAGTTAACTATTTTATCTGGCAAGATCACTACAAATTCATTCTGACTAATCCAATACTATGGTTATCAGAAACTCTGTGGTTATTTACTACTTATACTAAATGGGAATAACCAATTAAGGAATAAATGTGTAACTAAGTAAGTAAAGAAATTTAATTAAGTAAAGAAAGTTTGATTGTACAGTCAATGGTCACCATCATTTTAAGATTCATAGAAGGCTTCAAGATCACAGAGTACCTCAGGTTCTAACTATCAAAATGTGATCTCACTGTCCAATAGATGTCGACAATGCCCAATTCTGGAATTGTAAATAACAGATATCCTGTTCCACATAGATGTTTATATTCAAGTGACAGCTTACCTATCACATCCTGCTTTCCGAATGATTAGGCAAGTAGTGGGTAGAAAAAATATTTGAACTCCATGATGCCTCTGCCCCACTGATTCTGTGTTGGACATATTCTTGATAATGCAATGACGGCCTTTACATCCCTTGAGAGGATATCAATAACCAAGAAAATGTTAGAACTTTGATCCTTTTCAGACAGTAGCATCTGAAAATCTTCTCTGGTAGTCAGCTAGGGAGCTAGTTGACTCCAGGATAAATATGAAGAATGAGAAGAGCCCCATTCAAGGAAACCCTGGAAATTGAATATGCAGTCTCCTGTCTTTACAAATCCAATCTATCTCCTGTTATTTTGAGCATTTGCTCCATATAATGGAAGGGTTTTGTTAGAAGCACAAAGGTGTTGGGAATACGCTTCAGGAAAACAACATAAATTTCTCCACTATTATTTCTGCATTCCTTGTTGACTCACATGCCTCTCCTGCAATAAATAATTTACTGTAATAAAAAATTTACCACACTAAAACTATCATTAAGGTCACTGAAAGAATAAATCATGGTGTTTTACAGAGTGTGCCTAGCTAACAAATTCACTGCTTGGATTTTTATGCTCTGGGTGATGGGATGTGCAGGGAAGTTAGAGAAAGTAGAGATAACTGAATAAAAATTAAAACATTCTTATAGCAAGCCACCAGGATTGAATTTGACCTTTGGGAAGCAAACTGAAGAGTCACGTAAAAGTTGTACTTTGAGTCACATTAGAATTATGTTTATGAACAAAATCTCCAATGAGATATTTGACAATATGCATGCTTATGGCTCTCAAAGGAAAGAACAGAACAGAACATATTGTCAGCTTGTTAGCAATTCTTCAGAAACAATATAGACACTTTAAGTCATTTTTGGAGAAGGGAATGGCAAGCCACTCCAATATTCTTGCCTGGAGAACCCCTGTGGACAGAGGAGCCTGGCGCGCTACAGTCCATGGGGTCACAGAGTCGGACATGACTGAATGACTAACATTGTCATTCCACATCTTCAAATACTAACAAAAACTCCAAGAAAACTCTCTTTAGCCTTGTGTTTTATGTATACAAATGTAATGTATTATGTATATAATGCATCAGGTCTATCAGAACAGCTTGGATAATTGTTTAATAACTATAATTTAGATAACAATGTAAATAAACCATTTTAATCCCATTATCTAATTGTCAAAATGAAAATTTAAATATTCTCTGAATTGTGAAACTCCTTTTTTGAGGCATGAGGAATTGCTCAAATGTTAAATGATACTGTGTAGTTTCAAAACACATTGATGATAATTTCAGTGAAATAAAAGGATGCCCTGTGATCAGAGAAGGAAAGCTATAATTCCTAAACCTATGTTGCTTCCCTGGTGGCTCAGTGGTAAAGAATCCTTCTGCTGAGCAGGAGACACGAGTTCAATCCCTGGGTCAGGTAGATCCCTGGAGAAGAAAATGGCAACCCACTACCTGGGAAATCCCATGGATAGAGGAGCATGACAGGCTACAATCCATGGGGTCATAAGAGTCGGACACAATTTAGCAACTGAGCACGGACAAAAACCTATCTTATTCATATTCTGAATATATCAAAAGGGAGAATACAATTTGAACTTGAATGATAATAAAATATGTTCTGGGTCATAATTCCCAAATATTATTCCCAAGACACTGGCCTCACTCAAGCTCCATGTATCATTTTTGATTTTATGGCTATACTTTCCAAATATTTATAGATTCATTTAATCAACAAACATTTATTGTGCTCCTAATATATGTTTAAAGAGTTGTGCTAGTCATGGTTGGAGAAATAAGATGGCTATGCTATCCTTTATTCCTGCCATCAAAGGTCAGGGAAACCTGATATCTGTACCTGTGACTCTACAGCAGAGTGGAAGAGAAAGATCACTGAAGTTGAAGTTATAAATCAAGGGCAGTCAGAGTACTAGCAGAGTTAACTTATGATGATACTGAAGTCACTGAAAATATTGCCAGGAATTAGAATGAAAAGAATACAAAGTCAGGTACTAAAATCTCAGGGAAGCTAGGAATTGAAAAGGGCCTCATCTTCATGTGTTTAGCATTTCCCTTTTTTCCTCATTGAAACTGTATATTAGTGTTCAATATGTAACATTATATATATATATTACCTCTTTAATATAAAACTTTTGAGATTTCTTTATGGTGACCCAAAGTAGGTGAGTAGGAAGAATGAGTACATCTTCTTCAGACGTACATGGATGTACATCGATGGTGGTATTGTGTGATGCTAAAATCTAGAAGGGCTAGTGCTTGAGAGAGATAGTCACCAAAGCTGCTCTCTGGGAACCAAAGAACAGTAAGTGGAGCATGAGAACTGGAAGCTATGGTGCACATTCTGGAAGTCTGAGGACCAGCTGCTGCTGCTGCTGCTGCTAAGTTGCTTTAGTCGTGTCCGACTCTGTGCAACCACACATTCTGGAAGTCTGAGGACCAGCAGGCAGGCATTATTCACTCCTGAGCATCCTGGCCTCAGATGCCAATAATGAGAATAAAAGAAAAGACTCCCTGAGCAAAGAGACTGGCAAGAAGAAGTGTGTGGGGGGCCGGGGGTGGAGGAGGGGGGAGGCGGACAACAACTTCTGAGACTGTGAGCTGAAGCAGGAAGTGCTTTAAGAGGCTGAATGAAGAGATGAGACTTAGGATTAAGGTACACCTCCACTTCAAGCCAGTACACGAATAAGTGAAAAAGCTGCCAGGTGTACAAAAGACATTCGGGGAAGAAGGCAGGGTAAATCCAGGTGTCCTGGGGCCTGAAGTTTATATAACATGGAAGCCTTCTTGAAAGAATGCTGAGCTGTGCTCAATCGCTTCGGTTGTATCCAACTGTTTGCCACCCCATGGACTGTAACCTGCCAGGCTCCTCTCTCCTTGGAATTTCCCAGGCAAGAATACTAGAGTGGACTGCCATGCCCTCCTCCAGGGGATCTTCCTAACCCAGGGATCAAACCCATGTCTCCTCCATCTCCTGCATTGCTGGTAGGTTCTTTACTGCTGAGCCACTGAGGAGGTCCCTTGAAAGAACACAAAGTTATAAATACAAAAAGTTAGGACTCCCCTCAGAAACTTGAAAGATATCCACGCAAACAGGGCTCTAAAGCCTAAACTTCAGTAGCTTCTAAGCTGAACTGGGGAAGGAGCTTGAAATGGATAATTTGAGAACTTTGCTGCTGCTCCTGAGACATCTACAAGTTTCTAAAGTACTAAAGCAAAAATGCTCCAATATTTTCTGCCCTCTGTGACTTGAGAATCATCGTGGCCCTAACCTTTAAGTGCTATGATCATAAAGGTTGGCCATGGCGATGTGAAAAAGATGGACTTGGGAGAAGTGAATTAAGAAATATATGGGAAAGTCCATCAACAGATGAGTGGATAAAGAAGATGTGATATATATATATATATATATATATATATATATACACATATATATATACACATATATATATATACATATATATATATATACATATATACACACACACAATGGAATATTCAGTTCAGTTCAGTTCAGTCTCTCAGTCCTGTCTGACTCTTTGCGACCCCATGAATCGCAGCATGCCAGGCCTCCCCGTCCATCACCAACTCCCAGAGTTCACTCAGACTCACGTCCATCGAGTCAGTGATGCCATCCAGCCATCTCATCCTAAGTCGTCCCCTTGTCCTCCTGCCCCCAATCCCTCCCAGCATCAGAGTCCTTTCCAATGAGTCAACTCTTCGCATGAGGTGGCCAAAGTACTGGAGTTTCAGCTTTAGCATCATTCCTTCCAAAGAAATCCCAGGGCTGATCTCCTTCAGAATGGACTGGTTGGATTGCCTTGCAGTCCAAGGGACTCTCAAGAGTCTTCTCCAACACCACAGTTCAAATGCATCAATTCTTCGGTGCTCAGACTTCTTCACAGTCCAACTCTCACATCCATACATGACCACTGGAAAAACCATAGCCTTGACTAGACAGACCTTAGTCGGCAAAGTAATGTCTCTGCTTTTGAATATGCTATCTAGCTTGGTCATAACTTTTCTTCCAAGGAGTAAGCGTCTTTTGATTTCATGGCTGCAGTCACCATCTGCAGTGATTTTGGAGCCCAAAAAATAAAGTCTGACACTGTTTCTACTGTTTCCCCATCTATTTCCCATGAAGTGATGGGACCAGATGCCATGATCTTCGTTTTCTGAATGTTGAGCTTCAAGCCAACTTTTTCACTCTCCTCTTTCACTTTCATCAAGAGGCTTTTTAGCTCCTCCTCACTTTCTGCCATAAGGGTGGTGTCATCTGCATATCTGAGGTGATTGATATTTCTCCCGGCAATCTTGATTCCAGCTTGTGTTTCTTCCAGTCCAGCGTTTCTCATGATGTACTCTGCATATAAGTTAAATAAGCAGGGTGACAATATACAGCCTTGACGCACTCCTTTTCCTATTTGGAACCAGTCTGTTGTTCCATGTCCAGTTCTAACTGTTGCTTCCTGACCTGCATACAGATTTCTCAAGAGGCAGGTTAGGTGGACTGGTATTCCCATCTCTTTCAGAATTTTCCACAGTTTATTGTGATTATTTATCCGCAAAAATGAATAAAATTGGGTCATTATAGAGAGGTAGATGGACCTAGAGACTGTCATAACAGAGAGGTAAGTCAGAAAGAGATAAATAAATATAATACTTTAATACATATATGTAGAATCTAGAAAAATGGTAGACACGAACCTATTTGCAGGGCAGGAATAGAGATGCAGACTAGATAATGGACGTATGGACACAGGGTAGAGGGAGGGGTGGGGTGAATTGGGAGATCAGGATTGATATATATACACTGTCATGTGTAAAACAGATAGTGGGAGCCTGCTGTGCAGCACAGGGGGCTCAGCTCAGCGTTCTGTGGTGACCTAGAAAGATGGGCTGGGGGGAGAGTCATGAGATGGGGGTCCAAGAGGGAGGGGATATATATACACATACAGATGATTCACCTCGCTGTGCAGCAGAAACTGACACGACATTGTAAAGCAACTATACTCCATTAAAAAAATTGAAAATAAATGGCTTCTTCTTTTTTTTATTTTATTTTACTTTACAATACTGTATTGGTTTTGCCATACATTGACATGAATCCACCACGGGTGTATACAAGCTCCCAATCCTGAATCCCCCTCCCACCTCCCACCCCATATCATCACTCTGGATCATCCCCATGCACCAGCCCCAAGCATCCTGTATCCTGTATCGAACATAAATTGCTTCTTTTAAAAAAAAAAAAAAGAAAAAGAAATACATAGGAAACTCTTTGCTAACATGGGATAAAAATACTGATTTCCCCTGCCAAATTTCAAAAGATGACTTTGGAATCAGAAAAGTACAGTTACATGAACATGTATGCAAATTTGAGCATTATTTTAACATATATAAAACAGAGTGTATAGAAACATGAGGGATAAAATACCACATACCAGAATAGAGTAATAATGTGTGTGGGTTGGTAATATTTTTACATTTTTAATTATAAAACACATACGATTATCACATTATAGGAAAAAAGGGTAATCATTATCAATTCATATATACGCATTTTAGTTCACTTGAACTCATTTTGTTCATTCTTCTAAGATTTTTAAAATTATGCAATTACCTTATGTAATTCCCTATGTCCTTTGAAATAGACAATCTTCCTCAATGTTAAAACATATCTCTATTACTTATTCACTAACTTCTAAACTGCATCCTCCTTTCTTTGAACCTGGTCAAGCTGCATTCATGCTCTAACCATCCTTTTCATCCTTGTTGCTAACTGCTTAAGAATAGCTAATGTAGCCCTCAATTTCATTAATGGAAGCATAATGCCCAGAACACAGGTATTAATAGCCCCTCTCTACCCTGGACTGGGCAGACCACATGTAGATCACTGTGTTCATTCCCAGAAACACATTTTATAAGGGTCATTGACAAATGGAATTACATTCATTCAAAGGAGGATTATCAGGATGTCAAATGCCAAATGAGGAACATTAAAGAAATGGAAGGTGTTTAACCTTGAAAAGAAAAGCCCTGGAATGAAATGGGGAGACATGATAGATCCCATCAATTATCTGAAGCTTTGTCATGTGGAAGAGGCATTAGGCTTGTTCCTTGCAGCTCGACCATTAGGTGGAAGTTACTGGGAACCAAGTTGCTGCTCGATTGCAGTGAACTTTCTAACAAGGGAGGCTGCCTGAAATTTTAATAAGCTCACTGTTCCCCATCCTGAAGAGTGTTCAAGCAGAGACTGGATCACCACCTGGCAGATGTGCTTAATTGGAAGGTAAGTTCAACCAGCTGGAGTTACAAACTCGGATGTCTTCAAAGACTCAGGCTAAGTATGGGAGGGGAAGCAGATCAGAGTGTTAATATGGAATGATGGAGCATGTGGCATGCCAGAGATAGATGCCCCCAACCACACACCCCGGTTGATGGCTTTCACATTATTTTGGAAGCATTCAGAATATACACATAGGCACACATTGTTAGCCAACTATATTCAGCCTAGAGGCACTAGTTCACGGCTTTTAAACAGTGTTATTTTTGAGATGTCTTCCAAGATTAAGATCCCTACATTCTAGGTTTATGTTCAGTACTGTTCCCTAGGGATTATATGATATCTTTTTGTTAACGATCACAAATAACTTTTTGTTTATTCTAACTTGAATGAGAATTCTATCACTTCTAGGATTTTGATATTCTACATTTTTCCACAAAAACATGGACTTTTATCAGTTGGAATGTATTTCCGTTTTTTTCTCATCACCACTTGAAAACCTAAGGTGAATCAAGAAGTGACAGAAGCAGTCCTCATTAACAGCACTGTCTTTTATAATATTAATAGATTCAAGTACACAGGATCCTTTGAAACTAAGGATGTGAATCAGATTCTCCCACTGAATAATCTATATGTGTGCATTCTTTCTCTTCAGTATTTCACAGCAATTGCCATACCAATAAATAACGCAGAAGAGTGTTAAAGTTATACCTACTTTTCGAATAACTTCACTATGTCCAGATAGAAGAATAAAACTCTAAATTTTATTCCAAATAGCACATTTTAAAGAAAAGTCTATTTTGACTTTTTACTAATTTTTCTAAAATACAGTCAAAATTATGTTTTCAATATGTAAACAGTCAGATCATGACAACAAATTGCATGTTTTAGAGCTACAAAATAATGTTTCAAATAGAAAAGCAACCTTAAGTATACGATATACTGCACCTTGTTTAATACAGCACTATTTTGAGTCTCTGATATTTGTGGTTCCCAATCAATGCATTCATGTGTGAGATTTGATAAAAGTGATATTTTTCATAGATAACTGTACATGCATGTTAAGTTGCTTCAGTCATGTCCAACTCTTTGCAACCCTATGGGCTGTAGCCCATCAGGCTCCTCTGTCCATGGGATTCTCCAGGCAAGAATACTGGAGTGGGTTGCCATTCCCTCCTCCAGGGGATCTTCCCAACCCGGGGATCAAACCCATGACTCCTGTGTTTCCTGCATTGGCAGGCAGGTTCTTTACCACTAGTGCCGCTTGGGAAGACCCAGTAGATAATTAACTAATGCCTATAATTGATTATTGGAGAGGAGTAAAATATTCGAGAATGAGAATAAAGCTTATGAATTTAGTTTTGGTCATTGAGTTTGAAGCTCTCTCAAAATTCCCATGTGTCTAGTCAACAAAGAGATACAGAGAAGTCTAGAACTCAAAGGAGAGGGGTGCACTAAAATAATAAACTTTTAAGTATAGGTGCTTTTTAAAGATAAGGGAGCTGATAAGCCCACACAGTAAGAGTAAGTCAACCGAGGAGAGAGTGAAAATGCCTGGAGATCTTTACCTGTGATGTTATGAGTGGGGTTAAAGAGGTCTGAAAAGAAATCATAAATTGGAGAGGTCGAAGGGCTGAAACCAGCCCATGGAAAACTGTTTCATGGAGTCCAAGTTAGCCCAAGTCTCACGAAAAAAGAGGTGGCAACAAAGCCAAACTTCCTGGAAGAAAAATATCCCATGGGTTGAAAGAACCTTGGTGAACATGAGCAGAGACGTTTCCAGGGAAGTGAAGAGTCTAAATCCTAATAAGAGAGCCCTGAGGAGGGGCACATGAGGCTACGGATATTTGTTGTCAATTTTTCTTTACTTTGAGTTTATTCTTGTGCATATATTAGCTTTTCCTTTATTTTCAAAAAGATATGTATCTTTTCAACATTTTTAGATAATGCCGTATCTTCTTCCTTCTCTGCTTGGGTTGGCTCCTCAAAGTTATACACGAACTCATCTCTACTTCCTCAGCTCCTGTTTACCTTTCTCTTTGGTGATATCCATCCTAAAAAATAGGGACACTAGGATAGATGCACAAACATTTTCAACATGACAGTATTCAAGTACCAAAATCTGGGGAAAACCCAAAATGTCCCAAATGGAGAATTAAATTAATTATGGTATATTATGGAGTATATATGTGTCAGTCGTGTCCAACTCTTTGTAGCTCCACAGACTGTAGCCCACCAGGCTCCTCTGTCCACGGGATTCTCCAGGCAAGAATACTGGAGTGGGTTGTCGTGCCTTCCTCCAGGGGATCTTCCCAAGCCAAGGACTGAAACTTGTGGCTCTTGTGTTTCTTATATGGGCAGACAGGAAGTATAAAACTACTAACAATGAATGAGATAGAACTGTATGTACTAATATAGAAGAATTTAAACATGTTGATAAAAATTTTTAAAGCAAATTGTGAACAATAGTGTCATATAATAATGTTTTAATATGCACATGTATTTATCTACCTATATACCCACCCATCTATATATTTATGCTTTAATGAATAACAGGCACAAAAGGATACAACCCAATTGCTAACAATTTTTAATTAGCTGAATGTTTAAAACACATAGCTACTATGACCATATTTTCTATAATTTTCCTTTTTTTACAATAAAGCATTATACATAGTTTATGTAGGTTTAATTATAATTTTATTTATTTACTCATTAGTATACTCTATCAAATTAAGACCCCTTTCTTCTATTCCTATCTTATGGAGAGATTTATCAAATGGATATTGTATTTTTATTCACATATTTTCTCCACTAATTCTACTCCTCAATATCATTCTTAAGTAAATATGTACAGTAGAATATATGTTCAAAAAGTATTTACTACTATATTACTTGTAATAGCTAAAATTAAGAGAATACCCAAATAGTCACCAACAGAATAAGGGTTACATAAATTATGGTACATGGACATGAAGTATTCAGCCATTAGAAAACAGCCTTGTCACCAACTACAGGAAAAGATGTTCAACATCACTCATCACCAGAGATGCATATCATAGTGAGACACCTGTTGGACTGGCTATTTAAAAAAAAAAACAGAAATAACAATTATTGGCAAGGATATGGAGAAAAAGGAACTCCTGTGCACTGAATTCAGTGGGAATGGGAATCAGTGCAGCCACTTTCGGAGAAGGCAATGGCACCCCACTCCAGTACTCTTGCCTGGAAAATCCCATGGACGGAGGAGCCTAGTAGGCTTCAGTCCATGGGGTCGCTGAGAGTTGGACACGACTGAGTGACTTCACTTTCACTTTTCACTTTCATGCATTGGAGAAGGAAATGGCAACCCACTCCAGTGTTCTTGCCTGGAGAATTCTAGGGACGGCGGAGCCTGGTGGGCTGCCGTCTATGTGGTCGCAGAGTCGGACACGACTGAAGCGACATAGCAGCAGCAGCAGCAGCAGCAACTTTAGAAAAGAGTATGGAGATTCCTCAAAAAACTGAAAATAAAACTAGCCTATAATTAAGCAATTCCACTTCTGGGTATTTATCCCAAAGGGGAAAAAAAAACCCTCCAACTTGAAAAGATATATTCACCACATTCATTGCAGCATTATTTACAATAGCCAAGATATGGAAACAAGCTAAGTGTCCATTGATGGATAAATGGGTAAAGAAAACATAGTTTGTGTATCTATACTATATATGGAATATTATCAGTCATAAAAAGAAGGAAATATTGCCATTGGCAATAAAAGTGATGGCCCCTGAGGACATTATGCTAAGTAAAATAAATCAGAGAAAGATAAATTCTGTATGATCTCACATCCATGTGAAAAAAAAAAAAAACAGAAAACAAAGAAAAAAATCAAGCTCAAGATATGGAGAATGGGTAGGTGGTGGCCAGAGGCAGGATGTAAAAGGTAGACAAAATGGGTCAAGAGGGCCAAAAGTTACAAACTTCCAATTATAAAATGAATAAGTTAAATGGGATGTAACATACAGTATGTATTACTAACTAATATAGTTAGTAATAATGTGTTGCGTATTTGAAAGTTGCTAAGAGAATAAATCTTAAAAGTTCTCATCAGAAGAAAACAATTGTAACTATAAATGGTGCAGGATGTTAACTAGACTTCTATTGTGGTGTTCTTTCTGCAGCATATACAAATATCAATATCATTATGTTGTATATCTGAATCTAGTGTTAAATGCCAATTATCCCTTAATTAAAAAAAGAATTTTGGTCGCATTTATGGCTATGGTTTTTTCTTTTAATATTTATTCAATAATTTTAGTATATGAGTATAGTCTCTCAGACACTTTTTCTTAGAATCAGAATAATAAACGTCATTATTTATTTTGTTGTTCAAAGTTAAATTTCTTTTAACAAATGTCATATATTAATGCATGTATGTGGAATCTAGAAACATGATACAGATAAATCTCATTCCAGGGAAGGAACAGAGATGCATAGGCAGAGAACAGAAGTGTGGACATGGGGTGGGAAGAGGTGGGTGGAATGAATTTAGAGTTTAGGTTTGACATAAATATACTGCTGCTGCTGCTAAGTCGCTCAGTCGTGTCCGACTCTTAGTGACCCCATGGACTGCAGCCTACCAGGCTCCTCCATCCGTGGAATTTTCCAGGCAAGAGTACTGGAGTGGGTTGCCGTTGCCTTCTCCATAAATACACCACCATGTGGAAAATCGATAGCTAGTGAGAACCCGCTATATAGCACAGTGATGACCTAGAGTGGTGGGATAGCGGGCAGGATGGAAGTGAGGTGGAAGGGAGGTCCGAGAGGGAGGAGATATATGTATTCATATAGCTGATCCCCTTCTTTTCAACAGCAGAAACTAACACAACATTGTAAAGCAATTATACTTCAATAAAAAAAAGTCACTTGGATGTGTTTATTATCCCCACACTCCCCCCTCTACCTCTAGATAGTCTCAGCTCTCCCAACCATCAGATTGTAAATTTGTGAATCTAGGATACACTATCTAGAAAAACTTTGTTTTCCTCCATAGTATCCAGTATATCATTGAACATAGTAACTGCTTATCAAATATGTGTTGATAGAGGATAAGTAGAGAGATACATAGAGACAGATGTGTCTTTCTACCACAAGGTAAAAATCATTTTAGCCAGATAACTTCATGCCTTAATCTTACAGATCTCAGGAAGGAAATTGGTGTTAGAGAAATCAAGGGCAGGACAAGCACACTTAAGGCAAAAGAAAGACATTTTCAAGACAATCCTCAGAGGTAAAGAACTGTTTATATCAGAGCTTATTTCCCACTTAACATAAGCCTTGACTTCTCTCTTTCTACTATGTCACATCTGTGTTAAGCATTCTGACCCTTCCTATAAACTGCCTATTTACAAAGAAGAGCCACAGATTTTAGAAAACCAAAACCCTAAAGACTAATTCTAAACCAATGTACAGTTAAAAAAAACACACACACACAACTAACGTTTACCCAACATAAGAAGGAAACACTACAAATTTTAATTACCCTAATTAAAAAAAACCAACTGTTATTATTGCAATAATCAATTCCAAAGCTGCATATACTAATGAGATAAACACACTACTCCGATACTCCAAAGCTCTTGACCCTAATGTACTAGAGATGTGTGATTCTCTAATTAGGATTCATACCATTGTGTGCTATTACATTTATCAGCCGAGGAACGCATTTGTAAATTCCTTCCTGTGAGCAAAATGCCAAGTGTTCAAAGGCCACATCTAAACAGTCAAAATGAAGCAGAATATCAAGTAATTATGTAACAAATTCAGACAGTGTAGACAGTAATTACTGAGGCCAAAACATTCATCCCAGGCTCTGGGACAACTAAGCAATCTAAGAACTAGGCCAACTCCATATAGAAACAATACTGAATTAAGTGTACATCACTAAATCACATCAGTTGTATCCAACTCTTTGTGACCCTATGGACTGTAGCCCACCAGGCTCCTCTGTCCATGGAATTTTCCAGGCAAGAATACTGGTATGGGTTGCCATGCCCTCCTCAGTGAATCTTCCCAACCCAGGGATTAAGCTTATGTCTCTTATGTCTCCTCATTCGCACGAGGGTTCTTTACCATTAGCACCACCTGGGAAGCCCATTAAGTGCATACATAAAGATAAAGTTTAACAAGAAGGATTGCTATTCATTCCAATTAACAAAACTAACCATAGACAACAGCTATCATTGAATTCAGAAAATAAACCAAGTGCAAGAAGGACGTTCCAGAACCTTGAATAGGTTTGCAGCACAGTTGGAAGAGCTAAAGTCTCCTTTTCTTATTTTATACTTGAAGTCATAAGACTTGACAAGCTGCTAGCCCACACAGCTCTTCTTAATTTTCTAATATTAATACGAGTTGAAACAGGCTGTCTGCTCTCACACAGGATCAAAGCTACAGTGTGCATGTTGTACATGGACAGCTTCTATAAATACTATATTCCCTTTGCTTACTTGTGGAAACACACTACCTAATCCCCAATTAACACAATGATTTATGTAAAATGTTGTTGTTCGGTTGCTAAGTCGTGTCTGAGTCTTTGCAACCCCGTAGACTGCAGCACGTCAGACTCCCTTGTCCTTCACTATATCCCACAGGAGTTTGCTCAGATTTATGTCTGCTGAGTTGATGATGCTATCTAACTATGTCATCCTCTGCAGCTGCCTTCTTTTGCCTTCAATCTTCCCCAACATCAGAGTCTTTTCCAAGGAGTCGGAAAGTGTATGTAAAAGGAAAGCCCCCATTTCTTTGTTTCCATGTCGTCCATTTGCAGTATTTCGCAGGGCCACATTTAAAGCAACACCTGACAAGTACGTCTGTTGGAAATGAACCATGCGTGCACACGCACGCACACACACACACACACACACACACATACACATACACAGGAAACCACCATTGTTCTCTTTTCCACAAGTTTGCAGGTATTCCACATGGAGAGGAAAAGACTCCAACTTCTTACATTTCCAGCACTAACACCTCTTGCTCCTCTGCCTGCAGTTATTTCAAAGCAGAGTTTCATCAGGCAGCTGGGGCTCATCAGAGCAGAGACCTCAGTCATTCAGGGAGGTGCTCCCTCTTTGCCTCAGAAAAGCTTCAGGGATGAAAGGGATCCTGACCACTGTTGCTTGAGATTCCAGTTTGTTACACTGAGCAGTAGAAATGAAATTATTTGTTTGGGGAAGCCGGCAGTGGTGGCGACAACATGGGGACTGCATGGTGGTGAGCCAATTAACTGGCTTCCCTACCCCCCTGGGACAGTGGGCAAGGAGGATGCCACCTCTCAGTTGAAACCATGTCCCTCTGTCCCATTGTCATCACTTTTGAAGACTTCTATTTCAAATGGTTCTTTAGAGATGGAGAAAAATCTGCTTATGGCTACTGAATGTGACATTAGTTTTGTCTGCAAATGACTTGATCAAATTATATTAGGTAACATTTATTTCACTATTAATTTACATGGATTAGGCCAGGTTGGTTAAGATGTTCTGTCTCTGTTTTCCCAGTGTTAAATCAAATTGAACAGGAGAAACTAGAGGACCCTATATTCCTTCTTCTATTTCCAATTACTCTTTACCAAAGAACAATCTTTTCTCTACCCTGGTATTTTACTGCCATTTATTTATCACTGTATATGTATTAGAGGTAAAGAGTTGATCTTGTGATATTTGAGATTACACTTTAGATGGAAATAAAATTTTCACTTGGCATAAGCTATGGGCTTATGGGCTATAGTTATAAGTACAAACCTTGAAAGGTCCACTGCATTATAGTTTTGAACCTGAAGATATTAAAATGACTATTTTGACACAGAATAGATTTTTATATCTGCCTAAAAAAGGGTAGAAATTTAATATTTTCATTTCACTGAAAGATAGAATTTTTTTAATATAAGAAATGGTTTATAATACTAACCGGAATTATACAACTAGAGAAACACACTAAGAGTTCAATGATAGATCAGAAAAGAAAGATGTAGCATCAATTTAATAGTAAAAGATGATTTAATCATAGGAAACCTAAGAAAACATTAAAATATACTTATGTCTTTGGACATGAAAACTGCAACTATTACTAATCCAGGTGGTAACTTTTACCAAGAGTCTAGGTCTTTCCTCTGTTGGGGGACATCATGCCATGTTACCCAGGAAGGAAAAATAAATGAGTGAAAGTGGACCTGTGACAAGTCCTGGAAAGCAAGTCTGTAAAGAGCTATAGCAACTGTGGTATGAATTGTTATCAATTAATTTTAAATTATTTTTAATTATTATTAATTTTTTCAAAAGAAGATTAATATTTAGATCTATATGAGAGATCTCTTATTTTTCAAACATTGAAAATGAATGCTTTCCCCAAAATTTTCTGGCAAAATGAAACAAGATTTGGATTAGGCCTTCAGGAAGTGAGTATCTCTCTCAGGCTTAGGATTCTACAGGAGTAAGATTTTTGTTTTGAAAATATTTGGGAACAGTTGAAATAGGTTTAAGTCATAGTTCTATGATGCTCAAAGGTACTGCTTACACTTGTCATTCTAAGCCTTTACAATTAAGTGACATTTTAAAGATATAAAAACATTTTTTGCAGAAGGGTGAAGGTGGAATCAGGAGTATAAAAAAAAAAAATTACCCTTGAATGACAATCTGGTGAACAAATAAAAACATTTCTTGAAGAGATTATTAATTCAGGTCTAGGAGAAGGAAATGGCAACCCACTCCAGTATTCTTGCCTAGAGAATCCCAGGGATAGAGGAGCCTGGTGGGCTGCCATTTATGAGGTCATACAGAGTCGGACATGACTGAAGCAACTTAGCAGCAACAGCAGGTCAAAATGAGTGGTATGTATACCGCTGTTGTAATCTTGGCACATTTATGTAAACCAATGAAAAAACACACTTATATAAAGTGTAAAACCACAGTATAAAGCTATGTAAAGTATGTGATATGGCTGCCACCTTTTAGAATCCAGGTTGATCTTCAAGGATCTCTAGAGGGTCATGAAATTCACTTTTTTTTTTTTAAATTGGAGTATAAGTGCTTTACAATATTGTGTTAGTTTCTGCTCTTCCGCAATGTGAATCAACTGTAAGTATACATATATCCCTCCCTCTTGAACCTTCTTCCCACTCCCCCTACTTATCTAGATCATCACAGAGCACTGAGCTGAGCCCCCTGTGCTATACAACAGCTTCCGACAGCTCTTTTACACATGGGAGTGTATATATGTCAGTGCTGATTAGACCTCTTGCAGCTTCTATCCTACCCCCCTTTCTTTTATTCTGTGCTTCACAAGGAACACATACACTATCTTGGCACAATGTTCTTTGACTCAACTCCAATCTTTTCCATGATGTAAAACTCCAGAAAAGCTTTCACATCAGTGACTTCCACTCAAATATAAGAGCTCTTTACAGTCTACTAGAAATTGTAGAATGCATGCCGCTGTGATGTTTTATCCATTACCATTTAATTTCAAAATGGCTGACTTAAATAGAATTGTGGTTGTACCTTTTAAAACTACTCTATGTTGATGTATGGCAAAACCAATACAATACTATAAAGTAAAAAATAAATAAATAAAATGACTAGAAAAAAATCAGATAAAAATAAAACTACTCTACACATTGGAAAGTCTATAATCTCCTTTAAAGGTAATTATAGCTTTTCTAATCTGAAACTTTTACCATAATTATTCTCCCTGCTTATCAACTTCAGTTCAGTTCAGTTCAGTTGCTCAGTAGTGTCTGACTCTTTGTGACCCTATGAATCACAGCACGCCAGGCCTCCCTGTCCATCACCAACTCCCAGAGTTCACTCAGACTCACGTCCATCGAGTCAGTGATGCCATCCAGCCATCTCATCCTCGGTCGTCCCCTTCTCCTCCTGCCCCTAATCCCTCCCAGCATCAGAGTCTTTTTCAATGAGTCAACTGTTTGCATGAGGTGGCCAAAGTACTGGAGTTTCAAATTCAGCATTATTCCTTCTAAGAAATCCAGGGCTGATCTCCTTCAGAATGGACTGGTTGGATCTCCTTGCAGTCCAAGGGACTCTCAAGAGTCTTCTCCAACACCACAGTTCAAACT
Organism: Ovis aries; assembly: GCF_016772045.2. Classification (NCBI taxonomy): domain Eukaryota; kingdom Metazoa; phylum Chordata; class Mammalia; order Artiodactyla; family Bovidae; genus Ovis; species Ovis aries. The sequence continues at coordinate 50,503,230 of NC_056063.1, forward strand.
CATCAATTCTTCAGCGCTCAGCCTTCTTCACAGTCCAACTCTCACAACCATACGTGACCACAGGAAAACCCATAGCCTTGACTAGACCAACCTTAGTCGGCAAAGTAATATCTCTGCTTTTGAATATGCTATCTAGGTTGGTCATAACTTTCCTTCCAAGGAGTAAGCATCTTTTAATTTCATGGCTGCAATCACCATCTGCAGTGATTTTGGAGCCCAAAAATAACTTGCTTTATATTATTTAAATTGACTTTTAGTCACTTCATTCTTACTACATTTTAAGAGGTCATTTGCTTTACACATTCACTTAAAGGTATCTTTGAGTTCTTTATGTTTCAAGTATAGTACACTTATTCTAGCCACATAGTAGCTCTTTGGAAAAAGATGAGGGTGAAGTTGATAAGTAAATGAGCAAATAATTAAAAAAAAATAAACATCTTAGAACTTTTATGAATTGAATAGTGTCCTCCTGCTCCAATTCACGTTAAGTCCTAACCCCCAGTCACTTCAAATAAGTGATCTTATTTGAATACAGGATCATTACAGAGGTGATAAATTAAAATGATATCATTAGCATGGTTCTAGACTGCAAGGAGATCCAACCAATCCATTCTGAAGGAGATCAGCCTTGGGATTTCTTTGGAAGGAATGATGCTAAAGCTGAAACTCCAGTACTTTGGCCATATCATGAGAAGGGTTGACTCATTGGAAAAGACCCTGATGCTGGGAGGGATTGGGGACAGGAGGAGAAGGGGATGACAGAGGATGAGATGACTGGATGGCACCACTGACTCGATGGACATGAATCTGAGTGAACTCCGGGAGTTGATGATGGACAGGGAGGCCTGGCGTGCTGCGATTCATGGGGTCGCAAAGAGTTGGACACGACTAAGCGACTGAACTGAACTGAACTGAATCTGCTTGGTGTCATCATAAAAAGGAGAAACTGGGCATAGAGTGAAGATAATGTGAAAAGACACACAGAGAAGGACGTCTATAAGCTAAGGAAAAAGGACTGGAACAAACCTTTCCCCCACAACTTCTGAAGAAACCAACCCTGCCAACACCTTGATTTTGGACTTCTAGACTCTAGACCCATGAAACAATAAAACTGTTGCTTAAGCCACCCAGTCTGTGGCACTGTATTACTGCAGTCTTGGCAAACCTACTCCAGTATTCTTGGACTTCCTTTGTGGCTCAGCTGGTAGGCATCTGCCTGCAATGCAGGAGACCTGGGTTTGATCCCTGGGTTGGGAAGATCCCCTGGAAAAGGGAAAAGCTAGCCACTCCAATATTCTGGCCTAGAGAATTCCATGGACTGTAGAGGCAATGGTGTCACAAAGAGTCAGACAGAACTGAGCAAATTTCACTTTTTCATTTAGCAAACTAATATAAGAACACACATCCATACATCTGTGGTATATTGTCATGAGTACCAGATAAAATAGTAGCTCTCATGGTGATTGTACTTTGCATTCAGTAATATCTGGAAATATTTTTGCTCACAACAACTTGTGGGGAAGTTGCTACTGGAGTCTAGGGGGTAGAAGACAAGAATGCTGCTACAATGCTCAGGACAGCTCTCCACAACCAAGAATGACCTGACCTAGGATGTCACTGTGTTGAGGTTGAGAAACCATGGCATTGTCAGAAGGCCAGGCCTGCTTTTGTCACCTACTATGACTTAGTTAAGTCAGATATTTTAATAATTATGAAATTTCCAAATGAGGAAATGGAAGCACAGTAAGGTTAAGTAATTTGCCAAAGTCACTGAGCTAGAGATGCTGTCATTCTGATATCAGAGTGTGTAACCTTAGCTACTGTGTGATTGCAGCCAAAGCTAGGCATCGGGTCGTGTTCAAGGGACAACATGATGCGCTGCCTGGTTTCAGTGGATACTAAATATTTAAAGAATAAGTCTAGAATTGCAATAAGTGCCCCAGAAATGTTTTTACAGCTACAGAAAATTAGCCTAAAACATTAGGCCACCAAGTTAAGCAGGAATCAAATGTCGACAAAGTAAATGCCATCACTAGTATATTAGATGGGCTTCCCAGGTGTCTCACTGGTAAAGAATCCACTTGCCAATGCAGGAAATGTAGGAGATGTATGGGTTCAATCCCCAGGCCGGGAAGATACCCTGGTGGAGGGTATGACAACCCACTCCAGTATTGGTGCCTTTAAACATCGCATGGACTGAAGAGTTTGGCAGGCTACTGTCTATGGGGTTGCAAAGAGTCGGACACAACTGAGCACCCAGCACCAGAGTATACTGGATCTACTATTCCAATGTCAGAAAGAGGCAGAATAGTAATGACCAAGGAAGGCAACAATGGTCACACTCTTAGAGTATACTCATAAGTTATATGGTGTGTGTATGTGTCAGTCGCTCAGTCGTGTCTAACTCTTTGTGACTCCATGGACTGTAGCTTTCCAGGCTCCTCTGTCCATGGAATTCTCCAGGCAAAAATACTGGAATGGATTGCCATTTCTTTCTCCAGGAGATCCTCCCAACCCAGGGATGGAACCCGGGTGTCCCGCATTGCAGACAGATTCCTTACCATCTGAGTGACCAGGGAAGTCCTGAGTTGCATGGCCCAGGTCTAAAATGTCAAAGGGGCATTACGTTGTATAGAAAAGTGTCTCTCCCTTGTACCTGGAAATTACCAAACCTTAGGAAAGAAGGATGCTCAGATGGTATGATGTTGGTCTCTAGGGAGAAAAATGAGGTAATTCTATTTTTCAAAAATATTTTCTCTGTAAATTTCAAGGTTTATAACTCCCAAAGAGATTCGCATGCATCCCTGTTAGAACGCAGATTCATTATGTTTGGAACAAAAAACAGAGCAATGTGTCCTGCAGGTGCAATGTTTTTTCAAGCAAATCCATTAGTCCACCAGGAGTTGCCCATTAAACATGTGTCTTTTTACAACCAGCTGGATCACTTCCTATTACTCATAACAGGGTTATTTACAAATGAGACGCTGAAGGTATAACAGCGTCTACCACAGCCAAGGCACCTTCTGTTCTATTAAGAATATATAAAAGTAAGCAACAGAAAGAAAACACATTTCCCGCCAGTTAACGAGATGCTAGTTAAGAGCCTGAGGCAAAGCCCAGGGCCCTTAAACTAGCCAGTCATTAACTGCTAGGAAATGCCTACAGAGAGGTCACCCGTGGTGATGGTGAGAGAGCAGATGGACCCAGGAGAAACATTCACAGCTGCATGATGGGGAAGCTGAAGATCTCAAGAGGACAAATGTAGAAGGACCCAAGGAGATTTTTCTCTTCGTTTTCATCCAAAACCAGTTCCATTATATCGCAGCTTTTTTATGGAGGGAAAATCACTCCGTCACTTTATGGTGGGAGGCATCTTTTTCCTCCTTCTTGCTTCATATGTTTGCTTTTCCAAGCTTTTACTTCCTCCTTTTCAATGTAATGACAAGCTTTCATGTATAAGATCTGATTACAGATCTGGACCCAAACATTAGGAATTTCAATAAAATAATTTGTAATGAATGTCTGCTCCATTCTATGATTCATTTTGGTTATAAATTACATTCAGGGCTACTTTGTTTTTACCAAGAATCAAAATGAAACCAAACTACCATATAGTACCTAGGTTAGGCTAATCTTAAATCAGCAGTAAATTTACTCCCTGGAAGCATTCACAGCATGCCATTCCTACGTGATTAAAGATTTTTGAAAGATCAATTTTTGTTTGAAACAGCCTTATGCCTGGAGCTGCTTATGTGATATACTGCTCTTGGCTTTTGTTTCCAAAATGTCAGCAGATGGAGAAACTGAAATGAAATAGGAGGATCTGCAAGGGTCCAGAAAAAGAAATTAAAAGTTTTCTCCTACTGCTTCATGTCCCAAATTTATTCACTCCCCCCCCATCCCTAGTCTTATATCCATAATACTTTGCTTCTCCTTGCCCACCAAAACACAGGGCTTTCAAGGATCTTTAGAAATCCCAGAAATTATTAACTGACATCAAAAGTAGGAGGGTGCAATGCAGATAGTTTCCACAGATTAAACTAAAGAGAAGTAGGGGAGTTTGACATCATTTATCCTACAGAACCCCATTCCAAATGCAACGTGTATCTTTATCCAGATATACTGCTTTTTCTATCAACAAGGGACATATTTTTATAATCTTTCAAGATCTCCTGCTCAATCTTTCCAAGATCAACACAAGCAGTTAAGCATTGTGCCAAACTTGCATAAAAACTAGTGTTAGCAGTGACCACCCCTTAAGAATACAGTTTGGTAACCATTTGTTTACACTTAATATTTCACTTGGCACAAGTCAGTCACTGCAAGGAACCTGCAAGTAAATGAAATGTTTTCTACGTTAGTCACATATTATATATCCGAGCATGTAGACTCCACCAACTTGGACATTGTTTGACTAATTTTGTGAGATAATTACTCATGCAAACTATTTAACAGAGATGAAAAAAGGAGGTGACTTTGTCAGAAGTCCCTTCTTAACTCGATATTGAATATGTCCTATTGCCATGAAAAGCTTACTGCTGTCGTAGAGAAAAATTCAGGGGAAATGCATTTGAGATGCTGTTCTACGTGGAGGCTCTTTCAGGCTGAGGGATTTCATTAGGGACCCTCATTCTGGCCCTGAACTTTGGGCAGGGTAGAAGATAGGGATGGTAGTCCTCACTCTGCTTAATAAAAGTGAAAGTAAAAGTGAAGTCGCTCAGTTGTGTCTGATTCTTTGCGACCCCATGGACTGTAGCCTATCAGGCTCCTCTGTCCATGGGATTTTCCAGGCAATAGTACTGGAGTGGATTGTCATTTCCTTCTCCAGGGGATCTTCCCGACCCAGGGATCAAACACGGGTCTCCCACATTGTAGACGGATGCTTTACCATCTGAGCCACCAAAGAAGTCCCTCTGCTTAATAAAGTGGCAATTACAATATAAAAATGACCTGGAGAAAACCATAATTCAAAAAGATACATGCACCGCAGTGTTGACTATAGCACTATTTACAATACCCAGGACATAGAAGCAATATAAATGTCCACTGACAGATGAATGGATAAAGAAGATGTATTTCATACACATAATGGAATATTACCCACCCTTTTTAGGAATGATACTGTGTCATTTGCAGAGACATGAATGGACCTAGTCTGTCATACAGAGTGAAGTAAGTCAGAAAGAGAAAAACAAATATCATACACTAACACATATACTGACTCGATGGATGCGAGTCTGAGTGAACTCCGGGAGTTGGTGATGGACAGGGAGGCCTGGCATGCTGCAATTCATGGGGTCACAAAGAGTCGGACACGACTGAGTGACTGAATTGAACTGAACTGAACTGAACACATATATGTGGAACCCTAGAAAAATGGCATAGATGATCTTATTTGCAAAGCAGAAATAGAGGCAGATGTAGAGAAAAAATGTGTGGATACCCAAGGGGAAGAGGGAAGTGGGATGAATTAGGATACTGTGATCAACATATATACACTACAGATACTATGTTTAAAATAGATAACTAATGAGAACCTACTAAATAGCACAGGGAACTCAGTCCGCTGTGGTGACCTAAATGGGAAGGAAATCCAAAAAAGAGGGGATATACATATACATATACTGATTCAGTTTGTTGTACAGCAGAACCTAACACAACATTGTAAAGCAACTATACTCCAATAAAAATTAAAAATTAAAAGATAAAATAACAAACAAAACATAAATGTATCAAAATAGCATGCTGCCCAACTTATTATAAATTGTTATAAATTGTAACATATCAAATTTCCCAAATTAAAAAAAAAAATTTAAAGGAAGGGGTAAAGCTAAAGAGAAAACAATAAGATGAAAGAGAAAGCAGAAGAGCTATGTTTTACTTAAAATTTCCCTCTGGGAGGATTTAAAAGATAACACGTCTCCCTTCTCCAACATCTCATCAAATTCCACATCATAATCTTGTTCAGACAACTTCATTTTCCTGGTTTCCTGGCAATGCAAAAGCAGATATTGCTATAAATGGTCATTGACTGTTTAGCATGTGTTATGAGAGTAAGGAACTTGACGTTGGAAACAAATATTGCAAGTAACAGTTTTATGACATTTTGCCATCAGTGCCTCATTGTTAGCTAATTATTCAAGGACAGAGGGTTATAAATGACCAGTTTATGACAGCAGGAAAGGTCACCAAAATTGGGAAGAATTGGATTTCCCCAAATTGCTATGTGTTTCTTGGCATGCTGATTCATACTATAAATTTATATAAACCTAGGTTCCCCTTGTGGCTTAGATGGTAAAAAGAATCCGTCTGCAAAGCAGAAGACCTGGGTTCAATTCTTGGGTGGGGAAGATCCCATGGAGAAGAGAATGGCAACTCACTCCAGTATTCTTGCCTGGAGAATGCCAAGGGCAGAGGGGCCTGGCAGGCTACACTCCCTGGGGTCACAAAGAGTCAGATACGACTGAGCAACTAACACACACACACAAGACTAGTTCAAATTCCCCAACAAGCTAAGCAAGACGTTTTATTCTTCTTATTTCTGCTCTCAATCACCATTTTGGAAAAGAAAATAGCTTTTTCATGCCATTCCATCAACATTTACATATTTAAAACAAAAAGCATATCGTTAGCAATCAAATGACCCTGAGTTGTTATTTAATCGCTAAGTCATGTCCAGCTCTTTTGTGACCCTGTGGACTGCAGCCTATCCAGGCTTCTTCCTCTGTCCATGGGATTTCCCAGGCAAGAATACTAAAATGGGTTGCCATTTCCTTCTCCAGGGCATCTCTCTGACCTATGGATCGAATTTACTTCTCCTACCCTGGCAGGCAGGTTTTTTACCAGTGAGCCACCAGGGAACTCCCAAATGGAATTGTATTATATGCCAGTTTAAAGTCATTACTTAAATTTCCAGGGCTTGTTTATGTTTGCAACTGGAAAACATTAGACTTTCCATTTTGCATATAGGGAGAAAAATACTTTTATATGGTAAGTAACGATTTAAAATAACCAATTCCTTAGACCAGAACAAAGATTCTTCAACTGCTCTTTCCTAATTCTACCCTCACAGACTCAGTTTCCACAGAAATCTTGTTTTTCATCTTAACGTTTGCCTCTACTCCTTTCACAAAATGAATTGGATTTGGAAATAAAGATATAGTTTACTTGTAAAATGGCGGTAAGTTATTCAATCTAAAATTCAGATCTTTGGGACAGCCTGCCATGAATCTATCAATCAATATAACTGAGCCTGCAGTACTACAATTAGTTTATTTCCTGTCATTATACAAGTTAGCAAATACTTTTCCTTCAGAATGCTGCTGGTTCTTGACATTTACGAAGGCTTGTAAAGCTTGGTCTTATGTCATTCTAGGACTTTTCTGTACAGTGGCTTTAGAAAATATCTAAAACTTTTCTGGGTTTGCTGAGCAAGTATGCTGAACCACAGCTTCAGTGTCCTAAAACATCAGCCCAATTGCCTTCAAGGTATCCTTATTAAAAATATTTTACTGAGTTACAAGAACCTTCATAAGCATGGATAGATATCTCCATATCCTAAGAATTTACAAATATCAATAAAATGTTTCTCTTGTATTTTGACCTAAAAAAAAGAATCTATAGTTAATTTCTTACGACATGTCCTGTGCATGCCTTTCTTTAGATGATAGCCTAGTCACAAAAGGAAGATAGATTCTTGAGGAGGCTGGTAACTTGAGGAGTTTGGTAACTTAAAGTCTGGTGACTTTAAATGATGGCCTAGCCACAAAAGGAAGATAGATTCTTAAGGAGTCAGGTGACTTAATTTGCACTTATACAAAATAGCAAGACAGAAAGTTGCTTAAAAACTTACAGGGAGGTTATAGGGATTTATAGGGAGAGGAATAATTTACACGGAAAAGAATAACTTAGTGAAAATTTTAGAACTAGATGTATACAATGTTTTAAGAAACAGCTACAAAACAGTAAGTAAAGCATGATTCCCATTTTAACATGTTTAAAAATGTAAATATAACAAATATATCTATTTGAATATCTGTTGACACATACGTACATGCATAGCTTCATAGATGGAAGTTTATTTACAGAAATCACCATAGAAATTCTCTCCATGTGGTTAGATTTATGGGCATTTTAAGTTTCCTTCTTTACACTTTAGTCTTCACATTTTTGTATAATGAGAGGTATTAACTATACAATCAGGAAGAATATCTTGAAACATAGAGAATAGATGTATAATCAACCATAAAATTCTATGATTAGAAGGGCTGTGTCTTTAAATGCTTTAGAAGGAAATGCTAAGTTAAAAACTTACTAGAAGAGTAGTATTACAAATTCAAGACTCCGAAAATAATTTACTGGCAAAGTAAATGAGTAACTCACATTTTCTTACTGTAAGTGAATCAGGTTAGGTACTAAAGACATAAAATCATTAAGGAGAGAATAAAGCAAAAGAAGAGATTTTTTTAGACCAGGAGGGCTAACAGTAATATTTTCATCGTCTCTTCTCTTTGATGGTATTTTATCTAAGTGCAGGGTTCAGTTTGCTTGGACTCAGTAAGTGGATTCATAATTACATTATTTAGTTTTAACAAAACTAAAGGAAGATAACGTATACAACATAGACAGATATATTTAAAAGATTCTTGCAAAGAAACTACAGATTGCAGCTAATACTACTCATCCAAGCTCAAGCCAATATTTAAATGGTAGAGTTGACATCTCAGACTTTTTATACAAGTTTTTCATTATTACTTAGAAGCAATACCTGATAATTCAAAATAATCAAGAAGAGTATTTGGAATATGTGTGTGTGTACATGTGTGTGTGTATGATAATAAATTAATCTCAATTTAAGTGCACTCTGTACCTTAATATATTAGTGACCATATAAGCCATTACACTAGCAACATACAAGAAAATGAACAACCAAAATATAAGCATCCCTTAAAATCAGCATTATCTAACTCAACGAAACTAAGTCTTGCCCACAGGGCAACCCAAGATGGGCAGGTCATGGTGGAGAGGTCTGACAGAATGTGGTCCACTGGAGAAGGAAATGGCAAACCACTTCAGTATTCTTGCCTTGAGAACCCCATGAACAGTATGAAAGGCAAAATGATAGGATACTGAAAGAGGAACTCCCCAGGTCAGTAGGTGCCCAATATGCTACTGGAGATCAGTGGAGAAATAACTCCAGATAGAATGAAGGGATGGAGCCAAAGCAAAAAAAATACCCAGCTATGGATGTGACTGGTGATAGAAGCAAGGTCTGATGCTGTAAAGAGCAATATTGCATAGGAACCTGGAATGTCAGGTCCATGAATCAAGGCAAATTGGAAGTGGTCAAACAAGAGATGGCAAGAGTGAACATCGATATTCTAGGAATCAGTGAACTAATCTGGATGGGAATGGGTGAATTTAACTCAGATGACCATTATATCTACTATGGCGGGCAGGAATTCCTCAGAAGAAATGGAGTAACCATCATCGTCAACAAAAGAGTCTGAAATGCAGTACTTGGATGCAATCTCAAAACGACAGAATGATCTCTGTTCATTTCCAAGGCAAACCATTCAATATCACAGTAATCCAAGTCTATGCCCCAATCAGTAATGCTGAAGAAGCTGAAGTTGAACAGTTCTATGAAGACCTACAAGACCTTGCAGAACTAACACCCAAAAAAGATGTCCTTTTTGTTATTGGGGACTGGAATGCAAAAGTAGGAAGTCAAGAAACACCTGCAGTAACAGGCAAATTTGGCCTTGGAATTTGGAATGAAGCAGGGCAAAGGCTAATAGAGTTTTGCCAAGAAAATGCACTGGTCATAGCAAACACCCTCTTTTCAACAACACAAGAGAACTCTACACATGGACATCACCCGATGGTCAACACCAAAATCAGACTGATGATATTCTTTGCAGACAAAGATGGAGAAGCTCTATACAGTCAACAAAAACAAGACCAGGAGCTGACTGTGGCTCAGATCATGAACTCTTTATTACCAAGTTCAGACTTAAACTGAAGAAAGTAGGGAACCACTAGACTATTCAGGTATGATCTAAGTCAAATCCCTTATGATTATACTGTGGAAGTGAGAAATACATTTAAGGGCCTAGATCTGATAGATAGAGTGCCTGATGAACTATGGAATGAGGTTCATGACATTGTACAGGAGACAGGGATCAAAACCATCCCCATGGAAAACAAATGCAAAAAAGCAAAATAGCTGTATGGCCTTACAAATAGCTGTGAAAAGAAGAGAAGTGAAAAGCAAAGCAGAAAAGGAAAGATATAAGCATCTGAATGCAGAGTTCCAGAGAATGGCAAGAAGAGATAAGAAAGCCTTCTTCATCTATCAATGCAAAGAAATATAGGAAAAGAACAGAATGGGAAAGACTAGAGATCTCTTCAAGAAAATTAGAGATACCAAGGGAATATTTCATGCAAAGATGGGCTTGATAAAGGACAGAAATGGTATGTACCTAACAGAAGCAGAAGATATTAAGAAGAGGTGGCAAGAATACACAGAAGAACTGTACAAAAAAGATCTTCACGACCCTGATAATCACAATGGTGTGATCACTTATCTAGAGCCAGACATCCTGGAATGTGAAGTCAAGTGGGCCTTAGAAAGCATCACTATGAACAAAGCCAGTGGGGGTGATGGAATTCAGTTGAGCTGTTTCAAATCCTGAAAGATGATGCTGTGAAAGTGCTGCACTCAATATGCCAGCAAATTTGGAAAACTCAGCAGTGGCCACAGGACGGGTAAAGGTCAGTTTTCATTCCAATCCCAAAGAAAGGCAATGCAAAAGAATGCTCAAACTACCGCACAATTGCACTCATCTCACATGCTAGTAAAGTAATGCTCAAAATTCTCCAAGCCAGGCTTCAGCCATGAACTTCCTGATGTTCAAGCTGGTTTTAGAAAAGGCAGAGGAACCAGAGATCAAATTGCCAACATCCACTGGATCATGGAAAAAGCAAGAGAGTTCCAGAAAAACATCTATTTCTGCTTTCTTGACTATGCCAAAGCCTTTGACTGTGTGGACCACAATAAACTGTGGAAAATTCTGAGAGAGATGGAAATACAGACCACCTGACCTGCCTCTTGAGAAATCTGTATGCAGGTCAGGAAGCAACAGTTAGAACTGGACATGGAACAACAGACTGGTTCCAAATAGGAAAAGGAGTACATCAAGGATGTATACTGTCACCCTGCTTATTTAACTTCTATGCAGAGTACATCATGAGAAACACTGGACTGGAAGAAACACAATCTGGAATCAAGATTGCCGGGAGAAATACCAATAACCTCAGATATGCAGATGACACCACCCTTATGGCAGAAAGTGAAGAGGAACTAAGAAGACTCTTGAGGAAAGTGAAAGTGGAAAGTGAAAAAGTTGGCTTAAAGCTCAACATTCAGAAAACAAAGATCATGGCATCCGGTCCCATCACTTCATGGGAAGTAGATGGGGAAACAGCGGAAACAGTGTCAAACTTTATTTTGGGGGCTCCAAAATCACTGCAGATGGTGACTGCAGCCATGAAATTAAAAGACACTTACTCCTTGGAAGAAAAGTTATGACCAAGGTAGATAGCATATTCAAAAGCAGAGACATTACTTTGCCAACTAAGGTCCGTCTAGTCAAGGCTATGGTTTTTCCTGTGGTCACGTATGGTTGTGAGAGTTGGACTGTGAAGAAGGCTGAGCGCTGAAGAATTGATGAGTTTGAACTGTGGTGTTGGAGAAGACTCTTGAGAGTCCCTTGGACTTCAAGGAGATCCAACCAGTCCATTCTGAAGGAGATCAGCCCTCGGATTTCTTTGGAAGGAATGATGCTGAAGGTGAAACTCCAGTACTTTGGCCACTTCATGCAAAGAGTTAACTCATTGGAAAAGACTCTGATGCTGGGAGGGATTGGGGGCAGGAGGAGTAGGGGACAACAGAGGATGAGATGGCTGGATGGCATCACTGACTCGATGGACGTGAATCTGAGTGAACTCCGGGAGCTGGTGATGGACAGGGAGGCCTGGCGTGCTGTGATTCATGGGGTCGCAAAGAGTCGGACATGACTGAGCAACTCAGCTAAACTGAGCTGATAATCATCATGTTCTAAGTCTTGTCTTATGCAGTATAGCATTTTATCAAATTTCTCTATTAAAACTTATGGTAAGTATTTAGGAGTCTCTTGAGGTTTTCATTAGAGAAGGGAATGGCAACCCACTCCAGTATTCTTGCCTGGAGAATCCCATGGACAAAGAGCCTGGTGAGCTACAGTCCATGGGGTCGCAAAGAGTCAGACAAGACTGAGTGACTTTCACTCCCTCACTGAGGTTTTCATTATGAAAAGCAAGTGTCATAAACCAATGAGGAAACTTTCCTTCTTACAGTAGTAAAAAAATGGACTGCAATGATGCACTGAAAATAACAGAGGCATAATCTAAAGCCATTTTTTAAAAGCAAACACTGCTGAGAGAAAATACTGCCAAAGACTGGAGAAAACAATTCATGCGTGTGGGAGTCGTGTTCTTTTGGATGAAACTGTGGATTATGGTATGTCTCAGCTGATCGTATGTGCTATGTGCTGTTTCAGTGATGAAGAGTACAAAGAACTACTTTTTGTGAGCTACTAAAAATAGTTGCCTGTGACAGGAATAGAAAAGGGAATCTGCATTAAAAACTCCGAGATAGCTCCATTTGTGAAATTCATTCATTGCATCATTTACAGGCAAGTTATTACAGCAAAGGACTGACGCAAATGAACAAACTGCTACAAGATGTCAGTTAGTGCTCCTGTTGCATAACCCCAATCAACCTATAATAAAATACGACTAGTAAAACTTGAAACTGGGCAATGGTGCTTTAGGTTCTGGCCCCAGTTTTGTATCAACAAAGGAGAGTTTTTAAAATATGGAGAAATAATTATGATATTTAATGGCATGGGGAGTGAATACATACAAGTCTTTTGGAGCATCAAGAGATTCACTGGTTCTCTCACAGCAAAGTACTTTAAAAAGTTATCATTTAAAGCCTGAGTTGAGTAATTTTCTTCTACAAAAGACACGTGTCAACTTTGCTGATCTTTAAATCTGTTAAATAATAATTATAAGAAATGTTTACCCTGAAAATATTTATGAAAAAATTTATATACCTAATCTGTACTTTGGGGTTTAAAATAAGGATGACATTTTTAACAAGTCAAAAATATTTGTTTTTTAAGAAAACTCACACTATGGAAAAAGAATTTTAAATTGATGTTTAAAAATATTTCCAGCTTTGTGGGATTTTTGCCATTGAAACTGATATAAATAAGCCAATTAAAAATAAATAAAATTTTTAAAAATTATAAAAAATCCTTTTATATTTGGACAACTAAAATAGGTCTTTCTAATTTGTTTTTAGAACTTCCAAGTAAAGAGTTTCAATAGAGTATGAATTTACTAGTTAATATCATTAAATGTAGCACCTATTATGCTTAATATTAGGGGAAATTCACATTTAGCCACCTTATTTTCAACAAATGCTTTGGAAAATTGGAGATGAGATAGAAAAACATTTTACTATTTGATAAGCAGACCCATTTAGATGTATGTATATTTCTGAAATAAGTTTTTCAGCTGTAATGGCCTTAAAATCTAGTATCAAAGCAAGCATCATCTAGAATCAGATCTTTTTAAAATTAATTAGTTTATTTTCATTGAAGGATAATTACTTTACAATTGTTGTAATGGTTTTTGCCATACATCAACATAAATCAGCTACAGGTATAGTTACTGTATCGTGAAGTGCCAAATAGAGATTTGTTTAAAGCATAATTAGTTACAAATTTTCCAGTTTTAGCTAATTTTGGGGATTAGCACAATAGTATTTTAACAGTATTAAAGATAAAAATGTAATTAATATTTATTTCAGTTCTTCTCATTCTTTTGAAATTTCTGTCATATTTTCTACTTTTAATAATATTAGTTCAATAGTGTAAGTAACAAATTATGAATATGCATGCATATATTTACTGAGAGTTTGGTATTAAAATTTACCTGATAAGTTATGTAATTTTCAAAATCTAATCCATTAGCCCACACTATAGAGGTATGAAAAGCACTTAAATTCAGTAAGAAAACATTCAAAGAAAAGTTCTATTTCATAAGTAAGCACATCTAAATCAATGTATTTGTTATGTGGATTAGGTCACAAGGTAAGGAGATATTTTCCCAGGCCAAATATTTTCCCCTCTAATTGCGTTGTGCCTGTTTGCTGCACATTGCATTTGCTGTTGTCAAGGTTCCTAGGACCTCACTGTTCTCGTGGTACAGCAGAGCATCAGAAAAGGACTGCACATTTCAGAAACAGATCATTTCCCCAGATAAGACAGTGATCCCCAGAGAAAACAAGACCTTTATTTTCTCAAGCCTCAGATAGTTCATACTTCTGTTTAAATACCAACACTCTATAAAAATCACAGTCATTTATCTTACAATTCAAGAACTCTCCACAATTGCCGTAGAGAAACTTCATTACAGAAAAAAAATGGGAAGTAAATTTCTTTACTATCCCAAAACAGATAATGGAATTCATATCTTTCACCTTGTCTTAGTTATTTATCTGTGACTTCCTGGTAAATACTCTGTACTTCATGTGGGCATCCTATCAGGAACACAAAGCAATCATTTAACTTGGGAATGGGGAGATTATTTGTTTTCCATTTGTTTTGCCAACAGCTATAAATACATTTTAAAGTCACAGTTAACCATCATTAAGATCAATCACATCATTTTCAAAGCATTAAAACCTCATTCTATATATATGTGAAAGTGTTAGCTGATCGATTGTGTCTGACTCTTTGTGACCTCATGGACTGTAACCTGCCAGGCTCCTCTGTTCATGGAATTCTCCAGGCAAAAATACTGAAGTGGGTAGCTGTTCCCTTCTCCAGGGAACCTTCCCAATCCAGGAACTGAATCCAGGTCGCCTAAAAAGCAGGTGGATTCTTTGCTGTATAAGCGACCGGAAAAGTCCAAGAATACTGGAGTGGGTAGCCGTTCCCTTCTTGAGGGGATCTTCCTGACCCAGGGATTGAACCAGGGTCTCCTGCATTGCAGGAAGATTCCTTACTCTCTGAACTTCCAGGGAAGCCCTGATATGTATGTATATATGCTTTTAATGTAAGTCTGGATCTCTCAGCAAAGAGTACAGACCCCAGAAAGAATCAGTCATGCAGACACCATCTACAGAAACAGAATCAAAAACTACAGATATAGACCAATGCAAGATGGTGGAGTCGAAGGACATGCACTCATCTTCTCCTGCAAGAACTCCAAAATTGAAACTTGCTGAACAACTATCTACAGGAGAATGTTGGATCCCACCAAAAAAAGATATCCCACATCCAAGAGCAAAAGAGAAGCCCCAGCAAGAAGGTAGGAGGGGCAAAATCACATTTAGAATCAAACCCCAGACCCACCAGAATGCTCAAGGGCTCAAACCAAACCTTGCACATGAGGAGACCCCACAGAGCCTGAGTCAGACCTGCCTTAGAGTGTTTGTTTGAGTGTCTCCTGCAGAGGTACAATTCAGCATTGGCCTGAAGCAGCGACAGGGGCTCTAGATGCAGCAGACCTGGGTGTGGCATAAACTCTCTTGGAGGAGGTCACCATTAACCCCATAAGAGAGCTGCCAGAATTTACACAGGGCTGGGGAAACTGATTCTTGCAGGGCACACAAAAAACCTTGTGTGCACTAGGACCTGGGAGAAAGGAGCAGGGACCCTACAAGAGACTGACACAGACTTGCCTTTGAGTGCCCAGGAGTATGCGGGGAAGGGATGGGTTGGTGGCGGCCTGCCCCTAAGTTGGGGGGCACTGAGTGTGGCAGTGTGTGCACGGGACCTTTTGAAGGAGGTCGCCCTTATCATCATTACCCCCACCATAGTTTTGGTTTCAGGTCAAACAACAGAGAGGGAACACAGCCCTGCCAATCAACAGAAAATTGGATTAAAGATTACTGAGCATAACCCACCCATTAGAACAAGACCCAGTTTCCCCCAAGTCAGTCTCTCCCATCAGGAAGCTGTTTATACTTATCCCTCAGAGGGCAGACAGAATGAAAACTATGATCACAGAAAACTAATCAAACTGATCACATGGACCACAGCCTTGTCTAACTCAAAGAAACTATGAGCCATGCCGTGTAGGGACACCCAAGACAGACAGGTCATGGGGGAGAG
Organism: Ovis aries; assembly: GCF_016772045.2. Lineage (NCBI taxonomy): Eukaryota > Metazoa > Chordata > Mammalia > Artiodactyla > Bovidae > Ovis > Ovis aries. The sequence goes on from NC_056063.1 coordinate 50,519,462, forward strand.
TTCTGACAAAACGTGGTCCACTGGAGTAGGCAATGGCAAACCATTTCAGTATTCTTGCCTTGAGAAGCCCATGGATAGTATGAAAAAGCAAAAAGATACGACAGTGAAAGATGAACTCCCCAGGTCAGTAGGTGCCCAATATGCTACTAGAGAAGAGTGTAGAAATAACTCCAGAAAGGATGAAGAGATGGAGCCAAAGCAAAAACAACGTCCAGCTGTGGATGTGACTGATGATGGAAGTAAAGTCCTAAGCTGTAAGGAACAATATTGCATAGGAAACTGGAATGTTAGGTCCATGAATAAATTGGAAGTGGTCAAACAGAAGATGGCAAGAGCGAACATCAACATTTTAGGAATCACTGAACTAAAATGGACAGGAATGGGGGAATTTAACTCAGATGACCACTATATCTATTACTGTGGACAAGAATCCCTTAGAAGAAATGGAGTAGCCATCACAGTCAACAAAGGAGTCCGAAATGCAGTACTTGAGTGCAACCTCAAAATTGACAGAAAGATTTCTGTTCAGTTCCAAGACAAACCATTCAATATCACAGTAATACAAGTTTATGCCCCAATCAGTGATGCTGAAGAAGCTAAAGTTGAATGGTTTGATAAAGACCTACAAGAACTTCTGGAACTAACACTCCAAAAGATGTCCTCTTCATCATAGGAGACTGGAATGCAAAAGTAGGAAGTCAAGAGATACCTTGAGTAACAGGTAAATGTGGCTTTGGAGTATAAAATGAAGCAGGGCAAAGGTTAACATAGTTTTGCCAAGAGAACTCACTGGTCATAGCAAACACCCTCTTCCAACAACACAAGAGAAGACTGTACACATGGACATCACAAGATTATCAATACTGAAATCAGATTGATTATCTTCTTTGAATCCAAAGATGGAAAAGCTCTTTACAGTCAGGAAAAACAAGACTGGGAGCTGACTGTGGCTCAGATCATGAACTCCTTATTGCAAAATTCAGATTTAAATTGAAGAAAGTAGAGAAAACCACTAGACTATTCAGGTATGACCTAAATCAAATGCCTTATGGTTATACAATAGAAGTGACAAATAGATTCAAGAGATTAGATCTGATAGACAGAGTGCCTGAAGAACTATGGATGGAGGTTCATGACAATTGTACACCAGGCAGTGATCAAGACCATTGCTGAAAAAAGTAAATGCAAAAAGAAATGCAAAGAAAATGAAAAGCATGATACTGGATGCTTGGGGCTGGTGCACTGGGATGACCCGGAGGGATGCTATGGGGAGGAAGGAGGGAAGGGGTTCAGGATGGGAAACGTGTATACCTGTGGCGGACTCATGTTGATGAATGGCAAAATCAATACAATATTGTAAAGTAATTAACCTCCAATTAAAATAAATAAATTTATATTTAAAAAAGAAAAAGAAAAGCAAAATGGTTGTCTGAGGAAGCCTTAAAAATAGCTGAGAAGAGAAGGGAAGCTAAAGTCAAAGGAGAAAAGGAAAGATAAACCGATTTGAATCCAGAGTTCCAAAGCATAGCAAAGAGAGATAAGAAAGCTTCCTCAGTAATCAATGAAAAGAGAAAGAAGAAAATAATAGAATGGAAAAGACTAGCGATCTCTTCAAGAAAATTAGAAATACCAAGGAACATTTTATGCAAAGAAGGGCACAATAAAGGACAGAAATGGTATGGACCTAAGAGAAGCAGAAGATATTAAGACATGGCAAGAATACATAGAAGAACTATATAGAAAAGATCTTCATGACCCAGATAACCAAGATGATATGATCACTCACCTAGAGCCAGACATCCTAGAATGCGAAGTCAAGTGGGCCTTAGGAAGTATCAGAAGGAACAAAGCTAGTGGAGGTGATGGAATTCCAGTTGAGCTATTTCAATCTAAAAGATGATGCTGTGAAAGTGATGCACTCAATATGCCAGCAAATTTGGAACACTCAGCAGTGGCCACAGGACTGGAAAAGGTCAGTTTTCATTCCAATCTCAAAGAAAGGCAATGCCAAAGAAGGTTCAAACTACTGCACAATTGTGCTCATCTCACACACTAGCAAAGTAATGCTCAAACTTCTCAAAGCCAGGCTTCGACAGTACATGAATGGTGAACTCCCAGACATCTGAGCTGGATTTAGAAAAGGCAGAGGAACCAGAGATGAAATTGCCAACATCCGTTGGATCATTGAAAAACCACGAGTGTTCCAGGAAAACATCTACTTCTGTTTTATTGACTACACTAAAGCCGTTGACTCTGTGGATCATAACTATGGAAAATTCTTAAAAAGATGGGAATACCAGACCACCTGACCTGTCTCCTGAGAAATCTGTAGGCATGTCAAGAAGCAACAGTTAGAACTGGACATGGAACAACAGACTGGTTCCAAACCTGAAAAGGAGTCCATCAAGTCTGTATATTGTCATCCTGCTTATTTAACTTATATGCAGAGTATATCATGCAATATGGCAGGCTGGATGAAGCACAAGCTGGAATCAAGATTGCAGGGAGAAATATCAATAATCTCAGATATGCAGATGACACCACCCTTATGGCAGAAAGCAAAGAACTAAAGAGCCTCTTGATGAAAATGAAAAGAGGAGAGTGAAAAAGTTGGCTTAAAACTCAGCATTCAAAAAAATAAGATCATGGCATCTGGTTCCATCACTTCAGAGCAAATAGATGGGGAAACGATGGAAACAGTGATAGACTTTATATTTGGGGGCTCCAAAATCTCTGCAGATGGTGACTGCAGCCATGAAATTAAAAGATGCTTTCTCATTGGAAGAAAAGCTATGACCAATCTAGACAGCATATTAAAAAGCAGAGACATTTCCTTGCCAGCAAAGGTCCATCTAGTCAAAGCTATGGCTTTTCCTGTGGTCATGTATGGATGTGAGAGTTGAACTATAAAGAAAACTGAGTGGCAAAGAATTGATGCTTTTGAACTGTGGTTTTGGAAAAGACTCTTGAAAGTTCCTTGGACTGCAAGGAGATACAACCAGTTCATATTGACAGAAATCAGTCTTGAATATTCATTGGAAGGATTGATACTGAAGCTGAAACTCCAATACTTTGGCCACCTGATATGAGGAACTGACTCATTGGAAAAGACCCTGATGCTGGGAAAGATCAAAGGCAGGAGAAGGGGATGACAGAGGTTGAGATGGCTGGATGGCATCATCTACTCAATGGACATGAGTTTGAGTAAGCTCCAGGAGTTGGTGATGGACAGTGAGGCCTGGTGTGCTGCAGTCCATGGGATCACAAAGTGTCGGATATGACTGAGTGACTGAACTGAAACTATATATATTTTAAAGATATATACATATGGTCAAAAGCTATAGAACAAGGTAATACTTATTTTGAAATAGGATAATGGTTGTCTCTTGCCTTAGTTCAGGACACTCTAACAAAAATACCATAGACTGGTGGCTTAAACAGCAAGCATTTTTTGTTTTGTTTTGGTTTTGTGTTTTTCTCTCACAGTTTTGAAAGCTCAAAAGTCTAAGATCAAGGTGTTAACAGATCTCATTTCTGGTCACAGTCTGCTTCCTGGCTTGTAGACAGCTGCCTTCTCCCTACATCCTTACATGGCCAAGAGAGATACCTTTTCTGTGTCTCTTCCTATATAGACACGAATCCCATTCTCAAGGATTCCGCCACTTGTGATCTAATTACTTCTCAAAGTTCCCACCTCCAAATACTAGAACACTGGGGATTAGGCATTGATATATGACTTTTGAAGGAACACAAACATTCAGTGCATATCATCTCTAGATAGAAGGGCACATAGTGGTGGCTTATAACTCATAAAACAAGGTGTTAATAGAGTTACACTTGCTATATGATAGCTACCTAAGTAATCACAGCATTACCTCTATATCTATTGTTATAATATCTCCTCAAAACAGACATAAATGAGAAAAGATACAAGATTTTCTATGTCTTGATAATATCGTTTGGAAGATATTTAGAAGACTAATGTTGTATCAGTTAAGGACTCTTGTTCCTCTGTAAGTGACATAAAATATGACTAATAATGGCTCATCCTGTACACCAAGAAATCTTGGCTTAGCAATCAGAGCTGGTACAGTGGCCTCATGATGCCATCAGGGAGCAGGCTTCTTGTTTTTCCTGTCCTGCTGTTCTCTGTATCATTTTGTGCTCATGAGAGTGTAATGGCTGCTAAATCGCCAGGCATTATGTCCTTATTCTAGGCAACAGAAGGATGAAAAAAGAACACAGCAGCTGAGTCTGTTTCAACTGATGCCCAACATTTATAGCAGCTGTCTTTTTTTTTTTTTTCAATTCACCTAAATATCTTTATTTTTTAATTGGAGGATACTGTTTTACAACATTGCGTTGGTTTCTGTTGAACAGCGTCACGAATCAGACGTAACTCTATATACATACACACATACATACATACATACATATATACATATGAGCCTCTTGAGCCTCCGTCCCACCCCACTCCCTATCCCGCCTCTCTAGGTTGTCATAGAGCACCAGGCTGGGTTATCTGACACACAGAGGTGTATGTATGTCACGGCTACTTTCTCAGTTCTTCCTACCCTCTTCTTCCCCCTGTGTCCACAAGTCTCTTCTCTGCATCTGTGTCTCCATTCCTTCCCTGCAAAGATTCTGCATATATGCTTTAATATGCTATATTTATTTTTCACTTTATAACTTACTTCATTCACTCTGTATAACAGGCTCTAGGTTCATCCACCACACTACAACTGATTCGAATTTATCCACTTTAAGGCTGAGTAATATTCAATTGTATTATATGTACCACTACTTCTTTAACCATTCATCAGTTGATGGACATCTAGGTTGCTTCCATGTCCTGGCCATTGTAAACAGTGCTGCAATGAACATTAGGGTACATGTGTCTTTTTGAATTGTGGTTTTTATCAGGGTATATGGGGCTTCCCTTGTGGCTCAGCTGGTAAAGAATCCACTGCAATGTGGGAGACCTGGGTTTAATCCCTGGGTTTGGAAGATCCCCTGGAGAAGGGAAAGGCTACCCACTCTAGTATTCTGGCCTGGAGAATTCCATGGACAGTATAGTCCATGGAGATGCAAAGAGTCAGATATGACTGAGCAACTTTCACTTCACTTCAGGGTATACCCAGCAGTGGGATTGCTGGGTCATTTAAAAGAAAGAAATTAGAATACTTTCTAACACCACACACAAAAATAAACTCAAAATGGATTAATAACTTAATTGTAAGGTCAGAAGCTATAAAACTCTTAGAGGAAGACATAGGCAGAAAACTCTTTGACATAAATCATAGCAAACTCCTCTTTGACCCACCTCCTAGAGTAATGGAAATAAAAACAAAAGTAAACAAATGAAATCTAATTAAACTTAAAAGCTCTTGCACAGCTAAGGAAACTATAAACAAGATGAAAATACAACCCTCAGAATGGGAGAAAATAATTGCAAATGAAACAACTGACTAAGAATTAACCTCCAAAATATGAGCAGCTCATATAGCTCAATATCAGAAAAACAAAGAACCTAATCAAAGATTGGGCAAAAGACTTAAACAGACACTTTTCCAAAGAAGACATTCATGTGGCCAATAAACACAGCAAAAGATGCTCAGCATCACTCGTTATTCAGTTCAGTTCAGTCGCTCAGTCATGTCTGACTCTTTGTGACCCCATGAATTGCAGCACGCCAGGCCTCCCGGTCCATCATCAACTCCTGGAGTTCACTCAAACTCACATCCATTGAGTCAGTGATGCCATCCAGCCATCTCATCCTTGGTCGTCCCCTTCTCCTGCCCCCAATCCCTCCCAGCATCAGAGTCTTTTCCAATGAGTCAACTCTTCGCATGAGGTGGCCAAAGTACTGCAGTTTCAGCTTCAGCATCATTCCTTCCAAAGAAATCCAAGGGCTGATCTCCTTCAGAATAAACTGGTTGGATCTCCTTGCAGTCCAAGGGACTCTCATGAGTCTTCTCCAACACCACAGTTCAAAAGCATCAATTCTTCGGCACTTAGCTTTCTTCACAGTTCAACTCTCACATCCATACATGACCACAGGAAAAACCATAGCCTTGACTAGATGGACCTTTGTTGGTAAAGTAATATCTCTGCTTTTCAATAGGCTATCTAGGTTGGTCACAACTTTCCTTCCAAGGAGTAAGTGTCTTTTAATTTCATGGCTGCAGTCACCATCTGCAGTGATTTTGGAGCCCAAAAAATAAAGCCTGACACTGTTTCCACTGTTTCCCCATCTATTTGCCATGAAGTGATGGGACCAGATGCCATGATCTTTGTTTTCTGAATGTTGAGCTTTAAGCCAGCTTTTTCACTCTTTTCTTTCACTTTCATCAAGACGCTTTTTGCTCATTATTAGAAAAAAATGCAAATCAAAACTACAATGAGATACCTCCTCCCACCAGTCAGAATGGCCATCATTAAAAAATCTAAAAACAATTAATTCTGTAGAGGATGTGGATAAAAGGGAACCTTCTTGCACTGTTGGTGGTAATGTAATTTGAAATAACCACTATGGAGAACACTATTGAGATTCCCTTAAAAACTAGGACTAAAACTACCATCTGGCTACAGCAGCTAACTTGCTATCGGGAACACAAAGATCAAATTATGAAGACCATAGAGGAAGAAAGGATGAGATGAAATATCTTTGCCCTCCTCTTTTGGAGGGCTTGTTTAGAAAGGGTATGAATCAGTTCAGATGCTTCATGTTTGACTCTTTGCAACCCCATGAACTGCAGCACACCAGGCCTCCCTGTCCATCACCAACTCCCGGAGCTTGGTCAAACTCAGGTCCATCAAGTTGGTGATGCCATCCAACTATCTCATCCTCTGTCATCCCCTTCTCCTCCTGCCTTCAATCTTTCCCAGCATCGGGGTCTTTTCCAATGAGTCAGTTACTCACATCAGGGGGCCAAAGCATTGGAGTTTCAGCTTCAACATCAGTCCTTCCAATGAACATTCAGGACCAATTTCCTCTAAGATGGACTGGTTGGATCTCCTTGCAGTCCAAGGGACACTCAAGAGTCTTCTCCAATACCACAGTTCGAAAGCATCAATTCTTTGGTGCTCAGCTTTCTTAATAGTTTAACTCTCACATCCATACATGACTACCGGAAAAACCATAGCCTTGACTAGACGGACCTTTGTTGGCAAAGTAATGTCTCTGCTTTTTAATATACTGTCTAGATTGGTCATAACTTTTCTTCCAAGGAGCAAGAGTCTTTTAATCTCAGCTGCAGTCACCATCTGCAGTAACTTTGGAGCCCAAGAAGATTAAGTCTGTCATTGTTTCCATTGTTTCCTCATCTTTTGCTATGAAGTGATGGGACAGGATGCCATGATCTTAGTTTTCTGAATGTTGAGTTTTAAGCCAGATTTTTCACTCTCTTCTTTCACTTTCATCAAGAGGGTCTTTAGTTCCTCTTTGCTTTCTGCCATAAGGGTGGTGTCATCTGCATATCTGACTTGTTTAGAAAGGGGTATGAGAGGGAACCTTTATATGGAAATAAAGTTGTTTTTTAATAACTGCTATGACAAATACAGAAATATTTTTTGGATGGAAGGAAGTTATGACTGATAATAATACATTTTTTTCTGATCTCACTTTATCTTCCAGCTTTGTTTCTTCATATAGGCAGCGAATTTATAATCCCTTAAAAACAATCAGGAGGGCTACAAGCTGCTAAAAGAGTAGGTAAAGTAAGAGTTTCTTTTGGAATGATCTCTCTTTCTTTCTCAGTCTGTCTCCCCCTTTTTGTAAGTATCCCTATGCCTTCTGGTTCTAGAAACATGTAGATGAGAAGGAATCAGAAAATTCTTCTTGGGTGGACTATACTGGCAAAGAGGAAATGTGGATACCCAGAGTTCCTGGCTGTAATATCATTGGAATCCAATTAATCTCAACAAACCATCATTTGATCCAGTTTTTACAGCATAATGAATATCCTATGAACCCAGATAGTTCATCTGTAGTGGTCTTCTAGAACTTTACTGAACCTTACTTTGTAAAGCGTGATAGTCAGATGCACCTTCAGATGTTCCTTCTTAAAGGAACATGTATCTTAATTTCTACATTTATCACATCTTCTCTTCCAGGATACAAAATACTTGTACTGAAAATGGATAAAACCTTTGAAATATCTGTATGACATACTTTAGAATTATCTGGATTCTTCTTTATTTCATAAAGATTTGACAGCATTATTACACCATAAGGCAAACAGTGGCTGTGAAGACTACCCGGTTTTAAGTTCTAATGCTGTAAGTGACCAATTATATAAATTTCTAAAGCTTCTTATTTTTCATCTGCTAAATCAAGACAATAAAACCTATTTCATAAGGTGATTACAAGGATTACATGAAAAGAACATGTGTCATACTTCTCAAAATTCCTCAGAGTACTTTGTTCTGAGTCATAAAAAATCATGGTACAGTCTCATGGAACATAAATTTTATTCTAAGATTGAGGAGTAAGGGGAGTCAAAATAATGTACTTCTTTAAAAATGGAAAATAGTGTTAAGATATTAAAACATCATAGAGTTTAAAATTCACATGAATAAGTTAAACAGAAAACGTCAAAGAAATTTGAGTTTCAGCCAGCTGCCACAAATTTCATGCTGCTCTTGCATTACATATACTTTGGTGACAATTTTTAGAAGCAACGTATGCATGCCTTTGCATTGTCAAACACATAATAGATGCTCCATAGCAGTAAAGATAAAATTTCCTCATCTGGGTCAAATTCCCTTTTTAGTGGAAATTCCTCATGACGCTAGCATTGCACATGACACCAACTGTCGTAAATCCACAGGGATGAGCAAATAAATGATAATGCAACACAGAATAAAGCAAACACATATGTGACAGAATCAATAACCTCTTGAACCTGGCTGACTGGGAAAGACAGGTCATTTGGAGGGGATTAAGAATTTTTTGAGAGTTGATAGCCTGAAGCAAAACCAGGGGCTATTTGTCCCATGCAGTCATTAGCTTTCTGAAATAGCAGCCCATAATCTCCTTACCAAAATGATGTACAAACACATTGATATAGTAGAGACACAGAGATCCTTGCTAATAAACTCAGAAGTGGGCAACTGGTGCTTACGGAGTAGAGAAATGCACATCCTTCTCTTTCTCTCCTTTTCATCATCTTCAGAGATAGAGCAAATAACCCTAAATGAGTCATGCAGTTTCAAAAGTAGCTATAGAAACCATAATGCTTTCAAATTGAGGATTGGAACTCATTAAAAGGTAATAAAAAATTTATTTGGTTCAACTCATGATTTTTTATCAAATAGAATAAGGCATTTTAATGAAATAGAATAGAAAGGAAAATACCAGAGAGCTTTGTATTTAGTAAGAGTAAATATTGTTTCTAAAAATTTTTGTTTCAATTGTTTAGAAAATGGTTCCCTAGGTGTGTACCAGGCTAGTCACTAAGTAAAATGAATTTTTATTGTGAGTTGCAGGAAAAAAAAAAAAAACTTGAAAACCCTTGATGGAAAACACCTTTTGATTTTACAGACAATGAAAGTAAAGCACAAAGGGTTTATAGGCTTTGCAGAAGCATACTGAATTTGTGTTAATGTTATGCCTCAAAGTAGTACTCAGGTCTCCCAGTTCATTCCAAGTTGATTTTTCTGTTTCTGCGAAGTTTTTATGCATTGTTAAGTGATGAAAAGCTTCGAAAATATTTTTTCTTTAAGAAATATACTAACGATATCTTAAATAAGCACCATAAATTTATGTCAAAGTACCTACATTTGTAAAAATATAAGGGAATATGTTTATCCCAATACATCTGTCCCTTTCCCTAAAGAAATTGTGGTAGACAGTTTCTGAGATGGCCCCCCAAGGATCTCTACCTCCCATGATTCATGCACTTGTGGAATTTCCTCCCTTTAAGAGTGTGCTGAACCAAGTGATTCCCTTATAATAAATACACATACGGACACCTTATCTTTGACAAAGGAGGCAAGAATATACAATGGAGTAAAGACAAGTGGTGCTGGGAAAGCTGGTCAACCACTTGTAAAAGAATGAAACTAGATCACTTTCTAACACCACACACAAAAATAAACTCAAAATGGATTAAAGATCTAAACGTAAGACCAGAAACTATAAAACTCCTAGAGAACACAGGCAAAACACTCTCTGACATACATCACAGCAGGATCCTCTATGATCCACCTCCCAGAATACTGGAAATAAAAGCAAAAATAAATAAATGGGATCTAATTAAAATTAAAAGCTTCTGCACAACAAAGGAAACTATAAGCAAGGTGAAAAGACAGCCTTCAGAATGGGAGAAAATAATAGCAAATGAAGCAACTGACAAACAACTAATCTCAAAAATATACAAGGAACTCCTGCAGCTCAATTCCAGAAAAATAAACGACCCAATCAAAAAATGGGCCAAAGAACTAAATAGACATTTCTCCAAAGAAGACATACAGATGGCTAACAAACATGAAAAGATGCTCAACATCACTCATTATTAGAGAAATGCAAATCAAGACCACAATGAGGTACCACTTCACACCAGTCAGAATGGCTGCGATCCAAAAGTCTACAAGCAATAAATGCTGGAGAGGGTGTCGAGAAAAGGGAACCCTCTTACATTGTTGGTGGGAATGCAAACTAGTACAGCCACTATGGAGAACAGTGTGGAGATTCCTTTAAATATTGCAAATAGAACTGCCTTATGACCCAGCAATCCCACTGCTAGGCATACACACTGAGGAAATCAGAATTGAAAGAGACGCATGTACCCCAATGTTCATCGCAGCACTGTTTATAACAGCCAGGACACGGAAACAACCTAGATGTCCATCAGCAGATGAATGGATAAGCAAGCTGTGGTACATATACACAATGGAGTATTACTCAGCTGTTAAAAAGATTACATTTGAATCAGTTCTGATGACGTGGATGAAACTGGAGCCGATTATACACAGTGAAGCAAGCCAGAAAGAAAAACACCAATACAGTATACTAACACATATATATGGAATTTAGAAAGATGGCAATGATGACCCTGTATGCAAGACAGCAAAAGAGACACAGGTGTGTAGAGCAGACTTTTGGACTCAGAGGGAGAGGGAGAGGGTGGGATGATTTGGGAGAATGGCATTGAAACATGTATACTATCATGTAAGAAATGAATCGCCAGTCTATGTTCAATGCAGGATACAGGATGCTTGGGGCTGGTGCATGGGGATGATCCAGAGAGATGATATGGGGTGGGAGGTGGGAGAGGGGTTCATGTTTGGGAACTCATGTACACCCGTGGCGGATTCATGTCAATGTATGGTAAAACCAATACAGTATTGTAAAGTAAAATAAAGTAAAAATAAAAATTTAAACAAAAATAAACAAATAAATACAATGGAACAAAAGTGATAAGATATTACTTCCAAAATTAGATTCAGAGAGGTTGTACTTCCATCTGCTTGTTCTTCCTTTCACTCATCCTGGTGAAGCCAGCTGCCATCTTGGAAATTGCCGTATGGAGAAGCCCATGTAGGGAGGAACTGAGGGAATATCTAGCAACAACCAGACCAACAACTTGTAAGGACCTGAATTCTGCTAATAACCTCCCGAGTAAGCTTGGGAGCATCCTGACCCATGAAGCCTGAGTGGAGACAGCAGCTCTACCCATCTAGATTATAGTCTTGAGAAATATTCTGAGCTTGAAGATTAAGTTGCCTATGAATTCTGTACCCACTGAAGCCACAGATAACAAATGTTTGTAGTTTTAAGCCTCTAATTTATGGATTAACTTGTTATGCAGTAATCAGTTCAGTTCAGTTCAGTCACTCAGTCCTGTCTGACTCTTTGCAACCCCATGAATCACAGCACACCAGGCCTCCCTGTCCATCACCAACTCCCAGAGTTCAGTCAGACTTGCATCCATCGAGTCAGTGATGCCACCCAGCCATCTCATCCTCTGTTGTCCCCTTCTTCTCCTGCCCTCAATCCCTCCCAAAACACTATTTTCCCCCACAGATACTAAAAAATATAAGAAAAGACCATAATGATTGTTCCCCAGTAGTAAAATGAATGATTATAGTTGCTCTTAACATAAGTAATCTCAGAGAGCATTGTTCATTGTAGCACTATTTACAATAGCTAGAACATGGAAGCAACCTAGATGTCCATCGACAAATGAATGGATAAAGAAGTTGCGGTATATATACACAATGGGATATTATTTGGCCATATAAAGGAACACATTTGAATCAGTCTTAATGAGGTGGATTAACCTAGAATCTATTATACAGAGTGAAGTAAGTCAGAAAGAGAAAGATAAATATCATATTGTAATGCATATATACAGAATCTAGAAAAATAGTACTGAAGAATTTATTTACATGGAGACAATGGAGAAACAGACATATGGAATAGACTTATGGACATGGGGAGAAGGGAGGAGAGGTTGAGATGTATGGAGACAGTAACATGGAAACTTACATTACATATGTAAAGTATATAGCCAATGGAAATTTGCTGTATGGCTCAGGAAACTCAAACAGGGGTTCTGTATCAACCTAGAGGGGTGGAATGGGGAGGGAGATGGGAGGGAGTTTCAAAAGGGAGGAGATATATGTATACCTATGGCTAATTCATGTTGAAGTTTGACATAAAACAGCAAAATTCTGTAAAGCAATTATCCTTCGATAAAAAAAGTTTTTTTAATTAAAAAAATAACATAAAAAAGATAGAAAATGAGGAACAGTGAGACAAAGGTACAGGACACTGAAATGTGAAGATATGGTTGACAAAAATAAAGCGTACAAGGCAAAGAGATGTTATTTTTTTTAATATAAGCATACTGGAAAACCTCATCCATGGCTGATAAGAATATAAAATGGTATAGCTGCTGTGGAAAAGAGGTTAGCATGAAAGCATCGTCACTCAGTAATGTCCAACTCCTTGCAGTTCTATGGATTTGCAGCCCACCAGGCTCCTCTGTCCATGGAATTCTCCAGGCAAGTATACTGGAGTGGGTTGCCATTCCCTTCTCCAGAGAATCTTCCTGATCCACTAACTGAACCCGGGTCTCCTGCATTGCAGGCAGATTCTTTACTGTCTGAGCCATGAGGGGAAAGAAGTTAGAAGTTCCTCAAAGAGTTAAACATAAAATTTTCATTTGATCCTAACAGTTACATTCCTGGAAATATACCCAAGGGAATTAAACAAACCAGTCCACACAAACATTTATACAGGGATGTTCATAGCAGTATTTTTCATATTAGTCAAAAAGTAGAAGCAACCTAAGTGCCTATCAATGGATGAAGGGACAAACAAAATATGGCATATCTATACAATGGATTATTATTCAGCCATAGAAACGAATGAAACATTGATATACACGCAGCATGGGTGAACACTGAAAACACTAGGTACATGTACGCTAAATGAAAGACAAATGTGGTATGATTCAATGTATACGAAATGTTCAAAACAGGCAATTCCTTAGAGACAAAGTAGACCAATGAGTGTTAAGACCGGAAGAAATGACTATGACGTAATTGCTTAGCAGGTATGGGGTTTCTTTTGGGATATTATGAAAATATTCTGGAATTAGTGGTGATGGTAAACAACACTATGAGTGTACTGAAAATGCCTAATTGCACACTTTAAAATAGTTAAAACTGTGAATTTGATTGTTACTGAATTAGGTCTGGCTGCTTACCACTCAAAATCAATACCTGAGAGAGAGAGACAAATGTTGGTAGAAAGGAAAATCGTTTTTAATAAGAATGCCAGCAATCTGGGGAGATGGTGGACTCAGTGTTCCGCAGAAACTACATCGGAAGATTCTGCTCAGCTATGAAAGTTTTTAAAGTGAAAAAGAAAAATAACCTCAGTTAACCACTGAGATAGGGCACCAGAGTCATCACCATGCCCGACTCTGTACAGGCTTGTGTCTGCTTGTCGACTTCTTGTGATTGTGATCTTTCTTTAGATGCTATCTTGTGCACATAATTTGTTCACAAGATTACTAGGGAGAGATCTGGAACTCTGTTAATTACTTATTCTTCATTTCTACTTCTTTGATTTGTGGAAAGAATCAACAAGGTAAGCAAAATTTTGTGTGACCAAAGATGTGAAAGGTATGCTAGGGCTGGAGATGTGCAGAGAATGAGGGTGTCCAGTTTAAGTTTGGTGACAAGACAGAGGAGCCTCCTGTGAGAGTTCTTGCCTGCCAAAGGCTGCTTAAATGATGGTATGTTAGATTTATTCAATTTTTTTAAAAAGGCAATCAGAGATGAGGGGATGACATAAGAGATAAGGAAATGAGACAAAACTGAAAAAAAGGACTCTATTATTTGTCCTCCAAAGGAGTTGTTCTATTGGCTTGGAGCAGTCACTAATCTAATGAGTGAGGACCAGCAGTTCCATATAAGCCGATTTTATGGGGGAATTAACCCATGTGATATATCACACCATCACAACAGTAAGTGCTTCCAAACAGGGATATATATTTTTAATACAACCTCATTTAAAAGCTGATGCACTTCTCAAAATCATCAGAACATTTTTTTTCAATTTTAGAGTACATTAAGGCCAAGAGACTTATTTTCTTATATTTCTTTCCATGTAGGATTTTATAGGGGTCAAACATTTTATTCTTTTCAAATAATTCCCTAATGGGATTCTGTATATAACCTACTAGATAAGAAATTCTTTTAAGTGCTCAAAGAAAAATTAAAAGTCTATCATGAGATCAGAAGAGGAGAAAAGAACATTCCTTGAGTGGGATCATTTAATCAGAATCATAGATAGAAAAGGTATGTGTGTGATGTGGATTATTTTGATACTTTTCAGGAAGGAGTTCTCTGATGTCAAAAAGGAATGTATTAAGTCCACAAACTTTAATATTAAAGTATGTAGGTTATAAACTTTCCATGTCTATTTATGTATTCCTTTTCTTTCAAATTCCATATGTCAACTATCTCTGAAACTGTTTCTTTTGTTATAACTCTAATGGCAATTCTCTCTAATTTCTCAGGCTGCACACACTATTTCTACCTAGATGTTTTTTAAAATAATTCTTCACCTGGCTCTGGACCTCAGGTCTAGGCATGAGGGTCATCCTACTCTAATCCTTACTCTCAAGTCAAGAGTGATTTTTCTAAAACAAGTATCATAGGCCACTTCAAATATCATTTTTCACTACAAGAGGTGATCTCTTGCTTGGTCAATAAAACAATGTAATGGATCTTAAATAAGATTTTTCAATGAAGTATAGAAAAGTCTAGAGGATAGAAATAAGGAAAAGAAAGAACAGAAGTGGGAAAAAAATGGAAGAAAAGATTAATGGAGAAGACTTGCTTTGGGAAACTTTTGTCTTAACTACAATTAAACAGTTGTTTATTTAATTACAATTTGTTTAGAATGTCTTACTGTCAGGTATCTATTGAACAATTTAAAAGCAAGTTTTACCCTGATTTACAAAACCAGTTTCTCCTGGCTTTTTGCCTGCCTTTCCAGACCTTTCTTTAGCCTCTCCAGCCAGGTTTTTCTCACCTTTGTCTTTGATACTCTAAGAAAGTTTCCCCATCCTACCTGGCAAATGTCTGCTTATCCTTCATGAGGATCATTGTTGTTCAGTTGCCAAGTTGTGTCCAACTCTTTCAAAGCCCTGTGGACTGTGTAGCCACCTAGGCTTCCCTGCCCCTGGGAATTTCCAAGTTAAGAATACTGAAGTGGGTTGCCATTTCCTTCTCCAGGGGATCTTCCCAACCCAGGGATCAAACCCACATTTCCTGCATTGACAGGCAGATTCTTTACCTCTGAGCCACCAGGGCAGTGCTGGAGAAGATAATTCAATTCAAATGTTTCCTCCACAGAGAGCTGCTCAACTCCCAGGCAGCAAGCAACACTATGTGTTTCAGGCTGCCATCAATCCTGTTCAAAGATCTTTAATCACACTTTCGTCATATGCTGAAGAGTCTGGTTTTCTAAGGCTTCTAAAATAATTCTGAGTAAGCACATTGTCTGATTTGTCTTAAGTACTCAATAAGTGAATATAAAATATTTGAATAAATGTAAGTTAAATGCTCTTCGTGTGTTTACATACAACTATACTGCCTCTTGGTTAAAATTATTCCTGCAGAATTTTTGCTACTTATGCCATAAGAATTAACAATTGTGTGGGAGAATGATCATATGTGTGTGTTAGTCACTCAGTCATGTCTGACTCTTTGCGACCCCATGAACTATAGCCTACCAGGCTCCTCCCTCCATGGGATTCTCCAGGCAAGAGTACTGGAGTGGGTTGCCATTTCCTTCTCCAGGGGATCTTCCCTACCCAGGGATCGAACCCAGGTCTCCAGCATTCCAGGCAGATGCTTTCATGGACTGCAGCTTTCCAGGCTCCTCTGTCCATGGAATTCTCCAAGCAAGAATACTGGGGTGGGTTGCCATTCTCTTCTCCAGGGAATTTTCCTGGCCCGGTGATTGAATCTGGGTCTCCCGTATTGCAGGCAGATTCTTTACCATATGAATCACCAGGGAAGCCCATCAGTGCCCATCACTAATTCTACTAATTCTAGTGCTTTCTACACTATGCCTTACTCCAGAGTTTAGCATTAGTTAGGAACATTCTGCATCCAAGTGCCCATGTTCAAAGTCCAGTTCCATAACTTCCTAGCTATGACTTCAGGCAAATTACACAGCCAGCTCTTTGCTGCAGGCAGCTCATCTGATGATGATAATAGTAAGGTTTAAATTATTTAATACCTATAAAGACCATAGAACTGTCCCCAGCATATAGTAAGAGGTCAATAAATATTAGCTATAGTTATTGCCCAAGTAAGAAGCAGAAAATCAATGCCTATAATTCAAAGCTTCAGCGCTAATGACTTTCAATTTGAAAAGCACTATTTAATTTATCTGAAAGCCCTATTTGTTCTCTCTGTCCTCAGCTCCTTGGTATGTATGGTACTTTCCTATGATAGTCACGTGGGCCTCTTGTCATTATCTCAGATTCAACTACTTTGGTTGTTAACTTCTTACTTCTTTGAGTTGCTCCTCCAGCTTGTAGATCACAAACTCTACATTTTATTCAAGCCGGGTTAAACATAGTTCTCAAAAATCAAGAAAAACATTTAGTCTTTTCATGTGACAAGAAACAGACTCAAAGTGGGGGCTTTTTGTTTGTTTATAAAAAGGTCATCTTTTTGTTTAAAGGCTGATAACATGTCATATTGCCAGACTCTCAATTTGCAAATGCTAATCATGTTCTACTATAACCTGGTTGTTGATATAGATGTGTTATTTGTGAGAATTCATTACTCTGAACCCTTGTAATTTGAGAAGTTCTCCTTCAATAAAAATTTTATTTTAGAAAAAGCTAAATTTATTTACGCAAGTTGATGAATGACCTAGTAATATCTGTCTTCTAAGTCAGAGTCCTGCCTCTGCCACAGTATTTCTAGTGAGATAGACCTTATCTCCCTTCTCTCCCCTAGAACTCTCTTCCTTGATTAGCCAATCTCACAATACTATCCACTTAATTCTCCAAGCCAAAACCACAGAGTAAATATTGATTCGCCATCTTTTTTACCACCATCAATCATCAAGTCTCATTAATTCCACTTCTAAAATACCTTTGATGTCCATAAAATGCCTTGTCAGTCTCAAGGTCAGTACCCTGATCCTGGCTCTCAGCACTTTTTGCTTGGATTATTGCAGACGCCTCCTGACTCAATCCTTGGCTCCTGGTGGTCTCCCACCATCCTCCACAATGCCACCAGTGTGTGTCCTTTCTATGAATTATACCTGCTCGTGAAGTTTATACACTTAAATGCAATTGATGTTTTCCCATTACCTTCAAAATGAAATGTAAACCTTTTGATAGAGTATCTTCAAGTCTTCCCCAGATTAGTCCACCCTCCATTTTCAAGGTTATCTCTGGCCATACCCCACTCATCCACCATAGTTTCCTGTTACCTGCACATTCCTCATCAATTTCCATGACTCCAAGGGAAGTTCACACCCCGACATCATCATTTCTGCACTTCTCTACTTAGAGAAATCCTGTTTACGTTCAACGCTTAGTTCAAATGTCAGCCCTTCTGAGGCTTTCCTTTCCCTGCCTGCTCTGCCTTTCCACAGAGAGCATCATAACCTTTTCAGTATTTTCACTTCTCTAACTCTGCTTTCACACTTTTATCCTAGCATTACTGTGCAGTAGTGTAGTTAGTTATTTACACATTCATTTATGCAGAAAGGCTTTGTGCATCTGTCATGTCCCAGGGTCTCTGCTGATTTCTTGAAACTCAATAATCAGCAGGATAGGTAAGGAGTCTGTTCTATTTTGCTATCTAGACTAAGCTGCTTGAGGTTAAAGAACATAGCTTACATACCTTTGCATCCTTTGGTTGGGCTTCCCTTGTGGCTCAGCTAGGAAAGAATCCACCTGAAATGCAGGAGACCTGGGTTTGATCTCTGAGTTGGGACCATCCCCTGGAGAAGGGAAAGGCTACCCACTCCAGTATTCTGGCCTGGAAAATACCATGGACTGTACAGTCCATAGGGTCACAAACAGTTGGACAGGATTGAGAGACTTTCACATTCACTTTCATCCTTAGATTAGATTAGAGCCTAACATCTAATTAGCAAATTTTCAGTTGAATTTACGCTCTCTAGGGAATACAGACTGGACTTCCCTGGTGTCCAGTAATTAAGAGTTCACCTATCCATGCAGGGGACATGGGTTCGATCCCTGGTCTGGGGAAACCCCACAAGTCATGGGGCAACTAAGTCCATGCACCATAATAACTGAAGCCAATGTGCTCTAGAGCCTGACTCTGCAACAAGAAAAGCCACCACAATGAGAAGGCCCACACACCACAATGAAGAGTAGCCTCAGCTCACCACATGGAAAGTAGCCTCTGCTCACCTCTGCTCACCAACCAGAGAAAGTCCATGAGCAGCACCAAAGAACCAATGCAGCTAAAAAAAAAAAAGAAAAGAATAGAGACTTGTACCACTGATACAGAGAACAAACTGTGACACATAGTAGTTTTATTTTTATTATTAATGCAACCATTAATAGAGGTTTAACTAAACCGATTTATCAATTCTGTTTTCCATCCCAGGGTCACTGCCTTAATCAAGACCCTAGATTAGTTTCTAAATAACATCAAACTCTCATTTACTAAAAGAACTTAGTTTTTGATAATTCTGCTATCAAATCAAATAAGTGTTCTAAGAAAATTAATGACAAAATATTTCTGAATGGCAAATCTTCTAATGTTAAAGAGCTTTGCTAAATTTCTGAAACGTAGGATAGTATATAATCTTGATGACCAGAATTTTCAGTGGGAGCCCCTGCCTCTTTTTCCCCAATAAGCATCACCGATTTGCTGTTTCTGTAGAGTCAGACCCATCTAGTATTCAAGCCAATCTATATTAGACTAAAGCAATCCATCAGCAACTTCTTCAAAAAACCTGTGTTCTAACATGACTTGCCTGACCTCTGGTTTTCTGTCTGATCACTTGGTCATTGTTTAGACTGTCTTAGGCTATCCTATTAGCCTAGGAACCCAGTTGTCACTTGTGACTGAAATCTTGTCTTAAAACAATTGACCATCTGGCCTAAAACCCAGTTCCTTTATTATAAACAAAAATGTACAATCTAGGGACCAACACCATGGTTGAACAGATAGCTTATCTCAGCATCACTTCCTGCTTTGTTATCATTTCTATACTGTCTCTACTAGTTTGTATTTCAAAGGCCTGATCAGGCTTTATGATTAAAATAGGACAGGTAATACACTAAATTAGTTTAGAGTGGCCTAACCACAACTACTGTTACCTACTTCGTTCCAAATGAAACTGTGATGTTGCTCAGAATTTAGATACTCATGTGCTTTATGGAATGTTCCTCAAACCACAGAGTAAGTGCATATTAATTACTTCAAGACAATTATAGCAATTCCATTCCCACTGACAGCAAGCTTGCATGTGACATATCCCTAGTCAATGAGACCATCTATTGGGAGGCTTTAAGGAAAATACACCTTCAAGGACACAAAACAGGGACCTGTGCCTCCCTAACTTAAGAAGCTGCCATAGCTGATATATTGCCTGAGGCCACAGTAGTCATCTTACCACCATGGAAAAAAAAAAAAAAAAAAAAACAGAAGAAAGAAAAGAAAACTTATAAAATTCTGAGCAGGAGTCTCACCTAATAAGTCAAACCTGTAACACTCTATCTCACCTTCTTATATTTTCCTGATCATTTATGTCAATTTTAGTTTGGAATTTTACACTTACAGGCAAAGCCATCCTAACCCTTGGATTCAAGTTCCAATAAAGGCCTGAGAGTGAACCAGGATGGATCTAAAGTTTCCTTTGAAAGTTACAAACACATAGAAGGTAAATATGAACTCTTAGAAAATAGAAGAATATGTGTTCCTGAGGGGGGCCCTAAGAGGATAAGTAGGAAAGTACAAACACCAGAAGGACTTCTGCTCTGGACAAGATGGTGGAGGCCCACTTCTCCCTGTCCTTCCCCACTAAGGGCAATGATAAACTCTAGAAATAACACAAAAAGCAAACAGAAGAAGAATCTGAAATCTGGTAAGGAGAAATCAAACTGGTTTTGGACTTCATGACCAGCAGAAGAAAATAGTGGTCAAGTATGTTATATTCCACACTAAACAGAAGACAGCCACCCAGATCCAACATTTGGACCCTCATCCTAGCAGTAAGGTAGCTCAAGTCGGCCCAGACCCCTATGGGGGGAATAAAAGAGGTTAACCCTCACCACCCACAAGGATCCATTTTGAGTCCATCTAACAATGAGTGACTACAACAAAAACCTGGATGAAAGAACTATAATGAGTGAGGAAAACAGCCGTTTTCCAAAAGTAGCATCAGTTCAGTTGAGTTCAGTCGCTCAGTCATGTCCGACTCTTTGCGACCCCATGAATTGCAGCACACCAGGCCTCCCTGTCCATCACCAACTCCCGGAGTTCATTCAGACTCACATTCATCCTGTCAGTGATGCCATCCAGCCATCTCATCCTCTGTCGTCCCCTTCTTTTCTTGCCCCCAATCCCTCCCAGCATCAGAGTCTTTTCCAATGAGTCAACTCTTCGCATGAGGTGGCCAAAGTACTGGAGTTTCAGCTTTAGCATCATTCCTTCCACAGAAATCCCAGGGCTGATCTCATTCAGAATGGATTGGTTGGATCTCCTTGCAGTCCAAGGGACTCTCAACAGTCTTCTCCAACACCACAGTTCAAAAGCATCAATTCTTCAGCACTCAGCCTTCTTCACAGTCCAACTCTCACATCTATATAGCTAATTTAGGTAACATTTTTGAAACAAAACAGTTTTACAAATGACTGAACAGATTGGTAATAGAGTTTGACCAGGAGGGAGTATTGGCGAAGGTGGGTGTAGAGATCCTTATGATGATGGGACTGTTTAAGATCTTGATTCTGGAGCCAGATACAAAAACCTACAACATGATAAAATTATATAGAACTCCACACACACATGGGCTTCAGTAGTAAAGCATCTGCCTGTGATCCTTGGGTCACAAAGATCCCCTGGAGGAGGGCATGGCAACCCACTCCAGTATTCTTGCCTGAAGAATCCCAGGGACTGGGGAGCCTGGCAGGCTACAGTCCACAGTATCACTAAAGTGACTGAGCACACACGTGCAAACACACAGGCATACACATGAGTGTGAGCTAAACTGCAGAAACATGAATAAGATCAGTGCATTGTATCAATTTCTGTATCCTAGTTGCAACTCCATATTATAGCTTTGTACATTGTCGCAACTGGGGAGAAACTGGTAAAGGATACAAGAGGTCTCTTTGCCTTCTTTTTTATTTTTTTTAATTTTTATTTTTACTTTATTTTGCTTTACAATACTGTATTGGTTTTGCCACACATTGACATGAATCAGCCACGAGTGTACATGAGTTCCCAACCCTGAACCCCCCTCCCACCTGCCACCCCATATCATCTCTCTGGATGGCTAACAAACACATGAAAAGATGCTCAACATCACTCATTATCAGAGAAATGTCTTATTTTTTTAAACTTACCATAAATCTACAATAATCTCAAAACTTTCACCTTAAGAAAACACATAAGAAGCAAGTTAAACACAGCTGGGGCCCTGTTTTTCAGTTTGTGACCCTACTTAAGAGAATATTTAGGTCATACCTGAATGGTCTAGTGGTTTTCCCTACTTTCTTCAATTTAAGTCTGAATTTGGCAATAAGGAGTTCATGATCTGAGCCACAGTCAGCTCCTGGTCCTGTTTTTGTTGACTGTATAGAGCTTCTCCATTTTTGACTGCAAATAATATCATCAATCTGATTTCAGTGTTGACCATCGGGTAATGTCCATGTGTAGAGTCTTCTCTTGTGTTGTTGGAAGAGGGTGTTTGCTATGACCAGTGCATTTTCTTGGCAAAACTCTATTAGCCTTTGCCCTGCTTCATTTCATATTCCAAGGCCAAATTTTCCTGTTACTCCAGGTGTTTCTTGACTTACTACCTTTGCCTTCCAGTCCCCTATAATGAAAAGGACATCTTTTTTAGGTGTTAGTTCTAAAAGGCCTTGTAGGTCTTCATAGAACTGTTCAACTTCAGCTTCTTCTACGTTACTGGTTGGGGCATAGACTTGGATCAATGATATTGAATGGTTTGCCTTGGAAACAAACAGAGATCATTCTGTCGTTTCTGAGATTGCATCCAAGTACCGCATTTCAGACTCTTTTGTTGACCATGATGGCTATTCCATTTCTTCTAAGGGATTCCTGCCCACAGTAGTAGGTATAATGGTCATCTGAGTTAAATTCACCCATTCCAGTCCATTTTAGTTTGCTGATTCCTAGAATGTCGACGTTCACTCTTGCCATCTCTTGTTTTACCACTTCCAATTTGCCTTGATTCATGGACCTAACATCCCAGGTTCCTATGCAATATGGCTCTTTACAGCATTGGACCTTGCTTCTACCACCAGTCACATCCACAACTGGGTATTGTTTTTGCTTTGGCTCTGTCTCTTCATTCTTTCTTGAGTTATTTCTCCACTGATCTCCTATAGCATATTGGGCACCTACCGACCTGGTGAGTTCCTCTTTCAGTATCTTATCATGCTGCCTTTTCATAGCATCTGGTCCCATCACTTCATGGGAAATAGATGGGGAAACAGTGGAAACAGTGTCAGACTTTATTTTGGGGGGCTCCAAAATCACTGCAGATGATGATTGCAGCCATGAAATTAAAAGACTCTTACTCCTTAGAAGGAAAGTTATGAGCAACCTAGATAGCATATTAAACAGCAGAGATATTATTTTTCCAACAAAGGTCTGTCTAGTCAAGGCTATGGTTTTTCCAGTGGTCATGTATGGATGTGAAAGTTGAACTGTGAAGAAAGCTGAGCGCTGAAGAATTGATGTTTTTCAGCTGTGGTGTTGGAGAAGACTCTTGAGAGTCCCTTGGACTGCAAGGAGATCCAACCAGTCCATTCTGAAGGAGATCAGCCCTGGGTATTCTTTGGAAGGACTGATGCTGAGGCTGAAACTCCAGTACTTTGGCCACCTCATGCAAAGAGTTGACTCACTGGAAAATACCCTGATGCTGGGAGGGATTGGGGGCAGGAAGAGAAGGGGACAACAGAGGATGAGATGGCTGGATGGCATCACTGACAGGATGGATGTGAGTCTGAATGAATTCCAGGAGTTGGTGATGGACAGGGAGGCCTGGCATGCTGCGATTCATGGAGTCACAAACAGTCAGACAGGACTGAGAGACTGAACTGATTTGCTCTTCTGCTATCAATATACAGATCAGTCCTGGTTCTTGAGGATAACAAAGCTGTTGCTGACTGTGTCTCACCTCCCACAAGATTCTAGGAATTTCAGGAAGCATAAGGGCTTCCCTGGTGGCCCAGTGTTAAGGAATTTACCTGCAATGCAGGAGACCTGGGTTCAATCCCTGGTTCAGGAAGATCCCCTGAAGAAAGAAATGACAACCCACTGCAGTATTTTTGCCTGGAGAATTCCATAGACAGAGGAGTCTGGTGAGCTACAGACCATGGGATTACAAAGAGTTGGAAACAACTGAGCAACTAACACTTTCACTTTTCACTTTCAGGAAGCACAATTTACTTCTTGTAGGGAAAAAATTTACTTCTTCAGGGAGATAGTGAGATAAAGAAGGAAATTTACAGTGAACATCTGTCATGAATGAAATAGTGAAGTGCTGTACCAATTAGTTGAAAGAGTTGCCAAGAAGTCCTTGCAAAGATGATAACTGTGGATCAAGCCAAATGCAGTGTCAATATGCATTCAATATCTACTAATGTTGTAAAGCATGTATATCAAAGTAAATACTGAAAGTCATCAGTGCACGGAACTGCAGAGAGATACATAAGGAACTGCTTTCCTAAATACTTTCCATGCTGGGGTTCTTCCTTTTTCCCTTGATATTCTTTTGTTGTGCCTCACTGAGGATAAAGGAGTAGAACACACACCCAAGATCTTAGTGCCAGCAACCTTTTGGAAGAATTCATTTCTCTCTCTGAAAGGTTTCAGGGAAAGCTCACCCTCCCACCTCAGGAGAGGAATTAAACAGATATGGTTTGAGTCCTTTCAAAGCTCATAATCTGAATTGTAGCTTGAAGAAAGCTATTCCCTATATTCCAGGTGAGTGACAATAACTTTACAAATAATGATTTTCTTCATGAAAACTCATAGAGTAAGTCCTAATTTGTAACCCTGGAGCTAAAACATTTGATTTTCTGTTTTGCTTATAATTTGATCCATCTATTTTTTGAAACAATATACTCTCTTATGTAAGTTATAGTAAAAAGAAATAAGGCAACAATTTGGATAAACCTAGAACAATAAACCACTGTCTACATAGTCAGCTTAATATTTCAGTTTTTGTTACCAGACAGGCATAGACCTAATGACGACTTAAAAGATCAAGAAGCACATTGGAGGGAAAGACAACAATTTTCACTCAGAGTCGTGTTCTAGACTGGCAGAAAAATACAAAAGATGGAAGTGTTTAATTCTGTTTAAGGTTATAATTCAATAAATCATAGTGCTTCCTGAGGGCCCTAAACCTAAGTCCCTGTGGTTATTAAATTTATGATTTTTGTCAGTCTTTCTTCCAAAGTATTTCTAAGCCAGTATTGGCATCAGATCTAACAATTTGATTTATGAAAAAAACCAAAGGCCATATTGATACCTGTTCTAGGCTGTTAATGAAAGCCACCTTTGTGAATATACAATACTCACAGCAGAAATTCATTTAGAAAGGATAATATGGAACCAAAAAAAAAACAGCTCCAAAATGATGTAATTTATTTATGAATTTAGCTGAAAGACCCATAAAACCAAATGACTCTACCTAGTAATTCTCTGTCATTGTATTGTTTATTATAACTTTCTGGTTCACAAGTGCTGCAATATGCCACAATTACTTAAGCTATATCTTTAATTAAGCATTAATAAAATATGAGTTGGATAATTATCCCAGCAATTTTATTATATAATTAGTGAACAAGTTAACATGAAATTGCACTATGAGACTTTATATAAAATTTAGTATGTGCATATATAGCTTAATTTAATGAGTAAAACCATCCTCAAAACAAAAATAAGAAGGATTTTTTCTAGCGTTATTTCTAGAAGTAATTCCCAAGGAGAAGGAAAGTTTCTAAACTATCAGCTTAGAAATTTTAGAAGTGAAAATAAGTGTGTCTATCTGTGGTTTTCATTCTCTGCCACTGTCCAAGTTCTCCTAACCATCCCTATCTCTCTATGAACCACCATTTATAGCCTAGTAGGTCATGGGACATCTTTGCTACAGAGAAGGAAGTGAATTGAAAGCCAGAGAAGATTTAAGCTATATGCCCAGTCATCCCACCTTTTGGTTCCCCTCTTCCTACTGACCTCACCCTCTCTGCAGCAAAAAACATTAATACTTTAATAATATGATAAGAAAATATTCACTTTATTGCTGATGGAACACATTTTTAAATAATTAATGTAGCATCATGACCATTTCTGTTGGTCCCTTATTATTTTCCTTTTGGAAGCTTTTTAACCAGTCTTATATTTTTTTTTCCCAAATAAAATTTGTATAATTTTCTAACCTAATTTTGTTTTTTTAGTCTTGAGGTGTATTTTAGCTGATCCCTCATTTAATTTATAGATGAAATTGAGAATTGTCTTTTTATAATTTTATAGTAGTCAATCTTCTCCAAGAACAGAATATATCTTCCCAGTGTTTTAATAAATGGATGGATATTTAAGATTTTCTTTGTTTAAAGCTTAAAACTTTCTTGTTTAGTTTATTCTTATGTGTTCCGTTGCACTTTTGTTTATATGTATTATATATACATTGTGTGGATGTATTATATTTGTGTGTTCATAGCTAGAACTATTACTACATTATTATATTCTCTCTTGTTTCTAATAGATTTTCACTTGATAACTTTCAATTTTTCAGACACAATACTTGCATATAATAATGCTTTTAAACTTCCTAAAATTTTTACTTATTTCTGTTTTGTCCATTGCATCAGCTTATAAGTCTAGAGATATATGTTTATAGAAGTAATGAAAGGATATCTTACTTGTCATAATTTCATAGGGATGTCAGATAACTGTTTTAACCTCTAATCAGAATGGCTTTTGTTTGCTCTATACATACCTAGAAATATATAAAGGTATACACACACGTCTGTGAATATATATATATATACACACACACACATACACACATATGTCCCATTGTTGTTGTTGCATATATGCCTCATATAACTGTCACTGAATTTATAATAGACACCTCAGGGAGGAATATCTGTTCCTATAGGTTTTAGCTAAGATAGAAATTGTTTTATCAAATGGTTTTGGAAGACTCTTTTGAGGCAACTATATGATTTTTACCTGATCAATATAGCTATTATATTAGCATAGTTCCTAGTATTAAATTGTGTACACTTGGTACAAATCTCACTTTTTGGTGCTTCGTTATTATGTTAAAGTATGATGAATTCTATATTTAAAATTATTTTATAGTATAGCTATTCTGGAAAACATAATGAAAGTTCCTCAAAAAATTAAAAATAGAACTCCTATATGATCCATAAATTTTACTTTTGAGTATAGATCCAAAAGAAATGAAATCAGTACCTTGAGACTGTGTGCTAAGTTGCTTCAGTTATGTCTGATTCTGTGCAATGCTATGGACTGTAGCCCACCAGGCTTCTCTGTCTGTGGGATTCTCCAGGCAAGAATATTAGAATGGGGTTCCATGCCCTCCTCCAGGGGATCTTTCCAACCCATTATTTTTTATAGCTAGGTTCAAACATACATCAGTAAGAGCTTATAAGTCAAATGAATACAAGTGTATTTAAAGGTATAAAACTAAGAACATAGAAGTATAATTAACTAAGATCAGTGATGAGGAATATGGAGGGGAGAAAGTGGTAATATAATAAATTTATCTTTTCTCAAAATGGAAAGTCAGTAGTTAACTTCTGCAGATATTAGAAATCAAATATATTATATATTGTGAACTGAATGTTTACCCTCTCCGCCCCCAATTTATATGTTGAAGCCTACCTGCCCCCACTCCCACAATGTGATGGTATTAGGAGGTGAGATCTTTGGCAGTTGATTAGGTCTGGGGCAAAGTCTTCATAAATGAGAGTAGTGCCTTTCAACAAGGCACAAGAGAGCTTACTTGGCTCTCTGCTTTCTGCTCTCTACCATGTAAGGACACAATGAGAAGCTAAGCTGGCTGTCTACAACTCAGAAGGGGGCCCTTACTAGAACTAGACCAAGCCTGCATCTGATCTTGAACTTCCAGCCCCCAAAACTGTGGGAGGATTTCTGTTGTTGATAAACCATCCATGTTATGGTATTTTGCTATAATAGTCTGGGCTAAGGAATTATATAAACCTTAATTTTTTTTTCATGGTCAAATTTCTGTGGCATTTAGACAATAGCTGTCAAAGTAAAAATGTGTACATTTTTGACCCTAAGCTTTCTTTGGGGAATTTTTTTATAGATATGGACTTCCCTGGTGGCTCAGATGGTAAAGCATCTGCCTACAACGTGGGAGACCTGGGTTCGATCCCTGGGTCGAGAAGATCCACTGGAGAAGGAAATGGCAACCCACTCCAGCACTCTTGCCTGGAGAATCCCATGGATGGAGGAGCCTGGTGGGCTAAAGTCCATGGGGTAGCAAAAAGTCGGACACGACTGAGTGACTTCACTTTCACTTTCACTTTATAGATATACTGGTGGCTCAGTGGTAAAGAATCTGCCTGCCAAGCAACAGATGCAGATTCGTTCCTTTTGTTGGGAAGATCCCTGGAGAAAGGAATGGCAACCCACTCCAGTATTCTTGCCTGGGAAATCCCATGGACAGAGGAACCTGGTCCACTACAGTCCGTGGGATTGTGAAAGAGTCATGACTTAATGACTAAACAACAACAATACATTTAAAAAGCTATAAAATATTGATGGGAATATTTTTATAATATTGTTGGTAATAAAAAAGATTTGAAGCAATCTAAATGTCCACCCACGTAGGATTCATTAAATTGTGTTAACTTCGGAGAAGGCAATGGCACCCTACTCCAGTACTCTTGCCTGGAAAATCCCATGGACGGAGGAGCCTGGTAGGCTACAGTCCATGGAGTCGCTAAGAGTCCA
The DNA here is from genome assembly GCF_016772045.2 of Ovis aries. Classification (NCBI taxonomy): domain Eukaryota; kingdom Metazoa; phylum Chordata; class Mammalia; order Artiodactyla; family Bovidae; genus Ovis; species Ovis aries. The sequence continues at coordinate 50,548,208 of NC_056063.1, forward strand.
GCACAACTGAATGACTTCACTTTCATTTTTCACTTTCATGCATTGGAGAAGGAAATGGCAACCCACTCCAGTGTTCTTGCCTGGAGAATCCCAGGGACAGGGGAGCCTGGTGGGCTGCCGTCTATGGGGCTGCACAGAATCGGACACGACTAAAGCAACTTAGCAGTAGCAGTAGCAGCAGATAATAAATTCAATGACTGCTAAAAAAAAAAATTGAGTCAATTTTGAAACAAATGTCCAAGATATATAAGTGAAAATATAACCTTAGAGCATTATATATATATATATAAAACAATGTATAACAATATATATAATATGCCATCATGCGTGTAAAAATATTCAAGAGAAAACCATCTGTATTTTAATTTGCATACAATATCTCTGAAAGATTATATATACACAAGGGAAACTGATAATTCAATTGCCTCTATGGAAGGAAACTGGGTGGGAGATTCAAGTGAGGGACAGTCTAATTTCTTCCTATAAGCATGCCCTCACTTTCTGAATTTATACCAAATATACATATTATTGATTAAAATTTAGTCTTACTTTACAGCTAACTTGCTGAAGAGATGGATTTTTCCAAATTAACGGGAGGTGGGAAAGTTGACTGAATCTAGTTTACAGGAGCATGCAATATTCTTTCGAGGAAAGTGGCTGTGAAGTGCTAGGAGAGATAAGGAAATTCCCAGAACCAGACTTGGTATAAAGGAGGGATTTGCTTTTGGTTTTGTTTTTGAATGATAGCAGATATGGGAGCATTCTTAAGGACTAGAGGAAGCTGAAAAAAGAGTGAGGAGAAAATAATTATGTCAGAAATTGACATGTATCAGACATGAGGGGCTTTCCTGGTGGCTCATCTAGTAAAGAACCTGCCTGCCAATGGAGGGATGCAGGAGATGTGGGTTTGATCCCTTGGTCTGGAAGATATCCTGGAGAAGGGAATGGCAAACTGCTCTAGTATTCTTACCTGGGAAATGCATGGACAGAGGAGCCTGGTGGGCTACAGTCCATGGGGTTGCAAAGAGTCAGACATGACTGAGTGGACAAGTACACACACATACACACACACACACACACACACACACACACACACACACACAGAGACATGAGACAACAGGGTTTCAACAAGATGGAAGTTTATTTTTCATTCACATAACACAAGGTATAGAGATTAGTGGTCCAGTTCCCCCATGGACCTGGCCTCTTATCTTTTTATTATATCACTCTTAGCATATTCTCAAGGTCACTACATGATTGCAGAATGGCCAGTAAGGGGTAAGAACAAGCGAGAAAAAGAACATTCCTGTAAAGCCAAGGAGTCTGGCTTTGAGTTTGAGAGTTTCCTCCAAAACTCTCCCTGGCGACTTCCTCTTATATCTCACTGCCCTCACCTCTCACGGGGACCAGGGACATCAATCTGTAGCTGGGCACGTTGCTGCCTAACAAAGAGGGTTTTTCCTAAGGGAGCCAGGGTAGGAAACTATCAAGCATAGGAAAAATAGGTACTTTACTACAATGTCAGCGATTGTGTAATATCCCAATCCAGTTCAAAAATATTGGCCTTTTAATGTGACATACTGACCTGAAGTCTTCACCATTAGAATTTTAACTTGGAATTAAGATTTTATTTTTAGAAACTTGGAATTAAGATGAATATTACTAAGTCGGAAGAGAGAGTTAATTTTCATGTAAACATTATCCCCAAACTCTAGAACACGAAGATGATCTGAATTGTAACTTTGTGCAGGTAAACCTAGACTGGGGTGCAGTATCTCAGCTTGAGAAAGCTACTCCAATTTCCTAGGCTTCAATGTCCTTGTCCCTAAAATGTAACACTTAGTCTCCATGAACTCTAAGGAATCCTTTATCTCTAAAGTTTTATGTAAACATTTTATTGGATTAGTTAATTTCCTTCTGGAATCAACGGGAGTTGGTGCCCCAGTGGATCCCACAGGAAACAGAAGCTGCATACAGAATGTGAGGCTGCAACGGGTGCTCACATGCTAGGGCTACAAAGAGATCAGTAAACATGGGAACAAGCTCCTGCAAGAGGGCCTGGTCAGTCTGAAAACAACAGGGATCCCACTGAGGTAAATGACTGTAGAAAACCCAGAGTGGTACTATCAAGAGAAATAAATTTTGAAACAAATAAAAATTGATCCATTTGCTAATAAAGAATTGGGTTCAGAATGACTTGGTAATTCACACATACACATACATACATATTTATACACTCATATAAAGGTATCAGATAATAATTGAATCAGAATGATAGTCAAGTTTGTCAAGCAGCCACCAAGTGTTTGCCTAAAAATAAAAACACTTTTAGGTGCTAATTGGTTCCATACAACAGCATCACAATCTTCAAGATTTTGCTTTTGGTTCTAGCAAAGCTGAATGTATGAGGCATCCAGGTATTTAAATGAAATCATGGCTTTAAGTGATTAAATGTAGAAGAACAAAATGAGGCTATGTGTAAATACACTGGCAGTACAATGACATGTGAATCGCCATGAAACAGGAAAATCTCCACATCATATGTCCCCAAGCTCTGAAGGATACTCTGAAGAACGGGAAGTTCTCTGCACAGACACTCTCAACCACCCCAGTCCACAAAGACGGGACAAACTGGCTAGATGTTTCCATTGTTATTCAAAACTGGTTACCAAGAACAGTTGAATCTCTAAATGAAGCTCACAGCAAGTACAAACTATAAAAAGCATTCACTTGTCACTAAGAGGATATGAACAGGTTTAGAGTATCTACTTCTCCACACTTCAAGTTTTCAAATGAGACTGTAAGGCGATTATCAAGGGATTTTGCAGGAAGATAACTTTCCTCCTAAATCTTTTCATCCAGGCGTGATATACAAACGTGCAATGTATCTTTTCTATAATTAAGTAAACTGTTCCCTTGCTTCATAGATCCTCAGCAACAGCAACAAATGACACCTACATGATCTTTCTGGAGGGGGAATAAATGAGGATTTATCTGTGACCAAGTAAACTCCTAGGAAATGGATATTTTAATTGAATGTTCTGGTAGTAGAATAATTGAGAAAATCTTTTATCATGTTTCTTCTTTATAAACCCCTTTTATCATTGTTTTGAATTCTAGCTCCACTGCCAAAACACTATATTACATTTTGTTACTTTGTCATCTTGCCTCAAGGAAAAATATCTGCCTGGGGAAAACTGATTAGTCAAAAGGGAATATGGGGTGTCTGAAGGGAAAAAAAAACATATATGTGTGTTGGCCCGTGTATATATACACACATACATACTCCTTAAGTAATGCTACCACCAGAAGGTATTAGTTCTGATAATATTTCAAATGCAATTCAGTTCAGTTCAGTTCAGTCACTCAGTCGTGTCTGACTTTTTGCAACCCCATGAACCACAGCATGCCAGGCTTCCCTGTCCATTACCAACTCCCAGGGTCCACCCAAACCCATGTCCATCGAGTCGGTGATGCCATGCAACCATCTCATCCTCTGTCATCCCCTTCTCCTTCTCCCCTCAATCTTTCCCAGCATCAGGGTCTTTCCAAATCAGCTCTTCACATCAGGTGGCCAAAGTATTTAGGATACCTAAAATAAGATAGAAGACTGTGCCAGATTGTTATATATAATAATCTTTCAGTTCTATTTGCAATCGGCTTTTAGGAAATTATCACCTGCCAGAGCTGACTTTGAAACTGGGACACAAAAATCATTTCTGCATCCAATAGATCATAATCTAATAGTGAAGTGTGTGTGTGTGCTCACTTGTGTCAAACTCTTTGTGACCCCATGGACTGTAGCCCTCTAGGCTCCTCTGTCCATGGTATTCTCCAGGCAAGAATACTGAAGTAAGTTGCCATTTCCTTCTCTAGGGGAATCTTCCTGACTCAGGGATCAAACCCATGTTCTCTTGCGTCTCCTGCATTGGCAGGCAGTTTCTTTACCACTCTGCCACCTTGGAAGCCCTCTAATAGTGAAACAGGTATGTAAACTAAGATAAATTTCAATAGACTCTGAGATTGCAAAAAATAGTCTACATATGTGTGAATGATTCATTCTAATTGGTAGATGGTAAGTGAATCAATTTTATTTGAGAAGGATCTAATGGAGTTCAACAGGAGAGAAGGGGGAAGGGGAAAATAATTCAAGGCAGTGAGAACATCACCTGCAAAATCACGAAGGTGTGATCATCTTGTTTTTAAGGACCCACATGTAATTGACTGTTGTCAAAAGGTAAAATGTTGGATGTAGTGAGAGGTGATCCAGGTTGGTTAAATTAAGACAACCATTAAACTTTGAAGTAGTTAGGATTTGGGAATTTATCTTGAGAGGAATGGGGCCCTTCAATGTGTTTTCAACAGAGGAGCAGTAAGATCAAGTTTGCTGCTCAGGAGAGGCAAAGTAGTTGCAACTATGTAAGAACCTGATTTAAGGCCAGAAGGCTAATAAGCAGTCATATTACAGCTTCCAAACTAGTGTTTCCAAAATTTCTCTAATCTTACCTGTGTGTTAATTTCATTTTTAAAGTGCATATGAGGGCTTCCCTGATGGTCCGTGGTTAAGAATCTGCCTTGCAGTGCAAGGGACACGGGTTCAGTCCCTGGTCCAGGAAGATCCCACATGCCTAGGAGCAACTCAGTCCAGGCACCACAACAACTGAATCTGAGCCCTTAGAGTCTGTGCTCCACAAGAGAAGTTTCCAGTGAGAATTCTGCTCATCACAATGAGGAGGAGCCCCTGCTTGTTGCAACTAGAGAAAGCCCACGGGCAACAATGAAGACTCAGAGCAGTCAAAACATAAGTAAATCTTTTTTAAAAATACATTTGGTTCAAAGTGCAAAAATGCGGATTGTCAGGACTCAGCTCTCACTGCTGAGGGTGTGGGTTCAATCCCTGGTTAGGGAATTAAAATATCACAAGCTATTTGGCATGGCCAAAAAAAAAAAAAGCGCCAAAATGCTAGACCAAAAAGGTAAGTGGACTTCCCTAGTAGCCCAGCTGGAAGAATCTGCCGGCAATGCAGGAGATCCCAGGTTGTTTCCTAGGTCAGGCAGATCCACTGGAGAAGGGATAGACTACCCACTCCAGTGTTCTTGGTCTTCCCTAGTGGCTTGGCTGAAAGGATAAGTTGGCAAAATTTCCTAGCCACTCTTGCCCACAAGCCACCCGGGCTCCCTCTCTGCAGGTAACCAGTATGACTAGGTCTTGCCTGTTCTTCCAGAGATATTAATGCACAAACACTTTATTCTTCTGCGCCTTTTTATTTTACACAAATAGTTGGATATTCAACATACTGTTCTGCACTTTCCTATTTTCACTTAACAACATCTCAGAGATATTTCTACATTCATGTACAAAACAGAATGCTCAATTTTTAACTACTGCATATATTTTCCAGTGTGTATATATCCTCTAATTTAATACTCCTACTGAAAGACAGATTAGTTCAGAGCTGCAATAAATACACTTGCACATGTTTTATTTTGCACATGAAGAATGATATTTAAAGGGTTCTGTTGTCATGATCTATTGTGGTGTAATAAACTACCTAAAAAGTTAGTAGCCTTCACCAACACTTACTGCTATATCTCACAATTTTGTGGCTCAGAACCTGGAAGCACTGGGCTGGGAGATTCTTTTGTTTCATGAGGCATCAAAAGAGGTCACCTTTTCTTATCCAGCCTGTGGAATAGGTTGGTTAGATGGTCCAGCATGCTTCAATGACATACCTAACACCTTGGGAACAATAGTTAGAAGGCTAAAATCAACTGGAAAAAACTGCCCAATGAGTTTCACATGACCCCTCCAGCATAGTTTCAACTTGGGATTATTGAACTTCTTATATGGAGTTTTGAGACTTCCAGAAAGAACGCTAACTCACCTTACTCCTAGCCCTCCCAGGTAGTGTTGTCATGACGTCCAGGTTATTGTTATTTTCAGGTCCAAGTACAGGTGATGCTTCTCAGTGCAATAACTTGAGTGTGGTTCTCCTTGATCTGATAACTTGTGAAACTAAAAACAAAAAGAAAGTTATCTGCCATTCTTATACTGCCCCATCCCAGACACATGCATGATCCCGATACACAATGGCAATACAGAGACCAAATAATTGCTATGGATACTCTCATTCAGAAACGGCAGAAGAGGCAATAACAAAAAATACAATCTAATGAAAATATGTGCAAAGAACCTAAATAGACATTTTTCCAAATAAGATATACAGATGGCCAACAGCTACATGAAAATCTGCTCAATATCACTAATGATCAGGGAAATGCAAATCAAAATCACAATGAGCTATCACATCATACTCCTCAGAATGGCTGTTGATAACAAAAGACAAGTGATAAACAAGTGTTGACAAGGTTGTGAAGAAATGGGAACCCTTGTACACTATCAAGGAGAATGTAAATTGGTGCAGCCACTATGGAAAACAGTATGAAGTCTTCTCAAAAATATTAAAAATAGAACCACCATATGAATCAGCAATTGCACTTCCCATTTTCCAAAGGAAATGACAATAGGGTATCAAAGAGATATTTTCACTCCTTTGTTAATTAAAGCATTATTTACAATAGTCAAGACATGGAAAGATTTAAGAGTCCATCAAAAGATGGATATATGAAAGAATGTGGAGTATATGTGTGTGCATGCTAAGCTGCTTCAGTCATGTTCAACTCTTTGTGGTCCTATGGATTGTAGCCCACCAGGCTCCTCTGTCCATGGGATTTACCAGGCAAGAATACTGGAGTGGGTTGCCATTTTCTTCTCCAGGGATCTTCCCCACCCAGGGATTGAACCCCAGTCTCTTTTGTCTCCTGAACTGGCAGGCATGTTTTTACCTAGGCGCAACCTGTGATGTATTCCGTTGTATACAATGGAATATAGTCAGACAGAGAAAGGCAAATACTATGTGATCTCACTTCTATGTAGACTTGAAGAAAAACAAACTCATAAAAAGAAAGCACATTGGTGATTGCCAGGAACCTAAGGTTGGGAGAAATGGATGATGGTAATCAACAAGGGCAAACTCCCAGTTTTAAGATGAATAACTTCTGGAAATATAATGTACAGCATGGTGACTATCACAGTGAGGCCCTTCTCTTCACGACTTTGGCTTCCCTGATGGCTCAGATGGTAAAGAATCTGCCCCCAACGCAGGAGACCCAGAATCATTTCCTGGGTCGGGAAGATCCCCTGGAGAAGGGAATGGCAACCCACTCCAGTATTCTTGCCTGGAGAATCCGATGGGCAGAGGAGCCTGGAGGGCTACACTCCATAGGGTTGCAAAGGGTCGGAAATGACTTAGTGACTAACACATACGGTGACTATCGTTAACAATACTGTATTGTATACTTGTAAGTGGTTAAAACAGATCTTAAATATTCTCAATACAAGAAAGAAAAGTAACTATGTGAATTAATTATTAGGTGAATTAATTAGCTTTATTGTGGTGATCACTATAAACCTTAACTTTTTACAAAATTATATGTCAAATATACTTCAATAAAGCTGGAAAAAAAAAGCAGGGGGAAAGGAAAGCAAAAGGAAGGCATATATTACCAGTGTCTTGATTAGGAGCCAGTCTTATTTTGCAGAAATATTCTCTGTGACTCTTGGCTTCAACTTTTAACACCTGGGAACTCCCCTCTTATTTACCTTTTATTTTACATAATAAATAACCCTCTTGAACTTTTTGCCTCTTGACCTGTTCATCCTTCTTTATGCTCTTAAACAGTTGAAGGTTCATAGTTTTTACTTTGTTTAAAATATTTCTGTCCCTTTTATTCCAAGTTGATATTAATACAACTATCTTATAAGCTTTGTGGGATTCTTATGAATCCTAGTGGGTTCTCTATATTGGGTAAAAACCATATCATAAATCATTCAAGACAGACTGTCTTGGGATTGGGATAAAGGTCAAAATGCTATGAGAAAACGGCTTTAAAATTCTTAGAAGGCATTTTGTCTAGTTGAAAACTTCTATGAGACATGCTCTGAAATATTTATAGCATTTTAATAAAGGGTATTATATGCATATCCTTGAGATTATCTTTACTCTATGGTCATCTCTTAATTTGATAGCCTTTTAGAGAAGCTGTGAATGAGATACACTTACTTTAAAATGACTACTGCTGTATATTTTTTCTAAACTTTTCTTGAAAACTGATTTTGTTTCTCATTTCTCCTCTATCCATGCTATATCATATAGGACTAAGAAAATGAAATGGCACTTTCAACATTCTTCCTGGACAATATCTCAGCAAATTTCACCAGTTAATTAATTATATATACATGTTATCATCAGTCAGTTCAGTTCAGTCGCTCAGTGGTGTCCAACTTTTTGTGACCCTGTGAATTCAAGCATGCCAGGCCTCCCTGTCCATCACCAACTCCTGGAGTCTACCCAAACCCATGTCCATTGTATCAGTGATGCCATCCAGCCATCTCATCCTCTGTCGTCCCCTTCTCCTCCTGTCCTTAATCCCTCCCAGCATCAGTCTTTTCCAATGAGTCAGCTCTTCGCATGAGGTGGCCAAAGTATTGGAGTTTCAGCTTCAGCATCAATCCTTCCAATGAACGCCCAGGACTGATCTCCTTTAGGATGGACTGGTTGGATCTCCTTGCAGTCCAAGGGACTCTCAAGAGTCTTCTCCAACACCACAGTTCAAAAGCATCAATTCCTTGGTGCTCAGCTTTCTTCACAGTCCAACTCTCACATCCATACAAGACCACTGGAAAAACCATAGCCTCGACTAGACAGTTTGTTACTTTGTTGGCAAAGTAATATCTCTGCTTTTTAATATGCTGTCTAGGTTGGTCATAACTTTCCTTCCAAGGAGTAAGTGTCATGTAACACTTAAAGATGAGAAAATTCAAAACACAAACAATAATGTTAAGATTCAGAAATAAGATTCAGAAATCCCTTTAGCTCTGGGTATAGTCCAAAAGTATATGCAAAGCTAATGGTAAGGTTTTTGTTATGAAGTGTACAAATATTAATTTTATAGGTATGCTTCTTACCACATATAGGTACTGTGGCATGCTTTAAATATTATATAATAAAAAACATTTAAGTGATTTGCTTTTCAATTTTATGTAACTGGAGAAATGCTAGTGTCACTAATAAAAAACAGTGGCATTAAAACAGATGACCTGATTCCATGACATGGGTCAGCCTTGCTTCATTTAGTCAATCTGCTCCGCCATTATTCCTCTAATGATAGCTTCTCATTACTTCTGAATAACCAATCTGTCGATGCCTAGGCAGCTGAGTCAGAAGTTGGGCTTTTTATAAACCTAGAGCATCAAAAGTGAGTCATCTACTCACTTATGGCACAGTTCATTTCAAAGTTATCTTCCACCTCCTCTCAGCTAAAATTAATCTGCCTATTATTTTATCAAGGCTACATCATTATTATTATGCTGTATTAATAAATAATTCCCCCTAAATCACAATGTCCTGTGATTCCCTATCTGTTGAATGAAAGCACTTCATTGCTTTATGAAAAAAATATCTACTGGTCTAGAGTAACAACATCTTTGCTCAGATTTCAAGTTGAACTGGACTTTCTCAACTCTGGGTATGATCAGTTCAGTTACTCAGTTGTGTCTGATTCTTTGCAATCCTATGGACTGTTGCACGCCAGGCTTCTCTATCCATCACCAACTCCTGGAGATTACTCAAACTCATGTCTATCAATTCGGTGATGCCATCCAATCATCTCATCCTCTGTCATCCCCTTCTCCTCCTGCAGTCAATCCTTCCCAGCATCAGGGTCTTTTCCAATGAGTCAGTTCTTCCCATCAAGTGGCCAAATTATTGGAGTTTCAGCTTCAGCATCAGTCTTTCCAATGAATATTCAGGACTGATTTTCCTTAGGATGGACTGGTTGGATCTCCTTGCTGTCCAAGGGACTCTCAAGAATCTTCTCCAACACCACAATTCAAAAGCACAAATTTTTCAGCGCTCAGCTTTCTTTGTAGTCCAACTCTCAAATCCATACGTGACTACTGGAAAAACCATAGCTTTGACTAGATGGGCCTTTGTCAGCAAAGTAATGTCTCTGCTTTTTATATGCTGTCTAGGTTGGTCAAAACTTTTCTTCCAAGGAGCAAGCGTCTTTTAATTTCATGGCTGCAGTCACTATTGGTAGAGATTTTGGAGTTCAAAAAAAATAAATTCTCTCACTGTTTCCACTGTTTCCCCATTTATTTGCCAAGAAGTGATGGGATCGGATGCCATGACCTTAGTTTTCTGAATGTTGAGCTTTAAGCCAACTTCTCCACTCTCCTCTTTCAACTTCATCAAGAGGCTCTTTAGTTCTTCTTAGCTTTCTGCCGTAAGGGTAGTGTCATTTGCATATCTGAAGTTATTGATATTTCTCCCAGCAATCTTAATTCCAGCTTGTGCTTGATCCAGCCCAGCGTTTCTCATGATGTACTCTGCATAGAAGTTAAATAAGCAGGGTGACAATAGACAGCCTTGACATACTCCTTTTCCTATTTGGAACCAGTCTGTTGTTCCATGTCTAGTTCTAACTGTTGCTTCCTGACCTGCACACAGATTTCTCCAGAGGCAGGTCAGGTGGTCTGGTATTCCCATCACTTTAAGAATTTTCCACAGTTTATTGTGATCCACACAGTCAAAGGCTTTGGCATAATCAATAAAACAGATATGGGTATGATATCCATCTTGATAGCCATCTTGAAAAATATTTATTGCAGGAAGAAAAAAGTTTTCAAATTATTATTCTTGATGATTTTGGCAGCTTTTGTTTTTAAGTCTAAAAGCTTCTACTTATATGACTTTATCTTAAGGGAGATCTCACAGGAGAAAAGAGGCTGCAGCAAGCCTTCTAGGTTACAGAAGGAACTAAGGAAGAGACAAGTAGGTTAAAGAAATGAGATCAGAAATGAATGTCCCAATTCCCAGCCTTGGGACCAAACCTGGGGATCGAACATCAAATGTAAAAACGTACACAGACATGATGAAATGTATGCTGTGTGAGCTTGCAAACACTCTCTCCAGAAAAATAATCATTAATCTGGTAAAAACTGTCAAACAACTGAAGTCTTTGGAAATTGACTTGAGGACGGTACTAAACTGAGAAGCATTTATTTTAAAAAAAATTGTATAATAACAGAAAAAACACTGACAACAGCATGAACATTTGAGCCAGAAACTGCTCCCATCACCTGTTTCTACTTCCTACTAAGTTTTCCAGGTTTATTCTGGTTGGACAAGGCCAAGAAGAGGTTGGTTACCTTCTCTCCAGCTCCCCAGCCACTTCTCAGTTATAAGGCATTCGTTTCACTTGGGACAGGTGACTTATAACCAACACCAAGATGTTTCAGAAAACCTATTCCAGGAAGATACAGCCAAGAAGATAAGGTTTCCCAACTCTATTCAGCTCTCACTTACAATGTAAAGGCTTTATCCTAGGCAGACATGTCAAACCATGAGCTGCTGGCCAAAAGGGCTAGAGCTTCCATTGTTACATACTCTTCCCCACCATCAGATCATAGGGCAGAAGTTCCATGCCAACTAGGTTAATGGGACTACCTCAAGCTCTTTCTTAGGACAAAGGAGTCACTTCAGGAGAAGTAGACCCTATCCTTCCCCCATTTAAGCTCGATCATATCTACCAGAACTTCTGCTTAGTGGGGAGAAAAGATGAGGACTGTCAGCTTCATAGCATGCCTGCAGGGGGCAATACAATTTGGAACAACTGTATTTGGAACAATCCTGCTTAAAGACATCTTCACTTCAATAAAGATTATAGTAGTATACAATTAGAGAGGTAATTGGATCAATTGGATGCAAGGAGCAGCAAACAAACAGTAGAGTCACCAGAAATTTAATAAGGAATGACAGGAGGAAAAAAGACAGGAAAAAAAAAAAACAAAAACAAAAACAAAAAAAGCCTGATAACATTATGCTCATCCCAAGTGGAAGGTCATGCACATATACCAGGGTCAATCCACTCTGGAGCAATTGGAAAGCTATTAATCCCTGGCTAAAACTAGTGAAGATTTGAAATCTTCCTGAAATGAACAGAATTCTGACTGACTCAGGAAGCTTAATCATAATACCTAATCAGTCACTGGCTAAAGACTAAGCCATGCTGACCTAGGAGCAACTACTAAGAGTCCAAGCTTAAAATTTCAAAAGAAGAGGAAAAATTCTAAGCACTGACATCAGAAATCACACACCTAAGAGAAAGAGATTTTGCAGAATTAATCCAAGCCATCCACAGTATAAACAGTAACAGGCAACAACAAGTCACAGGGTCAAAATTAGAAATAGGCACTATAATACAAAATGCAATAATATAAAATAGCTTATTTTTAAGAAAAAGGGAGAAATGAAAGAAACATGAAATGTGGCCCATAAACAAGAAAGAAAATCCTATATGTTGAATTTAGCAGACAAAGATTTCAAGGGAGCTATTAGAAATATTCCGTTCAGTTCAGTTCAGTTCACTCAGTTGTGTCCGACTCTTTGCAACCCCATGAATCACAGCACACCAGGCCTCCCTGTCCACCACCAACTCCCAGAGTTCACTCAGACTCACATCCATCTAGTCCGTGATGCCATCCAGCCATCTCATCCTCTGTTGTCCCTTTTTCCTCCTGCCCCCAATCCCTCCCAGCATCAGAGTCTTTTCCAATGAGTCAACTCTTCGTATGAGGTGGCCAATACTGGAGTTTCAGCTTTAGCATCATTCCTTCCAAAGAAATCCCAGGGCTGATCTCCTTCAGAATGGACTGGGGTTGGGTCTCCTTGCAGTCCAAGGGACTCTCAAGAGTCTTCTCTAACACCATAGTTCATTAGCAAAGAACTAAAGAAAACCATCGCTTAAAATGAAAGAAAAGCAGAATTCATCAAATATAGAATAGTAATAAGTATATAGAAATTACCAAAAAAAAGAAAGAACCAAATGTACTTTCTAAAGATGAATTACAAGCTGGAATCAAAATTGCAGGGAGAAATATCAAAAACCTCAAACCACCCTTATGGCAGAAAGCAAAGAGGAATTAATGAAGGTGATGAAGGTGAAAAAGGAGAGCGAAAAAGCTGACTTAAAACTCAACATTCAAAAAACTAATGTCAGGGTATTTGGTTCCATCACTTCATGGCAAAAAGATGGTGAAAAAATGGAATCAGTGGCAGACTTTATTTTCTTGGGCTCCAAAATTACTACAGACAGTGACTGCAGCCACAAAATTAAAAGACACTTACTCCTTGGAAGAAAAGCTATGACATAGACAGCATATTTAAAATCGAGACATCACTTTGCCAACAAAAGTCCATATAGTCAAATCCATAGTTTTTCCAGTAGTCGTGTACAGATGTGAGAGTTGGACCATGAAGAAGGCTGAGTGTGAAAGAATTGATGCTTACAGGCTATAGTGCTGGAGAAGACTTTTGAGAGATCTTTGGACTGCAAGATTAAACCATGCAATCCTAAAGGAAATCAACCCTAAATATCCATTGGAAGGACTGATGCTGAAGCTGAAGCTCCAAAACTTTGACCACCTGATGCAAACAGCCAAGTCATTGGAAAAGACCCTAATGCTGGGAAAATATTGAAGGCAGGAGGAGAAGGAGGTGACAGGATGAGCTGGTTGGTTGTCATCATCAACTCAGTGGACATGAGTTTGAGCAATTTCAGGGAGATAATAAAGGACAAGGAAGCCTGACATGTTGCATCCATGGGGTTGCCAAGAGTCGTACACAACTGAGCGTGCACACGCTTGGCATCCAGCTTGACATGGAGGGGATTCTCAGTAAGCAATGGGTTAAACTGCTAATGTGGCATTTATAATTGGGTAACTGGTCTACCCTAATCAATAGTGAGATATCTTATATCTACAGATTCATACAACTAAAGAGAGCTCAGGTGTTTCTCTAGTATCTCATACTAAATTTAAATGACATAAAATAACTGCCTTTGCACATTTATATATATGTATTTTTTAAAAGACTTTGTTTTGTTAATAAAAATTTGCTTTATAGAATAAAAATGTTTTAAGAATTATAACTGAATATTTTTACCAGTCCTATACAATGTAAAAGCATTTACAACATTTGCTTTCCTTGCATCATTTATACTGAGAAAAGATTCTGGAAAGAATCTGAAGTACTGTAAAGCTGTCTTCAAGGCTATTTTTAACCTAAAAACTAATTGCTTATAATTGCCAAAATGCACTATAAATATATCCTTAAAACCTAAAACATTCTAAAATGAATGTCTTCGGTTATCTACTGACCAAATGATACTCAAATTAAATGTTTTCCAAGGAGTGATTTGGCCACCCTGATACTATTTCAAGTTCTCTTTGAAGCCATTGATTCTTTGGGCATTTGAAACCCTTCATTTCTTCTTCATACCCCTCTAAAAACTTGTGTCTCACCATACAGGGTTGATCTTCCTAAATTCCATATATAGGTCTGTACATGTCTGTTATAGCTGATTCTTTGGGCATTTGAAACCTAGAGTTGAAATATTTAGGTCTTCTTCTTTATAGAAGGGACTCTAGTGACCAAAGGTAATTTACCCACTATCTTCAGAGTAACCCTAGAGTCAGGAATCTTAGTCATTTTTGCTGTGATGGCAGAATGGACTTCTAGAAGTTCATGGGCCCAGAGTGTCTTCTTCAGATTTCTTGTTTGGACAACTACCTTGCTTATAAAACAAATAGAATGACTGTGTGTGTGTGTTAGTTGCTCAGTTGTGTCTGACTCTTTGCAACCCATGGACTGTAGCCTGTCAGGCTCTTCTGTCTGTGGGACTCTCCAGACAAGTATACTGGAGTGGGTAGCCATTCCTTTCTCCAGGGGATCTTCCTGACCCAAGGATAGAACCCCAGTCTCCAGCATGGGGACAGATTCTTTACTGGCTGAACCACCAGGAAATACCAAATGTTTAATTCCATCAGTAACTAAATTGGAAGAATTGTAAAACATTTTGTGAGTATTTAATTTGCAAATATTTTAAATGAGAGCAAAACTGGTAAGGAAGTGGAATAATGTAGAAGTTAGAGTAGAATCTCTGTAGCCTCATTGCTCTGTGAATTTT
The DNA here is from genome assembly GCF_016772045.2 of Ovis aries. NCBI lineage: Eukaryota > Metazoa > Chordata > Mammalia > Artiodactyla > Bovidae > Ovis > Ovis aries. The sequence continues at coordinate 50,563,298 of NC_056063.1, forward strand.
CAACCCATCGTGTGTCAGCTGTTACTCAAAATCTTGGTTTTAAGTCTTTAAATCTTGTGCCTTGGTTTCTTCCTCCAAGGGCCTAATAGTGGCTACCTCACTATTGTGAGTATGGAACAAATAGGTCTCTGTGAACATTCTTATAATATTGCCTAAGCTATGACAAACCTAGACAGCATATTAAAAAGCAGAGACATTGCTGATAAAGGCCCTTATAGTCAAAGCTATGATTTTTTCCAATAGTCATGTATGGATGTGAGAGTTGGACCATAAATAAAGCTAAGTGTTGAAGAAATGATGCTTTTGAACTGTGGTGCTGGAAAAGACTCTTGAGAGTCCCTTGTACTGCAAGGAGATCCAACCAGTCCATCCTAAAGGAAATCAGTCCTGAATATTCATTGGAAAGACTGATGCTGAAGCTGAAACCCCAATAGTTTGGCCACTTGATGGGAAGAACTGACTCATTGGAAAAGACCCTGATGCTGGGAAAGATTGAAGGCAGAAGGAGAAGGGGATGACAGAGGATGAGATGGTTGGATGGCATCACCAACTCAATGGACATGAGTTTGAGCAAGCTCCAGGAGTTGGTGATGGACAGGGAAGCCTGGCATGCTTCAGTCCATGGGGTCACAAAGAGTCAGACATGACTGAGCAACTGAACTGAACTGAACTGAGGACATATTAATAGATCCACAAATGTTAGCTACTAGTATAAATAGGAATTCCTATAAATTGGCACATGCTTTCTAAGAAGCCATTAGCTCCATATGTATCAAGAGCATAAAAAGTACTTACATTCTTCATGTAGTAATTTTCCTTCTAGGGAAACTATTCCCACAAAACTATTCCCACAGTCACTAATTCAAACAGTTATGTACAATAATTTTTACTAAAGCAAGAGTTTTATAGAATTGAATACAACCTAAACCTCTAACATTTGGAACAAAATCAATAAAGTTAAGACATTGATAATGAACTTTATAAATACAACCGAAATAATTGGGATGGTGCATTTATAATAGGTCAAGATAGAAAAATTAACACCTAATTTACTTTCCTGCTTTAAATCACTAGAAAGCTAGGTAAAATATATGGAAAAATTGCATTCAGATTTCAGACAATTGGCAGATCAGGACTGTGCTTCCTGGGAAGATGGAAACAAATGAATTTAAACATATGAGTAGCCGCAGTTTACTTAGAAGCAATTTCTAGGCCGTACTGTAATGAGGAAGTATCCAAAAGAACGTCACTGTTTTGCTGAGCAAAGATAAGTATCAGGAAATAAGCTGGAAATAAATAAATAAGTAAGAAGCACAGTAGAGATCTGTAGCATGCCTGATTAGTCGCTCAGTTGAGTCTGACTCTTTGGGATCCCCATGGATAAGTCCAGCATGCTCCTCTGACCATGGGGATTCTCCAGGCAAGAATACTAGAGTGGGTTGCCATTCCTTCCTCCAGTGGATCTTCCCAACCAAGGGATCGAACCCACATCACCCACATTGCAGGCAGAGTCTTTATCCTTTGAGCTACCAGTAAAGCCCAAGAATACTGGGGTGAGTAGCCTATCCCTTCTCCAGGGGATTATACTGACACAGGAATCGACCCAGGAACTCCTGCATTGCAGGCAGATTCTCTGTCTGAGCCACCAGAGAAGTTTCTAGTATCTAATAAATGGTTACTAAGCACTCAAAGAAGCAGGAAAATATGATCTCTATGTGGGATATATACCAATCATTAGAAACATAAGAGAAATGAAAGAGGTAAATGGACACGGTTTAAAACATCTATTTGTAAATATGCTTCATATGTTTAAGTTATGGTATAAGTCATGAACATAACAAAAAAAAGACCCAAATAACTTCTAGAGATGATAAATACACTATCTGAAATTTAAAAATAAAACTACACAAAGAGGGATTAAGAGCAGATGAGATAATGCAGAAGAGATAATTAGAAACTTGAAGATGTGGTAATGGAAACTATTCAAAATATTTAGAATACAGAAGAGAAAAGTGAATGGAGTATCAATGACCTTGTGGGACAACATTAAGTGTCTACAATACATGAAACTGGAGTCCCAGAAATCAAGAAGAGAAAAGGGCAGGGTAGGGATAAGTGCCAGAAAAAGAGTTTAAAGAAATAATGGCTAAAATATGTCCATATTTGATAAAAATATAAATCCACAAATGCAAAAACTCAATGAACATCGAAAAGAATAATCTTAAAGAAAAGTATACCAAGTTATAATTAAATTGCTAAAAGCCAGTGATAAAAGGAAAAGTCCAAAAGAAGCCAAAGGAACAAAGGTAAACCAGCAGACTATGTGTCAGAAACGATGCAAGCTAGAAAAGAGCAGAGGCAGAAACACAAATGCTGTATGATTCCACTTATGATAAATTCTACCTAAAGTAGTGAGATTCATAGAATCAAAGAGTGGAATAGCTGTTACCAGGGGTTGGATTGAGGGAGAACTGGGGAGTTACTAATCAACACGGATAAATTTTCGTTTGCACAAGAAGAATGAATTCTTGATGTCTGCTGTACCACATAGTACGTCTTGGGAGTGATAATAGCATTGTACATTTCTAAGATTTGCCAAGAGGGTAGATCTCATGTCAAGCGTTCTTTCTATAATATAAACAAAAATGGAAAAGTATCATCTGGAATTCTTTATCCAGAAAAAAAGAAGCAAAACTTCAAAGTTGAAGGTGAAATAAAGACTTTTAGAGAAAAAAAATGAGAAAGTGTATGACTGAGAGTCCCGAACTGCATGAAATATTTAAGGAAGTTCTTTCAGCAAAAGGCAAGTAATATGGATGAAAGTTCCATCAGTAGAAAGACATTAACAGTGCCAGAAATGGGTCTTGGTTGCAGCATGCAGGATCTTTGATCTTAATTACAGCATTAGTTTACATGCTGCAACTAAGATCTGGTGCAGTCAAATGAATACATAAATATTTTTTTTAAAAGACCATTTCAAAGGTCCCATTAGGCCACACCTATTTTCATAATGCTATGTTATTGCTTGTCTTTTCCATTCTCATTATCTCATGAATATACAGTGATGTTTTTCTGAGGTTAATTCATGTGTACGATGATTGTACAATGAAACGTATCAACTTTTGGATGATCTGCATAACTCAGGGAACTAATGAATTTGAACAAAAACTAACGAGTATTCTTTTAAATCATGTAGAGGTAAAACATCTATTTTAATTGCAATATATATATATCAGTGTGTTTAGCAAAATGGCACCCCACTCCAGTACTCTTGCCTGGAAAATCCCACGGATGGAGGAGCCTGGTGGGCTGCAGTCCAGGGGGTCACTGAGAGTTGGACACGACTCAGTGACTTCACTTTCACTTTTCACTTTCATGCATTGGAGAAGGAAATGGCAATCCAGTGTTCTTGCCTGGAGAATCCCAGGGATGGGGGAGCCTGGTGGGCTGCTGTCTATGGGGCTGCACAGAGTTGGACACGACTGAAGTGACTTAGCAGCAGCAGCAGCTTGATATGTGTTTGGATTTCACTGAATTTTTCAAAAACTGCCAGTTCCTAATCTTGCTTGTAAGGAGCTTAGAAGTCACCATTCCATCCTAGCAAGTAAAAAGCTGAACAGACTGGAAAAAAAATCAACAACTCTTCCTGGATCTACAGGAGAGAGGAGGAGGAAGAGCAAATTGCTGCCTCCGAGATTAAAAAGACCAACATGCAAATAGCAACTTACTGGAGCAGAAAGACTCACCAGCAGAAACTATTGCAGGAACCAGGGCCAGGGCAGGAACACCTTAACTGCAATGGACAAAGTGCTGAAAGATCTGAGCAGAAAACACGACAGTTTAAAAAAACTTCAGAAAGACCTGTCATGGGACAAGGGAAGGGCACAGTATTGTGAACTCCTTTAGGAGCTTGATCAGATTTCTAGGGAAGTTTTAGGAAAAAAATATTCTTGAGCTTCCAGAAGAAGGAGCAGAAGAGAACTCTTCTTCTGTATTTTGAAATACATCAGAACACTCTTTCTCCTAACATTGTGTGCCATTGGGGAGACTAGATAACCAAAGCCTAACACGGTGTATCATCAGAGCCCATTTGACCTAGAGAAAAGATCCACCAAAATCCCACTCTCTCAAGCCATCTTGTCTCATCTAAGAAATGAAAATAAAACTGAGAAACAGTTGTGAAGTTCATAACTCAAAGGCAGAGGCTCACTAAAAGACTGAGACCTAATCACAGGACTCTAGAACGCTTCTCCACCCCACACACAAAACCCATGGGCATGTTACTAAAGGTCCATTTGTACCAGTTCCTTTTACCCAGTATGTCATATCTGACTATCAAGAAGAAATTACAAGCATATCACACTAAACCCTAACACAATAATACATATATCCCTTCCAGCTACATTTGGAATATTCACCAAGACATGAATTATGGGTCATGATACATTTCTCAATTAATCTGAGGGTTTAAATTCATTTTTTAAAAATTGGAAGTGGTTTCTGACCAGTGTATTTAAATAGAAAGCAATAAAGAATGACAGAAAAATCTCCAAGAGTTGAAATTAAATGATACAATTTTTAATAATATGAGATAAAGAAAAAACATAAAATTAGAAAATACTTTTAATGGAAAAATAATGAAGGCACAACATACAAAATTTATGGAATGAATCTAAAGTAGTAAGAGGAAGGACATCTTTAGCACTATGTGCTTATATTAGAAATAAAGAAGGCCTCAATGTGAAGATCTAAGTTTCAGTTATGAGAAACTCACAAAAAGCAAATTAACCCACAGTAAACAGATTGAGGGAAGAAATACAAACAAGAATTGAAATTTTTTAAAAAAAGAACAATTGAGAAAACTCAATATAACCAAAAGTTGATTCCAGAAGATAAATATAATTAGCAAACCTCCACCCTCACTAATAAGGAAAAACATCAGCATAAAAGAGGGAACCTCACTACTGACAACAGACTTGAAAAGAATAAGAGGAAGTATTTTGAATGCTCTTACGAGAATGAATTGATTATTATATAATATATTACAGAGATAAAATGGAGAAATTCCTTAAAAGACAACCACCAAAGCTTACTCCAGAAGAAATAAATTAACATAAATAGTCTTATATGTATTTTAAAAATTAAATTAGTAACTAAACATTTTTCCACCAAAAAAAAAAAAAAAAACCCAAAACAAAAAACATACCCCATCAGGCTGAAATTACATCAATGGTTAATTTTTCCAAACATTTAAGGAAAGGAATAAAGGAAACCAATTCTACACAAAGAAAGTGCATAATGAAGTCCTTTAACTTATTTTACAATGAGAATTACCCTGTAATCAACCCACACAAAGATTTTAGCTTATAATTTTCTTGTCATATCATTTAAGGACTAAGTATAAAAATTCCTTAAGAAAAATATATAAGGCAGGATTGTACATCATAATAAGTGGGGCTTATCCTAAAGAATCAAAGTTAATTTAAGAATCCAACAATAGGGCAGTTCTATTTCCAGTTTTTTAAGGAGTCTCCACACTGTTCTCCATAGTGGCTGTACTAGTTTGCATTCCCACCAACAGTGTAAGAGGGTTCCCTTTTCTCCACACCCTCTCCAGCATTTATTGCTTGTAGACTTTTGGATCATAGCCATTCTGACTGGTGTGAAATGGTACCTCATTGTGGTTTTGATTTGCATTTCTCTGATAATGAGTGCCAGAAAAAAAAATACCAATATAGTATACTAACACATATATATGGAATTTAGAATGATGGCAACAATAACTCTGTATGCGAGACAGCAAAAGAGACACAGATGTATAGAACAGAATTTTGGCCTCTGTGGGAAAGGGAGAGGGTGGAATGATTTGGGAGAATGGCATTGAAACATGTATAATATCATGTAAGAAATGAATCACCAGTCTAGGTTTGATGCAGGATACAGGATGCTTGGGGCTGGTGCACTGGGATGACCCAGAGAGATGGTATGGTGAGGGAGGTGGGAGGAGGGTTCAGGATTGGGAACTCATGTACACCCGTGGCAGATTCATGTTGATGTACGGCAAAACCAATACAGTATTGTAAAGTAAAATACAGTAAAAAAAAAAAAAAATCCAACAATAGGAACTCATAAACAAGTTAAAAGATAAAAACAATATGGTCATATCAGTAGATGCAGAAATAATATTTGACCATATTTAGTACCTATTCAAGACAAACTCCCAACATCCTAGGAATAAAGGGGAACTTCTCCACTCAGATAAAGGGCAACCATAAAAATCTATAGCATACACAAAGGTATAACAATTACTCCTTCTAAAATCAGGGACGAGGCATGTATATCCAAATGCATCACTTATATTCAGTGTTAAACTGAGATCTTGTAAGAGCAAGAAGAAAAAATAAAAGGCAGAAGAAATGAAGTAAAACTGGTTCTATTCAAGGACATAGCTTTTCACATAGAAACATCAAAGGTAGCTTAAAAAAGATATTGGCTCTAATAATCAAATTTATCAAGTTTGCAAGATTCAAGATTAATATACAAGTCAACTGTATTTCTTATAACAACAAATAACTGGAAATTTAAAATGTTAAACTATCATTTATAATAATATCAATACTAGAGCATTTAGGGTTAAAAATTACCAAAAAATTAGAAAATTTGTAGATAGAATATGATAAGATATTGCTAAAAATATTAGAGAAGACCTAAATAAAATTAGAGATATACCATGATTATGGGTGGGAATGCTCTGTAGTGTTATGCTAAATCTTTCCGAATTGATACACAGATTTAACAAAATACCACCTAAAATCTCAGCAAGATTTTTTGTTGAAATTGTTAGGCTGATTCTAAAAGGTATTTGGAATGTAAGAACTCAGAATAGCCAAACAATTTTTTAATGAGAAGAATAAATTTGGAGGATTCAGACCATCTAATTTCAACACAAAGTTATAGTAATCATTGCAATGTCACACTGAAACCCACACATGTGTTGTCAACTGATTTTCAACAAAATTCAGGATGTAACTGAGCAAAGTATAGTGTTTTCAACAAGTGATCCTAGAAAATATATGTATAAAACACAGCACAGTAGTCACCTTACACTGTAATCAAAATATATCTTGTGCCTCGTGCTTAGTCATGTCCAACTCTTTGTGACCCCCATGGACTGTAGCCTTCCAGGCTGCATTGCATGTGGATTCTTTACCTTCTGACTCATTGGGGAAGCCCAAAATGGATCTTAGTCATGAGGGTAAGAACTAAAAGTATAAAACTTCCAGAAGAAAATGGAGTTGCAAACTTGGATAGGGAAAGATTTCTTAGAAAGGGCACAAAGAACAAAACATAAAAGACCAAAAGAAAAATAGAAGTCAAATGAGATATTATCAAAATTGAAAACTTTTGTTCTTCAAAAGGCATGATTATGAAAATGAGGAATGGAACCATGGACATGGAAAAACCACTCACAGACTTTATATATTATAAAGGATTTGTATCTAGAATATGAGAGGAAACTCTTACAGTTCAGTTTTTGAAGGTCCAATAAACAAAAATGTTGAATAGACACTTCAAATAATACATTAATGGCAAGTAAGCACCTAGTTATGAGTTCAATTTTGTTTTCTCTTTCTATGTTGATGACTTAACTTCTAGTATCTCAGAATGTGACTGTATTTAGATATTGGGTCTTTAAAGAGATGATTAAATTGAGGTCATTAGGGTGGGGTCTTAATTAGATTTGATCAGTATGTTTATAAAGTGAAGTGAAGTTGCTCATTCATGTCCAACTTTTTGGGACCCCATGGACTGTAGCCCACCAGGCTCCTCTGTCCATGGGATTCTCCAGGCAAGAATACTGGAGTGGGTTGCCATTTCCTTCTCCAGGGGATCTTCCTGACCCAGGGATCAAACCCAGGTCTCCTGAGATCATTGCAGGCAGAGGTTTTAACCTCTGAGCCACCAGGGAAGCCCTTTAAGACATAGCATACATAAGAGGAAGACCATGTAAAGACATAAAAAAGAGAAGATGGCCAACTACAAGCCAAGGACAGGGGTCTCAGAAGAAGCTAGCCCTGCAGAGATTTTGGTCTTGGACTTTACTCACCAAGATATGTGAGAAAATATGTTTAAATAAATGTATGCTGTTTCAGCCACCCAGTTTGTGTATTGTGATATCAGTGGCTCAGCAGGTAAAGAATCTGCCTGCAATGCAGGAGACATAGCAACATGGGTTTCATCCCTGGGCTGAGAAGATCCCCTAGATCTTTGAGTGGCAGCCCATTCCAGCATTCTTGCCTGGGAAATCCCATGAACAGAGGAGCCTGGTGGGCTACAGTCCATAGGGTCACAAAGAGTTGGACACGACTGAATGACTAAGCATAAGCAACCAAGTTTGTGTTATTGTGTTATGACAGCCCTAGTAAATTAAATACATACATGAATATGTTCAATATCACTGGTTATAAGAAAAATACAAATTAAAACATACTCAAATGGCTGAAGTTAAAATAGGTTTCCAGCATTAAATGGTGGCCTGAATGGGGCAACTGGAATTTTCATACAGTGATGATAGGAATGGAAAAGGCACAGCCTCTTTGGTAAACAGTTCGGCAATTTGTTTAAAAGTTACATCTACACTCTCCACGAACCCAGCAATCTACTCTCAGATATTTACATCAGAGAAATGAAACATATGTTCACTGAATCAGAGTCAAGTATTCGTAGTTGATAAATTGATATAACCCCCAAATGAAAATAACCAAAATGTTCAACTGGTGAACAGATAAATTATCCATATGATAGTTATTAATCAGCAATTAAAAAGGAAAATATTATTGATATGTGTAACATTATGGATGAATCCCAAACCATTATGCTTAGTGAAAGAAGCCAGACCCAAGACTAAACACTGTATGTTTCTATTTATGTGAAATTCTAGAAAAAGCAAAACTATAGTGACGAAAAGCAGATCGGTGGTTGCCAGCCCACCACCTCACCATCTGTGCTATATATTTTCTCTTTCTCAGGATTTTTGCTAACTCTTGGCTTCTTAATCTTCTTGGTATCTTCTGCTGCCATGTCTGTGTGTTCCTTGTATCTCAAGATCAATTTCTTTCTTTTTTTAATAATCCTTCCTTCCCTTCTTCCTTCCGTGCTTCCTTTCTTTCTTTCTGGCTGTTTCTGATCTTTGTTGCTCTGTGGGGTTCTCTCTAGTTGTGGTAAGTGGGGACTACTGTCTGGTTGCAGAGCACAGATTCTAGGGTGTGCAGCTCCCAGGCTCTAAAGCCCAGGCTCAGTACTTGTGGCACATGCGCTTAGTTGCTCCAAGGCATGTGAAATCCTCCAAGACCAGGGATAGAACCTGTGTCTATCCCTTTTTTACCACTGATCCACCAGGGAAGCCCATCACAATCAATTTCTTGAGAGAAAGGATCAGATAGTTCCAAACTTTCTGACTCTAAATTACAACCTAAAAGTTAGTGATACTTCTTTGAGAGGTGAGGACTAATTCCTTCATCTCCCCTTGAAATTGGGCTGTAATTAGCAACTTGCTTCTAACAACAAATAGAATGTGGCAGATATGATGATGTGTGCTTCTGAGACTCAGTCTTAAAAGGCATATGAGTTCTTCCTCTGGTCTTTCTCTTGGATCACTTGAGGGAAAGAAGCCAGTCACCATGTCATGATAATACTCAAGCATCCCTGTGGTGGGGTCCATGTGGAGAGGAACTAAAGCTTCCTGCCAATATCCAGCAAGGAGCACAGTGTGCTTGTCATCAGCCAAGTAAGTGACAGTCTCTGAAATGGATGCTCCAGGCCCAGTCAGGGCTTCCCTGGTGGCTCTGAGGGTAAAGAATCTACCTGCAATGTGGGAAACCCAGGTTCTATCCCTGCACTGGGAAGATCCCCTGGAGGAGGGAATGGTTATCCACTCCAGTATTCTTGCCTGGAGAATTCCATGGACTGAGGAGCCTGGTAGGTTATAGTCCATGGGGTTGCAGAGAGTTGGACACAACTGAGCAACTAACACACACAGCTCAGTTAAGCCTCAGATTACACAGCTCAGCTACCATCTTGACTACAATCCTAAATCAGTTTAGTTAGCCCTGAATTCCCAACCTTCAAAAAGGATAAGGTAGTGAATACGTATTGCTTTCAGAAAGTAAGTTTGGGGTACTTTGTTACACAGTAATATTTCCCCATAAGAGGAGTTGTGTTTTTGTTGTTGTTGTTGTTGTTGTTGTTGTTGTTTTTCCTAAACTTCCTAGGACTATCTTAGGGCCCCCAGCATAAAAATAACCCAGTTGCGTTCTCTTAGCAAGCATTCTTGGCTTGGAAATTTACCTTAAAGCGAAGATAAAGACAAAGAATATGCTTTTATTAGGCAATCCAGTACAAAAATAATCTTAAAAAAAAGGCTTGTCTACCACATTAAGATAATATTAATAATCTGCCTACTATTAACTTTAAAAATTCAGAAACCATTTTCTTCCATATAAACATGATTCCAAGTGAAGACAAATTATTTTAATGAGGGGTTTCAGAGAAGAGTAGAGCTCCTGACAGTTGGTTTAGAAGATATTTTTGCTTTGGGTTTCTAGGATTGCCACTGATAGTAGGGTAACAGTTAAAAGGCTAAGTCAGTTATCCTTCTTGGTCTCTAATGTACAGTAATATTTAATCTAACTTTAGTCAGAGACACCTTTGTGACTCTAGAGTCTATCCTGATATACTGCCACAATGAGTTTACAAATTCTCAGCTTCTCTGGAAAATATTTCCAGCCTGGCAATCGTGCCTGGTTAAACTTGAATAATTCTAGTAGTCAGGATCCAAGTAACTCATGGTTTTCTAAGTGGTTTATAAATCTGATTATTTTGAATTATATGATTTATTACATATTTACTACTTCACTACATATATTAACTACTGCTTTATAAATGAAGTTCTGTTTTCACAAGTGGTTCTGTTTCCAAGGAAGCTGAGACTCCAAATTCTAGTATGTGTGTGGAAAGTTATCCACTTCTCTTACAACTGATTATATAGCTTGTCCCAACACACCCACTTACTTGATATAATTTATAAATTCTTGATATCAATAAAAATTTATATTGGTACTCACCTAAGTAGACTAAATTTAAAAGAAATCCTCAGCATCAGTTTACTACCTTTTTCTGTACATTCAGCTTTCCCTTTAATGAACCTCTTTTCATTGGAATATCAGCACAGTAACTCAGAATGAAAGCATACTGATCATGGATCAGCCACATCATTTGATTGTATTGTGACATTATTCTTCCCAATACCCTTAGCTGAGTATAACTACAATAGCCACAAAGATACTTTTCTATGGGTTAACCTCTTTGCAGCTTAAAGATTCCTCAGGATAGAGTAAATATGAAATGAATCTAGCAGATGCTTATGTTGGATCAATACCTCTTTTATGAAGGTACTAAAGCATCTCATTTGATTACTGTTTGGAACAAGGCAGCAGGAATCATCTCAGTGGGCTCACTCTTCCATTATGGACCCAGGACAGAATACTCCTTAGAATCCATGACTTGCTTTTGGGAAAAACAGAAATAATGTTTCCTTTTCTACTAGCTGAAGAGATGGATGTCAACGGAGCTAGTCTGGTTGTGGCCCCTCTTATTATTTAGTTGCCAATATATACTTCATAATTGGGAAGATCTCCTGGAGTAGGAAATGGCAAACCATTCCATTATTCTCACCTGGAAAATTCCATGGACAGAGATGTCTGTTGGGCTACAGTTCATGGGGCTGAAGAGTCTGGTAGGCTACAGTCCTTGGGGCCACCAAGAGTTGGACATGCCTAAGCAACTGAACATATACACACACACACACAAATATGCTTCATAATAATTTCACCTTCCAGATCCATAATGATAAAGAGAATGTTATGATAGTAAATAGCTTCTGACCGCAGCAAATAGGTAAAAATAAACCTTTTCATGGAATTCTTACTGTTTAAAGATACAAACATATCTTTAAAGTTTCTGTTCCAAAGAGTGATGCCTTATTTCTTTTTAATTAGAACTGAAAACTGTTACATAGACAACTGACAGAGACTACTGAAGTAGCGGGCATTAAAAGACTGAATACTACCTCCAAACCTCACAACCACAATCCCACATCCAGGTGGGAAAAAGAGAGAAAAGATAAGATGAATCTATAATAGCTGCTATAATTCTGATTAAAAATAAGTCTAAAATACTTGAAAAGATTCTTTAGCAATTTATGATAATGTATAACCATATTCTTTCCTCCTAAAAGACTTTTCCCTATAATTGTATTTACTACTTGTTAAGGTGAAATATCACTCGACTTGAAACAAATATCACTTGACTTGAAACAGATGTGAAATTATCTTTATTAGATACTTTTCTTCGACGTTGGTATTTTAACACGGTGATTAAACCAGATGGAAGACAACTTATTTTTTTCCCCCTCTCTTTAAAGATAGAGAAGAAGGGACGAAAACTCCTGTGCACAACCAGGTACTTTCAGATTCTAGTTGCCATAACAACTTGTTGGCTTCCATCACTAAATTATATTTTGATCACCTTTATGGATTTGTGTGTGTGTAACAAGTAAGGGATTTATTTATTTCACTTAATTATTTTCCATTGAGGAAATTATTTTCCTTTTGGAAAATGGCTCATTGTCTATTAAACAAAACCAGAAGAGTATAGCGACTCCCCCTCAAAACTATAAAGCACAAAAGCTCCCCAAAGAAAGCTTGGAAGTAAGATATTGCACTTTCACAGGCTTTTAATGATATTTTTTAAAGGTATTTTGTTTCCATGAAAATTAAATACTTTGGGTAGTTTTACAATGTGAGAAATAACCACATTTTTTTCTGCTTCAATAGACCAATTCAAAAATTGTTTATGATGACACCATCAAAACATACTGCAGTAAAATGCCTTCCTTCTGGCCTCTCTCATCTATTGTTTAATCGCTGTGTCTGAACACATCTGGAAAACAGTGAAATCAGTGGGAAGTATGAGGAGCTGGTAACGAAGCAAGTTGCTCCCTAGCAACAGCACTCAGGAAAAATAGGCTCATTTGTCAAGTGGCCCCAAAGCAGGAAGTCAGGGGGCCCTGGGGGATGATAATGGCTTATACAAGGTGTGAAAGAGAAGTTAACATTTACCTTCCCAAAGTGGCATATTCAGTGTCCTCTATAAACAGGACACCCAAACTGAAAAGGAATGGAAAGAGCTATGATGGCTAAATGCACACTGATTCTCACACTTCTGTGACACAGAGAGCCAATTTGTGTGTATCCAATACATCATAGACTGTGATTTTTGTAAAATGTCATTAAAAATATATTCAGAATAGTGAAATTACAAAGACATCAAAAAATGCAAAACTAGAGTCACCCAACGTAAGATCTTTCTGGTTAGTTGCCTTGTTGTTGTTGCTCAGTCACTAAGTTAGGTCTGACTCTTTGTGACCCCATGGACTGCAGCATGCCAGCCTCCTCTGTCCTTCACTGTTTTGGCTCACATTCATGTCCATTGAGTCAGTGATACTATCTAACCATTTGATTATCTGCTGTCCTTTTTTCTCCTTGTCTTCAGTCTTCCCAGTATCAGAGTCTTTTCCAATAGGCCAGCTCTTTGCATCAGGTGGTCAAAGTATTGGAGCTTCAGTATTAGTCCTTCCAATGAGTATTTAGGTTTGATTTCCTTTAGGATTGCCTGATTTGATCACCTTGCTGGACAAAGGACTCTCAAGAGTCTTCTCCAGCACCACAATTTGAAAGCATCAGTTCTTCAGTGGTCACCTTTTTTTTTTTATTAGTTGCTTAACGATTTCATTGGAAGGACTAATGCTGAAGCTGAAACTCCAATACTTTGGTCACCTGATGGGAAGAACTGACTCATTGGAAAAGACCCTGATGCTGGGAAAGATTGACAGCAGGAGAACAAGGGAACAACAGAGGATGAGATGGTTGGATGGCATCACTGACTTGATGGACATGAATTTGAGCAAGCTCCAGGAGTTGGTGATGGACAGGGAAGCCTGGAGTGCTGCAGTCCATAGGATTGCAAAGAGTCAGACATGACTGAGTGACTGAACTGAACTGAACAGTTTCTTTTTTTTTTTTAATTTTTATTTTTACTTTATTTTGCTTTACAATACTGTATTGGTTTTGCCATACATTGACATGAATCAGCCACGGATGTACATGAGTTCCCATTCCTGAACCCCCCTCCCACCTCCCACCCCTTATCATCTCTCTGGATCATCCCCGTGCACCAGCCCCAAGCATCCTGTATCCTGTATCAAACATAAACTGGCGATTCATTTCTTACATGATAGTATACATGTTTCAATGCCATTCTCCCAAATCACCCCACCCTCTCCCTCTCCCACAAAGTCCAAAAGTCCATTCTAAACATCTGTGTCTCTTTTGCTGTCTCACATACAGAGTTATCATTACCATCTTTCTAAATTCCATATATATGCGTTAGTATACTGTATTGGTGTTTTTCTTTCTGGCTTACTTCACTCTAATACTCCATTGTGTATATGTACCATAGCTTTCTTATCCATTCATCTGCTGATGAACATCTAGGTGGCTTCCATGTCTGGCTATTATAAACAGTGCTGCGATGAACATTGCGGTACATGTGTCTCTTTCAATTCTGGTTTCCTTGGTGTGTATGCCCAGCGGTGGGATTGCTGGGTCATATGGCAATTCTATTTGCAATTTTTTAAGGAATCTCCACACTGTTCTCCATAGTGGCTGTCCTAGTTTGCATTCCCAACAGTGTTAGAGGGTTCCCTTTTCTCCATGCCCTCTCCAGGATTTATTTCTTGTAGACTTTTGGGTCTCTGCCATTCTGACTGGTGTGAAATGGTACCTCATTGTGGTTTTGATTTGCATTTCTCTGATAATGAGTGATGTTGAGCATCTTTTCATGTGTTTGTTAGCCATCTGTATGTCTTCTTTGGAGAAATGTCTATTTAGTTCTTTGGCCCATTTTTTGATTGGGTGATTTATTTTTCTGGAATTGAGCTGCAGGAGTTCCTTGTATATTTTTGAGATTAGTTGTTTGTCAGTTGCTTCATTTGCTATTATTTTCTTCCATTCAGAAGGCTGTCTTTTCACTTTGCTTATAGTTTCCTTTGTTGTGCAGAAGCTTTTAATTTTAATTAGATCCCATTTGTTTATTTTTGCTTTTATTTCCAGAATTCTGGGAGGTGGGTCATAGAGGATCCTGCTGTGATTTATGTCGCAGAGTGTTTTGCCTATATTCTCCTCTAGGAGTTTTATAGTTTCTGGTCTTACATTTAGATCTTTAATCCATTTTGAGTTTATTTTTGTGTATGGTGCTAGAAAGTGATCTGGTTTCATTCTTTTACAAGTGGTTGACCAGTTTTCCCAGCACCACTTGTTGAAAGAGATTGTCTTTAATCCACTGTATATTCTTGCCTCCTCTGTCAAAGATAAGGTGTCCATAGGTGTGTGGATTTATCTCTGGGCTCTCTATTTTGTTCCATTGATCTATATTTCTGTCTTTGTGCCAGTACCATACTGTCTTGATGACTGTGGCTTTGTAGTAGAGCCTGAAGTCAAGCAGGTTGATTCCTCCAGTTCCATTCTTCTTTCTCAAGATTGCTTTGGCTACTCGAGGTTTTTTTGTATTTCCATACAAATTGTGAAATTATTTGTTCTAGCTCTGTGAAAAATACAGCTGGTTGCTTGATAGGGATTGCACTGAATCTGTAGATTGCTTTGGGTAGTATACTCATTTTCACTATATTGATCCATCCACTCTTCCAATCCATGAACATGGTATATTTCTCCATTTCTTAGTGTCCTCTTTGATTTTTTTCATCAGTTGAACTGAACTGAACAGTTTCTAAACACTTATCCTCAGTTTCTATCTGGACCTCCTTAGGAGTCAGAAAGGGGTCAGAGGCAGAACTTTTGAGTACAGACCATGACACTTTAACTAGCTATGGTTTAGAGCTGATCTTCTCAAGCTTGTTGAGCATCAGGATCACCCGGAGAGCTTGTTAAGTGCAAATCCGCGGACACTTCCCTGGGAGAGTCAGATTCAGTACATTTGAACTAGGGGTGGATAATTAGCATTTCTAACAAGCTCATAGGTATTGCCCCTGTAGGAGTTACAGCACTACAGAAGACTTATATGGCACCAGTATGTCATCTTCTCACTGTGGACATGCCATTATACTAAAGCATAAAAATCCTGAGAGCTGAGGGAGGGTAAGATTACCCAGGAGGCAGACAAGAAGCTAGAGCTTTAATCCCGTTAGTGGTTCATCATCATGCATCAACCTAGATGGATGGGATGGGGAGGCAGATGGGAGGGAGGCTCAAAAGGGAGGGGATATATGTATACCTATAGCTGATTCATGTTTAGGTTTGAAAGAACACAACAAAATCCTGTAAAGCAATTATATTTCAATTAAAAAATAAAAATTTTTAAAGGTAAATATGATGGCTTAGAACTCAAAGTTCTTCAAGATCTGCCTCATTTGCCATTTTTTTTTCTTCTTATTCTGCACTCCTTGTAAGCATGGAATTTATGCTTGAGACACAGAGAATGATGGGCAAACGAAGTTGACGGTGACTCTGATGGTTCTCCTGTTCTCCTGCCTTCTCATTTTTATTCCCTTTGCCTAGACAAGCTCCTGCTACCCCCAACTCTGATTCCTCCTCCTCTTATTCTTTTGTATGACAAATATTTTGAGCTACCTGTTAGAATTTTTATAAGAAGTTTAAATGAGTTCATGCATTTAGAAGGCTTAGTCGGGAAGTAGCTCATGACAAGGACTCCATAAGGATGCTGATGTTGGAAATGAAGATGGCAAGCAGAACAAGCTTATATAATGATCATTTAGTTCTTTGTTTTGTAACTACTGACTTTTAAGTCACTTCAATTAGACTGTGAAGTTCATTGGAGGAATTATATTTTTTTACATCAACATTTCCATTTCCTAGTGAGGTCTCTAAGATACAGGAAGGTCTTCCAAAACATTTGCTGAAAAAAAAAATGTAAAAATCTGAAGAGGTCATGACACACATCTATATTTAATCCTATCCTTTTTCCACAATGCTATGTGCCATCTTTTAAAATTTTTCTTAATACAGTCTCCCTATCACAGTTTAAAAGCACACTAAAAAATCTGTCATTTAAAATAATCCTTGGGCAAAACAATTAAGTTATTCATTCATTAACTTGAACTATTTAAGATTTTTTAGAAATGGCTAAACATCCTTCATTCCTGTAAATTGTACCTATTCAGATATATAACTCAGCTCCCTCCTTAAGAAAGAACTTACCCTTCAGCTTCAAATAGTATAGTTTTAGGATCTGTCTCAGCTTTCAAGTGAAACCTATGATCCTCTAAAACAGCCCCTTTTTGATGACTGAGTATAACAGGGAGCTAGGTTTGGCTCAGAGAAGGCAAAGGCACCCCACTCCAGTACTCTTGCCTGGAAAATCCCAGGGACAGAGGAGCCTGGTGGGCTACAGTCCATTGGGTCGCTAAGAGTCGGACACGACTGAGCGACTTCCCTTTCACTTTTCAATTTTCATGCATTGGAGAAGGAAATGGCAACCCACTCCAGTGTTCTTGCCTGGAGAATCCCAGGGACAGAGGAGCCTAGTGGGCTGCTGTCTATGGTGTCGCACAGAGTCAGATATGGCTGAAGCGACTTAGCAGCAGCAGCAGCAGCAGGTTTGGCCAGGTCTGCGTAGTTCTGGATTCCTTTACTGTGTGTGTGCTTAGTCACTCAGTGTCCGACTCTTTGCGACCATGGACCGCAGCCCTCCAGATTCCTGTGTCCATGGGGATTCTCCAGGCAAGAATACTGGAGTGAGTAACCATGCCCTCCTCCAAGGGTTCATCCCAACGCAGGGATCAAACCCAGGTCTCCCGTGTTGCAGGCAGTTTCTTTACCGACTGAACTGCCAGGGAACAACTCTTTTAATGAGAAGGCTTTAAACCTTCCTTTGAACTGTCGAAACTCTGATTTGCATCATAGTATGAGGCTCTGTCTCCCAAGTCTGCTGCTTTCCAACTTTCCTCTCACAGGTATCTGATCAGCAATACTGTCTGAAGGATTTCCAGCCCAATTCTGCATCACTAGCAGCTCATCTTTCACAGGTGTTGCTTACTCCCTGTGTACATCCAACTTCATCTCATTTCCCTCCTAAGGGCATAGAGGCATAAAAATGCCAAATTATGCTTTTGGCTTTTTCAGAGGGATAGTAAGCATGGAATCAGACTGGGGTCTAGCTAGGAAAAAAACTTGAACAATGTATAAGTGAGACCTAACGAGCACAGCCCCTACTGATCTGAGATGAAGCATAAAAATGCATAATTGTGTCTTCTACTTGCTGAGACACTTCATTCTTTCCCCTTTAATGGGGTTCTAGCACTACTGTTATTTGAACCTCACTGTTTCCATTTTCATTTCTTTCCATTGTGTGTGTTCCTGAGGCTTCAAACTCCAGGACCAATATCCACAAGTTGTTTGTATTCAGAGAGGCATCTGTGGGTGAGGAAAGGCAATTTTAGATGTTTTTTCAACTATTTAAGAATGAGAGCAGAAAGATATAGCCACATTTTCTTTTTTAAATATAGACAAAAGCTGCAGCTATGTCAACATTGGAAAAGGTAAATTTATTCAAACACCTAGTAATAAACTGTGAGGAGCATTTTGTACTAAATCAATGGTTCTTAGTTTTTTGGAGACTCAAATACGTTCAAATATGACACAAAATCTATAGACCTAATCCCTAGATAAAAGCATGATTGTTAGAATGAAGAACTTAAGGTTTTGGTTCTACTATGATCCTTTCATTTTGATTAGTGTGGAAGAAGCACAAGCTGGAATCAAGACTGCTGGGAGAAATATCAATAACCTCAGATATGCAGATGACACCACCTTTATGTCAGAAAGTGAAGAGGAACTAAAAAGCCTCTTGATGAAAGTGAAAGAGGAGAGTGAAAAAGTTGGCTTAAAGCTCAACATTCAGAAAATGAAGATCATGGCATCTGGTCCCATCACTTCATGGGAAATGGATGGGGAAACAGTGGAAACAGTGTCAGACTTTATTTTTGGGGGCTCCAAAATCACTGCAGATGGTGACTGCAGCCATGAAATTAAAAGACACTTACTCCTTGGAAGGAAAGTTATGACCAACCTAGATAGCATATTCAAAAGCAGAGACATTACTTTGCCGACTAAGGTCCGTCTAGTCAAGGCTATGGTTTTTCCTGTGGTCATGTATGGATGTGAGAGTTGGACTGTGAAGAAGGCTGTGTGCCAAAGAATTGATGCTGTTGAACTGTGGTGTTGGAGAAGACTCTTGCGAGTCCCTTGGACTGCAAGGAGATCCAACCAGTCCATTCTAAAGGAGATCAGTCTTGGGTGTTCTTTGGAAGAACTGATGCTACAGCTGAAACTCCAGTACTTTGGCCACCTCATGCGAAGAGCTGACTCATTGGAAAATACCCTGATGCTGGGAAGGATTGGGGGCAGGTGGAGAATGGGACAACAGAGGATGAGATGGCTGGAAGGCATCGCTGACTCAATGGACGTGAGTTTGAGTGAACTCCGGGAGTTGTTGATAGATAGGGAGGCCTGGCATGGGGTCGCAAAGAGTCGGACATGACTGAGCGACTGAACTGAACTGAACTGATGAGTACATACTAGGATAATATTTTGCTGTATAAATGCATGCTTTTTACTCCCAGTCATTAATTTTACCCTTTATTCTACAAACAAAATGACTTTGAAATTATGACTTTGTGAAATTTTCAACAAAATAAATACATAAGCACATTAATACATATATATATGTATCTGTGTGTATATGTGTGTGGTGGGGGAGGGGGGTTATAATTTAGTTGCTAAGGCATGTTTGACTCTTGTGACTCTATGGAATATAGCCCTCCAGCTTCCTCTGTCCATGGGATTCTCCAGGCAAGAATACTAGAGTGGTTGCCATTTCCTTCTCCAGGGGATCTCCCCAACCCAGGGATCGAACCTGGGTCTCCTACATTTCAGGCAGACTCTTTACTAAGTAAGCCACCTGGGAAGCCTATATATATATATATATATATATATATGTGTATGTGTGTGTGTGTGTGTGTGTGTGTGTTATATATATATATATTTACATATATATATATACACACATATATATATACACACACATATACATATACATATTTTCAAGGCAAGAGTACTAGAGTGGGTTGTCATTTCCTTCTCAAGGAATCTTTCCAACCCAGGGATCGAACCCAGGTCTCTCCCATTGTAGACAGACGCTTTACCATCTGAGCCACCAGGGAAGTCCATATATACATATATTTTTTTAGTATTTAGTTTTTCAAAGCTGGTTTCTTGGTTTGAACAATGTATTTGACAGAATACCTGCCTACCCAATTTTTTTTCATCTTATAGCAGATGAAAATTCCTAGTGAACTTGGAAGAAAACAAAATTAGAGAAGTCAGTATATGTGACTAACAGTGAAACTCCCCATCCAAAGGGAAGAGAAGGGGAGAACAACAAACATTTTCTGAAAAAAATCCAAGCACTTGACTACACGGTAAAGAAGTAAATACAAGTATATGTAAAAATGTCAAATATGCCAAGGCACTGAAATCTCTTTCAAATCTAAGAATGTTATTCTATTTTGAATAGAAGTGATTCCTGGTAACTGACTGAACTAATGCTGTATAACAGGTACCACCCCCCCTCAGGTGAAATAGCTTAAACAAAACCTTTGGTGTAGCTCATGATTCTGAGGGTGAGAAACATAGTCTGGGATCAACGGAATGGTTCTTCAGGTTTCAGCTGAGCTCTCATGCCTCTTTAATCAGCAGCAGTGGGGACAGTCAGGTTCAGAGGCTTCGCTGGTGTTGTCTGGGCTCTTTCTCATACATGGGACATCAGAGAGGCCAGGAGAGTTGACACACCTCTGAAGCGTAGAGTTGGCCACCTTCCAGCCAGCTAGGGCTGTAAACAGAGGTGGGGGCTCCAGAGAGAACAAAGGAATTGTACGAAAGGCCTGTTGGGAACTCAAGTTGGAACTGAAAACCTGTTATTTCCACTACATTTATTTGCCAGAGGAAGTTACAAAGCCAGTGAAGATTCAAGGAGATGGTAATAATAATAATAAACTACCCTGTGATGGTAGAGGCCACAAAGTCACAATACAAAGATAGATTATGAACCAGAGAACAGTGAAGGATTGTGGCCATTTACACAATCTATATCATTTAACAAATGATTTGGTTCTCCAAAGAAGACATACAGATGGCTAACAAACACATGAAAAGATGCTCAACATCACTCATTATCAGAGAAAAGCAAATCAAAACCACAATGAGATACCATTTCACACCAGTCAGAATAGCTGTGATCCAAAAGTCTACAAGCAATAAATGCTGGAGAGGGTGTGGAGAAAAGGGAACCTTCTTACACTGTTGGTGGGAATGCAAACTAGGACAGCCACTATGGAGAACAGCGTGGAGATTCCTTAAAAAATTGCAAATAGAACTGCCTTATGTCCCAGCAATCCCACTGCTGGGCATACACACCAAGGAAACCAGAATTGAAAGAGACATGTGTACCCCAATGTTCATCGCAGCACTGTTTATAATAGCCAGGACATGGAAGCAACCTAGATGTCCATCAGCAGATGAATGGATAAGAAAGCTGTGGTACATATACACAATGGAATATTACTCAGCCATTAAAAAGAATACATTTGAATCAGTTCTAATGAGGTGGATGAAACTGGAGCCTATTATACAGAGTGAAGTAAGCCAGAAAGAAAACCACCAATACAGTACACTAATGCATATATATGGAATTTAGAAAGATGGTAACAATAACCCTCAATGCGAGACAGCAAAAGAAACACAGATGTATAGAACAGACTTTTGGACTCTGTAGGAGAGGGAGAGGGTGGAATGATTTGGGAGAATGGCATTGAAACATGTATAATATCATATAAGAAACAAATTGCCAGTCTATGTTTGATGCATGATACAGGATGCTTGGGGCTGGTGCACTGGGATAACCCAGAGGGATAGTACGGAGAGGGAGGTGGGAGAGGGTTCAGGATTGGGAACACGTGTACACCCGTGGTGGGTTTATGTTGATGTATGGCAAAACCAATACAATATTGTAAAGTAACTAGCCTCCAATTAAAATAAATAAATTTAAATTTAAAAATAAATAAATAAATAAATAAAATCATCTTGAGCTCAAAATAAAAACACAACACTATGTGCCTCTATTTTACAATGACTTGTACCATCATATCTACTTCTTACAGATAAATAGAAAAATTTGTCATTAGAGGCCCAGTGAGCACTGTGGTCTTTTGAAGTATAATGTTAACTAGCTCACCATAGTATTTGCATTCAAGTGCCCTCATAGAGTCTTTTATTTTTTATTTTTTTAAGCTTCCATTTTTTTATTTAAAAAAAATCAACTCATGTAAAATAATTCATCAAATCATAAACAGGTGTAGAAATAAAACGTCAAATATCAGTTTTAAAAATATCTGACACACTATAATGTGTGTATATGGTCTCTTAAATAATTTAAGATTAGCTCCATATTAAACACTCAGCTTTTCTTACATTGTTGCAAACCTAAATATTGTTCTAACCATACAGTCATTAATGGTCTTTTTAACAATATAAAGATGGAACTCAAACAGAACTCCTCTTGGCAGTGCCATCTTAACTTCTGCTGCATTACCAAAAACAGTGGGTTTTCAAGAACTGGATCTTTCTAAGCCCATTTTTATTTCTAAAACTTCACTATTCGATTATATTCATTGTAGAAAAATGTGAAGAAATGGAAAAATAAAATTAAAAATTATCCAGTATCCCTCTTCCCAAATACAATAACAGAAGAGTGCATATATTTCTTTCTATTCTTTGTACATAACTATGTAGAATTTTAAAACAAAATTAGTACTGTAAAATGCTTACATATCCTCATTCCATATTTACAGCAACAATGTCTTTTGTACATTATGTGAAGCTATGATGTTCAGCTGGCTGCTTCACAATTTAAGAGCTTGACCATGATTTACCTTCATTTGTTAGATATTCAGATTGTTTTGAATATTTGCTATGATAACTATGTTATACATCCTTCTTTATTCATAATTATTTATATGTATCTCTGATAATTCCTTAAAGATAAATTCCTAGGAGTTTAACCAGCACAAAGAGTATTTTTTAAGCCTTTGATACATTTTACCAAACTTCCCTCCAAAAAGATTATACCAACTTACAGTCACACCAGTAAATAGTCTAAGAGCTTTTCTTCTTCAAATTCCTTGGCAGCATAGGAATATTACTGACTACCTTTATTGTTACAAATTTAAAAGGGGAATGGTGAAAGGTGTCTTTTTTTTTCTTTTCTGGAAGTGTAATTTGCTTTCCTTCAATTATCTGAAGCAGTCCAAGTCTTTGAGAAGGCATTTCTGATGAGTGCAATGTCTTATCACTTCTTCCTTGGGCAGCAAGGGGATGAAAGCTGCATATCTTTTCTATGTTTTCTCAAGCAGGAATTCCCAAAAGGACTGGAATTTCAAAGTCTCCTGGTCTTCTGAGCAGCCATGCTATTTTAATGTCTTGGTAACAAAACAGAAAACTGGGCCATTTTCTTCATGTTATGGAGGGTTTCTGACCATTCCATGGATCCTATCTGAGGTATGGTAGTGAGAAGTAAGCTTTTGGCTTTATTGGCATTTTCTTTCAGGGTCTTTAAGACCCGGTCCACTGAAACCACTTCCTCATGCTCCTTCCAGCAATCATAATCTGTCGCCATGGCGATACTTGCGTAGCAAATTCCCGCCTCCTTAGCAAGAACCACCTCTGGAACTGTGGTCATGTTGATAACATCCGCCCCCCAGGTTTGGAACATGATGCTTTCTGCCCGGGAGCTGAAACGAGGCCCCTCAATGGTGATCACTGTCCCTTTTGAGTGGCACCGGAGTCCTAGCTTCTTAGCAGTCTCTATGAGGACCTCTCTTGTTTTAGGGCAGAATGGCTCAGCCATTGGAATATGGCACACTCCTCTGGCACAGGAATGATTTCCATCATAGAAGGTCTGAAGCCTTCTGGTAGTCCTGTCAATGAACTGATCAATAATGATGATATCGCCAGGCTGAATCTCTTCCTTCAAGGAACCGCAAGCTGTGGTCACGATGACATGTGTGCAACCCTCCTCCTTGAGAGCCCAGATGTTCACCTGATAGTTGACTTTCGAAGGCATGATGGTGTGTTGCCACCCATACCTTGCAAGGAGGACGCAATCAACATTCTTTATCTTCCCCAAAACTAAGGCATCAGAAGGCTTGCCAAATGGAGTATCCACATATTTTTCGGTTCTTCCTTCTAAGATTTCTGGATCATCCAGGCCTGTTCCACCAATTATTCCAATCTTCACGGCAGCCGGAGTGGCACCTGAGGACATGTCTGGCGAGGAAGGAGCGGCAGCCACGCTCGGGATGGAGGCGGGGAACAGAGCAGCTGCGCGGGTTCATAGAGTCTTTTAGAGTCTATGTCCTACCAGGTTAAATGTCCACATGGAAGTTTAAGTAAAAGTTTCTCAACAATTTCTGGCTGCAATTCTTTCCCTTGCTGGTATCTACAAGGACATCAAAATGGAAACCTAAATCCTATCCCTTGTCTAACATTTGCACAATCTTGGCTTCATGCTCCTCTGGGTGGACCATACCCACATTTGTGGACCTACTCTTTGTGATCTGCTGCAATAACTGATGTGTCTCTCTGTACACAGGTTCAAAGATTAGTGCCACAGTTTTAATATTTTGGAGGATTCTAAGGCCCCTTTGAGAAGCTTATGAAGGCTAGAGATCCTATAAAAATGTATCTATCACACATTGACACAAAATTTTGTACATAATTTTGGGAGGACCACAGACTTCCTAAAACCTACCCATGGACCTTCTAAGAGTCTATGGACCCCATTTAGAGAAACATCCTCTAGATTATGGCAACATGTGCCATGGCATTCAGCTAATAGAATCAGAGGCAGCAGGAGAGCATACGGGAGCAGTCAGAGGTAACCGGCAGGCACAGCCAGCAAGTTCTGCCCTCCTGAATGATGAATGTTCAGACATGATTTATTCCAGGAGAGAGAAATCCCTGGTTTTTCTCCTCAAATGTGAAAAAACAAAAACAAAAACAAAAGCAGAAGCAAGCTGGCTAAGTGTGGGTCTCAAGATCAGTAGCAGAATCACCACTTACGATCATGGCAGAAAAACAGTCCCTTAGGCCGTATAGTAAGTTCCCTACATACAAACGAGTTCTTCTCTGAAAGAATGGTCGTAAGTCCAATTTGTTTGTAAGTCAAACAAAGTTAGGCTAGGTACCCAACTAACATAATAAGTTATATAGTACTGTGCTGAAAAAGGTTTATGATACTTTTCACACAAATAATACATAAGAAGCAAACAAAAACTAAAATATTTTTAACCTTCTGGTACAGAACCTTGAAAAGTAGAATAGCACAGTACAACAACTGGCATACAAAGGCTGGCATCAAGTGAAAAGGCAAGAAGAGTTACTGACTGGAAGAGGAGGTGGGGCATGGTAGAGCTGAAGGATAGTCAGCAATAGGAGACAGAGGGCAAGCTGCAATTTCATTCACTCCTGAAGTTGATGGCGCAGGTTCTGGTTCCTTGCTAGATTCAATTCTATCTGCCCTCTTAGGAAAACAATCCAGTGAGATACGTTCTCATCTTTGAAAACACGTAACTTGAAGGTTCGTATGTAGGGGACTTACTGTACTCTTCTGTCCATCGAGAAGGTAGAACTTGGAGCATTTTGAGTGATGACAACTTTGAACCAGGACACTTCCTCTGCTAAGAGGCAAAATCATGTCAAAGATTTGCTTCAAAAGAATCCAGGGTGAAGGAACATACAGATGCAAGAAAATGCTTCCAAGGATGAAAGGGTTACCTACTCCAGTGTTCCTGCCTGGTGAAGCCCATGGACAGAGGAGCTTGGTGGGCTACGGTCCATGGGGTCACAAAGAGTCAGACACAACTGAGCATCATGGATGCAAAGCAGTTGGAATAAAGAGATTTTTTTATATCCTATTTTAGTCTTTTCTACATGACCACACTATCTCTTCAGCGTCTCTATCTCAATTTAAAAGAACCTTCCCTAAGTTTTTTTATTCATTCAAGGAGGTTATAAAAATTTTTCAGTGTTAATATTGGTTAAAACATAGCTTGCATCACCATCAGTCTATGAGCTCTCCCAGGCTGCTTTAGGGCTACTGACAAGTGAGACACTGCTAGGAGGCACCTTGCTCTTTGTTCTCAGCCTATCACATTGCCTGCTGCCTTCCCTGTCTCCTAGGCCCTGTCAGTCAGGCAATAAATACAAACACCAGTTGATGACCAGTGATAACACAGTATTGGCTTCCCAAGTGGTGCAGTGGTAAAGAATCCACCTGAAATGCGGGAGACCTGGGTTCGATCCCGGGGTTGGGAAGATCCCTTGGACAAGGGAACGGCTACCCACTCCAGTATTCTGGCATGGAGAATTCCATGGACTTTATAGTCCATAGGGTTGCAAAGATTCAAACACTACTGAGCAACTTTCACTTTCATACACACACATATATATTTGTTAGACTGATTCCACAAAGAAATTTCAGGACTACATAATATAAAGTAGGATAACATGGATACCTAAAGTGTGCGTGTGTATATATATGTATATATATGTGATATATACATAGGAATATTATAAACATATATATTTATGTATATATATCCCCTCTGTAGATATTCTTTCACAAAGAATTTTCAATAATGTATCTCTGATATAAAGTAGGAAGGACTAGAATTTTCCAGAGGAGGGGAAAGCTATGAAAACAGCAGTAACATTCTAGAACCAGAATCAAATGACCTAGGTTTGAATCCTGACACCAATGTTTATCACCAGTACAACTTTAAACAGTTTTATGTTTGTGCCCAATTTTCTTAACTTGAAAGTCATTTAAAATAATACCTAACTTCTAGTGAAGAATAAATGAAAACTTTAAATGCCTAGTATTCCCATAAGACAACAACCCAAAACCTGTGGGACACTATAAAAGTAGTGCTAAGAGGAAAGTTCATAGCAATACAGGCATACCTCAAGAAACAAGAAAAAAGTCAAATAAATAACCTAACTCTACAACTAAAGCAATAGAAAAGGAAGAATTGGAGAACCCCAGAGTTAGTAGAAGGAAAGAAATCTTAAAAATTAGGGCAGAAATAAATGCAAAAGAAACAAAAGAGACCATAGCAAAAATCAACAAAGCCAAAAGCTGGTTCTTTGAAAGGATAAATAAAATTG
The DNA here is from genome assembly GCF_016772045.2 of Ovis aries. Lineage (NCBI taxonomy): Eukaryota > Metazoa > Chordata > Mammalia > Artiodactyla > Bovidae > Ovis > Ovis aries. Next base: position 50,590,732 of record NC_056063.1, read on the forward strand.
ACAAACCATTAGCCAGACTCATCAAGAAGCAAAGAGAGAAAAATCAAATCAATAAAATTAGAAATGAAAATGGAGAGATCACAACAGACAACACAGAAATACAAAGGATCATAAGAGACTACTATCAGCAGTTGTATGCCAATAAAATGGACAACGTGGAAGAAATGGACAAATTCTTAGAAAAGTACAATTTTCCAAAACTGAACCAGGAAGAAATAGAAAATCTTAACAGACCCATCACAAGCACGGAAATTGATACTGTAATCAGAAATCTTCCAGCAAACAAAAGCCCAGGTCCAGACGGCTTCACAGCTGAATTCTACCAAAAATTTCGAGAAGAGCTACCACCTATCCTCCTCAAACTCTTCCAGAAATTGCAGAGGAAGGTAAACTTCCAAACTCATTCTATGAGGCCACCCTAATACCAAAACCTGACAAAGATGTCACAAAAAAAGAAAATTACAGGCCAATATCACTGATGAACATAGATGCAAAAATCCTCAACAAAATTCTAGCAATCAGAATCCAACAACACATTAAAAAGATCATACACCATGACCAAGTGGGCTTTATCCCAGGGATGCAAGGATTCTTCAACATCTGCAAATCAATCAATGTAATTCACCACATTAACAAATTGAAAAATAAAAACCATATGATTATCTCAGTAGATGCAGAGAAGGCCTTTGACAAAATTCAACATCCATTTATGATAAAAACTCTCCAGAAAGCAGGAATAGAAGGAACATACCTCAACATAATAAAAGCTATCTATGACAAACCCACAGCAAACATTATCCTCAATGGTGAAAAATTGAAAGCATTTCCCTAAAGTCAGGAACAAGACAAGGGTGTCCACTTTCACCGCTACTATTCCACATAGTTCTGGAAGTTTGGGCCACAGCAATCAGAGCAGAAAAAGAAATAAAAGGAATTCAAATTGGAAAAGAAGAAGTAAAACTCTCACTGTTTGCAGATGACATGATCCTCTACATGGAAAACCCTAAAGACTCCACCAGAAAATTACTAGAGCTCATCAATGAATATAGTAAAGTTGCAGGATATAAAATCAACACACAGAAATCCCTTGCATTCCTATACACGAATAATGAGAAAGTAGAAAAAGAAATTAAGGAAATAATTCCATTCACCATTGCAACAAAAAGAATAAAATACTTAGGAATATATCTACCTAAAGAAACTAAAGACCTATATATAGAAAACTATAAAACACTGATCAAAGAAATCAAAGAGGACACTAATAGATGGAGAAATACACCATGTTCATGGATTGGAAGAATCAATATAGTGAAAATGAGTATACTACCCAAAGCAATTTACAAATTCAATGCAATCCCTATCAAGCTACCAGCCATATTTTTCACAGAACTAGAACAAATAATTTCAAGATTTGTATGGAAATACAAAAAACCTCGAATAGCCAAAGCAATCTTGAGAAAGAAGAATGGAACTGGAGGAATCAACTTGCCTGACTTCAGGCTCTACTACAAAGCCACAGTCATCAAGACAGTATGGTACTGGCACAAAGACAGACATACAGATCAATGGAACAAAATAGAAAGCCCAGAGATAAATCCACACACCTATGGACACCTTATCTTTGACAAAGGAGGCAAGAATATACAATGGAGTAAAGACAATCTCTTTAACAAGTGGTGCTGGAAAACTGGTCAACCACTTGTAAAAGAATGAAACTAGATCACTTTCTAACACCGCACACAAAAATAAACTCAAAATGGATTAAAGATCTAAATGTAAGATCAGAAACTATAAAACTCCTAGAGGAGAACATAGGCAAAACACTCTGTGACATAAATCACAGCAGGATCCTCTATGATCCACCTCCCAGAATGCTGGAAATATAAGCAAAAATAAACAAATGGGATCTAATTAAAATTAAAAGCTTCTGCACAACAAAGGAAACTATAAGCAAGGTGAAAAGACAGCCTTCTGAATGGGAGAAAATAATAGCAAATGAAGCAACTGACAAACAACTAATCTCAAAAATATACAAGCAACTTATGCAGCTCAATTCCAGAAAAATAAATGACCCAATCAAAAAATGGGCCAAAGAACTAAATAGACATTTCTCCAAAGAAGACATACGGATGGCTAACAAACACATGAAAAGATGCTCAACATCACTCATTATCAGAGAAATGCAAATCAAAACCACAATGAGGTACCACTTCACACCAGTCAGAATGGCTGCGATCCAAAAATCTGCAAGCAATAAATGCTGGAGAGGGTGTGGAGAAAAGGGAACCCTCCTACACTGTTGGTGGGAATGCAAACTAGGACAGCCACTATGGAGAACAGTGTGGAGATTCCTTAAAAATTGCAAATAGAACTACCTTATGCCCCAGCATTCCCACTGCTGGGCATACACACCGAGGAAACCAGAATGGAAAGAGACACATGTACCCCAATGTTCATTGCAGCACTGTTTATAATAGCCAGGACATGGAAACAACCTAGATGTCCATCAGCAGATGAATGGATAAGCAAGCTGTGGTACATATACATAATGGAGTATTACTCAGCCGTTAAAAAGAATTCATTTGAATCAGTTCTGATGAGATGGATGAAACTGGAGCCAATTACACAGAGTGAAGTAAGCCAGAAAGAAAAACATCAATACAGTATACTAACACATATATATGGAATTTAGGAAGATGGCAATGACAACCCTGTATGCAAGACAGGAAAAAAGACACAGATGTGTATAATGGACTTTTGGACTCAGAGGGAGAGGGAGAGGGTGGGATGATTTGGGAGAATGGCATTCTAACATGTATACTATCATGTAAGAATTGAATTGCCAGTCTATGTCTGACGCAGGGTGCAGCATGCTTGGGGCTGGTGCATGGGGATGACCCAGAGAGATGTTGTGGGGAGGGAGGAGGGAGGGAGGTTCATGTTTGGGGATGCATGTAAGAATTAAAGATTTTAAAATTTAAAAAATAAAAAACTAAAATACATGAAAAAAAGAATAAATGAATATATAATATTTAAAACTGAAAAAAAAATCATAGGATGGGGTAATTTGGCTTCTCCTGAAAAACTGCTCTAACTTCCTTTTTTTTAATAATCACAATTAAGCAGCCATTCATGTCTTCCTTTTTATTTCATTTTCCAGAAAATTCAGACCCCACTTGAGGCTCAGTTGTAACAACTAGGCTGAAACTTTGTCATCTTGGAACGTGTAGTTTTCATTTCCCTGATATTAAATTTTTACTGTTATTTACATTTCCCCTCAGTTTCATTTCCTTTGTTAACATGAGCATTTTTATCTCATCTGTTCCCAGTCCTTTGTGGAGCAAAGTCATAGAGGGAGAAAGGAGGGAGGGGAAGGAGGCTGGGGAAAAACTAACATGTTTGTTTCACAAATGCTCACTAAGCATTTGTAAAAATAAGAATATGGTTAATCTGGTTGTCCATAGCTTCTAAAACTGTTGCACTGAGGTGTTCAGTTAACAGACTTTCTATCTGTAGAGTACCTTTACTTCCCCAAAATACTGCGCCCATGAGATGAGAGTCTCACTGGTAACACAGTTCCATTATAGAGTCTTTTCTGGCACTTTCCAGAAGGTACCAGTGAGAGCTAAGAAGAACAGTCTTCCTCCATCTCTTTCTCTCCTTTTATCACAGTTAGGATTATTGAATGTAATACACTGGAGCCTTGCTATAACAACCAATCTTTGCTACCAGCCACATAATTTATTTCCATACCTAGAACTATTCCTGTAAAACATCTATATACTATAGATGGATAGATAAATGGTAAGTGATAGCTGAAAGAAAAATAGTCTAGACCTCAGAGGAATCTAATAATTCAAACTTACTACAGGCAGCCTGAAGATAGTTAACATCTATAGTATTGATTATATCAAGATTTAGTACTCTGGAAAAACCTCATAAAAAAAAACACAACATTTTGCTATCACAGGGGTTTGAGAGAGAGGCAATTAAAATGCAAGAAATGTCAGTATTGTTCATATGAAATTTTAGAAATATTTCCAGGAATAAGACTATTACCTCCTAAGAATGTATGTTTGATTACAAATCTAGCTTCTGAAAAACCAGAGAATACTTTCTTCATTAAAAAGAACAAAAGGCTATATACCCCCTGACAGCAATATGATCCAGGCTTATCCACTTAGTTTTTATGTTATAGCCCTGTAAGTGTTCCCACTGAAGGAGGTGTCAAGCAATGTGACAACCCTGACCAACAGAGGGCTCTGGCATTTCTGAGGACAAACTCTTCCTGCACAGAAAGTCTGGATTAACTTTGGAGCACAGTGATTATAAATACACACCACACATTCTGTCCCTTCCACTCTGCATATTTCTCCTCTCTCTCATTTTTTTTTTTTTTTTGCATAGGCAATCTCACTTTTCCCCAAAGTTTCAAATATTGCTTTCATGCTATAGCTTCCAAATTTACAGCTTTATCCCTGATTGATTTTTCTCTTGAACCCCAAATTCAATATTTCACCCTATCCAGAGAATACTCCACTTGGGTGTCCTGTGTGTGTGTGTGTGTGTGTGTGTGTGTGTGTGTGTGTGCTAAGTGACTTTAGTCATGTCTGACTCTTTGCAACCCTATGGACTGTAGCCCACTAGGCTCCCCTGTCCATGGCATTCTCCAGGCAAGCATACTGCAGTGGGTTGCTGTGCTTTCCTCCAGGGGATCTTCCTGACCCAGGGATAGAAACCACATCTCTATGTCTTCTGCATTGGCAGGCAAGTTCTTTATGAGCCAAATTAACTTATTAGAAGCCAAGCTCCTCTTTTTCCTTGCCCTCCTTCCCTAGCTGTCTCATGAGGAATTCCATCCCCTGCCTGTTTGCTATCAGAGAATCAGCATGACACCCTGCAGACTTGAATGTAGGGAAGAAGCTGGTAGGTTGCACAGGATAGACTCAGGCTTTGCACACCCTGCATCTCCCAGGTGGTTGTTGTTGTTGGTGGTTTTGTTTCATTGTTTTGTTTTCATTTTGTTTTTCGGCTGTGCCACATGGCATATGGGATCTTAGATCCCTCACCAGGGATCAAACACACGCCCCCTGCATTGGAGCCACACAATTTTAACCACGGGACCACCAGGGAAGTCTCCAGATGGTGGTTCTTATTCCCTCCTCTGTGCTCTCAGAGACTCCTACCTATGCCTCTACCAGAGAATATAGCTCAATATTGTGTGGCCATTTATAGCTTTCCCTGTTTGGGGTTTGAGCTCAAAGGATAGAGAAATGTCCTTCTCTCTTAATGTAATCAACTCCCTAGATCATGTTTCTGAATAAACTTTTCTTGAGTCATTTGGCAACTCTTTAGTGAACACCTACTATGTGCTAAGTGAAGGAGCTATAATTGTGACGGTGATAGACTTTGTCTCCACCCTTAAGTGGCTAGGAACATGGGCCAGAAGGGTAAAAGGTTGTTAGCGTGTATGTTCAGATGCTGTAGAAGTACACGAACATGAGGGAAATAGGGATAAGTTGGTACAAGTTTATAAATTAGATGTCCATCGGCAGAAGAATGGACAAGGAAGTTGTGGTATATATACAGAATGAAATACTACTCAGCTATAAAAAGGAATGCATTTGAGCCCATTCTAATGAGGTGGGTGAACCTGGAGCCTATTATATAAGGGGAAGTAAGTCAGAAAGAGAAAGATGAATACTGTATATTAACACATATATATGGAATTCAGAAAGATGGTACTGATGATCCTACATGCAGGGCAACAAGGGAGACACAGACCTAAAGAACAGACTTTTGGGCTCAGTGGGAGAAGGTGAGGGTGGGATGATTTGACAGAATAGCATGGAATCATACACATTACCATGTATAAAATAGATGCCCAGGATAGGGTGCAGAGGGAGGTGGAAGAGGGTTCAGGATGGGGGGAATACAGGTATACCTGTAGCCAATTCATACTGATATACGACAAAGAACATCACCAATATTGTGAAGTAATTATCCTCCAATTAGAAAAATTAGGGCTTCCCACATGGCACTATAATGGCATCTGGTCCCATCACTTCATGGCCAATAGATGGGAAAACAGTGGAAACAGTGTCAGACCTTATTTTTGGGGGCTCCAAAATCACTACAGATGGTGACTGCAGCAATGAAATTAAAAGACGCTTACTTCTTGGAAGAAAAGTTATGACCAACCTAGATACTATATTCAAAAGCAAAGACATTACTTTGACGACTAAGGTCCGTCTAGTCAAGGCTATGGTTTTTCCAGTAGTCATGTATGGATGTGAGAGTTGGACTTTAAAGAAAGCTGAGCACTGAAGAACTGATGCTTTTGAACTGTGGTGCTGGAGAAGGCTCTTGAGAGTCCCTTGGACTGCAAGGAGATTCAACTAGTCCATCCTAAAGGAAATCAATCCTGAATATTCACTGGAAGGACTGATGCTGAAGCTGAAACTCCAATACTTAGGCCACCTGATGCAAAGAACTGGCTCATTTGAAAAGACCCTGATGCTGGGAAAGATTGAAGGCAGGAGGAGAATGGGACAACAGAGGATGAGATGGTTAGATAACATCACCAACTCAATGGACATGAGTTTGAGTAAATTCCGGGAGTTGGCAATGGACAGGGAGGCCTGGTGTGCTGCAGTCCATGGGGTCACAGAGTCAGACACGACTGAGCAACTGAACTGAGCTGACTGAGGTGGCGCTAGTGGTAAAGAACCTGCCTGACAATGCAAGAGATGTAAGGGACATGGGTTCAATCCTCGGGTTGGGAAGACTCCCTGAGTAGGAATTAGCACCCATTCCAGTACTCATTCCTGAAGAATCCCATGGACAGAGGAGCCTGGTGGGGCTATAGCCTATGGTGTTGCAAACTGTTAGACAGGACTGAAGTGACTGAGCACACATACACAAAATAAATAATTAAAAGAAAATTTTAAAAAGGATGAATAAGGTCTGAGTATAACATAGTGACTATAGTTAGTAATACTACACTGTATGATTGAAATTTGCTGAGAGTAGAATTTAAATGTTATCACACACACAAAGCAAATATGTAGGGTGATAGATGGTCTTCCCAGGTGGCTTGGTAGGTAAAGATTCTACCTGCAATGTAGGAGACACAGGAGATGCAGGTTTGATGCCCAGGTTGGGAAGATCCCCTGAAGAAAGAACTGGCAACCTATTCCAATATTCTTTCCTGGGGAATCCCATGGACAGAGAGAGGAGCCTGGTGGGCTACAGTCCATGGGGTCACAAAGAGTTGGATAAGGCTGAAGTGACGGAGCATGCAGGGTGATAGATGTGCTAATTGACTTTATGGAGGGCTTCCTTTCACAACGTATGCTTGCATGTTCAATCACTCAGTCATGGCCGACTCTTTGTGACCCCGTGAACTGTAACTCGCCAGGCTCCTCTGTCCATGGAAATCTTCAGACAAGAATACCAGAGTGGGTCACCATGCCCTCCTCCAGGGTATCTTGCCGACCCAAGGACTGAACTCCTATGTCTCCTGGATTACAGGTGGATTATTTCACTGTTGAGCCATTGGGGAAACTCCTTCACAAAGCATACATATGTCAAATTATCACATTGTACACTTCAAATATCTTACAACCTTTTTAGTCAAGATACCTCGAGAAAGATGGAGAGGAAAAAGGACTTGAGAAATTACTTAATCACCAGGAAGAAAGAACAGAAAACACAGCTAGGACTAGGGTTAGGCAAGCTAGTTGCTTAGAGCACAAAACTGAAGGAGGCTTTGATGCTTATATCCAGCAAGCTTAGGGTCAGGACCTGAATGAGCCCTTCCTTACATACTGTTTCCTGGGTGCCTCACTCTAGTCCTGACCCTGATGGGAAACTTAAGATCTGCCTATAAATACTGAGTCCTTTGTAAAAGTATTCCAGGTTGGTAGGTAGTATTTTATAGCACCTGGGCAGATTCTTTCTATTAAAGGAAGTGCTTGAGATATTAAGCATAACCACTTCAGCTTGATTGGTTGCTGTGGTGATCAAAACCACCACAAATATAGGAATAATAAAAATTGGGGTAAACAGATGTGTTTATACAATATTAGTAGTGATGGTGCTCTGTGACAACCTAGAGAGATAGGATGGGGAGGGCGTTGGGAAGGGAGTTCAGGATGCAGGGGACACATGTATACCCATGGCTGATTCATGTTGATGTATGGCAAAGACCACCACAATGTTGTAAAGTAACTATTCTCAAATTAAAACAAATATTTTTTTTAAAAAAAGTTTAGAATGGTGCAGGCACACTGGGAATATTCAATGAATGCTGTTGTTATTATTTTTTAATTCTTCTAGCTGTCCTTAGCAGATATACTCAAAACACATATTCCTATGGAGAATAATAGGTTGACCACCAAGACTGTCAATTTGAGATCAGAGATCTTAAGAATTAGTTGAGATATTTATAGAACTACTTTCAGGACATCCTGCATAGACTCTTAAAACTCTTCAAAGGATCACAATTGCCCTCAAGAAAAAAAACCCAGCAGCAGCATCATGAGTCATAAGATTCCAAAAGAGGTTCAGATTGCATGTCTAACTGCAATTCTTGCCACTCAGGTGACTTATTTTGATTGTGGAAAGGAACCCTAATCATTTTATGGTGTTGTCTCCTTAGTATAAATTCTATAAATATTGTCTCTATCAATGAGTATAAGGAAATAAAAATAATGACATATAGTCTTACTCTCTGTATCAATTCACTATCATTCTTGTTGTTCAGTCGCTAAGTCATGTCCAGCTCTTAGGGATGCCATGGACTGCAGCATTCCAGGCTTCTCTGTCCTTCACTATCTCCCAGAGTTTGATCAGATTCATGTCCATTGAGTCAGTGATGCTATCTAACTATGTTATCCTCTGTCACTCCCTTCACATTTTGTCTTCAATCTTTCCCATCATCAGGGTCTTTTCCAATGAGTTGGCCTTTCACCTTAGGGGGCAAAGTATTGGAGTTTCAGCTTCAGTATCAGTTCTTCCAATGAATATTCAGAGTTGATTTTCTTTAGGATCAACTGGTTTGATCTCCTTGAAGTCCAAGGGACTCTCAAGAGTCTTCTCCAGCACCACTAATTCAAAGGGATCAGTTCTTCATCACTCAGCCTTCTTGCTGCCTAACAAACCACCTGAAATGCGGAATCTTAAAATAATAAACAATTATTCTTGTGCCAGAGTCAAGGAGTCAACTGGGCTCACTTAATGCATTTGTGGTCAACTATAGGTCAGTTTTTAGTGTTCAGCTGGCTACAGGCTTGTCTTAAATGGCCTTTGCTGAAACAACCAAGCTCTTCCACATGGTAGCTCATCCTCTAGCAGACTGTTCTGTGAGCTGGGGCAGGGTTCTGAGAGAGGGAGCAAGTGTTCAAGGTTTTAGGCTTGGTTTGATCCACGGTCACTTTTACCAGATTCTATCGGCCAGAGCACATCATAAGGCCAATCCATATGAAAGAGTTGGAAAAACTGACCATCTCTTGAGGGGAGGAGCTGCAAAATCACATTGCAAAAAGGTATGGACACAATGTGAGAAATGGGGGCTACAAATTAATCTATTAAGATCCCCAAATATAAACCATCAAAACAAGAATAAAGCATTTCCCAATACAGCATACAATGCTAAGGTCCTGGGTGAGATGGCAAACATACTGCTAACCTAAGTTCAGGATTTTAAGACCTCTTACATGAAGCAATGGAAATCACCATGTTTTTAAAGACAAATGATTATTTTCCTGAATTTCCCTAAGCTTGTATATTTGCCTAGTGTTCAAAAATCTGCTTCTTTCTTTCTTCAGTTCCTTTTTCTAGGCTTTATTTGCTTTCTATTTTTGTTTGGTTTCAAGTCTTAATGATGCAGCTTAGCATTCAAGCAGCGGCAGCCCTCTCCCAGGGAGCTCTATTGTTTAATATTAATGTTCACCTAAAAAATGAAGCAACACCCTGCTGCCTTCACATTCATTCAAAGAGAAACTCTCATTCCTAGAGGGACGTAGGTTAAGAGTGATGCTGCTGCCCTCATTTTGTCCTTAGGGTGCAGGAGGCCAAAGCGGGGTGCTGCCAGATGGAGGTGGGGAACTTGATCCTGCAGCCCAAGTCAGTGTCAGTTGCAAAACTCAAATCATCCAAGTGGGCAGGAAGTCACCTAGGCGATTCAGCTGGTGGGCGCCCATGTGAAAGGGAGAGATAATCATTAATGTCACTCCCGAGACAGGAAGGTCTTTACAGACAGAAATAGATTCTACCAGCACATTGCATGGAGCCTATTGAAGTGCAGACAGTGATCTGTAAAATGTTATGGGAGCAGTTGAGCTGACTTGAATCAAATTCAGCAGCATATGATTAGCTGATGAAATAACTATTTTGTTGTGCTTTGGACTCTATGAAGTAACACGACTTTAAATTTTGGATGACAAGTCATTTCTACATATTAAAATGAAGAGCTTTCCCCAAGTACCATATCCTCTGTGAAATTCTGTATATAAATGTTACCAGCAAAGAGAAAACAGAATAAAGTCAGCCTACCCTCTTACCTACCTGATACAATGCTCTGGAAAATGAAACAATGTCCTTTCTCTAAAATATCTCTTTCCAGGAACAACTTCCGCTTCAAAGAAAGTAAAAAATTTGTTGATCATATGAAATAAGGTCTACAGCGGCAACCCACTCCGGTGTTCTTGCCTGGAGAATCCCAGGGACGGGAGAGTCTGGTGGGCTGCCATCTACGGGGTCACACAGAGTCGGACACGACTGAAGCGACTTAGCAGCAGCAGCAGGACAAAAGCTTTTCTTGGTGCCTGTTCATATTTTTTAATAGCTTATACTCTTATCTCCTTTTTTTTCAGTGGAAATATAATTGTGGCTAATGAGGGCCATTTTTGTTATCCAAAAAATCTTTAAGACTTCAACTATTGCTGCATTAATACATATGGAAATTTTATGTATGTGAAAAACAGAAGCCATATTTTATGCAGGTACCCAGATCTGTTCAGTCAGAGAACGAATGTGTGTGTTTTTATATCTTAAAAAGCCATCAATACTCAAATCTTGATAAAACTTCAGCTGCTTTTCTTACCAATTCTTAGTACATGTGTATGATAGGAAATGCCAAGAACTCAGTAAATGGAGATATTGTACAAGTACACGGATGAAGGATTGTATCTGTGGTTTTTTTAGGCTAAACGCATGACATGCAGCAGATCTTTCAGAAGAAGGCAGAATGTGATTCATAGGCCAGCCTGTATACTGACTTCTGGACCACTTGTTCCTGTTAAATGACTCAGATGAGATGACTGAAGTATCTTGTAAGTATGGATAGCTGGTCAGCTTGTAATCACACAAAGACAGTTCTGCACCACGTGGCACCAGTATTAGCCGAAGACATTCTAACTCACAAAGCACTTTCTTCTTTATTGAAATATCAGATCTTTACAACATGAGGTGAATTGCAGATACTTGAGATTCAAAAGATAAGAGGATCACTCCAGATCTCTCAGTAAGTGGCCAAGCCAGGACCCCAAACATGGGTGCTATGGGTCCACATTTAGTTTTCTATTATATAAAATAGAAAGAATAAAAAGAATTCAAATAAAAAGAATTCAGCCCCTTCCTACCCAGTCCCAACTCTCAGAGAAATGATTAACATTTTTAAAGTCAAATTAAAATTCAATGGAATGTCTCAAGTGAAACTGTCCAGGATAAAAAGAAAAGCTTCATTGTCACAGAAATGGCTTTTTAATTTTAATTGTCACCAACAACCGCTGAAATAGAGTAGCATCTCCCACACGACAGGGGAGGAAACAGCATTACCACGTTTGCTGGCCTGATGCCACTCTGCTCTTCTTGCCAATTCAGGATGGGGATGGCCCCTTATCCTCCTTTTATTGTTGCTGTTTAGTCACTAAGTTAAGTCTGACTCTTTTGAGACCCCATGGACTGTAGCTGGCCAGGCTCCTCTGTCCATGGGATTCTCCTGGCAATAATACTGGAGTGTGTTGCCATTCCCTTCTCCAGGGGATCTTCCTGATACAGGGATTGAACCTGGGTCTCCTGCACTGCAGGCAGATTCTTTACCACTGAGCCATCAGGGAAGCCCTATTCTTTTACCACAGGGCAAATCTAGCCAGATCTGGGATGAACTGCTTTGGAAACCAATAGCAGGACCTTGTTATATAGGTTGTAAATTTGATTCACACTACATAGATAGCAAAGCCAGCTTTCAATTGGCCACCCTTGAAAATTCTCCCCTTAATTTTTCTTTAACCATAGTACAAGTCTTCCATTACACAATTAGAGATGAAAATATGGAACTAACACCTCTCTGGGGTTAATCTACCTATCTGAGTTCTGACCATTTCTAGCGCCCTTTTGCAATTCTACAACACCCCACAGATTGAAGTGAAAATTAAATGAAATAACCACCAAAATGTCCCTTGTGGTCCAGTGGTTAAGACTCTGCACTTCCTTGGTGAGAGAACTATGATCCCACATGTCGCCTGACCAAAAATGAATAAATTAAAATAAAATAATAAAAAAGTAGTGCATCAAGTGCCTGTTGATATATTATGATTAGCTTCTCCCTGTTTGCTCCTTTCTCTTTCCATTCCACTCAAATCTCTCTTGCTACTCCTCTCTTGAAAATGTTCTCTAGCACATGGTCTACTCACTGTTAACTAAACTCTGTAACTAACACACCTTACAACTTTGCTCATGCTGGTCCATTCGCAACAAACGCTGTCTCCCTGCCCCAGCTTGGAAAATCCAAGTCCTACGTCTAATGCTCTTGCTGACATTCCGTGCTTAGCTTCTCCCATCACCAGCCTCACTTCCTGACCCCCAATCTCCCTCCACTGATAGCATCCTGACAACAACACATTGTGATATGATATGCTGGTAACATGTATGCCTGTGAAGAAATTATAAGCCCAATAAATATAGCCTGGATTAAATTAAGGGGAAGATATCAAACTGATGATGTCCCCTGAAGAGAAAACAAAAACAGAAAAGGAAATGGTGGGAATAACACCAAGAAACATACTTGACCTACTTACACTATTGCCTTGAGCCATGTCTGGAGGCATGTCTAGGCCTATTTTCATAAATTTCTCTAAATCCCTTGTTTTTATAAGAGAGCAAAGTAGAGGCTGCAGCACAATAAGAAATATGGCCTCTAGTGAGTATTTGTACATAAAAGTAGGTTTACTAGGATCCTTTACGTTCTGTGGGTTGCTGAAGAAATAAATTTTCTTTTTTTTTTTGACAAAAAAATATTTTTAGGAAGATCAAGTGTTTGTTTTGCTTTGTTTCATTTCTTGATGTTTGATCCGTTTGATTTGTTTTAAAGAATTACAAACACAAAAACTTCTTTTTTGTGTATCCATTTTGGATTATATTGTCTTGCTTCTTTTTATGTATTGGGATAACTACTGGATATCACAGACACAGAATCGAGGCAAAAAAAACAAAAAAAAAACCTGTTAAAAAACGCAACAGGGTCTGAGGCTTAGGGGCTTAGGGCTGTGTTTAAGTACATGGGTTTTGGAGCCATGAACGACCTTAGATGAGTTAAAAGTCAGTTTCAGTTTCTTTCCCTATCAAGTGATGATAGTATTATCTGCTACAATTACATGCAGTAAGATTGGTAAAATGAATAGCAAATGAGATTAAAACACATTGGGAACTTTAAAATCCTTAAATGAGATCGTCAACATACTTTATAATATTTCAGCTCAGAACAAGAGACAGATGAAGCAAGTATGAAAAATCTTGATTATTCAGGTAACAGGCATGCAGGTGTTCATTATATCATTTTCTGTACTGTGGTGTATGTTAGAAGGTTTGCATAATAATAATGTGAACTACATATACTACTACATAGGGAATAAATGCTACAGTTAGCAGTAGAATCTGTACCTATAGTCCCATGATTTGACCTTTTATTTGTTACCATTTTTTAGTATGATATTGAAGTTGTCTTCTTTTAATCTGCTTATAAAATAACTCAGATGTGTAAATTACTTTCACCATTATATGTGCCTCCATTATCATGACAAGACCGGTACTTTTAAATGTAAATTCTGTGGACATTTTTAAAGATTTCAGAAAGTTACAAATTACAAACCTTCTAACAATATTCTGAAAATGTTTCTAAATGATCTCTACGGGAATAGGGACAAAGGTGAGGGACATTCCAGTAGTGAAAGTCCAGGCCACTTCTCAGCCTTGCTTTCTTCTCTGTATCACATACCATTGGGTGATTTTCACATCACTCCTTCTATCAGCAAAAATCTAAGTAAAATGTAAATAACTACTTTGATCACTGAACCCCAAAACTAACACATTCAGATCTTCTATTTTACTGATGTCGTTAATCACTATAGGAAATATACAAGATGAAAAGCATAACCTGGAGAAATTATAAATCTTAGGAAATCTTATTTCATGGTCCATGGATTGACTTCTGAGGTGAATAAGATCTCCACTGGATGTCTGCTCTCCACTTTTGTGCCCAAAAGTGTGTTCTTTCTTCTTTCTCCCAAGTTCCAGGCCAGGGTTTCTGCAGATCCCATCCTCCTGGGAAGACTGAGAGAATCAAATACCCTTGGTCTCAATGTTTCTTGACATCTCTTAAGGTCTCCAAAGCTAGTGAGCAACTTCGCTGGATCTTTGCCATTCCAAGCAACATCTCTGATGAAATTTTCAAAGCAGATATTGTAGTTACCTGGATCCTTCTGGTATTGCTGGACATTTAACACACCATCTGCCCCAACCCCTTGATTCTGTCCAATTTCATCTATTTAATTAATTTAAAGTGAAGGTGTCTAAATTTAAATTTTAAATATTCAAGTGTCTGAAACATTTTTATTTTTAAACCAGTAGATGCAATCCAAAATTGAGAATCGAGGATCTCATTAAATATAAATATATAACAAGCTGGCTCACGGATGAGATTGAACAACACCTAAAGCAGATCTGATGTGGGGTGAAGGAAGGATTATGCTATAGGATTTCTGGAACTGGCAAACAATCACTCAGTGACTGAATAGTATGCCCAATCTCTGGTCATTACAAAGGACTAGTTACATTTCAGAGAACAGAAAACATAGGACTAGTTCAGTGACAAATCCTCAAAGAATAATTGTTGTTATTATTGCAACAAGGACGTGGTCCAATACAGGTTTTACATGCTCCCCCTTTAGAGTTTTCATGAACTCACTAACCCATTAAAGCTTGGAAGCCAGACCTATATATAGAAAACTATAAAACACTGATGAAAGAAATCAAAGAGGACACTAATAGATGGAGAAATATACCATGTTCATGGATCAGAAGAATCAATATAGTGAAAATGAGTATACTACCCAAAGCAATCTACAAATTCAATGCAATCCCTGTCAAGCTACCAATGGTATTTTTCACAGAACTAGAACAAATAATTTCAGGATTTGTATGGAAATACAAAAAACCTCGAATAGCCAAAAGCAATCTTGAGAAAGAAGAATGGAACGGGAGGAATCAACTTGCCTGACTTCAGGCTCTACTACAAAGCCACAGTCATCAAGACAGTATGGTACTGGCACAAAGACAGACATACAGATCAATGGAACAAAATAGAAAGCCCAGAGATAAATCCACACACATATGGACACCTTATCTTTGACAAAGGAGGCAAGAATATACAATGGAGTAAAGACAATCTCTTTAACAAGTGGTGCTGGGAAAACTGGTCAACCACTTGTAAAAGAATGAAACTAGATCACTTTCTAACACAGTACACAAAAATAAACTCAAAATGGATTAAAGATCTAAATGTAAGATCAGAAACTATAAAACTCCTAGAGGAGAATATAGGCAAAACACTCTCAGACATAAATCACAGCAGGATCCTCTATGATCCACCTCCCAGAATTCTGGAAATAAAAGCAAAAATAAACAAATGGGATCTAATTAAAATTAAAAGCTTCTGCACAACAAAGGAAAATAAAAGCAAGGTGAAAAGACAGCCTTCTGAATGGGAGAAAATAATAGCAAATGAAGCAACTGACAAACAACTAATCTCAAAAATATACAAGCAACTTCTGCAGCTCAACTCCAGAAAAATAAACGACCCAATCAAAAAATGGGCCAAAGAACTAAATAGACATTTCTCCAAAGAAGACATATGGATGGCTAACAAACACATGAAAAGATGCTCAACATCACTCATTATTAGAGAAATGCAAATCAAAACCACAATGAGGTACCACTTCACACCAGTCAGAATGGCTGCGATCCAAAAATCTGCAAGCAATAAATGCTGGAGAGGGTGTGGAGAAAAGGGAACCCTCCTACACTGTTGGTGGGAATGCAAACTAGGACAGCCACTATGGAGAACAGTGTGGAGATTCCTTAAAAAATTGCAAATAGAACTACCTTATGACCCAGCAATCCCACTTCTGGGCATACACACCAAGGAAACCAGAATTGAAAGAGACACATGTACCCCAATGTTCATTGCAGCACTGTTTATAATAGCCAGGACATGGAAACAACCTAGATGTCCATCAGCAGATGAGTGGATAAGCAAGCTGTGGTACATATACACAATGGAGTATTACTCAGCCATTAAAAAGAATTCATTTGAATCAGTTCTGATGAGATGGATGAAACTGGAGCCGATTATACAGAGTGAAGTAAGCCAGAAAGAAAAACACCAATACAGTATACTAACACATATATATGGAATTTAGAAAGATGGCAAGGACGACCCTGTATGCAAGACAGGAAAAAAGACACAGATGTGTATAACGGACTTTTGGACTCAGAGGGAGAGGGAGAGGGTGGGATGATTTGGGAGAATGGGAATTCTAACATGTAAACTATCACGTAAGAATTGAATTGCCAGTCCATGTCTGACATAGGGTGCAGCATGCTTGGGGCTGGTGCATGGGGATGACCCAGAGAGATGTTGTGGGGAGGGAGGTGGGAGGGGGGGTCATGTTTGGGAATGCATGTAAGAATTAAAGATTTTAAAATTAAAAAAATAAAAATGAAAAAAATAAAAAAAATAAAAAAAATAAAGCTTGGCAGTCAACAGGTCACTTGGAACTAGTTTGGTAATATAATAACAGACAGTAAAAGTAAACATTCTATTCTGAGAACCTTCCATTTCTTCTAAATGATTTCCTGAAGGAAGGAAAATAGATATCAATGGAGAAGTGGGGGATTATTTTAAACCATTTTTCAGCCTGAGAGAATAGCAACTTCAATATGCCCTTGGAATACTCACTTGATGTAAACATGGCTGATTCATGTTGATGTTTGGTAGAAAACAACACAATACTGTAAAATAATTATCCTTCAATTAAAAATAAATTTAATTTTAAAATAAAAAATAATGAAAAAGAAAGTGAAGGCCAGAATATTGTGTCTCCTCACCTGGTTAAATCTACATTTCTAGAATATAGAGTAATTAAGGTAGCTCCTCTAGTAAGAAGAATATGAATTTTGCTTAATTCTCCTTCTTTTGTTTTGTATCGTTGAAAGTGAGGCTCTTTTGCCTACAATTTCAAGACATGGAGCACCGGATATCTCTGTAAATAACATTATGGCTACCATAGACATGCTGAAAGTCAGATTTAAGATAGCATAAATTAATCATGAACTTCCACTTGATAATCTGATTAGATAATTCTCAATTCCAGAAATGGTAGCTTTCCCTATTGTTCTTAAAGTCTGTGTTCAGGTATTTAACTAAGATCATGACAAGATCTCAGAAAGCTGAATTGCACGACTACTTGACTGATCCTGGACTAGCCACTGTCACATCAAACAGGTCGCAATTTCACTTTCCTTTCAGCTAGAAATAAGTGCCATTAACATTTCCACAGAAAAAATACAATGCAGAAGTGCAGCTGTATGTATAGCTTAGAGATTATCCATCAAAACCTACTGAGAACAATATTTGGAAGTCATTAACTGGATGTTATTTCTGCGTCTTGGTGTGCTGCATGCTCAGTGATGTCCAACTCTTGCCATCCCTGGGCTATAGCGCACCAGGCTCCTCTTCCCCTGGGATTCTCTAGGCAGCAATACTGGAATGGGCTGCCATTTCCTACTGCAGGAGAAATTCCTGACTCAGGGATCAAACCTGAGTCTCTTTGGTCTCTTGCATTGGCAGGTGGATTCTTTTCCCCTGTGCCACCTGGGAAGCCCAGGTCCTATTAAATACACTTCCGTTGTTTCTCTTAAAAATATTTCTGACAATTTCGGATATCTGTATATTTCCAACATATTTATTTTCCTATAAATTCTGATACATTTTACCCCCACAAAAGAAAATGCACTCTGACCCTCTATCTGAGGAAACAAGAGTAGAAAGTGATTGTTTCAGGCTTTTTTCACTCCCTTGAGTTACAAGATGGGATCAAAACACAACAATATATAAGGCATGCCTCAGGGAAGATCTACAACAATACTGAACTGTTAGCTGTAGATTTGTAAAGTCTATGGCCAGTATCAGATATTTGAGATGAAATTAAACAGAGAATATTTTATTGTCCTTTATTCTGTAAAATACATTAAGCATCTAATGTGTGCTAGGCATTCGGCTAGGCTCTGTCACTAAAACAGCTCATTTAACCCTCACAACACACTGTGAATGGTATTAACTCCATCTTACAAGAGAAGCAAAGCAATTCTTCAAGGTGAAATAAGAAACTTGACCTGAATCACACAGTAGTGGTTTAAGCCTTCAACTCAAACCTCCTGTTATGAAAGCCAGTGTTATTTTTCTCTCAGAATTGATTGACCATGCAACAATCCAATAGTTCTAGGGTTGATACAAACCAACTGCATACCTACAGAGCAGAAGAAAATATTTGTAATAAATAAATCTAAAAAGGATTCTATCACAAATATATAAAGAATCTGTACAAATCAATATGACAAAGAATAAACAATCCAGTTGAAGAATGGACGAAAGATCTAAATAGGTACTTCACAAAGGGGGATATCCAAATGGCTAACTGGCTTATATAGAAGTGTTTACTCATTAGTCTTCATGGAAATGCAAATTAGAACTATAATGAAATGTCATCCTACATGAACCAGAATAGCTGAAGTACAACAGAGCTGGCAGGGGTCCAAATTGTACAATCCCTATGGAAAACCGGCAATGGTCACTAAAAATGAACATGTGCATGCATGCCCTGTGTGTGCGTGTGCTTAGTTGCTCAGTCATATCCAACTCTTTGTGAGCCCATGGACAGTAGTCCTCCAGATTCCTCTGTCCATGGGGACTCTCCAGGCAAGAATACTAGAATGGGTTGCTGTGCCCTTCTCCAGGGGATCTGCCCAACCCAGGGACTGAACCCAGGTCTCTTGCATTACATGTAGATTCTTTACTGTCTGAGCCACCAAGGAAGCCTATGTGTGTCCTATAACCCAGCAATTCTACCCCTAGGTGTAAAGCCAAGAAATATACACATGTGTACCAAAATATGTATGTTCAAGTACATTCACAGAAGCACAACTTGTAATAGCCAAAAACTGAAAAATGTCTAAAGGCTCACAAAGTTTGGTCCATAGTAATAAACAGTGTGAGTCACTAATAACTATCTGTGCACATGTTAATTAGAACATTCCTTCAGTTAATTTATTCTGAATAATGGATCTGCTCATTTATTCTCAAAAAATATAAAATTCATTTCTCTAAAATGAAGGTTTATTGTGTCTAAACCTTAGTATTCACATAAGTGTACATATATACTTATATACATGTATAACATATACACATAAATATAGGTATGTGTGTGTGTGTGTCTGCTTAGTCACTAAGTCATGTCTGACTCTTTGTGATCTCATGGACTGTAGTCCACCAGGCTCCTCTGTCTACCAGATTCTCCAGGGAAGAATACTGGAATGGGGTGCCATTCCCTTCTCCAGGGGATCTTCCTGACCCAGGAATCAAACCCAGGTCTCCTGCACTGCAAGCAGATTCTTTACTGTCTGAGCCACCAGGGAAGCCCAAATTTAGGTATATGTGTAATCAAATATATGTGTATGTATGTATACAAACAACTCAAACAGGGAGAAGAAAAAAATTCTCTATATATTGTTCAACAAAATTTTGTGCAAAAAAAAAGTAACTCAAAAAGTGACATTTTATATAATAAAGATTTTTAATAACAGTATTTTTAAATAAAGAGGACTACTGATGATATTTTAAAATAAAGGAACAGTTATTTCAGGTTAGAATTTTTACATTTGATATATAAGCTGAAAAAATGTTTTTAGAAGTTCCTTTTCTTGATGATTCCACTAAATAGTGGAAGAAAATGTTTTGTGTAATTTCTTCTTTTAAAAGTGAAAAGAGCAGTTTGATTATTTTTGCTCTGAGATAGTTTGGATAGAATATGTATTCATTATTACCATGATAATGTGACATTTTGGCAACCAAAATGCTAGGCACTTCTTTTTTTTTAATTGAGGTGTAGTTGCTTTATAATGCTGTATTAGCTTCTGCTGTTCAATGAAGAGAATCAGCTATTTGTATACATATATCCCCTCCTCTTGAGCCTCCCTTCCACACCCCCACTTCCCATCCCAACCATCTAGGTCATCACAGAGCACCGAGCTGGGCTCGCTATACTATAGAGCAGGTGCCCACTAGCCATCTGTTTTATGAATGGCAGTGCAGGGTACATCAATTCCAATTTCCCAGTTCATCCCAAACCCCTGCCCCACCCTGATGTTCACGTGTCCGTTCCCTACGTCTGCATCTCTATTCCTGCCACTTCTTGTTAAAAGCTGTTTTCATGATTACATGTGTGGACTAGTCTACCTATATCTTCATTACCTCAGATTTAGTTAATCTTAGCTTGATTGGGGTGTCAGGGAAGGTGATTCTCAGTTCAGAATACTAAACAAGTAACAGAATGTATTACCTCCCATATATTCCAGTGAGCATTGGACATAAATATTTTAATGCTACTTCCAAGTGACTGAAAGTCTAAAGTTTGTGAATAAATTATAAATCTTAATTAATCTCTCTAGCCTGGGTTTATAGTGTAGTGTAGCAGAAGGAATACTAACCTAAGAGTCAGAAACCTGGTTTCTAATCCCAGTCTCTTGGAAGATAGCAGGTCTCCTGAGCAGTATAATTCTGTTTTATCAATTCAGCATCAGTCAGACAAGGTCAAGTCTTGGATTCCCTTGAGTCTTTCAGCAGGCTAGGTCTGGAAGCTCGAAGACTTCTACTCACCTAACTCAGTGAATTAACCTTTCGTGCCATCAAATACACGTGATGCTGTGACCTAAAATCTCTGACCTGTTGCCACTTGTAGGTTACTACACCCAGTGAGGTCTATTCACCAGGTGAGTTTACCCTTGGCTCTGTGTGTTTCCAAGTCTGCTTATGCAAGTTTTATATATAATTGTAATTATTTAATTGGACTATGTAGTACACAGATAACGTGGAAATGTAAAGAAAACAACTGTTTCTATGACCAAGCTGAACAATCTGAAGAAGATTGGTAAAGTGAGTCTCAAGAAAAATTGCCTTTGAATTAGGTGTGTCAACGCAGCTGTAAAATAGTTTTTAAAATCTAAAAACATCCTACACTCAGCCTTGCATCTATTTTTAGGTTCTTACTATGTGTAGAGTCTGAAACATGAACTTGTAGGTAACGTATTAGGATATGGCTAATGTACAAACAGGCGCGTCCCTGGTAACTCAGTGGTAAAGAACCTGCCTGCCAGTGCAGGAGACACAGGTCCAATCCCTGGGTCAGGGAGATCCCCTGGAGAAATGGCAGGGGCATTTGGAAGGGAATGGCAGGGAAATGGCAACCTACTCCAGTATTTTTGCCTGGGAAATCCCATGGACAGCTACAGGCTACAGTAGACCCCTAGCAGGCTACAGTCCACGGGGTCACAAGAGTTAGATACAACTTAGTGACTAAACAACAATAATGCACAAACGTGGCAGAATGTTAATCAGAAGTATAACCAAAGAAAAGGCATTTTCCAACATGGAACAACTGAGGCAACAATGGTATTATTCATATTAGGTTAAAATCAAAGTTGAAGGTATGTGTTGTAGGTCAGCTACTCTGGAAATAGACTGAGACAGATTTTCACGTGAGGAGTTTATTAGGGATCACTCAAAGGAGCTACAGTAATGCAGTAAGAGAAGAACAAGACTGTAAAAGAAGAAGCTAAAATGCAATGTGGTTGCAACAGAAGTCTTAGAGTTGGGTAGAGGTGGCGGTAAGGGGACCATGTATACTCCCCTCACCTTGCACATTCACAGCTATTGGATGAGAGTCATCCCTTGGGGAAGAGGTGTAACCTGGGCAAGGTGGCCTCATCTCCCTTGGATTGAGAGTAAATGTCAGGGAGGAACCCAGCTGTGAGTCATCAGCAGCGTACACCTCCAGAAAGAAAGTAGGAAAATGAGCACTTCAATCCCAAAGTGGGAGTTCAACAATATACAATTGAAAGGATATTTGAAAAGAGCTTAGATACCAAGAAAATAGACTCAATGAGCTATACAGTGAATAACTTAAGTTGCATCTGTATAAACATTTCTGAGCATTATTAGTCGAGGAGCAACTCTAGTTAACTTTTTGTTGTTGTGTTAGTCACTAAGTCAATGTCTGACTCTTTTGCAACCCCTTGGACTATTGTCCATAAGAATACTGTCCATGGGATTCTCAAGCAAGAGTACTAGAGTGGGTTGCTATTTCCTACTCCAGGGGATTTTCCTGACACAGGATCAAACCTGTGTCTCCTGCATTGGCTTTTACCACTGAGTCACCTGGGTGACCCACAGTCAGCTACAGATCAGTAAAATGGTGTCACCATTTATCCTGATGCACAAGCCAAAGTTGTATTAGTTCTTCATTCTGCATTTTCTCTTAACTCCCATATATTTAATACAATTTATTACCCATGATGAATTGATGTTATCAAGCTAAATCTCAAATATACCCACTTCCTTCCATGTTCTCTGCTAACTGTTATCATTTTCTAGTCAAAACTTTTACAACTCTTGACAAGGTTTCTGCTTCCACTGTTTCTAGTTTTCACTATATTTCTATATTCAGGGCCAGAA
The DNA here is from genome assembly GCF_016772045.2 of Ovis aries. NCBI lineage: Eukaryota > Metazoa > Chordata > Mammalia > Artiodactyla > Bovidae > Ovis > Ovis aries. The sequence goes on from NC_056063.1 coordinate 50,613,860, forward strand.
TCATCTTAAAACATAAATCAGATTTGATCATGTCACATTTCTGATAAAAACCTTTGAGGGATTATATTTGGGATGAAAGCTGGACTTCTTTCTCATGCCTCACAGATCCTGCATGTCATGACCTTGTCAACCTCAGCAGCTTCACTTAATCCCTTTCTCTTACCTGCTCATGATTCCATCCACACGGGTTTACTCTGAGGTTTGCAAATACAGCAGGCTCCTGTCAGCCTCATGGCTTTGGTAGAGTCATTTTCTACACAGAACACTCTTTACCCACTCTTTGGATGCCCTAGTCCTCCTCACCCGTCAGTTCTCAACTGCAATTTTGCTTCCTTGGGCAAGACTTCCTTGACTACAATAGAAAAAGTAAACTTGCACCTTCTTAATTGCAGGCCATTGTTTTTGTCCTTCATAACACTTATCACAAGTTATAAATAGTTCGTGTTAGTCGGTTTAGTCTTGTATACATTCATTATTTATTTTTACCTTTCCAACTAAAACCGGATCTACATGAACATAAGGTGTATATCTTCTGTATATAAGAAAGCAAAGAGCATGGAGTAAATATCTGTTGAATGAATTAATGAGTAAATGAAGGGTAGAATTATTAGATCTTTGAGCTGCTCTTAATTTATACAAAACAAGATCCCTTTGCAAAGGCATTTCTTCCCTCTGAAAATCTCAACTTTTGAAATTTTCTCACATACACAACAAGAAAAAAAGTATAACAATACCAAATCTCCAAAATAATTTTCTAAAATCAGAATAAGGTGGGGGTGGGCAGAGAGAAAAGGAATCTAAAAGAACAATTCTCTGGTTCCTTATAACAACTTGCAAGGTAATCCGTGTTCTGTTCTTAAAATCTAATTACCATCATGTCTATAGGCCTATTTGATGACAACTAAGTTAAAACACACAGACAGCAAATTAGCATGTAGACAGCTGAGGCAGTAGCAAAAATTGGTAGACTTTCCAATATTGCTATCTTTTTACTCTGTTCTTGGGAGAAACACATAAAAGGAAAACTTTTATGTTTTTTTGAGTTAGGGTTCTCTGCAGAAACAGAACCAATAGGCTATATAGAGAGAGATGTGCGTAAAAGAATATCTGTTCTAGGAATTGGCTCATGTCATTATGGAATTCACAAAAGTATTCCCACAATCTGCCTTATGCAATTTGGAAAACCAGAAGCACCGTTAGTCTGAGGCCTGAGAACTGGGGGAACTGATGGTGTAAATCCTGGTCTGAGTCTGAAAACCTGAAAACCAGAACAGTGATATCTGGGCGCAGGAGAAGATGGCTGCCTCAGCACTAGAAGAGTGAGTAAATTTGCACCTTTCTCCACCTATTCAGACCTTTGATAGATTGAAGGATGCCCACCCACACCGGGGAGGGTATATCTTCACTCAGTCTACTAATTCAAATGCTAATCACTTCCAGAAACAACTTCACAGACACACTCAGAAAAAAAAAATGTTTCCAGAGCTATCTGGTCAATCCAGTCAAGTTGTCACATAAAATTAACCATCACAATATTCACATACACGTATCAACAAGTTTATGGTAAGCTGCACTTTTGAAAAGGCATCACTTCCTTAACTCTTAGGTATACCAGACACCACTTTCAGGAGTGTTTTAATATGATCTGTGTTCTCTGATTTTGCTCCTACTGTTTCTGAGCATGTATCATAGTTGGCTTTCTCAGTTCCATAAGATTTTCTCTTTGAATACTGTTTAAATTCACCATCATCCAACTTTTTACTAAATTTTCATGGCGTTGTCTTTTTCATGATTCTTAAAATTAAAGTGTGTAGTACCCATTTTATATCCAACTTGACAGCTCAAGAAAATTACTTTCAAGGAGTTCATGGACTTTTTGGAATACTCAGACCATACAAGGAGCACTCTATTTCATAAACTTAAAGGGTTATATCCAAGAGGATTAATTACATATGCTCAGCGTGAAAAAGTAATTGGAAAATCTCTTCATCTCCATTTCTTGATCATGTATTTTCTCTTTCTATGATAATGAAGAATTGTGAAATATTACTATCACCACAATTGCTGGTTGATGGTTACTTTATTTACAAATTCCTTCTTCAACATTAATGAGTGTGCAATAGCTCTTCAAAATGATCCTGTTTATTTATAGTTTATTGTGAAGTGTTAAATCCTTCCTAACCTGACACCTCTGGGACATACATTATTGCTCCAGCTGTATTTACTTTCAAAAATGAGATTTAGGATGAATTACTGATCTGCTCTATCCAATGAAGTACATTCATCTACTGAAATTTCATTTACTCTAAATGACAAAGTGGTCGAGTTTTTGCTGCCTAAAGAATGGTCTTTTAAAACACTAGATAACATTAATGATTGACATTTAAAAGGTGCTCATTCTAATAGCTTTTACAATTTCCAAATTTGAGGATTTAATTCATTTCATAGAAAGTACACTGAGAAAAATAAAACCTCACTAAGAAATAGATGTTAGTCAATTAGGCTTACTTTCTAACTAAATTTTTCTCTGTATTTGTCCCCAAAGAACTGCAAGTCATAAAAGTGTGAGAAATGTCACTCATACATGTATCTATGTCACAGTAAGATATTTAAATATGTTTGGTGGTTTTTTCTATAATAGATATCAACATTTTAAAATTTTTGCTTATGCTTTGTAGTAACAATTTCAAAGAATTTGAAGTGGACTTTTAAGTAAAGATTTTGCTACAGAAATTTTTATTGCCACTTGAAATAGTGAAAAATCCATAATATCAAAGGAACTCAGCTAAATAAATTATAATACACCCATGGAATGGAATATTATGTTGTCATTAAAAAGATGCTTTAAGATCATATATGACTAAATGTATAATTTGTAATAAAATGTTTATCTATTCAGCAAATGGTTATTGAGCCCTCATTATGTTCCAGACACTGTGCTGGAACCTTAATAGTGACAAAGACAGACACAGTCACTGACCTTTAATAAGAAAAAAAAAAAGCATATGTTTGACAAAATCCAATTTATTTTTCATAAGACTTCCCTGTAGCTCAACAATAAAGAATCTGCCTGCGATGCAGGAGACGAGGGTTTGATCCCTGGGCTGAGAAGTTCCTCTGGAGAAGGGAATGGCAATCCACTCAAGTGTTCTTGCCTGGAGAATTCCATGGTGAGAGAAGCCTTGTGGGCTACAGTCCATGGGGTTGCAAAGAGTTGGACACAACTAAGCAACTAACGCACACATAATTTATTCTTATTTTAAATATATACACACGTAAAAACACTGGTGAACACAATACTTATTCTATGATGATAGAACTGCAAAAAAATTTTAATTTTCTTCCTTTTAGGAAACCATTTTGAAAATAATTTTTCAGCAAAATGTTGCAAGTCCTCATATCCCAGCCCTCAGTATTACTCAAGAATATAAAAGCTGTACCTGATACATAAGCAGATGCCAAGACATCCCCAGAATCTAAGGTACAATGATATTATAAAGAAGAGTTTCTAGACAGCCAACTACCTTCACAGAGAACTTATATGCAAAGTGCTATGCAGATGCTATAATCGACTTTTGGGGCTGTTTTTCTTTTAAGAAACTGCTTTCAATATGAAGCAAAATTCATGAGATATTTCAGGATCATAACTTAAGCTGAACAGCAGCACAGACAGTTATTTTAATTACTATCTTCTAATAATCAATACGCTTGCTCTCACCCTACAAAATATTTGGCCACCAACCAATGTGACTTCAGGGTGAGTTGATTTTCACAGTATCTTGTCAACTGCACCTCGTCATTTATTGTGAGGTTTGGAGTTTTTTCCTTTATTAAATCCAAGGTGAATTCAAATGAATAAAATAATGTAAATTAAAGAGCTTGGATGTTTAGTAAAACCTAAGGGAGATTATATTCATTCTGTTGCACAACACTGTTATAATGAAGACAAGACTTTCTCCCCAGTGCTCACTTTGCGTGTTAAATGCTTTAATCATTTTGTGCATAAGAGCCTTCCTTCATTATTATTGCAACGTCAGGAAGGTCTAAGGTTGTGTTTCTTATACAAAATGATAAGAGAAACCTGCATTTAGAAAGTCGTTTGTATTCAGGTGTCTCCAAAATTTTATATGCAAGTTTTGATTGCTCCTGTCTGTTTGTTCATCATGATCTCCTTCTACCTGACAAATTAAATGAGGTCAAAGTTTTATGAACTGAGTGACTATATTAGATTTTCAACTATCGGGACTCTGTGGATATGTTTGAATGTGTACAGAAGGTTGGGAAAAATATACTTGGCTGTTTGATCTTTACGTTTTTTTGTGTGTATTCTATTTGTGTTCCTAGGAGAATTTATTCAATTTTCCCTTTAGTAAAGATTATTGTTGAAAGTTTTGTTTGTTTAAATCAGTTTTGGAGACACAGTAGCTTAAAAAATGGCAACCCACTCCAGTACTCTTGCCTGGAGAATCCCATGGATGGAGGAGCCTGGTGGGCTACAGTCCATGGGGTCACAAAGAGTGGGACAGAACTGAGTGACTTCACTTTTACTTTCACTTTCATGCATTGGAGAAGGAAATGGCAACCCACTCCAGTGTTCTTGCCTGGAGAATCCCAGGGACAGGGGAGCCTGGTGGGCTGCCATCTATGGGGTCGCACAGAGTCGGACATGACTGACATGACTTAGCAGCAGCAGCATCAGGAGAATTTATTCAGTTTTCCCTTTAGTAAAGATTATTGTTGAAAGTTTTGTTTAAATCAGTTTTGGAGACACGGTAGCTTAAAAAACCTTGAAGCCATACTGAGTCTGGCTTTAATCCTTGTTTTTTATTTTGGGCAAGTTATTTAATCTAGGGCCAACCATTTGGAACAAATGAGATGATGCATGAAGGGCCTGAACACAGGCATGCGTGCTCAGTCACTTCAGTCATATCCGATTCTTTGCAACCCTATGGACTGTGGCCTGCCGGTCTCCTCTGTCCATGGAATTCTCCAGGCAAGAATACTGGAGTGGGTTGCCATGGCCTCCTGCAAGGGATCTTCCTGACCCAGGGATTGAACCTGCGTCTCCTGCACTGCAGGGGAGATCTTTACTGCTGAGCCACCAGGAAAGCCACATGAGGGGCCTGTTGCCTAATAAATGATGGCTATTGACAGCATCACCTGTCGCTTAGTGCAGACTTACACTAGAAATATTATGTAAATGAGGACAGTGACTGATAGTTTATGTCCACTCTCAAGGATGACATGACGGCACTGAATCTGACTTTCTTCCTAAAACATTACAAAAGTACAATATCAAGAGAGAAAGCACAAAGGTAGTTATTCCAGCCAATACTTTCTTTGCAGACAACAAATGATGTCTGGTGACCATTTTCTATGATCCTGAATGCCAACCAATAATTAAAAGCACAGGGTCCAGCCACCCTGTTTCATCTCCTCACCCACTGTGACTCCCATTCTGCCCTCAGGTGGAGGATTAGAAAACACAAACAGAAATTTTTGATATTTCTTCCAGTGATGAACATGTATGCTTTTGGAATAGTAAGTTATTAAAATTAAAATAAATATTCATGAGAGTAAAAATAAAACTAGAGTAAGGAGAGGCTCAGAGCCCTAGCTATACAAGCTGTTTCACAAGCAAAGAATCAAATACTAATCAAACAATAATAACGATTGCCAACTTAATGTAACACTTACTACATGTCAGGTATGTTGGCTGTAGTCACATCCTTATTTAGATTATCTTGGTTAACTTTCACCATAACTACTATGAGCTAGTGGTTATTATAATATTATGCCCATGCTACATATGGAAAAACAGAACTTGAGAAGTTAGGTAGACGTGCTAGTCATAGAATCAGACCCTGCATAAATTGAGATCTGAAATCAGACAGTATCAGTGAAGAGTCCCTCTCTCCTCCATGTGGTTCCTCAGCTGTCTAGACTTAGCCAATATATTAGGGAAGAAGTATTCAAATTAAGAAAATCTGAATACCTGATTCAGAGCAGCATGACAGATCCCATCCTTTCCCCATCCCATCCACAAAGATGAGAATCCTAAGGTCAAATCCCATTGAGGGCCATCTCAGGACCTTCAATCAGTAATAACTTGCAAATAAGGGAACTCAGTATTGATAACTTACTCTGGATATTCTGTTATTCAAGTACTTTGCTGTCTTAGGTCCTTTATTACTCTCCACAAATCTATGAGATAGGAATTATTATTATCATCATTGGAGAAATCTAAGATTTTGAAAGACTAAGAACCTTGCCCAAGGTCATATAGTTAATGAGCAACAGGGTGTTAGTCACTCAGTCATGTCCGACTCTTTGCAACCCTGTGGACTGTAGCTTGCCAGGCCCCTCAATCCATGGAATTCTCCAGGCAAGAGTACCAGAGTGTGTTGCTATTCCCTTCTCCAGAGGATCTTCCCAACCCAGAGATCAAACCTGGGTTTCCTGCATTGCAGGCAGATTCTTTGCCATCTGAGTCACCAGGAAGCCCCCAGCAACAGGATGGAGCTGGCTCTCAGATCCAGACCACTCATGCCAGAGTCCACACTTTAGAAAAGCACTTTTGGCTAATAGAAAATATATACAAGTATTGGAGACTTTTAATAAGAGCAAAACCTATGATTTTCGTCTTTGAATCCACAGCCCCTAGAACTGAGCCTGACAGTTGGCATCAATAATCACAGATGCTTTAAAAACATTTACTCTGGGCCAAGCACTCAAGGTTTTTGCATAGATATCAACTCATGCAATCTTTGAAACAACTCTATAAGAAAGATACTGTTATTATATCCATTTTTCAGGTGAGAAAACTGACAAGTGAATGCCAAATGGAAAAAGGCTGGGAAAGAAGGAAGAGAGGGAGGGAGGAAGAGAGAGGAAAAGAATATTCAGAAGGTAGACACTCGCTTCTCCAAACAGATTCCTTCTGTAAGCCTGCTCATATTAATACGTGAAGCTCAAACATGTGCCATACAAAAGAGTTCCCACAGCTTGAGCTTTACCTGATGTAGAGACAATGAGTGGTTTCATATGATTCAGAGTTTAGATCCCAGGTGCATCATTAGTCACTGTTCTGATTTAAAATGTCACCAAGACTCAATGGCTTTTCTGGGCATATAGGCACAGCTGCACCAACCTGTTTCTGTAAGTCTTGAGGTTGTTTATAATGATGTGTTGCACACTCACTCAAGGCAAAGTCACTACAAAGCTTTCTGAATGTCTTTTCTCAAAAAAGCTAAAGTTGTCATCCATAATCATGCAAGGGGCAGCATTCTAAAGACAACTAGGGCTGGAGGGAAGTACAGGGACAGAATCAAGCCTGGCAGAAGCTTGGGATCTTAGCAGATCCAAGGAACATGTGAAAAGAGATCAGGGAGTCAGGCAGGACTAAACAGCTCATGGAGCAAGCCTTGACTCTCTTGTCATAGAGCTGCTGTTTAGAATCAGGGCTACCATCCCCAGGGATCTTGTGGAAACTGGAAGTCAGAGTGGGAAGTTAGAGTGAGACTGCAAGTAAGGACAGGAACCCAGCTCTTAAATTTGGATTACACTTGATCTCAGTCATTTAAACTAATAAATGAGGTGTTTTTTCTTGTAGGCTTTGTTTATGCATCTTCTTGCTGCTGCTGCTACTAAGTCACTTCAATCGTGTCTGACTCTGTGCGACCCCTCTATGGTGGGCAGCAGCCCACCAGGCTTCCCCGTCCCTGGGATTCTCCAGGCAAGAATACTGGAGTGGGTTTCCAGTCCCTCCTCCTGGGGATCTTCCTGACCCAGAGATCGAACCCAGGTTGTCTGCATTGCAGGCAGATTCTTTACCATCTGAGTCACGAGGGAAGCCCCATGGTGCTCCCTTAAATTCTAAGATTAGTCTCAGAAGCTAGTAAAGGGCTGGATTTTGACGTGTCTGTTTACTTTGAGTTCAGCCATCTCACTTACTTCTATTGGCTTTTCAGTTGATTTTGACAGGTCAAAATAAGGCATCCTTTGTAAATGACCATGAGGCCTCCATTCTCCCAGTCACTATAACCTCCTCTTTTCATCTTCTTCACATTAAGGAGGATATTGAGAATATTACAGGGCCCCATTTTCTCATCCAAAACTCTTGGTACCACAGTTTTTGGGAATTCAGAATTTTTCAAATGATAAAAATGTGTTAGTAGAGTTTCCTATAATATGGTATGAGGCAGCACTCCCTGACTAAACATATTAATGCTTCTTCCAGCAGTACGAGGAATGTTCTATGGATGAATAGAGGAAGTATAGCATCTCACAGAAGTTCAGGGAAGGTTTTGCTACATACGAGTTATTAAAGGAGAAAAAAAAACTTCTGTTTTTCAGAGCATTGAGATTTCATAATTGCAGAAAAGAGACCATGAATATTAAATAAGAAACTGTGGCTATAATGAGACTCCTTTTTGAGAAGGGACAAAAATGGATGAGATTTAGGTTGTTTTTCTGTGAAGGAGGGAAGTGCTATAAGACAAAGAGGTTAAATGGACAAGAGACAAAAGAAGACCAAAGAAACATTCCCCAAAGGACCAGAAGCAACCACATGGACCCCAGCAGAAAGTCCTATCTCCAGACGTCACCCTTAGATCTTTCCCTCTTACAACCAGAGCACCCCGGGACATGTCTTACTAAAAACCACCTAACGCACTTCTCTGGTTCCCATTCAGTCATAAAGTCCTGAGATTTAGATCATGGCTTTAATATCTTTACATCCCTGTATACACCTTGCCTATAACCTGTATCTGCAGCTATTTAATAAGCTCACCTTTGGGGAATTAATTCCTTTGGGTACACAAAAATAGTGAAGTAGGAAAAAAGGGAAATATTTTTAGAAGGCAGTAATCTTGGCCATGCCATACACAACATGGATCTCCCGATTCCCTGACAGCAGTCACTAAAGCACAAGTCTGAGGAGTCACAGCAGACTTGGGAAAGTGGAAAGGATGGAGGAGGCTTCAGTTACTCAGCCTAACTGCAGAAAATGAACAAACACTTGACCTCGAAGATTTATGTGGTCACTGCAGAGAAAGAAATGCTCCCTGAGCAAGTGTACTTCCTCATAAAATAGCTCCGGGTCCTATGAATTCCACCTTTCAACATCACTGTAAAAATCTCTTGGGTGGAACCTGTTCAGAAGAAATTCCTTAATAACTCCCAGCCCATAACTCTCGGTCACGCTTCTCTCTTCTCTCTCCAGTTCAGTGATGTGCCAAGATCAGCCTCTTCTCATCCTCCCTTCATCTTGCCAGTTCTTGTTCCTGCCCACCTTCCGTTCACCAGCATCCTTCTATATTCACAGGCATCTTCTCTCCCAAGCAAGTATCTGCTGGACATGCACATCTAATTGTCTGATGAATCTCAAGTTCAGTATGTCCACAATCAAACTCATGGCATTACCGCAATCCACTCCTCCCCCTCACTTTCAAATGTTTATAAACTACATGGCCAGTTTTCCACAGACAAATTTTTAAATAATCATACCTCAAAGAACATCGGATTCTAAATTCCTCTTCATTTTTATTTACATTCTCCCAATCTCCCACCCAGGCTATTTCAATAGTTTCTGCACGGCTCTCTTTTTCTTCAATTCATCCATCACATCAATAGCAATCTTAATCAGTTAGGAATTGCATTCAGCTGTGAATAATAAACCTCTGCAAGCTTTAAACAAGATTAGGGTATATTTTTCTCTTTGACTCAGGTTCCCTCCAACTTTGTACTCCACCATCCTCAGGGAGGGCTTCTTCTTCTCAGACTTTAAAGACGGCTGCCAGAGGGCTTGCCTGATGGCTCAGTGGTAAAGAATCCACCTGTCAAAGCAGGTGACGTGGGTTCAATCCCTGGTCCAGGAAGATGCCACATATTGCCAAGCAACTAAGCCCTGACACCACAACTACTGAGCCTGCATTCTAGAGCCCAAAAGGGAAGTCACTGAGCCCACCCGCCCTAGAGCCCAGGCCCCATCATAAGAGAAGCCACCACAGTGAGAAGCTCCTGCACTGTCTCTAGAGAGTAGCCCTGGTTCCCCACAACAAAAGCCGGTGCAGCAACAAAGACCCAGCACAGCCAAAGATAAAATGTATAAACAAGTAAAAAAGATGGCTCCTGGAATTCAAACCATCTTTTCATTCCCAGGAAAGAAGAAAGATCTAAAGGAAAAGGGGCATGACATGTGAGTCGGTAAGAGCTTTCCTAGAAACTCCTGAAATAACTCCTGCTTAGAATAGAGTCTCAGGGCCCCCAAAGCTTCAGGGGAGACTGGGAAACAAAGTTTGGGGGCTGGCATTCATCATTTTCCCTAAACCTGAGGCTGAGGTAGTAAGAAGGGTAAGAAGAATGGTAAGTGGGCAAAATCAGCCTGCCAGTCAGTATTTCAAAAATAAATTTTTGATATAAAACAAACATCTTATATAGCTTCATTACCTACAGAGTTAAGCCTAAAACTGTAACAACATGTTCAAGCCTTTCCAGGATCTACCCTCAACCCATCTCACCAGCTCTTTCTTCTACTTCTCAGAGTAGGAGTTCCAAGATTTTAATGTGCTTATGAATCACCCGAGGAGCTGGTTTTAATAAGTCCAGAATGAGATCTGCGTTTCTGAATTGCTAACAAGTTCCCAGGTGATGCTCTTGCAGCTGGCCCCTGAAGCGCAAAGTTTTAGAGCAGCAGTTTTCTACCAGGAGCCTCACTGTCCCCAGGAGACATTTGACAATGTCTGGAGAAACTGCGGCATGTTACAGCATGGGGTTGGGGGGTGGTGAGGGGAAGGCGGGCACTGCCAGCAGCTGGAAGTAAATGTCCATGGTAGCCACTGGCTTAGTGCCCGACACACTATTGAATGGGTTCCCTTTTATTTGTATATAACACATAGGTGCTTAATAGTATTAAAATGTATATATATATATATATATATACATACACACACATACACGGTTGCCTCAGTTGTACCCAACTCCTTGTGACCATACAGACTGTAACCAGCCAGGTTCCTCTGTCCATGGGATTCTTCAGGCAAGAATACTGGAGTGGGATGCCATGCCCTCCTCACGTGATCTTCCTGACGCAGGGATTGAACCTGAGTCTCCTGTGACTCCTGCATTGCAGGTGGATTCTTTATCACTGAGCCACCCACCTGGGAAGAACATATATGTATATATATATATATATATATATGTGTGTGTGTGTGTGTGTGTGTGTATACACACACATACATATACATTCTAAGCCTTTAAGAAGTTGCTCTAATGCAATTAACTCACCATAGTTCCATCTTTCCTAGTCTTCATTGTAACAACCAACAGTGAAGATTGTAACACCTTCCAGTACTCATAAAACCCAAATATAATTCCTACATACAGGTTTTAAAATGAAGAAGAAAAGAAAGTCAAAAAACCCTCCTTTAGGGCCACTGTCTGGCTTTCATTAAACCTTCCCTGATTCTTTCAGGTCAGGGTTCATGGACCAGTGCCTTTGTACCTGGTTGGCTGAGATTAAAACTGAGTAATAGACCCTCTGCGCCATCAATACAATCCTAATGCATTTTTCATTATGATGAACTCCCACTTGGGCCCTCTTTCTGAGGTTCAGGCAGAGGTAAAAGAGGCATGTCTTGCTTGTTTACTAGCATTTAAACAAGATTGCTCTTTTCCAACAAACGATAACAATTTTGTGCTTAAGATGATTTCTGGGAAGGTAGAAATATTGTATTTATTTGACCATCTGTTAGGAGAGCACTGAGTCAATAGAACAGGCTTCCAACTGGTTCACATTTCAGAACTTTAATAAAATATTTTAAGCAAAGGTCACATGGATAGCCCATTTTCCAGTAAATAATACCCAAACACATACACACATGCATACTTATCACACATTCTTATACATACACTTACATGCATGTAACTGCTCACATGTGTACCAACATGCACACACTGTGAAGATACACATACATGTATACACAAGTATACACTCAGATGCACACACACGCACATACACATATATGCACACCCATGTACCCACACACAGGCGCATATATATATATATATATATATATATATATATATGGATGTGAGAGTTGGACCATAAAGAAAGCTGAGAGCCAAAGAATTGATGCTTTTGAATTGTGGTGTTGGAGAAGTTCCTTGGACTGTAAGGAGATCAAACCAGTCAATCCTAAAGGAAATCAACCCTGAATATTCATTGGAATGACTGACACTGAAGCTGAAACTCCAATACTTTGGCCACCGATGCAAAGAACTGACTAACTGGAAAAGACCCTGATGCTGGGGAAGATTGAAGGCAGGAGGAGAAGGGGACAACAAAGGGTGAGATGGTTGGATGGCATCACTGACTTGACGGACATGAGTTTGTGCAAGCTCTGGGAGCTGGCGATGGACAGGAAAGTCTGGCATGCTCTAATCCATGGGGTCACAAGGACTTGGACATGACTGAGTGACTGAACTGAACTGATATACCTGAAGTAGGCTGGAAAGTAAACTCTCAAAGATATGAGAACCTAATCCCTGCCACTTGTTATCTTATTTGGGGAAAAGGTAATGGATTTAGAAAAGGCAGAAGAAGCAGAGATCAAATTGCCAACATCCATTGGATCATAGAAAAAGCAAGATAATTTCAGAAAAACACCTACTTCTGCTTCATTGGCTACACTAAAGCCTTTGATTGTGGGGATCACAACAAACTGTGGGAAATTCCTAAAGAGATGGAAATAACAGACCACCTTACCTGCCTCCTGAGAAGCCTGTTTGCAGGTCAAGAAGCAATGGTTGGAACCTAACATGGAACAATGGACTGGTTCCAAATTGGGAAAGGAGTACATCAAGAATGTATATTATCACCTTGCTTATTTAACTTATGAGCAGAGTACATCACACAAAATGTCAGGCTGGATGAATCACAAGCTGAAATTAAGATTGCTGGGAAAAATATCAACAACCTCATGTACATAGATGACACCACCCTAATGGCAGAAAGTGAAGAAGAACTAAAGAGCCTCTTGATGAAGATAAAAAAAAAAAAAAGTGAAAAAGCTAGCTTAAAACTCAACATTCAAAAAACTAAGATTATGGCACCTGGTTCCATCATTTCATGGCAAATAGAGGAGAAAAAATGGAAACAATGACAGATTTTCTTTTCTTGGGCTCCAAAATCACTGTGGACGGTGCCTGCAGCCATGAAATTATAAGACAAACGCTCCTTGGAAGGAAAACTATGACAAACCTAGACAGCATATTAAAAAGAAGAGACATCATTTTGATGACAAAGGTCTGTATAGGCAAAGCAATTGTTCTTCCAGTAATCATGTGAGAATGTGAGAACTGGACCATAAAGAAGGCTGAGAGCCAAAGAATTGATGCTTTCGAACTATGGTGCTGAAGACTCTTGAGAGTCCCTTGAACAGCAAGGAGATCAAACCAGTCAATCTTAAAGGAAATCAGCCATGAATATTCATTGGAAGGACTGATGCTGAAGCTCCAATACTTCGCCCATCTGATGCGTAAAGCCTACTCATTGGAAAAAACCCTGATGCTGAGAAAGACTGAGGGTAGGAGGAGAAGAGGGCAGTAGAGGATGAGATGACTGGATGGCATCACTGACTCAATGGACATGAGTTTGAGCAAACTCAGAGAGATAGTGAAGGACAGGGAAGCCTGGCATCCTGCAGTCCATGGGGTTGCAAGGAATAGGACACCACTCAGTGACTGAACAACAACAATGTTACTAAGGAGCTTCCCTGGTGGCTCAGAGGTAATGAATCCTCCTGCCATGCAGAAGCCACAGGTTCAATCCCTGGATCAGGGAGATCCCCTGGAGGAAGTCATGGCAACCTATTCCAGTATCCTTGCCTGGAGAATCCCATGGACAGAGAAGCTTGGCGTGCTATAGTCCATAGGGTCTCAAAGAGTCAGACACAACTGAAGCAACTTAGCATGCACACACTCAGCGTTACTAAGGATCTTGTGATGGAGAGATCATTCTCACTCTGGACTGTCAAGCTGGGTCCTGAATGCTATCACTAGTGTCTTTATAAGAGAGAGCAGGGGGAGACTTCACATACACACACACACAGAGGAGAAATTCCATATGAAGCCAGATGCAGAGACAGGAGTGCTGTGGCCATTGTCAAGAACTGCCCAGTGACCAGATGCTGGAAGAAGAATCAGATTCTCTCTTAGAATGTCCAGAGGGACTGCAGCCCTGACTACACTTTGTTGTTGCTGTTTAGTCTCTCAGTTGTGTCCAACTCTTTGGGACCCCATGGACTGTAGCCCACCAGGCTCCTCTGCCCATGAGGTTTCCCGGGCAAGAACACTGCATTGGGTTGTCATTTCCTTCTCCAGGGGATCTTCCAACCCAGGGATCAAACCCATGCCTCCTGTATTGGCAGGCAGATTCTTTATCACTGAGTCACCAGGGAAGCCCTGCCGATAGCTTGATTTCAGCCCAAATTTCAGACCTCTGGCTTCTAAAACTATGAGAGAATAAATCTGTGTTGTTTTAAGCCATCAAGTTTGTGGTAATTTATTACAGCAGCCCCAGAAAACACCCATCAATATATGCACACACACACACTCACATATGTACACAGTCATATGGCCACATATACACACATGCACACATATGTACACAGACATGAACATACATACACATTCCTATACTCACATGATTGTATATCTGTGCTAACAGGTTAACTTGGTTATATCTAAAACACCTTCAGTGAAACCCCAAACTTGAATCATACTCTTCTCAAATAAAATAAATATGTAATAATTTTTAAAACGGTGTCAAAATATTAGTAACAATGAGAGGAGGAAATCATGAACCTGTCCCTATATTTCATCTTCCACATAATATTAATTACTCACATTAGGCAAAAACCTGTTAGGGGTCAAGCCATTGAGCTAATTGCTTCAGAGATATAATCAACAACCATACACACAGGAGAAACAGAGGGGCAGAGAAGTGAAGTGAAGTGAAAGCCACTTAGCCGTGTCCTTTTTGCAACCCCATGGACTGTACAGTCCATGGAATTCTCCAGGCCAGAACACTGGAGTGGGAAGCCTTTCCCTTCTCCAGGGGATCTTCCCAACCCGGGGATCGAACCCAGGTCTCCCATATTGCAGGCAGATTCTTTATCAGCTGAGCCACCAGGGAAGCCCAAGAATACTGGAGTGGGTAGCCTATCCCTTCTCCAGATGATCTGCCCAACACAGGAATCGAACCGGGCTTTCCTGCACTGCAGGCAGATTATTTACCAATTGAGCTGTCAGGGAAGCCTGAGGGGCAGAGAAATTGAACAAATTAAGGTCACAGACTGATGGAGCTGAGGTGAGAACCCAGGTGTTAAGACTCCAGAGGCCACATTTTAACCAAAAGAAACAGTGTCATTTAAAATCTCAGTATTTTCTTTGATAAACACCTATGTGTTTAGTTCCACATTCTGACAGCATTGCTACTGTATTTCCACGCCACAACACGGGTGCATGTTCTGGTACCGCGGCTAACTGCGTCGTCTTCACTGAAATCAGAGTTCCATCTGGTAAAGGCCTCTGTCCCCGCCCCAGCCCCCCACATAGTATGAGGCCTTTTCGCTGCTGTAGAGACAGGATATGTGCTGAGCACGCAAAGACCTAAGCCTCTACTTGCAGCATCTCCACTGGGCTTCCAGGGTGCCTTAAATCCTGCTCCCTCCACTGGGCCAATTGGAACCACACAGGCTCTTACAGCTGTTTCCTGTAACTGATTTTGGAAATACTGCTATCTTTCTGTTGCATATACATAAGGCACATATTTTGGTGCACAAATAAAAAATGTGTTGTTACTACATGTTTATTCTAAGGTCTATGTAAGCAAATCAAAATGTAAACTTGTAAATATCTCAAGGTTGCAAAAGCAGAATATTCAGGACAGACAATCATGAACAGTCACCTAGACTTTAAGCCACAGCTAGTCGATAATTGCCTCCTTTTATCCCCACCTTTTTTCTGTAAAAAGCTGTTTCCAGAGCCAGCACTGGCAGCCAGTTCCAGTTTGATGCTGCCCTATTCTGATTGATTTTTGCTCAGATAAACCCTCAAAATTTTAAACCTACCTCAGTTTTATCTTTTAACAGCATAAAGGGAACAGCTGAGTCAAATGCCAGGCTCAAAGGTTGAAAGTAGTTCTGGCCACGGGAGTGAATTCTGGGCCATTATATCAGTGGAGACAAAGGAGGGTTTAGTCCTTGGATTTATTTTGATTTTTTTTAAGCTGTAAATGCAGGAGGAACGAGGCCTCACCTTGTACCTCCCTGTTCTCCCTCCCTCTCCTTCTTTCATTTGTTGTGAGAGGGCAGCTCAAGTGAAGGTGACAACCCTAATCAGGGACAGGGTGAGGATGGCAGGAGCAAATGGAAATGTCACATCCAGACAGACTTGGGAGGGAAAAAAAAAGTAATTGTGGCTTCTCACAGGAGAATATCAGGCAGGAAATGGCAGTACTCTGAGAGATAAGCCACAAGCCTCCCCTATCTGAGGATCTCAGTGAATCCTGATGGATCCCGGACGGCAGCAGAATGTCTGGAAGATTAAGCCAGGAATAAATGGGAGAAAGGTGGTGGGGAGGTCCTATGTGTGTGGGGGCAGGAGGCGGGGGGCATCGGGGGGGCGGAGGGGTTGGGGCGGGGAGGGTGTGGCTCTTATCCACATCGAATCGCAGCAATATCAGTGTCACTCACTTCCCTCCATGGACAATGGGGAAACCATGACATTCTACTGTAACCACAATCCCTGCATGTGCTTTTGTACAGTTTTCCCCTTTTTCTAAAGTAGAATGATTTATACCACATGGTTGAAACCTTTCCCAGTAGATAAAATGACATCCCGTGGGTACTGTTTTGATATGGTCTGTTATATCTCAGGGTTTACAACCAATTTCTCTGCTTCCTCTTCTTGGTTTAAAATAGTTACAGTGCTAGAATACAGGTGTTTGCCCTCATATTTTGAAATCTGTAAATGTTTCTTAAATTTGAAGAAAAAAAATTCTATACAATGTTTAGAAAATGACAATTGAAGAAAAGCTAAAATAATTGTGGGAACTCAGTTACAGAAGACTTTCCTTTGTTTTATTTCTACTGTTGTTTCCTTCCTTGTATCCTTCCTTTCTTCTTTATTTATATATTAGCTGAAGAGCAACTATTTGTGGATTGGAGTTGTTCCCTCTGTTGTGGGCAGGTTTTCATGATGCTCTCTTTTGGAACACAGAGGAAAGGCCAATCCTCACTCTGTATTTAGAGAAAACTGAACACAGATGTCAAGGACAGATGAGATATTGGGGTGAATCATTTTGTCTTTTGCCAAACTATCTCCTAGAAGAAGGAGAAATGTGTTCCCTAAATGTGGAGTAGACTCTAAGGCTGATGAAACTTGTACTTAGTAGCTGAAACTGTAAGACACAGACTGTTATTGACCCAATTATGACTCCTTGTCAGATATATTTCTTTTTCTTTAACCTTTGTTTCCCCTTGCTTTTGTTCACTAAAAAGATACTATTTCTTTTTAGAAGAAAGAAGGTACCCTGCCCCTCTACCTAAATATTAAACCAAAGTACCTTTGTTCAGGACCCTATCTACCTGTGTTTGTCTACAGGAAGGAAGAAATTAACATATTGCTTCCCTGGGGGTGGCCATTCTAGGGGATCTATAATATTAATGGCCTTTTTACTTGCTCACCTTCCCAGTCTCTGCTCTATAAAAGAAACTGGCACCCAGACCCTGATAAGATGGTTATTTTGAGACACTAGTCTGCCATCTTCTCAGTGAGCAGGCTTTCTGAATAAAATTGTGTTCCTTGACCCAAAACCTCATCTCTTGGCTATTTGGCCAGTTGTACAATGAGTAGAAGGAGCTTGGACTTAGTAACAGGAGTGCTCATCATTAGGATTATATTAAATTTGGGGTTGGCCAAAAAAGTTCATTTAGTTAATGAAGACATTGTTCAATAAAGTTCTTGGTGAAAATGAAATCATGTCTTTTATTTTACTTAAAACCAAATGAAAGTTTTGGTTAACCCAATTGCTGGACCATTGTGTAAGCCTTACATGAGCTTTGAGAGATTGACAGGAGGCAGTTGGTTTAGCTTGGAGCTTAGAGAAGAAAGTTTTGAAACACCCCCAAAATGACTTGGATGATCCTCCTGTTCCTCTGGATCAAACAATACATGAATGTATGACCTAGGCAGAAGGCAGACAGGTTACAGAACATAGAAGCATTCCTCAAAGTTCCTCAGGAGGAATTCAGTTCAGTTCAGTTCAGTCACTCAGTCATGTCCAATTCTCTGCAACCCCACGGATAGCAGCATGCCAGGCTTCCCTATCCATCACCAACTTCCGGAGCTTACTCAAACTCATGTCCATCAAGTCAGTGATGCCATCCAACCATCTCATCCTCTGTCACTCTCTTCTCCTCCTGCCTTCAATCTTTCCCAGCATCAGGGTCTTTTCAAATAAGTCAGTTCTTTGCATCAGTTGGCCAAAGTATTGGAGCTTCAGCTTCAGCATCAGTCTTTCCAATGAATAGTCAGGACTGATTTCTTTTAGGATTGACTGGTTTGATCTCCTTGCAGTCCAAGGGACTCTCAAGAATCTTCTCCAACACCGCAGTTCAAAAGCATAAATTCTTCGGCACTTAGCTTTCTTTATGGTCCAACTCACATCCATACGTGACTCTGGAAAAGCCATAGCTTTGACTAGACAGACCTTTGTTGGTAAAATACTGTCTCTGCTTTTTAATATGCTGTCTAGGTTTGTCATAGGTTTTCTTCCAAGGAGCAAGTGTCTTTTAATTTAATGGCTACAGTCACCATCTGCAGTGATTTTGGAGCCCAAGAAAATAAAGTCTGTCACTGTTTCCACTGTTTACTGATCTATTTGCTGTGAAGCGATGGGGCCAAATGCCATGATCTTAGATTTTGAATGCTGAGTTTAAGCCAGGAGAAATTACTTGGCAAGAAAACATCAAGAATAAAACACCCTCCTGAAGACAGCTCTTTGCATGTGGGGATATAATTTTAAAATCTTTTTTAAAAGTGCTTAATTTGTTCCCTGATTACAGCTTATTTCTACTCATTTTTAATGAAGCAAGCATTTTTTTTGACACATTTCATTTTGAAAGGTAGACAAATCTTAAATAGAAAGTTATCAAATATGGACACATCCATATAACCATAACCTAGATCAAGACATAGAATATTTCTGGGCAAAACTCTCTGCTCTCCTAAAGGTAAACACTATTCCAGCTTTCATCACTATAAAGCAGCTTTGCCTGAAATTGTACTTTCTATGAATTGAATTATACCATGTGTGATCTTTTTGTGTCTGGCTCTTTTTGCTCCATGATTGTCACTGAGATTCATCAGGTTACTGCATTCTTTTTATTGTTGTGAGGCATTCTGTGATATAAATATATAAAAATTTAATTACCCATTCTAATGATCATGGACATTTTAGTTGTTCTCACTTGGGGGGTAAAATAAACAACAGTACTACTCTATAAGAGTATATGTATAACATGTTGTTTGGTGTATATTAACACTCAGCTTCTGGGGGATATATGCTCAGAACTGGTGCTAAGGACTAGAAAGAATGGATACTTATACCTTTAATGGATACTTTTTACCTTGGCTATTCTAGGTCTTTTAATGTCTAATATTTACAAAGTGGTTTTTAACAATTTACACTTCCACCACCTCTACATGGGTGCCAATATCTTGTATTGCTGGTTCTTTTCCTTTTAGCCATTCTACGTGGTGTATAATAGTTTTATAATGTAGGTGTAATTTAAATGTGTTTGAACTTATGATATGGATCATCTTTTCATAATGTTTCATTAGAATGTTCTCCTTCATAAAGTCACTATTTGTCTCTTGTTTTCAGTCACTTTTTATGGACTTATAGAAGATGATAGAATGGATAGACAGATGATAGATAGATAGATATCTACTGATAAAGATAGTTAACAAAACATGCATCTAACATTATGCACTCCCAGTCTTCTCCTAGTATGTGACTTGCCTCTTATTGTTTTAACTAGAATGTCTAATTTTAATGAACTCCAAAATTTACTAATATATTCTTTTGTGATTGCAGGAAAGTCACTTCAGTCATGTCCAACTCTTTGGGACCCTGTGGACAGTAGCCCACCAGGCTCCTCTGTCCGTGGAATTTTCCAGGCAAGAATACTGGGGCAGGTGGCCATTTCCTTCTCTAGGGGATCTTCCCAAACCAGGGACTGAACTCCTGTCTCTCATGTCTCTGGCACTGGCAGGCAGTTTCTTTATCACTAGCACTACCTGGGAAACCCTCTTTTGTGATCAATATATTCTGATGAAAACTTTAGGAAATCATTTCTACCCTAAATTCAAGAAGATATCCTTCTACATCTTATTCTCTAAGCTTTGTTTTTTATCTTATACATTTGGGTCTATAATGCATCCTACATGAATTTCTGCATATAACGTGAGATGGTGGTCAGTGTTAAATTTTTTTTCCATGTGGTTATCCAACTGACCCTATCCTCCCAGACCACCTTCCTCCCACATAGTGCTTCCTGTGTCATAAATCAGATGAACATATATGTGTGGGCCTGTTTCTGGGCTAATACAGTCATTTCTATGACAACATAATAAATAAATCTTTATATCTGCTAGTGTAAGTTCTCCATCTTTATTCTTTTTCAAATTTGCTTTGAATATTCTAGGTCTTGTAAGGTCTCATATGTGTTTTAGAATTACATTGTCAATACCATACACATACATATACCACTGAGATTTTTAATGGGATACTATTGAACTTATGTTAACTTATGAACAGTAGTGAAGCATATGCCTGCCAATGTAGGAGACTCAGGAGCCACTGGTTCAATCCCTGGGTAGGGAAGCTCCCTGGAGAAGGAAATGGCAACCCGCTCAGGTATTCTCACCTGGAAAATTTCATGGAGATAAGACCCCAGCAGGCTGTAGTCCATGGGATTGCAAAGAGTCAGACATGACTGAGCACACATGCTTTGAACTTATAGGCCAATTTAGGAAGACTTTATATCTTAATAACATTGGTCTTCATGAAAGTTCTTCCTTTTAATCAGGTCATCTTAATTACTCTTAGCAACACAGTTTGCAGTATAGAGGTCTTATAGTTCTTTCTGTAGACTTATTCATTAGTACTAAAGATTCTTGTTATTTTTATTAGATTTATTCCTAGATACTAAATAGTATTCAAAAGCAGAGATATTACTTTGCCGACTAAGGTCCGTTTAGTCAAGGCTATGGTTTTTCCAGTAGTCATGTATGGATGTGAGTGTTGGACTGTGAAGAAAGCTGAGCGCCGAAGAATTGATGCTTTTGAACTGTGGTGTTGGAGAAGACTCTTAAGAGTCCCTTGGACTGCAAGGAGATCCAACCAGTCCATTCTGAAGGAGATCAGCCCTGGGATTTCTTTGGAAGGAATGATGCTAAAGCTGAGACTCCAGTACTTTGGCCACCTCAGGCAAAGAGTTTCACTCATTGGAAAAAACTCTGATGCTGGGAGGGGTTGAGGGCATGAGGAGAAGGGGACGACAGAGGATGAGATGGCTGGATGGCATCACGGACTCGATGGACATGAGTCTGAGTGAACTCCAGGAGTTGGTGATGGACAGGGAGGCCTGGCGTGCTGTGACTCATGGGGTCGCAAAGAGTCAGACACGACTTAGTGACTGAACTGAACTGAACTAAATATTCTTGCTATTTTTAATAATAACCTCTACTTGACTGATGTTAGTTTATAGGAATAAAACTGATTTTTATTTTGATATTGATGTGTGTGCAGTAATCTTACTAGATTCACTCAATAGTTCTAGTAATTTGTACATTCTTTGAATTTATATACTCTTCTATATGTAATAATATCACCTGCCAATAATGGTAGTGTTGTTTTTCCTTCCAACCTTTATAAATTTTATTATTCTTTATTACCTCGTTGAACTGGATACCTCCAGTACATTGAACAGAAGTAGAAGCAACAGATATCCTTGTCTTGCTTCTGAACTCAAATAAAACAATCAACACTTTACCACTAAGAACTGGCTTATGTAGGTATACTATACCACATTTGGAATGTTCCTATTTGTAAATTGATAAGCATTTTTTAAACTTATGAGCATTAAATTTTTAAAAATGCTTTTTTGGTGTAATTTGAGAAAATCATGTTTTTTTCCATATTTGTGCAAATATGAAAAATTACACTGATTGATTTATACATAATAGTTAAATCAACTTGGCATTTCTAAAATAAACCCAGCTAGATCATGGTATAATTTGCTATTAATATATCTCTAGAATTGATTTGTTAATGACTTTTTAGGATTATTTGTGTGTGTCTATATTTGTGAAAGAAATTATCCAGTAATTTTCCATTCTTATAACATCTTTATCAGGCTTTTATCTCAGTGTTTTGCTGAATATACAAAATTTGTTGCAAAATATTTCCTTTCCAACTTTTCTGGAAGAGTTTTTTTTTTTAATCTGATATTATTTCTTCTTTACATATTTGAAAGAATTTGCCAGTGAAAATATCCAGAGCAGGAATTTTTGTTGTTTCCCTTATTGTTGTTTCTTTTATGAAAATGCTTTTATTTTTATTTATTTATTTTTTTAGTTTTTTATTTTTTTAATTTTAAAATCTTTAATTCTTACATGCATTCCCAAATATGAACCCCCCTCCCACCTCCCTCCCCACAACATCTCTCTGGGTCATCCCCATGCACCAGCCCCAAGCATGCTGCACCCTGCGTCAGACATAGACTGGCGATTCAATTCTTACATGATAGTATACATGTTAGAATTCCCATTCTCCCAAATCATCCCACCCTCTCCCTCTCCCTCTGAGTCCAAAAAGTCCGTTATACACATCTGCGTCTTTTTTCCTATCTTGCATACAGGGTCGTCATTGCCATCTTCCTAAATTCCATATATATGTGTTAGTATACTGTATTGGTGTTTTTCTTTCTGGCTTACTTCACTCTGTATAATTGGCTCCAGTTTCATCCATCTCATCAGAACTGATTCAAATGAATTCTTTTTAACGGCTGAGTAATACTCCATTGTGTATATGTACCACTGCTTTCTTATCCATTCATCTGCTGATGGACATCTAGGTTGTTTCCATGTCCTGGCTATTATAAACAGTGCTGCGATGAACATTGGGGTACATGTGTCTCTTTCCATTCTGGTTTCCTCGGTGTGTATGCCCAGAAGTGGGAATGCTGGGTCATAAGGTAGTTCTATTTGCAATTTTTTAAGGAATCTCCACACTGTTCTCCATAGTGGCTGTACTAGTGTGCATTCCCACCAACAGTGTAGGAGGGTTCCCTTTTCTCCACACCCTCTCCAGCATTTCTTGCTTGCAGATTTTTGGATCGCAGCCATTCTGACTGGTGTGAAGTGGTACCTCATTGTGGTTTTGATTTGCATTTCTCTGATAATGAGTGATGTTGAGCATCTTTTCATGTGTTTGTTAGCCATCCGTATGTCTTCTTTGGAGAAATGTCTATTTAGTTCTTTGGCCCATTTTTTGATTGGGTCATTTATTTTTCTGGAATTGAGCTGCATAAGTTGCTTGTATGTTTTTGAGATTAGTTGTTTGTCAGTTGCTTCATTTGCTATTATTTTCTCCCATTCAGAAGGCTGTCTTTTCACCTTGCTTATAGTTTTCCTTTGTTGTGCAGAAGCTTTTAATTTTAATTAGATCCCATTTGTTTATTTTTGCTTTATATTTCCAGAATTCTGGGAGGTGGATCATAGAGGATCCTGCTGTGATTTATGTCTGAGAGTGTTTTGCCTATGTTCTCCTCTAGGAGTTTTATAGTTTCTGATCTTACATTTAGATCTTTAATCCATTTTGAGTTTATTTTTGTGTGCGGTGTTGGGAAGTGATCTAGTTTCATTCTTTTACAAGTGGTTGACCAGTTTTCCCAGCACCACTTGTTAAAGAGATTGTCTTTACTCCATTGTATATTCTTGCCTCCTTTGTCAAAGATAAGGTGTCCATATGTGTGTGGATTTATCTCTGGGCTTTCTATTTTGTTCCATTGATCTATATGTCTGTCTTTGTGCCAGTACCATACTGTCTTGATGACTGTGGCTTTGTAGTAGAGCCTGAAGTCAGGCAAGTTGATTCCTCCAGTTCCATTCTTCTTTCTCAAGATTGCTTTGGCTATTTGAGGTTTTTTGTATTTCCATACAAATCTTGAAATTATTTGTTCTAGTTCTGTGAAAATGCTTTTAAACAGAGATTTGCTATTTTAAAGATAAATATAGAAAGATTTCATTTCTGATAATTGTAAAGTAATTCATGTCAGACTGACCCTTTCACAGATAACAGGGTTAAACCCTGGACAAAGTACAATAAAGATAAATACTACTTAAAAGTACTAGAGAGCAAGAACGAAAATAGCAGGTTTTAGAGGGAAGTTGACATTCAGAAGAGGATAGCATGCGAAGTTTAACCTTTTTTTTGTTTTAAGCAACTGAAAGCCAGAGGACAGACAAAAATAGGCACCATACATGGTTAAGAAAATTTCAATAAAAAGCCAATAATGCTCAGAAAGAAGAATTCCACAGGAATCCACATCCAGGGTGTGTCCAAATATCTGCCAGCCATGAACCACACATGTAAACATCAGACTCAAAGAAGCCCAGCTAAAGACAGAACTGGGCTGAGATTTGAGCTGTTGTCCAAGACACAGTATTATAGTTTGAGTCCAGCAAAATTCAACCAAGTTTAATGTTCCCCCCCCCAAAAAAAAAAGAAGAAGAAGAAGAAGCCCACAACACTCTTTGGAGGTAAGTAACAGAGTCTAAAGTGCTACTACATAATGTTCACAGTGTCCGCTGTACAACTCCAAATTACTCAACACTAAGAAAATGTGATCCAAAAGAATAATAAAATAAAATAAAAAAAGAAAATGTGATCCATTCTCAAGAGAAAAGACAATCAACATAAACATACCATAAGATGAGCTAGAAGTAATATTTGGCAGATAATGACTTTAAAGCAGGTGTGTAAGTATGCCCTGTAAGTATGTAAAGCAGCTGTGTAAGTATATGTAAATGACATACAGAGAAATGTAATCAAGAAAGAAATAAGAACTATAAAAATATCAAATAAAAATTTAGAACTGAAAATATAATATGTAAAACTTTAAAAAGTCATCAGATTGCCTTAACAAGAGATTTGAGAGGAAAGGAGAGAATATCAGCAAATTAACAATGAAGATACAGAAATTATCTGATCTGAAAAATAGATTTTAAAAATGATAAGGTTTGAAAAATAATATGAAATGATCTACTATATGTGTAAATGGAGTCGCAGGAGATAAGAGAGAGATGGGAGAAAAAAAAACTACATAAAAATAAACAAATGAAAGAATGATGTATCAGGGCAAAGTCTATTCATTTATTTTAATTTCTGCATTACAAATTACCACAATCTTAGCAGCTTACAACAACACACATTAACTATCTCACAGTTTTTTAAGTGCAACATCTAGGCAGGCTCGATTGGATTCTTTGCTCAGAGTCTCACAAAGCCAAAATCAAGGTGATCAAGAGTCACCCAGGCTAGGTTCTTACCTGGTGATTCTAGGGAGAGTTGGCTACCAAACTCATGCAGGTGGTTGGCTGAACTGTTTCTTACAATTTTAAAACTGAGTTTCCATCTTCTCCCTGGCAATGAGCTAGAGGTCACATTCAGTGATGCGAGGCCTCTCTCAGGCACTTCCATGTGATTTCCCTCCATCTGAGCAAAGGGGAACCTTCCTTATGTCAAGTCCCCTTCCTTCTTCAAATCTCTCTGACATCTGTGACCAGCCAGAGGAAGCTATCTGCATTAGTCAGCTAGTGAACAGATTAGAACCGCCCAGTTACCTAACTTTTCCAATATACTGCTGCTTATTCATGAAAATGATATCTCATCATATTCACAATCCTAGGGAGAAGACAGTAAATCTTTGGGAAACGTCTTGCGATTCTTCCTGCTGAAATAGTAAAAGAAAGCTGAGTTGATTATATTAATATCAGATAATTGAGACATAAAAAGAAAATTTTAATAATAATAATTGGCTTAGTTTAAAAAGGGAAATAATAGTCATGTATAAATATACATAGATGGCATTACCTATTCAATGGACATGAACTTGCACAAACTCCAGGAGATGGTGTTGACTGGCAGGGAGATGGTGAGGGACAGGGAGGCCTGGCATGCTACAGTCCATGGAGTCGCAGAGTCAGACATGACTTAGTGACTGAACAATTACATTAATATACATAAAGCAAAAATGGACAGAATTAAAGGAGAAAATTGGCCAAAAGCATAGTTGATGAGTTTAATGCCTCTGTCTCAAAAACTGATGAATTAAGTAGACAAAATTTAGTTAGATAAATGGTCCTGCTGCATATTCTACATTCAAACCAGAAAACATGAACACCATCAAAACTTTGACCTAATATGGCTCAGATGGTAAAGCACCTGCCTGCAATGCAGGAGACCCGGGTTCAATCCCTGGGTTGGCAAGATCCCCTGGAGAAGGAAATGGCAGCCCACGCCAGTACTTTTGCCTGGAAAATTACACGGACAGAGGAGCCTGGTAGGCTACAGCCAATGGGGTCGTAAAGAGTCAGACACGACTGAGTGACTTCCCTTTCTACCCTTAGCAGTGCTTCCCTGTAGCTCAGATGGTAAAGAATTTGGCTGCAATGCCAGAGACCCAGGTTCAATCCCTGGGTCAGGAAGATCCTCTGGAGAAGGGAATGAAACCCACTTCAGTATTCTTGCTTGGAGAATCCCCATGGATGGAGGAAGCTGGCAGCTGCGGTCCATCGGGTCACAAAGAGTTGGACACAACTGAGCAACTAACACTACTACTACTACCCTTAGTAACTTCTGAATACATTTAATTTTAAAGA
The DNA here is from genome assembly GCF_016772045.2 of Ovis aries. Taxonomy (NCBI): domain Eukaryota; kingdom Metazoa; phylum Chordata; class Mammalia; order Artiodactyla; family Bovidae; genus Ovis; species Ovis aries. The sequence continues at coordinate 50,640,875 of NC_056063.1, forward strand.
GTACATGGAACCAATAAAATATTGTAAAGTAATTAGCCTCCAATTAAAATAAATAAATTTATATTTAAAAAATAAATAAATAAAGAGTACATGGGTTTCCCTCATAGCTCAGCTGGTAAAGTGTTTGACTACAACACAGGAGACCTAGGTTAGATACCTGGGTCAAGAAGAGATCCTGGAGAAGGAAATGGCAACCCACTCCAGTATTCTTGCCCAGAGAATCCCAGGGACAGAGGAGCCTGGCAGGCTATAGTCTATGAGGTCACAAGAGTCGGACATGACTGAGCGACTAAGCACCCACACACATAGTACATTAACCAATAGATTAGGCTATAAAGAAAGTTTAAGAGGATTATGGTCATATGTTCATATGTTCTCACTACAAGATAAATAGAGTTCCAGGTGTAGAAAACAAACTTACGGTTACCAGGGGGTAAGAGGGAGAGGGATAAATTGGAAGATTGGGATTGACATAAACACACTACCATATATAAAACAGATAACTAGTAAGGATTTCCTGTATAGCACAGGAAACTCTACTCAAAAAAAAAAAAACATAAAAAGAGTGAATATACATGTATGTCATAACTGATTCACATTGCTATACACCTGAAACTAATACAACACTGTGAATCAACTATACTCTAACATATACATGTTTGTATTATATATATGTGTGTATATATATATATATGAAAGTGAAAGTGAAGTCGCTCAGTCACCTCTGACTCTTTGTGAACCCATGGACTGTAGCCTACCAGGCTTCTCAGTCCATGGGATTTTCCAGGCAGGAGTATTGGAGTGGGTTGCCATTTCCTTCTCCAGGGGATCTTCCCAACCCAGGGATCGAACCCGAGTCTCCCACATGGTAGGCAGACACTTTACCCTTTGAGCCACCAGGGAAGCATATATACATCTATATACATACATATATAAACAGAATTTGGAAGTCAAACAACACACTGCTAAATACTCCATGGATCAAATAAGAAATCACAATGAAAATACATTTTTTTGAAAAACTTTGAATAGAATGATAGTGAAATACATACCAAAATCTATGTATCTCAAAGAAAATATAAAGTTTTAAACACTTATATTAGGAAATAAGAAAAATTTAAAAATCTATGATTAAAAATTCTACCTAAAAAAAGAAAAAGAAAGGAAATCATCAAGAGCAGAAATCAATGAAATAGGAAATAGATAAATGACAAAGAAAAGGTTAAAATTCCAAAGCTATTTTTTTGAAAGATCAACAATATTATCCTCTTTAAAATCCCTCATTAAACTGATTACAAAAAAACAATACAAGTCACCAGTCTCAGGAACGAAAGAATAGTTATCACCACAGGTTCTACAGTCATTAAAAAGAAAATAAGAGGACACTATGAAAAACTTTATGCCAAACAATTCAACAGTTTAAGTAAAATGAACTGGCCTCTTCCCATGCATACAATCTACAGCCATATACAGCACAATTTCTGAAAAAAATCCAGAAACTAGCTGAAGAGCAATTTCTACAGAATTGATGAAGAAAGAAAAATATTGAAATGGGTAGAAAAGTCCAAGACACACTCTTGGCATAAACCCCACCTGGCACAGCAATATACAATCAGCAGGGAATATACAACTCTGACCCTTCCACCACAGAGTTAAGAACTGTAAAAAAGTGAAAGGGTTAGTTGTTCACTTATGTCTGACTCTTTGCAACCCCATGGACTGTACCCCAACAGGCTCCTCTGTTCATGTAATTCTCTGACAAGATTACTGGAGTGGGTTTCCATTCCCTTCTCCAGGGGATTTTCCCAACCCAGGGATCGAACTTGGGTCTCCCACATTACAGGCAGATTCTTTACCATATGAGCCACCAGGGAATCATATGAGACCCAATATCTAGTGCCCCAACTTTTAAGACTCCTACCTGAAGTAGTTTTGATATACTGTATTATCATAATTTATTCTCAAGATCATGCATTATGGTCTAATGTCCATTGTGACTTCTTCTTTTACTAATAATTTCTAAACATCTGGAGAATTTTCTAATTACATTTACATTATTAATATCTAGTTTAATTATACTATGGTTACAGAATTTGTTCCATATTATTTCCATCCTTTGAAAATTGTTGTCTTAACTATGGTCCAACATAGGGTGTATTTTGTAAATTTCCCATGACATTTGAAAAAATACTCATTCTGAATTTGTTGATGTAAAGTCCTATATGTGTTATACAATTCAATTTCTTAGTTGTAAAATGCAAGTCTTCTATATCTTTAATGATTTTTGGTGTCTGATTCTTTTGTCCATAAGTTTCATCGCTGATTGTAAGTGTGTTTATCTTTCTATTTCTGTTAACTTTTGATTTAAATATTTTGAATATTGTTACTGATGGTGTACAAACTTAGGACTTTTGTATCTTCTGGTGGAATTGAAATTAAGAACTATGACATATTATCTCAAGTTATATTCTATCTTATATTAATATACATATTAATATATTAGTGGGGTTAGTGTTTGAATTATGTTTTTTCCATGCTTTGCTTTCCACCTATTTTTGTGTCAACCTATTTTCAGTATGTTTTTTAATAAAGAACATACATTTGTGTTTTGAGGGTTTTTAAAATTATTATTCAGAATGATACTTGCTAAATTGGGTTGCTTAGTTTATTTATATTTATACAATTTAAGAAAATAATTGAGATTATGCCTAGAACCTTATTATTTATTTTCTACTTTTTTGCCTTTTTCTTTGTTGCTTTATTCTTTTCCAATCCTCATTTTAATGAGTCAAGTACTCTTCATTAGTATCTTTCACGTCTCTTAAACACTTTTGTATTATTATTTAGTGATTACCCTAGAGTTTACTATGCACATGGTTGACTTACTACAATTAACTAAAATTCCCAAACAATGTAAGGAACCTACAAGCATTTGATTCCACTCATATCCTTCTGCCCTTTTCCTTACTGTTTTTTTATATCTTACTCTAACATTCATTAGAAACTTACAAGACATTACCATTGTTATTGCTTTAAAAACTCAGTATTATATTATCTCTACCCACACATGTATCTTTCAATTGCATTTTACTGTTTTATTGAATTATCCCTTCCTACAATTTCTGTCAAAGTTCACTTTTCTTCAATCCAAATTTCTGTGAATATTTTTGTATTATAGGTGTCAAATATTTTCCTTGTCTTAGAAAGTATTTAGGAATCAATTTTGAAGGATATTTCCACAATGTATATGATTCCAGGTTGGCAGTCCATCCTTTCAGCTTTTTAAAGATGTCAAGAAATTGTCTTCTGATTTTCACATTGCCTGCAGCAAAGTAGGTTATCATTTTATTATTGCTGTTTTTTGGGTAAAATGTCTTATTTTTTTCCTCCCTACTTTTCAGATTTGTCTCTGGTGTCCAGCAATTTGACAAATTTAGCTTTTATAAAAGTTTTTTATATGAAGATGTTTTAAACTATTTTATAAAAGTTTATCTAATTGTAATACCTCTAATCAACTGCCCACAAGATAAGAAAAAGGAAAAATGTAGACCTCAAACTCAGTTAATTCTATTATCCTTTTTCAGCAAGAGAATTCCTAACCATTGAGAACTGTACTCCTAAATCTCATTTTAAAAGGACCTAAAAAAAAAAAAAATGTGATATCTGGAAAAATAGTCACCTTAAGAAAAATACTAGAAATTTCTGAATCCTTTCAGTAGTCAGTGTCATTTTCAAGTACCTCCTCAATTCATACCTTAGCAGAAGTAGCAACTACTGTGTTTTAATCAGATACAAAGGCAAATACACAGAGTTGGCCCTCATTATTCATGGATCTGTAGTTTTTTAATTTGCCTACCCATTGAAACTTATTTATAACCTCCAAATCAATAGTTATGATGTCTTCGTTGTCATTGATGGGCATGTGCAGAGTAGTGAAACATGAGTCACCCACTGTGTACATTCCCAATGGAGATCAAACATGGTGAACCTTTGCCACGTTTCATCTCTCAGATTGTGAACAGGTGTCATTTTCTTGGTCTATTTAGTGTGAGGGTTTTTGACAGGTTTTTTGCATTTGGGGGCATTTTTGCTTTTTGTGCTATTTTGTGCACATTTTGCTTACTGTGCTATTTTAAACGGTCCTCAGGCATAACACTTAAGTACTGTCTAGTGTTCTTAACCACACAAAGGCTAGGATATGTCTAATGGAGAGAATATATGTGTTAAATAAGATTTGTTAAGGCATGAATTTAGTGCTTTTGATTATGAGTTCACTGTTGGTGAATCAGCAAAATACGTTAAATAAGGTGTCTTTAAAAAGAAATAAAACACATATAAATAAGATTACACAACTACCAAGAATAAAAAGAATTAGCTACAAGTAGAAAAGTTTTGAAAGAAGTAGTAAAATTGAACATCAAGCAGAATATAAATATTCACAGATTTGAAAAATAATCTCTGTTATTTTATTTAATCTCTGTTAGTTATGATGGCATAAGTTTGAGTGAACTCCGGGAGTTGGTGATGGACAGGGAGGCCTGGCATGCTGCAATTCATGGGGTCACAAAGAGTTGGACATGACTGAGCAACTGAACTGAACTGAACTGAACTGATGAACTGGTGAAGTTCAACTATTAATAAAATACTCTGCAAGAACACACAACTGAGTATTTTCTGAAGAAAAAAGTGAAATTAAACCTCATTTGTAACTTATTTTTGGAGGAAGGGACTTCTTTAGGTTTTTAATACATTTCTGAATGGAAATATATTCTCTCTTAAAATGCCAACAACACCTGGACTTGCTACTTCTATCTTTCAGTCCTTATTCCCATAGACTGAGCGTACTTACAAGGTCTGCATAACTAAAGCTATGATTTTTTCCAGTAGTCATACATGGATATGAGAGTTGGACCACAAAGAAAGCTGAATGCCAAAGAATCAATACTTTCAAATTGTGGTGCTGGAGAAGACTCTTTAGAGTCTCTTGGACAGCAAGTATACCAAACCAGTCAATCCTAAAGGAAATCATCCCTGAATATTCATTGGAATGACTGATGCTGAACCTGAAGCTCCAATATTTTGGCCACCTGATGTGAAGAGCAACTTACTGGAAAAGACCCTGATGCTGGGAAAGATTGAGGGTAGGGGGAGAAGGGAACGACAGAGGATGAAATGGTTGGATAGCATCACCAACTCAATGGACATGAGTTTGAGCAAGTGCTGGGAGATGGTGAAGGACAAGGAAGCCTGATGTGCTGCAGTCCATGGGGTCTCAGAGTCAGACATGACTTAACAACTGAAAAACAAGACAATAATCAATGAAGTAGAAGCTACTTTATACACGGTCATATTAGGTGATATTCATTCTATACTGTTCTGGCTCTTTGGGAATAGTGTAGGAAAGAGGTTCAGAGACCATACTCAGGCCAGACCTCTGAGCTGGAGTGTAGCCCTTTCACTTACCAGCCATGCAATGTTAGACATGTGTGTGTCTGTGTGTGTGTGTGCGCGTGCGTCCGTGTGTGTGTGTAGTTGCTCAGCTATGTCCAGCTCTTTGCAATCCCATGGACTGTAGCTCACCAGGCTCCTCTTTCCATGGAATTCTCCAGGGAAGAATACTGGAGTGGGTAGCAATTTCCTTCTCCAGGGAATCTTCACAATTCAGGGACAGAACCCAGGTCTCCCACATTGCAGGCAGACTCTTTACCATCTGAGTCTCAAGGGAAGCCCTAATGTTGGATATACAATTTAAATTACATGTCCTTGAGTTTCTTCATTTATAAATCATGATGAAAATAATATTATCTCAAAGAGTTAGGAAGAGAATTAAATAATTAACATTTCTAGCTGGAATCAAGGTTGCTGGGAGAAATATCAATAACCTCAGATATGCAGATGACACCACCCTTATGGCAGAAAGTGAAGAGGAACTAAAAGCCTCTTGATGAAAGCGAAAGAGGAGAGTGAAAAAGTTGGCCTAAAGCTCAACATTCAGAAAACGAAGATCATGGCATCTGGTCCCATCACTTCATGGCAAATAGATGGGGAAACAGTGGAAACAGTGTTAGACTTTATTTTGGGGGGCTCCAAAATCACTGTGGATGGTGATTGCAGCCATGAAATTAAAAGACGCTTACTCCTTGGAAGAAAAGTTATGACCAATCTAGACAGCATATTCAAAAGCAGAGACATTACTTTGCCAACAAAGGTCCGTCTAGTCAAGGCTATGGTTTTTCCAGTGGTCATGTATGGATGCAAGAGTTGGACTGTGAAGAAAGCTGAGCGCCAAAGAATTGACGCTTTTGAACTGTGGTGTTGGAGAAGACTCTTGAGAGTCCCTTGGACTGCAAGGCAATCCAACCAGTCCATTCTAAAGGAGATCAGCTCTGGGTGTTCATTGAAAGGACTGATGCTGAAGCTGAAACTCCAATACTTTGACCACCTCATGCCAAGAGTTGACTCATTGGAAAAGACTTTGATGCTGGGAGGGATTGGGGGCAGGAGGAGAAGGGGATGACAGAAGATGAGATGGCTGGATGGCATCACCGAATCGATGGAGATGAGTTTGGGTAAACTCCGGGAGTTGGTGATGGACAGGGAGGCCTGGTGTGCTACAGTTCATGGAGTCACAAAGAGTCAGACACGACTGAGAGACTGAACTGAACTGATAGCATATAGAAGAGTGTCTGTCAATCACACCTGATAAAAATGGCTCAGTTGAGGTAGGAGACAGACTCCCTGGGCTGGGTTGCTGGTGTTTGTCACATGGAGTAAAATTGAAGCTTTGCTTTCTCCCAGACACTTCAAGGACAAATCTAGTGGCATATGATGAGCTCTGCTCAAATAAAGAGGTAAGATGACCACTCCAGAGGTTAAGGAAACTTCCCTGACTGCACAGGCACAGAAAGACTCCTTGGGGGTCAAAAGGTAGGGGTGTGACTCCATAATAGGTGATGCCAAGACCCATCAGAGAAGGCGATGGCATCCCACTCCAGTACTCTTGCCTGGAAAATCCCATGGAGAGAGGAACCTGGTAGGCTGCAGTCCATGGGGTCGTGAAGAGTTGGACACAACTGAGAGACTTCCCTTTCACTTTTCACTTTCACGCATTGGAGAAGGAAATGGCAACCCACTCCAGTGTTCTTGCCTGGAGAATCCCAGGGACAGGGGAGCCTGGTGGGCTGCCGTCTATGGGGTCACACAGAGTCGGACACTACTGAAGTGACTTAGCAGCAGTAGCAAGACCCTACAGGTCTCTATGGTGGAAGCCATCTTAGCAAAAAGTTGTGCACACTTGTTGGAAGGGTCCCAAAGCAGGGTAGGTATGAGAAAAGAAACAAGATAATTACCCAGAGGTAAAGAAAGACCCAGAAGAACTGTCCTACATAAGTGATTTAAATTACCTCTTAATGTGCTCCTCTTTCAAGATGCCTGCATGCCTCTCTGGTTGTGTATTTCTGCTTTGCTTGTGACTTTGTTTTTCTGTGTGGTCTCCTATATGTTGTATTATATCTCTAACTATAAACTTTGTACTTGGTTTTGCATTTTGCCTCCTTGAAACATTCTTGCTTTCAAACAGGGCAAGAGTCAGGGAACTTTGCTTCTAGCTTCTAGCCCCTGGTGAACTAGCAGCTAGGTTCAATTTCTGGGCAGGGAAATAAGATCCTATTTCAAGACTCCTGTCTCTCTGAGAATACAGCTATCATCATTTTTATTAGCTGTCCTGTGTACAAGATAAATTTGTACTAGGTGAAGATGTGAGTGTCTGAATTATCATACTGAAGGTGTAATGACTTGGAAGGGGGAACTTGGACCACGCTGTGAGACTGTGTCTTTCTCCATTTTCTGCTCAGCATCCAAATTATAATGCTATGTCTTAGATGTAGATATTGCCTGCCTATAGATCAAAGTTACTTTTATAGAACTTGAACCTGATTTTACAATTTCCCCCTTACAACCTTTCAATTCCCCCATGCACACAGAACCTTTCAAACTTTACTGTAATCTGTCTCCAACCAAAGATATCTTGATTCAACTGTATCAAGAGAAAAATATGAGAGTAAAGATTTCTACCATGTCCCATACAAGGATACAAGGAGCATGCCTAGAGTATTGAGTTCAGCTCTAGATAATGTACTGCCTAATCATCAAGAAATAGCAGTTTGAACACCACCAAAGCAGAAAGAAAAGAAAGGACTGCCCTGGTGGCTCAGGTGGTAAAGAATCTGCCTGCAATGCAGGAGACCCAGGTTCAATCCCTGGGTCAGGAAGATCCCCTGGAGAAGGGAATGCCATCCACTCCAGTATTCTGGCCTAGAGATTCCCATGGACAGAGGAGCCTAGCGGGCTACAGTTCAGCTGATCACCTGTTCAAAAAGAGTCGGACACAACTGAGTGACTAACACTCACTCACTCACTCAAAGCAAGAAGAGAGGATTCAGAATCAGATCCTTATGAACAAATCAAGGATCAGCCTAAAAACAGACCATTTAATGGGAAAGACAGAGGAGAGTCACGTGTCTGTTCCTGTTCTCCAGGAAGTGTTCTGACCTATCTCTGTGTGAAGGTGGAGGACATGAAGATGAATTTCCATTTACCTGTATGAAAACACAGCAGGCTGCCTCAAAGGAAGTCTATGACTTAAAAAATGAGCTTAAAATGTTACCTTGCCTCTAAGAACTGTATTCATCTTTGAGTAGTTCTGATGAACGAAGTGGAAGCTGGGAGAATATGTAAACCAGGAGCAATAGTTTAAAACCAAATTCTAATCTTACCCTTTATGGATAATCATGAATATGTAGTGTTCATGGGCAGTCTCCAAACACCTTCCAGATAGTAAAAGAGGAAATTAAAAATACATAAAGAATTTTATATATCGTAATACTCCTTCTGTTTGCAAGCAAAGAAGTTTTCCAAGCTCTTCAAATCATACAATTGAGGTCTTACTTTTAAAACTCATGTAAACACTGCAATAGTCTGTCATCCAAAATCAAAGGTCAGTTTAAATCTCATTCTTTATCAAAAGTCAAGTTTAAAAGATTCAAAGAATATTTTGGCCTTCACAATTCCATTTCCTCATTTTAGAAAAAGCAAAACTTGACTGATGTTCAATTAAATCTGCAGACTCAAATGTTTCCCAGTTTTGCATAGGGCCTTTGCAAAGGATTAATATACTAACTATTGTTATCTTCTAATCTTAGAAAAGCCTTAAATAGGCAACAGTGTATCAGGGACAGAAAACACTACTCCCTTGCAATTTGCAAAAGGAATCTCTGAAAGCAAAACAAAACAAACAAAAAGTCTTCTGCCTCACAATGCTGAGAAAATGTTTAAGGAAGGGAAGAGAAAGAAGTTTTTATATATCCTCTTGTTAACATTCACAAATTACTTTTTAGTGACATTACAATAAGATAAATTTAAACTTAAATTTACATCAGTAAATTAATGTAATAATGTTAATCATCACTCTTAAGGCTGAACAAAGGCGTTTTCACAAGAGAAACATTTTCTCATATTCCTTCACAAAGTTTCCTCTCAATTGGCTCTAATGAATTTGTTCTCCTTGCAGAGTTGCTGATATTAATATCCTGCAAACTTCTGTCTCTACAGAGTGTTTTTCATAGTGAGGTGTTGAAATAGGGGCGAGCACAGATTATCTCCTAAATCAGTATTTCTCAAATTTTGCAAGCGTCACAATCACCTGGAAGCCTTGTTAAAACCAAGATCGCGTCTACGTCCTGCCTACCATCAACAGATGAATGGGTAAAGAAGATGTGGTACATATATACAGTGTAATATCACTCAGCCATAAAAAAGAATGAATTTGAACTAGTTGTAGTGATGTAGATGAACCTAGAGCCTGGTATACAGTGTGAAGTAAGTCAGAAAGAGAGAAACAAATATCGTATAATTAGGCATATATATAGAATCTAAAAAATGGTACCTATGAACCTATTTGCAGGGCAGGAACAGAGATGCAACCTTGAGGACACAGTGGGGGAAGGGGAAGTTGGGATGAATTGGGAGAGCAGCATTGTCACATACACTCTGAAAAGTGAAAGTGAAAGTCACTTAGTCGTGTCTGACTCTTTGCGACCTCATGAACTATACAGCCCATGGAATTCTCCAGACCAGAATAATGGAGTAGGAAGCCTTTCCCTTCTCCAAGGGATCTTCCCAACCCAGGGATCGAACCCAGGTCTCCCTCATTGCAGAAGGATTCTTTATCAACTGAGCCACAAGGGAAGCCCAAGAATGTTGGAGTGGGTAGCCTATCCCTTCTCCAGTGGATCTTCCTGACCCAGGAATCAAACAGGGGTCTCCTGTATTGCAGGCGGAATCTTTACCAACTGAGCTATCAGGGAAGCCCATATATACCATACTGTGTGTAAAACAGAGAGCTAGAGAGAAGCAGCTGGATAGCACAGGAAGCTTAGCTCAGTGCTCTGTGATGACGGTGGGGGCGGCAGTGAGATGGGGGTGGGTGGGAGGGAGATGCAAGTGAGAGGGGATACATGTATACTTAGAGCTGATTCATGTTGTTGTATAGCAGAAACTAACACAACATTGTAAGGCAATTATCCTCCAAAATAAAAATAAGCAAAAAGACAAAAAAGAAGATGATAATATGGGATACATGTAATATAATGTAATAAACAAGTTGGGTAAAGAATCTGCCTACAATGCAGGAGACCTAGGTTTGATAACTGGGTCGGAAAGATCCTCTGAAGAAGGGAATGGCAACTGAATCCAGTATTCTTGCCTGGAAAATCCCATGGACAGAGGAACCTAATGAGTTACAGTTCGAGGGATCGCAAACAGAAATGACTGAGCAACTAACACTACTACCACCAAAAAAACAGAGAAGAGATTTCTGACCCACCCCTCCTCCAGAGTTTCTGATTCAGTATCTTTCCAGGGGGCCAGACAACATGTATTTCTCACAAGTTCCCAGGTGAGATAAAGCTGCTGGTCCAAGGACTACAGTTAAAGAACCACAGCCCTAAATTCCACTTCTGAGTCATTTATCAAGAGATCTCCACTCAATCTCATTTCTCACTCAAACCTCAAAGACAACCACTTATTTGGGGGCTCTTTTACCTACTCAGCTAGGAAAGAGGATTCTAGTCACCACAGTATTTTGCAAGACACTCATTTTTTTTTCTCCTGCTCACTTTTCAAACAGTGATTCCACAAAATCAAAACCATCTTCTCTCTCTCTCTCTCCATTTCTCCCTTTTTGTCTCATGGGATGGCATCTTTGGTTCTCTAAGGATGTCATATCTATCCTTCCCATTTTTAGGTGCAAAGATTTAGTCAAGACCCAGCCCACTGTTTCCATGAACATCACAATTAGATCAGAGACCTATAACCTCAGCCTCTTTCGTCTTCCTGGTGGGTCATATACTTACATTTACTCTTCTGCCTTTTCAGTCTCATATCCATAATTGTATGCCAAGACTAAAAATTATTTTAAGTAGGAACAAAATACTTCCTGCCTCTCAGTGCTTACTCATTTCCAGCAGTTTTTTTCTCACTTGAGAAATGATTCAGAACTGCTTCTTACATTTGTTACATCTATTAATTGTCAGCTTCAAAGCTGCCCAGCATCTTGCTCACTTTCATTGTTAATCCTGCTAACACGCCACTCTCTCCATCGGGAAGCCTTGATCCTCTTCTTCAAAGTGAGCCCTTCTTTCTCCTAAGATGAAAGCTCTTAACATGACTTAAAACTGGCCTCTCCCACAAAGACTTTACAGACTCAACTCAAGATCCTATAATAACTTTAGCAATTCTTTGATAGTGCACACAGCCCAAACATATTTGTGTGTACATGTTTCTGGTGATGTTGCCTAGTTCAATTAGAAAATTTCTCCAGGTAAGGGACTCCTTCCTTACTTCCTTTGTTACTGGTACCATGGACAGGATTCTGACCACACAACTGTGTCAAGTAATTAGAAGCATCTTTTTTTTTTTTTTTTTTTTTTTTTTTTGCCTGTGTGACATGAAGGATCTTAGTTCCCCAAACCAGGGATGGAACCAGCACCCCCTGCAGTGGGAGCGTGGAGTCTTAACAGCTGGACTGCCGGGAGAGTCTCAGAAGCATCTTTGTTTTAGAGATGAACTAATGTAACTCCAGTATTCTTGCCTGGAGAATTCCATGGACAGAGGAGGCTGGTGGGTTACAGTCTGTAGGGTTGCAAAGAGTCAGACACGACTGAAGCAGTTTAGCACACACACAAAGTGGCACAAACACCTGTACAAGTGACTCTTTTGTTCCATCCAATCCCCCTGGACCACACAGGCCTCTTGTGACCCTTGTCACAAGCTCTGTTACTGCAATTATGGGAAATATTATCCTAATGCCATTTACCTGCTTTTAAAGTACAAAAAGCCACTTCCCTGGTGGCTCAGAGAGTAAAGAATCCACCTGCAATGTGGGAGATGTGGGTTTAATCCCTGGGTTGGAAAGATCCCCTGGAGGAGGGCATGGCAACCCACTCTAGTATTCTCGCCTGGGGAAATCCCATGAACAGAGGAGCCTGGCGGGCTACAGTCCATGAAGTTGCAAAGAGTCAGACACGACTGAATGCCTAAACATAACACAGACTACAAATTATTTTGGGTTGAGAACTAGAGCATAAAAATATTAAGTCAATTTATATGAACTTGATAAAATTTCAAGAAGTAAGAATATATAGATAGGTGGATAGTTAGGTGACAGACAATTAGGTAGACAGACAGGTACAGAGAGCCAGAAAGACAATCTCATTATAACTTTTTATTTTATATTCAGTATAGTTGATTAACAATGTTGAATTAGCCTCAGGTGTATTGTAAAGTGATTCAGTTACACAAATACTTGTATCTATTCTCTTTCCAATTCTTTTCCCATTTAGGTTGTTACATAACATTGAGCAGAGTTCCCTGTGCTATACAGTAGGTCCTTCTTGGTTATTCATCTTAAATATAGTAGTGTGTACATGAAAGATAGACAATCTTAATGAATGCTAAGGGAAAGGAAATGTAATACTGAGTAACTCCTAGGAAAAAGTGTATTGAATTTCTGTTACTCTCAGGGCCAAAGAAAGATGAATTCATCTTATGTAAGTGTAGGTGAAGAATGGATGAGACTTCATCACACAGTGTTTGTTGAATGAATTCATTTTCCTGAGTACACATTCTGGTTTCAGATGCTATGTATGCCAATACAGTCCTTTCTGTGCTAAATCACACACAGTCTAACGGAAAATAAAATAAACTACAGTACAATGTATCGAGTGTTTTAAGTTATGGCATCAGACACTTGCTTGCAGGAGGTTAACAAAGGATTGGGAGATGAGAAAGTGAGGCTGGAATATTTTTTGAGGTTTTTGCTGAGAGCTGATAGGTGTGAGATAGATTAGCAAAATAAAGAGAAAGGAAGATTTAAGTGGGTAAAGAAGATGATTTGTAGGTTGCATGTGTGTGTGGTAGCCACTCAGTCATGTCCGACTCTTTGTGACCCCATGGTCTGCAGCCTGCCAGACTCCTCTGTCCATGGAGTTCTCCAGGCAAGAATACTAGGAGCTAATGAAAGGAGTAACAGAGAACTTAAAGAAAGAAGAGACGTGATGGAGAGTGACAAACAGACTTTTATTTACCAAGTCCTGGTCTGAGTGTGAAAATATAATATTTTAATCATTCAAATCACTGATGGATTTTTATTGCCTTCCTTTGCATCACTGAAATCTTAAGGTAAAATGGTAAGCTATCCCAAGAAGGCTTATGAAAAGGTTAACTAAAACATTTAAAATTATTGAGGAAATAACTCAAAACATATGAATAGCTCAATGTAAAAATATCTATCACAGTATAATAGATAAGAATGCCTTTGACGCCAAGATCCAAAAGAACTGTTATTATAAAGCTACATGATGAAATGTGATAGAACCATTGACATTTTCATGAAGATTTTTATAACACTATAACAAGAATTTTTACTGCATAGGACATAGAGAGGGAGAGAAGAGAAAGGAGGGATAAAAAGAGGAAGAGAAGAAAATAGTAAAGGAGATGGAAGATGAAGAGGAAGATGAAGTAAGAAGAAAATGTCCTACTCCATTCCTACTCGATTTCCTACTCCATTTCCTACTCCAGGGATATTCCTGAGCTAGGGATTGAACCCACATCTCCTTCATTAGCAGGAGGATTCTTTACTACTGAGCCAGCAGGGAAGCCCAATGGACGGACACCTACAGGCTATCTGAAATGACTTCGTTTTAGACCAATTATTTTAACATTCGATCCTTACTCAGCTGCCTAATGATAAACAAGAGTTAGTCCTATGTTTTCCAGGATATCTTTTTGGTAACAATTATTCTAGAGGAGTATTAACAGGTGTTGCATACACCAAAATTAGTTTCCTAGTAAGGGAAAATTGAGCAATCCTAGGTTAAACTGGCTTCTTATTTGTAGCAGGAATTCTCAGAAACTAAGGGTAATGGGCAACATGAATCTCCAATTAGGTATACATATTACAGCATTTCACAAATGTATGTGACCACGAAATATTTCAGTGTACTGGAATTATTTCATGGAGCTAATTTAATGCCAAACACATGTGCAGGAATTTTTCACTTATAATGATAGCATTTACTTTTAAGGAACAAAACAAAATTACTTGAAACATTAGCAGTATATGTCTCTGTGACATTAGATTAGTGAAGAATTTCAGAAACCCCTTCTACTATCTCATTTTCAGCTCTGACTCTACCAAAAAGTCTTCTCTTCCCAAGGATTAGCTGAATATATTTGCCATTAATTTCAATGCCCTGCCTTCCACTAGACCAACCCACATCATTATTTAGGCTCAGAATCCTTCCTGAACTTCATATTGAAGTGTCCAACTTCCTCCTAAGTAGTACTTTCTCAGTAGTTCATTGTCACAATATGACCAACTCTCTCATATCACAATATAACAAACTCTACTACTTCTGTCTTTTTCATCTTAATGATAAAATAGCTCTCAAGCTGGAATCTAGTGGTCTGCTCTCACTTCCACAGACTGTCCCTTCATGATCAACTTGTTCCCTTGGCTTACTCATAGTTTCTGATCCTCCATTACTTAGCCTGAGAGACACCAGGTTAAGACATATCTCTATCTGATTCTTTCTGGTAAACTCTCAGCCAATTATTGCAAGACTTACCTGGATCATTTACTTAGATTTTCTTACTTGAAACATTAAAAAACAACCAAAAAAGCTTCAATTTATTTTTTTAATGCCACCACACAGATTGCTGTTTAATCTATGAATTTATTGGGGAAGGGCATGGCAACCCACTCCAGTATTCTTGCCTAGAGTATCCCATGGAAAGAAGAGCCGGTGGGCTACAGTCCATTTGGTCACAAAGAGCCAGATACAACTGAAATGACTTAGCACACACACACGCACTATGAATTTATGAGTCAGACTCAGGCACTTCTGAAAGAACTGGGAATTTTAAAATCATAAAATATGTCACTTCAAATCACTGATATTAGAAAAACTGGATATAAATTCTGGAAGAAAGTAAAATAATTATTAGCTACTTACTTCACATCAATAAATAAAATATTCCAGATAAGATTAAAGATCTAACTGTACTTAAAATAGCTTAGTAATCTTGAGATGAAAAAGGTGGAAAAGACTTTCTAAGGTAAACTTGAAAGCAGGAATAATAGGCATAATTATAGATATAATATAGGAAAATCTCCTGAAGTAAAAACCTGAACTTGCAAATTAAAACAGCTTCCTTTGTAGCATTCATAGTGATGATAAAAGGCCAGCATCTAAAATGGCTTTAATATTTTCTGAATTCCAAGGATAAGGAGAGAATTCTAAAAGGAATTCAAGCAGAAAAAAAAAGTTTCCCAAAGAAAAGAATACATTTTATTTAAGATTCCTTTGAGCAGTAATAATATGAAACGAATCGCCAGTCCAGGTTCGCTGCACGATACTGGATGCTTGGTGCTGGTGCACTGAGAGGACCCAGAGGGATGGTACGGGGATGGAAGGGGGTTCAGGATGGGGAACACATGTATACCTGTGGCAGATTCATGTTGATGTATGGCAAAACCAATACAATATTGTAAAGTAATTAGCCTCCAATTAAATAAATTAATTTATATTTAAAAAAATAACTTCAGAGTTCAGTTTAATGTTGGACAGGACGTGAGCGTTTCCTGGAGCAGTTCTGTCTACAGGAAGAGCATTAAGAAATTTGAAATCATCTTTGCCATCATGTCAGCAGTAAGAGGAGATTGAGAAAGTCCTTGAGAAATGCACCTGGGAGTCCTGGTCTGCGTTTTCTGGCAACATTTGCAGGATCAATAATAATTAGCTAGGGGCGGTCCTAAGATGGCAGAGGAATAGGATGGGGAGACCACTTTCTCCCACACAAATTCATCAAAAGAACATTTCAACGCTGAGTAAATTCCACAAAACAACTTCTGAATGACGGCAGAGGACATCAGGCACTGAGAAAAGCAGCTCATTGTCTTCAAAAACAGGTAGGAAAAAAATATAAAAGACACAAAAAGAGACAAAAGAGGTAGGAAGGGAGCTTAGTCCCGGGAAGGGAGTCTTAAAAAGAGAGAAGTTTTCAAACACCAGGAAACACTCTCACTGCCGAGTCTGTGGTGAGCCTTGGAAGCACAGAGGGCAACATAACAGTGAGGAAAAATAAATAATTAAAACCCACAGATTACAAGCCCAATGGTAACTCCCCCAGTGGAGAAGCAGCACAGACCCCTGCATCCGCCACTAGCAAGCAGGGGCTGGGCAGGGAGGCGCGGGCTGCATTGCTTTACAAGGAACAGGCCCGAATGCCCCGAATGCCCCGAGTGTAACCAGAGCAAGCTAACTTGGGCTAGCAAACCAGGCTGTGGAATAGCTACCACGCAAAAAGCTCTAACATAAGACACCGCCAGGACTGCACACAGAACAAAGGATGGAACAGAATTAGCCGGCTGCAGACCATTCCTCTCTGGTGACAGGCAGCCAGAGCTGGAAGGGCCTGAAGGGGGCAATCGCAGCCCCAGAGAGACATTATCTATGAAACTGCAAACAGGCTTCTTTGCTAACTAAGACTTCTTGGGGTTCTGGACAGTCATCATCCGCCTGAGACAGTATGCCAGCTATACACCCAGAAAACTGAGCAGCAGGGACAGGAGAGGCGATAAGTCGCAGCGACTGCGCTCGCCAAACACCTGAGCTACTTGGACCTGGGAAGGGCACAAAACGCAGGCCCAACCAGTCTGCGCCTCTGGGGACTACCTGAGTGCCTAAGTGGCTTAGACCTGGGAGGTGCATGCAGCCCAGGGCCTGCCTCAGACGGTTCCCAGCGGAGCGACCTAGAGCCTGAGTGTTGTACGCAGTGAGCGGGGCCAGGCCCAGTGTGTCTGGGACATTGCGAGCACTCACCAGTGTTATTTGTTTGCAGCATCCCTCCCTCCCCACAGCGCGACTGAACAAATGAGCCTAAAAAAATTGCCCTCCACTGCCCCCCTTGTGTCAGGGTGGAAATCAGACACTGAAGAGACCAGTAAGTAGAAGAAGCTAAAACAGAGGGAACTGCCTTGGAAGTGACAGGTGCAATAGATTAAAATCCTGTCATTAGTACCCGCTACATAGGAAGGGGCCCATAGATCTTGAGAAATATAAGCAGGACCAAGGAACTATCCGAAAATGAACTGACCCCACACTGCACACAACAACAGAGAAAGTCCTAGATATATCTTTACCATTTTTACAATCATTCTTTTTTTTTTATGTTTGTTTTTTCTTCTTTTCTTTTTCTCCTTCTTTTTTGAACACACTTTAATTTTTAAGTCCTCTATTTCTCCTTTAGTTTTCATTTTTTTATAACCTACTATTACTTCCCCCCCAAAAAAAGACCC
This sequence comes from Ovis aries, assembly GCF_016772045.2. Classification (NCBI taxonomy): domain Eukaryota; kingdom Metazoa; phylum Chordata; class Mammalia; order Artiodactyla; family Bovidae; genus Ovis; species Ovis aries. The sequence goes on from NC_056063.1 coordinate 50,658,795, forward strand.
TATTTTTAAAGCAAACTTCGTATATATTTTTTTAATTTTATTTTTTTTATTTTTTTAAGTAATTCTTGTGACTTTTTTCTTTTTTTTTTCTTCTTCTATTTTTTAATATTGTATTTTTGAAAATCCAACCTCTACTCTAGATTTTTAATCTTTGCTTTTTGGTATTTGTTAATCAATTTTGTACCTTCAAAAACCCGATCTTCAGTACCCATTTATACGTGAGAGTGAGATTACTGGCCTGACTGCTCTCTCCTCCTTTGGACTCTCCTTTTTCTCCACTAGATTGCCCCTGTCTCCTTCCTCCCCCTTTTCTTCTCTACGCAACTCTGTGAATCTCTGTGTGTTCCAGACAGTGGAGAACTCTTAGGGAACTGACTACTGGCTGGATTTGTCTCTCTCCTTTTCATTCCCTTCTTTTATACTCCTGACCACCTTTGTCTCCTTCCTCCCTCTCCTCCTCTCTGTATGATTCTGTGAACATCTCTGAGTGGACCAGACTGTGGAGCACTCATAAGGAAGTGATTACTGGCTAGCTCACGCTCTCCTCTTTTGATTCCACCTCATCTCCTTCAGGTCACCTCCAACTCCCGCCTCCCTCTTCTCTTCTCCATGTAACTCTGTGAACCTCTCTGGGTGTCCCTCAATGTGGAGAAACTTTTCATCTTTAACCTAGATGTTTTATCAACACTGTGGTATAGAAGGGGAAGTCTTGAGACAGCTGTAAAAATAAAACTGAAAACCAGAAGCAAGAGGCTTAAGTCTAAATCCTGAGAACAGCAGAGAACTCCTGACTCCAGGGAACACTAATCGATAGGAGCTCATCAAACGCCTCCATACCTACACTGAAACCAAGCATCACCCAAGGGCCAACAAGTTCCAGAGCAAGACATACCATGCAAATTCTCTAGCAACTTAGGAACACAGCCCTAAGCCTCAATATACAGTCAACTCAAAGTTACTCCAAAACCATTAACATCTCATAACTCATTACTGGACACTTCATTGCACTCCAGAGAGAAGAAATCCAGCTCCACCCACCAGAACACTGAGACAAGCTTTCCTGACCAAGAAACCTTGACAAGCCACTGATACAAACCCACCCACAGTGAGGAAACTCCACAATAAAGAGAACTCCACAAACTGCCAAAATACAGAAAAGCCAACCCAAAAGCAGCAATATAAATAGGATGAAGAGATAGAGGAATACCCAGCAGGTAAAGGATCAGGATAAATGCCCACCAAACCAAACCAAAGAGGAAGAGACAGGGAATCTACCAGACAAAGAATTCTGAATAATGATAGTGAAAATGATCCAAAATCTTGAAATCAAAATGGAATCACAGATAAATAGCCTGGAGACAAGGACTGAGAAGATGCAAGAAAGGTTTAGCAAGGACCTAGAAGAAATAAAAAAAGAGTCAATATATAATGAATAATGCAATAAATGAGATCAGAAATACTCTAGGGGCAACAAATAGTAGAATAATGGAGGCAGAAGATAGGATTAGCGAAACAGAAGATAGAATGGTAGAAATAAATGAAGCAGAGAGGAAAAAAAATGAATTAAAAGAAATGAGGACAATCTCAGAGACCTCCAGGACAATATGAAATGCTCCAACATTCGAATTATAGGAGTCCCAGAAGAAGAAGATCAAAAGAAAGACCTTGAGAAAATCCTTGAGGAAATAATAGTTGAAAACTTCCCTAAAAAGGGGAAGGAAATAATCAACCCAAGAAACCCAGAGAGTCCCAAACAGGGTAAATCCAAGGAGAAACACTGCAAGACACATATTAATCAAATTAACAAAGATCAAACACAAAGAACAAATATTAAAAGCAGCAAGGGAAAAACAACAAATAACACACAAGGGGATTCCCATAAGGACAAGAGCTGATCTTTCAATAGAAACCCTTCAGGCCAGGAGGGAATCACAAGACATACTTAAAGAGATTAAAGAAAATAACCTACAGCCCAGATTACTGTACCCAGCAAGGATCTCATTCAAACATGAAGGAGAAATCAAAAGCTTGACAGACAAGCAAAAGCTGAGAGAATTCAGCACCACCAAACCAGCTCTCCAACAAATGCTAAAGGATATTCTCTAGATAGGAAATACAAAAAAAAAGTGTATAAAACCAAACCCAAAACAATAAAGTAAATGGCAACAGGACCATACTTATCAATAATTACCTTAAACGTAAATGGATTGAATGCCCCAACCAAAAGACAAAGACTGGCTGAATGGATACAAAACAAGATCCCTATATATATTGTCTACAAGAGACCCACCTCAAAACAAGGGACATATACAGACTGAAAGTGAAGGGATGGAAAAAGATATTCCACGCAAATAGAGACCAAAAGAAAGCAGGAGTACCAATACTCATATCAGATAAAATAGACTTTAAAACTAAGGCTGTGAAAAGAGATAAAGGACACTACATAATGATCAAAGGATCAATCCAAGAAGAAGATATAACAATTATAAATATATATGCACCCAATATAGGAGCACCGCAATAGTAAGACAAATGCTAACAAGTATGAAAGGGGAAATTAACAATAACACAATAATAGTGGGAGACTTTAATACTCCACACACCTATGAATAGATCAACTAAACAGAAAATTAACAAAGAAACACAAACTTTAAATAATATAATAGACCAGTTAGACCTAATTGATATCTATAGGACATTTCACCCCAAAACAATGAATTTCACCTTTTCTCAAGTGCTCACAGAACCTTCTCCAGGATAGATCACATTCTGGGCCATAAATCTAGCCTTGGTAAATTTAAAAAAATTCAAATCATTCCAAGGATCTTTTCTGACCATAATTCAGTAAGATTAGATCTCAATAACAGGAGAAAAACTATTAAAAATTCCAACATATGGAGGCTGAACAACACACTGCTGAATAACCAACAAATCACAGAAGAAATCAAAAGAGAAATCAAATTATGCATAGAAACTAATGAAAATGAAAACACAACAACCCAAAACCTGTGGGACACTATAAATGCAGTACTAAGGAGAAAGTTCATAGCATTACAGGCATACCTCAAGAAACAAGAAAAAAGTCAAATAAATAACCTAACTCTACACCTAAAGCAACTAGAAAAGGAAGAAATGGATAACCCCAGGGTTAGTAGAAGGAAAGAAATCTTAAAAATAGGGCAGAAATAAATGCAAAAGAAACAAAAGAGACCGTAGCAAAAATCAACAAAGCCAAAAGCTGGTTCTTTGAAAGGATAAATAAAATTGACAAACCATTAGCCAGACTCATCAAGAAACAAAGGGAGAAAAATCAAATCAATAAAATTAGAAATGAAAATGGAGAGATCACAACAGACAACACAGAAATACAAAGGATTGTAAGAGACTACTATCAGCAATTATATGCCAATAAAATGGACAACGTGGAAGAATTGGACAAATTCTTAGAAAAGTACAACTTTCCAAAACTGAACCAGGAAGAAATAGAAAATCTTAACAGACCCATCACAAGCACAGAAATTGAAACTGTAATCAGAAATCTTCCAGCAAACAAAAGCCCAGGTCCAGACGGCTTCACAGCTGAATTCTACCAAAAATTTGAAGAGCTAACACCTATCCTACTCAAATTCTTCCAGAAAATTGCAGAGGAAGGTAAACTTCCAAACTCATTCTATGAGGCCACCATCACCCTAATACCAAAACACAAAAAAGAAAACTACAGGCCAATATCACTGATGAACATAGATGCAAAAATCCTTAACATAATTCTAGCAATCAGAATCCAACAACACGTTAAAAAGATCATACACCATGACCAAGTGGGCTTTATCCCAGGGATGCAAGAATTCTTCAATGTCCTCAAATCAATCAATGTAATTCACCACATTAACAAATTGAAAAATAAAAGCCATATGATTATCTCAATAGATGCAGAGAAAGCCTTTGACAAAAATCAACATCCATTTACGATAAAAACTCTCCAGAAAGCAGGAATAGAGGAACATACCTCAACATCAGTTCAGTTCAGTCACTCAGTCGTGTCCACCTCTTTGCGACCCCATGAATCACAGCACGCCAGGCCTCCCTGTCCATCACCATCTACCAGAGTTCAATCAGACTCACATCCATCAAGTCCATGATGCCATCCAGCCATCTCAGCTCTGTCGTCCCCTTCTCCTCATGCCCCCAATCTCTCCCAGCATCAAAGTCTTTTCCAATGAGTCAACTCTTTGCATGAAGTGTCCAAAGTACTGGAGCTTCAGCTTTAGCATCATTCCTTCCAAAGAAATCCCAGGGCTGATCTCCTTCAGAAGGGATGGATCCCCTTGCAGTCCAAGGGACTCTCAAGAGTCTTCTCCAACACCACAGTTCAAACGTATCAATTCTTTGGCGCTCAGCCTTCTTCACAGTCCAACTCTCACATCCATACATGACTACTGGAAAAACCATAGCCTTGACTAGATGGACCTTAGTCATCAAAGTAATGTCTCTGGTCTTGAATATACTATCTAGGTTGGTCATAACTTTTTTTCCAAGGAGTAAGTGTCTTTTAATTTCATGGCTGCAATCACCATCTGCATTGATTTTGGAGGCCAAAAAAATAAAGTCTGACACTGTTTCTACTGTTTCCCCATCTATTTCCCATGAAGTGATGGGACCAGATGCCATGATCTTCGTTTTCTGAATGTTGAGCTTTAAGCCAACTTTTTCACTCTCCTCTTTCACTTTCATCAAGAGGCTTTTTAGCTCCTCTTCACTTTCTGCCATAAGGGTGGTGTCATCTGCATATCTGAGATTATTGATATTTCTCCTGGCAATCTTGATTCCAGCTTGTGTTTCTTCCAGTCCAGCGTTTCTCATGATGTACTCTGCATAGAAGTTAAATAAGCAGGGTGACAATATACAGCCTTGACGCACTCCTTTTCCTATTTGGAACCAGTCTGTTGTTCCATGTCCAGTTCTAACTGTTGCTTCCTGACCTGCATACAGATTTCTCCAGAGGCAGGTCAGGTGATTGGTATTCCCATCACTTTAAGAATTTTCCACAGTTTATTGTGATCCACACAGTCAAAGGCTTTGGCATAGTCAATAAAGCAGAAATAGATGTTTTTCTGGAACTCTCTTGCTTTTTCCATGATCCAGCAGATGTTGGCAATTTGATCTCTGATTCCTCTGCCTTTTCTAAAACCAGCTTGAATGTCAAGGAGTTCACGGTTCACGTATTGCTGAAGTCTGGCTTGGAGAATTTTGAGCATTAATTTATTAGCATGTGAGATGAGTACAATTGTGCGGTAGTTTGAGCATTCTTTGGCATTACCTTTCTTTGGAATTGGAATAAAAGCTATATATGACAAACCCAGAGCAAACATTATCCTCAATGGTGAAAAATTGAAAGCATTTTCCCTAAAGTCAGGAACAAGACAAGGGTGCCCACTTTCACCACTACTATTCAACATAGTTCTGGAAGTTTTTGCCGCAGCATTCAGAGCAGAAAAAGAAATAAAAGGAATCCAAATTGGAAAAGAAGTAAAACTCTCAGTGTTTGCAGATGAAATGATCCTCTACATATAAAACCCTAAAGACTCCACCAGAAAATTACTAAAGCTAATCAATGAATATAGTAAAGTTTCAGGATATAAAATCAACACAGAGAAATCCCTTGCATTCCTATACACTAATAATGAGAAAGTAGAAAAAGAAATTAAGGAAACAATTCCATTCACCATTGCAATGAAAAGAATAAAATACTTAGGAATATTTCTTCCTAAAGAAACTAAAGACCTATATATAGAAAACTATAAAACACTGGTGAAAGAAATCAAAGAGGACACTAACAGATGGAGAAATATACCATCTTCATGGATTGGAAGAATCAATATAGTGAAAATGAGTATACTGTCCAAAGCGATCTACAGATTCAATGCAATCCCTATCAAGCTGCTGCTGCTAAGTCACTTCAGTCGTGTCTGACTCTGTGCGACCCCATAGATGGCAGCCCACCAGGCTCCCCGTCCCTGGGATTCTCCAGGCAAGAACACTGGAGTGGGCTGCCATTTCCTTCTCCAATGCAGGAAAGTGAAAAGTGAAGTCGCTCAGTTGTGTCCAACTCTTGGCAACCCCATGGACAGCAGCCCACCAGGCTCCTCCGTCCATGGGATTTTCCAGGCAAGAGTACTGGAGTGGACTGCCATTGCCTTCTCCCCCTATCAAGTTACCAGCGGTATTTTTTACAGAGATAGAACAAATAATTTCAAAATTTGTATGGAAATACCAAAAACCACAAATAGCCAAAGCAATCTTGAGAAAGAAGAATGGAACTGGAGGAATCAACTTGCCTGACTTCAGGCTCTACTACAAAGCCACAGTCATCAAGACAGTATGGTACTGGCACAAAGACAGAAATATAGATCAATGGAACAAAATAGAAAGCCCAGAGATAAATTCACACACCTATGGACAGCTTACCTTTGACAAAGGAGACAAGAATATACAATGGATTAAAGACAGTCTCTTTAACAAGTGGTGCTGGGAAAATTGGACAACCACTTGTAAAAGAATGAAACTAGAACACTTTCTAACACCATACACAAAAATAATCTCAAAATGGATTAAAGATCTAAATATAAGACCAGAAACTATAAAACTCTTAGAGGAGAATATGGGCAAAACACTCTCCGACACAAATCACAGCAGGATCCTCTATGACCCATCTCCCAGAATATTGGAAATAAAAGCAAAAATAAACAAATGGGACCTAATTAAACTTAAAAGCTTCTGCACAACAAAGGAAACTATAAGCAAACTGAAAAGACAGCCTTCGGAATGGGAGAAAATAATAGCAAATGAAGCAACTGACAGACAACTAATCTCAAAAATATACAAACAACTCCTGCAGCTCAATTCCAGAAAAATAAACGACCCAATCAAAAAATGGGCCAAAGAACTAAATAGACATTTCTCCAAAGACATACAGATGGCTAACAGACACATGAAAAGATGCTCAACATCACTCATTATCAGAGAAATGCAAATCAAAACCACAATGAGGTACCATTTCATGCCAGTGAGAATGGCTGTGATCCAAAAGTCTACAAGCAATAAATGCTAGAGAAGGTGTGGAGAAAAGGGAACCCTCTTACACTGTTGGTGGGAATGCAAACTAGTACAGCCACTATGGAGAACACTGTGGCAATTCCTTAAAAAACTGGAAATAGAACTGCCTTATGACCCAGCAATCCCACTTCTGGGCATACACACCGAGGAAACCAGAATTGAAAGAGACACGTGTACCCCAATGTTCATCGCAGCACTGTTTATAATAGCCAAGACATGGAAACAACCTAGATGTCCATCAGCAGATGAATGAATAAGAAAGCTGTGGTATATACACACAATGGAGTATCACTCAGCCATCAAAAAGAATACATTTGAATCAGTTCTAATGAGGTGGATGAAACTGGAGCCTATTATACAGAGTGAAGTAAGCCAGAAAGAAAAACGCCAATACAGTATACTAATACATATATATGGAATTTAGAAAGATGGTAATGATAACCCTGTATGTGTGACAGCAAAAGAGATGCAGATGTACAGAACAGACTTTTTGACTCTGTGGGAGAGGGAGAGGGTGGGATGATTTGGGAGAATGGTATTGAAACATGTATAATATCATATAAGAAATGAATCACCAGTCTAGGTTCAATGCATGATACAGGATGTTTGGGGCTGGTGCACTGGGATAACCCAGAGGGATGGTATGGGGAGGGAGGGGAGAGGGGAGTTCAGGAGTGGGAACTTATGTATACCCGTGGTGGGTTTATGTTGATGTATGGCAAAACCAATACAGTATTGTAAAGTAAAAAAATAAAAATAAAAAGTAACTTCAAATTCTGAAAAGTAGAAACAGTACAATTTGCTTTGACCAAGAGGCAATAAAAGAAGGAAAATATTTTAAAGTGTAAATTTTTAATCCAATCAAATAGAAATTGGGGGAAATAAAACTACATTGTTCTACATAATTCCTGGGACAAAGAAGATATCCAAGATCTAATTACAGACTATTTAGAAAATAAGGATACTAATAGGGAAATTCTAGTTCCTGACATGATGAACTAGCTTGAGCTCCTGGGTTCCTCAAAGGAAAAATTAAGAAGTAAATAGTAATGGAAGAAGAGCGCACATCCAAGAACTAATCTGCAAGAACCCCTGGTAGAGAAACAAAGGAATAATCTCCTGAAATCTTTCACCTGGACAAAGAAGAGGCCATCTCTATTGATTTTCTTAAGCTCACCAAAAGATGTAGTAGCTAGTGCTCGGGTTCACCACACTTCCTTACATATAACAGAAAGACAATTATAGCCCTAGGGGAAACCGAGCTCACAGGCAAAAAACAGCTAAATGATGAGAACATGACAAATAGTATCTTAAAAGATGCCCACACCAATATGTATATCCACTCCCACACTCTTCTTGCAATGTAATTAACATTTTCTGTCTGATCTATGTTCTTTCCTCTTGAATTTGAGAAAACTTATGCCTGCCTGAAACAGAGGAGTAGAACAGAAGTGATGCTCTACAACTTCTAAGGTTAGGAAGAGGAAAAAATACAGCTCTTTCTCTCTGTCTCTGTCTCTCTTGGAACCAAGCCACCATGTTACAAGGAACCTCAAGCCAAGTGAAGAAGCCACATGTGGGTTTTCTTTCAGACAGCCACAGCCAGGCCTCTAGCCAACACCTACATCAACCACCAGAAATGTGAGAGATTGTAATTCACATAATTCCAGTCCCCAACATTCAAGTCTTCCCAGCTGAGGACGCAGATGACATGAGGCAGAGACAAGCCATCCCTGCTGTACATTGTCTGAGTTCATGAACCACAGAAACCATGAGAGACACAAAAATATATTATTGTTTTTAAAATCATTAAGTCTTGAGGTAATTTGTCAATAATTTTTTATAGGGCAATAGATTACTAACTCTGTAGTGCATTCACTACAAAGAAGAGTTTTATTGCATAAAGCAGAATTAAGAGCAAGAATAAAAGTCTCAAAGAACTAGGGTAAGTTTTAAATAATATGAAACAGACCGCAAGTCAAAAGGGAGAACCAAGTGGAATTACTGGATATTGAAAATATAATAGTTGAAATACCAACTGTAATAATGAAATAAAGAATCTACAAAAACAAAGGAGGAATAAAGATATGAAAATTCAGAGAGGTAAAGGATAGAATAAGATGCCTGTATACAGACAATAGATGTATACAGATAATAGAAATGCCTGTATACAGATAATAGAAATCCCAGAAAATTACAAAGAAAAAGACTAGAGAGATGTTTAAAGGTATGTCAGTTCACTACAGTTCAATCGCTCAGTCGTGTCCAACTGTTTGAGACCCCATGAATCACAGCACGCCAGGCCTCACTGTCCATCACCAAATCCTGGAGTTCACTCAGACTCACTTCCATCGAGTCAGCGATGCCATCCAGCCATCTCATCCTCTGTCACCCCCTTCTCTTCCTGCCCCCAATCCCTCCCAGCATCAAAGTCTTTTCCAATGAGTCAACTCTTCGTACAAGGTGGCCAGAGTACTGGAGTTTCAGCTTTAGCATCATTCCTTCCAAAGAAATCCCAGGGCTGATCTCCTTCAGAATGGACTGGTTGGATCTCCTTGCAGTCCAAGGGACTCCCAAGAGTCTTCTCCAACATCACAGTTCAAAAGCATCAGTTCTTCGGCGCTCAGACTTCTTCACAGTCCAACTCTCACATCCATGCATGACCAAAGCTTCTGAATATGCTATCTAGGTTGGTCATAACTTTAATTTCATGGCTTCAGTCACCATCTGCAGTGATTTTGGAGCCCAGAAATAAAGGTATGTCTATTTCCCTAAATTACAGAATGATTAAAGATCATAAATCCAAAAATCTATACAATGCAAAGCCGTAGAGAGGCGGGTTATGCTGCAGCCGCAAAGCCCGGCGTGTGGGCACGGTTGGGCGCTTGGGCCAGCTGGCTGCTCCAAGATTACACCGAGATCTGCAAGGATGCGGTGGTGCAGGCCCGGCCCGGGAGGGCGGCTGTGTACTTGGGGCTGCTGGGTGGCTCGGCGGCCTGTTGCTCCCTGGCACCGAGCAAGGCAGCCTTCGAGGAGGCGCTGCTCCGCACGTCGGGGACCCTCCTGCTGCGGGCGCCCGCCACTTGCAACCGCGACTCGGAGGCGTTCCTGCAGCGACTGCTCTGGCTGCGGGGTCGCGGCTGTCTGCGCCACTGCTCGCTGGTGTACGAGGCGCCCTTCGACTCCCAGGCCAGCCTCTAACAGGCTCGCTGTCGCTACCTGCAGCCCCGCTGGACCGACTTCCTGGACCGGATTCTGGATGTGGGCTTCGTGGGCCGCTGGTGGGTGCTGGGGGCCCGGATGCGCGACTACGACATCAATGACGACGAGTTCCTGCACCTGCCAGCTCACCTGCGCATCGTCGGGCCCCACCAGCTGCAGTTGGAGGCCAATGAGCTGCTCTTCGACGAGAAATACAAGCCCGTGGTGCTCACCGATGACCAGGTGAACCAGGCGCTGTGGGAGGACCAAGTTTTGCAGAAGGAGAAGGACCAGCTCGCCCTGAGCCAGCCTGACTCTCTGCTGCCTTCGGAGGTCGCGAGATGAAACTCAGACCCCCCCGGGTGCCGACCGGGCTCCCGGCCCCCGACAGGGCTCCCGGCCCCCGGCCTCTGCAGAATGCTGACGCGTGAATGTGCAGTTGGTGCGTGTGAGCCTCAAACGCAGAGTGGTGGAAGTAAATTATTTGCAGCGTTCTCTCCCTGGGTTTTCACAAAATCGGGGGCCTCCCTCTTACCTATTCGCTGTGAGCAGACGGCTCATTGAGAGCCTCCCTGGTCTAGAAGTTGGGGAGAGCAGAGAGATGTGCCATGTCGTCTTAATCACTGCCAGAGTTGGTAAGAAACTTTAGACAGAAATAAGCAGATTTTCTTTTTAAAATCTGACCTAAAAGGTTTATTCTCTATTTCCATGAGGGACATGTATTTTTTAATTCAGTTTCAAGTAATTGTAGTCTCAGAAGAAACTGGAACAATAATCGAGACATTCTGTGTAAAGGTTCACCCGGCTTCCTGCAATTGATAACATTTCACACTGTCCTTATTGTTCCGTTGCTAACTCGAGTGGGACTCTTTTGCGACTCCGTGGATTGGAGCCCACAAGCCTCCTCTGTCTGTGGGATTTCTCAGGCAAGAATACTGAAGTGGGTTGCCATTTCCTTTCAGTAACCTTGAAAAGACAGAATCATTTGGAAAGGAGTAGGTCGCTAAGAGTCGGACACGACTGAGCGACTTCACTTTCACTTCTCACTTTCATGCATTGGAGAAGGAAATGGCAACCCACTCCAGTGTTTTTGCCTGGAGAATCCCAAGGACGGGGGAGCCTGGTGGGCTGCCGTCTATGGGGTCGCACAGAGTCAGACAGGACTGAATCGACTTAGCAGCAGCAGCAGCAGCATACAATGCAAAATTGATAGTTAAGGGAAAAAACACTATAAGAACCTACCTGCCAATGCAGGAGATGTAAGTGATGGAGTTCAATCCCTGGGTTGGGAAGATCCCCTGGAGAAGGGCATGGCAACCCACTCCAGTATTCTTGCCTGGAGAATCCCCATGAACAGAGGAGCCTGGTGAGCTACAGTCTACAGTGTCACAAAGAGTTGGATATGACTGAAGTGACTTAGCATGCACATGTTATAGCAAAACTTAAGAACATCAAATTCATAGATAATGGATGATTTTTTGCTTTTTTGTGTTTTTCATTGGTTTCCTACATTAAATTTGTGGTTAGAAAACAACGCAAAAATATTTGGGAAGGTTAGGAATCACTTTCTCCAGAAATCCTTCCGTATCCATCTTCCTCTGAGGACAGATTGTGTCCCTATTTTTGCATTTCATAACATCCTGTTCACATCTCAGAAGTTGTTCTTACCATGCTGCATCTATCCCCACCTATTAGCATGTTGTTGTATGTTGTTGTTGTTGCTGTCTTGTCCAACTCTTTGGAAACCCTGACTGTAGCCCACCAGGCTCCTCTGTCCAGGGGATTTCCCAGACAAGAATACTGAAGTGAGTTGCCATTACCTTCTCCAGGATATCTTCCTGACCCAGGGATTGAACCCCAGTCTCCTATATTTGCAGGCAGATTCTTTACCGCTGAGCCACCAGGGAAGCCCATTAACAGTGTTGAGTGATTATTAACTAGAGTGACACATCAAAACCCCAGGGAACTTGTTTTGTTATTGATGATGGAGTTTCTTAATCTACTTGCTCAGGTTCCACTGCAGGGCTTCTAAATCTAAATCTCTAGGAGTGGAATGCAAGATTTAAAAAAATACACCAAGATTTACCTTCTTCAGAACCACCAGTCTAGTGGAAGGGACTATATGTTTGTCTCTGTGTCCTACAACTTTACACAGTACCTGGTATGTAGAATATGATCTGAAAATATCAGTTGAATGAACACGTGAAATATGACTTTCAACATGTACAAGCTTGTGACATTTGTGTCTCCAGAAACCACAGCAGTTTGTTTTATGGTATGATCACTCAATTTCATTTATTAATCCCCTCATTGTCTTCTGCACTAATACTCTTATGTATTTTGTCACAGATCAAGCTTTATTTCACTATTAATATACTGTCAAGGACCTTGGTTTCAAATGAACATTTTCTCTCTAATGCTAGATATTGGACAGCTTAGACTGACATTTCTCGTATATCTCTGCATTCTAAATTTAGGTGTGGTACAAAGTTGTTTTATTCCATGGACCAGATTTCTCACCTTCTTCCAGAATAATATTATGCAGGTTTCTGGGTTTTAAAAAAAGGCACTGAGTTTGGACCTCAGAAATAGAAAAGGGATTTAAATTGCTAAATGTATCAAGAAACCAATAACTTGTCCTTCTTTAGAATTTCAAACAAGAGTAGTAAATATTATCATTAAATGTCGAAGTTTTTATAAAACAACTGCTTATTTTCCACTATGCTTTTTGAGAAGAATCCACATGTGGGTCTCCAGCCACAGTGATTATTTTAGCTTTGAAATGGTTAGGAAAATCTAGACAATCCCTTGGCAGTTTTAATACCTTATACCTCTAAAAAATATCTTCCAATTTTTTCACATATATCATTCCATCAGGACATCAAAGCAACCCGATTAGGTTTATATAGCATTAGTATTGTTCCTACTTTACAGATGAAGAGCTAGCTTGAGATTTCAACCTGATAAGTGATTGACCCAGACACTCAGAGCAGAGCTGAGATTAAGACCAGGTCATATGCCTTCCTACATGGCGCTAGTAGATTTCACCCAAAGAATCAACAGTTACTTATATAATTGTCCTTTGATCTTCCTAGACTTCCTAAGTGGCCTGGTGGCTAAGACTCCCTGCTCCCAATGCAGGGGGCCCAGGTTCAATCCCTCTTCATGGAACTAGATTAATCCCACAAGCCACAACTAAGACCTGGCACAACCAAATACATAAATAATTTTTAAAAAATAATAATAATTGTACTGTCCTGTCAAGTTCACTACTCATTTCCTCCCATTGGAATCTGGGGAAGAAACATATTCATTGGAAGGACTGATGCTGAAGCTGAATCTCCAATACTTTGGCCACCTGATGTGAAGAGCTGACTCATTGGGAAAGACCTGATGCTCAGAAAGATTGAGAACAGGAGGAAAATGGGGCAACAGAGGATGAGATGGTTGGATGGCATCACTGACTTAATGAACATCAGTTTGAGCAAACTCTAGGAGGTTGGGAAGGACAGAGAAGCCTGGTGTGCTGCAGTCCATGGGTCCCAGAGAGTCTGACATGACTCAGCTTCTGAACAACAACACATCTTCAATCATAGAAATGGTGAAAGAGAATAAAGGACACAATATCAAGAAAAGAAACTTCATATCCTGATGTGATGTGCTCCCTGTGTATTATATTCATGTGAAGAAGTGTCTCCTTTTCATAATTTAAAAAATATTTACAATTTTAAAAGCCAAGTAACATATTTCAAGGCACAGTCAGCTCTACACAGTATTGATAAGTGGAAACACTTGTGGTATGCCAGGAATTTTGATGTTTTCTATAAATCCAATTTAACCCTCACTTCAGTCCTATGAGGATGACATTTATGCTATCCCAGCCTTCATACGAGGTAAATGCAGAACCTATTCTCTGTGCCAGCAATAATTACGAAAATATGTTAAACATGACCCCATGCAAAACTAGATTTTGCAAAAGTGAAATGTCCACGCTTCAGTAGGGAGGTGGGGGCCTGCATGATGGACTGATATGGAAACTTGTAGGAAGTTAACACCCAGAGAAAGTATATAAAACAGATGTGGAAATTCACAGAGAAGTTCATGGTGGAACTCTGTGTTGTGAAAATGAGAGAAAAAATTTTACACTTACCTAAGTCAAAGGACTGTGACAGGAATGAAAAAGTTCAATGAAATGCTGGACCACTTAGATGAGAACAACTGAGCCACCCCAACAAGACAAAAGGAAAGTTTAAGATTCATCTAAATTCCAAATTTCTTATATATATATTGTCCATGCCATGTCTTAGTTGCCACACCAGAGGGTCTTTTTATTTTTTTATTCCAGTTGAAGCAAGCAAAGAGTTAGTTGTGATATGTGGGATCTAGTTCCTTGACCAGGGATTGAACCTAGGTTCCCCGAACTGGAAGTGTGGAGTCTTAGCCACTGGACTACCAGGGAAGTCCCTAAATTCCAAATTTCTTTACAAAACTCTGCATAACTGACAATGGGCTTCCCTGGTGGCCATTCTTTAGACAATGGCAGATTTCTTTAGATGATAAAGAATCTGCCTGCAATGCAAGAGACCTGGGTTAGATCCCTGGGTTGGGAAGATCCCCTGGAGAAGAGTATAGCAACCCACTCCAGTACTTTTGCCTGGAGAATCCCATGGATAGAGAAGCTTGGCGGGCTATGGTCCATAGTGTTGCAGAGTCAGACATCACTGAGCAACTAACACTTTCACTTTCCTGTAACTTACTAGATAGGTAAGAGGGACAGACTAATGATTCTTCCAGAGGTTTCCTGTTTCTAGAGTTAGAGTTAAAAAATTTTATAAATTCACACTTGATTTTAATACTTTAATTCCAACAGAGAAGGAAGGAACAGCTGATTCACTCTGTTTTGGTAGACTATTTTCATTACATTTTTTTGTGAGCAGCCATTAGCAGAGTTCCAGGGCTGTGAAGTCAGAGAACATATGCCATACAGACTTTGCACCACATTGGTGGGCCAACAGTTTATTCTGCCTCGCACGCCCTATACAGTGGAGCCCAAGACAGAGCTCCTGTCAGCCTTGAAACCTCCTGCTGACTCATTCTTAGTTTTCTCTATAAGATCACAGAGCATAACAAGAAATGCCTGGGGGTAAGAACTCCACACAACTCATTCCAGACCAGCTCAGACACCTGGGTCTCCACTGACTCTGGGCGTTCACACAGGAGAGAAACAGCAGAATTTCCTCATTAAATGATTTCCTCTCCTATCAGATCCAAGGTGAATTCAATAGCAGTCACCAGGGTTTCTCCCTTAGCCATCTGCTTCAGCTGCACTTGGAACTCTGGGGCAAACGGACTGTGGAGACCCAGATTGAAACTGCCTTTCCTCCTAGTCTCATGAGCCATGGTTTTTAGCAGAATTTGTAAGATATGTGAATACAGGCAAAGGAATTAAAGTAAAAAGGACATTTCATTCAATATTCATTTATTGAGTGTATACCATGACCCAGGCACTGTGCTCACACTAAGTATTTTCTAGATTTATGTCCAACTTGAATCATTTCAAACACATGTTAAATCATGCTCGTGCAGCTGAGGTACAATAAGAAAGAGTCATGACTCTTAAAACATACTGCCATTCAGAAAACGACCATCTAACTGCAAATGGTGTAGCTTTTCCATCAGGAATTGGAGGGAGGAAAGCAAGAGACTACTACTGTGGGTGAGAATCCCTCAGAAGAAATGGAGTCGCCATCATGGTCAACAAAAGAGTCCAAAATGCAGTACTTGGATGCAGTCTCAAAAATGACTGAATGATCTCTGTTCATTTCCAAGGCAAACCATTCATTATCACAGTAATCCAAGTCTGTGCCCCAACCAGTAATGCTAAAGAAGCTGAAGCTGAACGGTCCTATGAAGACCTACAGGACCTTCTAGAACTAAAACCCAAAAAAGATGTCCTCTTCATTATAGGGGACTGGAATGCAAAAGAAGGAAGTCAAGAAACACCTGGAGTACCAGGCAAATTTGGCCTTGGAGTACAGAATGAAGCAGGGCAAAGGCTAATAGAGTTTTGCCAAGAGAACACACTGGTCATAACAAACACCCACTTCCAACAACACAAGAGAAGACTACACATGGACATCACCAGATGGTCAATACCAAAATCAGATTGATTATATTCTTTGCAGTCAAAAGTGGAGAAGCTCTGTACAATCAGCAAAAACAAGACTGGGAGTGGACTGTGGATCTGATCATGAACTCCTTATGCCAAATTTAGACTGAAATTGAGGAAAGTAGGGAAAACCACTAGACCATTCAAGTATGACCTAAATCAAATCCCTTATGATTATACAGTGGAAGTGAGAAATAGATTTCAGGGCCTACATCTGATAGAGTGCCTGAAGAACTATGAATGGAGGTTCATGACATTATACGGGAGACAGGAATCAAGACCAATGCCAAGAAAAAGAAATGCAAAAAAGCAAAATGGCTGTCTGAGGAGATCTTATGAATAGCTGTGAAAAGAAGAGAAGCCAAAAGCAACGGAGAAAAGGAAAGATATACCCATTTGAATGCAGAATTCCAAAGAATAGCAAGGAGAGATAAGAAAGCCTTCCTCAGTGATCAATGCAAAGAAATAGAGGAAAACAATAGAATGGGAAAGACTAGAGATCTCTTCAAGAAAATCAGAGATACTAAGGGAATATTTCATGCAAACATAGGCTCAATAAAGGACAGAAATGGTATGGACATAACAGAAGCAGAAGATATTAAGAACAAAGCTAGTGGAGGTGATGGAATTCCAGTGGAGCTATTTCAAATCCTAAAAGATGATGCTGTGAAAGTGCTGCACTCAATATGCCAGCAAATTTGGAAAACTCAGCAGTGGCCACAGGACTGGAAAAGATCAGTTTTCATTCCTATCCCAAAGAAAGGCAATGCCAAAGAATGTTCAAACTACCGCACAATTGTACTCATCTCACACGCTAGTAAAGTAATGCTCAAAATTCTCCAAGTGAGACTTCAAAACTACATGAACCATGAACTTCCAGATGTTCAAGCTGGATTTAGAAAAGGCAGAGGAATCAGAGATCAAATTGCCAATATCTGCTGGATCATGGAAAAAGCAAGAGAGTTCCAGAAAAACATCTATTTCTGTTTTATTTACTACGCCAAAGCCTTTGATTGTGTGGATCACAACAAACTGGAAAATGCTGAAAGAGATGGGAATACCAGACCACATGACCTGCCTCTGGAGAAACCAATACGCAGGTCAGGAAGCAACAGTTAGAACTGGACATGGAACAACAGACTGGTTCCAAATAGGAAAAGAAGTGTGACAAGGCTATATATTGTTACCCTGCTTATTTAACTTCTATGCAGAGTACATCATGAGAAACGCTGGGCTGGAAGAAGTACAAGCTGGAATCAAGATTGCCAGGAGAAATATCAATAACCTCAGATATGCAGATGACACCACCCTTATGGCAGAAAGTGAAGAGGAACTAAGAAGACTCTTGATGAAAGTGAAGAGGAACTAAAAAGCCTCTTGATAATTGTGAAAGTGGAGAGTGAAAAAGTTGGCTTAAAGCTCAACATTCAGAAAACAAAGATCATGGCATCTGGTCCCATCACTTCATGGGAAATAGATGGAGAAACAGTGGAAACAGTGTCAGACTTGATGAAAGTGAAAGAGGGGAGCGAAAAAGCTGGCTTAAAGCTCAACATTCAGAAAACTAAGATCATAGCATCTGGTCCCTTCACTTCATGTCAAATAGATGGGGAAACAGTGGCAGACTTTATTTTGGGGGGCTCCAAAATCACTGCAGATGGTGGCTTCAGCCATGAAATTAAAAGGTGCTTACTCCGTGGAAGGGAAGTTATGACCAACTTAGACAACATATTAAAAAGCAGAGACATTACTTGACTGCACAGACAAAAGTCTGTGTAGTCAAAGCTATGGTTTCTCCAGTGGTCATGTATGGATTTGAGAGTTGGACTAGAACGGACTTTTGGACTCAGAGGGAGAGGGAGAGGGTGGGATGATTTGGGAGAATGACATTCTAACATGTATACTATCATGTGAATTGAATCGCCAGTCTATGTCTGACGCAGGATGCAGCATGCTTGGGGCTGGTGCATGGGGATGACCAGAAAGATGTTATGGGGAGGTTTAAAAAAAAAGAAAAGAAATCTCAGAGCTGAAGAATTTATGCTTTTGATCTATGGTATTGGTGAAGACTTTTGAGAGTCCCTTGGACAGCAAGGAGATCCAACCAGTCCATCCTAAAAGAAATCAGTCCTGAATGTTCATTGGAAGGTCTGATGCTGAAGCTGAAACTCCAATACTTTGGCCACCTTATGCAAAGAACTGACTCACCGGAAAAGACCCTGATACTAGGAAAGATTGAACGCAGCAGGAGAAGGGTTGACAGAGGATGAGATGGTTGGATGGCATCACTGATTCAATGGACATGAGTTTGAGTAAACTTTGGGAGCTGGTGATGGACAGGGAGTTGCAAAGTCCATGCTGCAGTCCATGGGATCACAAAGTGTCGGACACAGCTGAGCGACTGAAGTGAACTGAACTGAAGCAAGAGAAAGAAGCTTGCTCATTGCTGCTTGCATTCATTCATATTCTCTCCCCTTAAAGGGCTAATCAATGATTTGATATTCCAAATAATTAAAACTTCATTAAAAAACAGATAATCTTAGGATTTCCCAGGTGGTCCAGTGGCTAAGTCTTCATGCTCCCAATGCAGCGAGCCCAGGTTCGAACCCTGGTCAGGGAGCTAGAACCCACATGCTACACAAAGACCTGGTACAGACAATTACATTAAAAGTAAATAAATAATTTTTAAAAATAGATAACCTCTAAATTGTTGCTGTTGTTTAATCACTAAGTTGTGTCCGACTCTTTGCGATCCCATGGACTGTAGCCCACCAGGCTCCTCTGTCTATGGGATTTCCCAGGCAAGAGTACTGGAGTGAGTTGCTGTTTACATCTCCAGGTAATATTTCTGACCCAGGGATCGAACCCATGTCTCCTGCTTGGCAGGCAAATTCTTTACAACTGAGCTGCCTTGGAAGCCCCAACCTCTAAATACTAAGACTTTAAAATTTTCCCACTTTTTTTTTTTTTTCCAGCATACTCTTAGATGGTAAATTAACAGAAGCCATGTCTGCAAACCATGAAAGAGTTAAACAATAAAATTTTGTTTATTATACACAGGCTGACTTAAAAGAAAATAAACCCTCCTCAGTTAAACCAGATTGAGATAACCTTGAAAAGATAGTGCTTGATAAATCTACAGATGAATAAGAAGAGAGCAAGTCTAAGATCCTGATCTATCATACATCTTCCTTCACTATGAATGATTTCATTTGCTTTTTAAATAGATAAATACAAAAACAGCATTTTCCCCTTGGCAAGAGAGTAACTGTTTTGTATTATTTACCTAGACTGCATCTGTGTTTCTAAAAAGAACAGTAAATACATTTCTGAAGCAAGACATGTTTCTGTGATAATGTGAGTAATGCTTCTTAAACACTTTGGAGATTATTAGAATGCTTTCCAGAAGCTGTTATTGAACTCGCTTTAGCAGGAACAGAAGATAAAGATGAAGACACACTCTCAGCATTTTTCACTAAACTATTAGTAGAATAATGTGATTGGAAGTCTGCCAGGAAGGAGGCTGCCAGAAGGTGAGGCCCAGGACTCTGCCCAGGCATTTGGAAGGCAATCTGGTCCCAAGCCAGTCTAAAAATTCCATAGGACCAGAATGCCTTCCTCAAGAGGGCCCTATAAATAAAAAAAATCCAGTCTGAGTGACATGGCCCACCCAAATACTGGGCTAGCTTTCAGCCTCCCTGAGAACTTACATTCACAATATGGCTGCTTCAGAGTCTTCCAGTTGGTGCTCAAAACTTAACTGGGGATCACTTCACAGGAGTGCCACAGTGAAAGAAAATAGCTGCTAAGTTTTGGTCTTGTATACACTGCCTTCCGAGCCAGGATACACTTGGAAGAATCATAGCTCCAAGCAAAAGCCTTCTTGGATCTTTCAGATAACCTGGAATTTATGGTGGTGGTGGTTGCATATATGTACTCACCATTCTAAGTCATTCTTCTGAATATAAGACAGATTCTTTCATTCGTTCAGCAAGATTTATTGAGCTGCTATGATATCCGTTTGTGGAGCTTATATTCAAACATGGGGAGGTGGGGAGACAGAAAAATAAATGACTAATAAATACCCATATAATGATAACTTGATTGATTTCACGGGTTAGGAAGAGAATGAGAGAGTGCTACTAATCTGAATGCAGATGATCAGAGATTTTGCTGAGAACGATCCACTTATAATAAGAATTATATGAAGCATTTGTTTGTTCTAGTTAACCTTTTTATTTTTTGTTTGTTCTAGTTACTCAGATCTTCAAAGAATTTTTCTAAGTCATCACATTATATAGACATATTTTTCAACTTTGACATTAACTTACATAAAAGTTTCATTAATTTTTTCATCAGTTCTTTTAGCATTAGTTGAAAAAGTGACTACCTCCAAGATTTTTTCATTTATAATATTTTCCTAAGAAACTCTATGTATTTGGCAAAATTTGCCTGCTTGTTTCCACTTAATTGAAATATTTATTCTAATGATGGCCAACAGGCACATGAAAAGATGATCAACATTGATAGTTATTAGAGAACTATAAATCAAAAATACAATGAGGTATATCACTCCACACCAACCAGAATGACATAATTAAAAGGTCTACCAATAACACATGTTGGAGAGGGTGTAGAGAAAAGTGAACTCTCCTACACTGCTTATGAGAATGTAAAGTGGAACAGCCACTATGAAAAACAGTATCAAGGATCCTGACAAAGCTAAAAATAGAGTTGCCATTATGATCCAGCAATCCCACGCCTGAGCACACACCCAGATAAAACTAAAACTCAAAAATACACAGGCACCCCTATGTTCATAGCAACAGTATTCACTATAGCCAAGACATGGACACATCCTAAGTATCCATTGATAGATGAATGGATATAGAAAATGTGGTACATATATACAATGGAATACTACTCAGTCATAAAAAAGAGTGAAATAGTGCCATTTGCAGCAACTTGGATCAACCTGTGGATTACCATACTAAGTGAAGTAAGTCAGAAAGAGAAAGACAAATACAATATGATATTACTTATATGTGCAATCTAAAATGTGACACAAATGGACCTCTCTATGAAACAGACCTACAGACATAGAGAACAGAATTATGGAAGCCAAGGGGGAAGCAGGGTAGAGGCAGTATGATTTGGGAATTTGGGATTAGTGGATACGACTATTGCACAGCATGGATAAACAACAATGTCCTACTGTGTAGCACTGGGGATTATTTAATATCCTGTGATAAACCATAAGGGAAAAGAATATGAAAAAAAGAACACATATACATGTGTAACTGAATCACTCTGCTGTACAGAAGAAATAAACACAACATTATATATAAACTATACTTAAAACAAAAAAAAAAAATCTCTACAGATTTTCTTTGACCCTTTGTTGTTCAGTCACTAAGTTGTGTCTCTTTGCCACCCCATGAACTGCAGCACACCAGGCTTCCCTCTCCTTCACTATCTCCCGAAGTTTTCTCAAACCCATGTACAGTAAGTGGGTAATGCCATCCAATCACCTCATCCTCTGTCATCCCCTTCTCCTCTTGCCCTCAAGTTTTCCCAGCATCAGGGTCTTTTCCAATGAGTTGGCTCTTCACATCTCTGACCCTTTAACCCAGTGCTTACTGATATGTTTCCAGAGTTTACTAAAATAGTTTCTCTCTGTTCCCCAGGCTTTTTCCAAGTAGTCAGTTCCCAGACCTGTGACATCAGAACATCATGACTTTCAAATTCACCTTACCCCCTAATTGAACATTTCTAAAATTAAATATAAGAGGCAGTCCTAAGATGGCAGAGGAATAGGACAGGAAGACCACTTTCTCCCCAACAAATTCATCAAAAGAACATTTGAATGCTGAGTAAATTCCACAAAACAATTTCTGAATGCTGGCAGAGGACATCAGGCACCCAGTAGAGAGGCCCATTGTCTTTGAAAGGAGAAGTTTTATCAACAGTGCTGTATACATAGAGAAGTCTTGAGGCTACTGTAAAAATAAGACTGAAAACCAGGAGCAGGAGGCTTAAGTCCAAATCCTGAGAACACCAGAGAACTCCAAACTCCAGGGAACATTAATCAACAGGAGCTCATCAAACGCCTCCATACATACCCTGAAAACAAGCACCACCCAAGGGCCAACAAGTTTCAGAGCAAGACATACCACGCAAATTCTTCAGCAACACAGGAACACAGCCTTGAGCTTCAATATACAGGCTGCCCAAAGTTACTCCAAAACCACTGACATCTCATAACTCATTACTGGACACTTCATTGCACTCCAGAGAGAAGAAATCCAGCTCCACCCACCACAACATTGACACAAGCTTCCCTAACCAGGAAACCTTGACAAGCCACCTGTACAACCCAACCCACAGCAAGGAAACTCCACAATAAAGAGAACTGCCAGAATACAGAAAGGCCACTGCCAACATAGGAATATAAACAAGATGAAGAGACAGAGGAATACCCAGTAGGTAAAGGAACAGGATAAATGCCCACCAAACCAAACAAAAGAGGAAAAGATAGGGAATCTATCTGATAAAGAATTCTGAAAAATGATAGTGAAAATGATCCAAAATCTTGAAATCAAAATGGAATCACAGATAAATAGCCTGGAGACAAGGATTGAGAAGATGCAAGAAAGGTTTAACAAGGATCTAGAAGAAATAAAAAGAGTCTATATATAATGAATAATGCAATAAATGAGACCAAAAACACTCTGGAGGGAACAAATTGTAGAATAATGGAGGCAGAAGATAGGATTAGTGAGGTAGAAGATAGAATGGTAGAAATAAATGAAGCAGAGAGGAAAAAAGAAAAGTGAATTAAAAGAAATGAGGACAATCTCAGAAACCTCTGGGACAATGTTAAATGCCCCAACATTCGAATCATAGGAGTCCCAGAGGAAGACAAAAAGAAAGACCATGAGAAAATACTTGAGATAATATTTGAAAACTTCCCTAAAATGGAGAAGGAAATAATCACCCAAGTTCAAGAAACCCAAAGGGTCCCAAACAGGATAAATCCAAGGTGAAACACCCCAAGACACATATTAATCAAATTAACAAAGATCAAACACAAAGAACAAATATTAAAAGCAGCAAGGGAAAACAACAAATAACATACAAGGGGATTCCCATAAGGATAACAGTTGATCTTTCAATAGAAACTCTTCAGGCCAGGAGGGAATCACAAGACATACTTAAAGAGATGAAAGAAAATAACCTACAGCCCAGATTACTGTACCCAGCAAGGATCTCATTCAAACATGAAGGAGAAATCAAAAGCTTGACAGACAAGCAAAAGCTGAGAGAATTCAGCACCACCAAACCAGCTCTCCAACAAATGCCTAAGACTCTTCTCTAGACAGGAAACACAAAAGGGTGTATAAACTCAAACCCCAAACAATAAAGTAAATGGCAACAGGACCATACTTATCAATAATTACCTTAACGTAAATGGGTTGAATGCCCCAACCAAAAGACAAAGACTGGCTGAATGGATACAAAACAAGATCCCTATATATGTTGTCTACAAGAGACCCACCTCAAAACAAGGAACACATACAGACTGAAAGTGAAGGGATGGAAAAAGATATTCCACGCAAATAGAGACCAAAAGAAAGCAGGAGTACCAATACTCATATCAGATAAAATAGACTTTAAAACAAAGGCTGTGAAAAGAGACAAAGGACACTACATAATGATCAAAGGATCAATCCAAGAAGAAGATATAACAATTATAAACACATATGCACCCAATATAGGAGCACCGCAATATGTAAGACAAATGCTAACAAGTATGAAAGGAAAAATTAACAATAACACAATAATAGTGGGAGACTTTACTACCCCACTCACACCTATGGATAGATCAACTAAACAGAAAATTAACAAAGAAACACAAACTTTAAATGATACAAAAGACCAGTTAGACCTAATTGATATCTATAGGACATTTCACTCCAAAACAATGAATTTCACCTTTTTCTCAAGTGCACACGGAACCTTCTCCAGGATAGATCACATTCGGGCCATAAATCTAGCCTTGGTAAATTCAAAAATTGAAATCATTCCAAGCATCTTTTCTGACCACAATGCAGTAAGATTAGATCTCAATTACAAGAGAAAAACTATTAAAAATTCCAACATATGGAGGCTGAACAACACGCGGCTGAATAACCAAAATAACCAAAAAATCACAGAATAAATCAAAAAAGAAATCAAAATATGCATAGAAATGAGTGAAAATGAAAACACAACAACCTAAAACCTGTGGGACACTGTAAAAGCAGTGCTAAGGGGAAGGTTCATAGCAATATAGGAATACCTCAAGAAACAGGAAAAAGGTCAAATAAATAACCTAACTACAACTAAAGCAACTTGAAAAGGAAGAAAATATAAACCCCAGGGTTAGGAGAAGGAAAGAAATCTTAAAAATTAGGGCAGAAATAAATGCAAAAGAAACAAAAGAGACCATAGCAAAAATCAATAAAGCCAAAAGCTGGTTCTTTAAGAGGATAAATAAAATTGACAAACCATTAGCCAGACTCATCAAGAAACAAAGGGAGAAAAACCAAATCAATAAAACTAGAAATGGAAATGGAGAGATCACAACAGATAACACAGAAATACAAAGGATCGTAAGAGACTACTATCAGCAACTGTATGTCAATAAAATGGACAACTTGGAAGAAATGGACAAATTCTTAGAAAAGTACAACTTTCCAAAACTGAACGAGGAGGAAACATAAAATTTTGATAGACCCATCACAAGCACAGAAATTGAAACTGTAATCAGAAATCTTCCAGCAAACAAAAGCCCAGGTCCAGACGGCTTCACAGCTGAATTCTACCAAAAATTTAGAGAAGAGCTAACACCTATCCTACTCAAACTCTTCCAGAAAATTTCAGAGGAAGGTAAACTTCCAAACTCATTCTATGAGGCCACCATCACCCTAATACCAAAACCTGACAAAGATGCCACAAAAAAAGAAAACTACAGGCCAATATCACTGATGAACATAGATGCAAAAATCCTTAACAAAATTCTAGCAATCAGAATCCAACAACACAAGAAAAAGATCATAAATCATGGCCAAGTGGGCTTTATCCCAGGGATGGAAAGATTCTTCAATATCCACAAATCAATCAATGTAATACAACACATTAATAAATTGAAAAAATAAAAGTCATATGATTATCTCAATAGATTCAGAGAAAGCCTTTGACAAAATTCGACAACCATTTGTGATAAAAACTCTCCAAAAAGCAGGAATAGAAGGAACATACCTCAACATAATAAAAGCTATACATGACAAACCCACAGCAAACATTATCCTCAATGGCAAAAAATTGAAAGCATTTCCGCTAAAGTCAGGAACAAGACAAGGGTGCCCACTTTCACCACTACTGTTCAACATAGTTTTGAAAGTTTTGGCCACAGCAATCAGAGCAGAAAAAGAATAAAAGGAATCCAAATTGGAAAAGACATAAAACTCTCACTGTTTGCAGATGACATGATCCTCTACATAGAAAACCCTAAAGACTCCACCAGAAAATTACTAAAGCTAATCAATGAATATAGTAAAGTTGCAGGATATAAAATCAACAC
Organism: Ovis aries; assembly: GCF_016772045.2. Classification (NCBI taxonomy): domain Eukaryota; kingdom Metazoa; phylum Chordata; class Mammalia; order Artiodactyla; family Bovidae; genus Ovis; species Ovis aries. The sequence goes on from NC_056063.1 coordinate 50,684,903, forward strand.
ACAGAAATCCCTTGCATTCCTATACACTAATAATGAGAAAATAGAGAAAGTAAGAAAACAATCCCATTCACCATTGCAATGAAAAGAATAAAATACTTAGGAATATATCTACCTAAAGAAACTAAAGACCTATATATAGAAAACTATAAAACACTGATGAAAGAAATCAAAAAGGACACTAATAGAGGGAGAAATATACCGTATTCATGGATCAGAAGAATAAATACAGTGAAAATGATGATACTACCCAAAGCAATCTATAGATTCAATGCAATCCATATCAAGCTACCAATGGTATTTTTCACAGAGCTAGAACAAATAATTTCAAAATTTGTATGGAAGTACAGAAAAACCTCGAATAGCCAAAGCAATCTTGAGAAAAAAAGAATGGAACTGGAGGAATCAACCTGCCTGACTTCAGGCTCTACTACAAAGCCACAGTCATCAAGACAGTATGGTACTGGCACAAAGACAGAAATATAGATCAATGGAACAAAATAGAAAGCCCAGAGATAAATCCACACACCTATGGACACCTTATCTTCGACAAAGGAGGCAAGAATATACAATGAAGAAAAGACAATCTCTTTAACAAGTGGTGCTGGGAAAACTGGTCAACCACTAGTAAAAGAATGAAACTAGAACACTTTCAAACACCACAAACAAAAATAAATTCAAAATGGATTAAAGATCTAAATATAAGATCAGAAACCATAAAACTCTTAGAGGAGAATATAGGCAAAACACTCTCTGACACAAATCACAGCAGGACCCTCTATGACCCACCTCCCAGAATATTGGAAATAAAAGCAAAAATAAACAAGTGGGACCTAATTAAACTTAAAACCTTCTGCACAAGAAAGGAAACCATAAGCAAGGTGAAAAGACAGGCTTCAGAATGGGAGAAAATAATAGCAAATGAAGCACCTGACAAACAACTAATCTCAAAAATATACAAGCAACTCCTGCAGCTCAATTCCAGAAAAATAAATGATCCAATCAAAAAATGGGCCAAAGAAACGACCCAATCAAAAAATGCGCCAAAGAGCTAAATAGACATTTCTCCAAAGAAGACATGCAGATGGCTAACAAACACATGAAAAGATGCTCAACATCACTCATTATCAGAGAAATGCAAATCAAAACCACAATGAGGTACCATTTCATGCCAGTCAGAATGGCTGCGATCCAAAAGTCTACAAGTAATAAATGCTGGAGAGGGTGTGGAGAAAAGGGAACCCTCTTAAGGTGTTGGTGGGAACGCGAACTAGTACAGCCACTATGGAGAACAGTGTGGCGATTCCTTAAAAAACTGGAAATAGAACTGCCTTATGACCCAGCAATCCCACTGCTGGGCATATACACTGAGGAAACCAGAATTGAAAGAGACACATGTACCTCAATGTTCATCACAGCACTGTTTATAATAGCCAAGACATGGAAGCAACCTAGATGTCCATCAGCAGACGAATGGATAAAAAAGCTGTGGTACATATACACAATGGAGTATTACTCAGCCATTAAAAAGAACACATTTGAATCAGTTTTAATGAGGTGGATGAAACTGGAGCCTATTATACAGAGTGAAGTAAGCCAGAAAGAAAAACACCAATACAGTATACTAATGCATATATGTGGAATTTAGAAAGATGGTAACAATAACCCTGTATGTGAGGCAGCAAAAGAAACACAGATGTATAGAACAGTCTTTTGGATTCTGTGGGAGATGGTGAAGGTGGGATGATTAGGGAGAATGGCACTGAAACATGTATAATATCACGTGTGAATCAAATTGCCAGTCCCGGTTCAATGCATGATACAGGATGCTCAGGGCTGGTGCACTAGGATGACCCAGAGGGATGTTATGGGGAGGGAGGTGGGAGGGGGGGTTTGGGATGGTGAACATGTGTGCACCTGCGGTGGATTCATGTTGATGTATGGCAAAACCAATACAATATTGTAAAGTAATTAGCCTCCAATTAAAATAAATAAATTTATATTTTAAAAAAATTTTTTAAACTGAAAGTGATTTAAAAAATTAAAATAAAAATAAAATTAAATATACCACCCTATCTTCCACCATCCTTCTGAACCACATATTGCAGCTTTATTTCATTGTTTCCATTAATGGAATCACCATTATCCCTTTCACTGAGATTTAGAACTTCTGAGACACCTTTGAGGAATAATGGTACTTCATGTTGTTGCTTTGTCTGTGTCTATGTGTGTGTGTGTGAAGTTATTCCATTAGAAATACATTTAATATTTGCTTATATAAACTTACTCTTAGAGTTGTTGTTATTCAGCTGCTAAATTATGTCTGACTCTTTGACACCCCATGGACTGTAGCACTCCAGGCTTCCCTATCCTTCACCATCTGTCAAAGCTTACTCAAACTCATGTTCATTTTGTCAGTGATGCCATCCAACCATCTCATCCTCCGTCATCCTCTTCTCCTCCTGTCCTCAATCTTTCCCAGCATCAGGGTCTTTTCCAATGAATCAGCTCCTCACATCAGGTGGCCAAAATATTGGAGTTTCAGCATCAGTCCTTCCAATGAATATTCAGGGTTGATTTCCTTTAGGACTGACTGGATTGATCTCCTTGCAGTCAAGGGACTCCAGGAGCCTTCACCAGCACCACAATTTGAAAGCATCAATTCTTTGGAATTCAGCCTTTTTTATGGCCCAACTCTCACATCCAAACATGGCTATTGGAAAAACCATAGCTTTGACTATACGAACATTTGTTAACAAAATGATGTCTCTGCTTTTTATTTTTTTTTTATGTCTCTGCTTTTTAATAGGCTGTCTATGTTTGTCATAGCTTTCATAGCTTTCCTTCCAAGGAACAAGATTCTTTTAATTTCATGGCTGCAGTCACCAATTGCAGTGGTTCTGGAGCCCAAAACAGTCAAGTCTTTCACTGTTTCCACTGTTTCCCCATCTATTTCCCATGAAGTTGTGGGACCAGATGCCATGATCTTAGTTGTTTGAATGTTGAGCTTTAAGCTAGTTTTTTCACTGTCCTCTTTCACCTTCATCAAGAGGCTCTTTAGTTCCTCTTCACTTTCTTTTTTTTTAATTTTTATTTTTACTTTATTTTACTTTACAATACTGTATTGGTTTTGCCATACATTGACATGAATCCACCACGGGTGTACATGCGTTCCCAAACATGAACCCCCCTCCCACCTCCCTTCACTTTCTGCCATAAGGGCGATATCATCTGCATATCTGAGGTTATCGATATTTCTCCTAGGTACCTTGATTCCAGCTTCTGCTTCATTCAGGCTGGCATTTCTCATGATATACTCTGCATATAAGTAAAATAAGCAGGGTGATAATATACAGCCTTGACGTGCTCATTTCCCAATTTGGAACCAGTCTGTTGTCCATGTTCAGTTTTAACTTTTGCTTGTTGACCTGCATGCAGGTTTCTCAGGTAAGGTGGTCTGCCATCTATTTAAAAACTTTCCAGTTTGTTGTGATTCACACAGTCAAAGACTTAACCTATATAGTTAGTGAAGCAGAAGTAGCTGTTTTTCTGGAATTCCCTTGCTTTTTCTATGATCCAAAGGATGTTGGCAATTTCATCTCTGGTTCCTTGGCCTTTTCTAAATCCAGCTTGTATATCTGGAATTTCTCAGATCACATACTGTTGAAGCCTAGCTTGAGGGATTTTGAGCATTACCTTACTAGCATGTAAAATGGGTGCTATTGTGGAATAGTTTGAACATTCTTTGGCATTACTCTTCTTTGGGATTGGAATGAAAACAGATTTTACTTATCAATTGACTATAACTAGATCAACAAAACTATATTCAACAGGTCACTTTCAAAAGGTGATTGAAGAGATTCAGACTCCTATGTTAAATACAGTTTACTCCACTAAGAGAAGAAAGATAATTCTCTGAGTAAACATTCTAATAAATGTAGTTGGTTTTTTTTAAAACAATCAATCTGAAGTTTATTAAAATATCAGTCCTTGGACCTGGTAAAACAAACCATTGACTCACACAGGAAAACCCTGTTTGTAGTATACAAACTGACAGAAATTCAACTTTAGAATGACAAGATAAAGAAGTACATTTAGCTTACACTTGTGATGTAATGCATTTAGCTTCTATTTCTGTATAGTACCTATGGATATTGTAGAAGCCCTGGTGGCTCTGTGGTAGAGAACCCGCCTGCCAATGCAGGAGATATGGGTTCAATCCCTGGGTTGGGAAGGTTCCTGGAGTAGGAAATGGAAACCCATTCCAGTATTCTTGCCTGGAAAATTCCATGGACAGAGGAACCTGGCAGGTTACAGTCCATGGGGTCACAGAATTTGACATGACTGAGTGACTAAGCATATATCATGGATATTATCTATTCAGTCACTAACAAAAATAAATGTATTTTTTGATGCTTTTTCAAATGACTTAGTAAAAACTTGATCAACTCACTACATTGACCATGGGACATTCCCTCATAGATTTGCTAACTAATGGGGAAGCTTTGCTCAGGCTATCTAAACTCAAGATGCAAACAAGAATGCTTAAAGATGTCTCTCGTCTTTCTTCAGTGACACAGGTGTTCCCCCACCGGCCCAGCCATACCCACACAGCTCTAGTCAATATTTCGTTCTGTCTCCAAAGTCATTATGTGATTCAAGATGTCATTTTGTTTTTATTTTTGTAAACTTATATTTTTAAACTAATCAAGAAATTCTCCAAGTTTTACACACACACCTCCAAGAAAAACAAATTGCAGAGAAGTCACATCTGAAATCTCCCCATTGGAAGCACATGATGCTTATTAGGAAGTCTAAAGAATGCACTTCCAAGAATCTGTTTAACATCACTTAACATCCTCGGACAATAGAAATCTTTTTTCAAATAACACCTTTAAGATATCCGATGAACAAAAGGCTGAAAGAAAACCCTTTGGGAAACCTTTCCCCTAAAGTTTGAATTCTTTTACTTACTGATCCTTCCTTCCTAGAACTTCTCCATCACCTTCTGATCATGGCCAACTGCTCTTCTTTACCCCAGAAATGCACCTTATATCCAGTTCCCCTATTTCAAGATGTTTGGCAGCTCTCCACACAGCTAATGTTTCATGCAAAGCTAAGAAAAGAAAATGAGGAAAAACAGTGACCTTATATCAGAGGCATGGTGTTCCTGGAGAATTGAGTACATTATGACACCCCTCAAACAACACATTTCACAAGGCATGGCACATCTGTCATCTTGAGGGCAGGATTACATCCATCTTACAAATTGAATTGCTCAATAGTTTCATGCTCTAAAAGGTTTACTCAGTAAACAATGAGTATACTGTTAAATGCTGATTTTTATTTAATTAGGAGCTAGACAAAATAAGTTACAAATATTGTTCTTGTCTTCAAAAAGTTTACAATTTGTGAGACAGAAAAAAACACAGACTCTACAGAATAATATAAGCATCCAGTGATAAATTGAAATCATAAGTTACTTAACCCACAAATGTGTGCTAAGTCACTTAAGTTGTGTCCAACTCTTTGAGACCCCAGTAGCATAAACTGTTGAGATCATGGAGATAAAAAAATCTTGTAAAGAGATCAGATTCTTAAAAGATTTGAGAGACATAAACTATATCATAAGAGAATGGGAACTATAATACAGGGTATGGCAGACATTCTAAGAAGGCTGCCATGATCCTTAAGGTATTCACGTGCTTAGTTGCTCAGTCATATCTGACTTTTTGTGACCCCCATGGACTATAGCCTGCCAGGCCCCTCTGTCCATTGGGATTCTCTAGGCAAAAACACTGGAGTGGGTTGCCATGCTCCCCCTTGAGAGTAGAAATGACCTGTGGCTTACTTCTAACCCCTGGAAAGTGGCAAAGTTGATTGGATGTGCATGATTACAGGAGCACATAGCACCCATTTACTCGAATCCCTTTCTCTCTGTTGCCTGCTTGGAAGGAGCAACCTGCCATGAATCCTGCAACGATAAAGAATAAACTCTGCCAACAATCTGAGGCAGCTTGGAAACAGATCCATTCTCAGTTAACCATCTAGATGAGAACTCAATTCATACAGGCTAACATCTTAACTCTATCTTTATAAGACCCTAAGCAGAGGATGAACTGGATTGTGCTGGAACTCCCAATCTACAGAAACTGTAAGACAGTCTATGCATGCTATTTTAAACTATGGTGATGGTAATAATTTCTTAATCAAAAGATAACCAATATACAGAAGTTCAAAGAGAATAATACATGATTGTAAACAATAGGACTGTTTTCATAGAGGAGGTAGCCTTGTTACAGATGCAATGAATGTTAAGAAATGATTATGATTTGAACCCTTAGAGCAAGGAATAAATGTCTTGATTTCAGTTCAGTTTAGTTCAGTCACTCAGTTGTGTCTGACTCTTTGTGACCTCATGGACTGCAGCACGCCAGGCCTCCTTGTCCATCACCAACTCCCGGAGTTTACCCAAACTCATCTCCACTAGTCGGTGATGCCATCCAAACATCTTATCTTCTGTCATCCCTTTCTCCTTCCACCTTCAATCTTTCCCAGCATCAGGGTCTTTTCCAATGAATCAGCTCTTTGATTCAGGTGGCCAAAGTATTGGAGCTTCAGCTTCAGCATCAGTCCTTCCAATGAACACTCAGGACTGATCTCACTTAAGATGGACTGGTTGGATCCCTTTGCAGTCTAAGGGACTCTCGTGAGTCTTCTCCAACACCACAGTTGAAAAGGATCAATTCTTCAGTGCTCAGCTTTCTTCACAGTCCAACTCTCATACCCATACATGACCACTGGAAAATCCATACCCTTGACTAGAGGGACCTTTGTTGGTAAAGTAATGTCTCTGCTTTTTAATTTACTGTCTAGGTTGGTCATAACTTTCCTTCCAAGGAGTAAGCATCTTTTAATTTCATGGATGCAGTCATGATCTGCAGTGATTTTGGAGCCCAAAAAAAATAAGTCTGTAACTGTTTCCACTGTTTCTCCATCTATTTGCCATGAAGTGACGGGACTGGATGCCATGACCTCAGTTTTTTGAATTTTGAGCTTTAAGCTAACTTTTTCACTCTCCTCCTTCACTTTCATCAAGAGGCTCTTTAGTTCTTCTTCACTTTCTGCCATTAGGGTGGTGTCATCTGCGTATCTAAGATTATTGATTTTTCTCCCGGGAATCTTGATTCTAGCTTGTGCTTCACCCAGCCCTGTGTTTTTCATGATGTCCTCTCAGTTCAGTTCAGTTCAGTCACTCAGTCGTGTCCAACTCTTTGCGACCCCATGAATCGCAGCGCACCAGGCCTCCCTGTCCACCACCAACTCCCTGAGTTCACTCAAACTCACATCCATAGAGTCGGTGATGCCATCCAGCCATCTCATCCTCTGTCGTCCCCTTCTCCTCTTGCCCCCAATCCCTCCCAGCATCAGAGTCTTTTCCAACTCTTCTCATGAGGTGGCCAAAGTACTGGAGTTTCAGCTTTAGCATCATTCCTTCCAAAGAACACCCACGACCGATCTCCTTCAGAATGAACTGGTTGGATCTCCTTGCAGTCCAAGGGACTCTCAATAGTCTTCTCCAACACCACAGTTCAAAAGCATCAATTCCCTCTGCATATAAGTTAAATAAGCAGGGTGACAATACACAGCCTTGAAGTGCTCCTTTCCCTATTTGGAACCAGTCTGTTGTTCCATCTCCAGTTCTAACTGTTGCTTCCTGACCTGCATACAGATTTCTCAAGAGGCAGGCCAGGTGGTCTGGTATTCCCATCTCTTTCAGAATTTTCCAGTTTGTTGTGATCCACATAAAGGCTTTGGCATAGTCAATAAAGCAGAAATAGATATTTTTCTGGAACTCTCTTGCTTTTTTGACAATCCAACGGATGTTGGCAATTTGATCTCTCTTTCCTCTGTCTTTTCTAAATCCATCTTGAACATCTGGAAGTTCACGGTTCATGTACTGTTGAAGCCTGACTTGAAGAATTTTGAGCATTACTTTACCAGTGTGTGAGATGAGCGCAATTGTGTAGAAGTTTGAACATTCTTTGGCATTGCCTTTCTTTGGGATTGGAATGAAGACTGACCTTCTCCAGTCCTGTGGCCACTGCTGAGTTTTCCAAATTTGCTGGCATATTGAGGGCAGTACTTTCACAGCATCATCTTTTAGGATTTGAAATAGCTCTACTGGAATTCCATCACCTCCTCTAGCTTTGTTCATAGTGATGCTTTCTAAGGCCCACTTGACTTCACATTTCAAGATGTCTGGTTCATTCCAGGTGAGTGATCACACCATCGTGATCATCTGGGTCATGAAGATCTTTTTGTACAGTTCTTCTGTGTATTCTTGCCACCTCTTCTTAATATCTTCTGCTTCTGTTAGGTCCATATCATTTCTGTCCTTTATCGAGCCCATCTTTGCATGAAATATTCCCTTGGTATCTCTAATTTTCTTGAAAAGATCTCTAGTCTTTCCCATTTTATTGTTTTCCTCTATTTTTTTTTTTTTTGCACTGATCACTGAGGAAGGCTTTCTTATCTCTTCTTGCTATTCTTTGGAACTCTGCATTCAAATGGGTATATCTTTCCTTTTCTCCTTTGCTTTTCACTTCTCTTCTTTTCACAGCTATTCATAAGATCTCCTCAGACAGCCATTTCACTTTTTTGCATTTCTTTTTCTTGGGGATGGTCTTGCTCCCTGTCTCCAGTACAATGTCACAGACCTCCATCCATAGTTCCTCATGTACTCTATCTATCAGATCTAGTCCCTTAAATCTATTTCCCACTTCCACTGTATAATCATAAGGATTTGATTTAGGTCATACCTGAATGGTCTAGTGGTTTTCCTACTTTCTTCAATTTCAGTCTGAATCTGGCAATAAGAAGTTCATGATGTGAGCCATAGTCAGCTCCAAGTCTTGTTTTTGCTGACTGTATAGAGCTTCTCCATCTTTGGCTGCAGAGAATATAATCAATTTCAGGGAGCTATTAAATTTAGAATGTTAAATTAATAAAAGTATGGCATGTCCATAAGAAATGGCTCATACTTAATAGTGACAAACTCAAAAATTTCCCACTATGATTAGATGCAAGGGAAGGATGTCCTCTTTCAACATCCATTCCATTTGAACATTCTACTGTAACTCCTTACTAATGCAATATGGCAGAAAAGAAAAGAAAAGATATACATATTGTGAAGGAAGACAAAAAACTATCTTTTTCACAGATGACATGAGATCATCCATGTGGAAAATCTAAAAGAATCAGAAAAATAAAACTCTGGGAACTAATTAGCCATTATAGCAAAATTTCAAGATGTAAGGTTAATCTATAAAGGCCAATTGCATTCCTCTATGCTAACAAAGAACAAGTGGAATTTGATATTTAAAATACAATACCATGTATATTAGCACCTAAAAATTAAAATTTCTTGTTGTTTAATTGCTAGGTTCTGTCTGACTCTTTGCAACTGGACTCTGTAGCCCACCAGGCTCCTCTGTCCATGGATTTCCCAGGCAAGAATATTGAGTGAGTTGTCATTTCCTTCTCCAGGGGATCTTCCCCAACCAGTGATCAAACCCACACTGGCAGGCAGATTCTTTACCACTGAACCACCTGAGAATCTCAGTGTTCTTTGCAGGGTAACCTTAATTATTACACTGAGGACTTTGTAATTCATTTGAAGAGGAACTAGAAGTCACTGAAGATCTTTGAACCTGCAGTGATGTGACCAAACTGTCTTCAGGGAAGATTTTTCTGGGAATACAAAGTCTAAATATTATGTTGGAGAAAGGAGAGAAAGCCTTTCCAGAAACGTTTTCACAAGTAGAAGTGAATGAGATTAGCAAGTGCTTAACATGGAAGGACATAAATGATTTGAAGGCTTCAAACCTAACCTTCTTACCTCTCAAGAACAGATAAAAAGATCCATAAATGGCCACAGGAAAGGAAGGATAGAAGCTATTAAACTATAAGATGGTGTAGCCGCCTAGCAAGTTTATGAGCATATCTTGATGAAACAATCTTATCCAAATGTCCAAATACCTCACTGAAAATGTTTCCAAACAAAGTAAAATAATTCTATGTGGCCCTGTTGGAAATAAGAGTGAGTCAAATACTGCCTGCTATCAGCTATGTCCACACAATGTCCCATAATCTTTCATACACATGACTTTGGATAAAATATGAGCTGAAGTTAATAATTTTGTTATCATTAGACTACATTTCTCAAATGTAAAAGCAATGTGATTTTTTAAAATATAATTAGATACCTGACACCTATCTTTAGTGATAGGTGAAAAAAAGAGAATAGAGGGCCTCTGATTTTCAGCCAGCTAATTACAGGTCACCAGATTACAGGTAATGCAGAAGAGCTACAAAACCCAACATCTCTATTTCTTCCCTCACATTGAAACCAGCCATGACAATGCTGTCATTCTCCTTTGTGAGACCAAGGCGGGATGGCAGGTTTTAAATAATGCATAAGCTACTAACATGCCTGCTCTTATCCCTTTCAAAAAATGGTGGAGTGTCTCTTTTATAGTCCACAAAGAATTGAAATCATACGGTGAATCCTGACAATTGCTTTCAGGAGGAGCTCTTGGCATGAGCTGCAGGTTCTTCAGTTTGCCCATGGCGGGAACGCAGACTGCCACTGCATACAGATGGTCACAGGGCCTGGAGAGCGTCCTAGCTGCAGAGTTTTCCCAGGGCAGGACGAATCCATACCAGCTTAAAATCCTGCCTCTGCTGCTTTCTCACCAAATGGCATTTCCCTCACCCGTTTCATGCCTGTCCCATGAAGTCAGGTTAGTATTGTACGCAAATCAGCAGTGCTCTTAGAGAAATGGACAACTCTTTCCTTTATCTCTGAATATAGATCCCAGGCTAAGTAGATGGAAAACAAGAATTAAAACAAAATTAGCACTAGCTCTCAACTGCTGGGCTGCACAGATGAACAAGGACATTTCAGTGTTTCCCTGAGAATTGGACTAGAGAAAATCTAGGGGCAGAGATGGGGGAAACGGTCACTGCCCAGTGTAATGGGTCCCCTGCCCCGTTTCCTCTCTTCTCTTTGTCTCTGGTTCCTCCCTTGGCTTTCAACTTTCAGAACAAATTACTCCAAGATCATACAAACCCATGCATCTCACTGTGATCCCCAAATTCAGAGTAACTCTAAGAGCAACATCCTCCTACATGAGATTTCTCATACTGCTGCTTTGGTTTTCCATGTATTGGGTGCATATGACTTTCTCTACCAGGTTAAAGCCATAAGGAAGAGAATGTGTATGATTCCCTGGTGACCACCTAGATTCCTTCCCAGACACAGTGCTAGGGACATAACAGATTTTCAGGACATACTAGTGAAGCAAAAGTTTCTTTTAGGATAAAACATTTTTCTTAGAGGAAGAGATTAGCTAAGATGTATCTAGGGTTTCCCAGAGGTAAACATAATTCCTTTAAAGGAAAGAGGAGTACGAAAGAGTCGGTCGTGTCTGACTCTCTGTGACCCCATGAATTATTGCCTGCTAGCCTCCTCTGTCCATGGGACTTTCCAGGCAAGAATACGAGAGTGGGTTGCCATGCCCTCCTCCAGGGAATCTTCCCCACCCAGGGATCAAACCTACAACTCCTGTGTCTCCTGCATTGCAGGTTGATTCTTTAAGGCTGAGCCACTGGGGGAGCCCCAAGCTAGGGATCAGGGGCTGAACATTCACACTGTCCATGGTGCATTCATTGCTAAAGCCAAATGTCTTAATCTAGCCAAGACCACGGAAAACTCTTAATATTACTCAATGGAGAGTTACATATTAGAGATGATAAAGAGAAGACAAATCAATTTTTCAAGGCACATTATTTTATTATTTGCATGACTTTCTTTTGGAAATGTACATTTCAGTCATTTATCTTCCTAGTCACCTAGGACAGCTTAGTCTCTTGTCTCATAGCCCTGGGTGCTAACGTATTGGTTGGCTGATCTCACAGGCACAGTGGTAAATGATCCTAATTTATGTATAAATAAACATGCACAAAGGGGTCAAATATGTAGCTCAGGGCCTCAAAACATAACAGCAGAAGTTACGAACTGAGCCTTGTTCTTCTGTGACGTGATGTATATTTAGTCTTCAGTCAACACATACTGCAGAGGTGCGAAGCATGTTACAGACCTCTTTTTGAGATCCTAGACCTGCCTGATTTGGGGCAACTCACTTTATTTCTCTCCCATCCAGTTTTGACATCATAAAAGAAGACAATTCCTAACAAGCAAATGTATTAGAGACACATCTAAAACAATGGCTCTTAAACCTCAGAATCCATTAGAATCACCCATAGACTTGTTAAAACACAGGTTTCTGGACCCCAGCCCGCAGTGTTCTAATCCTGTAGCTCAGCAGTGTATGTGTGAGTGCTCAGTCACTAAGTCCTATCCAACTCTTTGCAACCCCATGAATTGTAGCCCACCAGGCTCCAGTACTCTTGCCTGGAAAATCCCATGGACAGAGGAGCCTGGTAGGCTGCAGTCCATGGGGTCGCTAGGAGTCGGACATGACTGAGCAACTTCACTTTAACTTTTCACTTTCATGCATTGGAGAAGGAAATGGCAACCCACTCCAGTGTTCTTGCCTGGCGAATCCCAGGGACAGGGGAGCCTGGTGGGCTGCTGTCTCTGGGGTTGCACAGAGTCGGACACGACTGAAGCGACTTAGCAGCAGCAGCAGCAGCAGGCTCCTCTGTCCATGGGATTTCCCAAGCAAGAGCACCGGAGTAGGTTGCCATTTCCTTCTCCAGGGAAATCTTCCTGACCCAAGGATTGGGCCCACATCTCCTTACATTGGCAGGCAGGTTCTCTTCCACTGAGTCACCAGGGAAGCCCATTATAATTGGAGATATGTCTCAAACAGTGGTTCTCAAACATCAGAGTCCATTAGAGTCACCCGCAGCCTCGTTAAGATGGGTTTCTTGGCTCCGGCCCTCAGTGTTCTGATTTTGCAGCTCAGGAGTAGCAGCCAAGAATTAGAATTTCTAATAAATTCTCAGGTGATTCTGATGCTGAAGGTCTAGGAACCACACTTCAAAGAGCTTTGGTGGAAAGCAACTAACATATATTAGATATTCAATAATCAGTGGCTATGATTATTTCTGAAGCATAGAAAGCAGTTTAATGAAATACTCAATGACAGAGAAGATATTGAAAATACACAGATGATATAACTAAGAGTACAAGTCCTGCCAAGTCAGAGCACAGATGGAAGGTCGTCTCAGCCAGAGCAATGCTGAGAGATTTAAGAAGGAAGTGCTGCTCTGTAGCTTTTATGACAGAAAAAAAAAAATCCTTCATTTTACACGTCTTCTAGATGTTCTTTAGTGGCTCATACAATACACTGTATGGAAATGATTTACATGCCTCTCTTCTTCCTCTTCATGTGTGACCTCTTCCTCTGAATGTGGTGAAACTTTAATGACCAAGGAGTTGAATGCTTAGCTTTAATGGGAGTTGCCCATGTTAATCCCTTGTGCATAACTGGAAGAATGAATTTTATCTATTAAAAATGTTCCAGATTTAGCCTTTACATATGTGATATAATGTCGTGTCAGAAAAATTCTGTCAACGTGTTTTATATAAAAGTGAACACATGGAAGTTGGAATCTTGGCTCATAAATACTACTGAATACCTAATAGTATAATTTTAAACAATGCATGCACACATGCAGGGGCAACTCAAGAAAAAAAAAAAACTGCCTAGTAACACAAAAATGTCTTTTGAAATTGTACAGTGAGAAAAAAAAGCAAGTACTGAACCAGATGTAAGTTTGAGATTTGGGGCCAAACCTGTGTTCCCTAGTGCTATTAATTCTTCCAGTCAAGAAAACTCAGAAGGAGCAAAGATAGTACAAATATTTCCTACTCATCCACCCTTCATATATGAGATTCACTGAGTCTGTCCCTCAACTTCTCTCTCTCTCTCAAATGTCCCCTCTTTCCATTTCCACTTCTCCAGTTCAGAGTCTCAGTACTTCTCACCTAGATTATTTCAATAACCACTTAATTCTTCATAGATCTAGCCAAGGACATCTTATATCTAACGCCATATAATTTTTTCTTATCACGTCAAGCATTTATCCATAAGGCAATCATTTGCCTTAAGTACAAACCTGGCCTGGCAATCAAACTTTCATGACTTAGACCCAAGCCCATTTTCCAGTGTTTCACTGAACATGATATTTTTACATTCCTCTCACCCTAGCATTATTGAACAATCAATGACTTCTAGCAAACCTTGTGCTCTCATCCTTCTGTGTTGTAGCCTGCATTATATTTCTTTAAATAATAAAAAATAGTGTTTTATTATTTATAAAACAATATCACAAGAATAATCTCAATTTATCCCCCAAACATTAGAGCTGTAAACTAGGCATTTTCCTTTCCATGTAACAGAAGAGTAAATAGAGAATTAGAGAGATTATATATTGACAGAAATAGCCCAGGAGAGCTACCATTACAATAATTCTAAAACAAAATCAAACCACACACACACACTTGGGAATCATTCCAGAGTTGGACAATCTCATCTTGCAGATCATAATAAAGAAAGAAGTTGCAAGATCTATATATCAAAAAGGTTCATCTGAGAATGTGTCTTGATAGAATGATAGAATGTGAATCAATTCAATGATAATTACATTTAAGGCAGGGTGATGTAGAATGAATCCCAATTGCCTGAAAATATGGATCTTCTATGGAGCAACCATGTAGTCTTATTGACAAGATCATAACTAGTGGATATGTGTTCATTTCAAACTTAGGGAGTTTTTCACCCCCAGAAAACAGAATCTTCTCTCTTCTTCCTTTCCTAGGTTTCTACTCTTTGGCTTCTATACCTTCTTACCCCTCAAAAAAGGAATTGAAAAGTCTGTGATAATGCTAGCTATCTACTTGCTATTTAATGTTGTTGTCAATAAAAAGTAAATTTATTTTATCACAAGGGAATGGGTATATAGGAGCTTTCAACCTATACACTCTAAAAAAATACAGGATTTGACTGCAGGACCAAAATTATGTCAAAATTATCTAGATCCTTGTTGAAAATGCAAATATAAATCAGAATCTTGAGAAATGGGGCCCAGAACTACATTTCTCAAACACATCAAAAGATTCTCATGCTCACTAATCTTTAAGAAATAAGATATCTTCTGCTTACATCAACAATGGAATAGCTTGTATGAAATCAAACTTTCTGCATGGACAACCATAAAAGATGCATAAAACATAAAACATTAAACAGCTGTACAAAGGCATATGTACAGCAAAAGCAAAAGCAACCAATGTTGGCTTAAAGAATTAACATCCAGGAGAGAAGAGATGAATGTTGAGGTAAACCCCCAACTACCCTTTTTAGCGTTGATAAATAAACCAAACAAAAAACTACAGCTGCAAGTTTATGGCAGTCACACTGGGCTTGGAGGTGAATTCTCAAGGCAACTTGGACTTGGGAAGTCAAAATTCAGCAGAAAAGAGAACTATAGAGAAGTAAGCCAATGTTCAGCTTGACTTTTGGCCTTTTAGATAATGGCAGAACAGAGCAACAGGTAGAAAAAGCCAGCATAAAGCTGCTAAGATCTTTAAAAGCTAAGTGGAATTCCACATCCTCACAGAGCTTGGAAGCCAAACTATGAATTTAGAGACCTCCAAAGTACCAGGGTATTTCCCAGGCTTTCAGGTAAGAGCTCAGAAAGATAACACACTAGAAGGAGGAACAAATCAGAAAGAGGCCTGTCTGAAATTCACCCCCCCCCCCCAGTTCATCTCATCATTGATTGGACGCAGATGATTGGCCTTTACTTTAACTGCCTTCTGGAAAAAAATAAATTATCTCAGAAAAAAACCATAATATTATTAATATCTTCAATTTAGATGCATCATATCAAGTATGTAATCCAAAACTTCCAAATATGATTGGACATAGGGTCAAATGAGACAAAGAAAAAAGAAAAAACAGATAATTGTAACAGACTCATCATGATACAGGTATTAGAGTGATCATGGGAGATCATTAGAATGACTGATTTGTGCATTAAAGAAAAAGTATAAAATATAGAAAACTTCAAAAAGAACGGAACCTATAAAAATAATTATCTAGAACTAAAATTAAGAAATTAAGAAATGAGTTTAATAACTAATTAGACACAGTATAAGGGAAGCTCAGCTCAGTGGTAAAGGCTCTCCAGAAGACACAGGAGATGTGAGTTTGATCCCTGGGTCAGGAAGATTCCCTGAAAGAGAAAATGGTGACCCACTCTCATATTCTTGCCCAGAAAATCCCATGGACAGAGGAGCTTGGTGGGCTACAGTCAAATAGGTTCGCAAAGAGTTGGACCCGAATGAGCAACTGAGCACGCAAGGGGATATTAATGAACTGAAAGAGACCAGTATAAAATATCAAAACTGAATCACAGCAGGATTCTAAAGAGAAAAGAAGTGTGTAAAGAACACATGCTGCTGCTGCTGCTGAGTCGCCTCAGTCGTGTGCGACTCTGTGTGACCCCATAGACGGCAGCCCACCAGGCTCCCCCGTCCCTGAGATTCTCCAGGCAAGAACACTGGAGTGGGTTGCCATTGCCTTCTCCAATGCATGAAAGTGAAAAGTGAAAGTGAAGTCGCTGAGTCATGTCTGACTCTTAGCGACCCCATGGACTGCAGCCTACCAGGCTCCCCCGTCCATGGGATTTTCCAGGCAAGAGAACTGGAGTGGGGTGCCATCACCTTCTCTGAAAGAACATATGCGACTGGGTAAAATTACCTGTGCTGTGTTTAGTCACTCAGTCGTGTCCAGCTCTTTGTGACCCCATGGACTGTACACACCAGGCTCTTCTGTCCATGAGGACTCTCCAAGCAAGAATACTTGAGTGGGTTGCCATGCCCTCCTCCAGGGGATCTTCCCAACTTGGGGATCAAACCCAGGTCTCCTGCATTGCAGGCAGATTCTTTACCATCTGAGCCACCAGAGAAGCAAGAGAAGAGAAAAAATGTGACATAAGAAGTATTCAAAGAGGTAATGACCTGAAGAAAAACAGATCCAGCAGGGAAAAAAATTTTTAAAAAGAAGATGCATTCCCTTCAAAGGAGCAGCAATAAGGTCTAAAGCTAACCTGTCAACAGAAATGACAGAAGGCAGGAGACAAGGGAAAGAAATATGTAAAGTGTTGAAAGAAAATAACTATAAATCAAGAATTCTTTATCCAGTGAAATACCCTTAAAGAATAAAGACTAAGTAAATAGAAATACTTTAGACAAAAACAGAGAAAAATTATTGCCACCAGGTGTGCCCCAAAATAAATCCTAAAAGAAGTTCTTCAGGCAAAAGGATAGCAGTTAGAAACATGGTAATAAAAATAGCAAAAATCTTTGGAAAAAAATTAAAGTGTTGGTAAATATAAATGAATGCTTAGCATGTAAAAAGCAATGATAATTTTTGGGGAGGTTGAAAAATACATGTTGGTTAAAATAAATGACAACAATTGCATAAAGTTTATGAAGAATGAAGGTGCTTATTACATACTGGGTCAAGTATACAAGTTGCAGCCTCTAGGGTAACAAGAAATTGGATAGTAAATGAATATACACCTAACAGGCCATGGGTCAAATAGGAAAAATAATAAATATGTGGGTTTAAATATACTGATTATATTAATTGTAAATGAACTAAATGCCACAATTTAAAAACTTATTATTTGCAATTTTTTAAGGAATCTCCACACTGTTCTCCAAAGTGGCTGTACTAGTTTGCATTCCCACCAACAGTGTAGGAGGGTTCCCTTTTCTCCACACCCTCTCCAGCATTTATTGCTTGCAGATTTTTGGATCGCAGCCATTCTGACTGGTGTGAAGTGGTACCTCATTGTGGTTTTGATTTGCATTTCTCTGATAATGAGTGATGTTGAGCATCTTTTCATGTGTGTGTTAGCCATCCGTATGTCTTCTTTGGAGAAATGTCTATTTAGTTCTTTGGCCCATTTTTTGATTGGGTCGTTTATTTTTCTGGAATTGAGCTGCATAAGTTGCTTGTATATTTTTGAGATTAGTTGTTTGTCAGTTGCTTCATTTGCTATTATTTTCTCCCATTCAGAAGGCTGTCTTTTCACCTTGCTTATATTTTCCTTTGTTGTGCAGAAGCTTTTAATTTTAATTAGATCCCATTTGTTTATTTTTGCTTTTATTTCCAGCCACTTTGGAGAACAGTGTGGAGATTCCTTAAAAAATTGCAAATAGAACTACCTTATGACCCAGCAATCCCACTTCTGGGCATACACACCGAGGAAACCAGAATTGAAAGAGACACATGTACCCCAATGTTCATTGCAGCACTGTTTATAATAGCCAGGACATGGAAACAACCTAGATGTCCATCAGCAGATGAATGGATAAGAAAGCTGTGGTACATATACACAATGGAGTATTACTCAGCCGTTAAAAAGAATTCATTTGAATCAGTTCTGATGAGATGGATGAAACTGGAGCCGATTATACAGAGTGAAGTAAGCCAGAAAGAAAAACACCAATACAGTATACTAACACATATATATGGAATTTAGGAAGATGGCAATGACGACCCTGTATGCAAGACAGGGAAAGAGACACAGATGTGTATAACGGACTTTTGGACTCAGAGGGAGAGGGAGAGGGTGGGATGATTTGGGAGAATGACATTCTAACATGTATACTATCATGTGAATTGAATCGCCAGTCTATGTCTGACGCAGGATGCAGCATGCTTGGGGCTGGTGCATGGGGATGACCCAGAAAGATGTTATGGGGAGGGAGGTGGGAGGGGGGTTCATGTTTGGGAATGCATGTAAGAATTAAAGATTTTAAAATTAAAGAAATAAAAAACTAAAAATAAAATTAAAAAAAAAACTTATTAGACCAGATAAAATAAAATATATGCTGCTTATTAGAGATACTTTAAATATAAAAATACTGAAAAGTTAAAAATAAAATGATGGAAAAACATCTGCCATGCAAACACTAACCAAAATAAAACTGATATTACTATAATAACATTAGACAAAATAGTCTTTAAGATAACAGGAGAAGCAGTGGTACATTTCATACCAATAAAATTATTGATTCTACAGGAAAAAATGACAATTTTCAGTGTGTAAATGTCTATCAGCACATTCTCAACATATATAAAGCAAAAATTGCTGGATATAAAGGAGAAATTGACATATCTACAATCATAGTTGGAGGATTTTATTCAGCAACTGGAAAAAAGCCAACAAAAAATAGTAGCAATAATTACTTTGGCCACCTCATGCGAAGAGTTGACTCATTGGAAAAGACTTTGATGCTGGGAGGAATTGGGGGCAGGAGGAGAAGGGGACCACAGAAGATGAGATGGCTGAATGGCATCACTGACTCGATGGACGTGAGTCTGAGTGAACTCTGGGAGTTGGTGATGGACAGGGAGGCCTGGCGCGCTGCAATTCATGGGGTCGCAAAGAGTCAGACACGACTGAGCGACTGAACTGAACTCAACTGAATTAAGATAAATGACATGACTGAGGGACTAAGCACACAGCACAATATGATTAAAAACTTTGACTTAATTGGCATATACAGAATATTATACCTAACAGCTGAGGAATGCACATTCTTTTCAAACACAGATCAGTTACCAAAACTGACTATGTGCTGTGCTGTGCTTAGTAGTGTCCAATTCTTTACCACCTCATGGACAGTAGCCTGCCAGGCTTCTCTGTCTATGGGGATTTTCTAGGCAAGAATACTGGAGTGGGTTGCCATGCCTTCCTCAGGGGATCTTCCCAACCCAGGGATTGAACCCAGGTCTCCTGCATTATGGGCGGATTCTTTACCAGCTGAGCTACCAGGGAAGCCTGATCATGTATGGGCCATAAACTAATACTAAAAAAATTTAAAGGCTTGAATTCATATAGAGCACGTTTTCTAAACACAGTGGAATTAAGCTAGAAATCAATATTTTAAAAAAGACAGAAGATCCAGAGATATCTAGAAAATAAACAATAGACTTCTAATTAACCCGTGAGTAAAAGAAGAAATCATGATGAAAGTTATTAAGTCCTTTGAACTAAATGAAATTGAAGATATGATATAATAAAAATTACAGAATATAGCTAAACTCATAGTTAGAGGGGAATATATAGACTTAAATGACTATATCACACAGGAAAAAAGTGCTTAAAACTAATGATCTAAGTATTCATCAATAGATGCTAAAAGAAAGTGAAACTGAAGTTGCTCTGTCATGTCCGACTCTTTGATACCCCATGGACTGTAGCCTACCAGGCTCCTCCGTGGAATTTTCCAGGCAAGAGAACTGGAGTGGGTTGCCATGTCCTTCTCCAGGGGATCTTCCCGACTTAGGCATTGAACCTGGGTCTCCCATATTGCAGGCAGACGCTTT
Organism: Ovis aries; assembly: GCF_016772045.2. Lineage (NCBI taxonomy): Eukaryota > Metazoa > Chordata > Mammalia > Artiodactyla > Bovidae > Ovis > Ovis aries. The sequence continues at coordinate 50,705,341 of NC_056063.1, forward strand.
ACCATCTGAGCCACCAGGGAAGCACCCAGGAAAACTAGAAAAGAACTGTATATTAAATCTGGGGAAAATAGGGAGGAAATAATAAAGATCAGAATTTAATGAAATAAAAATCAAATGTACAATAGGGAGAATTTTTTAAGTTTCTTTTAAAAGATTAATAAAATTAATAAATGACTAATTAATATTACCGAGCCTGATAGAGAAGGAGGGATGGAGAAAGCAGGGAAGGAGGGAAAAAAACAAATTACCATTATCAAGTGTTTTTAAAAAATGGATTCTGTTTTTAACTTAATATTTATTAATTTTTTCTTTCTTTAAATGTAAATTTATTTATTTTAATTGGAGGTTAATTACTTTACAATATTGTATTGGTTTTGCCATACATCAACACGAATCCGCCACAGGTATACACGTGTTCCCCATCCTGAACCCCCTTCCCTCTTCCCTCTCTGTACCATCCCTCTGGGTCGTCCTAGTATACTAACGCATATATATGGAATTTTTAAAAATGGATTCTTACTCTAAGGATATCAGAACAATACAGTGGATAAACAACTTTAAGACAACAAATTTGAAAATTTAGTTGAAATGATCAGAAAATACAACCTAAACTGAAAGAGGAAAAAGAAAATCTGAATAACTCTTTGTTTAAGAAATTAAATCTATAATTAACATTTTTCACAAGGAAAATATTAGGGTGACATAACAGCAATTTCAGGAAATTTAATCAGTGGAATTCACCACATTAACAGAATAAAGAAAAAAATGTTATATGCTCATCTTAGCAGATGCAAAAATAAAAACAAACTTTAATTAAAATCCACTCTACTTCATGACAAAAATCCTTCAAACACTAGGTATAGAAATGATCTTCCTTAATGTACACAAAGTATTTACAAAAAAATATAGAGAAGACATACTTATGTTAACATATTAGAAAATTTCCCCTTGCAATCAAGAATGAAACAAAGGTGTTCCTCTGCATTATTCCTTTTGTCATTATATAGAAGTCCTTGCTGATAAAATAGGTCAAGAAGAAGATTAAAATTACAAGGACTGGAAAGCAAGAAATAAAAGTATCATTATTCACAGACAAGATGAAGAAAATTCTAAACTAACTACAGAAAAAGTATGAGAATTAGGCAATGAATTTAACAATGTGAGATGCACAATCAATATATAGCAAAAGCAGTATATTTCTAAGACTGTCAGAAACAAAATACATAAGAATAAATGTAATTACACTTCTCAAGTTTTTACACACACACAACTTTGTGGAGAGATATTAAAGACAAAACAATAGGAGTAGTATGTATCATACTCATAAATTGGAAAATACAGTATATAAACATAACTCACCAGCAATATGACTGACTGATTCAAAGCAATCCCAATAAAAATCCTAGCAGTATTAAAGCATTTGTTTTCTAGACCAACTGCCATTACTAATAGGTGTCAGTCAGGATTCCTGAAAAATGGAAACTTAAATTCTTAAAGATTTGCATGCAGTAAACTTTGGGCAGTGCTCTCAGGAACAACTCTGAGGAATGAATGCCACAATACGGGGCACAGGAACGGGTTCAATTGCAATGCAATAGCACCAGACTCAGTCAATCCTGTGCTTGTGGTTTCAGTCTGTTTGCTCCCTGACGCCCTCTCTCAGTGCCTACTGTCTTACTGGGGCTTCTCTTACCTTGGATGTGGGGTATCTCTTCACCACTGCTCCAGCAAAGCACAGCTGCTGCTCCTTACCTTGGACGTGGGGTATCTCCTCTCTGCTGCTCACTGCTCCAGCGCCTTCACACTGGTTTTAGAAAAGGCAAAGGAACCAGAGATCAAATTGGCAACATCTGCTGGTTCATCAAAAAAGCAAGAGAGAACCAGAAAAACATCCATTTCTGCTTTCTTGACTATGCCAAAGCCTTTGACTTTGTGGATCACAACAAACTGTGGAAAATTCTGAACAAGATGGGAATATCAGGCCACCTGATCTGCCTCTTGAGAAATCTGTACGCAAGTCAGTAAGTAACAGTTAGAACTGGACATGGAACAACAGACTGGTTCTAAATAGGAAAAGGAGTATGTTAAGGCTGTATATTGTCACCCTGCTTATTTAACTTTTATGCAGAATACATCATGAGAAACGCTAGGCTGTATGAAGCACAAGCTGGAATCAAGATTACCAGGAGAAATATCAATAACCTCAGATATGCAGATGACACCATCCTTATGGCAGAAAGTGAAGAACTAAAGAGCCTCTTGATGAAAGTGAAAGAGGAGAGTGAAAAAGTTGGTTTAAAGCTCAACATTCAGGATACTAAGATCACAGCACCTGGTCCCATCACTTCATGGCAAATAGATGGGAAAACAGTGGAAATAGTGGCTGGCTATTTTGGGGGGCTCCAAAATCACTGCAGATGGCAACTGCAGCCATGAAATTAAAAGGTGTTTACTCCTTGGAAGGAAAGTTAAGACCAAGCTAGACAGCATATCAAAAAGCAGAGACATTACTTTGCCAACAAATGTCTGTCTAGTCAAGGCTATGGTTTTTCCAGTGGTCATGTATGGATGTGACAGTTGGACTATAAAGAAAGCTGAGCACCAAAGAATTGATGCTTTTGAACTGTGGTATTGGAGAAGACTCATGAGAGTCTCTTGGATTACAAGGAGATCCAATCAGTCCATCCTAAAGGAAATCAGTCCTGGGTGTTCATTGGAAGGACTGATGTTGAAACTGAAATTCCAATACTTTGGACACCTGATTTGAAAAGACCCTGATGCTGGAAAAGATTGAAGGCAGGAGAAGAAGGGGACAACAGAGGATGAGATGGTTGAATGGCATCACCGACTCGATGGAGATGAGTTTGAGTAAACTTTGGGAGTTGGTGATGGACAGGGTGTCCTGATGTCCATGGGGTCGTGAAGAGTCAGACATGACTGAGCGACTGAACTGAGCTGAACTCAGCCAATCCTAAAGGGAGTTCTGGAGCTGGGATGCCTACTCATAATCCCTCCAACTGTGGCAGGATGGCTAGATATTTTACACTAGATACAGGCTGCCCCTAACGAAGGGGGTGTATTCTTGGGTTAGACAGCTTTCTTTATTCCAGAGAAATTCTTGAGATCTTCAGCTGTAAGCCCTCAGCAGCCAACATTCCAGGCATTTGGGGGAATAAGTGCCTCAGTCTTGAAGGAGGAACACACAGGGACATACCACAGCATCCACTACAGTACATTACATGCACAATTTCATTTATTTCTTATAACAATTCTACAAGAAAAGTGCTTTTATTTTCAAATGGCCAGTGCAGAAAATAAACAGCAGTTAAACAACTTATCCAGTATTGTACCTGTACAATAAAATAAAACCTGTACTATTCATCCCTCATTATGACTAAGGTAAAATTGATCAATGCATACATCCTGTTAATCATACTTCAGTTCAGTCGCTCAGTCGTGTCTGACTCTTTGCAACCCCATGGACTGCGGCACGCCAGGCCTCCCTGTCCATCACCAACTCTGGAGTTTACCCAAACTCATCTCCATTGTGGAGAAAGCTATGGCACCCCACTCCAGTACTCTTGCCTAGAAAATCCCATGGACAGAGGAGCCTGGTGGGCTACAGTCCATGGGGTTGTGAAGAGTCGGACACGACTGAGCAACTTTCACTTTTCACTTTCATGCATTGGAGAAGGAAATGGAAACCCACTCCAGTGTTCTTGCCTGGAGAATCCCAGGGACGGGGGAGCCTGGTGGGCCGCTGTCTATGGGGTCACACAGAGTCAGACACGGCTGAAGTGACTTAGCAGCAGCAGCAGCAGCATCTCCATTGAGTCGGTGATGCCATCCAACCATCTCATCCTCTGTCGTCTCCTTCTCCTGCCCTCAATCTTTCCCAGCATCAGGGTCTGGATGAGTCAGTTCTTCACATCAGGTGGCCAAAGTATTGGAGTTTCAGCTTCAACATCAATTCTCCCAATGAATATTCAGCACTGATTCCCTTTAGGATTGACTGGTTTGATCTCCTTGCTGTCCAAGGGACTCTCAGGAGTCTTCTCTAATACCACAGGTCAAAAGCATCGATTCTTAAGTGCTCATCTTTCTTTATAGTCCAACTCTCACATCCATACATGAGTACTGGAAAAACCATAGCTTTGACTAGACAGAACTTACTAAAGAAAAAAAATTGTCCTCACATCTGGAGAGCTAAATTTATCAAGAAGAAACTGTTATTTATCTGAAGTCTAAAAATACTTAGATAGTCTGTTACTTTGAATGTCTTCTACCTAATGCTTTTAAATTATTCTATACCCATAGAAAGGTTTTCTCCATCAACAGATATTTTAATAAGCAACTGAGAGTACATTGTTCAGGCCTTTTAATTATACATTAAGTCAAGGCATTTATTAAACATCCGCTATCATCATGGCCTTATTGTTCTAAGCACTGAGGGTATGGAGGCTGGGCAGGGGAATTAAAAGCTAAAACCGCACAAAATTGAGGGAAATGATTCTTGCCTGTTAGTTTTGTTTATTCTCCTCAGCCAAGCAAGCAATAAAACTAAAATTGCAGTAGTGCTCATAGCATGAGGCCTCCTGACATATGAGATTATTTGTGAAAAACAGCATTTAAAGTCAATAATTTCATTAATACAAGGATTCTAATGAATGTTAGTTAACCCTAAAACAATGCATGAAATTGGATTACTTGCTTTTCTTTGAACGATAGCCAGTCATCACCTTTTACAGTTTTCAGGCATCACAGCCATTGTTGTATATTGTTTTATTAGTGCTATTGAGATATAATTTATATTCAGTAAACTATACACATTTGAAGTGTACAATTTGATAAGTTTTCACACATATGCACACCTGTGAAACCATCCTAAAAATAAAGACAATGAACAAAATAATCACCCATAAAATTTTCCTCTTGTTGCTTCGTAGTCCCTCTTCCCATCTTCGTATCCTACACCCCATGCCAACATGAGATTTATCCATGTTGGGGGACTATCATTCCTTGTCACTGAGTGGCATTCTATTGATATTTTCAAAATATATCACAATTTGTTTATCCATTCACATGTTGACAGACATTTGGGTTGTTGTCAGTTTGGGACTGACAGAAGCCAAGCTGTCCAAGTCTTTATTTGGACATAGACTTTCAGTTGTTTGGGATAATTATTATTATTTGGGAGGGGAATGACAGGATCATATGGTAGGTATATGTTTAACTACTTAAGAAATTGACAAATGTTTCCCAAAGTGATTGAACCATTTTATATTCTAACAATAAGGGAGAGAACTTACTCCTCCCATCCAATCGAGAGAGGCAGGCAACACTACGGATATTCACCATGGAAAGATTCTTCTTCCTCCACGAAGATTTCTGACCCCTGACCAGACTGCTTCAAGCCAGTGTGGTTTGTCTGTATAATTCCTCACTCAGCCCTGTCTCCTCCACAGAGAAATACTTCATGCTCCAAGTTTCATGCCCACAGGATGTGTACTTACTTTTCTGCAAACAGGGAAAGCTCCTCTCACCTTGAAAAAGTGTGCTTTACTGGTCTGTTTAGAATCGAATACATATCTATAAAATATTTTCAGTAGCTCTAGAAATAAATGCCTTGGATTTTTACATCCTTCTCCAAACCGATAGATATGTGTCCTTGCTTATGTGACAAAATATTTAGTAACACATGATCCCTAAAACTACATATAGCTCTTCAGTAGACTCTGGTCCACACCCAGCTGAGTAGGATCACAACTCCACTCGCCTTAGACACTTCACATTGTTAAAGTAGCCTAAAATACCACTAGCATTCTTGATAACCACCTCATAACACTGGTCAGCTATAAACACTTTAGGCAGTTGCTCTGAGAATTTTCCACACAAATAACTGCCAGGCAAAGTTCCTCTGTGTACTTCCAGAGTGCTTTTTCAACTTTAGGCCCAACTTGATATTTATTCTACTATATTTCATCTTTCTCACTTTTTCTCATTAATCATCCATCAAAATAACATTTGAATCCCTATTGTCAAAAATGTTAGCTATTTCTCATCAGTTCTTATTGCTCATGACTTGCTTTCTATCTCATCAACTCTGCTGACAACATTTTTGAACAAAGATTATTCACAGATGGGACCCAACAGCACACTATTAGAGACTTCAGTCCAGGCTGATCTTAACCAGTTGTTTAACACCATAATCCAGGGATCAGTGAACCACAGCCTATGGGCCAAACTGGACTGGCAGTCTTTCCATAGAGAAAGATTTATTGGAACCTCTGCCACTCATTCATGTCTGTCTATCTATGGCTGATTTCACGCTACAATGGCAGAGTGGAGTAGTTGCAATCGCGACCATGGGCTACAAAGCCAAAACTAGTCTCTGGCTCTAACTAGCTGTAGAGCAGAAACAAACTCAACACTGTAATTGGAGCAACTGTACTCCAATCTTTTAAAAATGATGAACTTAATATGAAAATATAACCCAAAAAACTGTCAGGATGGAAATTATAGCAATGGCTTAATAAATATCTAAATGGTTTAATGGTTTAATTAGATAGTTTAATAGATATCTAAATAATAAACTTTTAAGTGGTTTAATAAATGTTTTTCTATTAAACATTTATAAAAGTTGAGCTTACCCTACTTCTCTGGAAAGTCTACCATTCTCCATGATAATATACAGGGGTTCCACAATCAGATAGGAAAGCCATTGCATTTAGCTCTTGTAATATTACAGCAAAATAGCTACTGTGCTATTTCTATATTTAATACCAAAGTACTGATAACAATATCAGTGTTTTACCTTTCAAAATTATTTAATGGTATGAAATTTAACCAATCAACTGAATTGTGCATTTATAAAATATAATTTTTTTAATATTATGAAATAAGAAGACAGATAAATGTATAAATGTGTATATTACACAAACATTATTCTTTTAACATAAATTATTATCTCCTGGCTCTGATGCCTGTCTATCCTTACCCTCCTCTAAGAAGGGGCTCTTGGGTTGTCATCGTTCATGTAGGTCTGAATGGGTTTCAGAAGCTTTGAGCTGAGCTGACTCCCTCACAGAGGTCTCAGGACTGCTACCTTCCAACAGAATTCTGCTCTGCAAAATGGGGACTTGTTGACCTAATTAGTATTCATCTTCCCACCAGCCTATGGGTTCTAGTATTGGTTTAGTCTACATTTTCCCCCAAAAGAAATATCTACCCATATTAGAGGGTTTCTTCTACCAGCTCCATGCTTACTCTTCCCCATATTTTTAAAATGTTTCTATTGGAGTATAGTTGCTTTACAATGTTCTGTTAGTATCTACTGTACAGCAAAGTGAATCAGCTGTATGTATACATACATATGGGCATATGTTTCCCCTCTTTTGTATTTTCTTCACACAGAGCATTGAGTTGAGTTCCATGTGCTAATTATACAGTAGATTCTCCTTAGTTGCCTGTTTTATAGATGTGTTAATCACTCAGTCATGTCCAACTCTTTGTGACCCCCAAGGACTGTAGCCCACCAGGCTCCTCTGTCCATGGAATTCTCCAGTCAAGAATACTAGAGTGGGTTGCCATTTCCTTCTCCAGGGGATCTTCCCAACCCAGGAACTGAACCTGAGTCTCCCACATTGCAGGCAGATTCATTGAGTGATTACAAAGATGCTTCATTTTATAAATGGTAGTATATATATATGTTAATCCCAAACTCCCAAATCATCCCACCGCCACCATTCCTGCTTGGTATTCATATATCTGCTCTCTATGTCTGTGTCTCTATTTCTGCTTTATAATAAGATTGTCTATATCAATTTTTTTCAGATTCCACATATATGCATTAATATATGATATTTGTGGTACATATATACAATGGAATAGTACTCTACCCCATAACAAGGAATGGAATTGGGTCATTCATAGAAACATGGATGGACCTAGAGACTATCATACAAAGTGAAGTAAGTTAGAAAGAGAAAAACAAATATATTCCTCCTATTTTTGAGTCAGGGATTGGGCTGGGGAAAGGTGAGGGCCTGGAGTTGTTGCCAGAGCTGAGGGAGAGAAAGAATATGAATTTGTGACAAGAAGGGGAGAGGAGAAGATGACTGGACAAAGAAATCAAAGACTGGAGGAAACTGCTGACCAGTGGTTGTAAAAATGGTATCACACCAAGCAAATTCTTTCATTTGGGTGCTTAAAAAACAGTAAGTTAAAAGTATATGGAGACTTTTACTCAGGTACTTTAAAATAGCAAGCCATATTGGAACTTTAAAAAACAATCATGAGAGGCTTCAATGGTGGTCCAGTAGCTAAGACTCTGCAGTCCCAATGCAGGGGGCCAGGGTTCGATTCCTGGTCAGGGAACTAGAACCCACATGCCACAACTAAGAGTTCACAGGCTGAAACTAAAGAACATCCAGGCCGCAACTTAAAAAAGATTCCACATGCTGCAACTAAGACTTGGTGCAGCTAAGTAAATAAATAAAATTAAAAAACAATCATGAAATAGTTGAAGACTGTAAGGGCCTCCTCTATTCTGCTACCTTACTTCATGCCTCCATCTCTCACCTACACTAACACAGTGACCTCTGAAGCACGTGTTTCTGCCATACTACCATAGGAAGCTCTTTCTCAGTGCTTCAGACCCTCTCCAGGTTCCTCACCACCCACAAGTACAACCCCAAACTTTCTAAGGCATTGCTTTCAGCGTTATAATCTATCACTTCTCCCCACAGGCCCAACACTCCAATCATAACACACCATATCTCCCTGAGCAGAGGCTGTTCCTGTGTCTTTTACTTCTTTCCAGAATGACCCTCATCCACTTTTCAATCAGAATCACTGCTATTGATCCTCCAAGAAGATGATCATTAAATTTGTGAAGCAGTCCTTCACTGTTTTTCAAGGCTACATGAAGTGTTTCTATTCTGTATCCCAAGGCTTTTTAGTGGGACTTTTAATATCATATTATAGTCACTCATTTATACATGTTTCCTCGAACTCCTTGAGGAAAAATCCTTTCTTTCTTCAGATTTGTGTCTCTAACTGCTATCACAGTGCCTCCCACATGGCCAGTGCTGAGCAGTACTTAATGAATGAGGAAATGGATGGATGAGTTCATTCAAAATAGCCTGATCCTTTTTCATAACCTCTCTATCCATGTTAAACTCCAATTATGCTTTAATCATATTTATTTGATCCTTTCCATAGTTAGATGTGGTCAGATCATCTGCAATTTCTATACCCGCAGTTTGAAGCTTCTTTAATTTCATAATTTGAAATCCATTTTAAATAGATCTCTTCTCCTAGTTTACCTCAAGTCAAATAAATGGTAAATTAAGCCAAAAGATGGCTCTGCTCACTTTCACATCCATCAACACCTCGCTTCCCACTGAGGCTGGTTCTGCTTCATGGCCATTCCCCTGCACATGTGACTGCATCCTCCCGAGGGGCCCTTCTCGATCAGCCATGTACCCATCATCACAAGTGTGCCTGTCACTGCAGACTGCTCCCACTGTCTCTCCCCTTTGCTCTTCTCCTCTGCCTGTTTCTTTGTCTACCCCACAAGGCCCTTCTCTCTGTATCACATGGCAACATGAGGAGGAGGCGGGAATCAGAAAACCTAGATTGCAGACCCAGGCCCACAGTAACCAACAGAATGTGTGCCTAGCCCCATCTAACACTTTGCAACCCCATGGACTACAGCCTTCCAGGCTCCTCTGTCTGTGAGGATACTACAGGCAACAATACTAGAGAGGGATGCCATGCCCTCTTCGAGGGGATCTTCTCAACCCAGGAATTGAACCCAGGTCTCCCGCATTGCCGGCAGATTCTTTGCCAAGACACCAGGGAAGCCGATGAATACTGGAGTGAGTAACCTATCCCTTCTCCAGGGGACCTTCCCCACCCAGGAATCAAACCAGAGTCTCCTGCATTGCAGGCAGATTCTTTACCAGCTAAGCTACCAGGGAAGCCCAGCCAACAGAATAACTTGGAGTAACAAGAGGACCCGTCACTGCTGTTGAAACAGCTAACGTCATCATATTAACTGTTTCCCTTGTGTTCTGATTTAACAGTCAAAACACCCTGCAAGGTACATATGAACATATCCATTTTAAAGATAAGGAGGAATTTCCTTGATGATCCAGTCAGTGGTTAATAATCTGCCTTGTAATGCAGGGAATGCAGGTTTGATCCTGGTCAGGGAACTAATATTCCACATGCTGCAACTACTGAGCCTATGCAACACAACTAGAGAGTCCCCTGCACCAAAAGGAAAGACCCAATGATGCAACGAGGATCCTGCACGCCACAGTTAATTCCCAATGCAGCCACATAAACAACTAAATATTTTTAAAAGATAAGAAACTGAATGTCCCATGCTTACTTGGCATGGAAGCTGTGAACTCCAATAGGGTAGCATGGAGGAAGCCAGGCAGACAAGGGTTCAACTCCTGACTCTGTCATCTATTAGCTGGCCCATTGCCAGCCAATTCCTCATTATAAATAGCAGTTTGGTATTTATTAAGATGTGGATAATACTACCAGCCTTGCAGCACTGTATATGATTGATAGGTGAGAATTTGTGTAAACAGTGTGGTAACTGGCTCACAGTATGTGCTCAATAAATGGTAACTCAAGATGACATGATGACATCAGCCTGCTGATAAAGCCTGTGTCCCCATGATGTCCTGCCTCTTGGGTAGTTAATTTCTCCATTTAGGAAGGAACTAAAGAAGATAGCTGTAGGAATTATAAAGGCCTTAGCCATTGCTATGACAGGCTTGTCATTTAACCTTTGAATCTCAGTTTCTTCATGTATAAAATGAGGAGTTTGGAGAATCTTCCTTTACAGATTCCTTGGGATTTCTGATGGTCTGATTACATAAAGCAGAATATTTTTAAAAGGCCCACATATAAAAAACCTCTCCATGGGGATTAACTGATTAGGACTTCCTCACACCACTACCTCAGAAATGTTTAGTTTAATAGAATAAATAAGAAACTAAAACTAGAAAACTAGAAAGAAAATAGTATAAATTTCAGGCCCTAGATATCAATAGGTAGTGTGAGAAGACAGCCAAATGGAGGTGAGGCCCTCAGATAATCCCATGTCAGTATATCTGTTTCCCAATTCATGAAGCCAGACCTAAGAGTGCATCTGTTCCTATGGTCTGAAAACTAGTGGCTTCCATTTCTTGCCTAAAGAGTAGATCTCAATCAGCTAGGAGAAAATTCCCATAGAATTTCTTGCTTTATCTTCTAAATTAGCTTCTTATTTATTTATGAGTTTTTTCGTGTGTGCCAGTCTTCAGATACTCCTGATAATATATATCCCAAAGCTTGGAAATTCCCTAGAAAAGGTAGCTGTGGATGATACAAATGTAGGACAAAGAGAAAACTGATAACACTCACATATGAAGAATTACAACATCCCAATTTTAATTCTGTTTCATTCTCCTTAATTTAAAACAGCACTTAAAGGTTTTGCATTCTTGTAACACCAAAGCACCCAAAATTTACGCATTTATTTGTAGAATACGTAGTATATGTCATACAGTGATAGAAACTGAGATATCAGAAGTAGACAAAGGAGAAGGAGGAGGAGGTGGGGAGGAAGAGTGGAGGTAGAAGGAACAGGATCAAGAAGGATATTGCTCTTGCAGAGCTTATGATAAGTGATCAAGATCAATATACCCAACACATTAGAGATGCTCAATAGTTATTTGCTGAATTGATTGCACGCCCCCAGCTACTCATTTACATATAGAAACTATTCTTTATTTTGTACCAAACTGGCATATAAAATTCCATAAGTAACTTATTGAAGATGTCCCCAACCCAAATAACATAATTGGTTATGAGAGTTCTGAAAAGTAATTTACAATAATAACATTCAGATGTTCAAGGATTTTTAAGGTAAATTAAATACATTATTTTTATAACAAGATCACTTTTACCTGTTTGCTTATAATATACCTTCTTAGCTGAAAGAGAAAGGAGCAGAATTAAAATTAGTGTGTTGGAAATTTCTCATAAACCTGGGAACATCCATGAGAGTGTGCCTTGCATATGACCACCATTCCTGCATGGGTTCACAATGGAAAAAAAAAAAAAGAAGAAGAAGAAGAACTAATAGTCAAATAAAGACCCCATATTTTCAACTCCTCATAACAAACCAGCAAAAAAAAAGCAATCTCAAAACAACTAAGAGACTCTCTGGCATTCTCATCCTTCCTATTCATGTTTTCCCTCATCCTTTCCTCCCCCTCCAATATCATTTTAAACCTTTTACAAACTCCATTTCTTTCCAAATTTCCCATTCCATTTGAACTCTTTTGTGTGTGTTTGTGTGTGTTCATCTTCCACCCTTTTATAGTTACCTTTTCTTTCCCATATTTTTCTTGCTTCCTGCTCACCTCACTCTCCAAACCCCACTGGGGAGTGCAGGCAGCAGAAAGTAGCAGTTGTGGCTAAGAGGCTGGACAGGAAGGGGCAGAATGAAACAAACCTGATGAGCTGTATGAATAGGTCAGCCAAGAGAGTTTGTTAACTTGAGCTTATAATACAGGCAGTGTTGGGGGAGATGACATGAGGAAATTTAATCCAAGAAGAAATTAAGCACACACTGAATAACTGGTCAAGGCCCATCTTGATCTCATTTTTCTTGGAAAGACATTTTCGATGTTGAGAATTAAATCTCATGCTTCTAGGACTTCCCTGGTGGTGCAATGGCTAACACTCCATGCTCCAAATGCAGGGGGCCCGGGTTCAATCCCAGGTCAGGAAACTAGATCTCACAGGCTGCAACTAAAGATCCTACATGCCACAGGATCAAAAGATTCAAAAGATCGAAGACCAACATGCCACAACTAAGACCTGGTGCAGTCAAGCAAAAAAATAAATATTCAGAAAAAAATATGATTATCTTCATCCAATCTCAGTCAGTATTTCCTGTACAATTATTGGAGTACTCTCTTCACTCCACCATCTCAAAACTTCCTTTGTCATCCTTCAAACTTTCCTGAAATCTGCACATTTTCTTAAGAAAGTCTCCCTCAACTTTGAAGCAGTAGGGATCATATGTCCTGATATTCAATTTTCAATACATTATTCCCCATTCTAAATAAGTTTATACCTTTTCCTTATAGGTAATATAATTACTCAAATAAAAACTAAACATACTTACAACAAATCTCAAATGGACTGGGCAATGCAAGTTACTTCACTGACTAAAAGTTTACATCTCAACTTTTTTTTACTAGCAAGCTTCTAAAATCTCTTCTCCCTAAAATTTTTCTTCAACCTTGTGGATATGAGAAATGGAATATTTCCCATCATATCAGTCAACAAAGGATGTCACATTCATCAGCAACTGCAGCCACCATGGATGGTGAGCTGGGGAGTCCTGAGGGATCTCAGGAAAGAATACCTGCCATCCACCAGCCATCAGACAGCAACCACTCCCCACTGTGAGCCCTGAGGAAACTCAGCATAGGAAAATTCAGGATACTCATCATAAAGAGGTGAGTACCTGTCAAAAGAAATGATTTCAGTGAAACCAGACTCTTGCATCTTCCCATACATAGAAAAGCACTAAATTCTTTAACTTGAGACATCTAGATTTCCTTTAATTCACAATAATCTTTTGGCTTTCAGACTATCTGCCCTTCATTGCAAAAATTCTATATAACCTGGCTCCCCCTCTAGCCTCCTCAGAGCATTCTCTCAGGGTTACTTGAGATGCTATCTCTTGGGCTGGAAGTCTCAAAAATTCCCACCAAATAAAACGTAACATTCAACTTTTAGGTTGTGAATATTTTTAAGTCCACAGATACTATGAGCCTCTTTCTAGACATCATCCCTTTCCCTCCCCAGGCATAGCCAATTGGGTTTAACTCTTTCAAATACCTTCAGTGGGGTCCTTTCATCTGAATCAATTCTAAACTCCTCAACCCTCACCTGAGCTAATCATCCCTGTTCTTCACTCCCCTACCCAGACTACTGAGTTCTATTGTTCTGTTCAGGAAGGGAGATCACCTGATGGTAACAGTGGGATATCACTGGGCTCTTCAGCACCACTTGTTAACTTGATACATGTCAATACTAACTTCTAAACGCTCAAGATGCTATTCCAATCCTTCACCTTTCTCCTCAAGAATCAATCAACACATTTCATAGACGATGACCCTGTCTCATTCTCAGCTTAGAGGTTTATCAGAAAGAAGAAAAATCCTCAGCTTCTCAACTCTCTTCATAAAAACCTACTTACATTCCCATTCTTATAGTCCTCCTTCAGGCTCAGAGAATGAACCATCTTTTCAGAGCACTCAGGCTTTATTCCCTCAAATTTTCTTATCATTTATTGTTCTCTCAGCTTACATACACTCCAAAGTTTTTTAAAAAATAAATATTGGGTAAATGACTTGGTCCAATCACTAATCCAACATTCCTCCTACCCTCTATTTTTCTTCTCCCTTCCCAGTCAACTTCCTTGAAAATTTCCTAGAAAATGTGTTATACTGACTTACACGCCTTCAGTTTCCAGCCTCATATTTAAAACACTTCACTAAAACTAGGCTTAAAGTTGTCAGTGTATACCTAGTATAAACAGGTGGAGAAGGTGATGGCACCCCACTCCAGTACTCTTGCCTGGAAACTCCCATGGATGGAAGAGCCTGGTGGGCTTCCGTCTATGGGGTCGCACAGAGTCGGATATGACTGAGCGACTTCCCTTTCACTTTTCACTTTCACACATTGCAGAAAGAAATGGCAACCCACTCCAGTGTTCTTGCCTGGAGAATCCCAGGGATGGGGGAGCCTGGTGGGCTGCCGTCTACGGGGTCTCACAGAGTCGGACACGACTGAAGCGACGCAGCAGCAGCAGCAGCAGTATAAACAGGAGAGAAGGCAATGGCACCCCACTCCAGTACTCTTGGCTGGAAAATCCCACGGACAGAGGAGGAGCCTGGTAGGCTGCAGTCCATCGGGTCACAAAGAGTTGGACACGACTGAAGCGACTCAGCAGCAGCAGCATCAGTATAAACAGGTATAGTTGAAAACACAAATAGCATTATAACACACACATGACATCTATCTTCTTTATCTTCCAAAGGGCAACCATCTTCAAATTTTACTTTTGGATTTTTAGTTCAAAACTCCTAAATAATAGGCCCACGGTGTCATCTCTTTATCAATTTGAGAGAGTATTTGTTAAATTGTTATTATGAGAATTTACACTCTTCACCTTATCTTGTTACACAGTTATAACACAAATTTTGGTTATTTTCACTTCAGTATTTATATTTCTACATTATACAAGCTGTTATTTCATACTGAGCCAAGTAACAAACTAAAACTAGATCTCCTTTCTTGAACAACTTTTGTTTTGTTTTGTTTTTACTTCAATTTTAAAAATCCCAATGTTTTCATTTGCTCATTTTCTCTGTATTTTGGATAACATCTCAACCTTACCATCACTGTAAGAAGCCTCTTCTAACAGACTTTCTCATCATAAAACTTTATATTTTTTCAAAAGTTCTTATTTCTTCTGAGAAATTCCTCTTAGAGCACTCAGTCCTTTTCCTCCAACCTGGACTAGTTATTCCACAATAGACTAGTTCACTATATAGCAGTTGACCAGCAACTTCTCATAGAATTTTCTCTTTCCAGCATTTCATGTCATTCTTTTTCTTGGTTTGCTCTCTCATTTTCACAAAGTATATATTCCAATATATGAGAATATACTTGAGAAAGTTTACTTGGGAGGTGAATTTTAAGATGTTACATATCTGAAAATGTCTTTATAATCTGATTTTGTGCAAAATTCTCGGTGCTCAGTATTTTGAAGACATTGCTTCTTACTTGTTTTAATCAAATGATATGCTGAAAGGACCAGTGACATTTCAAGTCCTCACCCAATCCAAAGGATTTTTTTTTTTTCTTATGGAAACTGGGAATGAAGGATTAGAGACTTCTAAAAAGACATTCTTGCATAAGAGCAATGCAAACACCGGCAAAATTGTTGAAATCAGCTTTCCAGCAGTCTAAAAACTAACCAAAGGCTAGTAACAATATAATGAGTGTTCAAGAAAAATGATTGAATCTCAGGAATAACAATGATCTTTATAGCATTTTAATGTATTCTAATCCTATCCCCCTCTTCCCAGCTCTATGATATCCTTCAAAATCAACCACTCCACAATCATAGTAAAGCAAGCAGCAGTCACTTGTGAGTAGAATAGGTTTAGAGACCGTCCAAATACCATATTTAGAGAACTGCCATTATTTGACATGTCTGTCATTTACGGGAAAAACCCATTCTCAGAATTTGTTTTTATTTGACCTGACTCATATCTCATTCAGTGCCTGCAGCCTTTTCTATGGAGCATTTGTCAAAAACAATCAGCAGCAGTTGTTTAACATCACAGCTGCCTGAGGCGGCATTACCAGTTGGGGTAAATAAGAGACTTAAAGGAAAAATCTGGGGAATGAGATGTTCAAACTTTGAACATTTTATTATTGGAAATCTAGAAAGCCATGGGTATGTATAGGACTAGACATGGTCAGAGTCATGCATATATCCAGGAAAGAACTTGAAAAGGTCCTAAATTGATCTTGACACACTGCAAAAGCAATGAAAGCAGAAATGTAGACTGCCTAACTGAGCACTGAATGAATGTTCCAGAATACAATCAGAGCCTGTTGCAAAGGTTGTGTGTCTTATTGAACTATGGCATTTAAGAAAATCTTTATTCAATCATTAGTTTATTACAGAATTAGCTGAGGAGGATTACTAAAT
Organism: Ovis aries; assembly: GCF_016772045.2. Lineage (NCBI taxonomy): Eukaryota > Metazoa > Chordata > Mammalia > Artiodactyla > Bovidae > Ovis > Ovis aries. The sequence goes on from NC_056063.1 coordinate 50,722,154, forward strand.
AAATACCAACAGCAAATCTTCATAGAGAGAAAGAATTTGATTTCCCAAGTTGTCAAATTATATTATTTTAAAACTCTAATTTTCAACAAAAAATGATGAGACACACAAAAATACAAGAAAACATGGCCCATACACAGAAGAAGTAGCAATAGAAACTACCCTTAAGGATCTGCAGATGATTAACTTAGTAGACAAAGACATCAAATCAACTAGTTTAAACATATTCAAAGAATTAAAAGAAACCATACCTTTTTTAAAAAGAAAAGCTAAAGGAAAATAAATAAAATTTGAACCTGGTTCAAAATTTGGAAAGGAGTACATCAAGGCTGTATACTGTCACCCTGCTTATTTAACTTATATGCAGAGTACATATGCAAAATGCCAGGCTAGATAAAGCACAAGCTGGAATCAAAACTGCCGGAGAAAATCAATAACCTCAGATATACAGATGACACCACCCTTATGGCAGAAAGCAAAGAGAAACTAAAGAGCCTCCTGATGAAGTTAAAACAGGAGAGTGAAAAAGCTGGTTTAAAACTCAACATTCAAAAAACGAAGGTCATGGCATCCAGTCCCATCACTTCATGGAAAATAGATGAGGAAACAATGGAAATAGTCATAGGCTTTATTTTCTTTTTTTTTTAATTTTTATTTTTATTTTATTTTACTTTACAATACTGTATTGGTTTTGCCATACATTCACATGAATCCGCCACTGGTGTACATGAGTTCCCAAACCTGAACCCCCCCTCCCACCTTCCAACCCATATCATCTCTCTGGATCATCCCCGTACACCAGCCCCAAGAATCCTGTATCCTATATCGAACATAGACTGGTGATTCGTTTCTTACATGATAGTATACATGTTTCAATGCCATTCTCCCAAATCATCCCACCCTCTCCCTCTCCTACAGAGTCCAAAAGTCCGTTCTATACATCTGTGTCTCTTTTGCTGTCTTACATACAAGGTTATCCTTACCATCTTTCTAAATTCCATATATATGTGGTAGTATACTGTATTGGTGTTTTTCTTTCTGGGTTACTCCACTCTGTATAATCAGCTCCAGTTTCATCCATCTCATTAGAACTGATTCAAATGTATTCTTTTTAATGGCTGAGTAATACTCCATTGTGTATATGTACCACAGCTTGCTTATCCATTCCTCTGCTGATGGACATCTAGGTTGTTTCCATGTCCTGGCTATTATAAACAGTGCTGCGATGAACATTGGGGTACATATGTCTCTTTCAATTCTGGTTTCCTCAGTGTGTATGCCCAGCAGGGGGATTGCTGGGTCATAAGGTAGTTCTATTTGCAATTTTTTAAGGAATCTCCACACTGTTCTCCATAATGGCTGTACTAGTTTGGATTCCCACCAACACTGTAAGAGGGTTCCCTTTTCTCCACACCCTCTCCAGCATTTATTGCTTGTAGACTTTTAGATCACAGCTATTCTGACCAATGTGAAATGGTACCTCATTGTGGTTTTGATTTGCATTTCTCTGATAATGAGTGATGTTGAGCATCTTTTCATGTGTTTGTTAGCCATCCTCTGTGTAGGTTTCTCATAGCTTTTCTTCAAAGGAGCAAGTGTCTTTTAATTTCATGGCTGCAGTTACCATCCACAGTGATTTTGGAGACCAAGAAAATAAAACCTATGGGAGAAAATAATAGCAAATGAAGCAACTGACAAACAACTAATCTCAAAAATATACAAACAACTTATGCAGCTCAATTACAGAAAAATAAATGACCCAATCAAAAAATGGGCCAAAGAACTAAAAAGACATTTCTCCATAGGCTTTATTTTCTTGGTCTCCAAAATCACTATGGATGGTGACTGCAGCCATGAAATTAAAAGACACTTGCTCCTTTGAAAAAAAGCTATGAGAAACCTAGACAGCATATTAAAAATTCCAAAATATACAAGCAGCTCATACAACTCAATGCCAGAAAAACAAACAGCTCAATCAAAAAGTGGATAGAAGACCTAAACAGACATTTTTCCAAAGAAGACATACACATGGCTAACAAACACATAAAAAGATGCTCAACATCACTCATTATTAGGGAAATGCAAATCAAAACTACAATGAGATATTACCTCACACAAGCAGAGTGGCCATCAAAAAGTCTGCTGCTAAGTCACCTCAGTCGCGTCTGACTCTGTGTGACCCCATACACGATAGCCCACCAGGCTCCCCGTCCCTGGGATTCTCCAGGCAAGAACACTGGAGTGCGTTGCCATTTCCTTCTCCAATGCATGAAAGTGAAAAGTGAAAGTGAAGTCGCTCAGTCGTGTCCTACTTTTTGCAACCCCATGGACTGCAGCCTACCAGGCTCCTCCACCTATGGGATTTCCCAGGCCAGAGTACTGGAGTGGGGTGCCATTGCCTTCTCTGATCAAAAAGTCTACAAACAATAAATTTTGGAGAGAGTGTGGAGAAAAGGGAACCCTCTTGCACTGTTGGTGAGAATGTAAACTGATACAGCCACTATGGAAGACAGTATGGAGACTCCTTTAAAAACTAGGAATAAAACCACCATATGATCCAGTAATCCCACTCCTACACAAATACCCTGAGGTAACCAAAACTGAAAAAGATACATGTACCCCAGGGTTCATTGCATCACTATTCATAATAGCTAGAACATGGAAGTAACCTAGATGTCCATCGACAGGTGAATCAATAAAGAAGTTGTGGTACATATATACAAAGGAACATTCAGTTCAGTTCAGTTCAGTTCAGTTCAGTTGCTCAGTCACGTCAGACTCTTTGCAATCTTTGAATCACATGAATCACAGCACGCCAGGCCTCCCTGTCCATCACCAACTCCCAGAGTTCACTCAAACTCATGTCCATTGAGTCGGTGATGCCATCCAACCATCTCATCCTCTGTCGTCCCTTTCTCCTCCTGCCCCCAATCCCTCCCAGCATCAGAGTCTTTTCCAATGAGTCAACTCTTTGCATGAGGTGGCCAAAGTATTGGAGTTTCAGCTTTAGCATCATTACTCAGCCATAAAAAAAGGAACACATTTGAGTTAGTTCTAATCAGGTGAATGAACCTAGAGATTATTATACAGAGTGAAGTAAGTTGGAAAGAGAAAGATAAATATCGTATACTAACATATGTATGGAATCTAGAAAGATGGTACCAAAGAATTTATCTTCAGGGAAGCAATGGAGAAACAGACATAGAGAACAGACTTATGGGCACAGGGAGAGGGGAGGAAAGGGTGAGATGTATGGAGAGAGTTACATGGAAACTTATATTACCATATGTAAAATAGATAGTCAATGGGAATTTGCTGTATGTCTCAGGTATCTCAAACAGGGGCTCTATATCAACCTGGAGGGGTGGGATGGGAAGGGAGATGGGAGGGAGTTTCAAGAGGGAGGGGACATATGTATACCTATGGCTGATTCATATTAAGTTTTGACAGAAAACAATAAAATTCTGTAAAGCAATTATCCTTCAAATAAAAAAGAGAAAAAAAAAAGCAGAGACATTACTTTGCCAACAAAGGTCCATTTAGTCAAAGCTATGGCTTTTCCAGAAGTCATATATGGATGTGAGAATTGGACCACAAAGAAGTCTGAGTACCAAAGAATTGATGCTTTTGAACTGTATTATTGGAGAATACTCTTGAGAGTCCCTGGGGATGCAAGGAGATCAAATCAGCCAATCCTAAAGGAAATCAATCCTGAATATTCATTGGAGGGACTGATGCTGAGGCTGAAGTTCCAATACTTTGGCCACCTGATGTGAAGAGCCAACTCATTGGGAAAGACCCTGATGCTGGGAAAGATTGAAGGCAGGAGGAGAAGAGGATTACAGAGGATGAGATGGTTGGATGGCATCACTGATTTAATGGCTATGAGGTTGAGCAAGCTCCAGGAGATGATGAAGGACAGGGAAGCCTGGCCTACTGTAGTCCATGGGGTCACAAAGAGTTGGACACAACTGAGCAACTGAACAACAGCAACAAAAGGAAAATAAAGTATGAGAACAATATCTTAGCAAATATAGAATGCCAATAAAGATATAGAAATTATAAAAAGAACCAAACAGAAATTCTGAAATACAAAATAGGATAAATTCACTAGAGGTACCCAATACCATATTGGGGCCAGCAGAAGGAAGAATTAGCAAACTTGGATTTGGATTGTCTAGTCTTAGGAATAGGAAAAAAATAAGAGTGAAAAAAAATGAACAAATCTTCAGAAACCTGTGGAATACTATTCAAGCATACCAACATATGCATAATGGGATACCCAGGGGACAGGAGAGAAAAGGCAGAAAAAATATTTAAGAAAATAAGGGTCAAAAACTTCCCAAATTTGATAAAGGACCTTTACCTACACATCCTAGAAGCTCAGTTCAGTTCAGTTCAGTTCAGTCACTCAGTCGTGTCCGACTCTTTGCAACCCCATGAATCGCAGCACGCCAGGCCTCCCTGTCCATCACCAACTCCCGGAGTTCACTCAGATTCATGTCCATCGAGTCAGTGTTGCCATCCAGCCATCTCATCCTCTGTCATCCCCTTCTCCTCCTGCCCCCAATCCCTCCCAGCATCAGGGTCTTTTCCAATGAGTCAACTCTTCGCATGAGGTGGCCAAAGTACTGGAGTTTCAGCTTTAGCATCATTCCTTCCAAAGAAATCCCAGGGCTGATCTCCTTCAGAATGGACTGGTTGGATCTCCTTGCAGTCCAAGGGACTCTCAAGAGTCTTCTCCAGCACCACAGTTCAAAAGCAGCAATTCTTCAGCACTCAGCCTTCTTCACAGTCCAACTCTCACTTCCATACATGACCAATGGAAAAACCATAGGCTTAACTAGATGGACCTTAGTTGGCAAAGTAATGTCTCTGCTTTTGAATATGCTATCTAGGTTGGTCATAACTTTTCTTCCAAGGAGTAAGCGTCTTTTAATTTCATGGCTGCAGTCACCATCTGCAGTGATTTTGGAGCCCCAAAAAATAGTCTGACACTGTTTCCACTGTTTCCCCATCTATTTCCCATGAAGTGTTGGGACCGGATGCCATGATCTTCATTTTCTGAATGTTGAGCTTTAAGCCAACTTTTTCACTCTCCTCTTACAATTCAAATTGGATAAATTCCAAGAGAGTCACAGCTTAAAACAGCACATAGTAACACAAAGAATGGGAAAGGGAACCAAGCTAAACAGAAAATAAAAGTATATACTATTGAAATTAAGTTGAGCATATCAACTTCGTTTAAATGGCAGTTTCCCAATCTCTGTTTGACAGAACATCCTGATTTGCCTCAAGTCCTCCAGTGCATCCACCTCGTTGCTCTTGGTGTGAACTAGCAACACAACTATCTCCCTCTCCTGCTCAAAATTCCTTAAAAGGCTACAAGGTATAATGCTTTACTTTGTGTGGTGTATGAAGTTTATCAAGATGTGGTCTCTGTCTACCAAATTCCTCTTCTCCTTTAGCCCAAATACCATCTTATTTATACTCCAGCCAGATTAATACACATGCCATCAGAGAACTGCAAACACCTGCACAACTTTTGTGCCTTAGCACATGATTTTCTCTGTAAAATATCCTTCCTCTCTGTGCCCTTCTGGAAAACAGCCACTTAACCTTTAAAATTCATTTTAAATCAGATGTCCAGTCTGATGTGATGGGACACACATACACACATCCTTCTCTTCTGCTGTCTATTCCTGGTATCTGAGGTCACCACATGCCACAGTAATTATTTCCTTATGTAAAATTCCCACTCCTTTAAAAGTCTATATCGTGTGTTCATCAGACAGTCTTTCAACTCATTTATTCTTTCAAACATTTACTGAGCAACAGTTCTGTTCTAGGCATGAAATACTAAACAAACAAAATACCCCATGCCTTTAAGGAAAAACAAGACCATATATTTATTTAATTTTAGATTTTATGCTATATATCACTAAGTATACTTTAAGTATATTCTATACCTTGGATGCAAGAACCATGTCATACACATTATTCTAGAATTGTCAGCACTTAACAGAGAATCTTGCATGTTGTGGTCATTTGATTTTATCATAGTCTTTGAACTGATCTTTTGTCTTCAGTTTTGCTGATTCCCACCCCAAGCTGTTCTTCATTAGAAACTCAAAATAATATTTCTAAACTATAAGGCTATATAAGTCATGCCCTGATTTTAAATATTTAATTATTCCCCTTTGCTTTTAGAACAAAATTTGTCTTCCTCATTAGACTATAAGCTCATTAACAAAGCTTCATCTTCCTTTTGTAACCTCAGTAAAGAGCCTGGGACCCAAATATTTGATAAAGACATATTGGTTGGATTTGTTTAAACATTGGTTGAAATTAATGGATGAATCTTAGGATTTGACCGTATGTTTTATTCAAAGATGTTTTAATTTCCTTGGATTTGGAGCAATTAGAACATGACTTGTATAATATCTATCTTCTTCATTTTTATGTCACCAATATCCTGGGTGCATCAGTCTCACCTGACCTAGTGGAAAGGAACCAGGACTTATCTACAGTGGGTCAGATCAAGCATAGTCATGTGTTCAAATACATAACAACTGATCACAGTTTTATTACACTTAGGTTAACTGCCTGGTGTTTGAAAAGTAGACAATAACAAAAAATAGATTGTCTAATGCCAAATTTTTGCTTAAGAATCTTTGCAGTTTTACAGTTTCCTGGATTCTGAGGAATATCTTACAAATAAGGACATACATCTTTCTCTAAAGAACTTAAAAGTAACTGTCATTCTTCTTCATCAAAGGAGGATATTGAGACAGAGAGGGTGAGCTATATAACCAAGGGCACAAATATAATCATGAGAGCAGTTGGTAGTGACATAAACAGAATCAGATAACGATTCACAGAACACAGCGAGGAAGGCCAGGAATACTAAGCAGGGGAAATGATGGGGATATTAGACAGATAATTCTACAAACCGACATGCCTCATCCTAAACAATAAAACCCCTGACCACACAAGCAGAGAGACCAAATCAGGAATAAGAGAAGTAAAATCTGAAACCACATCTAAAATCACTGTTTTCTCACTGAGGTTATAAAACAAGAAGAATCCTATGGACAAAAATCAAAGATCCTGCTCCTAACAGATTCTTTACCCACAGACCATGCTCATCAGGAATTGGCATCTGTATTTTCTTAGACAAGCAATATAACCTAGTCCATTTAGCACTTTCTAATATGCAGACTCTTCTCATTTTTCATTCTGAAGCTATGGCCTGGTAGTCAATCTCATGGTTGATGAACCGAGTTCCAGGTTTAAAATTCTTTCTAAAAGGGCACAGTCTCACCCCACTTTGGGGGTGAATCTGCATTCCTCTATTTTCCTCCAGTGGATTTTGGTTTCCCAAGTGTCTTTATCCTCTGCTCTTCAAGGTCCTAATCAGCTGTATGACTCTTGTGGTTAAAGTCACAGCCTTGACAGTCCTAACCTGGGGAGAAGCTGCACTTTCTTATAGGCTCTGAAACTTCAAGGAAATCTACATTGTATAAGGGCTTATGTTGAATTTATGAGAAAAATCAAGCAGAGTTAAAGACCACTGACCTTTGAAAAATGTTTCTCTCTGACCTGGTAACTAACAAAATCATCCTTTAAATTATTTCTTATAGAAGCACAGAGAACAAGTATAAAGAAACAACCCCTACAGATAGAGTCCAAGTCAGGAAAAAAGAAGAGGGGGAGGGTAAATTCTGTTCAGCTATACTGACTCTTCTTACTGGAAGGTGATATGTGGGAAGAAGCTCTGGATTCCCTCTTTCCCATTAACCCACTCTGTTGGCTATATCAGTGATCAATATGCAAGTCACTGGAAATACGTGAACCTCTAAGTGCCACTTGAGAGTTGAGTCTTCAAGAAGGGAGAATAGCCTATGTTTCATACTGTGACTAACAATGATTCTAGCAACAATACTCATGATACTACAAGAGATCCCATTATGTGTACATTTCAGGACTTAAGCTAAGTGAACCCTACTCTTAAGTACTGTTACTTTCAGCACCTCTTATCTTCAAAAGATAATCCCTACCATAGTGTGTGTGTGTCTGTGTGTGTCTGTGTGTGTGTGTGTGTGTGTGTGTGTGTGTGTGTAGGCTCACAATGGAATGTTACTCAATCATAAAGAGAAAGGAAATAATGTTATTCACAGAAACATGGATGGACCTAGAGATTGTCATACTAAAAGAAGTCAGAAAGAGAAACACAAATACCATATGATATCACTTACATGTGGAACCTAAAATACAACACAAATGAATATATCTATGAAACAGAAACAGACTCACAGGTATAGAGAAAGGACGTGTGGTTTCCATGAGGGAGGGAGAGTAGGCGAGTGAAGGCTTGGGAGTTTGGGATTAGCAGATGCAAACTATTATATAGACAATGGATAAACAGCAAAGTCCTACTAATATAGCACAAGGAACTGTATTCAACACCCTGTGATAAACCATAATGGAAAAGAAAGTGAAAAAGAATATATATGTTGAACTAAATCACTTTGCTGTACAGCAGAAATTGACACATTATAAATCAACTATGTTGGTTGGTTGTTTACTTTCTAAGTCAAGTCTGATTCTTTTGTAACCCCAAGGACTGTAGCTCGCCAGGCTTCTCTGATCATTGGATTTCCCAGGTAAGAATACTGGAGTGGGTTGCCATTTCAACACTTCTGAAATTCTCTATTAACCATTTGAGTTTTTCTCTTTCATCACATCTATGCATCTCAACCAGCAGAGCATTTGATTATAATTGTTGAATCGAATGCTCTGAGTACAATGCTCTGTGTACTGTAACAAACTATAAACTCTACCAAGTGTGCCTCTAAGGTGGGGACAGTCAGCCTTTGACATTGTCAAGCCAGCATATCTTTACACCCTCTTGTTCCCATTTTGGAGGAGGAAGTGTTTCTGCTTTCACGAGGGCCTTCAGATTGAGGGCAGTGTACAAATATGCTGGAGGCCACTCCTCTCTAGCAAAATAGACTATGGCTAATACAATTTGGTTTGAAAAGGCTTACCAAAACTGTCTCTCCTACTCTGCCTAACATCCTTTCACATTGTCACACAGCTTGAGAATCTGCAAACTAGATTTGTTTGGGTTACTAGCATTTGCTTTCAAGATACCAACACTCCCAGGAGGCTCATTCAAGCTGAGATCAACCTTCACACATAAAACATGAATATGGATGCAGGAAGAAAAGAACAGATTTTGCAGCAAACAAGACTTCATCATAGAATGTTTAAAATAAATAAATAAATAAAAATAAGGACTTTAGACAGTCAGTGGTCAGCAACAGGGCAATAGGAACAGGAGTGGGAGGGGAGTAAGAGAAAGACTGAGCACCTTACGTGCCGGAATTAGCTCATTTTGTCCCCAGACAACACTATAATGTGTTATATTCTTATATACTATTTTTTTTCCACAAATAGAAAAATGGAGCTCAGAAAATTTGTGACTTTCCCAAAATCTCCTAGTGACAGATCTCTGTCCAGGACGAGGATTTAGGTGTGTCTGACTCCAGAAACCATGCTCTTAACTAGAGTGAGTATTACCTGGAACTGACTAGTGGAAAGAGGCAGCAGGACTCCTGAGTCAGAATAGGAGTAAGGACCACCAAGGCTAAGCTGTCTCTCACATGTTCCCCAATTGCCTTAAATAGCTAAATTCTAACTCAGCAACATTGTCTTTAATTGCTTCCTAGGGGTTCAGGGGTAGAGAATCCTCTGCCAATGCAGGAGACACAGGTTTGATCCCTGGATTGGGAAGATGCCCTGCAGAAAGAAATGGCAACCCACTTCAGGATGCTTGCTTGGGAAATTTTATGGACAGAGGAGTCTGGCAGGATACAGTCCATGGGGTCACAAAAGAGTCAGACACGATTTAACGACCAAACAAGGATCAACAGGTCAGTGAACTTCAGGAAATGACAATTTTTCTTCTATGATCTTACTCTGATAGAGTGTATCAATTTAGCATAAGCAGAATAACAGCATTTTTGAAGATTCTGGGTTCTACTTCTTTTTTCTGGTCCCTCAGGCATCTACTACCCAAGGGTTAAGAGCATGGACGATAGAATCAGAAGAGTTCTAATCCCTGCTCCATCATCTACCAGTTCCTTCCCTGGTGGCTCAGATGGTAAAGAATCTACCTGCAGGAGAGAGAAAAAGATGGCGGAGGAATAGGACGGGAAGACCACTTTCTCCCTCACAAATTCCTCAAAAGAACATTTCAACGCCGAGCAAACTCCACAAAACAACTTCTGTAGGCTGGCAGAGGACATCAGGCAACCAGAAAAGCAGACCATTGTCTTCAAAAACAGGTAGGAAAAAATATAAAAGATGAAAAAGGAGACAAAGGAGGTGGGGAGGGAGCTCCGTCCCAGGAAGGGAAGCCCGTCCCGGGAAGGGAATTTCAAGAGAGGTTTCCAAACACCAGGAAACACTCTCCTGCCGAGTCTGTGGCGAGACTTGGAAACACAGAGCGCAACATAACAGGAAGGAAAAATAAAGAAATAATTAAAACCAAGAGATTAGAAGCCCACCAGTAACTCCCCCAGCGGAAAAGCAGCACAGACGCCTGCATCCGCCATTGGGAAGTGGGGGCAGGGCAGGGACGCGCGGGAGGCGCGGGCTGCAGAGCTTTGTAAGAATCGGGCAGGAATGCCCCACGCACAACCAGAACGATCTAACTTGGGCTAGCAAACCAGACTGTGGGATAGCTACCACGCGAAAAGCTCGAACATAAGACACCGCCAGGACCAAGCACAGAACAAAGGACGGAACGGAAAAGCCGGCTGCAGACCATCCCCCGCCAGGGACAGGCAGCCTGAGCCGTAAGGACTGGAAAGGGGCAATTGCAGACCCGGAGAGACTTTACTTACCTAACTGCAAGCAGGCTCCTTTGCTAAGACTTCTGGGGGTGCTGGACAGTCACCATCTACCTCACAGGGGGCGCCAGTGGTCCACCCAGAAAGCTGAGCAGCAGCAGCAGAAAAGGTGACAAGCCGCGGCGATCGCGCTCGCCAAACTCCTGAGCTACTCGGACCTGGGAAGGGCACAAAGCGCAGTCCCAGCCGAATTTGTGCCTCTGAGGGCTGCCTGAGCACCAAACCTGAGCGGCTTGGACTGGGGAAGTGCACGTAGCCTAGGGCCGGCCCCAGATGGTTCCCGGCTGAGCATCGTAGAGCTGGAGCGGTTTGTGTGCCGCTAGAAGGGACAGGTCAAGCGGGGCTGAGACACTGTGTGCACACGAAAGTGCTATTTGTTTGCAGCATCCCCCCTCCCCACAGCGCGACTGAACTAGTGAGCCTAAAAAACCAGCAAACAGAAGAAGTTAAACAGAGGGAACCACCTTGGAAGTGATCACACACGGCCCACAACATCAGAGAAGCGCCAGATATATTTTTACTATTTTTAAAATCATTCCTTTTTTTTTTCTTTTTGGGTTTTTTTTTCTTTTTTTTCTAACTTTTTTTAAATTGTTAAGTCTTCTATTTCTCCTCTAATTTTTATTTCTATAACCTACTATTACTATTTTTTTAAAAAAAAAGACTTTTTTTTTTTTTTTAAGGCAAACACCATATATAGTCTTTGGATGGTTGTTGGTGGTTTTTTGTGTTTTTTTGTTTTTTGTTTTTGTTTTTTTCTTGTTGTTTTTTTGTTTGTTTTTTTTTAATAATTCTCGTTATTTTTTTTCTTTCTTCCTTTTTCCTTCTGCTTCTTTTCTTTAATATTGTATTTTTGAAAATCCAACCTCTACTCCAGATTTTTAGTCTTTGCTCTTAGGTTTTTGTTGTCAATTTTGTACATTTAAAAACCCAAACTTCACTACCCAAGTTCACCTGAGAGCGAGACTACTGGCTTGACCACTCTCTCCTCCTCTGGCTTCTCCTTTTTCTCCACCAGGTGGCCTCTGTCTCTTTTCTCCCCCATCTCTTCTCTATCCAACTCTGTGAATCGCTGTGTGTTCCAGACGGTGGAGAACACCTAAGGAACTGCTTACTGGCAGGATTTGTCTCTCTCCTTCTCATTCCTCTCTCTTATCCTCCTGGTCACCTCTGTCTACTTCCTCCCTCTCCTCTTCCCCGTATAACTCTGTAAATACCTCTGAGCGGTCCAGACTATAGAGTGCACATAAGGAAGTGACTACTGGCTAGCTTGCTCTCTCCTCTTTTGATCTCACCGCATCTCATTCCAGTTACCTCTAACTACCCCCTCCATCTTCTCTTCTCCTTGTAACTCAGTGAACCTCTCTGAGTGCCCCTCAATGGGGAGAAACTTTTCATCTTTAACCTAGATGTTTTATCATTGGTGCTGTATAGATGGAGAAGTCTAGAGGCTACTGTATAAATAAAACTGAAAACCAGAAGCAGGAGGCTTAAATCCAAAGCCTGAAAACATTAGAGAATTCTTGAATTCAGGGAACATTAAGCAATAGGAGCTCATCAAATGCCTTCATACCTACACTGAAGCCAAGCTCCACCCAAGGGCCAGCAAGCTCCAAAACAAGACATACCACGCAAATTCTCCAGCAACACAGGAACACTCCCCTGAGCTTCAATAAACAGGCAGCTCAAAATTATCCCAAAACCTTTGATGTCTCATAACCCATTACTGGTCACTCCACTGCACTCCAGAGAGAAGAAACCCAGCTCCACCCACCAGAACTCCAACACAAGCCTCCCTAACCAGGAAACCTTGACAAGCCACTGATAGAACCCCACCCACAGTGAGGAAGCTCCATAATAAAGAGAACTCCACAGATTACCAGAATATGAAAAGGCCACCCCAAAAACAGCAATATAACCAAGATGAAGAGACAGAGGAATACTCAGCAGGTAAAGGAACAGGAGAGTTGCCCACCAAACCAAACAAAAGAGGAAGAAGTAGGGAATCTACCGGAGAAGGAATTCCGAATATTGATAGTGAAAATGATCCAAAATCTTGAAATCAAAATGGAATCACAGATAAATAGCCTAGAGACAAAGACTGAGAAGATGCAAGAAAGGTTTAACAAGGACCTAGAAGAAATAAAAAAGAGTCAAAATATAATGAATAATGCAATAAATGAGATCAGAAACACTCTGGAGGCAACAAATAGTAGAATAACGGAGGCAGAAGATAGGATTAGTGAAATAGAAGATAGAATGGTAGAAATAAATGAATCAGAGAGGAAACAAGAAAAACGAATTAAAAGAAACGAGGACAATCTCAGAGACCTCCAGGACAATATGAAACGCTCCAACATTCGAATTATAGGAGTCCCAGAAGAAGAAGACAGAAAGAAAGATCATGAGAAAATCCTTGAGGAGATAATAGTTGAAAACTTCCCTAAAATGGGGAAGGAAATAATCACCCAAGTCCAAGAAACACAGAGATTCCAAATAGGATAAACCCAAGGCAAAACACCCCAAGACACATATTAATCAAATTAACAAAGATCAAACACAAAGAACAAATATTAAAAGCAGCAAGGGAAAAACAGCAAATAACACACAAGGGTATTCCCATAAGGATAACAGCTGATCTTTCAATAGAAACTCTTCAGGCCAGGAGGGAATGGCAAGACATCCTTAAAGTGATGAAAGACCATAACCTACAGCCCAGATTACTGTACCCAGCAAGGATCTCATTCAAATACGAAGGAGAAATCAAAAGCTTTACAGACAAGCAAAAGCTGAGAGAATTCAGCACCACCAAACCAGCTCTCCAACAAATTCTAAAGGATATTCTCTAGACAGAAAACACGAAAAGGGTGTATAAACTCAAACCCAAAACAATAAAGTAAATGGTAACGGGATCATACTTATCAATAATTACCTTAAACGTAAATGGGTTGAACACCCCAACCAAAAGGCAAAGACTGGCCGAATGGATACAAAAACAAGACCCTTCTATATGCTGCTTACAAGAGACCCACCTCAAAACAAGGGACACATAGAGACTGAAAGTGAAGGGCTGGAAAAATATATACCATGCAAATAGAGACCAAAAGAAAGCAGGAGTGGCAATACTCATATCCGATAAAATAGACTTTAAAACAAAGGCTGTGAAAAGAGACAAAGAAGGCCACTACATAATGATATGATCAAAGGATCAATCCAAGAAGAAGATATAACAATTATAAATATATATGCACCCATTATAGGAGCACCGCAATATGTAAGACAAATGCTAACAAGTATGAAAGGGAAATCAACAATAACACAGTAATAGTGGGAGACTTTAATACCCCACTCACACCTATGGACAGATCAACTAAACAGAAAATTAACAAAGAAACGCAAACTTTAACTGATACATTAGATCAGTTAGACCTAATTGATATCTATAGGACATTTCACCCCAAAACAATGAATTTCACCTTTTTTTTCAAGTGCCCATGGAACCTTCTCCAGGATAGATCACATCCTGGGCCATAAATCTAAACTTGATGAATTCAAAAAAATCAAAATCATTCCAAACATCTTTTCTGACCATAATGCATTAAGATTAGATCTCAATTACAGGAGAAAAACTATTAAAAATTCCAACATATGGAGGTTGAACAACACACTTCTGAATAACCAACAAAGCACAGAAGAAATCAAAAAAGAAATCAAAATATGCATAGAAACTAATGAAAATACAACAACCCAAAACCTGTGGGACACTATAAAAGCAGTGCTAAGAGGAAAATTCATAGCAATACAGGCATACCTCAAGAAACAAGAAAAAAGCCAAATAAATAACCTAACTCTACAACTAAAGCAACTAGAAAAGGAAGAATTGGAGAACCCCAGAGTTAGTAGAAGGAAAGAAATCTTAAAAATTAGGGCAGAAATAAATGCAAAAGAAACAAAAGAGACCATAGCAAAAATCAACAAAGCCAAAAGCTGGTTCTTTGAAAGGATAAATAAAACTGACAAAACATTAGCCAGATTCATCAAGAAGCAAAGAGAGAAAAATCAAATCAATAAAATTAGAAATGAAAATGGAGAGATCACAACAGACAACACAGAAATACAAAGGATCATAAGAGACTACTATCAGCAATTATATGCCAATAAAATGGACAACGTGGAAGAAATGGACAAATTCTTAGAAAAGTACAATTTTCCAAAACTGAACCAGGAAGAAATAGAAAATCTTAACAGACCCATCACAAGCACGGAAATTAAAACTGTAATCAGAAATCTTCCAGCAAACAAAAGCCCAGGTCCAGACGGCTTCACAGCTGAATTCTACCAAAAATTTCGAGAAGAGCTAACACCTATCCTCCTCAAACTCTTCCAGAAAATTGCAGAGGAAGGTAAACTTCCAAACTCATTCTATGAGGCCACCATCACCCTAATACCAAAACCTGACAAAGATGTCACAAAAAAAGAAAACTACAGGCCAATATCACTGATGAACATAGATGCAAAAATCCTCAACAAAATTCTAGCAATCAGGATCCAACAACACATTAAAAAGATCATACACCATGACCAAGTGGGCTTTATCCCAGGGATGCAAGGATTCTTCAATATCCGCAAATCAATCAATGTAATTCACCACATTAACAAATTGAAAAATAAAAACCCTATGATTATCTCAATAGATGCAGAGAAGGCCTTTGACAAAATTCGACATCCATTTATGATAAAAACTCTCCAGAAAGCAAGAATAGAAGGAACATACCTCAACATAATGAAAGCTATATATGACAAACCCACAGCAAACATAATCCTCAATGGTGAAAAATTGAAAGCATTTCCCCTAAAGTCAGGAACAAGACAAGGGTGCCCACTTTCACCACTACTATTCAACATAGTTCTGGAAGTTTTGGCCACAGCAATCAGAGCAGAAAAAAAATAAAAGGAATCCAAATTGGAAAAGAAGAAGTAAAACTCTCACTGTTTGCAGATGACATGATCCTCTACATGGAAAACCCTAAAGGCTCCACCAGAAAATTACTAGAGCTCATCAGTGAATATAGTAAAGTTGCAGGATATAAAATCAACACACAGAAATCCCTTGCATTCCTATACACTAATAATGAGAAAGTAGAAAAGAAATTAAGGAAACAATTCCATTCACCATTGCAATGAAAAGAATAAAATACTTAGGAATATATCTTCCTAAAGAAACTAAAGACCTATATATAGAAAACTATAAAACATTGATGAAAGAAATCAAAGAGGACACTAATAGATGGAGAAATATGCCATGTTCATGGATCGGAAGAATCAATATAGTGAAAATGAGTATACTACCCAAAGCAATTTACAAATTCAATGCAATCCCTATCAAGCTACCAGCCATACTTTTCACAGAACTAGAACAAATAATTTCAAGATTTGTATGGAAATACAAAAAACCTCGAATTGCCAAAGCAATCTTGAGAAATAAGAATGGAACTGGAGGAATCAACTTGCCTGACTTCAGGCTCTACTACAAAGCCACAGTCATCAAAACAGTATGGTACTGGCACAAAGACAGACATATAGATCAATGGAACAAAATAGAAAGCCCAGAGATAAATCCACACACATATGGACACCTTATCTTTGACAAAGGAGGCAAGAATATACAATGGATTAAAGACAATCTCTTTAACAAGTGGTGCTGGGGAAAACTGGTCAACCACTTGTAAAAGAATGAAACTATATCACTTTCTAACACCGCACACAAAAATAAACTCAAAATGGATTAAAGATCTAAATGTAAGACCAGAAACTATAAAACTCCTAGAGGAGAACATAGGCAAAACACTCTCTGACATAAATCACAGCAGGATCCTCTATGATCCACCTCCCAGAATTCTGGAAATAAAAGCAAAAATAAACAAATGGGATCTAATTAAAATTAAAAGTTTCTGCACAACAAAGGAAAATATAAGCAAGGTGAAAAGACAGCCTTCGGAATGGGAGAAAATAATAGCAAATGAAGCAACTGACAAACAACTAATCTCAAAAATATACAAGCAACTTATGCAGCTCAATTCCAGAAAAATAAACGACCCAATCAAAAAATGGGCCAAAGAACTAAATAGACATTTCTCCAAAGAAGACATACGGATGGCTAACAAACACATGAAAAGATGCTCAACATCACTCATTATTAGAGAAATGCAAATCAAAACCACAATGAGGTACCACTTCACACCAGTCAGAATGGCTGCGATCCAAAAATCTGCAAGCAATAAATGCTGGAGAGGGTGTGGAGAAAAGGGAACCCTCCTACACTGTTGGTGGGAATGCAAACTAGTACAGCCACTATGGAGAACAGTGTGGAGATTCCTTAAAAAATTGCAAATAGAACTACCTTATGACCCAGCAATCCCCCTGCTGGGCATACACACCGAGGAAACCAGAATGGAAAGAGACACATGTACCCCAATGTTCATCGCAGCACTGTTTATAATAGCCAGGACATGGAAACAACCTAGATGTCCATCAGCAGATGAATGGATAAGCAAGCTGTGGTACATATACACAATGGAGTATTACTCAGCCATTAAAAAGGATTCATTTGAATCAGTTCTGATGAGATGGATGAAACTGGAGCCGATTATACAGAGTGAAGTAAGCCAGAAAGAAAAACACCAATACAGTATACTAACACATATATATGGAATTTAGAAAGATGGCAATGACGACCCTGTATGCAAGACAGGAAAAAAGACACAGCTGTGTATAACGGACTTTTCGACTCAGAGGGAGAGGGAGAGGGTGGGATGATTTGGGAGAATGGCATTCTAACATGTATACTATCATGTAAGAATTGAGTCGCCAGTCTATGTCTGACGCAGGATACAGCATGCTTGGGGCTGGTGCACGGTGATGACCCACAGAGATGTTATGGGGAGGGAGGTGGGAGGGGGTTCATGTTTGGGAACACATGTAAGAATTAAAGATTTTAAAATTAAAAAAATTTAAAAATTTTAAAAAAAAAACATAAAAAATAAATAAATAAATAAAAATAAAGTTCTTGTCTACTAATCCCCCCCCAAAAAAATAAAAGAATCTACCTGCAATGTGGGAGACACAGGTCCAACTCCTGGGTTGGGAAGGTCCCCTGGAGAAGGGAATGGCTACCCATTCCAGTTTGCTTGCTGGAAAATTCCATGGACAGAGGAGACTAGTGAGCCACAATCTAGGGCATGAGCTTGCAAAGAGTCAGACACGACTGAATGACTAACACTTTTTCTTTCACTTTTCAGCTTCTCTAGGCCTCAGCTTCCCTGTTTGAAAAATGGGGTCAATGAAAATGTCTGTCTCTTAGGATGAAGGTGATGACTCAGTGAGATGGTACACTGGGCATCTTGGGCACATTGGGCAGATAGCACTTGATAAATAAATGTCGGTTATAGATCGCTTTACTTGAAAACCGTTTTTAGTTCTGGATGCACAGGCATGTGCCTGGTCAGTTGCTCAGTCATGTCTGACTCTTTGCGACCCCATGGACTCCCCACCAGGCTCCTCTGTCCCTGGGATTCTCCAGGCAAGAATACTGGAGTGGGTTGCCATTTTCTTCTCCAGGGGATCTTACCAACCCAGGGACTGAACCCATGTCTCTGCGTCTCCTGCATTGGCAGGTGGATTCCTTACCACTGGGCCACCTGAGAAGCCCTGGTTTTGGTTCTTATGGTATTTTTAGGTTCCAAAAATTTAGAATTATTTCTATACAGATACAAAACATATTTTTTCAATTTTGCAAAACTATTTTAACTGTTCATTTAACATAACAATATATAAGCCTGCTGGGGTCCAGCCCCGGTGGATCCAGGGTGATTCGAAGGTGGGGATGGAGTCAGTGTCTTTGGAAAAATACATATTTAATCACAGATATAGAGAGATTAGAAATGGATAGTGTAGTAGGAAGATTAGTGGAGAAAAGGAGGCTGAATAACTTGGATTACGTGGAATAGCATCCATGCTTCAGATGGGAATTCAGCCAGAAAAATGGGAGCAAGAAAAAAGCGACATGGGGGAATCAGTCTTTCCGGAAACTGATCCGATTTCTTTATTTTGGGGTTTGCTTATATACCTTTTGTTACACATAGGGATGAAGACAGAGTCACGTGGGGGTCAGCAGTCCTGACCTTTATCAAAATCAGGTGCTTCACATAAATGTATAAAAAAAAAGGTCTTAGGGATATTACATCATCTTCTGGCCATGAGTGAGACCTGCTGACATTTTATGATCCTTTCTTTCTGATAACCAAAAAACTTCTTTTTTCCAAGGGTGTTTTTCTTAAACCAAGCACCACCCTCCAAATAAAATTACATTCCTATAGGGTGAGGCTGTAGTGAGTTACAATCAAGAAAGGAATTTATTTAACCAAGGTTAACAAGATTAATCTTAAAGGTTAATACTTATTTCTCCTATATGCTTAAGGGTTAATACTTATTTCTCCTATATGTTAGTTATATTCATTATAAGGGTAGGGAACATGGAGATTTAGCAGCAAACATCAGCCCAACAAATGAAAATCCTTTCACCAATGCTCCCCTTAAGATCTATTTAGTCTTAAGATATGATAAAGTTACATTCTTACATAGCAAGGACACAGTGATTTATAACAAAGTACAGTGATCTATTACAAAAGAGAAAATCCATTAACTCAAAAAGTCTAGTATTGCTAACATCAAAAACTACTATATTTCCTATGCTATATTCCAAATACATTGATTAATATATTCCCAGGTGCCTAAGGATATAGAGGCCTGGTGGCAATCATTGACTCAACAAGAAGAAAAAGCCCTATGCTAATTAAGACTCTCAAAATACTCCAAAATTCTCTGTGCTGTTTATGGTTGAGAGGTAGTAAACAATCATGTGCCTAGTGGCAGCAGTATGGATAATCCTGTCACACAAGCTTGTCTGTCAGTAGAGAGGTTTGACCTGAGACATCCTTGTCCCACCCAGAGCAGGGAATTAGCAGCAATTATTGACACAACAAATGAAGAACCCTTCACCAATATAATTCCTAACCAACACACTATACTAATAATTTCCAACTCCCCAAAAGATTTTGCCTTTAGTAAGTCTAAAACATCTCGTGCCTCTCAGGTTGGGAGGCTGTAAACAATCACATGTGGCCGGACGAACCTATACAGGTGGGCTAGATAAACTTCAGAGGAGTCCTTAAGCTGAAACACTCGTGTCACACCCAAGAATTTTTATTGCCTTGGAGCTTCACGTTTACTCCTTCTCCGAAAGAAACGGTTATGGGGGAGAGCCCCCCAAAAAGTCAGAGGTGTAGGTGAGAGCATAAAACAGGCTCTGGTTTTGGGGTTAGATGCTCGGGGACAGGGGGTTTCCTGAGGCTTGATCACGCCTTTGCGTATGCCAAGCCTCCTTCCTCATGACCTTTGCCGTGGGCGGAGTTCCTCATGCTGGCCCCCAGCATAAGCCAGAATTTTAGAGACAAAGGGAAATTATGTCTTTTAACAAAGGTGTTTGGTTTTTTTTTTTTCTTCCTCAATGGATTGAAAATTAAGCAGTGAAAGCTGTAGCTATTTTCTCAAATTTAGAAATATTCTTAGGATGGATTATGGGGACGTGTGGTATAAGAGACTAAGTATTGCAGTTTGGCTTATACTGTTCAAGTTCAGTAAAATCTAGACATCATAAATAACGCTATATAAATTAATCTTGATTGACCTACAAAAGTATTTCTGCAACTTACGTCTTCTTAAATTCAGTTCCATTCTTTAACACCATTCCATTAAGCTTTAACATGTAGTTTAATGCTTTTTTCTCCCAAGTGTAAAATATAAGCTAAGAAATAACATGCTTAAAGCAGCATTTTTGATCTGGCAGTTTTCAATTTTTCAGTCAAGAATATGTTCAACAGGCCAGAGATGTACAATTCCCTAAGCAGGTGAAAAAAACGTGATCGTGAAATGACAGTTTCCATACCATTTTCAATGCACATTTTGCGCATCATTTTTATGCATGGGAGTTTGTTTTTATATATTTTCTGGAGAAATTTAAATAAGCATTTCTATGTTTAGCTTCCAATTATCATAATATATATGAAAGAAAATATGGAAATTAAAGGCCAAGGATATACTTATCTAAGTGAAAAGCACTAAGATTTCAAGGCTGATTATGACCTTCAGGAACTTTTGTCAGTCTTAATGACTGTCTGTCCAAACAGTGATGAACATGTCTCCACAACGGGTCCTGAATAGGACCTTGTGTTTATGTATAAAGTGAATAAGTTCATTCATCATCAGCTTGTTGCTCATATCGTTTACAAATATTTTCTCTCATTCCATAGGCTGTCTTTTGTTGATAGAAATATAAAAATCTTAGGAGGATGATGTGAGTGTTAAATGACAGAATACATTACTAATGGACTTTCAACAATGTTAGACACCCAGCCATTGCTAAAAACACGCAAGTGACTGTTCCAGTTTTTCTTGTTTTATAGAGGACAATGCAATGAGTAGGGAATGAGTCATCTTGCCAGGTTTAAAACCCAGGATCCCATTTCACAGTAAGTTTCAATCACAGGATGCCCCTAAATATCAGGTAGCCCCTGATATTTTCAATGTCAGGTAGCCCCTAAAAGTGTAATACATTTAATTTGTGTAATATCAACACATCCATAGAGCATAGACCTAGTACCTAAGCCCTCAGATTACATTTAGATGTGGCTCTAAGCATTCAGTTCCACAAAGTAAAGAGCAACTATTGTATTTGCTCCTAAGACAATGGTCTAAGGGGCTTCCCTGTGGCTCCGCGGTAAAGAAAGAATTTACCATGGGATTCTCCAGAATGCCACAGGGGAGCCTGGTGGGCTACAGTCCATAGGGTTGCATAGAGTTGGGTACAACTGAAGCAACTTGGCATGCACACACACATGATGGTCTAAAACATAAAAACAGCTAGAGCTTTATTTGAAATAGACTAGATACACCTTTGGTATTCTGAATGCACAGATCTGGTACACCGTTTCCTCTGTATTGAGATCTCAAATGAATTTGCAGACATCTGTCTATAAACTTTAAAAACCGGTAACCAAAAAACTGCAATTATTTTGCAAACCCTAAGTCAGACTTTCAGCCAATGTCCATCTACAACCGTGGATGGTCACCACACCATCCCCATAGCCTGAGTGCAAGCCATAAACTGAAATGTCAGTCACTATCCTGGGACTAGCAGTGATGTCATCAAGAGCTGGGGGTAGATTTTTAGCCTTAATATTCTAAGTTTGTTGCAAAAGCAACAGAAAGAAATTTGTCACTAGAATGTTCTAGGTCAGGCTCTGCTAAAAGGGTGATGATTAATGTAAATACATCAGTCAAAGGAGACAAGTGTTTGCTTCTGGCATTGCTTCTGAAATACCTGGTAAGAGACTCCACAGAAATATGGAGAGAAAATATGGAAACTGAAAGAACTTTTAATTTCTTCCTGGAAGAGGAGCCAAAGGATGTTGCTTATCAGGTATCAAACCAGAGAAACTTTCACCTTGATAAAGTCAGTCACCATCTGGCTACCTTGGGCCACAGCTCAGCCAAGCCTCAAGACAATGCCATAATCTGCCAAATTTGGCCATAATCCTGACAAAACCTGAGTAACTGAGGACAAGTGTTCCTCCTTAACACCATAGAAGTCAAAAGCCTAGGGCTTAGAAATAATTTAATCAGTGTCTTCTGTGTTATCTATAACAGGTGGCACCAAGATGATAGAGACAAAGTAGGTGATTAAATAGTTAATCCCACTAGGGTATTATATGTAGAAAAAAATATGGAAGACCCCTGTAAATTCATGATTACTCACAAAAGCAGGTTCGCTTAACCACAAAAGCAAGCAGGCTTGCTTAGCAACAAAAGCACATAACTCTAGAAGCATGAAATATGCCCCAAAACAGTAAAAAATGGTGGCATGAGACTCACATACTGCCCAGTGAGCTCAGAAAGTTAATGATCCTTAGACATGGTCTCTGCACACATAAAATGCAATAATTTGTGGACCTAGCTTGGCACACAAGAACAAGAAAACTCCCCTGGTCAACCTGGAAGAGGAGCTGATGATGGAAGCATGACGTTTACTCAAGAGAAACAAAGAAGGTCTTCTCCACCTCCCCAGTTATCCTTTGATTATAAACCTGTAGCCCAGTAAGTTCTCATGGCACAGCACTTCTCACGTGCCTGCTTGTAAGTCTATACCAATAAATTATTTCTTAGCTACCACTTTGCTCTCCCTAAATTCTTCTCTGCACTGAGACATAAAGGATTACATACCAGAGATTTTTAGAGCCCCTGCTGCTGCTGCTGCTGCTGCTGCTAAATCGCTACAGTCATGTCCAACTCTGTGTGACCCCGTAGGCAGCAGCCCACCAGGCTCCTCAGTCTCTGGGATTCTCCAGGCAAGAACACTGGAGTGGGTCGTCATTTCCTTCTCCAATGCATGAAAGTGAAAAGTGAAATTGAGGTCTCTCAGTCGTGTCCAACTCTTTGCGACCCCCTAGACTGGAGCCTACCAGGCTCCTCGATCCATGGGATTTTCCAGGCAAGAGTACTGGAGTGGGGTGCCATTGCCTTCTCCGTTAGAGCCCCTACATGACACCAAATGGTTTCAGAGATGGACTTTTAGCATTATCTAATTATAGCAAAAGAGGACAAAACCAACTCTGACTTCTCTGTAGTAATCAATCGATTTTGGAAATAATTCAACGTAGATCAATATTACATGATGACAGATGATCATCATTTAATGATACCATGGTATATTTTATTCAGTATTTTATTATTCCCTTCTATGGTTTTATTATTCCATTTAATAAACACTTATGTCAAAACAGTTACTTTGCCAGGCATACTCCTAAGCACTTTACAAATATTAGTTCATTTCCTCCTCATAATAACCTTATGAAATAGACACAATTGTCATCTTCATTTTACAGCTTGTGAATGCTGGCAGTTATGTGCCTTGAGCTTCTAAAAGAGTTTAAAACAGGTGAAATAAAGATATTCAAGAAGACTAGATTTCTCTAAAAGTGACATTTTAAAACACAAATAAGTAAACAGTAGTCCTATCAACATAAAACAGGCTCAGGTCAGGAATCTGGAGACAAAAGTATAAAATAGCCCTCCAAAAAATTCTCTGAAAGGCCAAGCCCTAATTATTTTAATGTTACAGACCACAACTAAAATATAGGTGTGTGTGCATATGTGTTAAGTCGCTTCAGTCATGTCTGACTCTTTGAGACCCTATGGACTGTAGCCCACTAGGCTCCTCTGTCCATGAGATTCTCCAGGCAAGAATACTGGAGTGGGTTGCTATGCTCTTATCCAGGGGAATCTTCCTGACCCAGGGAGTTAGATTCAAATGCCAGTGGCTTTCAGGCCCACATTCCAGTTCTCGCCACCTTCTGGAGTTCTTGCTCTCTCACTCTCTCCTTGTCTTTGTTATCTCCTTCTCCGTCTCACTTCTCTCTGACTCCCTCAAAGAAGTAATTACCAGAGGACTCTCCTCGCTCTGATAAACTGCAGGGGCTAATGATGAGAATGCAGGATAGGGGTGCCCATTCTGCAAGG
Source organism: Ovis aries (assembly GCF_016772045.2). Classification (NCBI taxonomy): domain Eukaryota; kingdom Metazoa; phylum Chordata; class Mammalia; order Artiodactyla; family Bovidae; genus Ovis; species Ovis aries. Next base: position 50,746,702 of record NC_056063.1, read on the forward strand.
ATTTACTTCAAAGGCACAGCACATCAAAGGGACTTGCCAGGAAGCCCTGAGATCTTGCTGAGCTGGGCTGGCCCCCTTCTCCTCTCACCTCCTTGCTCAAACTTCCACTTAGGGACTACAGCGGAAGGTATTTCATAGCTAGCTCCAGACAGCTGCCTTGCTCTGCACCATCTGGGGAGAGTGAGAGAGTCATACCAGGTGTCCCATTTTTTGTTTTGATTAGGTAAATGTTCTCAAAAGATATCACTGAATAATATTATCACCTGATTCTCCTGGAGTTTCTTTGGCCTCAGGGTATTAGACAGTAGATTTTAAATTAGGTAGCATAAATGCAATGAGGATTAGTGCCAAGGTGGCCTGGTGCATTGAGTGATAGAAGACACCAGGGTGCCGCCTCTGTGACATCATCAAAAGTATATTACAGGAGCAGCTACAACACATGTTACAGGGAAAGAAACAAAAGAACTTGAAAGCATCTCTCACACTGCAAAACCAAATGAAGACTTTCTCTTTCAAATTGGGTCCTGTTGACAATATAACAAATATCCAGATGGAAACTGAAAGGTTCTGATTGTCACGTCGATTATTATTTCAAATGTATGGGTTGATGTTGTCACACCAGTGAAGCATTTGGAGGCTTTTCTTTGTCACTTTTCATCCACATCTTGGCTGTGCTTTAGCTTCAACCTCAGAGTTGTTTATGAGTCTCTCTTCCTCCTTAATATCAAAGCCTACTGCACACTTCCCTCCACATTCTTTCCACTTCCCAGCCCAAGCCCCACCCAGAAGAAGGACCAGTGAATGTTGCCTGAATGAATGACGATGAATAACACAGAATGTAAATAAAGTCCTTTCTATGCAACTTTTTCAAGACCTGAAATTGATCTGGAAGATACTTTCCCTAGCATGCATTGCCTAATTCCAGCACAAATGGACCCCCAAAGTCCATTTTATGTCAGGCTGTGGAGAATTTTTGCTAACCATTTGTTATATGTCTTATTGTCTTATCTTCCTAAGAATGTGAACTTGGATTATATACAGTTGACAATAAAAATCTAGATTACTTTCTACACAGCCTACCCATTATGTGATTCTACAGTACAAACAGGGTAATAGGAAAGAACTTGGAGACAAAATACCTTTTTATTCTCTCTGAAGATTGAAACATATGATTGACTCATGCCCAATGTCATGTTTAAGGGAGTTAGAAAAATTCAACACTAGACTTATAGTGCTGTCATCATTGTTACACATGCTGCTAAAACCCATCTTTTTCTAAACCTCCTACAGCTTTGGATTTGCAGGGCTATCTACAATAGAGATTTACTTTCTAACGTGTTCAGACTGCAACTGCAATAAACCACTGTTATTTTCAGCTGAAACTCACAGAACCCAATTCAGACCCTGATTCTTTTCCTTTGCCTCTGAATACAAAAAAAAAAAAACACTAATCAAATTATATGGTCATGTTATTTGATGTAGAAAAAAACATTGGACAAAATCCAAGACCATTCATGATAGAAACTCTCAACAAGTTGGGAATAGAGAGGTTTTAGCCTCCACTTGGGGCTTTCCTGATGGTTCAGTGGTAAGGAATCCATCTGCCAATTCAGGAGATGTGAGTTTGATCCCTGGGTCGGGAAGATCCCCTGGAGAAGGAAATGGCAACCCACTCCAGCATTCTTGCTTGGGATATACCATGGTGGGCTACTTCCATGGAGTCACAAAAAGTCAGACATGACTTAGTGACTAAACAACATGAGCAGCAAAGCCTCCACTTGATAAAAAGCATCTACAAAAAGCCTATTCCTAGCAGCATACTTCATAGTGAAAGACTGAATGCTTTATAACATCAGAAACGAGGCAAGGAAGTCTGGCGTCTACTTTTATCACTCTTACTCAGTGCACTACTGAAAATCCTGGTCACTGCAATAAGGTCAAATAAATAAACAAAAGGCATAAAACTGGAAAGGAGGAAATAAAACTGTCTGTCTTTGCATATGGCATGATTATCTACATAGAGGGCCCCAAGTATTAACAGTTTATAGAAATCATCCTAGTAAGTTCAGCAAGATCAAAGAATACCAAATCAACACAAAATCAATCACGATTCCACATACCAACAATAAACATGCAGAACCACAATTAAAGTCCCAAATGCCATTTACAATTTTCCCCCAAAGTAAATAATATACTTAGGTATATTCAAGCCACAGTATGTGCAGAAATGATATGCTGAAAATTACAAAACACCGATGAAACAAAACAGTGCCACGAAGAAATACAAATCAAATACTACAACATCAGAGTTTAAAAGAGTTCGAAGCTAAGAGGAAAAAGATTTAAGGTAAAGAACACAATGTAGACTTGTAATCTCAATTTCCCAGTAATCATCTCAGTAAACTGACCTTTAATGCAAGCAAATATTTGAGCAGAAAGAACACTAGTGTTAGAGTTTAATAATATTTGGATATTAATCTTGGCCCTGGGAATGCCAGTTAAGTGCTCAGTGATTCCAGACAAGAGTTATACACATTCAGTTTCCTCCTCTGTAAGTATGAAATAACTGCACCTCCCTCACAAGTATATTGGAAGATTGAATTATGAAGTAAACAGAAAAGCAGCTGGCCCAGAGCCACTTAGGAAGAATGCAGTATGTTCCGTCCCTGGTAGCTATCATTTTATTCATGCTAACTGAGGCACCAAGCTGTGGTCAATCTCCAAGTGATGGCGAACATCTTATTTTCACTACCAGAAGGTATGAAGAGTGAAGATGGTCATTTACTGAACACTTACTATTGGGTTTCCCTGGTGGCTCAGATGGTAAAGAATCCACCTGCAGTGCAGGAGACCTGGGTTCAATCCCTGGGTTTGGAAGATCCCCTGGAGGAGGGCATGGCAACCCACTCTGGTATTCTTGCCTGGAGAATCCCCATGGACAGAGGAGCCTGACTGGCTACAGTCCATGGGGTTGCAACGAGTCGGACATGACTGAGCGACTAAGCACAAGCATCGTCCAATACCAGGGCTTCCTAGATGGCTAGTTAGTGGTAAAGAACCCACCTGTCAATACAGATAGACTTAAGAGACTTGGGTTCGATCCCTGGGTTGAAAAGATCCCCTGGAGAAGGAAATGGCAACCCACTCCAGTATTCTTGCCTGGAGAATGCCATGGAGAGAGGAGCCTGGCAGGCTGCAGTCCATACGGTTGCCCAGAGTCAGACATGACTGAAGCAACTTAGCATGCACGCACGCATGTCCAGTACCAACAGTTTTACAGTATTCAAACATTCCATCCCCAGGCAATACAGAGAGGAAAGCACAGTTAACTGCATTTTAGAGACAAGAAAACTGAGCACAGTCACATTCCTGCAAATCATTCATTCCATGGGTCACTAACAGAACCAGGGTAAGGGCCTATCTCCAAGGGCTCCCTTATCCAAATGCCTTTACCCCAGTCTGCCCAAGGCAAGAACTGCCTGCACCCCTTCTCCCTGGTTTAACAGTTTAACCTAAAATCTGGCCTGCAATCTCTCCCTCTAACTCCTGTTTTAGTTGCAGGGGCCTGTAGAGTACACAACCCATTTTCAGAGAACTGAAAGTTGGTGCCTTTGCGCGCTAATGAATTTTTAATGCTTCCTTGAGCAAATTCCTTCTTTTATTTTGTAAAATTTGAATTAGCTTCCGTGTTAGCAGAAGTGACTGGAAAGTTCTGAGTTTTATGATATGGAAACCTTTGTGGTTTGTGTATATATTATAAGAATAATACATGAAAAACGTGACTGCCATGGGATTAACCTTAAATCTTGTCACTAAAACTCAGTAAAGACTGTTGAACTCTAGTGGGCATCTCACAGACGAAGGGAATAGAGAAATAGAGAAAAGCAGAGGAACAGGTCAGAAAAGATGAAAGGAAAATTTTGCAGGATTCCAAACTGAAATCAGGTCTGCTGAATAAGATTGCCAGTGATAATTCATTTTTTAATATTTATATATTTGTTTGGCTCTGTCAGGTCTTAGCTGCAGCATAGGGGATGTTTTGTTGTGGCACGTGGGCTCTCTAGTTGAGGTGCACAGGTTTAGCCACCCCACAGCATGTGGGATCTTAGTGCCCCGACAAGGGATTACACACTCATGGCCTGCACTGGAAGGTGGATTCTCAACCACCAGGCCACCAGGGAAGTCCCAACCAATGATAATTCTTATTCCACGTGATACATCATCATTACCATCATCCCACTACACAGAGCTCTCCTCTATGTTCTCACCTGTTGTACACCAGCCATTCGCTTTATAAATGCATACAAGTCTTACATTATCCACACTTCCTTTATATTTGTCAATTTTGAAACTTTTTCTGAGCTGGTTGGAGGGTAGATAACAGATCATACTGATGAAGAGTCTAGGCTCTGAGTCTCTATCCCAGTCATGTTTCTTATTAAATAGATAACTTTGTGGGGAGTTATTTAACTTCTCTGACCTTCCAGTTCCTCAACTATAAAAGGGATTCTAATAATAGCATCTACTTCATTAGACTGTTAGAAGGATCAAATGAGATAATGAAACACCTCCAAAGGACAGAGCCCAGGATTCTGGGCACTCCTGGTACCTAACATGCATCATCAACAATGGCATCAGCATCAAATTGTGAGTTCAAAATTGTGGTGATGCAATTATATTTTATACAGAACAGGATCTTATGTGATGTTTGCTGGTATTAATGATACAAGATGATGACACTCCAAGAGCCAACCAGATGGAGAAAATGTCTCAAGAGAAATTGTTAAAAGTGTAATTGGAAGACAGTTCACAATAACCCACTGTATATAATGGGAGTTAAGAGCAAATCCTTGCCCTTACACTTCCTGTTTTTGTATATTGTACCTTTTCTATTTCCTTTTTCTAAATTGTCTCAATTGATAAAATATTCCATCTTATTAAATAGCCAGTATTCCCCAGTTACCCCATGAGAAATAAGAATAGTAGAGGAAGAAATAATATAAGGTGACAATAGCACATTCTTTCATATTTTTACTTCATTTGGTATCTTATTTTTCCCCCAAATGTGATATAATTATATGTCTGAAAAGATGTATTCTTCATGATTTCAGACTACAAGAGCATGAAAAAAACCCTCCCATTAATTTATGACAGTTTATTTTACATACATATGGGAAAGTTCATTTGGCTTGAGCTTTTTTTCAGACCCCAAGGAGGCTGCTATTGATTTAGTACTCCACTAGAATACAATCCACAAAACACATAACATGGGAAAACCTAATTATGGTAATAAGAATCAAGCATGCATAATTCCATTAAAAACCATCACCGCTCCCCATACATCATGATATTTTTTTTACCACTCTTACGTTCATTAGGAGAAAATTATCTGTTAGTGGTAAGTGGACTATAAATACACTGTTTACATTGAAAGTGGAAAAAAGCTAATGTCACGTTTCATGTCAAAACAATTACTGCTATTGGTATTTCCTTACTGTATTATTTCAAAAAAATGTGTAATGAAAGCCAAACTTTGCCTACACTGAGTCGTTATCTGAGTTTCCACTGAGGAAGAATCTCCCCCTCACTATTCTTTGTGGGTAGATATTTGAGTTCAGGCTCACATAAGTTATCAAAAGTTACCTTACTGGTCCTTACTATCTATAATGGGCAGCTGTCTTCTACCTGTAATCAACTATGAAGACAAAAATTTTGTTTTTTATTTCTGCAGAGAACAAACAAGGAACCATAATACCAAATGCTTTAAACAAAAGTTCAAAGGGATCCCACAGTTTCAGAGGCAGAACAGATAACTAAGGTCTATTCCAAACTTCCAGCAACCAAAAGAATCTCCAAAGATAGATGTTTCCAGTAAGGAGCCCACTGCCTCAAAAGATAACCTATTCTACTTATGAATAATTCCATGAGGAAGTTCTTTGCTGGTTTGAACAGCTTTGTCACTCTTATCTGTTGGGCAAGTTCTTCTATGTAAACATAGATTAGGACCAGGTAGACATAGATGAATGATATGAGAGAGATGGAAAAATTAAACAAATTGAACAAATACCATGAGTAGGAAATATTTATGTACCATAAAATATGAAAAATTGGCTCCCTTTCTATTATCAAAGAGACATAAATGGATACAATAAATTGCCATTTTATCTATCAAGCTGATAGATATTTCTGAAAAGTAACACATGTTGGAGAGTTGGATGAAGAATAAGGAGTGGGGAATAGGATCATTTATACAATGACAGTGGAGTGTAAATTGTTATAAGTTTTCATATGTGCATTTTTGCAATGTGTAAAGAGCTGCAAACATATGTTTACCTTTGATCTTAAAGTCCCCTTTCTATTAATGGACTCTCAGGAAAAAAGTACATGATAATGTTCATTATAGCATTATTTCAATATAAAATTAGAAATTATATAAATATTAGTAATATTTTTGTGACCCTGTTTAATGCAAAAGAGTTCAAGGGGTTCTCAGGATCAAGGCTGGTTTATACTGGATGCCTGAAACTCTCCTGTCAGCTTGTTTAAAAGTCACTTTTGTGGAATTAGTCAAAGCAGGTCCAGAAACGCACAAAAAAAGGAAGTAATAAGTTTTGAATTGTCATCCTGCATTACCTTCCTTCACACTGTGATCTTCATGAAATTCCCAGTCTTTGCTAACCTGATGTCCCTTACTCACAAGAACCATCATCATTTGAGCCTCTTCATGAAGAGTTTCAAAATTAGTTTCCAATAAAATAATTAAGAAATCTTACATGTCATTATTACCTAAGTAGCTGAAATTCCCTTTTAACATTTTAATGTGGACTGAACTACAGTTTCAATAGGGGCATTCTACTAAAGGTAATTATGTTGCCATTACTTTAAATTACATTAATGTTCTTGAATACTATATATTTTGCTTTTTCTTTATTCAGAACTTAACTTCTCCAAAAATGATTTAAGGAAAACAGTGTGATATTAACTGTGATTTCATTCAAATACATTAAGCAAGAAGTAAATGTCCACTGAATTAAATGTAGGTCCCAGACATGTGGGAATAGAGTTTATATGGTTGAATGTAGGTTACCTTAATTGACAGTCCATAAATCCTCTTTATTTTACTTTGCTCATGCTAAATGATAGTAATCATGGTCGAAGTCATACAATAATAAAATTTCTTACAGGAAGCACCTACTACTTAAATCACAGCACTACTTAATTAAAACTAGGGCTCTCAAATGAGAAAAATTACTTGCTGAGTACAAAGAGCACACTGTTCCTTCATCAAATCACCTGTATGAATGAAAATGCCCACATATTACATTAGAAGCTATGTAAATAAAATTGAGCTAAAAATCAATACAGGCAAAACTGAAGGGACTAGAAAATTGTGCTTCTGTAATAGTGACAAGATTTGTAATAACCTGGGGGAGGAAAAAATAGGCATTTCTTTATAGGAGGCAAGGGAGAAATATGACATGAAAGCCAGAGGCTATGCTGAGCCAGTGAAACTGTCCATTATTTAAACTGCATGTGGTGACACTCACATAAACTGGTGTAGCAAGATGCATCTAAAAGCAAATGATGTGAGGGATTTAGCGTGAAATACACTGTGGGATCCTGTACTTGACGGGAGGCACAGGTGTGTTTTGTCTTAGAAGAATGTGGTACTGGAAATACAAACCTTGAAAGAAGGCAAATTAAAAGCTGAATGCACTAGATCTATAATTCCAACCCTTTTTAAGACTATTAACAACTAGGCCAAAAATGTGGGAATAAAGATTCTTATAGTAGAAAGAGAAAGCAGGGCAAAGGAAAAAAAAAAAAAAAGGAGAGACAAGAAAATGAGAGGAAAGCAGTGCAGTGTAAGGGGATGGCAAAAAATGAAAAAGCAGAGGAAAAAAATGAAGACTATGGCAAGGAGACATATCTAGGAGACAGGTAAAAGCAGGCAGGTCCAACACTTCCAAAATGTTGAAACTGTATTAATCAAACTGGAGTGGGAATTGGCAACCCACTCTAGTATTCTTGCCTGGAAAATCCCAAGGACAGAGACGCCTAGAGGGTTACAGTCCATGGGGTCACAAAAGAGTCAGATACAACTTAGCGACTAAACAATGACAATATTAAACAAAATCTCCAAAAAAGTTTTCCCGCTTCCAGACAAAATTGTAAAATCAATGATGATGGTCTTCATCATGCCTACTCTAAGCCTGTAATTCATGGATCACAAGTATTTTCTTAAAGGGACTGAAAATAAATGCTCTTGGCTTTAGGAATTACTCAACTCTGCCCTTCTGGCATAAAAGCAGATATAGACAGTGTGTAAGCAAATAGGTATGGCTGTGTTCCAATAAAACTTTATTTACAAAAACAGGCAGGAGGACAGATTTGTCTAATTAGCCCATAGTGTTCCAATCTTACTATATTGTATTGCTCACTGTAGCACTTCCTAAGCTTTGCCCTATCACTCAATGGCCCACTGACTCTCCATAATTTTTACAATCTTGCTGCCTGTCTTCAAAACCTATCTTCCAATTTCTCCTTGCATCATAGTAAGTCTTTCTGTATCTTTCAGTTTGCAACTAACCACCATGATAAAAATTTCCTGCTTAGAAACTCAGGCAAGGGAGAGCATCACAGCCTGGCAGGCACCACAGGATCCATCTATCACTAGATAGACATATCCCAGTTGAACTGTGCTTGGCTCCTGTCCAGTATCTATACTGTTATTTGTTCATTTATTCAAGAATTGGTACCTGTTATGCACTTTAACCTATACACAAGGTTAATTGGAAAAAAGGTGATTTTATGTGATACAACCTAAAGTTGGGTAGAGATTACTTCCACGCCCATTACCTTCCTATCTTTTCTCACCCATCAAGTCATTAGGTAGCCATGAGTAACCTCAATAGCGAGAAAATCAATCTGAAATGGGGAGGTGGCACAAAAACTGGGAAAGACTAAGAGAGTAGTTATTTGAGGGCCAAAGTCTTGATAACTGAGCAGTTACTTCTTCTCACTGGAGTTTCATTTCTGGTGGTCCTTCACTTCTAGGCCATGCTGGGTAGTAGGCACCAAGGAGCTCTGCCCCAGTAAGAGAGAGTTCTGCCCCAGTAAAACCAATTTATCAGAAGAAAGACTGTCTTTACTCTTTCTTCTCTAAGTTTATGTCATTTTGCAAAGAACTTCTAAACAGAAATGGTTCATGACTGCCAATCCTTGCTACCAAACTATAGTAAAACTTTTGTTAAAACAAGTAAGATTCAAGAGTCTGCTTAAGGCTATGGAACATCAGAATACATCAAGTTAATCTTCCCATCAGGAAGCTATATAAGGATAAAATATAAGGACATCTGCTTGAAGGCAACAAATGGCTACCATGGCAACAAGGATAGCCATGGTGTAGGCACTCCAATCTGCCTTCAAGAGAGAAAAGAAACAACCTAAATGTCCATCGACAAATGAATGGTAAAGAAGATATTGCACACTGAAATATTATTCAGCCATAAAAAAGAATAAAATAATGCTATTTGCAGCAACATGGATGGACCTAGAGATTATCATACTAGGAGAAGTAAGTCAGAAAGAGTAAGACAAATACCACAAAGAGTAAGACAAATTTATGTGTGGAAGCTAAACTACGAAACAAATGAACATACCTATGAAACAAAATCAGACTCACAGATTTCAAGAAAAGACTTATGGTTGCCAAGGGAGAGGTGGGTGGGGAAGAGAATTGGGAATTTGGGATTGGCAGATACAGAATATTATATATAGACAGGATAAACATCAAGGTCCTACTTTATTGCACAGAGAACTATATTCATTATCCCGTGGTACACCATAATAGAAAAGAATATGAACATTTCTCCAATTCTTTTGCTATCCCATGGACTATATGTAGCCTGCCAGATTCCTCTGTCCGTGGGATTTCAAGAATAATGGAGTGGGTTGCCATTTCCCTCTCCAGGGGATCTTCCCAACCCAGAGATCGAACCCATATCTCCTGCATCTCCTGCATTAGCAGGTGGAATCTTTACCACTGAGTCACCAAGAAGCCCACTTTGAGGCACTTTGTCATACAGCAGAAAGTAAACACAATGTTGTAAATCAGCTATGTGTTTGCATGTGTGTGTGCGTGTCTGACCTCTGGCAATCCCATGGACCGCAGCCTACCAGGCTCCTCTCTCCATGGAATCTTCCGGACAAATACTAGTGTATTCTCTATTCCAGTAGAGAATTTCTAGAGTAAAGGGCAACTCTACAAGATCCTACTCTACAAGATCTTCCCACCCCTGACATTGAACTGGCCTCTCCTCGGTCTCCTGCATTGGCAGTGGGATTCTTTACCACTGAGCCACCTGTGAAGCCTGAAAGTCAGCTGTACTTCAATATAACTTTTTTTTAATGAAAATAAAATCTACTGGGGAAAAAGAGAACAAGGTGCAAAAATTGCAGTTAGCCAACAGCCGCCACATCCCAATGTGGAATCTAGTGAAGCACTCATGCTCAGGCCATATCCTCTCCTGGCTACTCCTATCCAACATGGAAGTCTCCTAACGAGCACGCTCCTTACCCTGAAGCTCCTTAGCAGCCTAGTTGAGCCTATCTGGAAGCTGTTCTGGCCTGAGACACTTCCTACCTAATCTTCTTTCCTTCCTCCTCTGCTCTCACAGGCATCAGACCCGCCTCATGGTCTGTCCATCCACTCCTGCTCTCTCCATCATATGATGCAAATTTACCAACCTCACAAATGATGACACTTCCACGGTAGTGCAGCCACATTCCACAGGAGCCTAAGAAATAGTTTTTTAATCAAATACTTTACTATGCCTGTCACCAACAGCTTGTATAAGATAGAGAACTGCTTCCCACCATGTGAATCTTTGGTGTGTTTTGCGAGCAAAATGGCTGCAGTTTTCTATTAGCGGACATGTTTTTCCTAAATGGAAATGCATAATTTAGGTTTAATAAGACTTTTCAACATAAGCTGTACATACAAATGTGTATTTTCTCCTTTCCTTGTGTTTACAGCATGAGATAAGCTGTAGACCAATTTTATGTAGCTATTTTATATGCAAATAGGAAGTTATTTTTGCATGTTTTTGGTTTTATAGGAGACAGGCTAGAGAATCTCAAGTAATGCAGTTTTCCACTCTAGTCAGAGAATTGACTTTTCTACTTTCTGCTTTCTACAGGCAGCTTTATCTCTTGACAGCTGATGAAAAATATTTCAACATTAAAGTCTTGAGAAATCAATACAATTTGGTAAATGATTTCATTATTTCAAAGTGAAATGAGCTCATTTTGGCATTTTGAGCATGAGCTGAGATGGTCAGCTGACCTCTTCCTCCATTCAAAGACAAGAGGCTGGATAATTCCTAGGCTCCCCACATGGACAGATGGGAAGATGCTCTATGGTAATGGTAACTCAGGTCAATGATGGCACCTGCCTCTGTCCTCGCAGAGTAGGAATGGGGATTTCATTTATTGGCTGGCATTAATGACCATGAAAAGAGTTGAGAAGTGGATTCTGACATGAACAGACTACAAATTCAAGGCTGGAGCTTTGTTTTTGGCAAGAGGAACAGATTTGGAAGAACCCACAGGCCTAACAGAGCTAATAGAGAAAGCATGCTGTTGATCCAATGATTCTCCGGCAGGAACCAAATCTGCCTTGGCCAGTGGCACATTGAAGGAGCCAACACACCATTAGGCAGAGGCTCAAGTAAGCAGGTGGTTTCTGTCAATGGATGGCCTACAAGTGGACAAAACAGAGTGCAGGGGACGAAAAGAAGATGATAGGTACACAAAAGGTAGAGGTTGGAGGCAGTCTCTACGGATGTCTTACTGCAAAAGGAGGCAGAAATTGGGAGTTCAGCAATTCTCTGGTCCTGAGATGACTGAACGGAGGCAGTATTCCAACTGAGAGGAAAAGAAGTTCTAAGCTCAATCACCAAGACTGAGCAAAATCTACTTACAAAATGCAATAAAGGGCCATAGCAAAACACCAGCAATTCTTATAGACTACTTACTCGGGATTCTTCCAGTCCCTGCTGAAGAGGAGTACCTGGTCTTTTGCGGGTAAGTGGCTAAGAGGGTTGCTGGAATTTAGCCCCATGAATTCTAGGGGATTCTGTAGCAGAAAAGCAGACAGAAGGTGTAGGTGAAGGGTCTATGCAGGATTGGAAAAGAATGGCCATCATCTGAAGATGGCCTCATTGCCATCATCTGAAAATTAGGATATAATATCAACTCCCAGAGTTGTTGAAATGACTGAATGCAAAATGATCAGCTCAGAGTTAGAGCTCCAAGGATATGGGTAAACCAGCCCTGTCAGCTACTCATACCAAAACCATTCTCTAAATTTGGGAGGTTTCAAAAGGTTGTGAACATTGTGACAACAATAGCTGACATTCACTGTGTACTTATCACGGGCCAATGACTGTCTTGGTTCTTTACAAGCATTATCCCATTTCATCCTCTCAACCCTAGGAGGTGTGTAGTAGTATCAACTCTACTTTGCCGCTGCTTAGTCACTCAGTTATGTCCAACTCTTTGCAATCCCATGGACTGTAGTCTGTCAGGTTCCACTGTCCATGGGATTCTCCAGGCAAACATACTAGGGTGTGTTTCCATGCGCTCCTCCAGGGAATCTTCCCAATCCAGTGATCAAACCCAGGTCTCCCACATTGCAGGTGGATTCTTTACCAGTTGAGACACCAGGGAAAAACAGGGAAGTTAACTGACTTACCCAACATCATACATTAGTGAGTAGCACCGCAGGATTTTAATATAGGTTCAGGAGCTCTGCTAATAGTTTAGCTACACATAACACCATACTTCCACCATGGGGGGTTGCGGGGGGTGGGGGGCATGGAATAGAGAAAACTATACAAGAGCAGGAACTGGTCCATTCAGTCTCTATTTGGGATACCAGTGGTAAACCACAATGAGACACTAGTGAAACTAGCCAAACCATGGCAGCTCATTTTCACCTAAGTTTTTCCAGTAATCGTTTTCCTGGCTCTGCTCCTCATGGCACTCTTTCAGCACAGCCATGGCAGGAGCAGGGAGTTTATGGCCAGGGGCTTTTTATTACCCATCATGAACAATGACAGTGTTGGCCAGCATCATTTCTGGGTGGTGGTCCTCTGTGGTACACACATACAAGCAGCAGCTGCATCATTTTCCCCCTGATCTGTAAATTCCACATATTAAATCATCATATAACCTGTCGACAGACACTTTAAATATCAGCTTATGCCCCTTCCCAAGCATCTGAAAGATTTCATATGATTTCCAAAGGAATCCACTTAAAAGGACTTTTGATGGTATTCACTAAAATAAAATAAAAATGAAAGAATATTTTAAGCAGCAGCGTGACACTCTTTATATATCTGGAATGTATTTTATACACTTTGATGTAATTCTTTGTACTTCTACATGAGTAATTCATGCTCATTTTAGACAAATTAGATCATCTAAAATCACCTAAAATATTACCAACCAGAGCTGATCATTATGCTTCATGTTTTTGCTTTCTAAAGTTTTGTCCTAATCATTTAACATTTAGTAAAATTAGAAATATATTTATCATATTTCTTTTGTGTAACTGCCTCTCTTATTTAACTATATTCTGAATATCTTCCCATGTTCTATATGAAATTATATTTTTATGGCTACATATTTTTTTTTTACTTTATTGTTGCCCATAATCTATTTCATCAGTCCCCCATGGTTGAGTACTTAGGTTTCCAATTTCCCTTATTTCTTCCTAAAAATACATCATACATTTAGCAAATTAACATTTAACTGTTATGCAAAAATGTTTTTTCAGTTTCTAGTTTGCCTTTTAACTTTATTGTGGGCTTTCATTCAGAACTTTGTTTTTAATTTTGATCTAGTTGCAATGCATGAACATTTCAATTGTGAATTCTGCCTTTTTGCACCATGCTGAGAAAACCTTTGAAAAACAACACTCCTCCTTACCCTTGATTATATAAACATACATGGCTGTTTTCCTCAACATCTTCATGACTTCAATTTTTTCAGTTAATATATTTCTGAAGGAGTAGATACTATTGATAATATAATTGTGGAAAATCACATATTAAAAACTGCCAGATTGCTTGCTTTCTAAGAAAAATACAAAGATGAATCTGCCTTGCAGGAGAAAGGGGCCCTTGTTTATTACAAAACTCAAAGTAGAATACATTGGAGCTTCTTCTGCAAAACAAAGAATTTAGATTACATTGCCATAAAAGCTGATAAAACTGTGGGAATCCTTTATTATGTTATCTTAGAGACATGGACTATTATGTCCAGTATAGGTGTGTCTGGACCACCTGTGACTAACAGGTATATCCAGAGAAACTGGCTTGAAGTCATCCCTTCTCTTCTCCATGTCTAAGGTGTCTGTGGATGCTTTGCCTTCCCACTGCTGCTACTGCTGCAGCTAAGTCGCTTTAGTCATGCCTGACTCTGTGTGACGGGGCAGCCCACCAGGTTCCCCCTTCCCTGGGATTCTCCAGGCAAGAACACTGGAGTGGGTTGCCATTTCCTTCTCCAATGCATGAAAGTGAAAAGTGAAAGTGAAGTCTCTCAGTCGTGTCCAGCTCTTAGCAGCCCCACAGACTGCAGCCTACCAGGCTCCTCCGCCCATGGGATTTTCCAGGCAAGAGTACTGGAGTGGGTTGCCATTGCCTTCTCGGTTGCCTTCCCACTAGCTTATTATAATTCAGAGTTGACTACCTCCACAGCTTCATCTATTTCTTCAGAGGATGGAAAAGATATTTTTAATCAGACGGTACACTGGTCAAAAGAGAAAATAAGTGCCATGGCACTAATAATAGCATTATATTTCCAAAACATGTAATTAGACTACAGAGATTTTTTAAGTAACAGCTAAGAAACCAACATGTAATATGCAAATTACAAAGCTTTGACAAGATATTACATGCTTTTTCTCTCACTTATTTCATTTCTAAAGCAAATTTTTTGAGGTCCTACAATGCCTCTACAGTAAAACTTTAATAAGTTTAAAATCTATTCATTATTCCATGGCCACCTTTACACCATCAGTCAGGGATATCACCAACTTCCCCCAGTAAGAGGTTTTTCCCCTTGGAAGAATCTGTTCATTACAGTAGTTAACAACTAGTCAGTTAGCAGGGATCCCTAACACAAGGCATGCGACAAGTTAATGGTGTAACAAATCAGTCCTTAAGCTAAATGGTCAGTTTGTACAGTATAGTATTATTGCTTTATTGAATCCAACTTGAAGATTTACAGCAGTCACATTTTATTTCAGGTACAAGATGTACAAATGGAACACAGAGGGGTGAAGTTTTGTTTTATGCTGCTTTCATTAAGAACAAAATTGCATGGTGAAATCAGTTAGTATATATCTCGTTCCAAAGGACAGCCAATTTTCCACTGAGATTGGAAACTCTTGGAGCTTTTTAATCCTAAATCTTACTCTGGGAGCACAAGGTGTGGGAATTACAGCATGTTTTGAAATTGTTTAAAGTAAAGCATCGCCGGTAACAAGTATTTATCCCTTTCTCCTGAGCAATGGACCATCTCTTGATGGATGGCACATAGCCTTGAATCTACATCTACTTTGATAATCAAATCTGTCTGGGGTTTTTTTGGCCCCAAATGCTAAGGTATTTTTTCTTCCAGTGAATATCTTTTCAGAGAAAATATGTAGCATTATAAACATAGCTGTCACCAAATGACCTGTGACACAATCAACTTTACCACCTAAAAGCCCAAAGCTAAAGACATCATGATTTATTTCATAAATTTTGTTTTCCATCCATATTATATGTCAAATACTTTTCAAGATCTAAGAATAAAGCTGGTACCAGTCTTCATGGAGTTTATATTCTTACAGAGAAGAAAGATTTTTTAAAAGATAAATATATCAAGATAATTGTACATGTAATAAGGATTATAAAGAAAATAAAATTTACTTAGAAGGAGTTCTGGGTGAAGGGTAATTGCCAGTGTTAAGAATGTAAACTTTGTTATTTGGAGAACTGTAAAAAACTAATCAATCAAGAGTCCCATAAGTAAAAAGAAAGATAAATAAGTATTTCACTGAACACTTAGAAAACATCCTTTTATATATTTTCAAAGTCCTGCCTGCTGCTTTTAGTTTCTCTGAGCAAACCTTCTTTCTCTTCAGAACAGAAGAGCTACAGCAAAAGATTAAAGCTTAAGAAGTTAGGGGTAGTGTGTGCTTAAGATTCCTGCTCAGTACCCGGTACTATGTACAAAATTATTTTTATAGTAGGAAAAACAATGATGAGAAAGGTCAGAATAGCTGGGGTTTGGGAATAATTGCTTGGTTGAGAGCTATAAAAAGCTATTAAATCAGTGCACTAGAGGATAACACATTTTTGTTATTCTATATGATCATGAGCATAACAGTTCAACTCCGGGAGATAGGGAAGGACATGGAAGCTTGACATGCCGCAGTCCATGGTGTCGCAGAGTCGGACATGACTGAGCAACTGACCAGTAAGTGTACAGACTGATTCTGGGCTTCAGCATATTATCACTTAATATATTTCTGTTCTAGAGTTGCAAATCCACTAACTAATTTTTAATGTATTTGTTGTTCAGTTGCCAAATTGTGTCCAATTCTTCATGACCCCATGGACTGCAGCACACCAGGCTTCCCTGTCCTTTACTATCTCCATACAATAAACTGTTAGACTACGTGTGTGAAATAATATCTGAAAATCCTTACTTTCCAGGTTGGGTACTCATGAACCAGCAATGAAAAAGAAAAGATTTTTTTTTTTAAAGCCTGTGTTCAAAAAGCACACCTACTACTTGAAACATTTTAAGAATTAATTCTTCCAGTATGGGTTATTTCATTCTCATAGTGTGATCAGCAAGGTAAAACTTGGCTTTGACAATATACAAACAATTTACATAAGACACGTATAGCTCAGACCCTATGATATGTTTGCATAAATCTAAATATCATTTTAAGATCCCTTGTTCCTTGCTTCACTGTTAATTTTCCCGAAGACAGACCAACAATGTTCTACATTAATTAATCCATTTATAAAAACAGACAGAGCAAAACAAAGCCCATTGTCCTTGCCCTCATGAAAATTAAATAAGAATTACTCTTATTTAATTACTCATTGAAAATTAAATAAGAATATCCTGCCATAAGCTCTCCTGCCCTTGGCAGAGGAAGAGAGGTGTATCAATCAGGGACCTAGTAGGAAACAATTGGCAAGTTCTAAAAGGTGGTTGAACAGAGTGTGAAGAAGGAAACACCTTGCAAGGATAGAGGCAGTTAACAGAGACCACTGAGGATTGAAGAAGAAATCTGAAGGCCAGGAATCAGGGACTGAATTAATGTCATTTCTAGGCTAAAATCTCTGCAGAGAATTTAATCCATACTTCCAAAAGTTTCGAATCTCAGGAGAACTTGCTTTGGCTCTTGGTATTTCACTGGTCACAATATTTAGACCCCAAATAATCTTTTGAGCAAAGCCCAAGGAGCAAACATATTACGATAAAAATATATGTCATAAGTGAATTAATACTTATATTTTGAAGAATAATAATCATTGCAATTCATTGTGGGTAGTAGGAATTCTAAAGACTACCTCACCTCATTCCCATTTAAAAGTTAATAAAAAGATATTTTTTGAATAAAAGAGCAGAGAAATGTAATGTAAAACTCCCCTGAAAAGAAGATGGTTGTGATATACATGTTTTGATCTACAGGCACAAAAGATAAGCTATTTAATCCGGAGAGTTTCAAATGATGTTGATTTCTTTTCTTTCCAAATTGATTATAGAGTAACTCTTACACAGAGAACCATAACCACAGAGGAACCCTCTTAACCCAAAGCCTACATGAAGAAAATTGCTGCTATGGCTGCCAGAGGCCCAAAGAATCATGGGTAGGAATGGGATGCTCAGCTGACTACACAGTAAGACTCTTCTCTCACCTTCTTCTGCCAGACTTGATGGTCTTGTTTGCTTCCCTCTTGTACAGAGAGGGGTCTGGAAACTCATGACCAGTGGCTGAAGATCTGAGAATGGATGAAGAACAAGGGAAAGATTCAATAATGAAAATGAACAAACTGAAGTCTCACCAAGGGCAGAGACATCTATCTGATTTATAAAGAAGATAATAAAAAGGCACTGTGATATTCATGATACACACAAAGAAATTTTGCTGTTAACAAGATGCCTCATTTTAATATCCTCAGGAGCATTAGTTTCATCACAAGTATTCATATCTACACTGTAAGGCCACTCCAGGAAAAGGCAACTGTGGTTCCCCTTTCATTCCTCCTTGTGAGCTTGTGGGTGGGTGTCCTTGTGATCTAGTCATGAGTCTAAATTCAGTGATTTGAATGGCAATGCACTGTATTTTAAGGTGCTATTTTCAAACAGTTACAAGGATGGGTTAGATGAAGACATGATCTTTTACAGGTGCTTATTGCTGATTTTGTTGCCCTTTATCAACTACTACTGGTTGCTGTACTTTATCAACTTGTAAAAACTAGAAATGAAAGGAGATCCATATAGAAAATAGAAATGGAAGCCTCACACCAGATGGACGCTAATGTGGACTCATTCATCACAAAATTTTCAATCAGGTTGATAAAGATTCAAGCAGAAGTTTTCCCAGAAAACAGGCACAGCAGAGATCAAGGGGATCTGATGAAAAAACTCCTATGGGAAACAACTCAGTCTTTACTTACCTGTCCCAGCATTTTTCATTTTGAAAGGAATTAAAGAAGCACAAGCTGGAATCAAGATTGCTGGAAGAAATATCAATAACCTCAGATATGCAGATGATACCACCCTTATGGCAGAAAGTGAAGAGGAACTAAAAAGCCTCTTGATGAAAGTGAAAGAGGAGAGTGGAAAATTTGGCTTAAAACTCAACATTCAGAAAACGAAGATCATGGCATCTGGTCCCATCACTTCATGGGGAATAGATGGGGAAACAGTGGAAACAGTGTCAGACTTTATTTTGGGGGGCTCCAAAATCACTGCAGATGGTGATTGCAGCCATGAAATTAAAAGATGCTAACTGCTTGGAAGGAAAGTTATGACCAACCTAGATAGCATATTCAAAAGCAGAGACATTTCTTTGCCAACAAAGGTCCATCTAGTCAAGGCTATGGTTTTTGCAGTGGTCAGGTATGGATGTGAGAGTTGGACTGTGAAGAAAGCTGAATGCTGAAAAATTGATGCTTTTGAATTGTGGTGCAGGAGAAGGCTCTTGAGAGTCCCTTGGAATGCAAGGAGATCCAACCAGTCCATCCTAAAGGAGATCAGACCTGGGTGCTCATTGGGAGGACTGATGCTGAAGCTGAAACTCCAATCCTTTGGCCACCTTATGCGAAGAGTTGACTCATTCGAAAAGACCCTGATGCGGGGAGGGATTGGGGGCAGGAGGAGAAGAGGATGACCGAGGATGGGATGGCTGGATGGCATCACCAACTCAGTAGAGATGAGTTTGAGTGAACTCCAGGAGTTGGTGATGGACAGGGAGGCCTGGTGTGCTGTGATTCATGGGGTCGCAAAGAGTCAGACACTACTGAGTGACTGAACTGAATGCAGAGAAGCACCATTGCTATAGAAGGCAACTGCAACAGATATGAGGACTGAGCAATGAAAATCAGTGAAAATAACACCCAAAATTTACCACATTCATTTCTGTAAAGTCACAAATTTTCTTCTTCTAAAACCACTAGAATCAGTATGTGTGTGGAAGGTGTGTGTAAAACAATTGATTTCATCAGAATCGTACTACCTGAAGAATGCTTTCAAGATACTAAATATAGTGCCTGTGTCTCTTCTGACTGACGGTTTCTGATTGTTCTTTCCCAAAACACAATATATATATTTTCCCAACATGATAGCAGATTTCATATCTTGAAGTGCATGACAGAAAACTCTGTGTCTTCATCCAAATAGTTCCAAGTCCACAGGGAGAACACAGATTAACATGCTGTCATTTTCTTTTATAAACAGTACTCTAAAGACACAAGGTAGAGTAGCTATTTTTTTAGCTATAAGAAATGCTTTTTGTTTTTTCTTGCTCCTTAATCTGCATGTTGAGAAATCTTCCCAAAGGTTCAAAAAAATTGGGAGACCCTTCCCACAGCAAAATTGTGAAGCATGAAAACTTTGGCTGACTTTGCCATATGAACCTCATCTTTATTTTTTAACAAAAAAATAGTACCAAACACACACACACACACACACACACACACACACACTCTTGGTTAGGTAGAAAACATTGACTTAGGTAAGAATAATTTATAAAAGGCTTATGATTAAACCAACACTGATTAGTAAACATTTGTTACAAAAAGTACTCACTAGTTTTTGTAAATTCTCAAATATATAATAAATTATATGTTATAGCATCTAGTGTAAAAGCTAAACTGATAATTAGGTAACTTCACTGAAAAAAAAAAAAGACTCAGGGACATATATTAAAATTAAAATCTATCCTTTCCCTCTCCAGATGTTCCCCCAAGTACAGTTACATGCATCTTATTGTGCAGACAGAAGGGACCAAGTGTCTCCATGAAAAGTCATCTTAAAGACATTTGGTTCAAGATAGCCAACTGAATTCACATCTCTAATTCCATTTTCTCTACAGATTCCCATTCAAATATCTAAAGAAATATAATCAGCAACCACTGCTGGAAATTAGGTAGGAGCGCCATCCACTTACTAGAAAATTTCAACAGCTTTCCAAAAGAACAAGATTGAGGTATAGGCCTACCAAACTAAAATTGCTAGAAGTGATGAAAAAAGCTGTGCAGGGAGTAGTTGAGAGAACCCTATCATAACTTAATTAACCCCTTCTTCACCCCTCCCCAGTAGCTCAGCTAGTAAAGTATTTGCCTGCAATGCAGGAGACCCCAGTTCGGTTCCTGGGTCAGGAAGACCTGCTGGAGAAGGGATAGGCTACCCACTCCAGTATTGTTGGGCTTTTCTTGTGGCTCAGCTAGTAAAGAATCCGCCTGCAATGCTGAAGACCTAGATTCGATCCCCGGTTGGGAAGATCCCCTGGAGAAGGGAATGGCTACCTACTCCAGTATTCTGGCCTGTGGAATTCCAAGGACTGTATACTCCATGAGGTGGCAAAGAGTCAGACACGATTTAAAGACTTTCACTTTCACCCTTCAAAACAGAAGAGGAAGAGGGTTATTAGCTCCTAGAAGGCAGTGATAATCTAATCAATCACACAAAATGTCAGGAAGTGGCCAGAATCCAGAATCCTCGTAGATCCACTTAAGCTCTCTGGCTTCTACGTGGCACTGAGCAAAATGGTAAGTTGAGCAGTTGGGGACATTACTGTTCCCAATATGGGTCCATTTCCCTGTTGGGGCAGTTACCTTCAGCAGACTGGGAAGTATCCTCAGCCAATGAAAGAAGGGAGAATTTTGTCCTTCTGATTCTACCTTCATAGGTGATATGACTATTCTGCTTAAATACCAATGTATTTCATATTTATCTTTATTAATAAAGATTAAAAGCTGAACAAAATTAATTAGAAAACAGAAAATCAATAAAATCAACTAATCAAAGAGATATTACTTTGAAACAAACGAACAATACAGTGAATGAAGCCTTGATAAGGCTAACTGATCAAAAGGAGGAAAAATAGAAATATAACCAGAATTATCTTATTTCTGAAATATAATTATTTAAAATTTATCTCAATATATTTAAAAATAAAGAATCTTCCAGGAAAACATGATATATCAAAACTATTTTTCTGATTTGACTAATATGGTTTGATATGACTAATAGATGCTAATTCAGAATGGTCCAATAATCACAGATTTTAAGTTGCCAAAGAAATACCACCTTCCTCACCTCTGTTCATCTAACCTAGATATTTTAATGGTTTGAAAATCTGATCATTCCTGTAGTATTACTGTTCTGGAGCACAGAAAAACAAAACAGAGATAATTACAATTGTTTTTATTTAGTTAACTGGCTAAGCCTACTACCAAAAACAAAAACAAAACAAAACAAAACAAAAAACCATAAAATAAAACTACAGAGCAACTTCACTTGTGGATACATATTAAATATTTCCAAACTATTATCAATGGTGTCTAGCAGCAAAGTAGGTGTAGATTGATAGGTAGGTAGATTGATAAATAGTTTTACTGTTAGTATAAAAGATATACATTCTTCTTATAGAAACCAAACAACTCAAAAAAAAAACAAAACAAAAATCACTTGAATTTCCATTATCAAGGTACAACCACTGCTAACATTTGGATAAACATTCCTCCATTTTCTCTCTATATATACATACATATAGTTGAGTGTAAACAATTTTGTGTGAAGGGAATCATTATGTATGTACATAATATATGAAAACTGATCATTTTACTCAACAATAAGTCATGGACATTCATCCATGTCAATAAATATAGATCTACACCATTTGTAATGGTCACCTATTATTCAATTGTTTTTACGTACCATAATTTATTTAACCAGTTTAATGGATGTATGGGTTGTTTCCAATTTGGTGCCACTATGAATAGCTCTATGATACACTTCTTGGGCATAAATCTCTCCCCATTTTGTGATTACTCTCTAAAAATAAGGTTGCTGCAGGGAATTCTACTCAATACTCTGTAATGAGCTATATGGGAAAAGAATCAGTTATATATATATATAACTGACTTACTTTGCTGTACGCCTAAATCTAACACATTATAAATCAACTATATGCCAATAAAAATTAATTGAAAATAAAATTAAATTTAAAAGTAAAAGGTTGCTGAATCATATAGCATGTATGTCTAATACTTTTCTATGACTAGATTGCCTTCTGGAAAAGCCAGGAAAGTGAAAGTGTTAGCTGCTCAGTCGTGTCTGACTCTTTGCAACCCCATGGACTGTAACCTGCCAGGCTCCTCTGCCTATGTAATTCTCCAGGCAAGAATACTGGAGTGGGTCGCCATTCCCTTCTCTAGGAGATCTTGCTTACCCAGGGATCAAACCCAGGTCTCCTTCATTGAATCTCGATTCTTTACAGTCTGAGCCACCAGGGGTTATACCTATTTATAGTTCTATTAACTGTGCTTGAGAAAACAATCGCCTCACACCCTCACCAGCCCACGGTATTGTCAGTTGTCTGGTAGCAGACAATGACTTGAGAAAGGTTAAGACCAACTGTGTAGTAACTTTACTTATCATTTCTAACATTTATTTATTCAAGAAATAATATATTAAATGCCCATAGGTACCAGAAGTTGGACCAGGTCTAACCACTGCTTATTACCAATAATCAAAAAGAGAGGTGTGGCCACTGGCCTCAAAAAAAAAACATTTCCTGAGAGGGGTGTAAAGACACTAAATTAACAAATGAATAACAAGAAAATAATATCATGTTGAGATTAGTGGTTGGCAGGAAACTAAGGTATTTTAAGAACAACGGGAGAAGGACCTACTTTGGACAGGAGAGTTGGAAACTGCATCTCTGAAGAAGTGATGCTTCACCTGAGATAAGAAATGTGGAGCAAAATAGGTCCTAAAGCAGAGGGAACCACCCAAAATGGATCTAAGGCCAGAAAAGATTCTAAGGCAAGAAAGAAAGTATATTCAAGGAAAGCAGAGAAGTCAGCATACCTAGAGAACAGCAGAATAAAGAGAGACCTGAGGGGGAGGCAGGAACCAGGCTAGCCACAGCCTTGAAGACCACAGTGAAGACTCTGAGCTATCTTCTAACTACTGTGGGAAGATGCTGAAGGACTTTAAATATGATAGAACTAGATGTACATTGTACAAAGTCTCATTATCAACTCCCTGAAGATTACTTCAGTGATTCTTGGCTTAGAGAGGTGAATAAAGAGTGATACTACTCACTGAAATGGGGAGGCCCGGGTGAGAATAGGTTTGAGGGTAGATCCAGTGGTCATGTATGGATGCGAGAGTTGGACTGTGAAGAAGGCTGAGTGCCAAAGAATTGATGCTTTTGAACTGTGGTGTTGGAGAAGACTCTTGAGAGTCCCTTGGACTGCAAGGAGATCCAACCAGTCCATTCTAAAGGAGCTCAGTCCTGGGAGTTCTTTGGAAGGAATCATGCTGAAGCTGAAACTCCAATACGTTGGCCACCTCATGTGAAGAGTTGACTCACTGGAAAAGACTCTGATGCTGGGAGGGATTGGGGGCAGGAGGAGAAGGGACGACAGAGAATGAGACGGCTGGATGGCATCACCAACATGATGGACGTGGGTTTGGGTGAACTCTGGGAGTTGGTGATGGACAGGGAGGCCTGGCGTGCTGTAATTCATGGAGTTGCAGAGAGTCGGACACGACTGAGCAACTGAACAACTGAAATAGCCATTTTACATGTGTGCAGGCGGCTTCCCCAGTGGCACTAGTGGTAATGAACCCACCTGCCAATGCAAGAGACGCAAGAGAGGTGGGTTCAATCCCTGGTTTGGGAAGATCCCCTGGAGGAGGGCACAGCAACCCACTCCAGTATTCTTGCTTGGAGAATCCCATGAACAGAGGAGCCTGGCAGGCTACAGTTCATAGGGTTGCAAAGAGTCGGACATGACTGAAGTGACTTGGCATGAACACATGACATATGAAGGTAGAAATGTTCGTGAAACATCTAAGTGAAGATGCAAAATTAGCACTGGTGTGTATAAGTTTGGGGCTCAGATTTTTAAAAAGCTGATATCTATTTGGGAGTTTTAACCATAGGGTTGGTATTTAAACCTTGTAATTGGATAGGTTTATCTAGGGAAAGAGTAAACATTGAGAAGTGATTCAAGGGAAAAAAATAATTAATAATAAGAGGTATACCAGAGTGTAAAATTTTGGCCAAAGATAAAAGACTAGAAGGAGATGGGAGTAATGTCAGTAATAATGCCAGAGATGTCAGTAATAAATTGACAGGTTTTAACTAAAAAAATATTTTAAGCTGTATAAACCAGGAATACAAGGATTTTAGGACTCAGAAAATACCCAGTGCCATTTTTCACACTAGGGAAAAAAAGGACAAATCATGCGGTCAGTTTTGTGACCTTTTAGATTTCACTACTTCAGACTTTGTGCGAAATGGTGTTGAGTCCTCTGAGGTCACCTTGGACCAAGGAGAAGATGAGAAAGCTGTCCACTCCCTGTGATGGAAGTGGCTGAGAGTTCCTCAGTGGGGGACAGAGAGGAGACAGAAGGAAGCTGGGAATGTGCCAGGGATGGGGGACTGGCTCCCATCTCCTCCCACCAAGAAAAGCATGCAAACGTTCTCCGTAACCATGATCTCCAGTACCAGCGGTATGAGAAGAATCCACGCTTCCTACTGGGGAATGGGGAATCTTTCCTTCCTTGGGATAAACATAAAGCACTGGGCATCTTAGCACAAGATCTGGCCTATTCACCCCTGTAAGTTTCTGATAGAATATACCAGCCTCTGGCAAACAATAGTCTTCACACATGTAGCCTCTGGTAAGTCAGGACATTTTCCGTTATTGGTTTTCTTGTTCTTCATCAACACATAACTGCGAAAGAGAGCTCCAGGGGGATTCCTGATCAGAAGCATGAGTCTTTATGATAAAAAAATGCAACCACAGAGGATGGCACCTGTACAGCAACTCTATAGACATTGTAATGCAGCAAATTACAACGTTCTGGCCAAAACAACATTTAGATAATGATCAATTCCTATTACACTGGGTCAAATACAAGCCCCAAAGAATGGGAGACACATTTATCTTTCAGTGGCCTGTGCAAATCCCTTGGTGGAGGGTGGGGAGGGGATGTGAAAGATCACTTTTTAAAAATCAATATCTTTATTGATTAATCAAGCTACTGTGATTTATCGGGCACTCATTCATTTGTTTGTTACAGTCATCTCATGCATTGCCTCTGACTGTGATAAATGGTCTGGACTCTTCTTTTGAAAAGAGAGATTTTTAGCTGTTGTTCTTGCAGTGTGGGCCTTTTAGATGCCTGCATATCTGGTTCCACGGCAAGTTCAAACTTGCAGGCTGCTGTGGAGTGTGGCCTTGAAAATATCAGATTCTCCCAATGTAAAGATATCAAAGAACAGCACGTGCAGACATCAACTCTGGATACTTCCAAAAGGAAAACAGGAAGCTGAATCAGAAGCATGCTTGATAGTCAGGACATATGATGCTAACCTGGTGAGGAGTTACTATCACAGAACAAGCCTGGCTTTTGCGGGGTCATTTTCTGTGTGTTCTCATTATGTTGTGTGTGCTCAGTCATGTTCAACTCTTTGTGGCCCCATGGATTGTAGCCCTCCAGTCTCCTCTGTCTGTGGAATTTTCCAGGCAAGAATACTGGAGTGGTTGCCTTTTCCTCCTCCAGGGCATCTTCCTGAGCCAGGAATCAAACACATGTTTCTTGCATTAGCAGACAGATTCGTTACCACTGCACCACCTGGGAAACCCCTCTCGTTTTGTTACCAATAGACTGATTTCTATAACTGCACTGTTTTACAAATGTTATATATATCTTTATTTTTGTCTCCAAGGTCCCTTTTAACTGCATTCAGTAAATATGATCCTTCTTTGCCTCTGGATGAAAAGTCTATTGTAAGATATTATTGCTTATTCTTTTTTCCTTTTTATGCTTATTCTTGGGTAATCGGTTCACACTGACAACTTTAAGACAATGCAGTGGCACATGCAGTCATAAGAATGTCCAGTTCAAGATATCCAAATTCCAGACTTGGAAGTTCCCTGCTGGTCTAGTGGTTGGGATTCGGCACTTTCACTGCCATGGCCCAGGTTCAGTCCGTGGTGGTTGGGGAACTGAGATCCCATAAGTCCCATGATGCAACCAAAAAAAAAAAAAAAACCCCAAACACCTCCAGACCTGACTTAGTGTTCTAGCTGCTCTCCTTTATGTAAGGGAAGAGAGCAGGCACTTTCTGTAATCTCATCCCACAAGCTTCTGCCCCTACGTAACTCCCAGGTGCTGGGTCACAAGCTGAAGCAGGAGGGGTGAGAGTGGATCAGTTCTTCCCCAGGTAGGAGGCTTTGCATGCTCTGGTCCTGCCACATGGTGAAAGCTGCATCCCCCAGACCCTGATGCTGGGAAAGATTGAGGGCAGGAGGAAAAGAAGGTGACAGAGGATAAGATGGTTGGATGGCGTCACCAACTCAATCAACATGAGTTTGAGCAAACTCCAGAAGATGGTGAAGGACAGGGAAGCCTGGCATGCTGCAGTCCATGGGGCTACAAAGAGTCAGACAAGACCAAGTGACTGAACACGTGGTATTCAGCAGACAGATAAAGGTGACATCTTCTCTCCAGGGATACTTGCACTGGCTCCTCAGAAATTCCCTGCTAGACTTGCTGGCCTACAGGTACTCTGTCCCTGCCCACGTAAATATCCATTCCAAGAGGCCTCTTGGAATCCTTTCTCAGGCCTCGGCTATGCTTCAGAAGGCTTTCTGCTCACATTCCCCTCACTCTTCCTGCTGGCCTACCGGACCCTCAATAAGCTTCTGGCTGATCTCTGTCCCTCATGGCCCACATCTAGACCTCCCCTCCCTTACAATCAGGAATTACAAATCAATTTCAATGGGACATCAAAGATGATCCAGCATCCCAGTTTGCCAAGTTAAGCCTGTTTTTACTACTGAAAGTACCATGAATCAGGAAACCTCACAGTCCTGGGCAAACTGAGACCCTAGCATCAGGTTTTCTTTGCTGCACCTCTACTTCTCACCCTCTGATGGCTTCCAACAGTCAAACCCACCCAAGTCCGCCATGTACTTGAGCTTTCTTGGTCCTAAGCCTGGTACAAGTTCTGTATGTCTCCTAACCACAAAGCCTGGCTTTGAAAACTCAAGGAAATCCTCTTGAAGACCCTCTTGTTTGAGAATAGAAGGTAGCACCCCTCTCTGCTAAATCAGAAGGCACATCTCACACACCCACAACAAGAAGCTATGAGGGTTTCAGGGAGGCTCTAGATTTCTAAGATTATCCTCACTGGTGAACTGATGTGTTGAAAGCATCTTCTTGAGAATTTATTTCCAATTAAGTTCAATTAAGTGGAAAGCTTACATCTTTTCATTTATGTGACACAGATTCACTCTTGCAAATGCAGGAAGCTATAAGCAATATACCCATTCCAGTGGCCCTCCCTACTGGCTCAGATGGTAAAGAATTCACCTGCAGCAAAAGAGACTCAGGTTCAATCCCTGGGTGGAGAAGATCCCCTGGAGAAGTGTATGGTTACCCACTCCAGTATTCTTGACTGGAGAATCCCATAAACAGAGCAGCCTGGTGGGCTACAGTTCACGAGATCACAAGAGTCAGACACGACTGAGCAACTAATACTGCTACTGCTACTATAAGCAACATACACCTCTGGGCCTCACCCACGATCCCTTCCTGAAAAAAGTTGCCTACTCTCCAAAGTTGTATGTCTCCTTTTCAGCTATATATCAGAGAAAATGACAATGCTTGAGGACCTAGTGTGGATCACGAAGTGTCCATCCAAAGTGCCTCCTTGGGTGGCACAGAGCAACTCAGCAGACCCCAGCAAGTCAGCTTGGCACTAGGCTCACTATGGCAAGCGACTGGACTTGGTGCTGGAGATGAAACATGGTGCAAGAACATAACACTCTATTTGTATGGATAACAGTTCAGTGCCAGCATCTAGAGTTTCACAAATAATTTTCTCCCCACAGACCAAGGATTCCCAGGTCTTTCCATTTCATATCATTACTAAGCTTAGCTGAAGTGGGGGCGGGGGGAAGATGCCTCATTCAGCTACTCTTTTTCTCATGCAGCTAGTAAAATAGCTCTGCTAGAACTGTAGTTGACACTTGGGTCTCTGGGACTAACTTGCCAATTCCCTTAAAATTCCACCATCAGTCAAAGGCTGCACTATTTCTCACTGCCATTTTCATTCTAAACACTTGAGGTCTTTTGCTACCTGGGCCCGGATTCACACTAGAGATTCCGAGCACCCAAACTGCAGTGTTCCCTGGACACCCCTCATGAAATTCTTCTACTTCTCTTATCCTGGGCTCCTAGCCAAATTCCCACATCTCATGACTTTGTCCCTTCAACCCTGCACATCTGTTCCTGCTTTAGGACTTTTTTTTTTCTAGTAGGCTGATTTGCTCAGATCCTGCCAACCAGAAACAACTCTTCCTGATTCTTCCCAAGTTCTGTTTGTTTCTGCATGCAGAGAAAAACCTTCATGTGTTCCAGTTACCTACCTCAGCATCGTTTTCATTATCAATGGTTCCCATTGACCTCTCCAAAATGATCATACCCCAGCTCAGGATGCCACTACTCCAGGAGCTGTATTTGAGTATGCAGGTCTTC
This sequence comes from Ovis aries, assembly GCF_016772045.2. Taxonomy (NCBI): domain Eukaryota; kingdom Metazoa; phylum Chordata; class Mammalia; order Artiodactyla; family Bovidae; genus Ovis; species Ovis aries. The sequence goes on from NC_056063.1 coordinate 50,776,072, forward strand.
CTAGGCAGTACTAACATAAAACCACAAAATATCAGTAATCAAAAAAACTTCAGTTCATTGGGCTGCAGCCAGATGAAGATAATCTCAATTACACATATGACTTTACGAAGGCTGTAATATGCAAAAGAGCTGATGCCAGAGGTCACATGCATAGCGGGCAGTATAATGATGCATTTTCTTCAATCATCCTTAATACAAGCTGATGCCATAGTGACCCAACCTCCTCCTCTATGAGGACAGAAAGAGAACAAGAATATCAAGGCCATGTCACAACATATACAAATGTTAAATCACTGCATTGTACACAGGAAACTAATATAATATTGCATGTCAAATATACTTCAATAAATTGTTTTAAAATAAAAACCAGCAAAACAAGATTTTAAAAAAAGAATCTCAAAGTGTCTGTCTAATGAGTGCCATACATCCCAATATGTGCAATAATAAGGAAAATGAACTCTAGCACAAAGACTCTAAGTTAAAGAATGGGAGGTTATAGAAGTTTGGTCCACAGGTAGTTCACTGATGACCTCTGAGGATGCCTCCAGTGCCATTTTTTCAGGAAGTATACAGAGCCCCAGGGTTGGGGTGAAAACTAAGACAGACGTGGCCTCAATGCTCACAGGCCATACCAGAGTAGGTAAACTAAAACAAGCAGTTACTATAACACACAATCACTCCTGTAATAAGACAAGTAGGGTTTTATAGGAACATATAAGAAGAAATATGTACGGAATGAAACAGTCTGGTCAAGGAAGCCCTCTCTAGGGAAATAATAGCCTGGACTCAATAGACTGGCAGGCACAAGTGCCATACTATTGGATGGAGGGATGGATGGATGAATGAATGAAACTACAAATGAGCTAAATATCATCACAGATGTTCAGGGTGCTTGAACTAAATTTTTGCTTCACTATGATCATTTGATTTTGAGACTAAGTAAATAATATGTCACTGAATTGATATAAATATCCCTCATACACTGATCCTCCAAACTTACCCATCCCATCAGGGGAAATAAGTATAACATGCTTATTATTATTATTGTGACGAATACATCTTAACACTTATGAATAACTTACAAATATTCATTTTGCTCTATATCAATTTAGTAGCTTGTAGTTGAATTCAGATGGAGATTGTTCTCTTTCACGTAAATTTTCCACTTACTTAACTTTAAAAATATACTCCATTAGAACCATAAGACTCAGTTGCAATGCCTCAGTATATTCTTAACGAGAGCTGTTTCTCAAACATTTTATTACATCTCTGGAAATTTTCAACTAGTAAGGCTTTGTTTCAAAAAGTTCAGAAAAGCAAAAACGAACACTGGCAGCCCCATGAAAATGGAAAGAGGAGAGTCCTCCAACAAAAGTACAAAATCCTTTTAGATTCACAACGAGTCACAGTCCCTGGCTACGTGCCTCTAGTATGCGGGGTAGCTGGAAACACAGCCCATGCTCACTGCCAGCGTCACTCCACCTACCAACAGGACAAAAATGTTCCCGGAGACCGAACACATTTCAGAACGGGTAAGCATTCTTCATCAGTAGTTTGTAGTGTCTTTTTCTACCTAACCTCTCTCCCTAGTCTTTCAGGAAAGCAGGGGGAAATGGGTCTCTGAGGCATTTGCGTGTTTGTTCCTTCCAGATACTGTCAAAGTGACAGGAGCAGCCAGCAATCATTTGAACTGTTCTCATGAAGACGTATCGCCTCCCTGCTTTTGGCTTAAGAAGGCACTACTTTCCTTTAGTGGATGATGATGTGTTAAATAACCTATAGCAGATGGTGTAAAAATATCAGCCTCACTAGAAGAATTCTGGATGTGTTGAAAAAGTCACCCTAAAGGCATTTGCTCTCAAGTTTCCTTTCCACTCATTCCAGCCAAGGGCTCATAGGGTCTTCCTGGGGCTCTGAAGTCAGTGGCGATGAACATTGGTCAGCCAGCCAAAACATCACCCATGGTTGGAATGAACACTGTATTTAAAGACATAAAACATGAAGTTCACCTTCCAGAAGAAAGATGTTAGTGACTGTTTGTTTCTGCATTAAATTCTCCCCTCAGATCTAAGAGTGCTCTCAAAATGCTTTTCCCATGACTGTTCTCAGTGCCCAAGTGAATGGCCTAAAGAACCATCCAGCCTTCATCTGAAGGAACTTCCAATATGTGGCAGGGAAGTGATGAAAGATTTTCATCAGAGACATGGCTTAAGGACATGAATCAGTGAGTATGTATGGGGGCTTCCCTGCTGGCTCAGTGGTAAAGAAGCTGCCTGACAATGCAGGAGACATGGATTCGATCCCTGGTCTGGGAAGATCCCACATGCTGCGAAGCAACTAAGCCTGTGCACCACAGTTACTGAGCCTGTGCTTTATAGTCTGTCCTCCATGACAAGAGAAGCCATGCTCTAAGAAGCCCTCACACCACAACTAGAGAGCAATCCCCACCCCACCGCAACTAGAGATAAAGCCTGCGCAGCAACAATGACCCAGCACAACCAAAAAGCAAAAAATAAATATTTAAAAAATTGAGTATGTATGACTTGGAGAATTGTACCTACAAATATGCCCCTAGGGATGGCAGAATTCATTTTTATTATTAACTGCAATAATTATCTCTAGTTAAATTTCATGAAATTAGTAAAAGTTAAGTTGTATTTAGTGGCTATCTCATGATTTAGTAAGAAAGGTCTTTTATTAATTTAATTTGCATTCATTATTCAGAGAGCCACAGAGCAGCCAGCTTGTAGAATCAGTGCGTATCTGACCAAAATCATTAGGTCAGCAGAATGGACTTTCTTCTCAATCTCAATCTAATGGGAAATGATACCGTGTGTAATGTGCCAATGTGATGTCCAGCGGGAGTCTGTGCACTGAATGTAACCCATGTGCCTGACAGCCTCCAGTCTCTCCATGATCATGATGGACACTCAGAACCCTGGGAAACTCTCGTGGTCAACACTCACAGCCTGGCCACAATTAAGGCACCTGGACACTGTGAACTGACCATAGCATCATCACATGATATCAGGTTCAGAATCCCAGGCCATCCCTCCTTCCCAAGACCCTCATCACCAGATGGCTCTTTCCTGCACTGTCTTCTCCTCAAAGTTCCCACATCTTTTCCCCACCCTCATTCTCTGCAATCACCTGGCTTCCGACTTCACTGTTAGTTGAAACGATTTGAAGAGAACTCCATAGCTCCCATAAGCACATCCAGACACCCTCCTGTACTGGGGACCAGATCCTCTGCTCTTGTTTCTGTCTTCTGGGCTCTTCCATACCCCTAAAGTTGTGGCTCAGCTGGTAAAGAATCCACCTGCAACATGGGAGACCTGGGTTCAATCCCCAGGTTGGGAAGATCCCTGGAGAAGGGATAGCCTACCCACACCAATATTCTGGACTGGAGAATTCCATGGACTGTATAGTCCATGGAGTCACAAAGAGTCGGACACATTTCATTTTCAAAGTCAGACAGCCAACATATACGCTGAACCACATTCTCATTTATCCAGCATTATCACTCTAGCCTTTCTCTTTCTCTTGCACCATCAATTCATCACTCTCACTGATTTTTCCCATTAGCCTAGGGAATACTCTTATTTCCCCCATTGTAAACTAAAAACAACCCTCTCACAATCCCATTTCACCCTTCAGCCACTACCCATGTTTTTCCTCCTCCCTTTGCAGCAGAATTCCTTCAATTAGTTGTCGACCTCATTGCCTGCAGTTCTGTTTGCTCTCAGCCTATGTTATCAACCTTTTGCTCCTACAACTGCACACAAAAAAAATGTACTTACTATTGTCACCTTTATGTTCTACTACACTTTTCACTTTCATGCATTGGAGAAGGAAATGGCAACCAACTCCAGTATTCTTGCCTGGAGAATCCTAGGGATGGGGGAGCCTGGTGGGCTGCCGTCTATGGGGTCACACCGAGTCGGACATGACTGAAGTGACTTAGCAGCAACAGCATATTGCCCAAATCTTTGGGGATCATCCTTATCAATACATAAGCCAGTCCTGGGAATTGAGAAACAATGAAACAATCCATCATCCATCTTGATAAATTGAAGATTACGTCTCTGGGTCCTCTGCACCCCCTATGATGCAAGATCTTTTTTCAACTGCAATTTCCTGAACAAACATATTACACAAATTAGCAGGTATATAGGTCAATGAATACCACCCTGAATAACACAAAATTGAATTTACTCCATTCCCTGCCTCTTGTGTACATACACAGTGAAGGGATTGGTGGGGCATGTCAGTTGGCATCTAAATCTTTTCCTGCCATATGGGGCAGTCATCAAAAAGGCAACATTAATTTATTTGAACAGATTTGTGTCATTGTCTCTCTTAGGAAAAAGGGTCAGAAGAAAACTACTGCTTTTGTTCAAAAATATTCCCCTCCACTAGCCAGGCCTATAACTGACTACATTTGTTAAGTATTCGTCTTTAAGGGTTAAAACATTGCTGTCCGATAAATTTATCAGTTACCTAGCCATCACATTAATAGATAAGTGACTGACATTCATTAATACATACCAGAGAGTAGGGCCCAGAGGAGGGAAAAGAGTTTGGGAGAGAGGAAGAACCCTTGTGGCATGAGGTCCTGGTGAGGAGTGAGGGGGAAACTGTCACTTGGAGAGAGGGTTCCCTGCCTATGGCATCTAAGGAGCCAACAGCATCAAAGGATGTGAAGACAAGACATAGAAAGAAGGGGCAGAAGAATATGGACATGCTCAGCTTTCTAAACACTTTTGCCCAAGAGTAATCCTGCCTTTAAGATGCTTGACCTTCATTCTTGCCTCTCAAGGCTACTGTCTTATTTTTAAGCTCCTAAGAGATTACATTCTGATAGAAATGATAGCCCCCGGAACCTTATAATACCTATTTTGAGTAAAGGAACAATAAAGTAGGTTATATTTGTTGACTTGAATTGGCTTTGCATCATCTTTTTCCCATTTAAATGTATATTCCTTACATTTTAAATGCATCCTTCCTCCCCTTTTTTGGTCTTTGTGTCTAGTATCCTTTTTTTTTTTTTGCTCAAATGTTGCCTTTCTTTACAGGATGGTGAAAGTTCTCCACCTTCCAACTTATTATTCTCTAGTTCAACATTTTTCATTCATATGTATATTATTCTCCCCAAATTACCTGATTACCTGTACTGCTTAAGCAAACATGGCTGTTTTGTTTGCTTGGGGTTTTCTTTTACCATTTTTTTTGTTTTGGCCTCACCAGTAAGCATGTGGATTTTAGTTCCCTGACCTGCAGTCAAACCCACACCTCCTACATTGGAAGGATGGAATCTTAACCACTGGATCGCCAGGGACATTCCATGCAAATGGTTCTAATAAAGCCAATGTATTCTTACTTTCTGGTATATCGAATACCCTCATCTCAACTAGTAATAGAAATAATTCCTTAAAAAAATCAGGTGGAGGGATTGAGGCCAACCTTGGAACAGGACAGAAATTAATCTTCTCAGGACTGCAGTTCCCAACCTTAAACTCAATAGAAGGGTTACAGCTGGGATCTTAGGATGTTAAAGTCAGAGTGAAATTTAGAAAGGACTGTCACACACCAACACCTTAGCATCCTGATAACATGATGGATGGGCAGAAGGGTTGGAGAGACTTTTGTCCAGAGTTTTAAAGCTGCTACTGCTAAGTCGCTTCAGTTATGTCTGACTCTGTGTGACCCCATAGATGGTAGCCCACCAGGCTCCCCTGTCCCTGGGATTCTCCGGGCAAGAACACTGGAGTGGTTGCCATTTCCTTCTCCAATGCATGAAAGTGAAAAGTGAAAATGAAGTCGCTCAGTCATGTTGGATTCTTCGTGACCCCATGGACTGCAGCCTACCAGCCTCCTCCATCCATGGGATTTTCCAGGCAAGAGTACGGGAGTGGGGTGCCATCGCCTTCTCCAAGTTTTAAAGCTAAACTCTCACAAAAGTTTTTACTAGGTAATATTTTTTGGTCAGAGACCCCAGACAAAGATTCTGGGACAAGGACGTATATGCAAACAATAAAGTAAGGTTCCCAAGAGAAGCAGTGAAGTCGGTAACTAAGGTCTGGCTGGTAAGGGGTAGGAAGTACTGAAATCTCCCAGGGCATCTGACTCTCTCTGCGAGTGCGGGCAAAGCAATCCAGAAGCCCACAGGCAGCAGGCTGAAAGCAACCAGCAGGAACAGGCCATTATGAGCAAAAGCTCATCTGTACCATTTTTCATAGAGAATAGACTCACGAACACAGCAGGGGAAGAGGAGAGTGGCACAAAATGCAAGAGTAGCATCGACATAGATACACGACCATGTGTAAAACAGGTAGCTAGTGGGAAGCTGTTGCAAAGCACAGGGAGCTCAGCTCGGTTCCCTGGAGGGGTAGAACGGGGGTGGGCTGGGAAGGAGGCTCAAGAAGGAGGCATTATAGGTATACTTAATGCTGATTTGTGTTGTTGCACAGTTGTATGGCAGAAACTCCCTGGAGGAGGCCAAGGCAACCCACTCCAGTATTCTTGCCTGGAGAATCCCCATGGACAGAGGAGCCTGGGGTTACAGTCCATGGGGTCACAAAGAGACATACACAACTGAGTGACTAAGCAAAGCACGGCAGAAGCTAATACAACATTGTTAAGCATTTATACTCCAATACTAAAAATTTTTTTAAAAATTTCGAAAGACAAAGAAGCAAAAGCTCATAGGAGCTGAGGTTGCTGCACTCAGAAGGAAAAGAGACCCCAAGCAAAGCATCAACAGTGTCTGCCCCAGGCATTGTCTCCAGCTCCACAACTCTCACCTCATCCTATCACAGCAGGATGGGAGAAGGATATTTTCCCCTTTGGTCCCCTCCTAGGGCTTGTGCAATTAACTTCTAGTATTCTACATTTAAAATATTATACTCAGATTTCACCTTAATCATGTTACTTCCCTGATGTGGCTCCCTGTGGTTTAGAGATTCAAGTCCAAACACTTCAGCTTGATAGTCAAGGTTTTCAAAGACATTATCCTAAACTCTACTTAGAGGCTAGGTTCCAAAAATGAGGAAAGATGTGTTTGAAGCAAAGTGTTAGCTGTTTCTCTTACATCTGACACCTTTCTACCTTCATCCTTTACTGAAGCCAACCAACCTCCCAGTACTGCCTAATCAGCAAATCTCCATCCATCTAAGTCAACCTTGCAAAATCTGACTCTCAGTGTGTTGTTTGGTACAATCCTTTCTGATCACATTTACTTAAAATAAGACCTTATCCTCTGAGTTACCATTACTAGTTTTGTCTGAACTATGCATTTGGCAATACTTATCCTGTGAAATCTTCCCTTTGAAGTTCTTTACTGATTTTAATTAATAGATTTCATTTTTTTAGGCTAGTTTTATGTTTATAGAAAAACAGAGCTGAAAAGTAGGGAGCTCCCATATATTCCCTGTCTCCTCTGCCTTCAATTTCCATTATCATCATCTTGTATTTGCGTGGTACACTTGTCACAACTGTGGAACCAATACTGAGCCAAACTAATCTATTAGTTCACATTAGATTTCACTCTTTGTGTTGTCCAGTTCTCTGAATTTTGACAGCTGCACAATGTCATGTATTCCCCATTATATTCTCATACAGAAGAGTTTCACTGCCCTAAAAATTCCCCTGTGCTTCACCTGTTCACCCCTCCCTACTCTCCATCTGAACCCTTGGCAACCACTGATATTTTTATTGTTTCCATAGTTTTGCCTTTTCAGGAATGCCTTATTCAGCTATTTTTAAATCTCACTACTATTCAAAAGTTCATGCACTTGTTTCCTACTTCCTCAAACAGATGAGAAATTTCTCATTATATATCCATTAGCATTTGCTAGAGAAAGAGCCATGTGCCTGTAGACCTTAGTAAATACGCACTGATTTTATTTGAATGAACTTGGAATCATCTCTCTTTTCTCTCTAGGAAAATTATTAAAATACCTATATTTTGAAGTGGAGAATTGCCTTTCCAGTATGAGACAGATAAAGGTGGTTAAAGATAAAGAAAAGAAATCCTACCAAACAAAATGAACAACAACAAAAAAAATGTTGACAGATGAGGATAAAATACACTAAAGCCAATAGGTGACAGAAATAAATTGATTAAAAATACAGCAGGGAAACCTGTGAATAATATTAACAAGAAATTTCAATATCTTAAGAAAATTGGAACTGATAATTTATGGGGAGGCATGAGAAAAAGGGACTTCCCTTGTGACTCAGCTGGTAAAGAATCCACCTGCAATGCAGGAGACCTGTGTTCGATCCCTGAGTTAGGAAGATCCCCTGGAGAAGAGAAAGGCTACCCACTCCAGTATTCTGGCCCAGAGAATTCCATGGATTGTATAGTCCATGGGATCTCAAAGAGTCGGTCACAACTGACTGACTTTCACTTTCATGTATGGATGTGAGTGCTGGACCATAAAGAAGGCTCAGTGTGAAGAACTGATGCTTTGGGCTTCCCTGATAGCTCAGTTGGTAAAGAATCTTCCTGCAGTGCAGGAGACCCTGGTTTGATTCCTGGGTCAGGAAGATCCCCTGGAGAATGGAAAGGCTACCCACTCCAGTATTCTGGCCTGGAGAATTCCATGGACTATATAGTCCATGGGGGTCACAAACAGTTGGACACAACTGAGTGACTTTCACTTTCTGACTTTCTTTTCTGATGAAATAAAGATTTGAATAATGATGAGTAAGCCATATTAATGGATGGAAAGATTCAGCAATATACAAAAGTCAATAATTCCAAAACTAGCTTATGGCTTATTTTTAGGTACTTGACAACATATTTCTCAAGCTCATCTGAAGAAAATAAATGATATGAATACCCAAAAAAGACTGTTAAAGAAAAACAAGGAGGAGCTTTCCTAACAGATATGAAAACATACTAATGATAAAGGTAAAAAGTTTAGATTCTAAAATGACTATGATTTTTGTTCTCTAAAACATGTCAAAAGTCAAAATAAGTTTCATAATTTTTAAATTATAAGGGCAATTAAGACAGAGCTTAAAGAGAAGAGATAGGATCTAGAAAATAGAAATTTTAAAAAAATCATGAAGTAAATAAAGGATTTTGTTGCTGTTGTACAGTTGCCAAGTCATGTCCAGCTCTTTGTGACCTCATAGACTGCAGCACACCAGGCTGCTCTGTCCTCCACTATCTAACAGAGTTTGCTCAAAGTCATGTCCATTGAACCAGTGATGTTATCTAATCATCTCATCTTCTGCCACCCTCTTCTCCTTTTGCCTTCAATCTTTCCCAGAATCAGGGTCTTTTCCAATGAGTTGGATCTTTGCATCAGGTGGCCAAAGTATTGGAGCTTCAGCTTCAGCATCAGTCCTTCCAATGAATATTCAGGGTTGATGCCCTGATTGACTGTTTTTGATCTCTTTGCTGACCAAGGGACTTTCAAGAGTCTTCTTTAACACCACAGTTCAAAAGCATCAATTCTATGGTCCTCAGCCTTCTTTATGGACCAACTCTTACATCTGTAATTGCCCTCAATAGCATATTGGACACCTTTCGACCTGAGGGTGCTCATCTCTTGGAGTCATATCTTTTTGCATTTTCATGCCACCCATGGGGCAAGAATACTGGGGTGGGTTGCCATTTCCTTCTCCAGTGGACCATGTTTTCTCAGAACTCTTCACTATGCCCCAACTGTCTTGGGTGGGCCTGCACAGCATGGCTCATAGCTTCATTGAGTTAAGCAAGCTCCTTCCACACTACAAGTCTGTGATCCTTGTATGTGCCCTCAGTCATATCTAACTCTTTGTGACCCCATGGAAGGGGAAAATAAAGGACGCTAATAGATATATTAATACTAAGACTAGGGTATAGTAACTAAACACTCTTCATGAAGAGGGCTATTAAATACTTTCATTTTTTGCGTTGCTATGCAAAAAAAAATGTCACTAAAAGTCCTCAGTAAAATGTGTACATAGACCCATACAATCATGCCACAAGGAAAGAATCCTGAAGACCTGAGGAACAAATGATGTATCAGCCATGTTTCCATGAAGTAAGCAGTACCCACTTTGTATATTTCTAAAAGAAGGGAGTTTAAGAGAGAATATTATATATCTTCAAAATCTTTGGAATGGCTGAAGAAAAGGAAATCAGAGAGTCACAATAAGGCTTTCTCCTTGAAGATCATAAATACTAATGCAGCCGGGACCCAAATTCTGCTCTGCTGAGACCTTAGCTGCTAACATCATAAGCACCCTGCATCCGTGAAACTGGTGACTAGACTGTGAAATGTGCATGTGTGCGTACTCAGTCGTGTGCAACTCTTTGCAACCACATTGGCCATAGCCTGCCAGGCTGTTCTGACTATAGAATGTGGAAATCCGGGCATTCCCAACACCCACATGCTGGAGGCCACTTTCCACCAGCCGCCACAGGAGAGTGGCATCAACTCCTTTCAAAACTCATTCTTGTGTACCTAACTGACACAACCCAATTCACATTTAGGAACAAGGGGCACAATGGATTTTACTTTCCCAACCACTCTGAACAGAAGGAGGATAAAATGGAGCCTTTGGAAGCATGTAAGACATTTAAGCTAGAGAAGAAATATAAATGGTACATTTTTATGGAAAAAGAAAGTTCCATTTTGCTTCTCATTAAAGAAATAGAAATTAAACCAAAATAAGTATGATTTTCTTCTAACATTTTAATGATAAATCCTGAAATAAGTACAGTGAGATGAAAATTCTCATGCAGTACAAATGAAGAGGAAGTAGGTACAATCTATCTGCATAGCAACTTGGCAATAGGTATCTAGACCCTTGGGCTTCCCAGGTGGCACTAGTGGGAACTGTCTGCCAATGCAGGAGACACAGGTCCGATCCCTTGGTTGGGAAGATTCCCTGGAGGAAGGTATGACCACCCATCCCAGTATTCTTGCCTGGAGAATCCAATCCCATGGACAGAGGAGCTTGGTGGGCTACAGTCCATAGGATGGCAAATAGTTGGACACAACTGAAGCAACTTAGCACAGAACATCATATATCCAGATCCTTAAACATGATTCCACCCTTTCACACAGTATTCTACTTTCAGGGATCTATCAGGAAATAATATGGTCTCTAGTTTATAATCAGGAATATTGGCAATCATGAAAATAGGAAGCTATATTTATAAATGTGAAATATTAAAATTAACTAGTGCCCAACAGAAAGGGAAATTCTTAGATAAGTTGTATTACTTCTATGCAACAGATTTTTACAAAGCTTTGTAATGATGTTGGAAAGTGCTCATATGAAGTAAAATCAAGTAGGGCACAAAAATATTTAGAAGATATGAAGCTAACTTTTCTAACTATTCACAAACTTGATGTAACAGAGAGAAGAGACTAGAGGAAAACACACAAACATGCCAACACTCTACCTCTGATGGAGCAAGGATGATGATGACTAAACTTAATTTTCATCTTGTCAGTGCTATGCATTTTCCAAATATTCTACAGTGAAACTACACTTTCTATAGCACTACTACAAACCAAAAATTATCATTAAAAAATCAAAGGAAACTTCTGAGAAATTAACTCTTCTCTTTCTCTCTAGTTTGAAAATGTTTAAATATATTTTAGTAATTAAGGATCTCATCACAATTTACAATTAAGTCATAACATGCCCTTAATTGGAGGGAAAAAGGAAAAGGAGAAGAAGGCAGAAGAGGATGAGATAGTTGGATGGCATCACCAATTCAAAGGACATGAACTTGGGCAAATTTCAGGAGATGGTGAGAGACAGGAAGGCCTGGCATGTGGGAGTCCATAGAATCTCAAAGAGTTAGACGTGACTTAGCAACTGAACAACAATTTGGGGGAGTTGTATTTTTAAAAGTCATGGAGGGGAAGATAGGGCAAGACTGGACTGAAAGTGGGCAAAGATACTGTGTCAAGTTCACAGCTGCCAGACTTCTGAGCCTCCTCACCGAAGACTAACCAGCAAATGCATTGGACACATTTCTTTTCACATCTTTTTCACCAGTTTAAATCCTGCAGAGCATTGAGAATCTCAGAAGAAAGACAAAATAATGAGATTTCTCCTTTTGTAAGATAATATTTGCTTCTTGGGCTTTCCTGGTTGCTCAGATAGTAAAGAATCTGCCTGCAATCTAGATCTGGGTTCAATCACTGGGTGGGGAAGATCCCCTGGAGAAGGGAACAGACTCTCCAGTATTCTTGCCTGGAGAATTTCATGGACAGAGGAGCCTGGCGGGCTACAGTTCATGTGGTTGCAAGGAGAGGGACACATTTGCCTCTTACAGAGAAACTTCCGGAGAAGGCAATGGCACCCTACTCCAGTACTCTTGCCTGGAAAATCCCATGGACGGAGGAGCCTGGTGGGTTACCGTCTGTGGGGTCACACAGAGTTGGACACGACTGAAGCGACTTAGCAGCAGCAGCGAAACTTCATGAACATATAAATCTCTCAGATGTCAAGATTTTGTGCTACCTCAAGAAACAAGTTTTAGAAAATGGTGAATACTAATCCTTCCATCTTCAGAGACAATTTCACGAAAACTGAGTGGATCCAGGGTGGTCAAATGAGAACCGTGAACAAAAGTGAATCAAGAGCATTGCTTTATGCAAGAAGACCTCAACACTAGAGGCCTCGCAGCCGTCCCCGCCCCTCCATGGGTATCCAGGGCCACTTCCTTCTTCCCGTCCCCACAGGCCTCTCCCCTCTTCAAGTGTCCACAGCGCCCTCTGCTGTTTCGGATCTCCTCTGCACCACACCAACGGGTTCAGTTCAGTTCAGTCGCTCAGTCGTGTCCAACTCTTTGCAACCCCATGAATCGCAGCACGCCAGGCCTCCCTGTCCGTCACCAACTCCCGCAGTTCACTCAGATTCATGTCCATCGAGTCAGTGATGCCATCCAGCCATCTCATCCTCTGTGGTCCCCTTCTCCTCCTGCCCCCAATCCTTCCCAGCATCAAAGTCTTTTCCAATGAGTCAACTCTTCACATGAGGTGGCCAAAGTACTAGAGTTTCAGCTTTAGCATCATTCCTTCCCAAGAAATCCCAGGGTTGATCTCCTTCAGAATGGACTGGTTGGATCTCCTTGCAGTCCAAGGGACTCTCAAGAGTATTCTCCAACACCACAGTTCAAGAGCATCAATTCTTCGGCGCTCAGCCTTCTTCACAGTCCAACTCTCACATTCATACATGACTACTGGAAAAACCGTAGCCTTGACTAGACGGACCTTTGTTGGCAAAGTAATATCTCTGCTTTTGAATATACTATCTAGGTTGGTCATAACTTTCCTTCCAAGGAGCAAGTGTCTTCTAATTTCATGGCTGCAGTCACCATCTGCAGTGATTTTGGAACCCAAAAAATAACTCCACAGAAAGAAAAGTGAAAATTTTGAGTCACTCAGTGTCCAGCTCTTTGCAACCCATGGACTGTAGCCTGCCAGGCTCCTCTGTCTGTGGAATTTTCCAGGCACGAATACTGGAGTGGGTTGCCATTCCCTTCTACAGGCTATCTTCCCGACCTGAATTCAACCATATCTTCGTCTAAACCCAAGGTCTTGATTGCCTTTTCCAGACTATTTCTAGGTCTCTGGCCTCCTTTTGTTACTTACATGGCAATTAATTCGCATAACCAAAAGCTATATCCTGTTAGTTTCGTTCATTGCCATTTTGTTAAGCTTATTTTAAGAACAGCCTGTGTTACATATTTCAGAGAATCCTGGCTTTGGCTGAGGCAAAGTTCCAACAAACACACAGACTAGACTTTGTTACCAACCTGGGAACAAGATGTGTGAGCGTTTGCTCTAATGTTGACCCTTTGTAGAGGTTCTGCTGTGAGGCTGAGGAATGCTTGTAGTCTGGCTGACGGTTTTGTCTCTCATAAAAAGCTGAGATTATTATTTCCATGTATAGTCCTACAACTATAAAGACAAAATGCCATTTTCCAAAACTCCACTTTTCTCATTGTCTAACATACTCTTGAATTAAACCATCATAGTTTATCGATCAAAATCACTCTCCCTGCTTATGTACAATTGTAACTATATATTGCTACACTAATGGAACCTAAAACCATGGTGTAGTCTTATTGGAATTAAAGAATCTTCGTTGTGTGAATTTTACCTCAATAATAAGCCTCTGTGCACCAAATTGATTAGATTTCTTATAAAAGACTAGCTGCCGTTGCAAATCCAAAATAATAGATGGTTGACATGTGACACTAATAGTAGCCAATAAAACAGCTTCAGGAAAATTTTCCCAAATGCTTTGTAAATTGATTATCTATAATACCCTATGATAAATTGCCCCATAATGTCATCTGATGGCTATTTATTTAGGCAGAAATTCAGTCTAGGGAATTGGAGAAACAAAATCCCAGCTCTGCAATGATGATGGTAATACAATTTACAATCTTCTGGAATAGCCAATATTTAGTGTGGCTTACTAATCTTTGTCTTTGCCCATTTGCCTGAAAACAAGACTCCTACTAATATAAGTTTGGTCAGGAGATAAAGTTATTCTAAGTAGTAATTTGATAGACTCTCTAGCAGAGCCTCAAAGAAATCAACATTTTGATTGCCCTATTTCACTAACAGTACTAGCCATTAGCCCAGGCTTCCAGGGTCAGAATGTGTTATCTTCGAGTTGTCCTTTTCAAGTAACAGACACTTCAGTTCTCACTAACAAAACTGTTCCTTCCTTTCAATGTCTCTCTCACACAGCCCATCCTTTGACACCTCACAACCCAAAGACAATTTGTCCTTATCCCTCATTCTCATTCCTGCAGCCCCTCCTTCACTTGGCCTCTTCACCTGTAGATTACTCCTCCATTCTGCCTTATGAATTCCCACATGAATCTTTCGTGAGGGGTTACTCCTCTATTCATAATGCTTCAGTGAGCCTTATTTACCCAGAACAGCAATTTTGCCCTTGCTTTTCCACATGACATACGTATGTGCCATACAAGCTGGAATGTAAGATAAGTAGTCTGGCTCCAGCAGTCAAGTCTTTACATCCCATCTTCATTCTGTGCCTCCAGCCAGAATTAGTTCCTCACCCTTGTGCATTCCTATTTTGCTTTATTCCCTTGAAATGCATCATTCGTTGCTCTGTATCAAACATATTTATATATGTATCATATATAGAAGGCAGATTTAGAAAATGACCTCTAATGATTCCCATTTTTCGATATTCATGATCTTGTTTAATTCCCTTTCCTTGAGCGTGGGCTAGGCATAGTGACTTGCTACTAGGAACAGAATATGAGGTAACAAAGCGATGTGGTATCATTTCTTAGTTATACAAGAGTGAGACCACAGTCTTGCTGGCAGGCTCTCTCAATTGCCTTCTAGACTGCACACTTTGATCGAGTGGGATCTCCCATTGAAAAGGACCACATGGCAGGCATTGTGGGTAACCTAAGGCTAAACTCCAACTAGGAACTGAAGCCTTCAATCTAAAAGCTTTGAAAGAACTGAATTCTGCTGGCAACCATGTGAGTGAGCTTGGAAGTGGAACTTTCTTCCCAATCAAACTTTCAGATGCCAACGAGCTTTGGCTGACGCCTGATTTCAGCCTTGTGAGGGACCCTGAAACTTAGGACCCAGCTAAACCATGCCTGGGTTCCTGACCCACAAAGACAGAGATAACATTTTAAGCTGCTAACTTTTAGGTAAATTGTTGCACAGAAATAAAAATACACACATCTTACTTCATCTGCTTAACTGTAGCCTTCCCTAGGCAGAAACTGAATGGTAAAGCTAGGCATGAGCAGAGTACCCAAAGTAAATGTTTATGCAGAGTAAATGCTAATGTGTGCTAAATGCTAATTGACAAGATGACTGAACAAAGGACTTTTTCAAAACAGCCCCAATTTTCCCAGTTGTAGAAAGTAAATATCATTTAACTCTTTCTAAACATGAGGATTACATATAAAGTTTATATGATCCTTTAATGTCAGGCTCTCTATTTTTATTTCTGCCTTTTTCTCTACTCCCTCTGATTTACTTTTTTCTCTTCTTAGCAGAGATATGTTCAGGTCATCTTAAAATGTACTTAACTAAGGGAATGCATAGTTCATAGAATGATAAACAATAGCAAACTTAAATTTATTTTTGAAAGATTATACCAAACAAATACAAGTTTCTCTGATAAAATAAATGCCCTTCAATGATAAAAGGAATAGAGATGTCCTCAATACCAGTTAGGAGGCTTTGAGCTACAAATAACAACAACAAAAAAGGAATGATTCACAGCAGGAATGTATTTATTTCATACATTATAACCCTGTTGACTTTCAAGATTGAAAATCTAGTAGGATATCAAGGACCCAATATTTTCCCATCTTACTACCCAGCTCTTCTCAGAATATCTCACTCATGGTTGCAAAAAGGCTGCAACCATTCCAGTAATCACATCCAGATACAAGAGTATCCAGTGAAAGAAAAGCATCTCTTCTTATGTGTCTCTCTTTTAACAGCAAAGAAACCATCCCCAGAAGCATCCAACTACTTCCCTCTGCATCTCAGTGATCAAAATTGGGTCTTAAAACATGTCCTAAATTAAACTCTGATGAGGGAACTAAGATGATACTAGGGAAGGGATGGACACCTGAAGAAAACTGGGATTTCAATCAGCAGTCAAAAGGGAGATGTCTGTTTACACCCACAAGAGATGACACAAAGTAATGTATAGTTTGTCACAAAAATGTGCTTATATGAATTCAGCAAAAGAAACAACTATTATTACCTTGAGTGGTTTGGTATTATGATAAGAGACTTACAAATTAGGATTAAAATCATTACCCATCCATAAAAGTTGTCTACCTTTTAATAACTGTATTAAACTTTGCAACTGCAGTAATGGTACCATCAGTTGTCTTTTTAGTCATTTAGTTCCTATTTATGAACAATATTATGGTCTTAATTTTTTTCCAATCACTATACTAATGGATTTATAAAAATTCATAAGGCTGTAATCAATTTTGAAACTTTTCTTTTCCTGGTAACCCTGGGTGACAAATAAATTACTTTCCCATTGATTTCATATGCTCTTAATTACCTAGGTTTATACCTGGTTCAAACAAAAGAACAGAGGGGCTTCCAGAAACCAATGGTGCAGCTAAAAGACTTCTAAAAGAGGAAATACACTCTGGAATCAGATAAGTAGTCAAGTTCATTGACTTGTCTAGTTACTACTTGAGAGACAGTATGTCATTGTTGTTAAGAATGCAGAATTTGGAATCAGATCTAGATTTAAATCTCTACCGATATTGTATTAAATATACATGCTTCTAACCTCTGTAAGCCCACATTTCTCCATCTTAATAAGGATCATCAAACCAACCTCATGAGGTTGTTATGAAAGTTAAATTAAATGATGTCTGTAAAACACTTAACAGTAAACAGTAAATGTTAGCTATCATTATTACTTAAGCTGTTTTAATAAATATTTCCCAACCACAGCCCATAAACTAGTTTCTTCCCACTATCTTCCAGGGCTGGGCTGTAAGAAAAGATTGGAAGCTAAACTCCCTTGGCATGGGAAGAATGCAGAGGCCCTTTTCATACTGGGTTCTAACAGGTCACATCTCCCTCCTGCTGGTTGAGAACAGAGGCAGCAAGAAACATGAAAAAAAAAAAAAAAGAAAGTGTTATTCACTCAGTCATGTCAGACTCTTTGCAGCCCCATGGACTATAGCCGGCCAGGCTCCTCTGCCCATGGGATTCTCCAGGCAAGAATATCTGAGTGGGTAGCCATGCCCTCCTCCAGGGATCTTCTCAGTCCCAGGGATGGAACCTGCACTGCAGGCAGATTCTTTACCATCTTAGCCATCAGGGAAGCAACCTAGATGGCCTCAAACACTTGTCATCCTGAGACATTGTTCATGTATTTGCTTCTTTGCCCCTCGCCAAAAGGCTCAGATCTCCTCTTGGACTTCCCTGGCTGACCTTCTGCATGTTGGGGTTAGCTCTTCCAACCTAGGTTCCTGATCTTCTCAAGTGGTTCCCTGGCCTTGGACATGAGAAATGTTATGTACATATGCCCTCTCCTACCTTCCTTCTGGAGTGGGCAAGTCTAAAAGCATCTTTAAACCTCCGCAGATATTTAATTCTATGATGTCTTAACCAGAGTCACTAACACCCTCAGGGAACACTGAATAGGGCCAAGGAACAAAGGATTTGAAAACATGCTTCTTTCTTCAATTTTTATTTGGATTGACAATTGAGTTTTTGTAAGTGAATCACGGTTACTCCACTTTAAAGGAATCTGAATCCATCTGAGGTCACTTAATTTCAAATTCAAGCAGTTAAATTGATTTTACCCACCATAATCATGGGGTTCTGCTCTTAGATCTTATTTCATAGGCTGTAAAGAGCACTCAATTCTGCTCTGGTTATTTGTGTTATTTATAGCCCCCAGACTGGTTGTACAAGGTGACAACATTCCCTGATATGCTCTTGCTATTTATGTTCTAGTCTATTTTTTTTTTCCTCCAACAACATTTTCCCAAATATATTTTATTAAAGCAACATTAGCATATTTGGGTTTGAAAGAATCATCACCACTCATTTTCTAAATTATAAGAAATTTCAACTGTCAATACAAAAGTTAAAGTCAGCATCTTGGGATACTATTACTTCAATAATTATCTTATTTGCCCTGTCATATTGGATCAAAAGACAATCTTTTTTAGGCATCACTGCCTGAATTAGAAGAGTATCCCATTTTAAAAGAATCATAATAGAAACATTAATTAACATACAAAAGTCCTTTAAGAACTTTTTGATAAAGAGCATAATAAAAATTGAAAGTGTGTGGTTTGGATGGGAGATACACATTAACTCAGTAAAATATACAAACATATGCTGACATTTCAGTCTTAACTAGATGAGTGAATTGTACACCAAGAATTTTTTTTGGAAAATTTGGTGACTAAATTAAAACCTGGATAATGTAGATGGATAATGTTATCCCACACGTGGGATCGTTCCAATATGAATGAAATATATTTTGTAAAAATGTGTTGATGTAGACTTTGAAAAATTGTGTTGCTGGAAGCCAAATCAACCTTTTAAGGGTGAAAATAGGATCTTCTCTAGGGAAAAGAAGCCTACTTCCTGGGAAGAGGTCTATCATAGGACAGAATGAAAAGTCAGTGGAATGTGATTAGATTAAGGGAATTCCATGCCCCTTTATCTGGGTGTGGAAGTCAGTAAGGCTGGAATTCCAAGTTATGAAGACACCTGGCATACTTCTGGTAGAAGGAAAGGTCATGGAAATGGAATGCTGACCTCTACCACATAGATCCAGGCAGGCGGCAGCCAGATGGTGTCTAAAGCTGTATAATTGTGATGTTATTCTCTGTTTAGACTTTCTCTTTCCAGGTCCCTGCAACTTTGGGGGTTGGGTAAAGTTACAGCCTGACCTCTACTGCCCACTGGAGGATAAAGAAGGGCTTAACTGATGCCGAGAACTGAGTCAATGGGAAAGACCCTGATGCTGGCAAAGATGGAAGACAGGAGGAGAAGGGGACGACAGAGGATAAAATGGTTGGATGGCATCACCGATTCGATGGACATGAGTCTGAGCAAGCTCCAGGACTTGGTTGATGACAGGGAAGCCTGGTGTGCTGCAGTCCATGGGGTCACAAAGAGTTGGACACCACGAAGCAACTGAACTGACTGACACCACTGAACCGACTGACCTTACACTTTGGGCGCGGCTTTCTTACCGAAGGGCAAGCACGCGCACGTGCACACACACACACACACACACACACACACACACAGAGCCAGAGTGATTGCAGCAGCAGTGGTCCTGCTCAGAGGAGAAGCAGCTGCAGGAAGCAAGGAAGCTATGTGGGTTGAAGTCAAGGAACCCCAGGTATCCACTGGTGAACTCAGAAGAAATTAAACAATTTAACTACTGTTTTAACCAATTTTACCAGGATTCAATTTAGTCAAGCTACAATCTAGTCTTTCTTTTCCTATTGAGCTGGCCTGTTGTTTGTTTAAACTTATTGTATTAACTGGTTCTCTTACAGTTTGCAGTTTTAGCCTATCAGAATGAAGAAGTGTAAGGGGAGAAACCTTTTAGGCTTCTTAATGTTCCTCAGACTTTTCAAGTCCCTCACACTCCAGGGCAAGATATCGTTTCCCCTGAGATCTTAAATCTTTCTGCTGCCACACGTCTTCCTGTATTGCTTGAGACAAATTTAAAGAAAATTGGCGAAATGGTTATCCTTGAGTTCCCAACAAGTCAATCATAAAGAGAGAGGTCTGAACTTGTTCTAAGGAAACTGTTCTGGTTAAGATCTAGCGAAACGTTAGTATTTCACTCAGTATTTTCACAGTTATTACTCCATTGGGCTTCCCTGGAGGCTCAGATGGTAAAGAATCTGCCTAAAGTATGGGAGACCGGGTTCGATCCCTAGGTTGGGAAGATTCCCTGGAGAAAGGAAGAGCTACCAACTCCAGTATTCTGTCCTGGAGAATTCTGTGGACTGCATAGTCCATGAGGTCACAAAGAGTCGGCCACGACTGAGCCACTAACACTTTCCTTCTCAACATAAAATGCATTTAAAGACAACAAAATAAATATATTCAACTTATGTCCTTAATTTATCACCTCAAGAAACCTATTTGGGGAAAACAAGTGCTTCCTTAAGCATAGTTTATTTTCATAAAATAAGACATGTATATCAGCTTGCTTGTGAACCTAATTTGGATTAGTAAAAGTTTATAACCAACACAAGAGTGATAGAAGTTGGAGTTAAATATCTCACCTGGAGTGTTTCCACATACTGGTTCAATATATTGCATATATGTTTTATTCTATTTTTTAACCTCCTTGCTGACAAAAGCTTTAAAATGCACAGGCAAAACTGGATATAATGTAAACCAAAGATTTTGATGACACACCTTATTAATTCTATGTATATATATAGCTCAGTCTTCAAAACATACAGGATGCTTGGGGCTGGTGCATGGGGATGATCCAGAGAGATGATATGGGGTGGGAGGTGGGAGGGGGATTCAGGATTGGGAGCTTATATACACCCGTGGTGGATTCATGTCAATGTATGGCAAAACCAATACAGTATTGTCAAGTAAAATAAAGTAAAAATTTAAAAGAATAAAATAAAATAAAAACAGATTAGAAAAAGAAAAAAAATGAAACAAGTGATAGCAAAATAAAACAAGTGCACCACTGAAATCTTGATGAGATTAGATTAGAAGAAGGGACAAGCTGATTCTGTACATCAACTACTAAATAGGGTCAACTGTTTACCTGTTTGGGACAAATAAGAGAAATGCCAACTAACAAGCTGTACACCTTTAAATTGTTTTCTTCCTTTAGGTGCTGTATGTTTCCACCTTAATTGTTTTGTATTTTCTGTCTAGAAGGAACAGCCATCAAACAGAGACAAGCCTCTGTTAATGTTTTCAATAGGATCAACTGCATCCCCCACATTCAATAAAAAAAAATAAAAGGAATAATTGGCCAGGGAATGGCACCTGTGGGCTAGAACTTTTCCCTGTATAGTATAAAGCTTGCTGCATAATTCAAATCATCTTAAATCTTAGTGTGGCAGTATCTCTGATCTTAAGAAAAGTTTCATTTTCTTAAATCTTAACCTTAGAAATTAATTCCTTCTTGTTGTCCCAGATAACAGCCAAAGCAGGAGAAATTGTGTAGCACACAAATTGAGCATAATGCTTGACGTTTCAGAAAATGCAGTAGAATCCCTAAGGGGTAACTCGAGTCTTCACTGCTTGCATGTTGTATGTCAGTAACCAGGTTAAATCTCAAACAAGAACCTCGTTTTGGTATAAATGATCACCTCGATATCTGTTACATTTGTGGCAAAGCTACTCCTTTTCATTTTGTTTTTGAGACAATCTGAAATTTCTGTATTGGCTTCCATCATTGAACAAATAATTTAGAGAGCCTAGTATGTGACAAGCAATATTGTAGGAGCAGAAGAAACACGCCAGAGAAGGCCCTTGTTCTTACACGGATCATATCCTACCGAGAGGAAGACAGACAGTAAACAAGCAAATAAATTAGGAAGCCAATTTCCGGAGACGGTAAAAGTGCCATGCAGAGAACAAAACAGCGCAGTGACAGAAGGGAGCTTTTGGTTGGGCTGCAGAGTTAAGACTTTGATGATAAAGGAGCTGGCCCCTCAAAGAACAAGAGGAGTGTCTCATGGAATCAGGAGGCCCAAGGAAGGAATGGGGCGTCTGCTGGAGGAAAAATGGAAGAAAGCCAGTGTGCCTAGAGCATGGTGTGAAAGCTAGGGAAAGAGACAGGAAAGGTCCTCAAGTTTCATGATCTTCAATCCCCAGCTCCACTGAAATCAGAGTTCCAATAGCATTTTTTGTACTGCTGTGGTAGCACTCACTGAATGCAGTTGGTGACGACTATAGATTGAGTTGTGTCCCTGCAAAATTCACATATGGAAACCCTAATCCCCAGAATGACCATTTGGGAGATAGGGCCTCTAAAGTTAAATGAGGTCCTAATTCAACAGGACCAGTATCCTTATAAAAAGAGGAAGAGGGACTTCTCTGGTGGTCCAGGGGTTAAGAATCCGCTTTGCAATGCAGATGAGGTGGGTGCAATCCCTGGTCTGGAACTGAGATCCCACGTGCCTAGGAGAGCTAAGCCCAAGTGCTGCACCTGCTGAAGCCCTAAGCACCCTGGAGCTCATGCACGGCAACTAAACAGTCCGTGTGCGGAGCCAGAGATCCAGCACAGTGCAACAAAGCTCCTCTGTGCCTCTACTAAGACTCGACGTGGCCAAACAAATAAATAAATATTTTTTGAAATAAATAAAAACAAAAAGAGGGAGAGACAACAGAGAGCTCTCTCGCTCATTCTTGCTGTCTGCAAGCATCTAGAGAAAAGACCATGTAAGAGGATGGAAAAGAGGCACCTGTCTGCAAGCCAGAAGGATACACCTCACCAAAACCTACCCCGCTGGCACCTTGGTCTTAAACATCCAGCCTCTGAATGTAAAAATATAAATGTGTGTTGTGTAAGCCATCCAGGCTGTGGTATTTTGTTGTGGTAGCTCAAGAAGACTAACACAGTACCCTACCTGAAACACATTTTACAAAAGGGAAAAGAAAGTGTTGGTCGCTCAGTCATGTTCGACTTTTTGCAACCCATGGATTGCAGCATGCCAGGCTTCCCTGTCCCTCACCATCTCCCAGAGCTTGCTCAAACTCATGCCCACTAAGTTTTTCTTCAACATACAGAAACTATAAATGTATAGAAAATAGAAAAATTTCAAACATTATAGGAGGAAAATATATTACAGATATTCAAATACAAATAGAAAAAACATACATATGACAAGATATTTATCCAAAATGAAGAAATTAAAATTAAAACAAATTCAAGAAATTACTTATGCTGATAACAGTAGTAACAATTTTAGAACATGCTGATGTGATTTTGGTTAATTGATACAATGAATCAATGCTGGTGAAATGAATCAAAACAATTCCTTTATGAAAACAAAATTACAACATGTAGCAGGAACCCTAATGATGTTTAATCACCTGAGTTAGATTATTATTCCTTAGAATTTCAATAGAAGCAAAATGATAAAAGCATACAACTCATCACAGAACTATGTTTAATTAAACAGAAAGAAACCTACCTACATCCTTAATATTATAGAAATAGTTTAAGGAAAGTATATATCAGGATGATAAAATATTATATGGTGGTTCATGCTCAGATACTTCTGACTCTTTTCAACTCCATGGACTGTAGCTCACCAGGCTCCTCAGTCCATGGGATTCTCCAGGCAAGAATACTGGAGTGAGTTGCCCTTTCCTCCTCCAGGGGATCTTCCTGTCCCAGGGATCAAACATGGGTCTCTAGCATCTCTTATCACCACCTGGAAAGCCATTATATTGTCACAAAAGGTTATAACTTTAAAGATTTTTGAGAGACTTGGAAACAATATAGCATAATGGTTGAAAACACAACTGTTGAAATCAGATGAACTCCAGCAAGCATTGAATACTATCTTTGCAACACACAAATATGTGAACTAAATTTACTCAACTGTAAAATGGAGAAAAGAGGGGCGCAGTGCACAGTATTGAACACATGGCGTGCCAAGTAATGTTCTAAATGGATCACAATAAACCTTCATTATGCATGAGATTTTATATTTATAATCTTCCTATTCCATAACATTTGTGACCCCCCAAATTAATATTCCTGGTGCTTTCAAGATCATTGGCAGACATGGGCAGAGCAAAGCAAATGTCCCTGAAAACTGCTGCTTAGCCTTCCTATTCGGCTCTGATAGAAGGCAGGCAGAGGGTGAAGGTGGTAAGAGGGAAATGCGGGCTGGGCAAGGAGCTTGGGATCTGGGGCCAGTGGGAGGGGATTTGAGTCTCACTTGTAGCAACTGTTAATGGAGTGGCCAGGCAAGTCGCATGAATCCGTAATATTTTCTCTCTTGAAAACTTAAAAAAATTGCATCTTCCATGATGAGCTGTTTTTAGGATTTAAGATTACAATCTTTGTGACAGAAGTGTGGCATATGTGTGGGTGTGTATGTGTTTCCCCCAGGGATGATGGTTCAGTATTCATCCATGTAGTGTCCCAGGAACTTTACAGGATCTAATTACCACAAATGACAGGAGTCGGATGTTTGTGTACTCCTGTAATCCTCAAACAAATCCTCTGAAACAATACAGAGATAAAAACTGGGGGAAACTGCTACCTCCCCGAAGGCTGTGGGAAGGGAAAGGAAGGGATGCAAGACTGCAGGGGCCTCCTAGGAGAGCTCCTGGTGGCAGAAGGAGCTGCCACCCAGGCATACTGCCTCTCCTCACCTAAGGCAGGTATGAGGTGAAAGAAATGTTAGTTGGTCGGTCATGGTCGATTCCTTGTGACCCCATGGATTGCAGTCTGCCAGGCTCCTCTGTCCATGCAATTCTCCAGACAAGAATACTGGAGTAGGTAGCCATTCCCTTCTTGAGGAAATCTTCCCGATTCAAGGATCAAAGCCAGGTCTCCAGCACTGCCGGCAGATTCTTCACCATCTGAGCCACCAGGGAAGCCCAGGTAGGTATCAGTTCAGTTCAGTTCAGTTCAGTCGCTCAGTTGTGTCCGACTCTGTGACCCCATGAATTGCAGCACGCCAGGCCTCCCTGTCTATCACCAACTCATGGAGTTCACTCAGACTCACGTCCATTGAATCAGTCATGCCATCCAGCCATCTCATCCTCGGTCATCCCCTTCTCCTCCTGCCCCCAATCCCTCCCAGCATCAAAGTCTTTTCCAATGAGTCAGCTCTTCTCATGAGGTGGCCAAAGTACTGGAGTTTCCGCCTTAGCATCATTCCTTCCAAAGAAATCCCAGGGCTGATCTCCTTCAGAATGGATTGGTTGGATCTCCTTGCAGTCCAAGGGACTCTCAAGAGTCTTCTCCAACACCACAGTTCAAAAGCATCAATTCTTCAGTGCTTAGCCTTCTTCACAGTCCAACTCTCACATCCATACATGACCACTGAAAAAACCATAGTCTTGACTAGACAGACCTTAGTCGGCAAAGTAATGTCTCTGCTTTTGAAAATGCTATCTAGGTTGGTCATAACTTTTCTTCCAAGGAGTAAGCGTCTTTTAATTTCATGGCTGCAGTCACCATCTGCAGTGATTTTGGAGCCCCCCAAAATAAAGTCTGACACTGTTTCCACTGTTTCCCCATCTATTTCCCATGAAGTGATGGGACCGGGTGCCATGATCTTTGTTTTCTGAATGTTGAGCTTTCATCAAAAGGCTTTTTAGTTCATCTTCACTTTCTGCCATAAGGGTGTAGGTATAGGAGATGGCAATAGGTGGAGGCTGGGGTCTTTAACCACTGTTGGAATTAACTGTCCCTGCTGTGGCTATACTGTCAACCATAACAACAAAAATAAGAAAAAAAATCCCTTCTTCCTGCTTCTTCTTTTTCAATTCCAGCCGCCCTCCTGTTTTCCTATGGGTAGAACCTGTAAACAAACTGGCAAAGGAGTCTGGGAAATGCAACCTGCAGAGTCCCTGCTCCAGGATCTCAGAGGAGAGTAAAAAGGCAGACGTGCAGCTGAAGGATCTGTGAGAACATTTATTAGCACAGGTTCCTCAGAAACCAGAGCCTAAAGCAAAATCTTATGTGCTGCTCTGTTCTTACAACATTCAATCCTAGGAAAACACTAGGGATAAAGCAGGACAGGACAAGGCAGGACAAAAGAGAGGGGAAACAGCAGCATGTCTGCAGGTTGCCCGTGACCATTTGGGATCACATCAAACAGGTCACTCCATCTCCTGGAACTATCTTCCAAGAAGCCTATGAGCTGTGGGGTCTCAGAAGGAGAAAAGAAGTAAAGTTTATCTGCTTTCTCCTCTCTTGCGTTGGTCAAGTCTTGGCCACATGAGCATACACTCCCCACATGATGCCACACTGCCCAAGCACAGGGGCAGAGTGGGTTTTGCAGAAGCTTTTGCCTCAAGGGTGCTAAAAAGTTAATAAACAGAAATCTAAATTAAACAGAATTGGGGGACTTCCCTGGTGGTCCAGTGGGAAAGACTATGCGTTCCCAAGGCAGGGAGGGGTGAGGGGGTGGGCTAGATTCGATCCCTGGTCTGGGAACTAGATCCCACATGCCAGTGTGGAAGACCCAGAGCCACCAGAAATAAATAAAAAGATTTGGGAGGTCAGAAGGGGACGCTCTCGTGCCCTGTGAATGTAGCCCAGCAAAGGAAGACAAGAGATTCCTCTTACCTCCTGGCAACAACTCAGCCAACGGAAAGCCATGGACTCTTTGTTGACTAGAGCCCTCCCAAAGTTCTTCCCCTTGTATATAAAAGCATGTTTCTTCCCTTGCCATGACAGATTTGTACATAGCTCACTATGGCTGCAAACCCTAAACGGTAATTCTCTACTGAGCCCAAATAAACCCATTTTTTGCTGGATAAACAACCTGTAATTTATTTGTTTTCAATCAACAAGGGCAACAGAGAAAAACAAGGCTGGAGGGGACAGGTTGAAAAGGCAGGCAAGAGACAGGCACCACTGGGTGGTACTCAAGCAAAATCTTTTGCTTCAGATGTGGTCATGAAGAGATACACACTTTGGCCTTAACTGCGGCTGCTGTAAACCAAGCAGCCAGAGGCTCCAAGACAGCTGGAGAACCAAGGTGGTGCAGAAACATCTAATGTAGTCAATGGTGAGCAGGGGCATTCACCCAGGTGTATGTGCTTCAGTATTTGGGTATATCCAACATCAAGCAGGGGTAGAGGAACACATATAATTCACAGGCCAAACCAGACATTGAGCTAAGCTGAACGGGGCTCCGGGATAAATATCATAAACCGTGGCTGCGCCAGACAAACTGGACAGTCTGATTTCTTTAGGTATAGCTAGCAGAATGTAAAAACTGAATTTTTGTTTAGGTGAGGCAGAGGAAATGTTTTTAAACAGGTTTTATATATACATATATTTTT
Organism: Ovis aries; assembly: GCF_016772045.2. NCBI lineage: Eukaryota > Metazoa > Chordata > Mammalia > Artiodactyla > Bovidae > Ovis > Ovis aries. The sequence continues at coordinate 50,803,596 of NC_056063.1, forward strand.
TTTACTTTAACATTAATTTTGTAAAATTGTCATTATGCAGATAAAGTTATGGAGATGATAGGCCATATTTATACTATTCTGGCCCTTATATTAGGAACAATATAGATTTTTTCTGGCTATGAATATAATTCGCCTCTCACCTTCTCATGATCCTGCCTCCTAATTCTTAGGGCTTCCCTGGTAGCTCAGCTGGTAAAGAATCCACCTACAATGCAGGAGACCCTGCTTTGATCCCTGGGTTGGGAAGATCCCTTGGAGAAGGGAACGACTACCCACTCCAGTATTCTGGCCTGGAGAATCCCATGGACAGAGGAACCTGGCAGGCTACAGTCCACGGGGTCAAAGAGAATTGGACACGACTGAGGAATTTTCACTAAAGACTAGCTGTTTCTGAATCATCCAAAGAGAAGACTAGCACTTCTGTTCAGTTCAGTTCAGTTCAATAGCTCAGTCGTATCAGACTCTTTGTGACCCCATGATTTGCAGCACGCCGGGCCTCCCTGTCCATCACCAACTCCTGGAGTTTACTCAAACTCATGTCCATCAAGTCGGTGATGCCATCCAGCCATCTCATTCTCTGTCACCATCCCCTTCTCCTCCTGCCCCTAATCCCTCCCAGCATCAGGATCTTTTGCAATGAGTCAACTCTTTGCATGAAGTGGCCAAAGTATTGGAGTTTCAGCTTTAGTATCAATCCTTCCAATGAACACCCAGGACTGATCTCCTTTAGAATGGACTGGTTGGATCTCCTTGCAGTCCAAGGGACTCTCAAGAGTCTTCTCCAACACCACATTCAAAAGCATCAATTCTTCGGCGCTCAGCTTTCTTCACAGCACCTCTGTAGTTACCATCTAAAAACTTTTTTTTTTTAATTTTTGCTAATTACTACCCTGGTGGCTCAGAGTCCGCTGCCAAGGCAGAAGGCTCAGGTTCAATCCCTTGGTCAGGCAGATTCCCCTGGAGAAGGAAATGGCAACCCACTTCAGTATTCTTGCCTTGGAAATCCCATGGACAGAGGAGCCTGGTGGGCTCCAGTCCATGAGGTCACAAAAGAATCGGACACAACTTAGTGACTAAACAGCAACTCAGCACAAATGATCCCAAGCAGAGAGCCCATAGTAGAAAAGGCATGTTTAATGTTAAAGGACAGAAAGTATTCTGACACCTGTTAGATGGTCAGGAAGACTTTCTCAGGACTACTGCAATGGGGTTATCGCCACGGAAGAGACAGATGGGGCTCATCTCCAACTATGACAAGGACAAGTGGAGATTTATGGCCAAGGAGCAGCGTGAAGGGGTCAGTGGATGGACAATTACAAAAAGAAGACATCAAAAGTAGGAAGAGTTTTGCTAAATCTACTTAACAGGATCCTTGCTGAGAGCAGACCAGTGTGACCAGATATCAAAGGCGATCAGAAAGCAAGAGTAGGGGTATTTTCTCCAAACTGATTTGGCAGGGTTCCTGCTAAGACTGGTCTTGGAAAGGATAAGGTGTGGAAACCTGAGACGAAGATCCAGTCAAGAACACTTGCATGCATGTGTGTGTGCTAAGTCACTTCAGTCGTGTCTGACTCTTTGCGACTCTATAGACCATAGCCCTGGAGAAGGCAATGGCAACCCACTCCAGTACTCTTGCCTGGAAAATCCCAGGGATGGCGGAGCCTGGTGAGCAGAGTCGGACACAACTGAAGCAACTTAGCAGCAGCAGCAACAGACCATTGCCCACCAGGCTCCTGTCTGTGGAATTCTCCAGGCAAGAATACTAGAGTGGGTTCCCATGCCCTCTTCCAGGGAATCTCCCTGCCCCAGAGATCAAAGGCATGTCCCTTACAACTCCTGCATTGGCAAGTGGGTTCTTTACCACTAGCACCACCTGGGAAGCCCTGAAGAAAGCTTAAAGGAGTCTAACTAAAGTTTGGTTGATGAGAGGTATGTTTTGGTCAGAAGGTAATTAATGGAGAGAAACAACATGGAAAACCCCCCTTTCCGAATACCACATACTAATATACTGATACTGGCTCCTACTATCAGCTTTCATTAAGTAGGTGATCCCATCTTTATCGACAGTATTCCATCCTTATATTCGTCATTTTAACGGCTACAATTTGCCTTGCACATATTCATGGGCAGGTATTTCTGATATGATTTCAAGGAGAACAAGTCCCTTTTTAAGGAAAGAAGAATGGGCTGTGCTGGGGCACTAATGGATTGCAGCGGGAAGCCCACTGCCGGGCATTTTGTCTGCAGGGTGCTCAGCTGGGCAGCGCTCAGGAGCCCAGATGCAAGCTTCAGATAGTCGTCTCCAGGCAGCACCATCTGCTTCCATGGGAATCTCCCCAGGCTCTGGGTTGGCAGCTTCAGGGTGGTGGTGAGATTGGCCCTGTGGGGAGCATGTTGCTGGGAGGCTGTCAAAACTTTTCTCAACACTTGAGAGCTCATTTCCTATCATCTACCAGAGTCAGCATTTGACTAGACTTTTTTCTTTCAGGACAGTAGCAGACTGTTGAGTTCTCCTTAGCAAGAACTTAGCAGAAAGTAAAACTGAGCTCAGTTATCTCTCCTTACTATTGGGAGAATCATGTTTCTCCCTTTGGGGCTTCCCTACTGGCTCAGGTGGCAAAGAATCTGCCTGCAGTGTGGGAGACCAGGGTTTGATCCCTGGGTCAGGAAGATACCCTGGAGGAAGGGAATGGCAACCCACTCCAGTATTCTCACCTGGGAAACCCCATGGACAGAGGAGCCTAGTGGACTACAGTCCACGAGGTCACAAAGAGTCAGACATGACTGAGCAACTACTTAGACTTCAATCTGACTCGTGGAAGATTCATATTTCTTCCTTAGGAGAATCAGATGCAATGTGCCTCAAAGAGAGCTCTGTAGACCTCAAGTTTTCGCAAAATGCTCCAAGAAAAAAAGGGTCCAAAAGCCAAATAAGCTTCAAAATGCTGCCTATCACATCTCCTTCTTAGAGATCCACCATGCACTTTTAGTAGTAATGCCCCTACAGTTAAAAACAATCCCTTTAGGGACTTCGGTGGCCCAGTGGTTAGGAATCTGCCTCGTGGTTCAGGAGGATCCCACATGCTGTGGGGAAACTAGGCCTACATTCCTCAACTATAGAAAAACCTGCATGCCATTTCGAAGAGCCTGTGCTCCACCCAGAAGTATCCCTTGAGCTGCAACTTAGACTCACCACAGCCAAAAAATCAAACAAATACATATTTCAAAAATTTCTTTAACATGGTTTAGTCCAGTTTTCCCCAAATTTAGGACATAGAATTTCAACTTAATTCAGCTACATGGCAACATGTAAAGGGTGTAGCTTGCTCCCAGAAAAGCGATCATCAGAATACAGCAAGGCACAATCAATCATCAAAAGGCCTTGGTAGCCTTGGGGCAGCCAGCGAGAGCTGCACAAAAGAGGACAAATGTCTTCCATTTCTTTTATTTTTTGTGGTTGTCGGAATATGGTATGTATTTTATGAGATGGAGAGAATTCATTTATTCTTTTCTTCATTTCAAGAAATATTCATCATGGCCCTGCTGACCCCTCTACAGAGCCAGGTACAAGCAATCCAAGTCACATGGCCATAGGTTATACTCAAACCAGAAAGACACACATTAAAGAGGTATTTATAATGAAATGTAACAGTGTTACCCTAGAGTCAGCATTTGCCTGTGGGTGTTGTCTTTAGAAGTCTTCTTGATTAGTGAGACCTCGCCTTGCCTGGAGACCAGGGAAGGCCTCTCACCAAGAAGGCTTCTTCCAGCCCAATGAGGCAATGACAGCAAATATATCCATCGGATGTTGGCTCAGAGCAAGAGGAAAGGCACTGCAAGCAAAGATGAAAGATGAGGAGCCTATCGTGAGTGCTTCTGTGGACTCAAAACTCAAAACTCATGACAGCCCACCACTGCGTTTAGCAACTCAACAAAACTGCAAAATGAGAGTAGACAATCTTAAAGACAGAGACCATTTCAAATAATTTGGTATTCTCTTCATCACTTATCTATGCCAGGCCTATCATAGACACATTATGAATTTTAAACAAAACATAAAACTGTATTACACAGAGGTACTAGTGATAAAGCTATCACACAATAGGCATTCAATAACTATTTTTAGGAACGCACAAAACTGCATTTGTCTATTTATACAGATTATTACCAAGCCAGATAGCTATAGGAACAATGGATCTGCTATATCCAAGACACTCCCCAGCACCCAGCTACAGCAAAATCCTTGATATATAAAATTCAAAGTCATTTCCTGTGTCACTGAGAATCTTTCACTTCATAAAAGAAACATTTCATTTCCATACATCAGGATCATTTGCAGCTTTACAATTTTAAAAAGTTATTTTTAAAAGATAGCTCAGATTATAAAAATTGAGAATGTAACAGAAAGTCGTACTTGTTGAGCCTCTTATATGCCAAGCAATTTGCTCAGATCTATACATTTAATCTGTGCACCCCTTAAGGGTGACAGTAAAGTTTACTTAAATTGCTTCCTGTAACCCCAGTACCTGGTGCTATGCTGGTCCTAGTAAGGGCGGGGTAAAAATTTGTAGAATGGAGGAAAAGGAGAATAAATGAATTTTGTCCATTTCACAGCACAATGCTCAAGATAAACCTGTGAATGAGATACCACACTCTCAAACACTTTCAGGAAGATATTGTCTTGAATCCGTCTCAAGATTGCCCAGTGTTGGAGCTAGAAGTGCTCTGTGAAACTTCTTAATTACCTCCTGGGTAATGGTTTACTTCATACTGCTATTCTACATGAATGGAGCATTAATAAACATATCTACTTCACCTTGTCAATTGTTGCTTCAAATTTCTAGGTAACCATGTATTTAAGTTCTTGGTAAAGATCTGTAGCATTCGTGGTTCAGTACATGCACGATATTATCCTCCATAACCATAAAAATGTATCTCCTCCTACTCCACACCTTGACTACTATCTTTCCTTTTCTTGTCAGCTGCTCTGACTCTCCTTATACACATAAATGCACACATGTGCACACACACTACTTCCCAGTGCTTCAACTAAGGCAAGTTTCCCTGGATACCTTGATTCTAAATCTTAAATTTGACTATGGGGAATTATAAAGCTCAGAAACAAACGAAAAAAAAAGAAACAGCAATTGAGCAGGGTAGGTCTCCTGCCATACTGCTAGTTAACTCTCCCAGTTTTACTTAAATCTTCTCCTTATTTTACTAATGAAAATTAAAGGCCTCCTCACCTTATTTATGCAACAGGATACCTCCTTCCTAGTACCTCAGATTTGAGGTTACTTATCCTGGATAGCCAATGGGATCGTCCCTTGACTATCACATCCTTTGTTTTGAGAGATGCCTGACAGGGCAACCACTGCAGCCATTAAAAGAGTTAACGCTTTAGCCAAGAAAGGTGGACTTTTATTCCTAGAAACTGAAGTTTGCATCGCAAGCTTCAGGGTTTTCTGAATGCTCCATTAGGGATGGATTATTTAGCAGGTACATTAGAATTCTTCTAATAATGTACACCAATGAATTCTGTTGAGTATTGAATAAAAGAAAACCTGATTTGACTTTCTTAAAATTCTATTCAAACAACGATAGGTGAGAAATTAAATGAACATCTCATATCTGTGCATATATCAACTCTCTCAAAACACAGAGTCGAATAGCCTGGATCGAGTGCAATCTATTTTCTCCCTTCTGTAAGAAAGAGAAGTGTTAATGAGTACAGAAATGTCTCTCAAAGTCAGGCAGCCAAAAGGAGGAGGGAAAAATTAAGATGAGGAAAATTCTCATGAAGACTTTTGCTCCCTGAAAAATTAAGGAGTGACATTCAGTATGAAAGGCAGGCTTTGCAAAGAATGGATTTCTTTGCCCACACATCTTTACATGACTGTTCAAGACTGAGATATGATCTTTCCTCCCCTCGGAGGGACAAATGAACAGGTGAGTAGGAGTCTCCCAGACTCCCCTTTCGGGAATGGGCAGTAATTCCCCTCTTTGAAAGAGATTTAGTTCTGGGAAACCTATACATCAAGGAGGACAAGGCAAAAATCCCGGTTGTTTCCTGCAAACTCAAAGCATTCTGTGTCCTTTGTTAAAAGATACTGATGGAGTAGAGGCTGCAGTCATCTGTGGCCACCTCCTGTCGGGTGATTGATGTCACTGCGGCGTGTGTGGCCTGGTGGGCTGGCAGGCTGGGGAGGAGCCCGCAGCTCCCACCCTGCAGCGCCTTGGAACAGGATGGATTTGTGGGTAGAAAAAAATCAACAGCTATAGAAAACAGACTGATGGTGGAAACAAATCGATAATGATTTTAAGAAAATTAAACCTGGGTTGAAAAGGGGTGAAAAGCACCTCTGAAAGCCCTAAGGCTCTAAGTAGCAGAGAAGGGGGCTAAATTTAGGACCCCTTGGTGTTTTGAGTTTTTGGGTTTTTTTCCCCAGTCACCAGCGCTTTGATTCCATGTGGACTTTCTCTAATTCCTTATCAGCTCATTATCTCAGATGACAGGGTTCTGGGCCTTCACCGTAGAAACAATTGCTCAGAGAAGAGAAGTAAATGGAGGTGGACCTGGGTTATCTTTTATTTGTATCTGTGGGCTTTAAAGAATTACTAAGTGAAAGTCGCAGGGTTCTGTCAGGGACACACACACACACACACACACACACACACACACACACACACACACACACACACACACAGAGCAGCCCAGAGACATTTTTTCAAAAGAAGGAAGGACACAAACACTGTAATCATTGAAGATTTTCTCTTCCATGTCTGTGGCCATCCAGTCATCACGTGTTACCCTACTGGCCCCCCAAATACCTCTTTTCAAGACATGCATGTAAGTGAATGAAGAACAAATTCTGAGGAACAGTCAACATTGAAATCCCTCCCCAAATGACACAGAAAAGCCCCTTAATAACATTTTAACTAGATTTACATGCTTTGTAAACCCAGCCCCACAAATTAAGGCCTTTATTTTTATTAGCACATTGATGATCCTCAGAGATATAAATATCTTTTGGCTGGAAAAATCTCTCCAGTGTTCCATACAATTCCTCAGAACAGGAAATGATGTGACTCCCAACGGCACTCCTGCTTGCTCACAGAAAGCCACAGAAAGGTTCAAATTTGTCCTAGCCCCTGCTTACAGCTCTGCCTGCTCCATCTGGGGGGTAAGAGTGAGGGCCCTGGGGTCTGGCACCATGAGGAGAGCTCTTTAAAAGACAGTGTGTTGGCCTCACTCTGTCTGGTCTGCCCCAGGTGCCATGCATGCATACTAAGTCTCTTCAGTCGTTTCAGACTCTTTGCAAACCTATGGACTGAATGGAATCGGTAAGGAACAAGAGACTTTATTGACCTCTCTCCCCTTCCCTCTCTCTTTCCTCTCCTTAACCCTTCCTATCCTTCTCTGTTTTTCTAGTCCCCTGGTCCTGGACGCAGGAATCTGGTCGAAGGGCCCTCAGCCTGAGCTGAGGATTGGAGACTGATCACCTCCTCTTGGCAGAGAACTCAAATTCTGGTTCTGGTCTGGTCTGATTTCTGGTAGGGCCGAGTTCCAGTCCTCCCTTCTCTGGAGGTCCAGGGAAAAGTCCCATAACGTCTGGGCATCTGTAGGTGGCAGGAGATGTCTGTAAGCCCACCCCTTTCACCCCCGCTCTCCTGCCTCCTCCCCCTTCTTCTTTCAAGCTGGCTTCCTTTCCTCCCTTGAGATCTTTGATGTTAGTACTTGGATCTGAAGTTCTGTGTCTCTATAGGAGGTTTTCTGAGAGACTATTCTTGTATTTAAGGGCTTCCCTGGTGGTGCAGAGGTTAAAGTGTCTGCCTGCAATGTGGGAGATCTGGGTTCGATCCCTGTGTCGGGAAGATCCCCTGGAGAAGGAAATGGCAACCCACTCCAGTATTCTTGCCTGGAGAATCTCATAGACAGAGGAGCCTGGTAAGGCTACAGTCCATGGGGTCGCAAAGAGTTGGACACGACTGAGCAACTTAAGGTAATAGTACTGGAGTGGATTGCCATTTCCTTCTCCAGGGAATTTTCCCAACCCAGGGATCAGACCTGGGTCTCCCACCTTGTAGACACACACTTCATCTGAGCCACCAGGGAAGTCCTGTATACATTATGGTAATGTATGGACTGTAAACATTATGGTAAACCCCTCGAACAGCATAGGCCGATTGCCAGTGGCATCTCCAGTTTGGCTCCAGGCATCTTACAAAGCTTGTCTTTTCCTACTATCCAACTGATGAACAAAGCAATCCTACAAGGTAGGCAGGGCAGGTATTTGTGCTGACCACATAATTTACATATTCCTTAAAATGCTAAGTGATTTCCCTAAGGCACCACAGCTGAGGCAGAGTTTGTAGGAGAACTCAGGCTCTGATACTTGGTCCAGTGTTGTTTTGGCTACAGGCTCACCGACAGCTCAGTTGGTAAAGAATCTGCCTGCAATGCAGGAAACTCTGGTTTGATTCCTGGGTGGAGATAATTCAATGGAGAAGAGGTAGGCTACCACCTCCAGTATTCTTGGGCTTCCCTGGTAGCTCAGCTGGTAAAGAATCCACCTGCAATGTGGGAGACTTGGGTTTGATCCCTGGGTTGGGAAGATTCTCTGGAGAAGGGAAAGGCTACCCACTCCAGTCTTCTGGCCTAGAGAATTCCATGGATGTGTCCATGGGGTCCCAAAGAGTTGGACACAACTGAATGACTTTCATTTTCACTTTTGCTTCCCACAGTCTACAAGAGGAGGCTTGAACTATTCTTGGGACACAGAAAGAACAAACTCTCCCCTAGGAGAGCGAGGCAGATGGACTGAATTTTGTCTCCCTTCCTGAGAAAGTTCAATGGCCATAACAAAAGAAAGTGAAAGTTTTATTTGTTCAGTTGTGTCCAACTCTGTGCATCCGTAGCCTGCCAGACTCCTCTGTCCATGGGATTTTCTAAGCAAGAATACTGGAGTGGGTTGCCATTTCCTCCTCCAGGGGATCTTCCTGACCCAGGGATCAAATTTCGGTCTCTTGTGTCTCCTGCATTGGCAGGCAGAATCTTTACTATGCCACCCAGGAAGCCCCATGTTAATGAATACTGGAATGTATTCACAGGGGTCCTTTAAGAGAGAAGCACAAAGATCAGAGGAGGCCATGTAACCAAGGAAGCAGACCCTGGAAAGATATGAGAGAAAAAGAGACTGAAGATGCTAGCTCTAAAGACGGAGAAAGGAAGGGGGCCATGAGCCAAGAAACCCAGGCAGTCTCAAGAACTGGAAAAGATAAGAAAATGGATATTCCCCCATAGCCTCCAGAACAAATGTACTCCCACCAACATGTTGACTTTAGTCTATCAATATCTCTGTTAAACTTGTGATCTGCAGAACTGTAATATCATAAATTGGTGGTGGTGGTTTAGTCAGTAAGTCATGTCCGACTCTTTGTTAGGACCAAACTGAAGCCAGGACAGGCTCTAAGGGGCAGGCTAGGCCTGAGGTTTAGTCTCTAGGAAAGCTGAGGCACTGGGAACTCCCGCAGGCAGTGTAGCTCGACCAATCAGAAAAAAATCCCCGTAGGCCCCCTCGCCCGTGCCAGACCTAAGCCAATCCGGATAGAGATGCAAGGTTAAAAGTCCCATGTGCACACACAGTTTAACCAATCAGCTATGCTGTTACAGGAACAGAGAACCGTCTGTATAAAAGTAGATGTGATTCAGAGCTCGGGGCTCTCGTCAAGACTCCACTGCACTGGATGAGACTTGAGCCCTAGCTAGCAATAAACCCCTTCATGCTTTTGCATTGCTGTGGACATCTTATTCTTTCAGTTCTGGGGACTCGGACTCTGGGCACAACACTCTTGTGACCCCATGGACTGTAGCCTGCAAGCCTTCTCTGTCCATGGGGATTCTCTAGGCAAGAATACTGGAGTGGGTTGCCAGTTCCTTCTCCAGGGGATCTTCCCCATCCAGGAATTGAACCCTGCATTGCAGGCAGATTCTTTACCAACTGAGCTATGAGGGAAGCCCCTAATATCATAAATTAGTATTATACTAATTCACGAAATTTGACGTAATTTGTGGTCAAAGCAACAGGAAACCAATATATACCATATGCCAGTGTTCCCTCTCAGTATAAAGAAAATGTGTTTCCATGAGCGAAGTGAGTCACTCAGTCATGTACAACTCTATACAGTCCATGGAAATCTCTAGGCTAGAATACTGGAGTTGGTAGTCTTAGGTAGTTCAAATAGGAAAAAGGAGTCCAGTATGGCAGTGGGCTAAAAGACAAGGAAGGGAAAAGCCCTCGAAAAAAGAACAAAGGAAGGTCCAAGGACCAGAGTGAGGACCCCGGGGTAAAACCAACAGCCTTCCTGGCTAGCCCAATTTACATAGGGCCAGGGCCAGGGGGAGGAGAAAAAACATATAAAAAGAGGAGGCAAAATTGAGTGGGAGGCCTCTCTTCTCTTTGAGTCCTTTGGGTTGGCATGCCCTCACACCTCGAGGATGTATTTTCCTTTACTTCCTAATTAAAACGGAGCTGTAATACAGAGCTGTAACACAGGTCATCCAAAGGCTGTAACACTGGTCCGTTGCTTCAAATTTTTGTTGCAACGAGACAGAACTGAGGAAATTACGAACTCCCCGTGCAGTAGCCTTCTCCAGGGGATCTTCCCAACCCAGGCATCACACCCAGGTCTCCCGCATTGCAGGTGGATTCTTATACCAGCTAAGCCATGAGGGGAACTCTTCTGTTTCTGTGAAACTGGAACTAAATGCACCACTTGCCATCTTGACCCACTGACATTTGAAAACAACTGCAAAAGGTAACGATTTTTACTTACAAGAAATAACAGGGAATACTTACTGCTTCAGTTCAGTCACTCAGAGGTGTCCAACCCTTTGAGACCCAGCAGACTGCAGTATGCCAGGCTTCCCTGTCCAATACCCAACTCCTGGAACTTACTCAAACTCATGTACATCAAGTTGGTGATACCATCCAACCATCTCATCCTCTGTCGTCCCCTTCTCCTCCCATCTTCAATCATTCCCAGCATCAGGGTCTTTTCCAATGAGTCAGTTCTTCACATCAGGTGGCCAAAGTATTGGAGTTTCAGCTTCAGCATCAGTCCTTCCAGTGAATATTCAGGACTGACTTCCTTTAGGGTGGACTGGTTGGATTTATTGCTTAGTATGAACCATATGATATTTCTTCCAGCCCAGCATTTCTCATGATGTACTCTGCATAGAAGTTAAATAAGCAGGGTGACAATATACAGCCTTGATGCACTCCTTTTCCTATTTGGAACCAGTCTGTTGTTCCATGTCCAGTTCTAACTGTTGCTTCCTGACCCGCATATAGGTTTCTCAAGAGGCAGGTCAGGTGGTCTGGTATTCCCATCTCTTTCAGAATTTTCCTCAGTTTCTTGTGATCCACACAGTCAAAAGCTTTGGCATAGTCAATAAAACAGAAATAGATGTTTTTCTGGAACTCTCTTGCTTTTTTCATGATCTAGTGGATGTTGGCAATTTGATCTCTGGTTCCTCTGCCTTTTCTAAAACCAGCTTGAACATCTGTAAGTTCACAGTTCATGTATTGCTGAAGCCTGGCTTGGAGAATTTTGAGCATTACTTTACTAGCATGTGAGATGAGTACAATTGTGTGGTAGTTTGAACATTCTTTGGCATTGCCTTTCTTTGGGATTGGAATGAAAACTGACCTTTTCCAGTCCTATGGCCAATGCTGAGTTTTCCAAATTTGCTGGCATATTGAGTGCAGCACTTTGACAGCATCATCTTTCAGGATTTGAAATAGCTCAACTGGACTGAACTGAACTGAACTGATGAAACATATAGTCCCTTTAGTCAATGCTATGGCTTTTCCAGTAGTCATGTATGGATGTGAGAGCTCGAGCATAAAGACTGAGTGCCAAAAAATTGATGCTTTTGAACTGTGGTGTTGGAAAAGACTCTTTGAGAGTCCCTTGGACTGCAAGGAGATCCAACCAGTCCATTCTAAAGGAAATCAGTCCTGAATATCCATTGGAAGGACTGATGCTAAAGCTGAAACGTCAATACTTTGGCCACCTGATGCAAAGAACTGATTCACTGGAAAAGACCCTGATGCTGAGAAAGATTGAAGGTGGGAGGAGAAGGGGATAACAGAGGATGAGATGGTTGGATGGCATCACCAATGCAATGGACATGAGTTTGAGTAGGCTCCGGGAGTTGGTGACAGACAGGGAAGCCTGGCATGCTGCAGTCCATGGGGTCACAAAGAGTTGGACACAACTGAGTGACTGAACTTAACTGATGGGCCATTTGTTGTTCTAGACTCTGTGTGTGTGCGTCATCTCACTGAATCCTCTCCATAAACCAAGTTATTGTGCCTCACCTCCCCCCAATATAAAGTGGGTACAACAAAAGCACCTTTCTCATATTCTCTGTAGTGATCAGCCTCCCAACCTGGCCCCCAGAGATCACAGTGATACTGTGACTTATAATATGAAATACATATTTGATCTTTCCTGGCACAGAGCTCCCAAAACACTCAGAATTTCCTAATTGATTAGAGCAATAAGGTAATCTTTTTTTGCATAATACTTGGGTTTTGTCCTCAGTTCCTATAATAGCTTGAGAGTGAAGGAAAAAAAAGACTTTTGTTCATCATAGCAAGCCCCTCACAATCACATCTGAGTTTATGTTAATGGGGTGACTTTTGGAAAGCCTTTAAGGATGGGAGGTGGTTGCCAGGGAAACCATAGGGATTAGAGGGTTGAAAATTTCACACCTTCTCCAATTCCTTCCCACCTGCAGAGAGGATGCTTGAAGTGGAAGAGATCATCCATGACCAATGATTTTATCACTGTGCCTATATAATAAAGCCTCTGGAAATATCCAAAAGGGTAGGGTTCAGACAGCTTCCAGATCAGTGAGCATGTGGCAGTGTTGGGGGGATGATGCCCAGAGAGGGCCTAGGAGCTCTGCACCCCTTGCCACATTCCTTGCTCTATGTGTCTCCTCCAGCTGACTGCTCCTGAGTTTCAGCCCTTTATTCAATTACTAAATCTAGTAAGAAACTGCTTTCCTGAGTTCTAGCAAATGAATGGAACTGGAGAAGGGGATGGTGGAAACCTCCAATTTATAGCCAATCAGAAGCACATGTAACCACCTGAACCTAAAAATGGTATGGTCAGAACTGAGGCCTCCAGCCAACAATCAGCACTGACTCATCCAGTGTGTGAATGAACCACCTTGGAAGGTGATCCTTCAGCCCTGGTTAGGCGCTTTAGATGACTGTCACCCCAGGCAAGATCTTGACTATCACCTCATGAGAGAACCTGAGATCAGAACCACCAGGCTAAGTTCTCCCAAAGGCCTGACCCTCAGAAACTGGGTAAGACAATCAGTATCTGTGATAACTTTAAGATAACAGTCATTAATTACACAGCAACAGATAACTAACACACTTGTTATGAGAATAAAATTAGTTAATATTTTAACCAAAATAGAGGGTACTTAAAGTAGTACATGGCATATGGTAGGCATTATTTTAAGAGTTCATTTGAAAATATGGATGCTATGAACTGGCTTCCCAGGTGGCACGGTGATAAACAATCCACCTGCCAATGCTGGGAAGATCCCCTGGAGAAGGAAATGGCAACCCACTCCAGTATTCTTGCCTGGAGAATCCCATGGACAGAGGAACTTGGTGGACTACAGTCCATGGGGCTGCCAAGAGTCAGACATGACTGAGCATGCATGTCATATCCCATCACGTCACGAACTGGATCCTCATAGGTGATGAGATTACAAAGATAACAAACACATATTCCTGCCCACACGTAGCTCACATTGAGGGGCCAGGGGAAATTAACATATGCACAACTGATGTGTTTTGCACAGCACAGCTGCAAATGAATTTGAGAAACAGTCAAATGTATGGAAGATTTAATAAGCCATTAAAATGTACATATTTCAGTAAATTTATATCAACATAAAATGTTTCAACAATTAAAATGAATATGCCAAGTAGTTTAATTTTCCTGTAATTGTTTTTCTCTCACTTCTACTTACTTGTTCTCTTAAATTATACACCAAATAAATTAAGACTAGGTCATGTCTCCATGTATTAATAACTTGCAATTGGTATTTTCAAGGAGCTTTGAATATTAAAATTGCCATTGTTAATTTATACCATTAATTTCTGCACTCTCTATCTTTAAGCCACGTGTTGAAGTCTTTTAAAAAACATTCAAAGCACTCAAAAGGTAAAATGAGGAATACTTTTAAAGGAAGCTTATTGTGTTCTTTATTTTCTCCATATCTTATGAGTCATTTGAAAATGACTCTACCATACCAGGCTTTACCAAAGTAATATTGTAAAACAGGACTATTTTTTTTGTGAAACATAAATCAAAACTATCCAGATGAGTCAATGAGACAGAAACACCACATCCATATATATCTCTGATATTTTTGAGCCAAGATATCCAGCAATTAAGAACACTGATCAGTACAATAAGTTTCTGCAGGGTTTTTTTTTTTTTTTTTAGCACCTACCACTGAGGTTCTCACTACTTTTTTGCAAAGTCTGTCACTGACAGAGACAAAGTCAAAATATTCTTTTCGCTGCTAAAGAGTACATACTGAACATTTATTTTAGCATGTAGAAATGCTCCAAGAAAAGAGAGTAAAAGAAGAACACCTGTGACTCTACAAGGACAATCTCCAGTTTCATGGAACACTGACATTGTCGGAGCTGTCGCCTCTTATAATACCTGCCTGCAGTTAATTTGATTTCTCCATTCAAGTTAAAATGAATTGCATAACTGAACAGCTGAATACTTTCCATCTTATTAAGCCAATGAGTACGTTATCCACTGTGCCCTTCCAGTCATCCTAACTGAGCTCTCCACTCACGGCCCAGAGGTTTTAATTGCACAACCAGCTGTTATTGTCACTTGAGGCCCTGTGTGGAGTAATTAGTGAGAAGATACTAAGTCAACCCAAGAGAACTCTGGTAGAATTACATTCTGCCCACAGATGTGCAAATCATTGGGTGTGTGTGTGTGTGTGTGTGTGTGTGTGTGTTTGTATGTGTGTAGATGGAGATAGAGACAGTTTTAGCCTTCAAAACCACCCATATTCCTTCAAAGCTGTGTTTTGGAATGGGGACAATAAATTTCTGGCCAGAAAAAGTTGACCCACTCAAGTGAGCGCTCCAAGTGATGGAGCAGTTCATATGTGTGTAGACACAAGGACTAGAGCATTGTGGGAAGATCAGAGGTATGTGAGAACAGCAGGAAATGGAGTCTAGTTAGAGGGAGGCAGGAACTGGATCTAGAGTGGTTCCGGTAGGACTGTGATGGGCTTATATGTGAAGTGAAGGAGGCTGGATTCCAACTTGAATATGAGGACACAGCATGAATGTGTATGTGTGTGTTATACGTGTGGTGTGCTTTGGTGTGTGGGTGGGGGGGGGGTGTATGTGTGTTGGTGAGCAGATCAGATTTGTCTCTTAGAAAGATAACACTGGCAATGGCAATGAGAAGAAGAGATGAGGATGTACCATAAGAAGTAACGAGCCAAATAAATAATTGGGAATGTTAAGTAAACAAAAAGACTTTACTTAAACCCATTTTTGAGTAATGAAAACAGTTCTCATTAAACTAAATAATCTGGGACAATTAGGAAGGGTGGGAGGGAGGAAAGACAATAGGGGAAGGAAGACGAAGGAAAGGAAGAGTATTAATGGGGAAAAGGAACAGAATGGGGAGATTTCTAAAATTTAAAATCAAATATATCTGGCAGTCAACTTTTTTGAGAATGAGTGAAAAGATAGAAAAATGATATCTTGATAATTAGTCTAAGAGAATGGTGAAGATATCTTAAGGCGATGTAGTTGGATATATGTAGTCTGCAATTGAAAATGCGGTTCTGGGGCTTAGGAGAGGTCAGGGTTAAAGAGGAAAGATTTAGTCATCATCAGAAAACAGAAAGCTCCTTCTAGTAAGCATTGTTTGGGAGGAAACGATTTTCTCTACCTTTCTAGGTTCTTCTGGCTGCTCTAATAACTAAATTGACACAAGACAGATTAACAGGAAAAATCAAATTTTAATTTTGGCCATAGGGGAATTGCAGCACTTGGAGGATCAGAGAAGTGACCAAAGCAGGCAGCTTCTATACCTTTCAGACAAAGAAACAACACATTTGTGAAGAACCATCAAGACAAAGAAGTTTCCACCTGGGAGTAGCAAATTAGGGAAGAAGTAATATGACTGTTCATGCAGCCTTTTCGGCCCTAATCTCTCTAACTTCTGGTGATAAGGGTGCCTTCTATCCCAGCACAAAGGGTACCTTCACATGGGAAATTTATTTCCTGATTTCAGTGGGACAGAGAGGGAACAAAGTGTCCCTCTTGAAGCAGCTGTTTCTTAAGTAACTTTAATTCAAAATAATCACTATGCTACTTTGGCATATTTGGGGAAGGCCTGCCCTCAGTCTTAATACACCCACCCTCCTCTAGGACCTCTGCTATCTTCTTTCTATACCTGGTCTCATTCAATTAAAAAAAAAAAACTCATTAATGAAAAATTACCTTTCACAAATGAACGACTAAGATTCAGGAAGATAAGTAACTTCCTCAAAATCATAAGGTTAGCAAGTGATTACGCTAGAACACCAAATCAGTGGATATTCAGCTTAATTTCTGCTGAATCCATCTTAATTTCTGCTGAGTTCATTTTTCTAAGTATGTTAGAAGACCTCATTCTTTCAGGAGGAATAGCTGTTAGTTAAATCAGAGAATTGTTTTTTTAAAATGTTGCTGCATGATGCAAGGAGAATCCAGTGCTCTGTGACAACCTAGAGAGGTAAAATGGGGTGGGAGTGGGAGGGAAGGTCAAGAGGAAGGGGACATACATATACCTATGACTGATTTGTGTTGCTATATGGCAGGCAGAAATCAATATTGTAAAGCAATTCTCCTCCAACTAAAAATAAAGTTTTAAAAATAAATAATGTATAGTAAAAAAAAAAATGTTGCATATAAACTTTAAACAGTTCATTTTAACTTGAAGTATATATGTATATACAGACTGCATACTTTGTATATACAAAGGTAATTTTATACATATAAGCTGTTCATATATATATGAAAAGAAGTGAAAGTGTTAGTCACTCAGTTCAGTTCAGTCATTCAGTCATGTCCGACTCTTTGCAACCCCATGGACTGTAGCACCCCAGGCTTCCCTGTCCGTCACCAACTCCCAGGGCCTACTCAAACTCATGTCCATCGTGTCGTTTATGCCATCTCATCCTCTGTCATCCCCTTCTCCTCCTGCCTTCAATCTTTCCCAGCATCAGCATCTCTTCCAATGAGTCAGTTTTTCGCATCAGGCGGCCAAAGTTTTGGAGTTTCAACTTCGGCATCAGGCCTTCCAATGAATATTCAGGACTGACGTCCTTTAGGATGGACTGGTTGGATCTCCTTGCAGTCCAAGGGACTCTCAAGAGTCTTCTCCCATGCCACAGTTCAAAAGCATCAATTCTTTGGTGCTCAGCTTTCTTTATAGTCCCACTCTCACATCCATATATGACTACTGGAAAAACCATAGCTTTGAGTAGATGGACCTTTGTCGGTAAAGTAATATCTCTGCTTTTTATGATGCTGTCTAGGTTGGTCATAACTTTCCTTCCAAGGAGCAGGCGTCTTTTAATTTCATGGCTGCAGTCACCATCTGCAGTGATTTTGGAGCCCCCTAAAAATAAAGTCTGTCACTATTTCCATTGTTTCTCCATCTATTTGCCATAAAGTGATGGGACCAGATGCCATGATCTTAGTTTTTGAATGTTGAGCTTTAAGCCCACTTTTTCACTCTCTTCTTTCACTTTCACCAAAGGCTCTTTAGTTCTTCACTTTCTGCCATAAGGGTGGTGTCATCTGCATATCTTAGGTTATTGATATTTCTCCTGGCAATCTTTATTTCAGTTTGTGTTTCAACCAGCCCAGCATTTCTCATGATGTACTCTGCATATAAGTTAAATAAGCAGGGTGACAATATACAGTCTTGACATACTCCTTTACCTATTTAGAACCAGTCTGTTGTTCCATGTTCACTTGTAGCTCAGCTGGTAAAGACTCCGCCTGCAATGTGAGAGACCTGGGTTCAATACTTGGGTTGGGAAAATCCCCTGGAGAAGGGAAAGGCTACTCACTCCAGTATTCTGGCCTAAAGAATCCCATGGACTGTAGCCCAACAGGCTCCACTGTCTATGGGATTCTCCAGGCCAGAATACTGGAGTGGGTTGCCATGCCTTCCTCCAGGGGATCTTCCCTCCTCCAAGGGATTTAACTCATGTCTCCCACATTGCAGACAGATTCTTTACCATCTGAGCTACCAGGGAAGCCCAATGGAGAAACACACCCATTAAATCGCACCCATTATTCACATCCATCCTCATTGTTTATGATTTCCAGTTTGTATTTCTTAAAGAAGAAAGAGAATTTCTTAAAGAAGAAAGACATTTGTGAAGCAAAATGAGTACAGATGGTTTTCCCAACATACTTCTGTTACATTTCCCACACCTATTTTGACAGCAATTTTTAGGAACTCAGGTTTATCAAATCTTTCCAAACATTCAACTTAATTTTCATAAGAAAATAAGAACTTTTCATAAGAAAATTTTCAGAACTTTTCTGTACTCAAAGTTTAACAGTTTATTCAGTATTTGAATAAATGTGTCACATAGCAAGTACAATACAATCAAAATTAACTGGTCTGGAAATAAACACAAGTTGCAGGTAAGAAGACAAATCAACTATTAGAAGTATAAATGTGTTGACATGCATGAAAATTGTGGCCTGCAATGTACAAGGGGTGCCCAGTATTACCTGTACAACAGGGCTTATATACCATAAGAGAATGAGTGCATAGTCAAGCTGGTGAGGCAGTTCAGCAAAAATCTGCTAAGAGTGCTCCTACTCTAGCCTTATGGCATGAGAATTAATATTTGGAATGATAATCCTAAATTATAAACATTTTCAGTACGTAAATCATTGTATGCTAAAAAAAAAAAATATATATGAATACCCCATGGGGAATTTAAAATCTAGTCCTTGGCCTAAAAGACCCTTAATCATAAAAGTATGTAAACTAATATCTATTGAATATCCCAAGCACTATTCTAAGTGTTGCTGTTATTGTTTAGCTGCTAAGTCATGTCCTACTCTTTGTGACCCCATAGACTGTAGCCCGCCAGGCTTCTCTGTCCATGGGATTTCTCCAGGCAAGAATATTGGAGTGGGTTGTCATTTCCTACCCCAGGGTCTCCTCGTGACCCAAAGATCAAACTCGTATTTCCTGCCTTGGCAGGTGGATTCTTACCACTAAGCCACCAGGGAAGCCTATTCTAAGTGTTATGCATGTATTATTTCATAAGTACTAGTAAGACCTTCACTTGTCATGCAAAAAAAAATGAAGCACGGAGAGGTAAAACAATTTCCAGAAGGTGACCCATTGAGTAAGTGATGGATAAAACTCAAATCCAGGCTGCATCAGGCTATTAACCCAAGCTATTAGCCACCATCATATATCAATAACGTACCCTGTGTTAGGAACTGGACTGTGCCATTCATATAGTGTATCTAATTTTGATCCTCAGATAATACTTAAAGATATATATTAGTAGCCTCATTTTACACAGTATGTCATGTCACAGAGATATGAAGTGGAAATTCAAATACAGATTATTTAACTTAAGTTTTCATGTTTTTATGCGTCACTATCTCACAGTATTATCTACAAATTAGCATGTACTAATCTGCATGGAAAATCCCTGGAATTAGCAGAGAAGCTAAAAATACATATTATATTGCAAACATATACATATTTAAATATTTATATATATATAAAACTCAAAAATCAGTTGGTATGCTTCAAAGAATCACAGGGTACCATAACACTCAGATTAACTACCCTAGTTCTAAGTAATAGAAAACTACTTGCCTCACAAAGAAAATAATTAAGATAAATTTAGACAATTTTATATGATTATAGAAAAATTCAAAATTTATAAAAGTGAAATGAAAATAGGAAAAAGTATCCATAGATCCATTAGTAGATACAATCTCTGCTAACATTCTTATATAATATCTTCCAAATTTTGAGTGTGTGCATAGAGGAATTTCTCCTACAGATAATGTTTTTAATGTGAATTGGCAATAACATAATCAAATAACTAGGGTACTTCATGATATTATGAGGAGGAGTGTTTTGGTGACTTTGTGCTTTGTTTATCATCCTTATGGCTGACTAATGTGATGAGAATTTGAAATAAATTCTTACCGAGATGGGAAACATATCTTGGCTTTGTTCCTATCTCTCTCTGGCTGCTGCCGCTGATTTTCTTTGGCACATTCCTCCTCCTCTAACAATTAAATGCTGGTTTGCCTCAGGGCTCTGCATTGAGCACTCAACTCTTTTTACTCTGTATTTTCTCCAAGGTGACCTGATTCACTCCTGCAGTTTCCATATTACTTATGATCTGATATTTCCCTCATTTGTATTTCTAGTCCATTCCTCTCCTCTGAGCTCAAGCTCTGATATCTGCAAACATCTCCTTGACATCTCTAGCCGGTGATGTAAAGTCCGTCTCAAAGCCAGCTCTTACAGTGCCCCTTACCTCCATTCTCCTTCTTGTCTTTCCTCACTCGTGCAGTTTGTTAAGCCTGAGCTTTAAGACTCATCTGTGGCATGGCCCTTTCATTCCTATTCCATAGCTAAGCATTCCTACAGTCTATACCTAATGCCTTCAAAATCTGTCTTGAATCTGTCTACATCTCTCTAGGTCTACCTTTGATCAAGTAACCATCTTATCTCAGTCTAGGAGGCAACAGCTTTTAAAAAATTATTTAATTATTAGTTTGGCCATGCCAGGCCTTAGTTGTGGCATGCAGAATCTTTAGTTGTGGCACGTGGGATCTAGTTCCCTGACCAGGGATCAAACCCTTGGGAGCACTGAGTCTTAGCTACTGGACCACCAGGGAAATCGCTAGCAAGCAATAGCTTTACATCATATATTTTTCCAAATAGAAACTGAAAGAATCTTTCTAAAATGAAAACAGATCAAGTCATTCCATTGCTTAAAACCTTACCATGGTTTCCTATTGCACCCAGACTAAACTCCAAACCCCTTAACACAATCCATGTTGTTTTATATGATCAGCCCTTCGTACTTCTCCAACCTCATTTCGCTCCATATTCAGTTTGCTCTTCTTAAGATACCTTCTTCCAGTTCCTCAGACACAGTGGACCCTCTCCAAAAAAAGAAAAACAATTCTGTATTATCGAAAGTTGAACAGTGGCTTCCAGTCTGGACAAGAAGGCACAAATCTGTTTCTTTCTCTTCCTTCCCAAGAGACAATATAAACCTGGAAATAAGGCAGGGAGAACTCTCAACGGTGGTAAGAAGGAAATCTTGTTTGGAACCCCAAGACTGGAGGAACAACACAGAGGCATGATGCCATATGCCTCTCCCTGCACAGCACAATTTGTAAGTCACCCAGACCCAGCATGTTTTGACTTTCCATTGTTGTTGTTGTTCAGCTGCCCAGCCGTGTCCACCGCTTTGCAACCCCATGAACTATAGCATGCCAGACCTCCCTATCTCTCACCATCTCCTGGGGTTTGCCCAAGTTCATGCTCATTGCATTAGGGATGCCATCCAGCCATCTCACCCTCTGATGCCCTCTTCTGCTTCTGCCCTCAATCATTCCCAGCACCAGGCACTTTTCCAAGAGTCATCTGTTCGTACTAGATGAGCAAAATACTGGAACTTCAGCTTCAGCTCATCAGTCCTTCCAGTGAGTAGTCAGGGTTGATCTCTCTGAAGATTGACTGGTCTGATCTCCTCGCTGTCCAAGGGACTTTCAGGAGTCTTCTCCAGCACCACAGTTCGAAGGCATCAAGTATTTGGCATTCTGCCTTCTTTATAGTCCAGTTCTCATAACCATATATGACCACTGGGAAGACCATTGCCTTGACTATACGGACATTTGTCGGCAGAGTAATGTCTCTGCTTTTCAACACATTGTCTACATTCGTCATCACTTTCCTGCCAAGAAGCAATCACCTTCTGATTTAATGGCTGCAGTCACCATCCACAGTGATTCTGAAGCCCACAAGGAGGAAATCTGTCACTACTTCCACCTTTTCCCCTCCTATTTGCCATGCAGTAATGGGGTCAGAGGAGAAGGCAATGGCAACCCACTCCAGTACTCTTGCCTGGAAAATCCCATGGATGGAGGAGCCTGGTGGGCTGCAGTCCACGGGGTCGCTAAGAGTCAGACACGTCTGAGTGACTTCACTTTCACTTTTCACTTTAATGCATTGGAGAAGGCAATGGCAACCCACTCCAGTGTTCTTGCCTGGAGAATCCCAGGGACGGGAGAGCCTAGTGGGCTGCCATCTATGGGGTCGCACAGAGTTGGACACGACTGAAGCGACTTAGCAGCAGCAGCAGCAGCAGCAATGGGGTCAGATGCCATGATCTTAGTTTTTTTAATATTTAGTCTTAAGCCAACTCTTTCACATTATGAGAAATGCTGGGCTGGATGAGTTACAAGCTGGAATCAAGATACCTCAGATATGCAGATGATACCACTCTAATGGCAGAAAGCCAAGAGGAACTAAAGAGTCTCTTGATGAGGATGAAGGAGGAGAGTGAAAGAGGCAACTTTGACCTCCTATCCAGCACCAAAAGCCAGGTAGTCTCCTTCCTCCCCTTGAAGCAAAGGGAGTCCCTCTGACAATATCAAGCAAACCCAGAAGAATGGGCAAGAGAGATCCATCAGGAGCTCAATTAACAATAAGTGGCCTGAGAAGCCATTTTCCTTTTCCATTGGGCCTAAATCTCACCTTTTGGGGACTTCCCTGATGGTCCAGTGGGTAAGACTCCATACTCTCAATGCAGAGGCCCAGGTTCAATCCCTGGTCAGGGAACTAGACCCCACACACCACAACTAAGTGTTCACATGCCACAACTAAAGCACCTGCATGCCACACAAAGATCAAAGATTCTGCATGCTGCAACTAAGACCCAGCACTGCCAAATAAATACATAAATAATTTAAAAATAATAAAATAATAAAAATAAAACTCCCCTTCCCCACTGAAAGATATCAGCTACCTAGTGGTACTGAAAGATACCCAGGGGTGCTGCAGGATGCCAGACACCCAGGGGTGCTGAAAGAGGAAGCCAGGCACAGTAGGTAGCACAGTCCAGGATGCTGCCTTGATCCCAGAGGCCTGAGACTCTTCCCTCAGCTAGAATATACTTGGCATCCCAGCCTGGGGAACCCTCTCCATCCCCTCAGCAAGCACCAGCAGGTATGAGACCCAGCAGCAAGAGATAAATCAAGCTGATCGAAATAACAGTGCAATAACTCTGAAAATTAAGCTGTGATTATAACAACAGCTCCCCTAAAAGAAGGCTGGGATCTGCATGCTAAACAGCAAGACAGCCTGCCACTAAAGAAAAAATTTCCAAGGTACAACTGCATTCCTTGGCTCAAGGAAGATGGCTTCTTCCATCTTTAAAGAAAGTAGCATTGCATCTTCAAAACTCTCTGACTCTCCAGCTGCTTCTGTTATCACATCTCCTTATATAATTATCTGCCTCCTTCAGTAAGAACTTTCATTTTTATATTGGACCCACTGGTTAATGATGTTCTTCCCATCTCAAGAGCCTTAACCTAATCACATCTTCAAAATCCCTTACTCACAGGTCTCAAGGATTTGAACATGGATATCTTTGGAGGGTGGGGTGTAAGGAGCCTTCTGCTTTCGATACTAACAGATTGTGATAAACCATTCTGTATATCATAATACTCAAAGCAACCACTATAAAAACCATATAAAGAAATACATTCAGAACCACAATAAACAGACATAAAAAGATATACTTGGAAACACCATAAGTAAACCAAGATGCTATCCTAAAAAATAGTCAAGTAATCTACAAGAAAGCAAAACAGAGAAACGGAATAAAATCAAGAAGGAAAGAAATGGAAGAAAAAAAAAAACATTAAAAAGGCAGACAAACACTAACATATCAATATTACCTTATATATAAATGGCCTAAATGCACCAATTGAAAAACAGCAATTGGCAGAGTAGATTTTTCAAAATGACCCAACAAGTGCTGTTTAAAAGAAACTTACTTCAAATTCAATGACAGGTATACTGAAAGTAAAAGGATGGAGAAAGTCACGTAAAAGATACGGAATTATGTAAGCATTACATTTAAAAGGAGTGGCTATATTAACATTTGATAAAGTAGATTTTAGAGAAAAAAAATACCTAGAGACAGAGAAGGACATAATGATACAAGTATCAGTACACCAGAAAGACACAACAATCCTAACTGTATACTCAGCAAATAGCAGAGTCTAAAAATACTTGAACCAAAAACTGACAGACTTACTAGACAGATAATTGGCAAAGATATAGGAAATCTGAACACATTCAACCAACTCAACCTAATCAACGTACATGGAAAGGAAGTGGCAACCCACTCCAGTATTCTTGCCTGGGAAATCCCATGGAGAGAGGAGGCTGGTAGGCTATAGTCCATGGAGTTGCAAAAGAGTCAGACACAACTTAGCGACTAAACAACTACTCAAAAATAGCAAAATATATATATATATATGTTTTTCATCTAGGCCATATCCTAGGTAAGAAAACAAACTTAAGAAAAAACTTAATTAAACAACATACTGCTAAATAAGCTATGAATAAAAGAGGAAGTCTCAAAATTTTAAATACATATAGAATTTAATGAAAACAAAAATGCAACATATAGTTTCCAAAGCGATGCTAAGAAGGAGATTTATGGTATTAAATGCTTGTATTAGAAATGAGGGGAGGTCTTAAATTAATCATCTAACTTCCTACCTACAAGAAACAAAATGCAAAGAGCAAAAACCTAAAACAAGTAGAAGGAAGGAAATAACAGAGGAAGATATTAATAAAATTAGAAACAGAAAAATAACAAATAAAACCAATGAAATAGCAAGCTAGTTCCCAAAATATCAATAAAATTGGTAATAATCTAGGAGGACGAAAATAAAAACAGAAATTACATAAATCACTAAATATCAGAATATTATTATAGATTCTGCAGTCAGTAGAAAGATAATAAGGGAATATTATGAATAACTGTATGCACATAACTTCTATAACTTCAAAGGAAGGGACCAATTCCTTAAAAAAAAAAAAAAAACAGCTATCAAACCTCAACCAAGATGAAAAAGACAACAAAAACAAAGACTGAAAGAATAAAGAAAACGTAGGCCAATAGATCTCATAAACATAGATGCAGAAATCCTTAAAAAACAATAGTCTGAATCCAACTATGTATAAAATTGTACATCATGTCTAAATAGAATTTGTTCTAGATATGCTAGGCTGGTTCAACTTTTGAAAATCAGTCAATGTCATCTACATCAAAAACCTAATGAAACAAAATCATAAGATCATATCAATCAATACTGGAAAAGCATTTGACAAAATCTAATACCTGTCAATGATAAAATCTTCAGCAACTAATGAATATAGTGCTAATGTTTCAACCTGTGGGCTGACGTCTATGGGGTCGCACAGAGTCAGACACAACTGAAGCGACTTAGCAGCAGCAGCAGTGAAAGACTGAATGCTTTCCCAACTGGTTTGGGAGCAAAGCAAGAATGTTTACTCCCACTACTCTTATTCTATGTAATACTGAAAGTTCCAGTCTTTGCAATAAAACAAGGGAAAGAAATAAAAGGTATGCAGATGAGAAAGGAAGAAGTAAAACTGATTCCATTTGCAGATGTTATGACTGTTTATGTAGAAAACTCCAAAAATACTACATAAAAGAAAAATTCCCAAAACTAATAAATGATTACAGCAGGTTCATGGTAAACAAGATCAACACACAGTCAGTCACATTTCTATGAACTATCCTTGAACATGTAGAAATAAAATTAAAACACAATACCATTTACTATCTTTCTAAAGAATATGAAATACTTGGATATACACTTAACTGTACAGACTGAAAGTAGTTCAGCCTATTTGACTCTTTGGGACCCCATGGACTATACAGTCCATGGGACTCTCCAGGTCAGAATACTGGAGTGGGTAGCCTTTTCCTTCTCCACAGGATCTTCCCAACCCAGGGATTGAACCCAGGTCTCCTGCATTGCAGGTGGATTCTTTATCAGCTTAGCCATCAGGGAAACCCAACTGTACAGCCTAACATATTACAAAATGGGAATGAAAGAAATTTAAGATCTAAGTAAATGGAGAGATATACCAAGTTCATGGTTTGGAAAATTTAGCAAAGTTGTCAATTCTTCCAAAATAGATCTATAGGCTTAATATAATGCTTATCACAATTCCTACAAGGCTTTTTGTAGTCATAGACGAGCTTATTCTAAAATTGATGTGAAAAGCCACAAGCCCCAGACAAGCTCAACAATCTACAATCATGATAGAGAAGTATCAAGTAGGAGGAATTACTCTACCTAATTTTACAGGGCAGATTATTAGCTCCCAAAATAAGGAATATATGTCCATGTCCCTGAAGATACTATATGGACAAACAGCAATTATTTTACATTTCAGAAGATATGATGAAGTTAGGAATCTTGAGAGAAAGAGCTCAACTTGGAGCACATGCATGCGTTTGTGCATACTCAGCCATTTCCAACTCTGTAACCCTACAGACCACAGCCTGCCAGGTTCCTCTGTCCAAGGAATTTTTCAGGCAAAGAATGCTGGAGTGGGTTGCCATATTCTCCTCCAGGGGATCTTCCCAACCCAGGGATCGAATCCTGGCAGGCAGATTCTTTTACCCCTGAGCCACCAGGGAAGCCCTGGTTTATATGAGTGGGCTCTAATTACAATTACACATAACCTTATAAGAGAGAGGAAAGGGAATTTTGGGATAGACACACAGAGAAGAAGACATATTCAGATGAAACGTGATGTGAAGACAGAGTTAGAGATTGAAGTGAGGCAGCTACAGTACAAGGAAGGCAAGAACTGCCAATAACCACGAGAAGCTGAAAGAGTCTAGGAATAATTCTTGCCTAGAGCCTGCAGAAGGAGCAAACACTACCTACCTACACTATGATTTCAGACTCTGGCCTCCACTTTCCTATTGTTTTCAGCCACTAACTGTGGCCCCATGAAATTAATACATGACATTAAGACTCATAAACATGGCTGCGGTAATAAAAAAAGGTGTGATATAGACAGAAGGATAGAAATATAGACCAGTGGAATATAGAGAATCCATGAAGAGATTCATACAAATATGCTCAACTGATTTTGGACAAAGGTGCAAAAACAATTTAATGGAGCAAGAAGAGCCTCTTTAAGAAATGCTGCCAAAGTAACTGGACATTTAGAGACAAAACAGGAACCTTGACTTAAACTTCATATCATAGACAAAAATTAACTCAAAATGGATTATGGGATTGAATGTAAACTATAAAACTTTTAGACAAATGAGTAAGAGAAAATCTTTGGGATTTAGGGCTAAGTAACAAATTCTTTTCATACTGTTCATGGGGTTCTCAAGGCAAGAATACTGGTTTTCCATTGCCTTCTCCAGTGGACCACGTTTTGTCAGGCTCTGACTAGCAGGGACATACCCTTCAACTGTTCCATGTAGCCAGAGGACATGCCTGGCACCCTGGTTGTCCCACTGGTGGTCCTCTTGAGTGTGTAAACCTTCACCAGCGCTGGGTGTTGGTCTATGTGCTGACCAACATCCCAACCAGGGCCTGGGCAAAGACCCTGCTGTAGTCGTTGGCTGGAACCGAGCGATGTTGGAGGACACCCAGGAGAGAAGGGCTCCCCGGGCCCTCTGCTGCTGCTGGTCCACCACCCAGGAGTCGTGTGGAGTAGAGAGCTCCCAGCCCTGATCATTGCCACTGGCTGCCCTGGGGATATAGTGAAGGACAGGAAAGCCTGGTGTGTTGTGGTCCATGGGGTCACAAAGAGTTGAACATGACTGAGTGACGGAACAACAGTAACAAGCTTTTAGACATGATATCAAAAACACTATCCATAAAAGAGTATTTTCTAATCATGCATGTGTGTTAGTCACTCAGTCATGTCCAACTCTTTGTGACTCCATGGACTGTAGCCTGTCAGGCTCCTCTGTCCATGGAATTCTCCAGGCAAGAACACTGGAGTGAGCAGCCATTCCCTTCTCCAGGGGATCTTCCTCACCCAAGGATCAAACCTAGGTCTCCTGCATTGCAGGCAGATTCTTTACTGTCTGAGCCACCAGGAAAGCCCCTTTATAATCATAAAATTGATAAATCGAATCTTATTAAAATTAAAAGCTTTTGATCTACAAATACCCATGTAAAAAGAATGAAAAAATAAGCTACAGGCTCACAGAATATATGTGTAAACCACATATTCAACAAAAAACTAGTATCTAGAAAAGAAAGGATTCTAAAAGTTCAATCATTTTTAAAAAAACCCAATTAGAATATGAGTCAAAGTCACAGGCATTAAACCAAAGAGAATGTATAGATGACAAAAAAGCACATGAAAGTATTTCAATATCATTAGCAAATGGGGAAATACAAATTAAGAGATACCACTACACACCTATCAGCAAGGCTAAAATAAAGAATAGTGTTAGTACCACATGCTTTTGAGGATGAGGAGAATCTAGATCATTCATACACTGCAGGTGGAAGTGTAAAATGATACAGTTGCTCTAGAAAACAGCCAGCGGTTCCTTACCAATCTAAACATGCCATTACCATATGGCCCAGCAAGTGGACCCTTCGACTTTTATTCATAAAAAATGAAAATCTATATTGCACCAAAAGCAACACATGAATGTTTGTAGATGCTTTCTTCATAACAGCCAAAATCTGGAAATAACCCAGATGTCCTTCAAAGGATAAATGGTTAAACTATGGTACATGGATTCCAAGGTTTAGTCCTCAGCAGGAAAAAAAAAAAAAAAAGAACTATTGATTTACGCAACAATCTTGATGACTCTCCAGGGGTTAGGCTGCAGTGAAAAAAGCCAATTCCAGAAAGTTACATACTGTGTGGTTCTACTGATATAACATTTTTAAACAATAATATTTTAGACATGGAGAACAGACTAATGACTGCCAAGGCTTAAGGTAGGAGAGAGGGTGACTCCAAGGGGACAGGAGGGAGGGAGATATGGTGATAAAAAGGCAACACTTGGAACTTCCAAATAAAAATATTTTACAATAAATAGAAATGTTTAGAAAGAGAAGCAACCTGGATAATGTAACTCTAGTGAGTATTCTAAAGTGATTTATCAATCTACATAGATAAATTTTACTAGACTGTGAGAGTCACCCATCATTTTGCTTTGTAAAGAGTGAACTTACATCAATTAAATTCCTTCTAATAGATGTCTGCTGTCAAATAAAATAAATCTTTTGAAGGATTTTTTGAAACTCTCACAGCACTTATTACTTGAATATTAATACCATATATGCACTCTGCTACATGATCTTTTTAAATTTTTATTTAGAATCAAATCTACAAAAATGTCTTTCATTTTTGCTCCTCCAACTTACGCAGTTGTCTTGCAGATCTGAGAACACTCATAACTGTTGGGAACCTATTTCTTCTCACGCTTGACATAGGGAATACTTGTTCACACATCCCCTTATGTGTTTTTAAAATTGCTAAATGAACATCAATTATGTCTATCTCTTGAGTTATATCAATCTGAACAAAAATGCACTGCTTTTATTGACACCATTACCGCAGAGTTGTTAATTAATCTGCCACTACTGTCACAACTTCATATATAGATGAGTGCCAGTTGAGAAATCAGTTATTTAACCATGCATTCCCCTAAAATGGTAGAATGTTAAGTCTTTTACTAAATGAAATTTTTGCTTTCAAGTACAAAAGCGGTAAATTCTCATTACAGGAAACACAAGTGAAAAATTAAAGTGCAAAGAAATCCAGAAATTTTTCTACCCATAGAAAGTCACCACTAATGCATTAATCTCTATAATTCAAGATTATTTGTATGCCTGTGTGTACATGTATCCATCATTATTTTAAAAACAATTTAATAATGTTTTGTATACCATTTGATAATTTGTTTCAAATAGCAATACATTATAAAACATACTTCCATGCAAAGAGAAGCATTTATGTACCATCTCAACTATTTATATAGTATTCTGTTAGATAATAGATCTTTAATTTAACCAATTCCCAATGACTGGACATTTAGGCTTTTTCATTAGTTTGCTATGATCAACAGAACTAGAGCTAAATATTTTACACATTATTATTAATTTCCTTAGGATAAATTGCTAAAAATGGAATTACTTTATAACTTGGTGACAAAATAACTAGCAGAAAGAGTATAGCAATTTGTAATAACACCAGTGACTTTTCAAAAGGCCAGAGATAGAGAACAACTCTGTCCTTACCTTCACTGGTAAGGACACTGGTAAGGTGATGGTATACACACACACACACACACACACACACTCACATATGGTGATGATTTATGGCTGCCAATATAAAGGCTAGAAATACCATATTGTTTTTATTTTCTTTAATTATTAATAAAGTTGAACATTATGTTCCCTTGTGCATTGGATTTTTCAATACTTTTTTGACGGTATTCTTAAACAACATCTTAAAGATTTTAAGTGTTTCATATAATGAAGACATTAATACTTTGCCACATGTTATGCATATTTAACATTTAATTTTTATTTCTACCATTTGGATATTTATTGGATATATAGATGTTTTTCTGTTCTGTGCTATCAAGTCTATCATATTTCTCTTTGGATTTCTTCTTGAGATGAGGCAAGTTTCTTCCTTGTTTCTAGATTATATAAATGCTCTCTTATAGAAAATCAGGAATTGGAAGCCACACTGAGATACTTTATAGTTCAACCCCATCATTTTACAGTTAAGGAAAATATATTCCTTTCATGAATGTCCTAAGGCAATGCCTTTAATTTCTGCTACTGTCAGGACTAGAATCCAAGTCTTTGTCCCTCCAGCTGTTGGAAAATTAAGCAGATGAAGGGTCTACTTCCTTCTGAAAGAGCTAGAGTGAGATGCTTTGGCTGTTGACAACGGGGTGGGGTCAAGTTCAGAGGGAGTCTCCTTGCTTACCTCCCACACTCTCTACCCCAACTCAGGCTCTGCTTTCAAATCCTCTGAAAGGTGGAGAGACCCAAGAAGATCCTTGAAACAGTTCATGGGTAAAGAAAGACACAGTCTTCTAACGGCCACTGAATGATGCAGAATGCTGAGAGATGTGAAGAATGTGGAGTTTTGCAGATATCCACCGCAGCTTCCTCAATTTAAAAAAAAAAAAAAAAAGATCTTGGCTTGGAGATGATCACAGTGTATTTATTTTAACATCTGTTAGATGTGGTCCATGTCTTCTGAATTGGGCAATAGGAAGAAGGTGATTTACAATGACAAATTGCAGTGATTCTTGGTGACTGGAAGAACTCTGATGTGTTTCCTTGGCCAACACATGCGCATTTGGGTCTGGCAAGCTACTTTTTCCCTGGTGGCTCACACAGTAAAGAATCTGCCTGCAATGTGGGAGACCGGAGTTTGATCCCTAGGTCAGGAAGAACCCCTGGAAGAGGGAATGGCAACCCACTCCAGTATTCTTGCCTGGAGAATCCCATGGACAGAGGAACCTGGCAAGCTACAGTCCATGGTGTCGCAAAGAGTCAGACATGACTGAGCAACTAACACACACACACAAGCTACTTCTCTCAGACCCCAAACCACTGTATTTCCTTAAGTTTGGCCTATAAGGAAATGTTTCCAAGTCTTCATACTTTCCATCAGGCTGATAATATTAAAACTGCAGTTCTTTTCTTAGGATTTGGGGATTAGCAGAGGCCAACCATCCTCTGTTGTCCTTGCCAACCAGCTACAGGGTGCATGCCGAGCGAAGATTATATGGTATTCTAGAAGTAAGACACATATTAAATGCCAAAAACAGCCCTATTTTTCAACCAACACC
This sequence comes from Ovis aries, assembly GCF_016772045.2. Classification (NCBI taxonomy): domain Eukaryota; kingdom Metazoa; phylum Chordata; class Mammalia; order Artiodactyla; family Bovidae; genus Ovis; species Ovis aries. Next base: position 50,835,679 of record NC_056063.1, read on the forward strand.
TGTCTACCTCATCAGACAGCAGTGGTGATTAAGATTGATTTAATCTGCATTGAAGCAACTCTTTCGGTGAAGGCGGAAGGCGTCTGCAGATAAACCTGGCACCAACAGTAACTGCCGCATCCTCTGCTCACTGAAATCATTTAATGAGGACTGCATCACTGTCTCCACGCTGTGCTGAGAAGAAAGCTCGGAAGGTCAGGGCAGTCACCACCTGCTTATCAGGATTAGCGACCACTGTCCAAGAACTTGACTTTAAAGTGCTCCATTATCCAGCCGGAGCAAGAAATTCTCCAAGAGATTATGGAGAGGGAAAGTGGTTTTGCTGTGACCCGGTTAAAAACTGAGGCAGAATGAAAGGCAGACATGGGGAGGAGAGAAAGAGCTGATCCTGCCATGAGTTACTGGAAAGAAAGGAGGAGCCAGACACCAACTGATATTTTCAGATGAAACAGAATAAACCTGAAACTTTCATATTCATTCACCTGATTTGCTATGGGTATGAGGTCTTTTAAAACAACTCCACCTCTGAACCAAACTAAAATTATTTTCCCTCTTCCCCTCCCCTTAAAAAAAAAAAAAAGTGATCTTGAAGAGAAAAATCCTTCTCTGAACCATTCTTGCACATCTAATTATGGCACACACCACTTAGTGCTGTGATCGGAACCATTTTAAGGAGATGAAGATTCTTTTTGCTCAGTAGGGGAGGGATGGAAAGGTCTGGCTTTTCAGGAAAATATAGATGGCCAAATGAATGTGACTTGAAATAAAATCAGCTTTGGCTCTGCTGGAAACTGACCCTCTGACCCTTTGCTTCCCAGTCCTCCACCACCACACCCACAGGCCTCCATTTCATGTTTCACCCTGGCGGGTCCCCAGGATACCCGTCTACAGATCTCCCTCCCATTAGCTGCAGGAATCCAGAATATCCATGGCAACCGGTCTCTAACCCCAGGGAGAAGGCAACAGAATTGAAAGGCTCCATTCTGTTTCTACATCTACAGCTCAGTGAATTGACAGCTTGGTGGTTCCCTCAGTTGCATTAGACTAGGAGATCTTTTTCTCCCTTCCTTTGTGTCATCTTTTTACCTGGGTAGGTCTTGACCAAGGTTAAGGGATTTTTCATATGGGTATCTCCCCCCGCTTCCAGCTACTTTTGCCCCTACCCTGAAGCCAGCTTCTTAAACCATCCTGGCTTGGCAGCATTTTTCTAAATAAAACACAGCATCATCCTGCTATGGGTCTTTTTCCCTTCCTACAAAAACATCCCTCATTTGATGTGCACGTTGTGCAAGCGACAACGGATACCTGGTTTTGAGCAAACCAAGTCCTTTGTGAAACAAGATCTTATAAAAAGCAGCAGAGAGATAATAATTTTGTCATGAAATTAAGTTGTGGCATCAAATAACTATAATCATGTCTATGTGATTGTTTGTGCCACAAACACTTAGACGGTAGCAGATTGTGTAGTACTCTCGTTGTTTGCCAATGGAGCCGGAGTAACTAATTTGCACTCCATGCCCTGTGGAATGGCAGCTGAGTCCCCACTGGATATGGGGAGACTTGACAGAAGCAAACCACTAGGTCTGCAGAATCAAAATGAGACAATAATATTATGTACAGTACACAATCTAGAGTCTTATGTTGCATCCGTAGTTGCCCAGTAGGATTATAAAACAAAGGCAATCTGCCAGTCAGGATCTCTTAACCCTTTGGAGTAAAGGAGACCCCTTATGAAACCAATAATAGCTATAGATTCTCCTCCCAGGAGGACGTATATATGTGCGAAATGGGAAGTTACATGGCATTTCCTGTTGTTTAGAGTCTGGGCAGAAACCTCAAAGGATGAGCATACAGTTCACATCAAGAACTTGGCATGTTCTCTGCGATGACCTAGGGGTGTAGGACGGCAGAGCGGGAAGGGGATATATATATACTTACAGTTGATTTGCTTTGTTGTACAGCAGAAACTAATACAACATTGTAAAGCAATTATACTCCAACAAAAAAATTTAAAAATAGAAAGTTCTTCCAGTTTAGATAAATTATGTATAGATTCTAACTATAAATAGATAACAATAGTATGTTTCCCAAATTATAAAGTATATGTTGTGTGTGTGTGTGTGTGTGTGTGTGTGTGTGTGTGTGGCTTGATACACTAGATAGAAAAGATTCTTTCCTGCTAATATTAAAATAGAAATTATTGCATTTATTTTGAATATATACTTAATAATATGTTCTTTACTCTTTCAATCTTGCTAAATAAAAAGGAAAAAAAGAACTTAGTACATCCTAAATAGGGAAATCATTCCCTAAAATAGTAAATCCTAAAGTATAGGAACACATGGAGGTACACCAAAACGTCTAAAGAAGCACACGGCCACAGAGGGTTTTAGGAAATTAAGTTCTAGATTTTATATAGAGAGATATATTTTCTTTCCACACTATCCCCTCACTACTATTTCATGAGAAAGGTAAATGTCTCACCCATCTCTAGCTCAACTTTGGTGTTCCGTCTGGGCTGTGAACAACTCCATGATCCCAAGGAGACAACATATATATATATATATTCATATCTGTTAAGCTGCCCTTCACTATGCCCCAGGTTTGGACCTCAGCAGCATATTTTACATGATTTTAAGAATGGAAAAGTGGATAATTCCAAGTTTACTGCTAATAGATGAATAGTATATTTTTGCGTTAAAAGAAATTGAGAGTATTGTGTTTTCTTGAACATGTATTCAGATTGCTGATTTTTTTAACTGTGCCAAAAGGCTTTTTTAACTTGTGCCAAATATCTCTTCAATTTTTTTATTGCTTTCTGTCATTCTGTCTCTTCTCAATTACTCACTACTACCCTGTACTTTTGTCTGAACTTACTTAATGGGAAGGCATTGTCCATTTCAGTGCAATAATGCAATTAAGAGTTGAAATGAATCTTGTGTAACCCCACACTTAATTTGGGTCCAATACTTTCTTTTCTTGTTGTTGCTGATTTCCGCTAAATCCTTCCTCATCCTCAAAACTGAAAGACACAGAAGAAAGTAGAGAAGGTGGTGGAGGAAGAGGAGAAGAAAAAGAAGAAAGGCCTCATTGTTTTTTAGAAAGCAGATGTCTGATAAAAGTTTATTGTTATGGTTAGGATACATTTATAAGAATGTGTAATATGTTTATGCTTTTATCAAGTGAGTACTAATAACTGTTGTGATAACATATTTTAGAAGAAATTTTCTAAAAATATCTTATGATTACAGGAATTTAAAATTTTAAACTTAAATATGCATTTTTATTGAAGAAAATGATGAGAACAATGGACTGGAAAGCTTCAAAACATATTACAAGAGGAAAAATTCTTCAGGTGAAGCGAAATTGGAAAAAAAGACTTCTGGGGAAAAATGGAACAATATAAAATCTCTGTTCAAAAAACAAAGAGTTATCTATTTTATTTGTGGAAGGTATTTTATTTATTGAGGTGGGAATGGGTCATTGTGAGTTATCTAAAAGATGGCAGAGGGCATCAAATTACTATGTATCCACCAGTTACATTTAAAAAAACAATGTAGTAGCTTTATTTTAAAATATTCAAATTTGTAATAAGTAAAAAATTACATCCTTTGATATGATTTAAATTTATGACTAAAAAGTTTAGATAGCAACATAAAAAAAGGAGCACACAGTTGAAATTTCAAAATAAGTTTCAGTAAGTCAAAGAGCTGGCAGATCAGTGGCCTAAGATGGGTGAACAGTGGCACCAAAGTCCACCCATGAACACCCACCAGGCTATTGGGAGAAAGCGAAGAGACCGCGGTTTCCTTGGAGAGATTTCAGTGTGATGGGCTTCATTCTCACCCTTGCAGGGGAGAGTAGAGGACTTTCCTCACCTGAGCAAGAAAGAATTTGTGGCTCCAACTACAGTGACAAGAAGACGAAGGGCAGTGTTGGAACAGCCACGCTTCCAGAATCTGACATGGCAAAAGCTGTATAAATTCTCAAATGGGCCAGAGGTACACCTCATGGGAGAGCTGAGCTGGATCATCTTGAGAAAAATTCTCCCAAGAACCTGTTGGAAGAACAACACAGAGGGGCTAGTCTCAGGAGCCAGGAGACCTGGGGAAATAGGGGTAACGGTAATGATCAGATGTGACCACCAGAGCAGGCAAGCTTGAAGGCAAGCAAAATGCAACTTGGCAACTAGCCATGGGGAGGTCTCTAAAAACACACAAAAGAGCCCCATGAGAAAAGGGCCAACTTCTAATCTCGCTTACAGCTGGAGGACATCAACACCAAATAAAAAATGACTCCAAGATAAAATCTCTTTTCTTTTTCTTACCTCTTTCCTTCCCTGAAGACCCTTCAAAAATAGCTGTCCAATAATGAAAAAAAGTAGAGAAGTAACCAATCCTTCCTCCCACTGGAAGACCTAAATGTAAGACCAGAAATTATAAAACTCCTAGAGGAAAACATAGGCAGAACACTCTCCAACATAAATCACAGCAAGATCTTCCATAACCCACCTCCCAGAGTAATGGAAATAAAAGGAAAAATAAACAAATGGGACCTAATTAAACTTAAAACATTTGCACAACAAAGAAAAGTACAAGCAAGGTGAAAAGAAAGCCCTCAGAATACGAGAAAAATAACAGCAAATGAAACAACTGACAAAGAATTAATCTCCAAAATATATAAGCAGCCCATGCAGCTCAATACCAGAAAAATGAAAAACCCAATCAAAAAGTGGGCAGAAGATCTAAACAGAACTTTCTCCAAAGAACACACACAGATGGCTAATAAATACATGAAAAGATGCTCAGCATCACTTACTATTAGAGAGATGCAAATCAAAACCACAGCGAAGTACCATCTCACACCGGTCAGAATGACCATTATCAAAAAAGTCTACAAACAAATGTTTGATAGGGCATGGAGAAAAGGGAACATTCTTACACTGTTGGTGGGAATGCAAACTGGTACAGCCAATATGGAGAACAGTGTGGGGATTCCTTTTAAAACTGGGAACAGAACTGCCATACAACCAGCAATCCCACTGCTAGGCATACACCCCAAGGAAAACAGAATTGAAAGAGACACATGTACCCCAATGTTCATTGCAGCATTACTTACAACAGAGAGGACATGGAAGCAACCTAGATGTCCATTGGCAGAGGAATAGATAAGGAAGTTGTGGTATATGTACAAAATGGAATATTACTCAGCTATGAAAAGGAATGCATTTGAGTCCGTTCTAATGAGGTGCTTGAAACTGGAGCCTATTAAACAGTGAAGTAAATCAGAAAGAGAAAGATAAACACTGTATATTAATACATACATATGGAATTTAGAAAGAAGGTATCAATGATTCTACATGCAGGGAAGCAAAGGAGACACAGACGTAAAGAACAGACTTTTGGACTCAGTGGGAGACAGTGAGGGTGGGATGATTTGAGAGAATAGCAATGAAATATGTACATTACCATGTGTAAAATAGATGACCGGTGCAAGTTCGATGCATGAAGCAGGGCACCCAAAGCCCGAGCTCTGGGACAACCCAGTGGGAAAGCGGGGGAGTGGAGGTGGGAGGAGTGTTCAGGATGGGGGAGACACATGTATTCCTGTGGCTAATTCATGCTGATGTATGGCAAAAATCATCACAATATTGTAATTATCCTCTAATTACATAAATTAATTTTTAAAAAGAAAAAGAAAAAAATTCAATAAAAAGATTCCAAAAGGTTCCAGCTCTTATTCTCATTTTACCTTCCTTATTATATTTAATATGCAAAAATACATATTAAAATTTAATTTTTATATCTTGTGATCATAAGGTACTTTGTATTTAGAAAATTTCTTCTGAAGTGTGTTATCATAATTCTCAAGAATCCCTGATCAAAGCATAACCACGAGGAGTGGAGAGAAACAAATTGGATTGGAGTTTGGTGTTAATATGATTTAAAAACTAGACTGGACATTTTATTATCTAAGCATGACCAGAAAACACCTTGAGTCCTTACCAAATTTCTTTCAGTGAATAGAGAATAATTAGAAGAAACAGTCTAAATGAATAAGGTCGTGATGAGAAACTTTCCTCCTCTACCCTATTGTATCTAATATATCCTTGTTCAATACATTGTTATATGCTTCCATCAGCAGGAAAAGACTTACAGTCACCCACTACATCTGGACTCACTCGTGAGGCAAGCAGTGAAGAGGAGAGAAGGCTCTTTGCGAGGGAAAAGCCAGTATTAAAAGGAAACTGAGTTTAAAAAAAAAAAGAAGAAGAAGAAGGGAAGTGAGTTGACTTACTATTTATCTGAGAGATATCAGAACTGGAAGAGAATGAGTTCACTGAGAGAGCTAGTTTAATTTTCTCTACCACCAATATGAGGATCGGCAGAAAGAAGATGGAGAACAATTGTATCACTTACTAGAAATAAGGAAAGCTACACTTTTGTACATTGAGGTTGCACGCCTAAGTTACTACAAACATGTGGAGCATGACTAGAGAATTGAAAGTGATGAGGTCATTGAGGAAGGTGTATTTACACCTTCTCCATTTGGAGAAAGGGATGAACAGGAGACATAATAGCACCAACATCTAAGGGGTTGCCCTCCAAAAAGAGCCCACTTGGAAGAGGAGATTAAGCAGCTATCACATAGGAGAAAAAGTAAAGGCATGGAGGCCAAGAAAAGAATTTCTCAGAGAGCGGTCTACATCCTCAAATGCTGGCCAAAGTCCAAGCACTGTATGAACTGAAAAATGTCCTCTTGGTTTAGCAACAGAAAATAGAGTCAGTGGCTTTGGCAAGAACAATTTGACTAGTGTGGCACAGGCAGAAACTGTATCTAAGGGACTGTTTTTTTAAAATGTTTAGCAGTAGAGATTCTTAAGAGTACACAACTTTTTCAAAAAGTCTGGCAATAAAGAGGATGTGGTAGATTGTATTTGGAATTATTCACTTCCCTTATTAGAGGATGACTGTGCATCCCTACCCATTAACTTGTAACTTGCAGTGCTTCCCTATAGGAGGTGGGTATCTCTCCATCCTATCTATCCTGTGCCCAGTCAAATAGTTGGCTTTGAGGAACTGAGTGTGAGTAGAGCAGGAGGGAATAGTTAGAATAGGAAATTTTCCCACAAAGATTTTTCCTTTTCCTATGATGGGAAAGTGTAAGACATGTTTAAATGCAAATAGGAAGGGACTTCCCTGGTTGCCCAGTGGTTACCTGGTTACCTTCCAATGCAGGGGACATGAGTTCCACCCCTGGTCCAGGGACTCAAATACTACACAGTGAAAGTTGTTCAGTCGTGTCCAACTCTTTGTGACCCCATAGACTATACAGTCCACGGAATGCTCCAGGCCAGAATACTGGATTGGGTAGCCGCCATTCCCTTCTCTGGGGGATCTTCCCAACCCAGGGATCGAACCCAGATCTCTGGCATTGCAGGTGGATTCTCTACCAGTTGAGCTGCCAGGGAAGCCACAGTGTCATGGGGCAACTAAGGCCGTGCACCACAACTATTGAGCCCTCGTTCCCTGGAGCCCTCACGCCACAACTGGAGAGCCTGCACATCACAACTAAAGAGAAGCCCTCCGGCCACATGGAAAGATCCCACATGCTGCAACTAAGACCCAACGCAGACAAATAAATGTGTGAGTGCCTGCTAAGCCATTCCAGTCATGTCTGACTCTCTGATTCTACAGACTGTAGCCCAGCAGGCTCCTCTGTCCATGGGATTCTCCAGGCAAGGATGGTGGAGTGGGTTGCCATGCTCTCCTCCAGGGGAGCTTCTCAACCCAGGTATCTAACCTGCATATCCCACATTACAGGCAGATTCTTTACCATCTGAGCCACCAGGGACGCCCCAGCCAAATAAATAAATATTTTTTTTAATGCATGCTTAAAGATACAGAAGAGATGGGATCATCAATGTAGCAAGAATCTTGAGAAGACAGAAAGAGATAGACCTCCAGTAAAAATGAAGATAACTTGCCCATTGGAGGAAACTCACCTCTCCCATTCACAAGAAATAAGGAGGAAAGGATGGGTGTGAGACAAGATAAGTCTGCAAGTTAAGAGCTGGCACAGAGTCAAAATGGTATCTAATGGCTCCTCAAACTCACTTGATGAGGGATAGGGTAAAGACAGACCAGGATGGGAAAAGGAAAGTGATATTTGGGGAGAATGGTGGAAAAATGCTTTTTGCTATTTTTGCTTTTTTTTTAAGATACCCTAGAAAACCAGAAAAACAGGTAACTTTGGTCTTAAACTGAGGGGTGTTATCAAGACAGAAGGAAGAAAGGAAAAAGAAAGGAGAAATAACAATGCTGTGGTGGGGAAAAAGTCTTCTGAACTTGGAATCATACAACATGGGAAATTGAGGTCGGTGATCATAACATTTTGTGGCTATAATATTTACTGTCAGGTGATTTTTCCCAGCTCCACTCAGCACAGAGACATAGGAATGTAGAGGCAAAGTTTGGGCTCCATGAGGCACATGGGATGGAAGGTTAACTGGAGAGGGACTGAGGATATTGGTAAGGAAGTACTAAATCAGGTTATCACAAATGTCAGATTTTTACACTAGCCCTTCAATTTTCCTATTATATCAGCTGCCTTAGTGTACATTATACACTGAATCCTTTATTCTTTGCAACAACCTTGGGATTATTACTTTATCATACATCACATAGGTAAAGGAAATGGATACTCAGAGATACTGCACAATTTGGCTAAGATTACCCAGCAAGCCACAGCACTGGAAGTTAAACCCATGTTGTATGATTCCAAGTTCAGCAGACACTTTTCCCACCACAGCATTGTCATTTCTCCTTTCTTTCTCCTTCCTTCCTTCCTTCCAAGTCTCTATAACACCCCTCAGTTTAAGACTAAAGTTACCTGATAAAGACTTTTGTAGGAGATCCAAGTTGCTGATGAAAAACGTGAAGCTTTCAGGTATGATTTCTCATTTCTTCCCTAAGCTGTATGAAGCTAATCTATAAAGACCTCTAGCCATGTAGACTCAAAACAGAAGCCTAGTTGTCATTCTATTCCCTACCCTCCCTCTCATTCCTCTTTTTCACTCTTGTAAGTTCCCTTGCTGAAGAAACAGGATACAATAAACTAAACCCTTAGAAGCTCATTTTAAGCTACCTGCTTCTGTTAGGTCCCTTAAAGAACAGCGCCAGATCACAGTGTCAGAAACCCCAGCTGACAGCAGGCAGGGCTGTTGTGTGTTGGCTTCAAGGGCATCACTCATAGGTATATTCTACATGAATAGTGTTCCCTGGAAGGATGGAGCATGCAACCGCCCTACCAACCTCCAGGGAAGGTTGGTCCAACCTTGGTGTGAACTTGTCACATGGCCAATGCTCAACTGTCGACATTGTAGATGGGAGATTTTCCAGATGGGTCAAATTTGAAAATATTCTAACCCACAAACCCTGAAATCCCTTTTTTTCTCTTCTCACTGTACAAATTTCTCTTTCACAACATTCATGGGACACAAAGTCTGGTACCTCTCTTCTGCTTTGCTAGCAATGGAGCTTTGGACATATTTCCCCTAATTAAGTTATTCCAAGAGGGGAAGAGACTGCTTGTCCCCTTGCAATATTCAGTCCATCTTTTCTCAATAATAAGGTTGGATTCCACCCTATTAATTATATAATGCTGATATTTTAGCTAAGCACAATGCCTCCAAGGACAAAATATTATATTCTTCAGGGTTTCTTTTGCAGATACAACCTGTGGTCACATAACTAAATTCTGGCCAATGAGATAAAAGTAGAAGTATTGTGGGTAACTTTTAAGAAGTACACTTAAAGGAAGTGCTTTAGAATATCCTCACTTCTCCTCCTGCCTGGAATGTGAAGAGGATACTTAGATCTCCAGCAGCCACCTCAGACCCTGACGTAAACTCAAGGATGGAAGCCATTTTCTCAATATGGCGGTGCCCAAAAGAGTCTCAGTCCTTAGGGATTTCATGAAACTGCCTACAAAGAATTCCTTTGTGAAAAAGAAAAAACTCGAGTGCTGAGCCTATTGTAGTTTTAAATCTCTACAACTTGCAGTTGAACACAATTTCTAAGTGGTACAGAAGATGGATGAATTTAAAGGTAGATTCTCATTTTTAACTAAACAGAACTTTTTTCTACAGTTATTTTATAAATGAATCAATTTTTTAAATACAGAACAACAGCAACAAAAATAGCATATCCAGAGAGGAAAGCACTTTTGGGTCATCTTATCCAGTAACAGCCTCTCCACACAAATACCCTGACACTTTTTGGGTTGTTTCATCCTTCCTCTGACTCCACGCAGTCTTACATTTTACATTTCAATTTGACCATTGTTTCATTTATCGGAATTTTCCATGGACAATCCAATGTCCAAAATAAACTGAGATGGAAAATATGTCTCTACATGGATTGGCCATCCTTCCCATTCATTCTGGACATTTTATTTTCCTTCGTCTCTGCGTAAGGCACTCAACCCAGTTGCTTATCTCCTTAACCGTGTATAAAGAAAATATGTTTTCCAAGTTGCAGAGTGGGTTTGTCATGGACATCAGCAATAAAAATAATAAACAAAGTGAATAGTCCCAGTATTAAATGATGAATTTCCGAAAGTATATTTATGTCAGGGCTCCCATAGACATAATATCCAGGAAACAAATGAGCAAAACATAACAAAAGCATATAACATAACATTTCCATGATCTGACCCCAAGCCACACCAGCCTCCCATTTTTCCTGCAAGCCTAGGATGGTACAAGGTCCTCTTCTTCAGATTCCTCTACCCTTCCCCCTCCAGCCAAAAACATTCACTGGAGCCCATATAATTGCTGAAAAGTCCTCAGAGAACATTTAAAAGTCCTCCCCTCCCGCAAGAAACACACCAGATGTTCTGCTTTAGAACAGCAGAGGCTCTCACTGATGGGCATCACAGTGCCCGCCAACCCCAGCTTTCCTTCCTAAGAGCTCACACATCGACCAGTGACTGCTTCCTCTACCATTGTCAATATTCCAGTCCTCGAGGCTCCTGCCTCGCCATCTGATTACCAAAATACCTTGTTCATAAGTCATTTTTCTAAGTGTAAACTTAAAAGGATTCCTGTGGTCTACCTCCAAACACTTTAATCTGCCATTAAAAATTCTTCATGGTTTGATACCCATGTCTCCAAACTTACCTCCCCGATTCTGTGAGATACAGTGAGGCTCTGGTCAAATTGACCTCTTTGCTCCAAATTATTTTGTCACAGTCCCCTGTGACTGAAGTCATGATTTGCCCTTGATTTTTCATTTTATTTACTTACTTTGTTGACAACATTTCCTACACTGAGGAAGCTACATAAATAAAAGAAAGGTTTTACTTTGTTTTGTTTGGGGTATATTGTAGTCTAGCAGGAAAAGCATGGACCTTCCCAACCTACCACATCGGAGATCATAAGCTCTCCTTAGTTGCTTGTTTTATGGCATGGCTGCTCAATGAGGCTACAATTGCCAGTCTAGTTGAGGGCATGGATTCTGATTACCTACATACTGTTGAATTCCTACCACCTGACAGAATGTTTGACAGAGCAGGTGAGTGAATAAATGCTGCATGTCTGTAACTGCCAAGCAAGTTTTGTAGGAGCACAATTCAACCTAAATCTCTGACATAGTTTCCTTGGGTCTGTTTTTTTCTCTGTAGAATAGGAAACTCTTTTCATGCAACAAATAAAACTTCTCCACCCAATCTGCACATTCTCCCTAAGATTTCCTAATATAGTAAAGTATCTTTGTCCTCCAAATAAATGATGGTGATGCAGAATAAAATACTGAGGTTATAAAACATTTAATGCAGTCCCTGGTGTACACTCAGCACTAAATAATATTGGGGGAATGAATGAAGGTAAGGAAGAAACAAGTAAAAATAGGAAGATGAGATCAATTAAGGCAGAAAGGAAGATGTAACAAAGACAACTTATTGTTCCCAATACTTATTCTTCCCTTAATCTGCAAGAATAAAATTTTTAGCTGAGTAAACATGGCTGGCTAGAGTAAAGACTTATTTTCTGACTTCCTTGCAGTTGGATATAACCATGCATTTACGTAGTGGCTGATATGTAAAAACAAGTTTTTGTGGACCATCTTCCTGGAATATTTTCCAAAAAACAACAGCAACAAAAAAAACTGCTAGACCATATCCTTTTCTAAACCTTCTGTGGCTTCCCAAGTGAATCAGTAGTAAAGAATTCACCCACCAATGCAGGAGCCATGGATATTCAAATATCCCCTGGAGAAGGAAATGGCAACCCATTCCAGTGTTTTCGCCTGGGAAATCCCGTGGACAGAGGAGCCTGGCAGGCTACCGTCCACAGGGTCACAAAGAGTCAGACTTGAATTGGTGACTAAACAACAACAATCCTCCCATCTGCCTTCATCCTCCCTAGGGACTTTGTGAAGCAAAGCCACAGTAGCAGACCTAGATAACTTATCATTGGCTTCTTGCATGAAAGGAAAAGTAACTTCGACCTTGTTTGAGAGTCACAGTTAAACCTTCATTCTAACTAACAGAATCAACAAGATAGGGAAAAGGGCAGAAACAAGGGAAGGAAAATAGGCCCCGTGACAAATTACGATCCTACCTTCAAGAAACATATGGTCTAGAGGCATAAATACTTGAGACACGTGTTTTGGTTACATTCTGGGTCAAAGAGACAAAGTAGCTACCAACATACTGCTTGCTTCCTGTCTCAAAGTTAATCCTACCAAAAGTCTTAAAAAGGAAGGGAATGATTCAACTACCAAGATCAAAAACTGTGACAAGTAAGGAAGAAGCTGAAAACTGAATTGGAGGAGGAGGGCTGGGTGACTAGAGGGTAAGCTCTTAAATTCTGCTTTTATCTCTCCCTCACCTTGCTCAGAGACAGTCTTTGCCTGGTACTTTACTGCAGAAATCGGTCTCAGCACAGGCCTCATGGTAACGTCAGCTTAAAGCAAACACCGCATATGCCTGGAATGTTAATGAAGGTGCCTGGAATGTTAATGAAGGTACCTGGGAGCCGATCACTTGATCTGGAGCTTTTCTCACTCCTCAGTCCTCTCATCTAAGGCAATGCCTATCTGCCTGCTTCCATGGCTGCTCCTCTGAGGGTTTAAAGATGAAAACTTAACCCAAGACTTAGGTAAAATGCCATCATTGGTGACAGGGTGGAATCAAGGGCTGGGACATGAGCTCATAAGGCACAATAATGAGACATCTGAAGAGCACAATTACTATACAGACAACAGAAGGAACAATATCTGATGCAGAACTGTGGGAGTGACAAAGAATTTAAAAATAAGCATGGCTTTCAATATCTTTGAGAAGAGAAGACATTGGTAACGTGAAACATCAACAGGAAGTCATAAGAAAAGGAATCCACTGGAAATACTAGGTATGAAAAAATGTAAGAGTTGGATTTTTAAACAGAGCAACAGGATAAACAAGTAGGATGGAAAGTGCTGGAGTACAAATGTGTGATTAAACCAAGACACTCCCAGGAGGCAACAAGATAAGAAAATAAGTACCTAAAGAAAGCTGGCTCACCATCTTCTTTATCTGACAAAATGTTTATCAATTTGGTCCACCAGATCCACTCTCTGTCTGTGTTATAAGCTCCTTTGCGGACGACTTCCAAAAGCAGGTAAAGGTGAGAAGAATAAACATAGCTCTTACATGAGCCTTGTTTCTTCTGAACTTTCAGGCAAAAATCTCAGAGTGTAGTCAGACATCAGGATAGTTCAGTAGAAGCAGGTTGGTAACACGAACTCCCAGTAATTTCGGGATCCTACTGCCTAAACAGACTTCCCAGGTGGCACAGGGGAAAACAATCTGCCTGCTAATGCAGGAAACTCAAGAGATGCAGGTTTAACTCCTAGGTCTGGAAGAGCCCCTGGAGTAGGAAACGGTAATCACTCCAGTATTCTTGCCTGAGAAATCCTATGGATAGAGGAGCCTGGTGGGCTAAAGTCTATGGGGTCGCAAAGGACTTGGATACAACTTAGTGACTAAGCACTCATACACTGCCTAAACATCCACTTTGGCAATATCTCAAAAAATACCCTTAGGCAATGTCATCTTAGCTGTCTGTCTGATAAAAATAAGGAGGATGAGTGAGGGAGTGTCTTTCTTTCCTCTCCAGTTATTGTGCATACAGATACACCCTTCCAGACAGATGCTATACATGATGATACACAGGACTAGACAGTGAGCTATCCAAAGTCATGGACAAAGCCTGTCTCCAAGAAAGCAGTCAATACTGAGAGTTGAATTCAGCTACAGGGCACACAGAGAAGTCATTATGTCTCAAAGCACTGTTGGGATGTGAAATATACTATATGTCTCAATAAAAATCAAGTATAAAAGATAAATTGACTCAAATACTTTTTTTAAAAAAAAGTACTGTTGCAGTTAATGTGATAGAAATATACTTGATACATTACTGTGAACACAGAGGATATAATTTGATTCAAGTATAGTTGCAGCCTACTACATGTTTTTCATGACAAGCACGTTTTTTTTTCTAATTGAACCCCAAATTCAACTTTAGTTATAAATCAACAAGCATTTTGGAACTTCAACTTTCAAATATACTGTAATTTTCAGACCTCAGAAACATGAGAAAATATTTTTGCTCACTTTTCAAAAACTGGTCAAATAGTAACTAAGGAAAATCTACTTTAAAAAGATCACCACTTAAAATTTCCAATATCCACACAGGTTTCAACAGCTAGGCATCTGTTTTCAAAAACATCAAACGTTTGACTAACATCTTTCAAATGTACCTGCCACTTGGGCACGACTGACGGAAACATTTGTATGATGGGTTTGGGGACCTTTTCCTACACTAGCAATAATAATCTGTGTTTTCCTCTGCTGTCATCAAAGCAATTTGGGTCTGAAAAAGAGCTTCTTCTGCATAGAACCTGGTTTCTTCTTCTGCTGAATCCTGCAATGAAGTCATCCCACTCTTGTGTTTACGACACCACAGTCTGTTACCATGAAAATGATTGCAATGTCATAAATTCAGCATTTCAACTTTTCAGCAGGATCAAGGAGGAAAAGATGATGAGGTTGTTTGAAAGGAATGGTACAAGTGCTTCTGGTAATTAGCTGGAGGCACATGGGAAAAGCATATTTTACAGGGAGACTGAAAGCTTTTATATCGGTCCAAGTCCTTTAATTTAAGCCCAGAAAACTGCCTAGCATGCTGTCCATGAAGGTTCTAACATATGACCTCTGACTTCTTTTACCAGTAATCACTGGGGACCATGACAAAACCAGTGGACTTCCATGCCCTTCATGAGCTAAATTCTCTGTTCTTTCAAGTCAACATGAAGACCTTGGACCAGAGTTTGAATTTTCAAGTTATGGTCTCCAGACTTTTGAGAAAAGAATGGCTTGAAATGCTGCCTTTGGAGTTTTTTCCTACCTAATTTTTTTTAATCTCATTTTTAGTAGAAATTCAATATCACTTTCTTTTTTTTTTTTTTTTTCCATACCACACAACCTGTGGGATCTTAGTTCCCCAACCAGGGATTGAACCCAGGCCCTTGGCAGTAAAAACATGGAGTCCTAACCACTGGACCGCCAAGGAATTCCCTTTATATCACTTTTGAGCAGGAATTTTATATCACTTTGGAAAAGTAAATGGAACATAATTAGTGATTGAATTCAAAAATACAATTTTGAAGATAAAAAGAAAAACGTTACTCTCAGATTCATGAATCCTCAGAAGTAATCTTTCTGTATTTTGCTCTTTCTGGCGCTCTTTCTTGTGTAACATAATCATTTTGATTCTTATCTCTTTCTATTTGTATAAAACATGCTTCACAGGGACTGCGGCAGAGACAAGAGTTAGCCTAAGACCCTAGCACATAATACAAGGACAGGAACCATAAGAACCTTCCTGACTCCTGACCTTCAATCTAATCCTCCTTAAGCCACAACACGGTCTAGTGTCTGAAGTGCTCTCTAATAGCTTCATTGTTTATTCTGGTTTGGCCTCCATCCTAATGTCAGTAACCTCTTGAACTTTCACTTCCACACTTTCATAGCTCTTCTCCATGTCTTCTCTTTTCAGATTCATCGTTTCTGACTTGATCATTAAACACTGGATTTCCCCAAGCCTCCTCAGTGTTCACCAAAGCCCTCATCCCTTCTCTGTACAATTCCCCCACCCCAATCTCATCCAAATCCACAGCTTCAAGTACCAGCTCTATACTGTAACTCATATCTGTATTCCTAGCCCTGACTTCTCCCGCTGGGCTATATAGTCACAAAGAATTGGACATGACTGGGCAACTGAGCACAAACGCACCACGCACACGACCACAGCTCATGCCACTGCAAGGGTCTCAGAACTGACCTTCCACACCCGTTCTAATCTCCTGCAGTCTTTTGTCTATGCTGCAGCCAGAGTAATCTTTTCAAAATCCAAATCAGAACATATTATCTTCCTGCTTAAAACACTTCCACATTCTCTTGTAAGTAACTAATGAGAACTTACTGTATAGCACAGGTAACTCTATTCAGTGCTCTAAATCGGTGACCTAAATGGGAAGGAAATGCAAAAACAAAGGGGAGACATACAGCTGATTCGCTTCGCTGTACAGCAGAAATGAACACATCGTAAAGCAACTATACTCTAATAAAAATTAATAAAAATAACTTGAAGCTTGACTCCACCATTGACTGGTAAATTTCATTCCTGTTGCATAAAATAAGGAGTCATTAGTTTTGTCCCCTCATGGTTTATCATCAGTTTCGAGGAATTATATTCTGATGCCTTTGTTTTTCTGAAATCTGTAGCTATAGGGACAGTTTCCTTATCTGTTTGGTCTTCACTGCATTTGCAGCTCTTTTTAATATGTTGAGAATAATACATTTGTTTTAGCTTCATTAAAGATGAAACCTCAGTTTAAAAAAAATATTTTCTTTTTAACTCCCCAGACTTTGCCTATTTCTTGTATTCCAGCCACTCAGACTTTTTCAGGTTTCCACCTGTTTCCTTTCACCTCAGGGACTTTTCCTACGCTGTTCCCACTTTCTGAAACATTCTTCCACCCTCTGTACCCTCCACCCTTTACCTAGTTTATATCCTCATTCATCCTTAGATGTCACTTCCCCTGGGAAGCCTTCCCTGACTCCAGGCTTAGAAGTCAGCTAATTACCCTATTATAGTCCTTCACAGAATCACATTCTTTCCCTTCAAAGCACATATGTCAAAGTACAAGTATACAATTATTGTAATAGCCATTTAACTAATTATAGTTATTGACATAACTCTACATGGAAACACACAAGATATCTACTTTTGTTTCCAGTATCTCCCAAGCTCTTGGCACAGCACCCAGCACAGACTATGTGCTCAAGATAGTTTTTTGATTTATGATTGACATTCTAATTGCAAATCATTGAAATGTAATCACAAGTGATATTGCAAAAACTATTTTTATTTTTTAAAAAAGGTAAACATACACCTACCAGCCAGGCTTCCCAGGTGGCTCAGTGGTAAAGAATCTGCCTGCCAGTGCAGATGTGGATTCAATTCTTAGGTTGAAAAGACACCCACTGGAGAAGGAAATGGCTACCAACTTCAGTATTCCTCCCTGGGAAACCCCACGGACAGAGGAGCCTGGCGGGCTACAGCTCACAGGGTCACAAAAATGTCGGACACAACTTAGTAACTAACCAACAATAACATCTACCACCATTTCACACCATTTCACCCTTCCACTGCTAGGTATTTTTTCATAGCATCTTTATTCCCAATAGCCAAAAAAAAAAAGAAAGAAAGAAAAAAGAACTAGAAACAATCCATTGCACAACAGTAGAATAAACAAAATGTGAAATATATAATAAAATACTAATTCCACAACAATATATGCTTGAAGGTATCGTTTATGCTCAAAAGAGGTCTTTTTAAGAAAAATGAACTACTGATACACATAACAGCATGCTACTGCTGCTAAGTCGCTTCAGTCGTGTCCGACTCTGTGTGACCTCACAGACGGCAGCCTGCCAGGCTCCCCCGTCCCTGGGATTCTCCAGGCAAGAACATTGGAGTGGGCTGTCACCTCCTTCTCCAACGCATGAAAGTGAAAAGTGAAAGTGAAGTCGCTCAGTCATGTCCGACTCTCAGCAACCCCATGGACTGCAGCCTACCAGGCTCCTCCATCCATGGGATTTTCCAGGCAAGAGCACTGGAGTGGGGTGCCATTGCCTTCTCCACATAACAGTGCAATGAATCTCAAAATCTTTATGCTGACTTAAAGTAGACATGCACAAAAAGTATGTGTATCCTGTATGATTCCATTTTTACGAAGTTCTAGAAAATGCAAACTAAACTATAAGGATAAAAATATAGGTAATGGTTGCCTGGGGACAGTGGGGAAGGAAAGATGATTACAAAGCAACAGGAGAGGATGTTGGGGGACTTTGGGGGATTAAGCAAAATGCTATCTTGATTGTGGTGGCCCTTTCATGTGTGTACACATATGTCAAAAACCATCAATAGTACACTGGTCAGACTTCAATCTTACATATAAGACTTAACTCTTACATAAAAGATTTATATAAATTTATAAGTATATAAATTTATAATAGCAAAGGAAAGATGTGGGGATAAAAAAGGGATCTTAATTCCAGGAGTTTACTATTACTTATTTAATTATTCAACAAATATGTAAGATTTCTAATAGGAACCAAGAAAATAAAACTAAGAAATCCTAGAATCTGTAACTAGAAAACAACTCTAAAAATATAATGTCCTCCCATATGCTCTGGGTAAATTCAGGATAGGGCTTCCCTAGTGGCTCAGACGGTAAAGCATCTGCCCACAATGCAAGTAGACCTGGGTTTGATCCCAGGGTTGGGAAGATCCCCTGGAGAAGGAAATGGCAACCCACTCTAGTACCCTTGCCTGGAAAAGCCGATGGACAGAGGAGCCTGGTAGGCTACAGTCCATGGGGTCGCAAAGAGTTGGACATGACTGAGCAACTTCACTTCACCTCACTTCAAATTCAGGATAGCAAACAAAATATTTCTACTTAGATATTTATTTGCTGGGAGTTATTGAAGAATATCATGACTTTAGTCCCAGAATCTTTGAGAATATATTATACATAATGACTTTGAAAGCTGCCATGACAAGAAATTAAAATAAATCAGAAGAAGCATAATTGTTTTAAAGGCAGTTGTTTCTAAAAATTAACATTAGTAAATAACTCCCCCACTCTTTAACTTCCTTTCTGTGCAGTTTTCACTGGACTTTAGCAATCTGTGTGTAAATAAAGGCTTTAAATATTTTTGCTATAGTCAAAATTTTATATCCTCTTAGTTCTACAGTATGGAGGAGTCAGCCATTTCAAATTTTTGCAGACTTAATAGAATATTAATGGCCCTAATGATTTTTAAATACTAGTTGCAAGGTTGTTTAAAATGACTGTGTCATAGTAGCGATCAATAAGATAATGAATGTGAAACTACTCTGTACATAGCAAAGGGCTACCTGAGCTTAAGGGAAGAGATAAAAATATTTCAAAACTATCTGTCATTTGAAAGAACAGAATGTATGGTAAACAATCATCACTTACTCAAATACAGGAAGCATTAAAAATCAAAATTAGATTGGCCTAGGTCATTTAAGAAAAGGGAAGGCCAGAGTCTTAAAATAGGGCGAGATGATTTCCCAAGTAGGAAAATAAATCTTTCTGAAAGTATTCCATTTTTTTTAAAGGGCCAGAACAAAAGGTTCCCTCAATATCTTCAATGCAAGACTCCAATATCTAGAACAAAATGTTTTCATAGATGGTTCACAGGAACAAATAGTTTCTGTGTCAAGTAAGTCTCGGTCACTCTGAGTTAAATTTAAAAGGCTATTCCAGTCATTTTCATAGACTCTAATATGATAGTAATATGAAAGAGAGGATAATAGGAACAGAGAAAAATATGTAGTGTTTTCAAACTTACTTGACAATAATTATTTTTGTCTCAAGTCTTGTTCTGGATCTGTGAAAGAATTTTAATCTCAAATGGATAAGGTGAGGGATAAGAAATGGAGAATTTCATGCATGTGGCCTCAAGAAAAGGAAACGAAGGCTGAGTGAATGGCCGATTTATAAAAGATGGGAACATCTTCCCATCGATGAGCAGCTGCCAAGAATCTCTCCCTACCTTGGAGCCAATGAACTTACTGGGTGGACTGCAAGGGGGCTGTTCCTTTTTCTGCACTCCAGCGCCTCGTGGGACTCCAAGCCACTTGCTGAAGTCTACCTGTTTCCAATTAATTGGGATTCCTCTGCTATTCTCAAATAAACTCTATTTCTGGTTTACCTCGAGCTTGCATCCACTAACATGGTCAGTTCTTAACTAGAAACAGCATGAATGAACTGATACAGGTGATTTAGAAATTCAGGAACCCTGATGAACATCATAGTATATCAATCTGGCAAAAACACAGCAGTAACTTTGACCATGTTGGTGTAAGTGACTAAGATTACTGATTACTAATGCATTGCATAACAGGAGCACTGCAGAAAAAGAGTCTGGTTACAGAGAAAAAAAGGAGAAGCATGTGTCTAAATGGCAGAGCAAATTGTGGGAGTAAGAGTTGCTATTAAGTTGGCCAAATAATATCTATTTCATGAAATCCACCTTTTGAACTGTGGTGTTGGACAAGACTCTTGAGAGTTCCTTGGACTGCAAGGAGAGCCAACCAGTCCATCCTAAAGGAAATCAGTCCTGAATATTCATTTGAAGGACTGATGCTGAAGCTGAAACTCCAATACTTTGGCCACCTGATGTGAAGAGCTGATTCATTGGGAAAAAAAAAAAAAACCCTGATGCTGGGAAAGATTGAGGGCAGGAGGAGAACGGGACGACAGAGGATGAGATGGTTGGATGGCATCACCGACTCAATGGACATGGGTTTGGGTGGACTCCGGGAGTTGGTGATGGACAGGGAGGCCTGGTGTGCTACGATTCATGGGGTCACAAAGAGTCGGACACGACTGAGCGACTGAACTGAAACTGAAACCTTGTGTGAAAATGGAGAGTTGCAATGAAAGCAAATTTCAAAGAGGAGGAAATGATGAGAATTCAAGAACCCAGTGACAGCTACAGGTAAGTGCTCCTGAAACACGTATTCCTGGAGCCCTGACCACCTGCATGAGTTTTCTGCGAAAGCTGTCTTGCCCAGTCCCTGGGTGCCTGTGCAGAGTGGCAGGTTCCTATACCCTTCCACCACGTCCCTGCGCATGCCTCACCTTCTTCAGTGGCCTGAGAAATCAAAGTCACTTTCTAAATACCGTGCTAGAATGTGGAGACCCTGGGAAGTGATTACTGGGCACAGGGCTTCTGTGTTCAGCTAAGCAATGGGACCCAAAATCCAGTCTGTGTTATGCTCACCAAACCATGGGTCCTGGCATTGTACTGCCTCTCTGAAGGAAAACAGTCTTTGACTTCAGCAAGACAAACAAACAAAAATGGTCTTTCGACTTTTACTGGTGGACTAGAGGAGGGTGGGGTTACAGGATGTACAAGGGGCTGACCACTGGCTGTGGGGAGAGGAGGTTATCTGTTGTTAAAGGAAGAGAACTCGGTCTGGGTAGACCCACCCTGAGAAATCTACTATGGCTCTCTAGCCTTGAGGATAATTTTTACGTAATTTAAAGAAACCCTCCTTCTTTAACTGTTCACATTGGATTTTATATCCCAACTCTTTGGACTATAATAATTTTCATCTGTACCTTGCTTGAGTTTAAAGTCTCCTTTTAGGTGCGAAACTGAGAGGCTTTATAAGCATTTTGGTAAAGACACAGTGAGGGAAATGACAGTGACTTGTCGTGGTCTGTGCCTGTTTTCAGCTCCTAATAGCAAGCACACCTTTTAGGATGTTGTTACACTGATGGCCATGTGGCCTCCCCCTCATAGGAATCCATAAAGGAAAAAAATAAGCAAATCTATCAAAAGGAGGCTAGCTTGACAGAGAAGTGATTCCTTCCCCCACTTCCTTCCCCAATTTCTCTAACCAGTTGTTATGCTCACCTATGCCAGGAAATGATCTGGTCAAACCTGTGACTCTCACAATAATATTCAGCAAGGGAAAAACAAAAATAAAACATTTAGTTAGATACTGGCAAAGTAATCAGCTTTTCCCCAGGAAAATTAAAGGTCTGCGGTGCTATATGTCCCTTTTTTATGATGCTTTATATCCCTAATGTGCATGGTGGTGGTAGCTTTCAGACAGAAAGCTTTGACTGAGAATAGGGACTTCACTGGTGGTCCAGTCGTTAAGATTTCACCTTCCAGGGCAGGGGGTGTGGGTTCAATCCCTGGTCAGGCAGCTAAGATCCCACACGTCTGGTGGCTAAAATAAATAAATAAATAAATAAATAAGACCAAAGCAGTACTATAACAAATTCAATAAAGTCTTTTTTTTAAAAAAATGGTTCATATCAAAAATTTTTTTTTAATTTAAAAAAGAAGGCTTTGACTGAAGGATGGTGAGAGATTGGAATGGCTAGAAAAAATGAGAGAGAAAACATCTTCTGTGCTTATCAAGAACCTCATGCACCAAGGCCAGCAGTGAACGCCCCCAGCCTTCTAAAAAAATGTGATTTGGGGACAAACACTGAAGAAAAGTGAGACTTTACAAGGTGTGATGGCGAAGCTCAGACAAGACAAATTAAATCAGACTGGCTCCTTTGGAATTTCACTTCCCATTCGTTCCAAGAGAATTCCCAGTGCTGATTTCTTCCATGTTAGGATGTATTTAGCCCTCATTTCTAAGGTCTACTCTGCCTGCCAGGACAATTTTCATTCACCTCCGGGACATCCGGCTATTCAGGGGTTTCATTCTAGGAAGAGAAAGCACATACAGTGACCTGTGTAGGAGCAGGACACTGCTGACCTCCTCCTGGAATTCTCAGTAGACTTCTTCCCAGCTCTCTGTATAAACTGTTTGCAGCTGGGTATTTTCCTTCTTGTGAAACAAGACTGTCTTCCCAGCAGAACAAGACCTATTTGATGAATGGTGGCAGAGGGCTAAGGTGGACGCAGGTTTTGATTGCCTTGATTGCAAGAATCCCGGAGTTTAAAAATGACCTAGAAGGCTTAACCCCTTCTTATCTGTGCTACAGTAAATGATAGAATGACAAAAATATTATGTTTATACTCTGACACAGGGTAAAAGACAAAAATAGGTGTTTTTCTCTGTGTTTGAAGCGCTGTTACCATATTTAGAATCTTTCCTTAAAAACAATTTTATTACAGAAATAATTTATTCATATATCAAAGCAAAAAAGATTCAAGCAATGCAGAAGCATAGAGTGAAAGATACGAGTCCATTTTTCACCGCTCATCCACTCCTGCTTTCTCCTCAAAGGTAACCAGATTTACAGTTTGCTGTAGATGTTTCTGCTTAAATAACACATTTTTCCTGAACAATCTTGCCCGCCTGTTGCTTTTTTCACAGAACAGTGTATATTTTAGGTCCTTCCCTGTGAGTGTCTACAGGTCTGCCTCATGGTTTTTAATGGCTGCAGCGTTGTGGTGGTTTGATACAGAAGCAAATTTTAATTGTGTCCCCATGGCTAAAAAGAATTTTGAAAAACAAGTGTTTGATTTGCCTGGATTTACAGTAACTTCGTCACTGAAAAATCATTCAGCGAAACGAAGCATAGAACTCACTGCCCTGGGAAGGCAGCCTGGCGCGGACCCTGCCCTGCATCTTCCTGGGTCTGGAGGGAGGGAGCTCTTTGGCAGCACTTCTCTGCTATTCCTTCTCCAAACATATTGGGTTCAAGTAACTTCCAATCTTGACACTGCTTTCCATATAACCTGTATTATCCTGTAACCCTGTGAGTCCCTAACCCAAAGAGAAGGTTGTTGGTGGGAAAAATCAAAATGAGAAATGGAAGAAGAGCAATGGTGATGTGTTACATTGATTTTTCTCACAGTGCTTACTTGCTTTCCATAAATCTTGGAATGACTGGGCAATCTTTCAATAAATTAGGTGTTGTCTTTTTCCAGGGACTGGACCGGGGCTCTCAGCAGTGAACACACAGAGTCCTAACCACTGGACCACCAGGGAATTCCCAGATCAGGTGTTCTCAATTGGGTAACTCATCTCCTGACAACATTGGGTCTCTCTTTTCCCCATGAATGATTACCCTCCTGCTCTGAGCGTGAAAGATTCCTTAACCTTTTTGGTAACCAAGTTTCAGTTCTGGCAGCAGACTTGCACCTTCAGGAGTTTTCTAGCAAAAAGTTCCTTTTTCAGAAAAGCATCATGAGAGCCTGAAGTTTAAGGGAAAGAGAAAAAAAGAAAACAAAAAACTAATTGCATCCTGTAACACACTAGGATCCTACACTTTTAAGAGCAAATGTATTTTAGCTTCTCCCCGGGAGCTAAGAACACGGTCATTTCACGACAGCTTGTAATGAATTAGCCCAATTCTTTCATCAATGGCATCAAAGGCCTTTGATAGCACCAATAATATAGATGTTAGAAAATTTTGCATTGATTTACTGCCTGAAATCAATCAACCTTTCACCATTCTGTTTCCCTTCCGTTGCTCGTGCAGACTTGGAGAACATTTAGCTCCCCATTCTCCAGAAGGGAGTGAGACCACTGGAGGGACTAGTTTTCTATAGCTACTAGATTTGAAGTCACTGAAAGTTACAAGGGATAAACTTTTCAGTTAAAAAAAAAAAAATCGTTCTGCAAGAAAATGTCAAAATTCAAGTGGTCATTGCCTTCGAAATGGCCTTATTTACAGAACTTTCCAGCTTCCTCTCTCTTGCAATCTACTACTTTGGTTACTCCAGGCCAATGGCTGAGGTTGGCAGCCAGGTCTTCCAGCCAAGATTGAGTCTGAATGCAACTCAGGCTCCCTCCACATTCCTTTTGTTCAAGTAACTTTTCCAGGGCTATGCAGTCAGGCCAATTATCTTAGAAACAGGCAATTATAACCAGATTCACAGCTCCCTAAAAGGGTAAGTGCATTCCAGTAACAATTTCTCATGAAAGAAAACAGTAATTGAAGGATTGGCAAGGCTATTGCAACAGACCAAGACCTCTGGAAAGACATTTAATAGCACACGCACACACGCCTACACACACACACACACACACACACACACACACACAGAGTCCACTTGCTTTCCCACTGGAGGAATTTTTCCTTTCCACCCAGATCTACTAAATATTTTCTGGGAGAAAAATACAGGCACTAGAAAGCAAAATAGATGACGCTATGGCTGGTCTTCCAGGTTCTGGTCATGCATTGTTCCTTAATATCTGTATCTGTTCATCTCTTGCTCACATATTGTTGAACGTAAGTCACAACATAAAATATTTGAGAAATACTACTCCTGAAATAATACATGGATGAAAGTATTTTAGAAAAGGTAAGTTGTTCTATGTACTGAAGGTAAACACAGACTCTTTTGGAGCCCAATTCACATCTTCATCAATAGAACTGAGTACCTGCTCACCCCAGGCATGAGGCAACCAAATCTACCTATCTAGATATTTTGCTTTAAGTCAGTAATAACCCTAGACCTAGATCTTGACGGAATACAGCACATGCTTGAACATGCATGCACAGCTTGTGTGCACATATTCAAATCCATACACACAATACTTTGGCTTCCTTGTCCAAAGGCTTTTTCTCCCAGATTGTTGTTTAGTTGCTAAGTTGTTTCCGACTCTTTTGCAACCCCCTGGACTACAGCCTTCCAAGCTCCTCTGTCCATGGAATTTTCCAGGCAAAAATACTGGAGTGAGTTGCCATTTCCTTCTCCAGGGGATCTTCCCGACCCAGAGATTAAACTCGCATATCCTGCATTGGCAGGCAGATTCTTTACCACTGAGCCGCCAGGGAAGCCCTTTTTTCCAGAACTAAATGATAAATTGTTTGAGCATAAACAACTTGCTCCTCTAAGTATTCCCAACAACACAGACTATACAGCTTTGCACATCACTGCCATCAGTACCTAGTTGTGGAAGTGATTAACCATCAGATATTCATGATAGCTTTTCAGATACTGGACCTCTGAAACATGTTATAAGCATGTGCTTTGAGAATAGTGGTAAATACATTGCCCACAAACATTTGTTTTTGCCGGAAGGAAAAAATTTATATAATTGTTTTTCTTCATGTATGTATTTCTTCCTTTTGGGCAAAAGTAAATGTTTGTGGAATATATTCACCTAGAGTCACCCACACAGCCTGTGTCTATGTGTCTATCCTTTGGGTCTTCTTCCCAAGGATATCTGGAGAAAGAGAGCTAGGAAAGGAATGGAAAGTGTGCACTTTCTCCTGTGGGTAGCACGGCCACTCATTCCATTTGGTTCTGGAAAATAAGAAAGACAAACCATTCTGGGTGAGAAAGGGGATGTCTGACCATGCTGCTTTGTTCCCCGCCCCCCACCCCCGCATTCAACCGGAGTATTAGGACAGCAGGGAGACAAAAGGTAATTGAGCTGGGATTCTGGGGGAAGCATTTTGTAAGTGAATAAAAGGCCACAGTGATGAGTTCAGTGGCAGAGGGGGTTTCCAAACACATCTCCAGAGAATGCGGAGTGAACCCAAACAGAAAGGCTTTCTTTCTCAACATGCATAAAATACTGGGTTTAATATTTGCCTCCTGCCTGCACAGGTTAACACCGGCTTTAGGCTTGGACAGCAGAGACCAACGCGGTGCCGCGGCTCCTGGGCGGCTGAGAAGGAACCGAGCGCCACCTAATGGCGGCAGGTGCAAGGCACGCCCCGCATCCTTTTGTCAAGACGACTTTTGGAACCCGCTGCTCCAAAGTTAGGCGCCAAAGAGAAAAGAGGAAGTGCACCCCCTTTCCATCCCTTCCCAGCTCTCCTTCTCCAGATATCCTTGGGAAGAAGCAAAGGAAAGAAACAGACACGTTCCCTTGGAGAAGCAAGGCAGGGCGGGCTTTGGTTTCTCTGGGGAGAGGATAAAAGAGGGCGGATTCCTGTCTCCGTAAAAGAGGCTTAAATTTCCTCCCCAGTCTCATCTCAGAGAGCTAGTGAGGTTGCTGGTTAACTGAGAGAGAGCTGAGGGATGACCTGGAGCAAAGGGACAGTGGGACAGGGCTGCAGGCAGATGGGCAGGGGGGCTGCATCATGAGCCTTGTCGAACCCTGGACCAGAGGAGTTTTCACTCCCAAGCGGAACAAAAGCCCCACCTTCCTGAGCGTTCCTGATTTCTGCTGGATTGAAGGACAACCCCAGTGTCTCCCCTAGACTACCAGGAGCTCACCTGCCCCCAAGAGCGTGTATCTCCGCAGAGGGACCTATTTTCAGACCTTAAACTAGTTTGACCTTCAGGGCATTTCTTGATTCCTTTTCTTATTTTTCTCTAGTATTTATTGATTTACTTATTTTAGGCTGTGCTAGATCTTCCTTGCTGCCTGTGGCCTTTCTCTAGCTGCAGTGATGGTGGGCTACTCTCTAGGTGCTTTGCGCAGGCTTCTCATTGCAGCGGCTTCTCTTGTTTCAGAGAACCCGGCTCTAGAGCAAGCGGGCTCCGTAGTTGCAGCCCACAGGCTTAGTTGCCCTGTAACTCGTGGAATCTTCCCCAACCAGGGATTGAATCCATGTCTCCTGCGCTGGCAGGTAGATTCCTAATCACTGGACCACCCGGGAAGTCCCAGCTACAGGAGGGGCTGCTCCACCACAAGCAGCCATCCCCCCTACCCCACCCTCGCCCACCCTCATCCTCTGCTCGCCCACCAGCCGGCGCAGGAGACATGGATTCAATCCCTGGTTGGGGAAGATTCCACGACTACAGGGCAATATTTAAGACCCTTTTTTAGGAAACTAAATCTGAGCTATCTGAGCTACCTGTAGTAGCGTTGTTCAGTCGCTCAGTCGTGTCCAACTCTTTGCAACCCCGTGAACTGTCCTTCACTGTCTCCTGGAGTTTGCTCAAACTTATGTCCATTGAGTCAATGATGCAAGTAGGTTCCCTTAATGAAGCAACATGCCCCCCATCCCCACCCCACCCCACCCCACCCCTACCCACCAGCTATGACCTGCTCCCATCAGCCCAGCCTATTCACTTCTAAGCAAGTCCATAGTTCAGGGGAAGGCGTGAAAACCACCCTGCTGGCTCACAGAGGCACTTAAGTGACCATCTCAGACTCAGAATCAGGTGGCTCATGGCAAGAACAACTGCATTCTCTTAGCTCCTCCTTAGGACCTGGATCCTCAAGTAGTTCTTTCCTGTGGCCCCAGGGCCCCTCTATCACCACCACCTCCCCACAGTGAACAGGCCACTGATGCACTCCTGCTCTGGTCTTGTCCTAGGTTCTGGCTGGTAACTGCAGCCTGAATCTCTATCACTCCTGAACATGGAGTTTCATCTTGCGCTCCAGGATCACTGAGCTCCATTCTTGAATGTTGATCAGCCATCTGTGTACCTGGACCACTAAACACTAAGTGTCCTTCTCTCTCTGACTGGGACCCCTGGCCACTTTCATCTCATCTTGATCTCCATGTGTGTAAATGACTTGTTGATTTTAACTGATAATGCTATGGTTCTTTGTACAGTGTGCCCAAGTGCCTGGCACACACAGGATACATGCACAGGAAATGTGGAAAAACAAATGTACAAATTAATAAATAAATGACAGTGGTATCACCCAACTGACATCACCCCATGGGCAGCTCTCCAGAACCAATTCATTCCAATAGGTACATAGTGTGCCCGGACCTTGGGTCCCTAGCCCCTGCCTTCCTCGTGTAGATACTGAATTGAATCTAAGTTAGTGTTCTAAGTCTTCCTCTCCAGAGCCTGTGGCGGATGGTGATCCAAGTTCTGGGTCTTTCAGAAACATCCAGTTACAAGAAGGCAGCCATATCCCTGGTGAGTTCCCAACTTGTGGCAGAGGTGGTGAGAGACAGGTTCAGACCCCGCATCCCTAAAGACCACCACTGTATTTAACTAGTGCATATAGAGAACTTACTTCTTTGTGCAAGTGAACGGTGAAAGTGTTAGTCACTCAGTCGTGTCTGACTCTTTGCAACCCCATGGACTCTAGCCTGCCAGGCTCCTCTGTCCATGGAGTTCTCCAGACAAGAATACTGGAGTGGATAGACATGCCCTCCTCCAGGGGATCTTCCCAATCCAAGGATCAAACCCAAGTCTCCTGCATTGCCACCTGGGAAGTCTCCTTTGTGCAAGACCTTCATTGAATCCTGATAAGATGACTATGGTTATCAGCTCATTTGACCCAGGTGAAAACTGAGACACATCGATATGATTCCCTGTCCAAGGCCACACAGTGTCAAGGCTAGGCACTGAGCTTTCGCAGACTGACTCTAGAGCCCATGTTTTTATTCTCTGTGCCACCCTGCCTCTCCATCTGTGACCACTCTATGACTATTCTAGAAGCCCTGTCAAGAAGACAAGGATAATCTGACACAAGCCTAATTACAAGGACACTCAAACCAAGCAACAATCTGGTCTTTTCATCTATTCTCTGCCCCAACAAAGTACTATTTAACTCAGAAATGGGTCTAAGCCATGACCATCTTTTTGCTGAGAGGTAAGTCTAAGGCAGGGGCTAAGTAAGTTACTATAAGTAGGGACTCAGAAAAAGAGCAGATGTCCTTCAAGAAATAAAATTTTAAGGATATGATTATTTGCTTGGGGAAGGAGTTAAAAGAGAGAAAGCAAAACCTAGAATGTCTCCAACATTCTTAGTACTGTTGACTGTGTGCATGATGCCACTTTTCATAAAGATTAGGAATGCAGAGAAAAGAGTGGGTTTTGACAGAGCAGGAGTGGAAGTAATGACTTACTTTTATATATTCTGAGAAACACATAGAAAATTAAGACATGCTTTTCCAAAAAATCACAAAGACTATAAAAATAGAGCCTTTACAGAACTGCAAAACAATCTGAAAACACCTCAGACCCACAGAAATGTCCATTTACTTAAAATTTCATTATGTTCTGCTCACAGTCTTGACCCAATTTATCACTGAACGCACTCATTTGCACACAGTTTCACATGTGACTTCACAATTTCAAACTTCCACATGGACCCGATTACCCCTCCAAAGTCAAGGCCATGCTTCTGGCCAGGGTAGCCCGGGGGGGCAGAGTCCCATCTGCCCTCCAGATTCTGCTCTTCCCCCCAGGAGGCCTCTGGGAAACCAGGCTGTGGCTGGGGAATGCCTGGCAGGCAGGCCCCAGGTGTGGAAAGTAAGCACAGATGCTGTCTGAACCTCGCCCAGGATGGGGAGGGCCAGCTGGGCCAAGCTCAGAGTGACTCAGGAGATCAAAAAATTGATTTAAAGTATGAGTAAAAAATTTGGAGTAAAGGCATCACAAGGTCTAATATTAGATGCCTGTGAATCTCCCCTAAGACTTCAGTTGGTAGTCAGTGAAAGCGACAGTTGGTACAGAAGCGCTCTGTGCAACCCCATGGACTGCAACCCACCAGGCTCTCTGTCCATGGAATTCTCCAGGCAAGAATACTGTAGTGGATTGCCATTCCCTTCTCTAGGAGAATCTTCCAGACTCAAGGATCGAACCCCCATCTGCTGCATCGCAGGCAGATTCTTTACTTTCTGAGCCATCAGGGAAACCCAGAAAAATATTAGGGTGGAACAACTCAGAAATCCCCTTCTTGAAGAGATATTTCATTGCAGAGTAGATGATACACAACAGACTTACTTCCATGGTTGGTATCATGCAATCACATTTAGCCAGTTTTCCACAGACTCACAGTCAACTCTTTGCCGTCATGGCCCCCCATCCTTTGCTTTCCAACTCCAGCCTCACTGGAAGCTCACGTAAAGTCTAGACCCACACTTCCTGTTACAGACAACCTGTGGCCATTCCAGTGTGCTATCAGCAGGAGCTACACCACGTTTGCTCTAATTTCAGTGCAGCCAATCAAAGGCATCTCTGTAATAAGTACAGAGGAGGACAGGGTTGCCAAAAATAAAAATACAGGAAGCCCAGTTAAATCTGAATTTCAAATAAACCATGAATTCTTTTTAGTCTCAGAAGATCTTATGCAATCATTGGATATATGTATACTATGAAATTATTTGTTGTTCATCTTAAATTCAAACTAACTGGGCATTCTATTTTTATCTGGGAACCCAGTGGATCTCCAAATAGTGTGGATTTTGACAGTTTTAGGGCTGGGGAAAAATCCCCTACAATGTACAAGAGTCCACAAGAAAAGCAAAAAATAAAATAACAATAAGCTACTGCTAAATGTAATTTTATAAAGGACTGGGAATCATCTCCTCTCAAACTCTGCCAGAATCTCCTCCTCTTTCTGTTTTCCTCATCTTAATGAAAGGCACTATCAATCACCCAGTCTGAAATTCTGGGAGCCATCCTAGACTCGGCCCTTGCTGTTAACCCCAACTCTCACTAGACTAAAAATCCACCTTCTAACTTCCTTCCGTTGCACTGTTCAAGTCTCTTAGACAAAATATTGCCAGTCTTCTAAGTGGATCGCCACCTCTATGTTACCCTATTAAACTGAGCCTGGAGACAGATTCATCTAAAATCCAAATCTAATTGAGTCGCTTTGCTTAAAGATCTTTGACGACTCCTTGCTCCAACCATGTGCCTCAGCACTCTGCAGGAGCCAGCTCACATGGCTCTGTTTGTCTCAACTCTGCATTCTGTGACACCAGTTGATAGCTTGTAACTGATCCAGGTGGGGATATTTACACCACAGGAAACTGACCAGCACTACAAATTGAGGGCCTTTTTTTTTTTTTAATTGGAGAGCCAGTTGTTAAATATTTACATCCCAGTCCTGCCTAGGTCAGTTAGGATATACTTGGCTGCAAGAAATAGAAAACGCGACCGATGACAGATAAACCACCAGTACATCTCAAAACACAGTTCCAGACTAGAAGCATGAACAGCATCTGGGAACATGTTAAAAGTAAAAATTCTCAGGACTTACCTTAGTTAGACCCTTTGAATTCAAAGTGGAAAAGCAGGGGTTGGGCCCAGCATGAATACACGAATACATGTTCATGTATTGGGTTGGCCGAAAAGATCATTTGGATTTTTCTACACCATCTTGCGGAAACCCAAATGAACTTTTTGGCCAACCTAGTGCATTAATGGGAGAGGTTGTAAAAGTACAGAGTCTGATTCAGTGGGTCCAGAATGAAGCTGGAGATTACACATTTTTAACAAGCTGCCTCACGATGCCAGTACTGCTGGTTTGCCAACCACATTTTTAAAGTAGCAAGGGCTTAACCACAAAAACATTAGTCATTTATCTAACAAGAAGACTAGAAGCAGGCCATGCAGGACTGGGTCAGTGGCTCAGAGAAACCACTGTGCCCCCTTCCTCTCAATTCACTCAACTGGTAGGCTGATAAATGTTAGCAACTAGCTGGGCTGGGGGCACCTGCTGATTTGCAGCATTTTGATTGTAGTATTTGCCACTTTCCATGGTATAAATACTTCCATATTAGTTCATTTCAATCTACCCAATGTGATGTCAACTAGTTTGTAAAGCTCTTGAAAATTTAACAATCAGATCTCATAAGCCAGTGTAAGCTGGCTCTGGTCCACCACTGGATGTAGAGCTGTGACCCAGGGTAAAGGGATGGGTACTGCTCAACTCATGGGGATAAAAGTGCTCTGAGCATGGGGGGTCATTGGCTTTTCAGACACATGGCAAGTCAGCAATATTTTATCAAAGGCCTGTGGATGAACAGCAAGCCTTATTACTGGTTTAACTCATCCTAGACAGATGAGGGGGCTTCCCAGTTGTCACTGGTGGTGAATCACCTGCCAATGCAGGAGATGCGGGTTTGATCCCGAGGTCAGGAAGATCCCCTGGAGATGTGGGTTTGATCCCTAGTCCAGGAAGATCCCGTGGAGAAGGGCATGGCAACCCACTCCAGTATTCTTGCCTGGAGAATCCCATGGACAGAGGAGCCTGGCGGGCTACAGTCCATGGGGTCACCAAGAGTTAGACACGACTGAAGCGACTGAGCACACACACAGAGACAGATGGGGACTGTATGACACAGTACGTCCCCTACATACGAAATTTCAAGTAGCAAACTTTCAAAGACATGAATGAGTGTTTACATGTCAAATCACGTAAATTAGCTCACATGTCTGGCATACACTGTCACATGGGTGCATCCTATACAAGGGGTTGTCCTTTCATGTACTTTACTATAGAGTACTATAGATAGTACTGTCGTGCAATATCTTTATTTCAAGCTCAGGATGTATGCAGACATCACTGGATCATTTTTTCAAGAGGGTGGATAGAACTGAATCCAGCAAGGAACCAGAACCTGTGCCATCAGCATCAGGCATGAGTGAAATTTCAGCTTGCCCTCCATCTCATATTGCTGATGATCCTTCAGCTGTACCATCTCCCACCTCCTCTCCCTCCTCCAGATAGTAACTCTTCTTGCCTGTCCACTCAATGCCAGCCCCTGTATGCCAGCTGTTGTACTGTCCTATTGTACTTTTCAAGGTACTATATTGTAAGATTCAAAACGTTTTCCTTAAAGTGTGCTTATTTTTTATGTATTATTTGTGTGAAAAGTATTACAAACCTATTATAGTACAGTACAGTAATAGGCTTATAATACTTTTCACACAAATAATACAGCCAATTGTTTTGTGTGGGTACCTTGGCCAACTTTGTTGCACTCACGAACAAATTGAACTCATGAATGTGCTCTAAGAACAGAACTCGTTTGCATGTAAGGGAGTTTGTATTTAGAAATACTGGATTAATACACGAAGAGTGAGGTATAGAAAACCTATGGAAGGTGAATATTGTTGACGGGGCTTGGGGCCGGCCACCCCTCAAAATGTATACACAGACAGACAGACAGACACATGCATGTATCTCAATAGCTTCTTAGCTGATCTTCATATATCATGGTGAAAGGCTGAACACTTTCCCCCTAAGTTCTGGAAAAGACAAAGATGTTCACTCTCTCCATTTAATTCTTCTACTCAACATTTTTACTGAAAGTTCCAGTCAGGGTAATTAGGCAAAAAGGGGAAAAAAGCATCCAGATTGTAAAGCAAGAAGTAAAACTATCTCTATTCACAAATGACATGATCTTACACATAAAAATTTCTAAGGAGTCCATGAAATGCTATTAGAGCCAATAAACAATTTCAGCAAAGCTGTAGGATACAAAAATCAATTATCTTTTAAACACAATTAATTGTCCAAAAATGAAATTAAGAAAAATATTCTATTCACAATAGCATAAAACATAATAAAATACTTAGGAATAAATTTTTTAAAAAAAGCCAGACTTGCACACTGAAAACTAAAACGAGGGGATAGGGAATGACTGTTAATAAGTAAGGAGTTTCTTTGGGGGCTTATGAAAATGTTCTGCAATTTGATAGTCTGATAATTGTACAACTTTGTGAATATACTATAAAAACAACCAAAGTGAATACCTGAAAGCTGGAATGTATGGGATGTGGATTATATCTCAATAAAATGTTATTTTTTTTTAAATAGGAGCAAAGAAAGCAATCAGACATATACTCATTCTATCTACATTAAGAGCACCTCTTAGATACAAGGGCCTTCTACATAAGGATATCCCAAGTGCCTGGTAAACATGTAAAGTCCAAAGAAAACAAATACAAAGAGAGACCAGAATCTACATTTTTAACAGACATGCAATTTTTACATATACTGCTATTAGAAAACAATTCATATATTTAAAATCTATAAAACACAAAAGACACTGTCCTTACCCTCAGGAAGGTTATCAAATAATATTGGATAATGTGTCCCCAGTCCTGAGATTCTCTGTCATTAGTTATGGCCTTTGGAGTTACCAGGGGTAATTTAAGCGAAGATCAAGCTGAGAGTATAGACATTTAATTATACTCAAGATGCAACACAAGAAAAGAAAGCCTAGCTCATAGAGTACATTACTGACCAAAATGTACTTAGGTCATAAGGAACCCTATCCCCCAGCAAAATATTTCACATTGTCTACCAGTTTCTGGCCTCTATGCATAATTATAATTATTGGAAGAATAGGTTATTATCAGAAGAGCTGGAGGATTCAAAAACTTCACCTCAAGTTCAAAAACGATTGTCTTCTACAGTCCTTGACTATCTTCTCTCCATAAGTGTTTGGAATCTCATGACCTTTAGTATAAAACACTGAACATCTCAGCTCCAAAGTTATTAACACAAGCTCCTTCTTAAGATACAGGATCAGCGTGCAAGCAGAAATTTCACTTTCCAGCATCTACATATCTACAAGTGTAAGGAATGTACGAATTTCCCTGGTGGCCCAGTGGTCCACCTGCAATGCAGGAGATGTGAGTTTGATCTCTGGATCGGGAAGATCTCCTGAAGAAGGAAATGGCAGCCAACTGCAGTATTCTTACCTGGGAAATCACATGGACAGAGGAGCCTGGCGAGCTAGAGTCCATGTGATCACAAGAAAGTCAGACATGACTTAGCAACTAAACAACAACAGCAAGGAATGTAGATTTTTTTTTTAAATTGGAGCATAATTGCTTTACAATGTTGTATTGGTTTCTGTCGTACAACAAAATGAATCAGCAATATGTATACATATATCCCCTCCCTCTTGAACCTCCCTCCCACCCACTCCCCATCACAGCCCTCTAGGATATCACAGAGCACCAAGCTGAGCTCCCTGTAGATCTTTATCTCACATAAAACTACAGTAAAGGCATACATTCTACGAAAATGGCTCCCTCTGAATGACACAGTTTAACAGAAACAGAGAATTATAACATTGCTTAATGTAAAATCACAAAAACTAACTGAATGCCTAATTTTTGAAGCTAAAGAAAGGGAACTTTTCCTCCAAATCAATCTGATGTCTCTTTATGTGGAAAGTCTGTTACATTTCCCCATTTCAAGAAGATATTTCCTCTGTTTCCTTCTCCCCCACAGATATAGCTTAAGCATAAATATAACGAACAAATAACAGTGTCACCAGAATGCAGAAGTAAAAGTGAAAGTCACTCAGTTGTGTCTGACTCTTTGCAACTTCTTGGACGATACAGTCCATGGAATTCTCCAGCCAGAATACCGGAGTGGGCAGCCGTTCCCTTCTCCAGGGGATCTTCCCCACCCAGGGATCAAACCCAGGTCTCCTGCAATGCAGGCAGATTCTTTACCAGCTGAGCCACCAAGAAAGCCCCAGAATGCAAAGTCCCTGTCTATCTGCAGGAGCCAAGTCTGTGAGGGACAATTTGGTCTTGTGGTTACAAGAGAGATGGGCCAAGCCATGCACCAGGGTACCGAGCACTGGATGCGGATTCTGAAGTCCTGAACTGGAATTCTAAGTATTATGGTTTGCTGGGTATTTAATGATTATGTAAAACTGCAAAATTCCCCTAAGGGCCCTGAGCTCCATTTCCTTATCTGTGAAATGGAGCTCCTCTATGGGATCTTCTGAGGATCAGAGGACTGAGTGGATGCTGTGGTGCACTGCCCCCTATCTGCCCCCTTTCCCTCAAGATGAAAGCACGTATTAGTTTCCTTAGGTGCTAAGAGTGTAGGACTGACTTCTCACCCAGAGACTGTCCCGGGATGAAGACAGCTGCTCTGGGACACACCTGGGGTCGGGGGGGCAGGGAGATTGAGGACAGAGGGACTAACCAACGAGCATCCACTAAGAAGAGATTGTGTGTATGTATGTGTGTGTGTGCACACTGCGTGCGTGCTGAGCGCTAAGGCGCTTCAGTCGTGTCCGGCTCTTTGCAACCCTTTGGACTGTAGCCAACCAGGCTTCGCTGTCCATAGCATTCTCCAGGCAAGAATACTGGAGTGGGTGTCCACACCTTCCTCCAAGGGATCTTCCCCACCTAGGGATCAAGTCCATATCTCTTACATCTCTTACACTGGCAGTGGCATTTTTTACCACTGAGCCACCTGGGAAATATTCAAGTCCAAATTCCTGCCCCAACTTCCTGCAGCTCTGCAGAACCATCCCACCACCAGAGCTGGGTGGGGAGAGAGGTACGGGGTCCTAACTGCACTGCTACCCAGTTCCTCCTGGCTCCAGATTTCTTCCTCACTCTCTGAATGCCCTGCCTGCCTGCCAGCCTCAGAGTCTACTTCCAGAAATGCTACAAAAAAGGAGAAACAGTAAGTGCCCTACGAACAACTTGCATTGTGAGATCACATTTGTTAGGCCAATTTGTTCATAAGCCCAACAAAGCTAGCCTAGCTACCCAACCAACACAATCTCGCTACGTAGTATCGTACTGTAATAGGTTTGTAATACTTTTCATGCAAAAAATCAAACACAAAAGAGGGGCCGGGGGTGTGGGAGGGAGGTTCAACAGGGAGAGGACATATATATACATACGGCTGATTCATTTTGATGTATGGCAGAAACCAACACAATACTGTAAAGCAAATAAAAATAAATTTAAAAAATAAAGACATTTTTAATCTTACAGTAGAGTACCTTGAAGGGTACATTTGTAAATTACACCAGCTGGAATACTGGGGCTGGCATTGAGTGAACAGGCAAGAAGCGGTACTGATTGGAGGAAAGAGAGGAGTGGGGAGATGGTAGAGCTGAAAGATCGTCAGCCATAGGAAACAGAGGGCAAGATGCAATTTCACCCATGCATGATACTGATGAAATGCACGCTTGCATCTTTGAAAGTTTGCAACTTGAAACAGATTTACTATAAAGTAAATGAGTTATGTTTTGCGAACCAGAGGTTACTACTTGAATGTTTGACATGGTAACCCCACCCTCTGGGTGCATTACAGTAAATCAGTCACAAAATGGCTGCCCTGTACCCCCAAGAGCTAAGAGGATCCAACACCCACTCTTCACCATCCAGGACTGCTGCTGCAACTGCTGCCCTTTTATTTACCGACACTTGGAAAACCGCCGCCTGGCTTTGCAATCTGGTCCCACCATTTCTGCAGGAAAAGACTTGAGATCTGCCTATAGACCAATAGCTAGGGTTTCCCAGGTGGCTCAGTGGTAAAAAATCTGCCTGCAATGCAGGAGGCTTTAGGTTCGATCCCTGGATTGGGAAGATCCCCTGGAGGAGGAAATGGCAACCAATTCCAGTACTCCTGCCTGGAGAATCCCACGAACGGAGGAGCTTGGCATGCTATAGTCCATGAGGTTGCAAAAGAGTCAGACATGAATGACTGGGTGACTAAACAACAGCAACGGAGAAGCTAGCCTGCTCTCCTCCGACGACTGTGAAGTTGATTTTCAGTTCCTTTGTTCTCCTGGGTCCTTGGCAAAAGACTCTCCCAGAAAGCCAAGGTGCCTGGGTCTTAGGTATGAACCTAGGCATTGCATGCACAGGGCTTTTTTTCTTTTCTCCATTCCCAGGCTCAACAGTAACCCTTGTTCTCCTCTCCCTCATCTTTGACAAGGACGGGGGCTTCCAAGTTATTCATGATATCAGCCTCTGTGCATTCCACAAAGCTGCTATCCCATTCCTCTGTTAGTCAGCCATATCCCCGTAGAATTGCAAGGACAAGATCAACTCTTTCTGTCCTTTCCTTTTGGGTTTGTATAGTTCCCTTTAATGATGATCAGACTCAAGAAGGTGAGGCAGAATGGGTGCTCTGGGAAAAAGAAATCCCGAAAAGATATGGAGAAATAAAGTGCATAATTTTTTTCTTTACAGGAATGTAATCTAGTGCAGAGGAGGCTTTCCAGGTGGCGCTAGTGGTAAAGAACCCGCCCGCCAATGTAGGAGACATAAGAGACATGGGTTCGATCCATGGGTCAAGAAGATCCCCTGGAGGAGGGCATGGCCACCCACTCGAGTATTCCTGCCTGGAGAATCCCATGGACAGAAGAGTCTGGTTGGGCTACAGTCCATGGGGTTGCAAAGAGTCAGATACAACTGAAGCAACTTAGTATGCATACACGCAACCTAGTGCGCAGGATATACTCTAATGGGCTGGGTTGTTCTCTGATGGGCAGATCCTAATCTAGCAGGTCAGATGTAGTCTAGAGTATGAATCTGGTTGCTTGGGAGACAGGCAATGTATCCCACAGACCGAAGGACACTCATGAGGGAGTATAGAGAGGAAAGGCTAGAAAAGGACTTGGTGTTTGGATTGTTGAGGGACTTACAGGCCAGTCCAAGGGGTTAGATTTACACCACAGGCCAGTTGCTTTCAAACTGATACCCCATGGAACTCATCCCATGAGACCCCTGGGGAGAGAAACCTCTAGAGGTGCAGACAGGAATGTTTTATGGTCAAATAAAGTATGGAAAACAGAACCAGCAAAACCAACATCTCCTTGAGCATTTTTGAGGCTCACAGAAACTACCAACCCCAAAACTAACCTGTTTGACTTGTTTTCCCCACTGTTTTCACATCTGTGAAACCTTTATATTAGTTAAAGGCAATTACCACATTCTGTGGGAGCATGCTTTGAGAAATGTTGGCCTAAGTTCAGTTCAGTTCAGTCACTCAGTCGTGTCCTCCTCTTTGCGACCCCAGGAATCGCAGCACGCCAGGCCTCCCTGTCCATCACCAACACCTGGAGTTAACCCAAACTCATGTCCATCAAGTCAGTGATACCATCCAGCCATCTCGTCCTCTGTCGTCCCCTTCTCCTCCTGCCCCCAATCCCTCCCAGCATCAGAGTCTTTTCCATTGAGTCAACGCTTTGCATGAGGTGGCCAAAGTACTGGAGTTTCAGCTTTAGCATCATTCCTTCCAAAGAAATCCCAGGGCCTAAGTTAGGCATTAGTAACGGAAGATGACTGAAAGAGGAAACTGACATAACTAATCCAACTGGGAAATTAATTTGAAGTTCAAGATGTACTAGAGAAGAGAAAGGAGAAAGAGATCCTTAAAGAGGTTTAGGCAAAAGTCGAGATCAAGGAGTATAGATGCAGGCCAAGGGGGCTCTAGTAAGAATGGAAAAGAGTAAAAATTAGTGGAAACTATTGGCTGGAGTTAGCAGAAATTTTTTACTGACTGAATTTACGAAGATGCCAAGGGAAAAGGTAGGAGATATGGTTTAGTGCCTGGTTTCTGGTGAAAAGTTTCATGGCTGAGAGAAACAGGTAGAGCAGAGGGAGAAAGGTGATGGATTGGACCTCAGATATGGAAATTTGCTATTTTCATGTTCACTGCAAACTTGTTTCTCTTCTTTTACTCTGTATTCCCCAAGCCTGAGCCATGATAAGCTCTCAACTAATATGACTGAGTGAGAAGGACTCCAACAGGGAATATTAGTAAAATATGTAAGGAAAAAAAAAAAAAAACATGGGACTTCTGTGCCCAAGAATAGTACTGAGTCAGTGAAAAAGGCTGCAGATAAAACAAAACTGAATCATCTTAGTCATGCACGTCATTTAACTCTAAATCCACATGCAAAATAGGAAATGAGGGATCCTGAGAGCCATAAAAAGCAATGATGGAGAATGGAGTGTCTCTTTTCAAGCACTAAATGAGTTATATTTTAAAGAAGACAAACGGGAAAATAGACACATCAAAGAGGATAAAAACAGTCATCAGTAGGGTGTAGGAAGGAATAGAAAAAGCTAAGATAGTGACTGAAATTATGTCCAAGAAAGAAGGAAAGAAGTGACTACAGCAAAACCCCTAAATGTAGATTGGATTTTAAAATATATTTGATATGTTTATATGTTTAAAGCTTATTATTTTGTGTGTGAAAAATACTCTCAACCTCAAGAAAGAGGAGGAGAAAAGGGGAGCTTTGAAAATTGCATGCTTCAGGCTCGTGGAAATCTATTGTCTGCCAGCATCAGACATGGTATTTACTTCAAGCCATATTCAGCCATGTACAGTATTTCAAAAGTGCCACCTAGTAATTTAAAATGACAAGAAAAATAATATAATGGATGCATGCCTGATTTCTCCTTCTCCCGTCCCACAATAAGGGTGAGGGGTCTGAAGCCTCTTGATTATTCTCTAAACAGAAGCAGCAAAGACTCTGAAAAGAGCAAAGTTGGATTGGATTTCTACTTGGATATTTCCTTTGATGACCTGGAACTCACTGATTCATTCCTCGAGAAGGGAAGGAACAGGTTCTGAGGGCATGAATATGGGGCAGGCCAATAGCCTGGTGGGGCTTCTGTTTTACCCTCTGTGTGGAGTCCTTTCGTTTTCAGGAATGTGTGCTTAGGAACTTGTAGAATACTATAACCAAATCCAACCTAGTCACTTATTGAAAGAGGAAGCCTAGGAGAAAGTAAAGCCAAGAATATCTTTTTTAAACTCAGGGCTCATCTTTTTTTTTTTTTTTAAATCAATCTAGGTAATGATATGTATCTGTGCTCAGTTGTATCTGACTCTTTGTGACCCCATGGACTATAGCCCACTGGGTTCCTTTGACCACGGAATTTTTCCAGGTAAGAATACTGGAGTGGGTTGCTCTGTCCATGGAATTTTTCCAGGCAAGAGCACTGGAACGGGTTGCCATTTCCTCATTCAGGGGATCCTCCCAACCCAGGGACTGAACCCACATCTCCCTCATTGGCAGGCAGATTCTTTATCACTAACACTCCCCGGGCAACCCCTAGGAAGTGATAACCAATGACTAACAGTATCACAAAAACTGAGTCAACCAGATTTGATAGAAGTACACGGGACCACCTTCACAAGGATTCTTGCCAAAAAAATTCAACCCTTGTCTGATCAATCCCTTAGATCGAAAGCCTATGCTACAGGAAACACACTCAACAACAGCACGAGGGTGTAATCAACAAAAGTCAAGTTATGGGAAAGTCTACAAAAGGAAGGATCACATTTTGTCGACAATGTAATACAGAAGAAATTAAGAGCCATGGCAGGGATGTTTTAAATTAAAAGAGACCTAAAAGACATCTAAACCATCTAAATTGCAATGTATGGACTTTATTTGGAAATTCAAACAAACTGTTTAAAGATATGTAAAACATGAGGAATCTATGAATATTGGATATTTGTTGATATTAAGCAATTGTTATTCATTTTTAAGGGGTGAGTATTGGCGTTATGGGCTTCCTTGTTGGTTCAGCAGTAAAGAATCTACTTGCCAATGCAGTAGACTGGAGTTTGATCCCTGGGTACAGAAGATCCCCTGGAGAAGAAAATGGCAACCTACTTCAATATTCTTGCCTGGAAAATCCCATGGACAGAGGAGACTGGAACACTATAGGCCAACAGGTCACAAAGAGTTGGATGACTTAGCAACTAAACAACACCACATGTTGTTATGGCTATGTTTTAAAAAAGGACTCTTGGAGTCTCATTT
Organism: Ovis aries; assembly: GCF_016772045.2. Taxonomy (NCBI): domain Eukaryota; kingdom Metazoa; phylum Chordata; class Mammalia; order Artiodactyla; family Bovidae; genus Ovis; species Ovis aries. The sequence continues at coordinate 50,877,981 of NC_056063.1, forward strand.
GACTCCTCACTCCACTAAACTCATGCCGCTCCAACAGTGAGACCCTACAGCTTACGGATATCAATGTAGAACCCAAGAGAAAAGCAATAAATTCTTGATTTCTAAAATCAAAAGGCACAATCCTAGTGTAAGATAGCAAATATTTGAAAGCAGATACAAAAATGTTGTCAAAGAATAGTTCTCAGATTATTTAAAACGTGACACAAATCAACATGTCAAACATTTTATTCAACTAATTCATTAATGAGGGAACCACAAAGATGTTAAAACCAGTTCTAAACAAAATCTGAAGAACAAATATATGTATATTTATACACATATGTGGGTGTCCCCAGTGGCTCAGTGTTAAAGAATCCACCTGATAGGCAGGAGACACAGAATATGATGGTTTGATCCCTGGGTTGTGAAGACCCCCTGGAGAATGAAATGGCAACCCACTCCAGTATTCTTGCCTGGGAAATCCATGGACAGAGGAGTCTGGCAGGCTACAGTTGGTGGGGTCGCAAAAGAGTTGAACATGACTGAGCGACTAAACAACAGTTCAGTTCAGTTCAGTTGCTCAGTCGTGTCCGACTCTTTGTGACCTCATGAATCGCAGCACACCAGGCCTCCCTGTCCATCACCAACTCCCGGAGTTCACTCAGACTCACGTCCATCGAGTCCGTGATGCCATCCAGCCATCTCATCCTCTGTCGTTCCCTTTTCCTCCTGCCCTCAATCCCTCCCAGCATCAGAGTCTTTTCCAATGAGTCAACTCTTCCCATGAGGTGGCCAAAGTACGTATGTATATGTATACAAACACAATCAGGAATGCTGAAATAAACTTGCTTACAGATACAAAACTATTATATTATAGAGCAATAAAATATAATATTTGGGGTCATGTTTCCATAAGTGAAGACTAGCAGTTGCTCTAGGTTTGTCTAGTGATAAAAATTCATTTGTATTGCCTTGGACAAGAATAATTTGCATTACTAATAGCTTTCTAACAAGTTAACTTCTTCCCTACAGTGACATAAAAGGGATAAATCAATAGAAAGGCAATCAAGACTCACACCCTATGCATCATGCAGTCCCCATAGGGTCCACCAGACTACAATTTCTCGAACTTGGTGCCATTAATACTTTGGCCCAGGCAACTCTTTGTTGTGAGAATCTGTCCTACGCCTTGTATGATGTTTGGCAGGCTGCCTGGCCTCTACCACCACTGGATGCCAGTAGCACATGCAATGCCCAGCTGTGACAATCAAAAATGTCTCCAGGAACAGCATGCACATTTCTTAAAGAACTAGGAATACGTTACTATATAATGCAGCAATACCACTACTGGGCATATACCCTGAGGAACCATAGCAGCACTATTTGCAGTAGCCAGGATACGGAAGTAACCTAGATGTCCATTGACAGATGAATGCATAAAGAAGTTATGGTACATATATACAGTGAAACATTATTCAGCCATAAAAATGGAATGAATTTGAGGTAGATGAACCTAGAGCCTGTTATACAGAGTGAAGTAAGTTTGAAAGAGAAAAGCAAATATCATATAGTAACACAAATACATATGGCATCTAGGAAAATTTATCTAGGATACTAATGAATCACTCTGCAGGGCAGGAATAGAGACTGAGACATAGAGAACAGACTGTGGACACAGCAGGGGCAGGAGAGGGTGGGACAAATTGAGAAAGCAGCATTGAAATATCTATATTAAAATATATAAAACAGATTAATGGAAAGTTGCTATCTAACACAAGGAGCTCAACGTGGTGCTCTGCAACAACCTAGAGGGGTGGGATGAGGTAGGAAGTGGGAGGGAGATTCAAGAGGGAGAGAATATGTGTACACCTATGGCTGATTCACCTTGATGTATGGCAGAGACCAACACAACATTGTAAAGCAATCATCCTCCAATTAAAAATAAATGAATTTTTTAAAATGTCTCCAGGTAGATCCTAAGAGTTCTCATCACAAGGAAAAATGCTTTTTTCTTTCTTTTTTTCTCTGTGTGTGTGTGTGTGTGTTGTGTATGTAAGACAATGGATGTTAACAAAACTTATTGTGGTAATCATTTCACTATACATACAAAAATTAAGAGCTTATTCTGTACATATTGAACTTAATGCTGTATGTCAATTATATCTCACTAAAACTAAGAAACACAAGCTGGAATCAAGATTGCCAGGAGAAATATCAATAACCTCAGATACGCAGATGACACCACCCTTATGGCAGAAAGTGAAGAGGAACTAAAAAGCCTCTTGATGAAAGTGAAAGAGGAGAGTGAAAAAGTTGGCTTAAAGCTCAACATTCAGAAAACAAAGATCATGGTATCTGGTCCCATCACTTCATGGCAAATAGATGGGGAAACAGTAGAAACAGTGTCAGACTTTATTTTTGGGGGGGCTCCAAAATCACTGCAGATGGTGACTGCAGCCATGAAATTAAAAGACGCTTACTCCTTGGAAGAAAAGTTATGACCAACGTAGATAGCATATTCAAAAGCAGAGACATTACTTTGCCGACAAAGGTCCATCTAGTTAAGGCTATGGTTTTTCCTGTGGTCATGTATGGATGTGAGAGTTGGACTGTGAAGAAGGCTGAGCACTGAAGAATTGATGCTTTTGCACTGTGGTGTTGGAGAAGACTCTTGAGAGTCCCTTGGACTGCAAGGAGATCCAACCAGTCCATTCTGAAGGAGATCAGCCCTGGGATTTCTTTGGAAGGAATGAAACTGAGGCTGAAATTCCAGTACTTTGGCCACCTCATGAGAAGAGTTGACTCATTGGAAAAGACTCTGATGCTGGGAGGGATTGGGGGCAGGAGGAGAAGGGGACGACCGAGGATGAGATGGCTGGATGGCATCACGGACTCAATGGACGTGAGTCTGAGTGAACTCCGGGAAATGGTGATGGACAGGGAGGCCTGGCGTGCTGCGATTCATGGGGTTGCAAAGAGTCGAACACGACTGAGCGACTGAACTGAACTGAACTGAAAACTGAGGGGGAAAATGTCTCCAGATGAGAACCCCTCTTTTAGACAATGCTCCATACTCCATTTAAAATACAGGTAGTAGTCTCTCTTGCCAATTCCAAGTCCTAGACAATGTTTCCTGACAAGTCAAAACCAAATTTTCCCCTGTGTTTTGTACTCACTATCTACACTAGAAGCTACTTTCTAAAGTAGAGAGAGTCCTCAAAGAAAGCCAGAAATATTCTGAATTCCCACTCTCTTGTGTTAAGAACAAGGACTGGAACAAGGGAAAGTGCAATGACCTTTAAGTAAAAGGATTCAGTGCTACATTTAAGTCTTTAATCCATTTTGAGTTTATTTTTGTATATGATATTAAAGAATGTTCTAGTTTCAACAGTTTCAAAATTATTTTCAGTTTTCCCACAGCACCATTTATTGAATAGACTGTCTTTTCTCTGTTGTATATTCTTGCCTCCTTTGCTGTAGATTAATTGACCATAGAGGCATGGGTTCATTTCTGGGCTTCCTACCCTATTCCATTGACCTATATGTCTGTTTTTGTGGCAGTACCATAGTGTTTTGATGACAGTAACTTTATAGTATAGTCGGAAGTCAGGCACCCTATTTGCTCCGGCTCCATTTTTCTTTCTCAAGATTGGTTTGGTTATTCAGGGTCTTTTGTGGCTCCATACAAATTTTAAGATTTTTTGTTCTAATTCTGTGAAAAAATGCCATAAAGACCTAAATGTAAGACCAGATACTATAAAACTCTAAGAAGAAAACACAAGCAGAACACCCTTTGGCATAAATAGCAGTTATATCTTTTTCTATCCTTCTCCCGGAATAATGGAAATAAAACCAAAAATAAACAAATGGACCTAAATAAACTCAAAAGCTTTTGCATGGCAAAGGAAACAGTTTTAAAAAATGAAAAGACAACCCACAGAGTGGGAGAAAAATATTTGTAAACAATGTGACCAACAAGGGAATTATCTCCAAAACTTACAAACAGTTCATGCAGCTCAATATCACAAAAATAAAAGTAAAACACAATCAAAAAATGTGCAGAAGACCTAAACAGACATCTCTCCAAAGAAGACATACAGATGGACAAGATGCACATGAAAAGATGTTCAGCATCACTAATTATTAGAGAAATGCAAATCAAAACTATGAGATACCACCTCATACCAGTCAGAATAGTCATCAAAAATTTTACAAACAATTAAAGCTAGAGAGGGTGCAGAAAAAAGGGAACCCTCCTACACTGTTGGTGGGAATGTAAATCAGCTACTATGAAGAACAGTATTTAGGGTCCAGAAAAAACTAAAAGTAGAGCTACCATGTGGTCCAGCAATCCCTCTCTGGGGCATATGGAGAAAACCATGGCTTGAAAGAATACAGGCACCCCATGTTCACTGCAGCACTGTCCACAATAGTCAAGGCATGAAACCAATTTAAATGTTCATTGACAGATGAATGGATAAGGAAGATGTGGGACATAGATATGATGGAATATTACTCAGCCATTAAAAAGAACAAAATGTCACAGCAACATGGATGGACCTGGAGATTATCATATTAAGTAAAGTAAGTCAGACAGAGAAAGACAAATATCATGTAATATGACTTATATGTGAAATCTAACAAATGATGCAAATGAATGTATTTATAAACCAGAAACAGACTCACAGATTTAGAGAATGAACTTACAGTTACCAGTGGGGGAAAGGTATTTGGGATTGACATGCACACACTTCTATACTTAAAACAGATAACAAATTGGACCTACTGTGTAGCACAGGGAACTCTGCTCAATACTCTGTAATAATCTAAATGGGAAAAGAATTTGAAAAAGAATAGATGCATGTCTATGTATAACTGAATCATTTTGCTGTACACTTGAAATGAATGCAGCATTGTTAATTAGTTATACTCCAAAATAAAATTTTAAAAATTTTAAAGGATTTTGGAGGAGAGAGAACCTGAAGGTTTTCTCACAGGTATAGTTCAGGGAAAGAGACCACCTCTGAGAAAATTTCCCACATATGCCGTGAACAGTAGAAATACCAGAGGATTCACCTAGGCAAGGGATTGCTGCAGACAGCCCCTTGAGTCTGATAAGCTCTGAGTTCAAACACAGTTTGGGACCTAGCTTTGGTCGAGAGAGATTGAGTCAGAAAGCATAAGTTGAAGTGTTTACCATAGAGTGTAGCCTGAAGTTCATGGGAAAAGATGCCCTGTGACTGGGTCAAGTCTGAACAGACTGAAAAATCACTAAATGTGACTGAAATTCCCAGGAGAAACTGGATTGAGTTCTACTCTACATTCAGACTCAGAGTTCAGGGCACCAAAATAAAATTTTATAGACAATAACATTTTATTTTTGCACACTCAGGTTGGTGACTATAAAATCTGTACCAGTACAGGCAGAGGAAAGCTAGTCCCTGGACAAATGAGAAACCTGAGTTTTTTCCTCAGATAGACATGAAACTTGCTCAGTTAAGACTGAACAATAACCAGCAGAACAATCTGGCCCCTCTTGGAAATGAACCATCCCCTGAAACTGTAGGAGCCGTTGGCTAATGCTCATTGCATGGTTGTGAACTCTCACAAAATGCCAGCAGCATAGAATGTAAATAACAGCTGGCTATTTTTCTAGATTATTTCTTTCTCATCCTTCTTGGCCACCATATCACAAACAAATGAGTTATTTTCAGAAAATAGGAACATCCAGAAAACAGATATTCCAAGAGTCCAATCTGCTGATGGAATTCCAATTAGAACTGTAAATCATACATAGAGAGAGTAGCACTAACATATACGCACTACCTACCATGTGTAAAACAGATAGGGAACAGGAAGCTGCTGACTAGCCCACTAAGCTCAGTTCTGTGCCATGTGATGACCTAGAGGGGTGGGAGGGGGGCAGGGCAGGATAGGAGGTGGGGTGGGAGGGAGACTTAAGAGGGAGGGGATTTATGTATACTTATAGCTGATTCCCACTGTTGTATAGCAGAACCTAATGCAACACTGTGAAGCAATTATACTCCAAACAATAAATAAATAAATCATACATAAACTTAACGACTGTTCACTGAGCATTTCATGTGCTAGACGCTGATCTAGGCACCAGAGACAGGGAAGTGACAAGTGGGTTAATATCTTGCTTTCCTGATGTTTATGGTCTAGAAAGAGAGACAGACATAACTTCCCCCCAAATAAATGGATATATAATATGATAGGTACTAAAGAAAAATAGAGCAAGGTAAAGGGACACAGAGTAACATATGTTAGGTGAGAATTCTGGGGAAAATTTGAACAGAGTCATGAATAAAAACAAAGGAACAATTTACCGGCTATTGGGGAAAGAGGGTGCTAGATGGAGGGAAGAATGAGTTGGAAAACCTGAAAGTATGAATGTTCTTGGTCTATTTGAAGAGCAAAAAGGAAGCTGCTGGGAGAGGAACAAATGAGCAAGAACAGAGTGTGAAAGGAGCTGAGGACAGAGAGGCAGATGGCAGCGAGCAGCAGCAGTTAGGAAGGTCATGGTAAAGACTTTCGGACTTTATTCTGTATGTTTTAGTGGCTCAGTCCTGTCCGACTCTTTGCGAGCCCATAGATTATAGCCCTCCAGGCTCCTCTGTCCATGGAATTCTCTAGGCAAGAATACTGGAGTGAGTTGCCATTTCCTTCCCAGGGTAACTTCCTGACCCAGGGATCAAACCTGGGCCTCCTGCACTGCAATTCTAAAGAGATGGAACTTGCTGGAGAGAAGCACAGAATGATACGACTTATGGCTGATTGAAAATGAACCACAAAAGTCACAAATGGAAGCAAGGACACTGCCGAGGCATTTTTGCAGATGATCATCTGGAATTGGTGTGGTAATAAGTGGAGTTGGAGAGAAATGGTCATAGTTAGGATACATTCAAAAGGGAGAGCTGGCAGAATTTGCTGATGGATTGAACATAGGGCGTGATGAAAACAGAGAAGTCAAAATAACTCCCAAATTTTTGGCCTGGAGTTGTCATTTATTAAAGATTAAGAAAAAAGTAGTTTGGCAAGAGAGTCAAGAATTTGGAAATGTTAGGTTGACATTGGATATTTGAGTCTAAAATTTAGGAAAGAGGTTAGAGGTGAACATATTATATTTGTGAAAGTCGTCACCATATGGATGGTATTTAAAATCATATTCTTTGATGAGTTCTCCAAGAATACTTTTGTCTTGAAGGATTTCCAAATGTACGAGGAAAACATCAATTTGCAGACTAAAATTCAAATTCATAGAATACTTTTTAATCTTTAACATCTGCTAAAGAAGAATCTCAACTAGATATGAAAAAAAAAAAAGTGTTTTTATCATGACAGATGGTGCTCCAGTTAGGTTAGGTCAAAAATCTATATTTATTAAAATTTTAAAATAATACGCTAACATTTCTCATTTTATTACTTTGTTCCATTGTATGATAAATATTGAAAATAGTTGTGCTGGGTTTTCTGAAGCAGACTATACAAAGTAATACATGCAGATTATTAATCATTGTTAGTTAATAGAACTGTTAAAATAAACAGCAGGCAAAAGAGTAAATGATCTTGTGTTCTTGGCCAACACTTTTTGAATCATGAAAGCACTTCACAAAAATTACTGTATTCTTAAATCCCATTCAAGATTTTCCCTTTCAAGGCAACACTTGTCAAATATTCAATAATCAAAAACAAAGAGATAATGTGATTTATGGCTCCTCATAGATATCACACTGCATATGAATGAGCTAAATTTGAAGCACCAAGGAAAGGAAAATCTTATTTGTAACCTAACCTAGCTATACACGTGCCAAAATATATGGTAAAGTTGAAATGTTTCATACTACATATAAGTAATAATTCTATACATTTTTAACATGAATCAATATGCAGAAGGTTTTAATTGTGATTAGCGGTGTTATGTAAATTTGCTGAGAAAAATACAAGGAAAATTTAAAGAACACTTTGTTGATATTGATAAGTTTAGAGTTGCTTATCAGTTTATATAATTTCCTCTTTGAAGTCAATGTTAATAATATTGCACAGACACAAGAATTAACGAATTTATGTAACCTGCACAGATGTCACTTCAAAACTCCTATTTGACTTCAAAGTTAAATTGATACTTCTCTGAACTAGGAACCGCATGAATGATGTAGGCTCGAGTGAACAGTTGTTGCTGAGACCATCTGCATGGTGATGGTGCTGGAGACAGCCCCGTTAAGGCCTCAAATGAAACTCTGAAGATACTGTGAATGCTAGTAGAGATCTTTGCCTTGTGGCTGCCTGGGACAAGCCTGACACGTATGTTCCCTTGCTTATTAAACACGCCACCTACTAACCAGAAGTGGTTTTTCTGCCTCTGTTTCCATCTCTCCTTGCCCTCTGTATAGAATACAGTTTCAAATTTCACCAGAACTCCTGAGGTGGTTGTTATTGTTCACTCACTGACTGTGTCTGACTCTTTGCAACCCCATGGACTGCAGAACACCAGGCTTCCCTGTCCTTCACCATCTCCCGGAGTTTGCTCAAACTCATGTCCACTGAGTCAGTGATGCCATCTCATCCTCTGTCGTCCCCTTCTCCTCCTGCCTTCAATCTTTTCCATCATCAGGGTCTTTTACAATGAGTTGGTTCTTCACATCAGGTGGCTAAAGTATTAGAGCTTTAGATTCAGCATCAGTCCTTCCAGTGAACATTCAGGATAGATTTCCTTTAGGATGGACTGGTTGGATCTCCTTGCAGTCCAAAAGATTCTCAAGAGTCTTCTCCAACACCACAGTTCAAAAGCATCAATTCTTCAGTGCTCAGCTTTCTTTATGGTCCAATTCTCACATCCATACATGACTACTGGAAAAGCATAGCTTTCTTATGGACTATCCTCAATAGATTTTAAAGGTAAAAGGGCCTGAGAATAAGGTACGAGCCATCTATCACCGATGGATGTTATTTGACCTCTCTTTCCTTCCTTTTCTCATATTATGAAATCAGTGATTCTCAGCCTGAGGATCCTGTCACAATCCCCTGAGAAATTTTGCTAAATGCACATTCCCATCTTTGGGGGATCCTTGCCCTCCACGGCTAGGGAGAGACTTAGGGTGGTGAGGAAGAGGAAGTGTGTGGTTCACAATTGCCACAAAAAATGATTTTGAGAAGAACTTCCTGGCTGAGTCCCACAGGCTCCACCACTTAAGTGCCCCACCCCTCACTGTACTCCCCAGCCAACTAAAACAATTCCTGATTCTATGGCTTATTGAATCATAAAAGAATCTAACAGCTATAGCATAATACAAAGCACTTCTTGCCCACTGAACTCAGTGATATACAACCACAGGTAGCCTGTGGAGGTCAATGAAGTCCCACTGCCCCCCTCCCTTAAAATATCCTTAACACCCTCCTCTTAATTTATTCAAATCAGTTTCACATGCAAACCAGAGCCAAATTAGAGAATTAAACCTAGCAGACAGAACCATGCTAAACATTTGCAGAATAAGCACATAGGAAAGTACAAAAATCAGTTTTTATTATGAAATTTGTAAAAGCAGCTCGCTTCCAATTTGGACTCTTCTTGCTAATGAAATCATTTTTCTCATCCTCCCAGCTGTGCAGGAGAGTGAGTTGTCATGGTCCCCGCTGTCAAGCTCCAGTCCCACTGAACCTAGAGCAGTCGCTGAGGCCTCTCCCCCCGCATACTGAATTTAGGGGGTCTGGAATTTTCATCAGCCAGAGCACATTCTGTGTGTGTTGTCTGTCTCAAATGTTTGGACACCAGTCAGCATATATGACAGGGTGCCTGATGAATGGCAGTTCAACCAACAAAGGGTTTAAAGTGTTCCTCTCTTCCACTTAGCATTTATAGAGTCAAGTGTTGCTTCAGGATTATTTTGTTTTGAGGATACATTCTGAGATTACATCTCCAGCTAAAAATTGCATTTCTAAATAATAATGTGCAAAAGAGATTGCCTGAAAGATTTTGCCAGCCTTTCTGAAAAGATGCCAGTGGATGAGCCATCTATGTTAGAAAATTCTAGATTGACAGTAAAATGATATGTAAACACAAATGGAGACAACACTTTTGTTCACTTTCTGCAACAGAAGTTTTGAAATCACTTTTTCGTGTATATGCTTTATAAAACAAATTCCAAAATGGAGGACAAATTATAATTAAAATTTATATTCAGAGTAGCATAACAAAAACAATATATAATCCAGTGTCACTAAATTGAATGCATGGCTTGTCACCAGCACCTGCATTTCAGAAAGTAAGCAAGTACTGCAGGTGACTAGAGCATGCATACTCAGTCGTGTCTGCTTGCTGCGACCCCAGGGACTGTAGCCCTCCATGCTCCTCTGTACATGGAATTTGTGCAGGCAAGAATACTGGAGTGGGTTGCCATTGCCTTCTCTAGGGGATCTTCCCAACCCAGGGATCTTCCCAACCCAGTGATCAAACCTGCATCTCTGGTGTCTCCTGCAATGGCAGGTGGATTCTTTAGCACTGAACCACCTGAATAGATCTTTCTATAAAGTTACCTGTAATTGAGTTTGAAGTGAAACAGAGGATTAAAACATATAGACAAGTCATACTGTTTTTTCAAGGATATTCTAGTTCTGGCATACTTGGTTTATATTTTTATTCTACAATTATGGATTTATCTTCTTTATACATTTTTATTTTTCTAGTTTAACATTATATTGGGTTCCCTTGATGGCTCAGTGGTAAAGAATCCACCTGCAGTGCAGGGGGCATGGATCCAATCCCTGGTCTGGGAACTAAGATCCTGTGGGGGAGTGGGGTGCTGGGGCTCAAGGCGGGAGGCAGGGGTGTAGGCGTCCCTGGCGGCTCAACTGTAGCTAATTCACCTGTCAACGCAAGAGATGTGGGTTCAGTCCAGATGCAGGTTCAATCTCCAGATCCCCTGGAAAAGGAAATGGCAACCCACTCCAGTATTCTTGCCTGGGAAACCCCACGGACAGAAGAGCCTGGCGGGCCACAGTCCATGAGGTCGCAAAGAGTTGGACACGACTTAGCAACTAAACAACAACAATGAATTACATGACATTTTTGAGGAAAATAAGAAAAAATAAAGTCATGCTTTGAAATCTTATTATCTAGAGATAGTTTTTGATAACACTCTCTAAAGTGGACTTTAAGAGTATGGACATGTGTGCACACATGTATGTGTGTTGAGAAGAAATTTTAAAACAGTATTTACTCCAAAAATTCTTGCATCTATAGATGACCATAGCAAACTATCTTGGAGTAAATTTTCCTTTTTCAGGAAAGAGTCACTAGACTGACTTCTCATAGCTACTCAAAAGTAAAGGGTAGCAATCATCTACTGCCTAATGGAGAGATACAGCAGAACCTTCTGGAATCTGACAGTCTTGCCCTCCCCATATTCTTTGACGTGCAGAGTCATCATCTATGGAGAAGGTAGACAAATCTGTGTACAAGTCTAGGAGCCTCCTGGGAGGGAAAGAATGTGAGCATAGTATTTTCCTGTTTGAAGTTCAAATGTTAGAATATTTGGGATGACTCTGACAATGGCCTGGTGATAGGAAAAGACCAGAGGATTCCAAATGGAGTTCTCCAGACTGGTAGGAAAATTGTGGGGTAACCCAGTCTCTCAAAATGAGAGCCTGAGGTCCAGGGGAAAAGCTTTACTTTCCAGAAGAAAAGCTTGTCCTCAGTATGGCATGTGGTTGAACTTAGAAGAGCCAGGAGACTCAGCAAGTAATCTGATTAGATGCAAAAGAGGCCACCGTGAGATTCTGAGCTTAGAACCCCATGTGACCTACGGAGATATCTGACGCTACAAACACATGCTGCCTCCCAGGGGACAGAGGCATACAGGAGAGTACAGAGATGTGTGACCTAGAGATGGAACTCACTAAAGGATCAGGGAGGAAGGCAGGCACACGGACCCAGTCAACCAAACCAATGACTGCTAAGAGGAAACCCAACACGGAACCAATCAGACTGTGCACAGACTGTTTTAGACCAAATAAGCCACTGAGGTTCTTGAACAATTTCAGGTGAAATAATCCTCAAGAAACTATGAAACTTCTATCATATCTCTGGAGTCCCAAACTGTCTTAGAAATTAGAAGGATGTGACTCGATCTGTAACCCAAGCTGACAAAGCGACCATGCCAGTAACATGAATGCATCTGTGTGTGCGCGTGTGTGTTTTGAAATAGAGCATCACATGAAACATACTGATTTTCTGTGAGGCTTATTATGCTGCTGCTAAGTCGCTTCAGTCGTGTCCGACTCTGTGCGACCCCAGAGGCAACAGCCCACCAGACTCCCCCGTCCCTGGGATTCTCCAGGCAGGAACACTGGAGTGGGTTGCCATTTCCTTCTCCAAAGGCTTATTATATATTGACTCAAATATTCATTTAACAAGCATTTATAAAACATTTATGATATACCAGGCACTGTGTATATTGTGTTGAATAAGGCACTGTCTAGTGAGGGTTTCATAGGCAAGAACAATAAATTATGGCACAATTTGATAAGTGTGCTTTCATAAAGAAATAAACAAAGCATTGTGGAAGGCCAGATTAATAGTATATACAAGTGATTTATATTCCTTTTTCTCTGACTACTCAGAGAAATCTCAGCCCAATCTCCCTCCTTTTCTGATTTGCCCAAAGAAGGAATGAAAGCCCAGTAGGATAATTTGCATGTCAAATGGTCAAGTCAGATGAAGACTGATGACTTGATGACATCAATGGATTTGGTACTTAGAAGGTCACTGGCGAATCATTCAAAAAGCCTTTTTTTGAATACTGCAATCTTTGCATCTCAGTGAGTTAGGACCTAAAATAAAGGTGTCTTTTGGCAGAATTTAATAAAGAAGTGTTGCTAATTCTAGAGATTTACATAAATAGTAGTTTTTATTAGTCTATTTCTATATCTCTTCCACCTTCCTTCTCCATCAGAGCAAAGGGAATTATCTACTCTCTCCTTTTGAAAGGGCTTCCGTGGTGGCTCAGACAGTAAAGAATCTGCCTGCAATGCAGGAGACCTGGGTTCAATCCCTGGCTTGAGAAGATGCCCTGGAGAAGGGAATGGCAACCCATCCCAGTATTCTGGCCCGGAGAAACCCATGGACAGAGGAAGCCTGGTAGGCTGACAAAGGTTGGACATAACTGAGCAACTAACACTTTCAGTTTATTCACTGCTTTTGGAAACCTCCTTTGTTTCCCAGGGCAAAGGAAGGGACGGTCTTGCCTCACTCAGAGGACCTCACTTCCCTCTTCCTGGGCAGCCATGGCCCCTCCTCTCTAGGTGATATAGTTTGCGTATGTGAAAAAGGTTTTATCTAAGAAGTTTAAGGGGTTAGAGCTCAGCCTCAAAAAAAAACAAAGGGAATTTTTTCTTTTTTCATTCAGTAACCATTATTCCTCTCTGTCAACCAACCCCTCTAGACTGTGTTCCTCTGACTTTCCAGATTCAATATGGTACCTGTGTACTGAGGATGAGGAAGAGAGAAAAGGATTCACAGTTCTCCCAATTCCATCCTTAGAATTATTCCTTCAGCTTCCCTTAGTGACCTTCCACCTCTTTGCAAGGATACATTATACAAATTTTAAAATGGGAAACTGGCTTCAGGAACTTGGAACTCTACAAGCTGTTGATATTTCTTTTCTTTTTTTCTTTTAAATTGGAGGCTAATTACAATATTGTTGTGGTTTTTGCCATACATTGACATGAATCAGCCACGGGTGTACATATCCCCCCCTCCCCCCCGCCCCCTCTGAGCCCTCCTCCCACCTCCCTCGCCATCCCATCCCTCCGGGTTTTCCCAGTGCATCGGTTTTGACTGCCCTGTTTCATGCATCAAACTTGGGCTGGTCATCTATTTCACATATGGTAATATACATGTTTCAATGCCATTCTCTCAAATCATCCCATCCTCTTCCCCCACAGAGGATAAGGAGGATATTTCTTTTAAAAATTTACCTGACGGATATGTTCATTTATCTAATTCTACCTGGTTGAAATGGCAGCTACCCACTCAATTTCTCTTTAAAAATCCACAAATGTGTGTGGCAATAACTGTAGGTCCACTGGAAGCTGATCTGTTTTTACAAAGTGAAAGAGTTGCCATCTAAAACCTATAAACTGTCACAGTCTGTCATCATTGCAAAGCTGCAGTCATTATTTAAATTAGACTGTGAACGACTTTTTTTTCCCTCTGTGATGGCCTTTCAGATGGTGATGCACCATAAGCCAGTCACAATAAACTGGCACTAAGCCTTCTCAATCCATTAGTCCTGCCCATAATTTGATGCTTTCAGAAAGCCTATAGATGATATAAAAAAGATTCTGTCCCTGTTTATGCCTGTTAGGGAAAAAAAAAATCCAAGAAAATGTTCTTGACATAACTACCTGAATATGAGCTAGACATTAGGGCTGCTGCAGGTGGAAAAAAAAAATCAAAAGCCTCACTTATTACCAGCTATGATACATCCTTGGTGAGAAATCTTGCTTTGAATAGGGCAAAAGTTATCTGTCACCTTTGTTTAGTATTCAACAGTTCATAAAGCCTTAAAGAGAAATATTGTCATTTAATTTTTACAATATTACGATGCCTTGGTAGAGCATGTAGTCACATCCTTATTTTCATTTTACATATGAGAAAAGGGAGATTAGGACATGTTTTGGTGACTTATCCGAAGTTACAACAGAGTTGGTAAATAACAGAACAACCTAACTCCAGCTTGTATCTTCAAAGCTCCTCTCTACGAAAGACTGCTCTTCAGTCTTCTCTTGCCTTAACATCTTTTGCATAATAAATTCATTTGGTTCAAAAAGATGAGTAGTCAAGTTCAAGAGGCAGAATCTCAGTGCAGCACTTCACACATTTCTCAAGCTGCATATTAGAATTACCTGGGGAGCTTCTGACAATCCCGATTCCCAGGCCACATCCTATCTCAAATACATTAGAATACCTGGGGGTGGGACCAGATGTCAGTACTCTTTTAAACTCCCAAGAGATTACAATGGGCAGCCAATTACACTATTTCCAAAAATCACCGAGCTCTGGAAATCTCCTGAGAAGCGTTTCAAACAATAGATAGCCCATCCTAGCCCAGAAGATGTGACTTCACTAGATAGAGGTAGAACTCAACTCAAAATTTAAAACTTGAAATTTTTAAAAAGCTCTTCCAGTGATTCTGACGCATGCAAAGTTTAAGAACAACTGCTTTAGTGGGTAGGAAGTTCAGCTTTTGAGTTAGAACACATGTTTTGACAGCTCTTGTGCTCAGTTACTCAGGGGGGCCCAGTTCTTTTAAACCGCATGGACTGTAGCCCATCAGGCTCCTCTGTCAGCAGAATTTTTCAGGCAAGGATACTAAAGCAGGTTGTCCATTTCTTCCTCCAGGGGATCTTCCCTACCCAGGGATTAAACACGTGTCTCTTGTACCTCTTGCATTGGCGGGAGAATTCTTTATTACTGTGCCACCCAGTACAGTATAGATAAGTTAGTGAATTTGCAACTACAGATAAAAGTTAGTGAATCTCTCAAAGCTTCAGTTTCCTCATCTATATCCCCTGGAGGCGGGCATGACAACACACACCAGTATTCTTGCCTGGAAAATTCCATGGATAGAGGGGCCTGGTGGACTACAGTCCATGGGGTGACAAAGAATAGGACATAACTGAGCACAAAAAGGAGGTGATAGTACCACTTTTCTTTTATAGTTTTTTTGATGATTAAATGAAATAATGCAGCAATTGTCCAAGTGTGATGCCTGGATTAGCAACATCAGCATAATTGAGGATGTTGTCAGAAACACAAAAATCATCACTACACCCACACCTATTGAATCAGAAACTCTGAGAGTAAGGTTTTATCAGCCTTTAACAAGAACCACCCCCCTCCTACTCAGGTGACTATTATGCATTAAAGTCTGCTCATTGACATGATGTGACTAGCCCAGTTTCCTGTACACAGGATGTGCTAACAAATACTAGACATTCTGTTGTTATTGTCAACATCATGGATGTCATCCACACTTGTGTAAAAGGCTTCCAAACCATGGTAAAATAACTTCCAAAATAACAGCTGGAAATGAAATTACAACCAGCTAGAAAGAGCAAGCTCAATGTCAAGATGACTACTACTATTATCAGGACAAATGGTCTTTCTCCTCATGAACCATTCAACATTCCAAATAAATTGCAAACACCTGATTGTATCATTTCTCTTTTTAATAACATATCAATTGTTTTAATTACCCATAGTACAGAGTTTGAAATCAGGCTTTTCCTTCCTCACTAAACTGTTGTATACAGCCTTCTCCCTCCCCATCTATGTCCCTGTTTTCTTGTCTGAGTTTTGAATAAGCCATGTTTCTGTCAACCTGCTGCCCTTGTAAGAATGATTGTATCTTTGGAAAAAAGAATGCGAAATAAGCCAGAAATCAGTCTACTAATCAAAATAGGCCTATTGAGCTCCTATCATGTGTCTACCGTGTCCCAAGGAAATGGCTGGGGCTTGTGGGTTAAAAAAAAAAAAAAAGACCTTACTTTAACTAATAAGAGGTAGGAAAAAAGTAAAGACACCAAACAAAAGGTCGCAAATAATTAGATTACTACGTGGGTGCAAAATTCTACAAGAGAGAAGGGCAAGGTGCTAAGGAGATGAATCTGGGATCCATCACGCAGTCGGCAGCAGCGGCAGATGCTGGCAGGGACAGAGCAAGACTAAGAAATGATGATTAGCTTGAGACTGACGATGTGACAAGAGCATGGGGTGGGTATGTTGCGGTCATCTCACATAGAGGGAATAACAAGGTCCAAATGTGGAAAGGAGTACGGTGGATTCGCAGATAGTCTGGCCAGGACAAATCAAAGTTGAAGGCCCAAGACCACTAGTCTCTATCAGCAACAGAATGGAATAGGGTGACGTAGGTGGCACTAGTGGTAAAGAACATACCTGCCAATGCAGGAGACCTAAGAGAGACACAGGCTCGCTTCCTGGGTAGGGAAGATCCCCTGGAGGAGGAAATGGCAACCCATTTCAGTATTCTTGACTGGAGAATTCCATGGACAGAGGAGCCTGGCAGACCACAGTCCACTGGACATGACTAAAGCAACTTAGCACTTAAACTAAATTTAGCTTTATTCTCTAAGAACCCAAGAAAATATTTTTAGCTCATACTGCTGAAGCTTTGGAAAACTAATGAGTGATTCAGCCATGAACACAAGTCCAAAGCCCTTGGATTATTTTGGACCCCATTCAGATTCCAAATCTCATCAAAAAAATTAGAACAAATGACAAAGAAATGCAATAAAAAAATTTTTTTTAATTATTTTTGCCTTAAGGAAATAAAGATGTAAGCCAATCTTTTCTTCTCCTGCAATGTTTGTGGGATCTTAGTTCCCCAACCAGGGAATGAACCCACGGCACTGGCAATGAAAGCAGAGTCTTAACCATTGGATGACGAGGCAGTTCCTCAAAACCAATCTTATATTGGTCTTCTATATTTGAAAGGCTTTTATATATATGAAGATAATCTGTTTTTCTTCATCTCCACTGAGAACAGAGAAAGAAGAAATGTATTTAAAGAGCAACCTTCAAAATACAGGTCTGGGGTCTTTCCTGATGGTCTAGTGGCTAACACTCTGCGCTCCCAATGCAGGAGGCCCGGGTTCCATCCCTGACCAGGGAACTGGATCCCACATGCCACAACTAAGAGTTTGTGTGTCACAACGAAAGAACCTGCATGCTGCAGCTAAGGCCAGGTACTGCCAAGTATATAAATATTTTTAAAAATTCAAAATATATATAGGTCTAATAGAAAAGAAAACTAGGGTCTTTAGCTTTCTTTAGGGAGGCTTAAGTGGTGTCCCTGCAGACATTTCTAAATAAGCTAGATTTCCCTATACTGAAGATATTTTACCTGGAAGCAGAAACTACATGATTTCTTGAAGCAGCTTGCCATAAAGTTCATTTCAAAGGAAGTTAAGATCAATGCAAGTAAAATTGAAACAACAGTGTCATCTAGCGGAAAACTTAGTAATAGCATTCAATATATTCAATACCAATCTATGATAGAAAAATTCCCTATATACTCTGAACTTTCAAACTAATTAATTTTTTAAACCTAAATGCAAACCTGTTTCAAGGTCATATTTTCCAATTCATGCCTCAGCCACATATGCTTAAGGGAAAAACAAGCCCCAGATCCTCTGGCCAATGGATGTCTAAACCCTCCAGAGGGGCTCACAGACAGTAACATAAGTAGTTTGAGAGTTACAGTTTAAAGGCTAAACCCAACAGAAAAGGAATGTTTTAATTAAATTCTTAACAGCTACACTCCTCATCGTCTTGAGTTTTCCAGATTTCAAGACGAGTACAAATCTCTGTTGCTGAGATAAAGGGTGACTACTGATGAGAAGGATCAGAAGCCAAAATGACTGACAAGATGTTTTGGCGGCCCTTGTCTTTTCCAATGAGTCAACTCTTCACACAAGGTGGCCAAAGTACTGGAGTTTCAGCTTCAGCATCAGTCCTTCCAATGAACACCCAGGACTGATCTCCTCTAGGATGGACTGGTTGGATCTCTTTGCAGTCCAAGTGACTCTCACGAGTCTTCTCCAACACCACAGTTCAAAAGCATCAATACTTCGGCACTCAGCTTCACAGTCCAACTCTTACATCCATACATGACCACTGGAAAAACCATAGCCTTGACTAGACAGACCTTTGTTGGCAAAGTAATGTCTCTGCTTTTGAATATGCTGTCTAGGTTGGTCATAACTTTCCTTCCAAGGGGTAAGCGTCTTTTAATTTCATGGCTGCAATCACCATCTGCAGTGATTTTGGAGCCCAAAAAAATAAAGTCTGACACTGTTTCCACTGTTTCCCCATCCATTTCCCATGAAGTGATGGGACCAGATGCCATGATCTTCATTTTCTGAATGTTGAGCTAAGCCAACTTTTTCACTCTCCTCTTTCACTTTCATCAAGAGGCTTTTAGTTCCTCTTCACTTTCTGCCATAAGGGTGGTGTCATCTGCATATAAAGGGACGGCAGAGGATGAGATGGCTGGATGGCATCACCGACTCGATGGACATGAGTTTGAGTGAACTCCAGGAGTTGGTGATGGACAGGGAGGCCTGGCGTGCTGCGATTCATGGGGTCGCAAAGAGTCGGACACGACTGAGTGACTGAACTGAACTGTTAGTCTCTTCCAGGTAATCTCTCTCAGTAAACCTTCTGGGAAATGCCGCATTGTTTTTAGTGGTTTTCCTCACCCCTGCTTTGTTGTCAGTCAGAAAGCTTAGGTTCACAAGATACTACAGATTGAATGTGTCCCGCCAAAATTCCAAGATTGCAACCTAATCCTTAATGTGATGGTATTTGGACATTGAGCGGGGATGTGATGAGGTCATAGGCGCAGCTCTCACAAATAAGACTGTCATTGCTGTTCACTCGCTGAGTCTTTGAGACCCCATGGACTGTAGCACGCCAAGCTTCCCTGTCCTTCACCAACTCCGGAAGTTTGCTCAGATTCATGTCCACTGAGTCAGTAATGCTATCTAAACCATCTCAGCATCTGCCACCCTCTTCTTTTGCCTTCAATCTTACCCAGCATCAGGGCTTTTTCCAATGAGTCGGCTCTTTGCATCAAATGGCCAAAGTATTGGAGCTTCCACCTCATTCCTTCCAGTGAATATTCAGGATTGGTTTTCCTTAGGTTTGACTAGAAATAAGATCACTGCCTTATAAAAGAGACCCCAGGGAATTCCCTGATGGTCCAGTGGTTAGGACTCTGCTTTCACTGCTGAGGCATCAGTTCAATCCCTGGTCAGGGAACTAAGATCCCACAAGTTCAGCCAAATTAAATAAAATGATTAATTTGAAAATTTTTTTTTTAAAAAGAAACCACAGAGCTCCTTTCCCCTTCTGCCATTTGAGGACATAGTACAGCTCATCTATGAACCTGGAGGTGGGTTCTCACCAGACACTGAATCTGCCAACGCTTTGATCTTGGACCTCCCAGCCTCCAGAACTATGAGAAGTAAATGCTGTTTATATTCCGCTCCATCTGTGATATTTCTGTTACAGCAGCCTAGATAGACAAAGACACAAGCAGTGCCTGATGCCAATAAAACATATGTGGGACATACAAGATCTTGTCAAAAGTGAACGAGTTCAGGTATATGTTAAGTCGCTCAATCACGTCTGACTCTCTGTGATCCCATGGACTGTAGTCTTCCAGGCTCCACTGTCCATGGGATTTTCCAGGCAAGAGTACTGGAGTGGGTTGCCATTCCCTTCTCCAGGGGATCTTCTTGACTTAGGGATCCAACCCAGGTCTCCTGCATGGCAGGCAGATTCTTTACATTCTGAGCCACCAGGGAAGCCCTGAGCCACCTTGCTAATACAGGCAAAAAGGTGCCAGTTATCAGTGGATTGCTTATGAGATCTAAATGTACCCTGTATTCTTTGCTTTGCAAACATCAAACTGGACCTTATATTCTACCTTTGCAGCTTGCATGATGATAAAATTTTAACTGTCATAGAGGGTGCTGGGAAGACACTAGGGTAGGAAGGGGTTCTGCCTCCTGGTTGCAGGTACCCCTCTGGGTCTGCTCCTGCAGTAGACGAAGATTTCACAGGCCCTTCTGCAGCACTAGCTGGCCACCAGTACATGATGCCTCCCATGCATGGTCTTCCCCACACTCCCTAGGAGCGCTTCTCTGTGGAGGGCCACTGGCTTGGCACTTTCCTATAAGAGCCTTCCCTGGGACTCTCTCAGGGAGCTTTGCAGAGAGCTCGCCCAGGAAGCCTCAGCCATGCGTTCTCCAATGAAGTTGGGTTTCAGTTCTGAGATGAGGGGGTGATGGCTGCCAACAGGCTTTTCCAGATTTGTTCCTTCCCAGGTGCTCTCCCTTAGCCTTCAGTAGGTGCCCCCTGTATCTGCCCTTCTTTTATTCTCAACAGTTCTTTTTACCCTTTATTAGTCAATTCCCATTATTCTAATTCCCTGTTGCAGCTAACAAATGTCTATATTGCAAGCATGCATGCTGAGTCCCTTCAGTTGTGTCTGACTCTTTGCGATCCCATGGATCATAGCCCAACAGGTTCCTCTGTCCTTGGGATTCTTCAGGCAAGAATACTGGAGTGGTTTGCCATGCCCTCCTCCAGGGGGTCTTCTGGACCCGGGGATCGAACTGGTGTCTGCCTGTGTCTCCTGCATTGCAGGCAGTTTCTTTACTCACTGAGTCACCTGGGAAGCCCCAAATGTCTGTATTATGTGGTCCCTATTCAAATTACTTGTGGTTTATGTCTCCTGACTGGACCCTGATAGATATACTATTCAATAAATGGTAGCTAGGGACCTATCAGTTTTCTGCAATCTGGAATTTCTATAACATGGGATTCCCCTTAAAAAGAAATAGTATGAAATTACTAATACAAAATTAAGTACATAATTTTGGGGGGATCTCATGCAAATAAGCGGAGAAGGCAATGGCAACCCATTCCAGTACTCTTGCCTGGAAAATCCCATGGACAGAGGAGCCTGGTAGGCTGCAGTCCATGGGGTCGCAAAGAGTCAGACACAACTGAGCGACTTCACTTTCACTTTTCCCTTTCATGCACTGGAGAAGGAAATGGCAACCCACTCCAGTATTCTTGCCTGGAGATTCCCAGGATGGGGGAGCCTGGTGGGCTGCCATCTATGGGATCACACAGAGTCGGACACGACTGAAGCAACTTAGCAGCAGCAGCATGCAAATAAGGGACTCTGAAACATGGGCTTCATAGTAAAGACTGTAGCCCGCCAGGCTCCTCTGTCCATGGGGATTCTCCAGGCAAGAATACTAGAGTGAGTTGCCATTCCCTTCTCCAGGGGATCTTCCCAACCCAAGGATCAAACCAGCATCTCCTGCATTGCAGGCAGATTCTTTAACATCTGAGCCACCAGGGAAGCCCCAGTAAGCCCAGCACTGAGTGGCAATTGTCTTCTTAAAGGAAACATGTGAAATATATGTGTCTCAAGTTACCTTCTTCCTCAGCATCATGATGGTGAAGAAGCAGAATTAGTTACCTCTACACTTCACATGTAGAGTCAGCTCCCTGGTGGCTCAGACAGTAAAGCGTCTGCCTGCAAGGCAGGAGCTCCAGTTTTGATCCCTGGGTCAGGAAGATCCCCTGGAGAAGGAAATGGCAACCCACTCCAGTATTCTTGCCTGGAAAATTTCATGGATGGAGAAACCTGGTGGGCTACAGTCCATGGGGTCACAAAGAGTTGGACACAACCGAGAGACTTCACTTTCACACTTGACATGTAGCGTGTTTTGAGGAATTGCTCATCAAGAAATGCCAAGGCCTGGCCAACAGTCTGTCTTCATGCTTTCACATGTCTTCCCCCCACCGCCCCAGACTGTCTCTGTTGCTCCTTTTCTGACTCTTCAAGGTTTTTCCATTCAACTGCTTTTCTGCCTGCCCTCCCAGGCTCAAATAATTCTTTCCTTACTTTGGCACAAATAAATCTTAAAACATATCTTATTATGGAACTCACCAAAGTGAACTGTAAGTATTTTCTGTGTCTCTCTCTCTAAGTACAGTGCACACATTAGATATTCAACTAAATGCAAGTTGAATTAAATGATTCCAATTTCAGATGTTAAAAAAAACACCTGAGATTAGTCATCGCTCTTTAAATCAAACCTTGTGGGTGATGATTCCTCCTATTCAAAGTTCTGACAATGAGATTATTAATATGAAGTAAGGTACTGTTTTCCAGTTTCAATTTTATAGACATTAATTCTACATTGCATAATGCATGTGTTAATCTAACAAAATAAATTCCCCCAAAGATGATTTGAACAAACTAGGTATCAAAGAATCGAACACATCAACACAGTGTTTTGAAATGACTTTCATTTAATGATATTAACACAGAAGTTACAGCCACAATCAGTCATTTTCCATCTTATATTCTCCCAATAAAAAGGAAGTCCATTTTGTAGAAAGTTTAGATCATTCTGTTGAGGGAAAATGACCCAATATTTTCTTTTCTTTTCCCTGATATTTTCTAATAATACTGCTTAATTACATAATCAAACACCAGTGAGGCAAAACATTGCCATTTCTTCCACCCACTTAACAAGTCATCCAGCCAGTCAGCTGACAGCACAATGCTAAGCACAGGTCTAATCTCAGAAATCCCACATCTGATCTAATTGGTCCCTTCTTTTTCCACATTGTTTCTTGAAGTAAAGCAAAATTTATTTACTACCTCACACATCCATGTCCCTAGAAATCCCTATATAGATTCAGATTCGATCAAGTCAGACAAGTTTCTTTTCAGTCATACACATAAAATCTGGAATCATGACAGATAAATTTGATTTATGGCCCATCTTGAATCTATGTATTCAGAATGTTTCCACAGTTTCATTTCCTATCCATAAGTTCATTAGAACAAAACACTGGAACTCTGATTCCTTCCTACAATGACCATCTTTTCAAGTCAGAGCCAGGGGGCAAAGCTAGAGAAAGAGATGAGGAGCAGAGCTGGAGAACATGAAGATAGTTCCTCTTCTTGACCTTCCCCCAAAATCCCTAAAGTGGACCACCATGTGGGCTTTTGAATGGGGATGGCACTTGGGGGATACAGATTCCAACCCAGGGATTTTCTTAACATTTAAGGGAAATCCATTAGAACAGAGGTGGATATTTCTTTAATTAGTTGTGTAGCTACAAGGAAAAAAACAATCCCTAAGGGTTGTTGTTAGTTCAGATAGAGGAATCCAGTAAGAAGTCAAGAGGAGTTCACAGTCCCTCTCTGGCTTTCTTTAAGGTCCTCTTCACATAACTTTTGAACACTAAGCTCAGAGACCAGAAAAATTAATTATCTCTCCCTGCTTTCCTTATTCACTCTTCACAACTTGACCCCATCCTCCAATCTTTAAATATCCTTTGTTTTAAAGGCACCATATGGGTTCATCCCTGCCTTGTGGGCATGAGTGCTAAGTTGTTCAGTTATCCTGTCCATCTCTTTGAGACACCGTGGACTACAGCCTACCAGGCTCTTTGTCCATGGGATTCTCCACTCCAGTGGGTTGCTATGCCCTCCTCCAGGGATCCTCTCAACCCAAGGATTGAACCCACATTTCTTATGTCTCCTCCATTGGCAGATGGGTACTTTACCATTAATGCCACCTGGGAAGCCTGTCTTTGTTCAACGACTCATTCCTAAATTGATTACCTCAGTAAACCAATATAAGAGGCATTCTCGACTTGAACAAGATACCTCACACTGCAAGATTTTCTGAGACTTGAAGATAATGTAATATAAATAAACCTGCAAAGACTGCTAGCTGACCCAAGGAGGTCCACAGCAGATTGTCAAAAAATTGACAGGAAAAATTCTGCAGTCAGAACATGTAGCATTTGAGCCCCAACTCCATCACTTACTAGATGTGTAATTTTATTTTTTTCTTCTGTAAAATAAAGATAAAATTATACTTTACTTCATAGAAATATCACAAAAATTAAGTGAGGTAATGCATATGAAGTGCATTGATATGGTTACTTATCAACAGTGATAGTTCATCTTGATAATGCGCTTGTTGTTCTGTCAGGAGCTTTTCATTCCAGGGAGATGCTCCAAGGTGAGTTTAACTATGATTTTTTTCTTATTTTCACGTGATACTTTTCCATAGTATAACTGTTCATGGATCAGACCATCCTTCAGTGTTCTCTCCCAGTTGTTCAGCGGTCATCTGCTACAAGGGCCAACTGTTTCAGGAGTGGCAGAGACAGCCCTCTGTAGAAACAGGACAAACTAGAAACATCAGATATTTCACAACTGCACTTAATAAAGGTACTTCCCTTGTGGCTCAGCTGGTAAAGAATCCACCTGCAATGTGGGAGACCTGGGTTCAATCCCTGGGTTGGGAAAATCCCCTGGAGAGGGGAAAGGCTACCCACTCCAGTAGTCTGACAGGACTGAGCAACTTTCACTTTCACTCTTTAATAAAGCTGCATTTACAGATCATGAATCTCTTCTCTTTCTGCGCTCTAGGTTACAAAAAGACTATATTTACAGATTTTACTTTTTGTGGCTATGAATATTAATTATTTAAGACAGCACAGTGGGTGGTGAGGGAATTGGTGATTCAGGAAGAAGGGTCCAGAGTAGAAAACACAGCTTCCTAATTTGCAGGTGACATGACTCCTTAGATACAAACAACAAATAACTTAATGATTCCTAACTTTTATGCCTTTGGAGCAGTGAGCGGCGGCTGCGTGGCACTGGAGCAGCCAAGAGGAGATACCCCACATCTAAGGACAGAAGCAGGGGCCATGAGGAGAAGGTCAGAAGCAGCGACTGTGAGGAGATACCCCACATCCAAGGTCAGAGTAACACCAGTAAGATGGTAGGTGCTGGAGTGACTGTGAGGAGATACCCCACATCCAAGAGCAAAGGAGAAGCCCTAGCAAGATCGTAGGAGGGGCGAATTTACATTTAGACTCAAACCCCATTCCCGCCAGAGATGCTAAGAGGGCTCAAACAAATCTTGTGCACACCAGGACCTAGGGACTGAGACTGAGACAGAACTGTGTTTGACCATCTCCTGTGACAGTATGGCTCAGCAGTGGGCTGCACAGGGACAGGGGCTCTGGGTGCAGCAGACCTGGGTATGGCATAAGCCCTCTAGGAGGAGGTTGCCATCAACCCCGTCATAGAGCTGCCAGAACTTAGAACTGGGAAAAAGACTCTCGGAGGGCACAAACAGAACCTTGTGCACCAGGACCCAGGAGAAGGGAGCAGTGACCCCACAGGAGACTGACCCACACATGCCTATGAGTGTCCAGGAGTCTCCAGAGGCATGGCTTGGTGGTGGCCTGCTTCAGGGTTAGGGGCACTGAGTGTAGCATTATATTCATGGGATCTTTTGAAGGAGGTCACAATTATCTTCATTACCTCCACCATAGTTTGGCCCCAGGTAAATATCAGGGAAATTTGGCCTTGGAGTACGGAATGAAGCAGGGCAAAGGCTAAAAGAGTTTGCCAAGAGAACACACTGGTCATAGAAAACACCCTCTTCCAACAACACAAGAGAAGATTTTACACATGGACAACACCAGATGGTCAACACCAAAATCAGATTGATTATATTCTTTGCAGCCAAAGATGGAGAAGCTCTATACAGTCAGCAAAAACAAGACCGGGACCTGACTGTGGCTCAGATCATGAACTCCTTATTGCCAAATTCAGACTGAAATTGAAGAAAGTAGGGAAAACCACTAGACCATTTAGGTATGACCTAAATCAAATCCCTTATGATTATACAGTGGAAGTGAGAAATAGATTTAAGGGACTAGATCTGATAGACAGAGTGACTGATGAACTATGGACAGAGGTTCGTGACACTGTACAGGAGACAGGAATCAAGACTATCCCCATGGAAAAGAAATGCAAAAAGCAAAATGGCTATCTGAGGAGGCCTTACAAATAGCTGTGAAAAGAAGAAAAGTGAGAAGCAAAGGAGAAAAGGAAAGATATAAGAATCTGAATGCAGAGTTCCAAAGAATAGCAAGGAGAGATGAGAAAGCCTTCCTCAGCAATTAATGCAAAGAAATGAGGAAAACAATAGAATGGGAAAGACTAGAGATCTCTTCAAGAAAATTAGAGATACCAAGGGAACATTTCATGCAAAGATGGGCTCAATAAAGGACAGAAATCATATGGACCTAACAGAAGCAGAAGATATTAAGAAGAGCTGGCAAGAAAACATAGAAGAACTGTACAAAAAAGATCTTATGATCAAGATAATCATGATGGTGTGATCACTCACCTAGAGCCAGACATCCTGAAATGTGAAGTCAAGCGGGCCTTAGGAAACACCACTACAAACAAAGCTAGTGGAGGTGATGGAATTCCAGTGGAGCTATTTCAAATCCTGAAAGATGATGCTGTGAAAGTGCTGCACTCAATATGCCAGCAAATTTGGAAACTCAGCAGTGGCCACAGGACTGGAAGAGGGCAGTTTTCATTCCAGTACCTAAGAAAGGCAATGCCAAAGAATGCTCAAACTACCGCACAATTACACTCATCTCACATACTAGTAAAGTAATGCTCAAAATTCTCCAAGCCAGGCTTCAGCAATACGTGAACCGTGAACTTCCAGATGTTCAAGCTGGTTTTAGAAAAGGCAGAGGAACCAGAGATCAAATTGCCAACATCCGCTGGATCATGGAAAAGCAAGAGAGTCCCAGAAAAACATCTATTTCTGCTTTATTGACTATGCCAAAGCCTTTGACTGTGTGGATCACAAATAAACTGGAAAATTCTGAAAGAGATGGGAATACAGACCACCTGACCTGCCTCTTGAGAAACCTATATGCAGGTCAGGAAGCAACAGTTAAAACTGGACATGGAACAACAGACTGGTTCCAAATAGGAAAAGGAGTACGTCAAGGCTGTATATTGTCACCCTGCTTATTTAACTTCTATGCAGAGTACATCATGAGAAACGCTGGGCTGGAAGAAGCACAAGCTGGAATCAAGATTGCCGGGAAAAATATCAATAACCTCAGATATGCAGATGACACCACCCTTATGGCAGAAAGTGAAGAGGAACTAAAAAGCCTCTTGTGAAAGTAAAAGAGGAGAGTTAAAAAGTTGGCTTAAAGCTCAACATTCAGAAAATGAAGATCATGGCATCTGGTCCCATCACTTCATGGCAAATAGATGGGGAAACAGTGGAAACAGTGTCAGACTTTATTTTAGGGAGCTCCAACTTCCCTGGTGGCTCAGAGGTTAGAGCGTCTGCCTCCAATGTGGGAGACCTGGGTTCTATCCCTGGGTCAGGAAAACCCCCTGGAGAAGGAAATGGCAACCCACTCCAGTATTCTTGCCTGGAGAATCCCATGGATGGAGGAGCCTGGTAGGCTACAGTCCATGGGGTCGCAAAGAGTTTTTTGGACACGACTGAGCAACTTCACTTACTTACTCACTTAAAATCATTGCAGATGGTGATTGCAGCCATGAAATTAAAAGACGCTTACACCTTGGAAGGAAAGTTATGACTAACCTAGACAGCATATTCAAAAGCAGAGACTACTTTGCCGACGACTAAGGTCCGTCTAGTCAAGGCTATGGTTTTCCAGTGGTCATGTATGGATGTGAGAGTTGGACTGTGAAGAAAGCTGAGTGCCGAAGAATTGGTGCTTTTGAACTGTGGTGTTGGAGAATACTCGTGAGAGTCCCTTGGATTGTGAGGAGATCCAACCTGTCCATCCCAAAGGAGATCAGTCCTAGGTGTTTGTTGGAAGGACTGATGCTGAAGCTGAAACTCCAATACTTTGGCCACCTCATGCAAAGAGTTGACTCATTGGAAAAGTCCCTGATGCTGGCAGGGATTGGGGGCAGTTGGAGAAGGGGATGACAGAGGATGAGATGGCTGGATGGCATCTCCAACTCAATGGACATGAGTTTGGGTAAACTCTGGGAGTTGGTGATGGAGAGGGAGGTCTGGCGTGCTGCAGTTCATGGGGTCGCAGAGTCGGACACAACTGAGTGACTGAACTGAACTGAAATAGCATGGAGGGAGTATAGCTCCACCAATCCACAGATGATTGGATTAAAGATTTACTGAGTGTGGCCCTGCCCATCAGAACAAGACCCAGTTTCTCCCTCAGACAGTCTCTCCCAACAGGAAGCTTCCATAAGCCTCTTATCCTTCTCCATCAGAGGGCAGACAGACTGAAAACCACAATCACAGAAAACTAACCAATCAGATCACATAGACCACAGCTTTTTCTAACTCAGTGAAACTATGAGCTGTGCCGTGTAGGGCCACCCAAGATGGACGGGTCATGGTGGAGAGTTTTGACAAAACGTGGTCCACTGGAGAAGGGAATGGCAAATCACTTCAGTATTCTTGCCTTGAGAACCCCATGAACAGCATGAAAAGGCAAAAGATAGGATACTGAAAGATGAACTCCCCAGGTTGGTAGGTGCCCAATATGCTACTAGAGATCAGTGGAGAAATAACTCCAGAAAGAATGAAGAGATGGAGCCAAAGCAAAAACAACATCCAGTTATGGATGTGACTGGTGATAGAATAAAGTTCCAATGCTGTGAAGAGCAATATTGCATAGGAACCTGGAATGTTAGGTCCATGAATCAAGGCAAATTGGAAGTGGTCAAACAGGAGATGGCAAGAGTGAATATCGACATCTTAGGAATCAGCAAACTAAAATGGACTGGAATGGGTGAATTTAACTCAAATGACCATTATATCTACTACTGTGGGCAAGAATGCCTTGGAAGAAATAGAGTAGCCATCACAGTCAACAAAAGAGTCTGAAATGCAGTACTTGGATGCAGTCTCAAAAATGAAAGAATGATCTCTGTTCATTCCCAAGGCAAACCATTCAATATCACAGTAATCAAGTCTATGCCCCAACCAGTAACTCTGAAGAAGCTCAAGTTGAATGATTCTATGAAGACCTACAAGACCTTCTCAAATTAACACCCAAAAAAGATGTCCTTTTCATTATAAGGGACTGGAATGCAAAAGTCGGAAGCCAAGAGCTACCTGGAGTAACAGGCAAATTTGGCCTTGGAGTACGGAATGAAGCAGGGCAAAGGCTAATATAATTTTTCAAAGAGAACACACTGGTCATAGAAAACACCCTCTTCCAACAACACAAGAGAAGACTCTACACATGGACATTACCAGATGGTTAATAGCGAAATCAGATTGATCATATTCTTTGCAGCCAAAGATGGAGAAGCTCTATACAGTCAGCAAAAACAAGACCGGGACCTGACTGTGGCTCAGATCATGAACTCCTTATTGCCAAATTCAGACTGAAATTGAAGAAAGTAGGGAAAACCACTAGACCATTTAGGTATGACCTAAATCAAATCCCTTATGATTATACAGTGGAAGTGAGAAATAGATTTAAGGGCCTAGATCTGATAGACAGAGTGCCTGATGAACTATGGATGGAGGTTCATGACATTGTACATAAGCCAGAGATCAAGACCATCCCCAAGAAACAGAAATGCAAAAAAGCAAAATAGCTGTCTGAGGAGGCCTTACAAATAGCTGTGAAAAGAAGAGAAGCAAAAGGAAAAGGAGAAAAGGAAAGATATAAGTATCTGAATGCAGAGTTCCAAAGAATAGCAAGACAAGATAAGAAAGCCATCTTCAGTGATCAATGCAAAGAAATAGAGGAAAACAATAGAATGGGAAAGACTAGAGATCTCTTCAAGAAAATTAGAGATACCAAGGGAACATTTCATGCAAAGATGGGCTCAAAAAAGGACAGAAATCATATGGACCTAACAGAAGCAGAAGATATTAAGAAGAGCTGGCAAGAAAACATAGAAGAACTGTACAAAAAAGATCTTCTTGACCCAGATAATCACGATGGTGTGATCACTCATGTAGAGCCAGACATCCTGGAATGTGAAGTCAAGTGGGCCTTAGGAAGCACCACTACAAACAAAGCTAGTGGAGGTGATGGAATTCCAGTGGAGCTATTTCAAATCCTAAAAGATGATGCTGTGAAAGTGCTACACTCGGTATGCCAGCAAATTGGAAAACTCAGCAGTGGCCACAGGACTGGAAGAGGGCAGTTTTCATTCCAGTACCTAAGAAAGGCAATGCCAAAGAATGCTCAAACTACCACAGAATTATCTCACATGCTAGTAAAGTAACGCTCAAAATTCTCCAAGCCAGGCTTCAGCAATACGTGAACCGTGAACTTCCAGATGTCCAAGCTGGTTTTAGAAAAGGCAGAGAAACCAGAGATCAAATTGCCAACATTCACTGGATCATCAAAAAAGCAAGAGAGTTCCAGAAAGACATCTACTTCTGCTTTATTGACCATGCCAAAGCCTTTCACTGTGTGAACACAATAAACTGTGGAAAATTCTTCAACATATGGGAATACCAGACCACCTGACCTGCCTCTTGAGAAATCTGTATACAGGTTAGGAAGAATCAGTTAGAATTGAACATCGAACAACAGATTAGTTCCAAGTAGGAAAAGAAGTATGCACTATGAGAAACGCTGGGCTGGATGAAGCACAAGTTGGAATCAAGCTTGGGAGGAGAAATATCAATAACCTCAGATATGCAGATGATACCACCCTTACAGCAGAAATTGAATAAAAACTAAAGAGCCTCTTGATGAAAGTGAAAGAGGAGAGCGAAAATGTTGGCTTAAACCTCAACACTCAGAAAACTAAGATCATGTCATCCAGTCCCATCACTTCATGGCAAATAGATGGAAAAACAGTGGAAACAGTGGCTGACTTTATTTTGGGGGGCTCCAAAATCACTGCAGCCATGAAATTAAAAGATGCTTACTCCTTGACTGGAAAGTTATGACCAGCCTAGACAGCATATTAAAAACCTTAGACATTACTTTGCTGACAAAAGTCAGTGTAGTCAAAGCTATGGTTTTTCCCAGTAGTCAGACTGGAACCTGCCATTGTTGTGTTAAGTGGGTAGAGACTTATAGGACTGAAGCCTTAGCCTGGAGAATCAAATACTAACTCCAAGTAAATTGTGTCAGAATGGAATTAAATCATAGGATTCTCAGTTGGTTTTACAGAACTGACTGCTGAATTTGTAGAAAACCCACAAATCTGGCATTAGAAGTGTTAGGAGTTTGGAAATGTTGTGAGTAAAGTAGAAACACAGGAATGCTTTCCTTATGCAAATGGGCCTTTCTCTCTTTGCCATGCTTATTCATTCACAGAATGATGATCATCCACAAGACAGAAGCTGCGTATAGATTCACGAGGGCAACAGTTAAGAGCTAAGCATTTGTAGAAATACACTTGAAGAAACAGCATTTATCTGTTCAGATTATAGACTTTAAAAAAATAAACTAGAATTTTCAAGTGAAATTTACTTTCTTGGTTAAACTAGAAGAAAATATGTAGCATTCTTCTCCATTCACCATTCCAGTGAAAAAAGGCAAGACTATAGAGAAAATGAAGTCCCTATATGCCAACACCAAGAGTAAAGAGGGGGAAATAACTTATTCACTTTTTTTAAAAAACAAGGCTAACCATGCAGTTTCAGCTACTTCACTTGTAATATTAGTCAAAACAAAATTTTACTAGGGCCATTAGTTTTGTAGTATTTCTTTTAGAAAGCCATCTACGAGATGAAGGGGGATTATGAAAGACTAAAGAGCAAAACTAGAATTCGCTTTCCATGTGCCTTAATTTAGCTGGAGTTTTGGAAAATCAGTTACCAAAGAAATCACACAATTGAGCAGACCATTAAGCTCTAGTTTATTGTTGTCTTGTTGCTAAGTTGTGTCCAACTCTTTGCGACCCCATGGACTGTAGCACGCCAGGCTCCTCTGTCAATGGGATTTTGCAGGCAAGAATATGGAGTGGGTTGCTATTCCCTTCTCTAGGGGATCTTCCTGACCTAGGGATAGAACCCACAACTCTTACCACATCTGCACTGCAGGCAGATAGTGTATTGCTGAGCCACTGTGGAAGCCGATTAAGCTCCAGTTGAAACCCATCTTCTACAAACGAGAAAACTCAGCTCTTAGTGAGTATTCTCACTGGTCTCAGGTCAACAAATACTCAGTGGAGGAGCCAGAACTCAGCCAGACTTACATGTTGACAAATCCATGCTCCTGACATTGGGTAATTCATCCTTTTTGTCTAGTCCACACTCATCCTGAACAGTCAAGGCAGGTTTAAGGTTCTGGGAAGCCCTGTGGTAGAGAATTCTGGTAATGCTGCTCAATTTCTTGTCTCCCAAACTTACTTGGCCATAGGACCTGTTTACCTTTTAGCAGCTATAAATGTTCTCTGGAAATAAATTTCAGGGAATCCTGAGATAGCCCAAGGATCCCAGCTACAGAGCCACAGGGACTAGATCTCACAGATGCTACCAACAGTTCATGTGGTTACTGATCCCAAAATGCATTGGGGGAACCATTTCTTCTATGTGACTTGCCATGGACACATGTACACTTGGGCTGGTGACAACTCAGCTCAATAAAATACTTACAAAAGCATAACATGGACTGGGGCTATCAGACTGTGCCAGACACAAGAAAAGGCACCCCGCACAACAAAACGGTGCACAGCTGTCATGCCTTCCAACGATCCTTCAGAGCATTGGTGCCCTCTCTCAGGAAGTGGTGTTTTGCTTGTGACAAAGACTTTCTAAGCAGAGGACTATGCTCATAATAAGTCTTGCCCACTTCCTCCAGGTTTAAGAAGAGCAGAGGAACAGAAAAATACAACTGTAAGCAAGTATATTTTCCAAATTTGTGCTTGTCTTCTGGTCTGCAATCCTTTCATAGAAACAGCATACACAGTGTATTCATTTGATTTTTTTCATATCTAGAACAGTTTATTCAAAGGCATACATGTTTGATAATAAACTTAGCTTCAGAAGAAATGGGAAGAAAAACCAAGCATGTTAACCGATTCATGTCACTGATACATCCCTTCCTGCCTTGTCCTGTGACTTTAAAATAAGTGCTGTTAAAGTACTAATGAATGCCCTAATTACATAGCTTTAATAGACTTATTAAACAGTAAATGGTGATTTCTTCTCATAAGCACCCAATTTACTACAGAAGAACTAATTAATTTGAGGCCAGAGAGGATTCAGAAAGAGTGATTATTAGCCAGACAGAATATAAATGTATAAGGAAAACTGAATGTGCCCAAGTAATTCCCACATTTCATTCTGTAAAGTCCCTGAGATGTTCCTGAGCTTAGACTGCAAGATGTGTATTTAACTGAAATGGCTATTTCTAAATAATATCATGTTGTACTGAAAATAACATTTGTGAATGTACAAATTAACTCAGATTGAGAAGGGAAACAATGTAAGACTACATAAGAATTTTACTTTGCAAAAGACAGCTTGAATGTTAGCAATATTTGGGTACCTCTTAGAAAAAATACTCTTTCCTTGTGTTTAATAAAGCAGAACTTTTAAGAAAACCAATATGCTCAATATCCAAGCTACACATTCTAGGATTCTTTCTGTATAATGAAAACAATCATCTAAAACAGGTGGGAAGGGGAGGGTGGGATGAACTGGGAGATTAGGACTGGAAATCAGTTCAGTCACTCAGTCATGTCCAACTCTTTGGGACCCCATGGACTATAGCACATCAGGTCTCCCTGTTCATCAGCAACTCCCAGAGTTTACTCAAACTCATGTCCATCGAGTTGGTGATCCATCCAACCATCTCATCCTCTGTTGTCCCCTACTTCTGCCTTCAGTCTTTCCCAGCATCAGGGTCTTTTCCAATGAGTCGGTTCTTCACATTAGGTGGCCAAAGTATTGGAGTTTCAGCTTCAGCATCAGTCCTTCCAATGAATATTCAGGACTGATTTCCTTTAGAATGGACTGGTTGAATCTCCTTGCAGTCCATGGGACGCTCAAGAGTCTTCTCCAACACCACATTCAAAAGCATCAATTCTTCAGCACTCAGCTTTCTTTATAGTCCAACTCTCACATCCATACATGACCACTGGAAAAACCATAGCTTTGACTAGACAGACCTTTGTTAGTAAAGTCTCTGCTTTTTAATATGCTGTCTAGTTTGGTTATAGCTTTTCTTTCAAGGAGTAAGCATCTTTTGATTTCATGGCTGCAGTCACCATCTACAGCAATTTTGGACCCCAAGAAAATAAAGTGAACTGTTTCCATTGTTTCCCCATCTACTTGCCATGAAGTGATAGGACTGGATGCCATGATCTTAGTTTTTAGATATATACACTTTGTAGATATATACACTACCGTGTGTAAAACTAATAGCTAGTATGAATAGCTGTATACCACAGGGAGCTTAGCTTGGTGTTCTCTGATGATCTAGATGGGTGGGATGGAGGTGGGGTGGGATGGGGGGTTGGGAGGACTGTCCAAGAGGGACGAGATATATGTATACATTTAGTTGATTCACTTCATTGTACGGCAGTAACTAACAACATTGTAAACTAATATTTCAATATAAAAAAAATTTAATGGTTAACACGTCACTTACCTTAATGAGTTTGCTCTAGTTCAGGGCCCTGAAGGTTCAGCAATTGATTTCAGTAGCACACAAACCACAGATTCACCTCTCATGGATGGACTTCCAAAAGCTCAGTCCTGAGACTGATGTTTAAAATCAGAAACCCGAAGAGAGATTTATACACCCATGTTCGCTGGAGCATTTCTCACAATAGCCAAAGGTAGAAGCAACCCAGGTTGCAATCGACTGACAGGTAAATGGGTAAACAAAATGTAGGGCATGCATACAATGCAATATTAGCCTTAGAAAGGAAGGCGATTCTGATGTATGCTACATATGAAAGATCCTTGGAGACATCATACTGCCTAAAATAAGCCAGTAACAAACAAACAAGCAAAAATACACTGAATCCACTGAAGTGAGGTACTAGAGTAGTTGAAATCGTACAGTCTGAAAGCACAATGGTTGCCAGTGGCTGGGAGGAGGGATGCAAAATTACCATTTCAAAGGTACAGAGTTTCAGATTTGCAAGATGAAAAGATGGATGGATGGTGGTGATGGTGGCAGGAAGTGAATACTTCATGCCACTGAACTATACACTTAAAAATTATTGATGCCAAATTTTATGTTATGTGTATTTTATAATTTTAAAAATGCAGAATTCCTGTTTTTAACTTACATAAAAAAACAGACTCTGGCAGGGGCTCCAGTATCTGTGCTTGTGTAACTAGCCTGGCTTCTGAATCTCTAAATCATAAATGAAAGACTGCTCTCAGGACATACATTCAAACAAAGGGAGTACAATGAACTGTACGTTTGGGGCCTCTATCCAACACTGACACATCATTCTCACGTTGGGAACAGACTTGTGAGAGCCAGCCAGAACACTAGGATTCTGGAGGTCAGGACTTGCTGTGTCCATTTTAACAAGGACAGCTTTGCCAGGGGTCTTGGCTAAGGTTCTCTCCTCTGGACTGCCTAAACCTGCCTGGTTTTCTTTCTTCTGTCTTTCCAAGACTAATCAGTCCTCTTCTGATTAATCCTATCATTCTTTAGCTCTATACGTGTGTGTGCTTAGTCACCCAGTCATATCCGACTCTTTGCGACCCCAAAGACTGTAGCCCTCCTGGCTTCTCTGTCCATGGGGATTCTCTAGACAAGAATACTGGAGTGGGTTGCCATGCCCTCCTCCAGGGGATCTTCCCAACCTAGGGATCGAACTCATGTCTCCCGCACTGCAGATGGATTCTTTACCATTTGAACCACCAGGAAAGCCCTCTTTAGCTCTATAAATTATATTCAATTAGATCGCAGTTGAAGCTTTCAGATTCAAGTGCTATTCAATCTAAAGTAACCTTACAGATGAGAGCAAAAACTGTTGATTTCACCTTAAAAGATCTCATGTTTCCTTATATGAGGTTTCAGGGGATATTTCTTTGGAATACCCAGGTACTGACATTTATAGATTTTACCCATGGTTCAGTTCAGCTCAGTTTAGTTGCTCAATTGTGTCCGACTCTTTGCGACCCCATGAATCGCAGCACGCCAGGCCTCCCTGTTCATCACCATCTCCCGGAGTTCACTCAGACTCACGTCCATCGAGTCCGTGATGTGTGTCAGGAACGGTGGCGGTAAGGAGATACCCCTCATCCAAGGTAAGGAGTAGCAGCTGTGCTTTGCTGGAGCAGCCGTGAAGAGATACTCCCACATCCAAGGTAAGAGAAACCCAAGTAAGATGGTAAGTGTTGCAAGAGGGCATTAGAGGGCAGACACACTGAAACCATACTCACAGAAAACTAGTCATTCTAATCACATTAGGACCACAGCCTTGTCTAACTCAATGAAACCAAGCCATGCCCGTGGGGCAACCCAAGACGGGCGGGTCATGGTGGAGAGGTCTGACAGAACGTGGTCCACTGGAGAAGGAATGGCAAGCCACTTCAGTATTCTTGCCTTGAGAACCCCATGAACAACATGAAAAGGCAATATGATAGGATACCAAAAGAGGAACTCCCCAGGTCATTAGGTGCCCAATATGCTACTGGAGATCAGAGGAGAAATAAATACAGAAAGAACGAAGGGATGGAGCCAAAGCAAAAACAATACTCAGCTGTGGATGTGACTGGTGATAGAAGCAAGATCCGATGCTGTAAAGAGCAATATTGCATAAGAACCTGGAATGTGAGGTCCATGAATCAAGGCAAATTGGAAGTGGTCAAACAAGAGATGGCAAGAGGGGACGTCAACATTCTAGGAATCAGCGAACTAAAATGGACTGGAATGGCTGAATTTAACTTAGATGACCATTATATCTACTACTGCGGGCAGGAATCCCTCAGAAGAAATGGAGTAGCCATCATGGTCAACAAAAGAGTCCGAAATGCAGTACTTGGATGCAATCTCAAAAATGACAGAATGATCTCTGTTTGTCTCCAAGGCAAACCATTCAATATCATAGTTATCCAAGTCTATGCCCCAACCAGTAATGCTGAAGAAGCTGAAGTTGAACGGTTCTATGAAGACCTACAAGACCTTTTAGAACTAACACCCAAAAAAGATGTCCTTTTCATTATAGGGGACTGGAATGCAAAAGTAGGAAGTCAAGAAACACAGGGACTAACAGGCAAATTTGGCCTTGGAATGCAGAATGAAGCAGGGCAAAAACTAATAGAGTTTTGCCAAGAAAATGCACTGGTCATAGCAAACACCCTCTTCCAACAACACAAGAGAAGACTCTACACACGGATATCACCAGATGGTCAACACCGAAATCAGACTGATTATATTCTCTGGAGCCAAAGATAGAGAAGCTCTATACAGTCAACAAAAACAAGACCAGGAGCTGACTGTGGCTCAGATCATGAACTTCTTATTACCAAATTCAGACTTAAATTGAAGAAAGTAGGGAAAACCACTAGACCATTCAGGTATGACCTAAATCAAATCCCTTATGATTATACAGTGGAAGTGAGAAATAGATTTAAGGGCCTAGATCTGATAGATAGAGTGCCTGATGAACTATGGAATGAGGTTCGTGACATTGTGCAGGAGACAGGGATCAAGATCATCCCCATGGAAAAGAAATGCAAAAAAGCAAAATGGCTGTCTGGGAGGCCTTAAAAATAGCTGTGAATAGAAGAGAGGCGAAAAGCAAAGGAGAAAAGGAAAGATAAAGGCATCTAAATGCAGAGTTCCAAAGAATAGCAAGAAGAGATAAGAAAGCCTTCTTCAGTGATCAATGCAAAGAAATAGAGGAAAACAACAGAATGGGAAAGACTAGAGATCTGTTCAAGAAAATTAGAGATACCAAGGGAACATTTCATGCAAAGATGGGCTCGATAAAGGACAGAAATGGTATGGACCTAACAGAAGCAGAAGATATTAAGAAGAGCTGGCAAGAATACACAGAAGAACTGTACAAAAAAGATCTTCATGACCCAGATAGTCATGATGATGTGATCACTAATCTAGAACCAGACATCTTGGAATGTGAAGTCAAGTGGGCCTTAGAAAGCATCACTACAAACAAAGCTGGTTGAGGTGATGGAATTCCAATTGAGCTGTTTCAAATCCTGAAAGATGATGCTGTGAAAGTACTGCACTCAATATGCCAGCAAATTTGGAAACTCAGCAGTGGCCACAGGACTGGAAAAGGGAAGTTTTCATTCCAATCCCAAAGAAAGGCAATGCCAAAGAATGCTCAAACTACCGCACAATTGCACTCATCTCACATACTAGTAAAGTAATGCTCAAAATTCTCCAAGCCAGGCTTCAGCAATACGTGAACCGTGAACTCCCTGACATTCAAGCTGGTTTTAGAAAAGGCAGAGGAACCAGAGATCAAATTGCCAACATCCGTTGGATCATGGAAAAAGCAAGAGAGTTCCAGAAAAACATCTATTTCTGCTTTATTGACTATGCCAAAGCCTTTGACTGTGTGGATCACAATAAACTGTGGAAAATTCTGAAAGAGATGGGAATACCAGACCACCTGACCTGCCTCTTGAGAAATCTGTATGCAGGTCAGGAAGCAACAGTTAGAACTGGACGTGGAACAACAGACTGGTTCCAAATAGGAAAAGGAGTATGTCAAGGCTGTATATTGTCACCCTGCTTATTTAACTTCTATGCAGGGTACATCATGATAAACGCTGGACTGGAAGAAACACAAGCTGGAATCAAGATTGCTGGGAGAAATAGCAATAACCTCAGATATGCAGATGACACCACCCTTATGGCAGAAAGTGAAAAGGAACTAAAAAGCCTCTTGATGAAAGTGGAAAAGGAGAGTGAAAAAGTTAGCCTAAAGCTCAACATTCAGAAAATGAAGATCATGGCATCTGGTCCCATCACTTCATGGGAAATAGATGGGGAAACAGTGGAAACAGTGTCAGACTTTATTTTTTTTTTTGCGGGGGGGGGGGCTCCAAAATCACTGCAGATGGTGACTGCAGCCATGAAATTAAAAGACGCTTATTAAAAGTTATGACCAACCTAGATAGCATATTCAAAAGCAGAGACATTACTTTGCCAACTAAGGTCCATCTAGTCAAGGCTATGGTTTTTCCTGTGGTCATGTATGGATGTGAGAGTTGGACTGCGAAGAAGGCTGAGCACCGAAGAATTGATGCTTTTGAACTGTGGTGTTGGAGAAGATTCTTGAGAGTCCCTTGGACTGCAAGGAGATCCAACCAGTCCATTCTGAAGGAGATCAGCCCTGGGATTTCTTTGGAGGGAATGATGCTAAAGCTGAAACTCCAGTACTTTGGACACCTCATGAGAAGAGCTGACTCATTGGAAAAAACTCTGATGCTGGGAGGGATTGGGGGCAGGAGGAGAAGGGGACGACAGAGGACGTGATGGCTGGATATCATCCAAATATTTAGTTAAAAGCAAACTTTTTCCTCTGTTTTATACTATTGGTACTGAAGGTCAACACTTAGTTCTATTCTCAGGAGCCACCAATTATGGTATGAAATGTTGATGAGAATTACCAGGAAATGAGACAAAACACAGCTTAGGGAAAGGGGGACCAGAGTAAGAAAATAGAAATGAAGCATGAGATACAACACAAAAGAATAGAGAGAAAACTAAAAGTGTGTGCATTATGGAGTATATGCATA
Source organism: Ovis aries (assembly GCF_016772045.2). Lineage (NCBI taxonomy): Eukaryota > Metazoa > Chordata > Mammalia > Artiodactyla > Bovidae > Ovis > Ovis aries. The sequence continues at coordinate 50,918,127 of NC_056063.1, forward strand.
TAGAACAGATAATATTACCAAATCTCACCAACACAGCCTGTTGATAAATAGAGCTGAGCTTATTATCACAGTAAGGGAGAACACCAACTCTATAGAGCTTTGTTTGTATCTCAGAAGCCAAGTTTAGTTTCAGGTAAGTATTTCAATGTAGAACTTGATTAAGACTGGTAAAGATCAGGATATAATAGTTTAAGACTGGTGAAAGAACAAGGTGAGAATTTTGAAGCAAGAAATTCAAAGTGTTTCAGGGTATAAATTTTCTATTGAAATGCTGAAGGGTCTTTTGGGAAGTTCCTGTAATGAAAAATAAATTAATTTGCCTGAATAAGAGTCTCCCAGAATAGTAAAATTATGCCAATGAAAACAATGCAATAGTAAAATCATGTTCAGGTAGCCCATAAGCTGTGCAGGGTATATAATCTCAGTTCTCAGTATAATACATACATGTGTAAATATTTAATATACTTTATCAACTGCTATATTACACAGCTCCAGGGACCACTGTCCATATCACAGTCTGGTAAATAATTTTCCTGAATTAGGCAACGTGAGATCCCTATTATAGCTGTAGCATGTATTAAAATAAGTTTAAGGTAGAGTCTAATACACTGCATATGACATAAATTATTTATAGCACATCCCATTTAGCATCTATTTATGATAAACATAAAGCACCAGAGTCCCCTTACAACTTAATGAAATATCATTCCATATATTCTGATTTTTTTTTCCATAGGAACTGTGAATTTGTCAGTAGGAAATTACTCAAAGAAGCTAAGAGAGGCATTTTTGAAGTTCTAACATCTAGCAAAGTACGTGACCCATACTACACCACCAAGGAACACAAACGCTAAATAATATTAAGCCTACCTCTCAACTGACCGAAAATTCATTAACATGTTTTTTTTTAAATAACAGAGTAATGATGATGTTAACTTTTTAAAAATATATATACATAATCCCCTCTGGGGGCAGTGAGTCCTATGTGAAGGTCAGCAGGACCCTCAGGGTAACCAATGACCTTACACCCTGGTCTATAGTGGGGGAGTTCAGTTCCTCCCACAACACAGTACAGATGGGAACGTGTCCTGAAGGAGTGAGCCGGACAGAGTACAGAGGGAAAGGAGCGCTTCCAGACCACCCAGGACAAGAAGTGGCCAGTGCAAAGCTAAAGGGTGGCTGGTTCAGGAAACGATGGAGCTTAACCATTTGATTAGGGCAGAGGACAAGCTGGACAGGTGACAGGAACATACTCACGGAAGGCCAAGCGTGCCACCTCAAAGACTGGATGATCCTGGGGAGAAGGAGGAGCCTTGGGAGGGTTTTAAACTGAGGATAAACTTGGTGAGAGTCACGTTTTAGGAAAGTCCCTCTGCCCGAGGTGAGCGCAGTTCGGGTACGTGGTAACAACCCGTATCCGGACAGGCTCCCTTTGCCATACCCTCTACGTAGGATTTGTGGCATATCTGGTTCCTCATGGATCAAACAAACACCAACAAGCTCAATATCTGTGACTCTGGAGCCCCTCCAAATGGAGGTTGATCTCAGTTTAAACTCTAGCAAGGACATGAACAAGGCACCTACCTGCAAGAGCGATGGGGTTGCCAATGAACCACATTCTTCTTGGATGCACAGCCAACCAAACGCTGAAACGCCGAGGTTTGCACCAGAGAAAGGGCTTGTCCCTGAGACAGCCAAAAGAGGAGATGGCAGAATAGACCTCAAATGTGCCTCGCAGGTGAGGAGCTCAGGATGAAACTGAGACATGGGGAGCGTGGAAAGCCAGCTGGAGAGAAGGAAAACGTGCAGTAATTATCATTCTGCGCAGGCGCAGCTAAGCTGCACGCTTCTTAACAGGGCACCGGTGCTCTGTGGGTGGAGTTTTTGGCCCTCTGAAACGTCACTCATCTGATACTGCAGCTGCTGCTGCTAAGTCACTTCAGTCGTGTCCGACTCTGTGCGACCCCGTAGACGGCAGCCCACCAGGCTTCCCCGTCCCTGGGATTCTCCAGGCAAGAACACTGGAGTGGGTTTCCATTTCCTTCTCCAGTGCCTGAAAGTGAAAAGTGAAAGTGAAGTTGCTCAGTCGTGTCCGACTCTTCACGACCCCATAGACTGCAGCCTACCAGGTTCCTCCGTCCATGGGATTTGCCAGGCAAGAGTACTGGCGTGGGTTGCCGTTGCCGTCACCCCATCTGATACTAGCACATGCCCAGTTGGAGGAGCACTGATCCAAGCAAGTCCTAAGCAGCTGGAGCTCTAACTGGACACAGCTGATTCAAAGTTCCTGAAAACGAGTTTGCACAGATGTCATATTGTTTAGGCTACCTGATGCTTGGAGGATATGCAAGTTTTCCTAAAAACAATTAAATTTAGCTTGATTAGTGTAGGCAGGTTAAATTTGTTATAAAGTAAGTTGTTTAACCAATCAGGCTTCCCAGGTGGCGCTAGTGGTAAAGAACCCACCTACCAAAGCAGGAGACAGAAGAGACACGGTTGATCCCTGGGTGGGGAATATCCCCTGGAGGAAGGCATGGCAACCCCCTCCAGGATTCTTGCCTGGAGAATCCCACGGACAAAGGAGACTGGTGGGCTACAGTCCTTGGGGTCGCAAAGAGTCAGACGCCACTGAAGCAACTCAGCAGACGGGCACAGTATAACAGATCTGTCTGGTGACTACCCTTGGTTTCAGGGATTTCAGGGGGAAATGGATGAATATTTAGCAGACAAAGCTAGCAGATTTCAGTGACCAACTATATCAAACTTTCTTTCCCAAGGTCACTGCCACAGACCAGGCTTTTACTATTTTTTTGGCCTAGATTTTGAATGCATTCACTAAACTGCAGTTTCCCAGGGCCCAGCTTCTGTCCAAATATACTAGGTGGATTGGAGCAAATTGAAGCACGTCACTTGCCAGGTTACTGGTCTTCATGGCTCCCATTTCTCAATAGGTGAAGTTCAAACTCTTTTAAAATATCTGTTAGCTATCTAATAGCTACGACCTTCATGATGAGAGCCCTTGCTTGTCAGGAGACTTGTCTCCCACCACCACCCTGCCCCACCTCCATGGGAACACTAACTGTACTTTGGGATTAAAGAATGAGTTGTGATCTCAGAAATATGCCATCCTTTCTCATTCATCTATTGTTCAACAGAGGCCACTCCACTTCCACTGGCTCTTCCAGGCTCAGGGAAGGCATCACCTCCTTGAGGACTTGCCACCCACTCCAAAGCGCTGTGAGCCCCTCCTGGCAGCTTGCGTGTAGTGAGTCTGGTCTGGATTACCCAGCATATCTGTTATAGTGTAACTTCTCTTGTTTTCTAATTAACTCCTTGCAACTACACCACAAGCTCATGGAGGTCAAGGACTGTATCTTCTCCACCTCTGAATACTCAGCATCTAGCTTGGCTTACAAAAACTATTTGTTGAGTGAAAAAAAGGGGTAGAGCCAAGACTCAACCCCCACCTTAAATCTAGTGCTTTTCTCAACATATCACAGCAAATAAGACTGATACATCATGGTAGAGTATTTAAGGGACCATTCTATTAATACTTAACGCCTACACTGACTCCTCAAAATGCTTAATTACATGTAGTGCAAAATATTTCAGTTTTAGTCCTATAGTTAGCAAGAGGATACAGTATCCATTTATTGAATTACAAACACACTTGAAAATATTCTGATACCTATTTTATATAAACACATTTATATCTATCAACAAATGCCCTTAATCTTTTTACTGAGGAGTTAACTCAATTTTAGTTTTGTATTTTCTTATCCTCTTTCTCTCACTTGCTATCTATGTGGGTAAACAGAAAACAAAAGGGGTAAATGCAGATCTGTCCATATGGTTATCTTTTGTCTTTTTATACCTATCAGCAAAAGTTTCCATTGGGAAAGCAGCTGAAAATTAGTAACAGACGATGTACTTTCATTGTAGCCATGAAATTAAAAGATGCTTGCTCCTTGGAAGAAAAGCTATAACCAACCTAGACAGCATATTAAAACGCAGAGACATTACCAACAAAGGTCTGTCTAGTCAAAGCTATGGTTTTTCCAGTAGTCATGTATGGATGTGAGAGTTGGACTATAAAGAAAGATGAGCACCAAAGAATTGATGCTTTTGAACTGTGGTGTTGGAGAAGACGCTGAAACTCCAATACTTTGGCCACCTGATTCGAAGAACTGACTCATTGGAAAAGACCCTGATGCTGAGAAAGATTGAAGGCAGGAGGAGAAGGGGATGACAGAGGATGAGATGGCTGGATGGCATCACCTACTCGATGGACATGAGTTTGAGTAAACTTCGAGAGTTGGTGATGGACAGGGAGGCCTGGTGTGCTGCAGTCCATGGGGTCCCAAAGAGTCAGAGACACAACTGAGCGACTGAACTGAACTGAACTGAATGTACTTTCATAAATGTTTCTAACAATTATCTTTGTTGTCTCTGATTCAAAGAATTATCAGTGAACAAATTTTAAGTAGCAACAATCCAACCCATGCAGATTTTGTAAAGGACTCTAACCAAGGTCTTCTCTCTTATTACAAAGGTAAAACCAATAAGTCAAGGAAACAGGCAGCAATGTATTTATTGGAAATGAACTAGACATTACATTAACCAAATGAAGATGTAACAATGCATGAAGCATAATTGGTGCAACATTTAAAAGATCACAAAGTAAAAAGAAAATTCATTTTCAAAAGAAATATTGCATCCAAGGCAAGCCCTGAACACCATAATACAACTGATAACATTGACTGTGAAGATCCAGAATAAAATTTAAACCAAACAACTGAAAGAAAAAGTTTCTTTTCCCAACTTGAAGGTTCCCTGGCTACCACCTGTGTATCATACACACCAGGTAATTTTCATCACCAGACAGTAACCAATGATATTTATCATATTCCTCATAAGAAAATACCTCTCCTACAAATAGAGAAATCTGAGGGAAATCCAAGCAACAAAACAGTTGGTGGCCCCAACTGATTAGGTCAGCATTTTCTAGAATCTAGAAATTACATTAACTTTACTAGTAAGACTTCATTTTCTTCTGAGACACTGCCTGGATGAGAGGGCGTGCTGATTGTAACATTACATTTACTACACTACACTACATTCCACTGAGTAGCTGGTCGGTTGTGGGGTGAGAGGGGATGTTCAGATCCTTATCCATTCATCAAACATTTCTGAAACTTTTAGAGCTTTACTTTTCTACTCTGTAATACATTGTAGCTTGTATATAACAAACTCCCTTTGAAGAAAATTATCCCAGATAATCCATCTCTGATAATACAAGTACTGCAAAAAGCAGTGATGAAAAATATTGTTTGGAAAGGCAAAATTGCTGCATCCACTTTCCGAGGCACTGTCATAGAATCATCTCTGAAATGGAGAAATTCCATGTGTAAGTTAAAAATCCCTTTCCTTCCATTCACCCAGCATGCATGAATGTCTTCTTATAATCTCTCTGTAGACTGAGAAAGTCAGGAGTCCAAATGCAGAACTGTAGGTTTTAGAAAGGCTTTCTCCTTCCCTTCCCATGGATTTCAAGTTTGTTTTAAACACTCCACAGTTCTCATAAATGCTCATGTGGAAGGGGAGGATGATTACAACCTTATCAGACCTGTCAATTGACAAAAAAAAGTATCTCAACACAGTATCTCATCTTTAGAAAACCTACCCTCCATTTAAGGTAGAGAGAACTAAGACAAGAGTTCCCACATTTTAGTGGGAAATGGCAAATCCTTGTCACTAACTATGGCACCAAGTAGTTCATTCAGGACAAATTTCAATAAAAAGGTAGAAAGTTAATCTTGACAATTTACGTATGCTCAGTCGCTCAGCCATGTCCGACTCTTTGTGACCCCATGGACTGTAGTCGGCCAGGCTCCTCAGGCCATGAGATTTTCCAGGCAAGAATACTGGAGTGGGTTGCCATTTCCTACTCCAGGGCTAGACACTTTAGGTCCTAAATTAATTTTTAAGGACTGATATGTTTAGTTTAACAAAACGCTGGTCTAATTTACTAGAAAATTAGTAATGTTCTCTTTCACCTTGAGCTGGATGGGCAGACTCAGCCACTGTCTTGTTTCCTCCTTACATACAACTAAAGTAATGCCTGACCAGACTCAAAATGCATGTAGATGCGACATGCTCATTGGCACAAAGCAGGCAGCAGGGGAAGGCCCCTACTTTCCTGAAAAACTCAGAGGAGATTTACTGGCAATCAGTCATTTTCCTCATATATATATAATGTCAGTAAATTTTAAGACAGATGCACATAAAGTTACACAAATGTTTCCACCTCTCCACCACTGCGTGAAACATGCCATTCTTTGGAGAAAAAAATACATTCATTTTTTTCAAGTATATTTCAATATACAAAGATGTTCTAGCTTTGTTTCACTACAAAGACAAACAGATGTCACATGTGTCCAAGGGGAACTTCATTCTAACTTCCCTTTGTTGTGGATTTCATGAAGTTTTGATTTCTTTTTTAAAAAAATTGCTGTAAATATGCATCTACTTTTATCTGAAAGCATGAACTCTTCAAGTCCATTTTATATATATGTACATAGTCAACAAGGACAGCAAAAAACAGTCTACATATGTACAATGGTTTAGAACTGGCATGCTCTGAGGACAGCAAGGGCCACTGGCTCTGACGGGCTCACAGCTGATTCAGTGATTGTCAGCTCTGGTGGCCAGCGCTGGGCCAGCAGCATGCAGACTCCTCCAGACTGTAGCATCCTTGAATGGTCATGTCCTGCTGAGGTGGCAAGTCTTCATGGCTTGTTTCCTGTCTTGGCTTTGTTGTTAGGGTTGCAGTTTAAGTCTCTCAGCAGTGGTTCGCAGTTGGCTAGAATATCTGCAGGCAGCAGCTTCCAGATCTGCTCCACTGCCTTCTGATAAGCCATCTTCTCCTGTTCCAGAGTCCGGATCAAAGACTTCATTTTGGTCTCTCTGGTTAAAAGATTTTCCAGGTTGGACTCCAAGGTCTGAATTTTAGCATGAGCTATCTGTTTGGGGCCAAAACAGAAACACAAAATCCGCCAAATCAAAAATCTGAAGGTTTTGGTTCATTATCACAGCAGCAGTCAGAACTTATATATATTAGCTAATCATATCATATTACTTAGTACATCTTAGTATAGGAAGCAAATACCCTGAAACCATCCATGACATGGCGATTTTTTATGGTTCTCAAAAATATAACTAGAGTTCTAACAAAATATATCTCATTTCACTGAATACACCAAAAATGCGATATTAAATCATCATCCCTCAGGAGTGAGGGCACTCACTCCACACACAGGTCTTCTGCTCGAGTGACTGGGATCTGACAGGGAAAAACAGGAGATTCCTGACACTGCCCTAAGGTGTTAAAAGAGGGTATTTTGCCCTCTGAGTGGAAATACAGGGTTTGCTCAACACATACGTGGGATCTTATCAGTTTTTACAGGTGTTGGATGTGCCCACATAACTTGGGGACCAGAGGGGATGACAACATTGAACTGTGAATGAAAAAATTTGCAACCATTAATAAAAACCATAATAACATAAAGTAGGTGCAAACCCACTTTCCCTAAATAAAGAAATGTTCAAATAATCATCACTGAAACATCCTAGTAATAAAGGACAATAGCCTGTTTATTTTTTTTTTCTGAAAATAGACACTGTTGTTTCTTTTTAAAAAAATTTTTATTGGAGTATAGTTGCTTTACAAGGTTATGTTAGTTTCTGCTGTAAAGTGAATCAGTTATACACATACATAAATCTCCTCTGTTTTTGGATTTCCTTCCCATTTAGGTCACCACAGAGCACTGAGTAGAGTTCCCTGTGCTATACAGTAGGTTCTCAGTAGTTATCTATTTTGTACACAGTACCCATAGTGTATACATGTCAATCCCAATCTCCCAGTTCATCCCCCTCCCCCTCCTCCACCTTGGTATCCATCACACGCGCGCGCACGCACACACACACACACACACACACACAATCTACAAACAATAAATGCCGGAGGGCTTCCCTGGCAGCTAAGCTGGTAAAGAATCCGCCTGCAAGGCAGGAGACTCCGGTTCAATTCCTGGGTCTGGAAGATCCCCTGGAGAAGGGACAGGCTACCCACTGTGGTATTCTTGCCTAGAGAATTCCATGGACAGAGGAGCTACAGTCCATGGGGTCACAGAGTCAGACACAACTGAGCAACTTTCACTTTCATATAATTAACACCTCAAACAAAGATATAATTTGGTAAATAAATGCTGGAGAAGATGTGGAGAAAATGGAACCCTCCCACACTGTTGGTGGGAATGTAAATTGGTACAGGCACTATGGAAAACAGTATACAGGTTCCTTAAAACACTGAAAACTAGAGCCTCCATATGATCCATCAATCCGACTCCTGGGCATATATCCAGTGAAAACCATAATTCAAAAAGATACATACAACCGAAGGTTCATTGCACACTATTCACAATAGCCAGAACATGGAAGCAACCTAGATGTCCATCAGCAGAGGAATGGATAAAGAAGATGTGGCACCTATACACAATGCCACAAAAAGGAACGAAATAGTACCATTTGCAGAGATGTGGATGGATCTCGAGACGGTCATACAGAGTGAAGTCAGTTTGACAGAGCAAAAACAAGTATCACATAATATTGCTTATATGTGGAATGTAGAAAAACGGTATGGATGAATTTATTTGCAAATCTTGTTTAAAAAATGATCTTTAGCAATGCACTAATACAACATTGTTGGCATTGTTTTGAATAGAAAAAGGCATAAAATGTTCTATGGGCCAGAGCTAATATAGATGAAATGAAGGAGGCCAGTGTTTCTTCTTGGGGAGCAATTACTCTAGGAACCCCTCATTTCTAAACTATTACTCTCCTAGCTATCCTTCAGAGGAGTTATCACACATCAAAACAGGGTTTTAGTGTTCCCTACTTTGGAGACATGCAGTGTTGACAAAGTGACAGGTAAGCAGAAACCAAGGAGCCATTGGGTACTTAAGCTGTAACTCAGAATCCCTCTCCCCACACTCCCTACCCTCTACCTCTTGGCTCCCTGGAAGCTTTACTTTCTCACCTCCCACTCCTCTGATCACATGGAAACCCCACTCCTTGAGGCTTGGATACTTCATATAGGTTACAGCATACTTCATATAGGTTACAGATGTGCAATATTGCTGCTACTGCTGCTGCTAAGTTGCTTCAGTCGTGTCCGACTCTGTGCGACCCCATAGACGGCAGCCCACCAGGCTCCCTCATCCCTGGGATTCTCCAGGCAAGAATACTGGAATGGGTTGCCATTTCCTTCTCCAATGCATGAAAGTGAAAAGTCAAAGTGAAGTCGCTCAGTTGTGTCCAACTCTTAGTGACCCCATGGACTGCAGCCTACCAGGCTTCTCCATCCATGGGATTTTTCAGGCAAGAGTACTGGAGTGGGGTGCCATTGTCTTCTCCACCCTTACCTGCAAACGTCATCATTTTCACCACCTGGAGAGGCCCCATATAGGTTACAGATATGCAATATTACTTTACACTAAATCACTTATCACATTTGTAAGAGTGCACTGATAAATAAATACATAGTTTATATTCTAAAGAGATCTTGAAGAGAAAATTAGAGATACCGAGGGAACATCTCATGCAAAGATGGGCTCAATAAAGGACAGAAATGGTATGGACCTAACAGAAGCAGAAGATATTAAGAAGAGCTGGCAAGAATACATGGAAGAACTGTACAAAAAAGATCTTCTTGACCCAGATAATCACGATGGTGTGATCACTCATCTAGAGCCAGACATCCTGGAATGTGAAGTCAAGTGGGCCTTAGAAAGCATCACTACTAACAAAGCTAGTGGAGGTGATGGAATTCCAGTTGAACTATTTCAAATCCTGAAAGATGATGCTGTGAAAGTGCTGCACTCAATATGCCAGCAAATTTGGAAAACTCAGCAGTGGCCACAAGACTGGAAAAGGTCAGTTTTCATTCTAGTCCCAAAGAAAGGCAATGCGAAAGAATGCTCAAACTACCGCCCAATTGCACTCATCTCACAAGCTAGTAAAGTAATGCTCAAAATTCTCCAAGTCAGGCTTCAGCAATAGGTGAACCGTGAACTTCCTGATGTTCAAGCTGGCTTTCAAAAAGGCAGAGGAACCAGAGATCAAATTGCCAACATCTGCTGGATCATGGAAAAAGCAAGAGAGTTCCAGAAAAACATCTATTTCTGCTTTATTGACTATGCCAAAGCCTTTGACTGTGTGGATCACAATAAACTGTGGAAAATTCTGAAAGGGATGGGAATACCAGACGACCTGACCTGCCTCTTGAGAAATCTGTACGCAGGTCAGGAAGCAACAGTTAGAACTGGACATGGAACAACAGACTGGTTTCAAATAGGAAAAGGAGTATGTCAAGGCTGTATATTGTCACCCTGCTTATTTAACTTATATGCAGAGTACATCATGAGAAATGCTGGGCTGGAAGAAGCACAAGCTGGAATCAAGATTGCCGGGAGAAATATCAATGACCTCAGATATGCAGATGACACCACCGCTATGGCAGAAAGTGAAGAGGAACTAAAAGCCTCTTGATGAAAGTGAAAGAGGAGAGTGAAAAAGTTGGCCTAAAGCTCAACATTCAGAAAATGAAGATCACGGCATCCAGTCCCATCACTTCATGGGAAATAGATGGGGAAACAGTGGAAACAGAGTCAGACTTTATTTTGGGGGGCTCCAAAATCACTGCAGATGGTGACTGCAGCCATGAAATTAAAAGACACTTACTCCTTGGAAGAAAAGTTATGACCAACCTAGATAGCATATTCAAAAGCAGAGACATTACTTTGCCAACTAAGGTCCGTCTAGGCAAGGCTATGGTTTTTCCTGTGGTCATGTATGGATGTGAGAGTTGGACTGTGAAGAAGGCTGAGCACCGAAGAATTGATGCTTTTGAACTGTGGTGTTGGAGAAGACTCTTGAGAGTCCCTTGGACTGCAAGGAGATCCAACCAGTCCATTCTAAAGGAGATCAACCCTGGGATTTCTTTGGAGGCAATGATGCTAAAGCTGAAACTCCAGTACTTTGGCCACCTCATGTGAAGAGTTGACTCATTGGAAAAGACTGTGATGCTGGGAGGGATTGGGGGCAGGAGGAGAAGGGGACAACAGAGGATGAGATGGCTGGATGGCATCACTGACTTGATGGACGTGAGTCTGAGTGAACTCTGGGAGTTGGTGATGGACAGGGAGGCCTGGCGTGCTGTGTGATTCATGGGGTCGCAAAGAGTCGAACATGACTGAGTGACTGAACTGAACTGAACTTATATTCTGAAGTAACTGTGAGAGAGCTCATCCTTAGGTAGGTTGATAAGGAGTCCAGGGCCCTTGAGGAAGAAGGGTCCAAGGCCTTAGAGAAGGAGAAGGGGGTCTGAGGCTCTCAAGGAGAAAGGGAGGAACAGGAATTTTTTTTCTACATTGCTTTGTCTTAGCCAATATAACAATGTATCTTGCTCAGGACATGTTTCTCCTTAACAAGAACGTTCTGACTAATTTTGTTATTTTAACAAAATTATGGGAGTGGGTCTGGTAAGACCTCTCTTTCTATTGTTAGCTCCAATCCTGTTATGTTAAAATGTAAATTGTGGGAGTGGATCTGGTAAGACCTTTACAACCTTGAGACATTCTTTTGATTTACTGTAATAACTAATTGAAAAAGTATATAACTCCCTTGCTGAAACTAGTAAGGGGGGCATTCTCAGGCCCCCTTCTGATGTCTATGTCAGAAGCATTCTCTGTCCCTTTTTCACTTTAATAAAACTCTGGTACACAAAAGCTCTTGAAGGATCAAGTCTGGGCCCTGGCTAAATCGTCTTTGAAGATCAACACATTAAGCTATCAGCTGCAAATTTCTTCATGGCAAGGATTACATGTTACCTGTTTTCATTCACTTTTCTCCTTTCCATTTCTGTGAGTTTTACTCTAGACAGTTCTCATCTTCCCCAATCAGATTTCTACAAATAATTGCTAGCTGGTCTCCCTACCTTCTCTCCCCATTCTAATCTGTCCTCATCAAGGTTTTTCCAGACTGATCTTCCTAAAGTATGGTTCAAAAATTTTGAGAGATTTCTCTCTCAACATGATTAAAGCTGTGTTCTTCTTCTTGACCTTGAAAGTTATTTACAAATCCACCTCCATCATGTTTACCCCACTTCTCCCCAATGTAAATCTTAAGAGGATTTAAGTTTCCTCTAAGTTCTGCCATATTATCTAGCTTTCAACACTCCCCACTCCTCACTCATTCCTCCCACCAAGCCTCTAGAGTCCAGCTCAAGCCCCAAGACCTCCAGAACTTTCCCAGTTTCCTCTAGTCAATCCCTCCCAACTTGAACTTAAACCAAACATTCAAAACCCAGTAAGTTTTGAATCAGATTCTGCTCTGAACTGCCATTTAATTATTTTGTGAGAGGAGATTTTCTCTCCCAACTGATACTTAAATCAGCCTGTGCACTTGTAGCCCCCAGGGCACTTGGACACAATCTGACACATAGGTCAACAGTCAGCAATGGCTCAATCTACACCACAGCTCTATCCTTCCTGGGATGGTTCTATGCAGGAGAGGAGGCACTCAACAGCTTTTATGGTCAAATCGTCATCTCTGTACCTGTAATTTTTCTAGAAGGTCCATGTTTTGTCTTTTCAGTTGGCTGTTGGCCCTCTCCAGCTTCTCCATGGGCTCGCTCTCCTCGCAAGCATAGGAAGATTCTTGGAGTTCATCCTGTAGCACGTGATACTCCACCTCATAGGCATGTAACTGTTTAGAAATATCCATCTCAAAAACCTGCAGTGAAAACAGGGGTCAGTCTGACCTTCAGGATGTACACAAAGATACATCTGTGTATCTAAGGTACTTCATGTAGATTTCCCAGTACTTCTTAATGAGGAACAGCATGACATACCAAACAAAGGGAATTGTAACAAGTGTGACTGTCAAATAAGGACAAACAGATGATTTCTATACAATTGAAACATTTTCATGACAAGGCCAAGACACTAGAGAAGTTAAGGTCCAAAGATATTTTGCAACTAAAATATACATAATCTAGGAATGGCCTCCCAAAGTGTTGCCTACCAGATACACATGAGTAACTGAGTAACCCTTACACAAGAGATAAGGAGATCATCTTTGCTGGTTAATAAGCAAAACTGCACAGGGCAGTTCTATAATAATAAGATCAAAAGCCCTTCTAATTATTTGTCAAGGAGGTAGAAAGGGCTTGTACTAAATATTTTCATCCATTTTCTAATCCATACAAGTCTCTTAGAATTCACTAACATATCCTACCAGAGAGAGAATCTTAAAATTGCACACCATGGGAACTATACATACGTATTCAATCACTCAGTTGTGTCCAACTCTGTGACACCATGGACTGTTCCTCTGTCCATGGGATTTTCCAGGCAACAGTACTGGAGTGGGTTGCCATTTCCTTCTCCAGGGGATGTTCGCGATGCAGGGATCAAACCCGCATCTCCTGCATTGGCAGGTGCATTCTGTAGCACTGAGCCACTTGGGAATTGGGCACTGTATAGAGCTGTTTAATTGCAGCTGCCTCTGCTCTCCCATATTGTCACCCATTAGGAAGACAGTTTGCTTCAAAGTTAAGAGAACAAGTAACTCCTCCTTAGTCTAAACTTGCAAGAGAAAGTGAGCTGCCATTTAAGCACTGATATCCACACTAACACTGTTGGGAGAGAAGAAACCACAAAAAAATCTCACTGACTTACTTGCACTACTACTATTAGAGATACTCAAATCTTAGAATTGAAATGATATTTCGTGACAATATTGTTATTCTTTTTAAATAAGCATCTTTTTTTACCCCTACCCAGTGAGTATGAACACAGTGGACTATACTATACAACCCTTAAAAATGAGAGCATTGAGATATTTATTGGCATGCAAAAATGTCCAATACTCTACAAATATTTTAATAAAAAATCATTACACAACAGTATGTACAGTATAATTACAGACTCGTAAGAGGAAAAAGACTTTGATGCTGGGAGGGATTGGGAGCAGGAGGAGAAGGGGACGACAGAGGATGAGATGGGTGGATGGCATCATTGACTCAATGGACGTGAGTCTGAATGAACTCCGGGAGTTGGTGATGGACAGGGAGGCCTGGCGTGCTGCGATTCATGGGGTCGCAAAGGGTCGGACACAATTGAGCGACTGAACTGAACTGAACTGAACTCTCTAAGCTCTATCTTCAGTCTTACCACCGATCTACATTGAAAAACTTATGAATCATCACAGGCAAGGACTCAATCACCTTGCCTGGGCACAGCCACACAATGTGACAAGGAGAAATTACACCATAGTTTCATTTCTAGGTAAAATGTATCTGATCAAATTTTAAAATGGTCAAGCAAAACACATGTTTATGCCAAAACATTTAATAATATAATTAGTAGAGAAACTGCTATATAATCTTATACCTTATTATTACCATTTAAATCATACCTGGGTAATTATTTTTTCCATTTCAGATGAATTCATATCAGGGAGAGTGATTTTAAGGAATTCAACAATATTTTCAAAGTTTTCACATTCCATTATGAGCGTCTCTTGGTTGCTCAGCAGGCTTAGGGCAACCTTAAATATAACTTCAGTTCCCTGAAGAAAAATAATATCTGAAAAAAAAGATACATAATTTTCATGATCAAAATGATGCCTCTACTATTGTAAAACGTGACCTCTGTGTGTTAATGTGGTTTTTTGCATGGTTGTGTGTATGTGTGTGTGTGTATGGTGGTTGTTTTAATTACTGCAACAAAACCACAGAATATTTTACAAAATAAAACTGGTCAAAATAACCTAGTTTGAATTAAATAATAATATGACAAAAACAAATAATCAGTTGTTTAACTATTCTTCTTACTTATTTAGGAACCTCAGATAAGGTCAATGTAAAAAGAAAAAGATAAATTGTATATTTGTTTGTCCACGTATTTATAATTTTTAGTGCAGCAGCAGCAGTTGCAAAATTTAACAGAGACTGATATTTAGATTTTCTTCATGAGGAGAATACAAAAACAAGTCAACATAATCAATAGTTTAGGATTATTTAAACTCTCATTTCCATAATATAAAACTACAAGAACCAGTTAATATGTAATTAAACCTGTACTAGGGAAAAAAATCTAAAGAAAAAAAAACTTTAAAAGAAAAATCAAAATCAGGGTATAACCTAAATCTGAATAGAAAAAAAAAAGGCTACCCTAACTCTGAAAGTGAAAGTGAAGGTGCTCTGTCCTGTCCAACTCTTTGTGACCCCGTGGACCGTAGCCCACCAGGCTCCTCTGTCCTTGGGATTTTCCCAGGCAAGAGTACTGGAGTGGGTTGCCATGACCTTCTCCAGGGGATCTGCCTGACCCAGGGATCAAACCTGGGTCTCCTGCATTGCAGGCAGACGTTTTACGTCTGAGCCACCAGAGCTTCACCCTAACTCTGAACTTTGCTCCAAACAGATGTAAACACACAATAGTTTTGAAAAGTACTAAATACTTTTGTATGCGCATTCCTCTCAATCCATGCCATTCTGTAGTCAGTAATAAACAAGAGGGGGTTGTTAAAAATGAGGGAACCATGAAACAATCACTTCAAACAGGGTCATTTTCTTCTTGCTCACACATCTTTCCCTTTGCTGACAGTCTCTTCTTCACTCAGTTCTAAGAATGGAGTGGCTACTGTAGAGCTGACAGCATCATTCATATTCTCTTAGCAGAAAACAGATGACTGGGGAGGTATGTTTCCTGAATTCAGATATCAAGCTTCCTAGGGTAATTCAGAGAGAGATACCCTAAATATCATTTTAGATCTGATAAGCTATTTCCTGATAAGGACATATATAAATGAAAGGATTTATAGAAGACCTATAAAGAGAAACCCAAGCTCCAAAGCAAACTTCCCTGGAGAAAAAGCAATCGTGTATGCTCAATAAAAATATGGAAATTTGGTAAATATTTGATTCTGGGCATCCTTGTTTTACTCTTTTGCTGCACTTTGCCTACAAATTGTATCAGCACTAATGCAGTGTCTAATTTTTAAAGCCACAGCCCCTAGTAAGAAGGACACAGTACACTGTAATCTGGTGTTGCTGCTGCTAAGTCGCTTCAGTCGTGTCCGACTCTGCGCGACCCCATAGACGGCAATCTGGTGTTATGTATACATATTACATGTATTACTATATCTTCAGGCTTCCCTGGTAGCTCAGATGGTAAAGAATCTGGCCACAATGTAGGAGACCTGGGTTCAATCCTTGGGTTGGGAAGATCCCCTGGAGGAGGATATATCTTCAAATTTGAAGTTTCTCCAAATAACTTTATTTCCCTATAACTGATATATTCTCTTTATTCTATTTTAGTTCATTTTTTTCAATCCTGGTAATGACCTACAATCAGGCCAATACTTAAAATTTGACCAAAAGATCCAATTTAGCAAAAGCAAAGATATAAATACTGTCTACTTGCACCACAGGTACCGGATAGATGAGTGGAACAGAAAAACTGGAAGCCTCTTCTGAGGTCATCAAGCTCTCAACATTAGAATAAACCTCTGCTAAAGAGTAGTTTTTTAAAAGATGGTTTGCTTTTTAAATGACAGATTTAGACAAACCTAACTAAAGAGGTATGATAGATTTAAAAGCCTCATAAGGTAACGTAAGCTGTGTCACACTCTCTTTTTACTACACTGTGGAGCAAAGCAGCAACTCAACAACTTGCCCTGGGTCCAACCAGCTGCGCACCCAGTGTTAGAGATGGGCACCACCTCTGTACTGGCATGACAGGAGGGCACTTAAAGCAATAAAACAGGAATTCCAAATTACCTTGTTAACAATAAAAAGTCACATTAACAAGTGCCATTAGAAACAACATTGAAAGAGGTTGCTTCCATTAACCCAGTCAGAGAACATGCTGTTTCTCTGTGCTTTGAATCCAGGTTGAAGAGGACAACAGGGAAGGAAAAACAAAAAAGATAGGAAAGATGTGCATAAATATCTGAAAAAATTATACAGTGGAATTCCTTAGTTCATATTTTTTTTAATTACACTGTGATTTTTTTAGGTATAAATGAAAATAAGAATTCCATTATAGTTTACTCAAATACAGGAGCTCAACTCTTCTTCTTTCCCTTTGCATTTCAATTTAAGACTAAAATGGTTTCAAATTGCTCTCAGAATGGAGCCAGGCACATTTATTAAATTCCATTAGCAATTTGTGATTCTGTGACACGATGCTAGATAAAACAATTGGAGCACCTTATGGCTAGAAGTATACCCCTTGGAATAAATAATGCTGTTCCAATTAATCATTGGCATCTCTTACCAAACACTCTGGCTACAAATCCTAATGGAAATTGAGAGGCAAACAATGTGAGGAACCAGGGGGCAGCATAAAGACTGGGGCTGATTTCATTTTCTTCAAGATGATTGTAGAGATCTCTGTGATAATCATGAAGGAGCCTGGACAGCTGGTACATTTGAATCTAAAGTTAATTTGGAGAAGAAAAATAAAATATTATGCATTTATCTGAGTACACATAAAATAAATACTGTTTAATTTCATTACTCTAATATTTAATAACTAACTCAGGTATATTAGAGAAACAAAAGCAATATTGTTTTATTATTATGTTAAAGCTGACAGATCCAAGTTCATTTAATTGAGATCACAAAGCAAGTCACTGTAAGTCCATCTATGACTACAGAGCACATTTCTCTAACACGTGTGTTTTGGTATCGCCATGTATACATGGAAATGGTAATTATTCCTCCTGTAGGAAGGTATGGCTTTTGGAATTTAGTCAGAACCGTCCTGGCTCAGGACTCTCATGGAAGGTCCATTCTAATTTCAGACCAGTTCCAGAAAAGCTTCCATTCAAGAGAATCTACCACATCTAATTCAGAAGCAAGACCTTGTCTCTCTTTGCTGGGTCCAGCACTGGATTTATGACAGAACCCACCAGGCAATCTGCACTGCTAGGATACTGTCAGGCTTAGAAGGTTAAGGAGCCAGAAACCTGAACTGTGATTTCTAATATCTAAGATATTCCAGCAGCACATTTTCTCTTGACACAGGAGATTAAAGCAAAAAGTGCAGTCCGAATGTTTATAGTACTGAAAGAAATTATTTCACTTAGCTACTGAGCTGATTATTCATATTTAAAAAAATATTATAAAGACAGCTTATAGTAACTTTTAAAGTCTTACATGTGGGTAGTTAAAAGTAAAGCAGTAGCAAATAATAAATCTATGATTTGTGCTTTAATTTAAAATTTTATCTACAGAGTAACAGATTGAGTCATGAGTCCTTGATCAGTTATATCAGCTTAACTTCTTGGTGTGAAATACATTCAACATTTTCCTAAATCTAGCAGAACTTCTTTCTCTAGATATCATCAAAATATCATTCTTAAGTAGTATAAAAATGGCTTAAAATAACCAACTATATTATGAATTCAACTGTTTTTCAGAGCACAGAACTAAAAATCAAAGTACTATACATAAATATAGCAAATGTTTGATCTCTATCTGTGGAAACTAAGGTTCCACACAAGCCGTAAAAGGAAAGAATTAAAGAGCCACTGGAAGTCATAAAATAAGTTTAGCAGCAGTCAAGCAAAGAGGTTTAAAAAATGAGATTATAATCTCATTAAGTCATGTTGAAAAATATCATAAATTTATTTCTATTAGGCCACACACTGTTTAGAAACTAGACATACTGGGCTCTAAGTATTGGTGTTGTTGGTAGTACAAAAAACAAAGACATCTATAGCAGAATAAAAAGAAAGCCTATCATCAAAAACATTCTGTCCTTGTTCATTCAATATCTTAATACAGAAGCAATATGTTGTGGTTTTTTTTGTTTGTTTGTTTTTTTAGTAGAACCTTATTTTTTCCCTACATTCTAACCTGGGGGTTAAGAATATTTCTTCCATCAAGGTATATTTATATTAAGTTTCTTTTGACAAATAAAATATAATTCAGTCTTCCTTCCAAGGAAACTTTCATAACAAGATGCCATTTGCTAATAATACACAATTTTTCAATTCTACTTTAGAGATAACATGAAAATCTTCCAATGGAAGAGACAGAACTGGAGGAAGGGAGATGCAGAGAGACGGGGAGAAGCAGAGACCAAGGACTTCAGATAAAAAGATGCTTTACACTTAGCATAGAAAACAGCAGACACAAATATGATGGGCTGTCCATAGTTAAAAGAGCCCTCAACCTCCTCATTTTACAGATAAGGTGAGTGCCTGCTAGTGAGAAGGAAAGATATACCCATTTGAATGCAGAGTTACAAGGAATAGCAAAGAGAGATAAGAAAGCCTTCCTCCATGATAAATGCAAAGAAATAGAAGAAAACAATACAATGGGAAAGACCAGAGATCTCAAGAAAATTAGAGATACCAAGGGAACATTTCACGCAAAGATGGGCTCAATAAAGCACAGAAGTGGTATGATAGAAGCAGAAGATATTAAGAAGAGGTGACAAGAATACACAGAAGAACTGTACAAAAAGATCTTCATGATCCAGATAATCATGATGGTGTGATCACTCACCTAGAGCCAGACATCCTGTAATGTGAGGTCAAGTGGGCCTTAGGAAGCATCAATATCAACAAAGCTAGTGGAGGTAATAGAATTCCAGTTGAGCTATTTGAAATCCTAAAAGATGATGCTGTGAAAGTGCTGCCCTTAATATGCCAGCAAAATTGGAAAATGCAGCAGTAGCCATAGGACTAGAAAAGGTCAGTTTTCATTCCAATCCCAAAGAAAGGCAATGCCAAAGAATGCTCAGACTATCACACAATTGCACTCATCTCACACACCGATAAAGTAATGCTCAAAATTCTCTAAGCCAGGCTTCAGCAATACGTGAACCGTGAACTTCCTGATGTTCAAGCTGGTTTTAGAAAAGGCAGAGGAACCAGAGATCAAATTGTCAACATTGATCGAATCACTGAAAAAATGAGAGAGTTCCAGAAAAACATCTACTTCTTCTTTATTGACCATACCAAAGCCTTTGACTGTGTGGATCACAACAAACTGGAAAATTCTTCAACAGTTGGGAATACCAGACTACCTGACCTGCCTCCTGAGAAATCTGTATGCAGGTCAAGAAGCAACAGTTAGAACTGGACATGGAACAACAGACTGGTTCCAAATCTGGAAAGGAGTACATCAAGGCTGTATATTGTCACTCTGCTTATTTAACTTATATGCAGAGTACATCAGGAGAAATGCTGGACTGAATGAAGCACAAGCTGGAATCAAGACTGCTGGAAGAAATATCAATAACCTCAGATATGCAGATGACACCACTTTTATGGCAGGAAGTGAAAAAGAACTAAAGAGCCTCTTTATGAAAATGAAAGAGAGTGAAAAAGTTGGCTTAAAACTCAACATTCAGAAAATTAAGATCATGGCATCTGGTCCCATCACTTCATGGCAAATGGATGGGGAAACAGTGGAAACAGTGAGAGACTTTATTTTGGGGGCTCTAAAACCACTGCAGATGGTGATTGCAGCCATGAAATTAAAAGACGCTTGCTCCTTGGAAGAAAAATTATGACCAACCTAGACAGCATATTAAAAAGCAGAGACATTCCTTTGCCATCAAAAGTCCATCTAGTCAAAGCTTTGGTTTTTCCAATAGTCATGTATGGATGTGAGAGTTGGACTATAAAGAAAGCTGAATGCTGAAGAATTGATGCTTTTGAACTGTGGTGTTGGAGAAGATTCTTGAGAGTCCCTTGGACTGCAAGGAGATCCAACCAGTCCATCCTAAAGGAAATCAGTCCTGAATATTCACTGGAAGGATTGATGCTGAAGCTGAAACTCCAATAGTTTGTCCACCTGATGGAAAGAATGGACTCATCTGAAAACACCCTGGTGCTGGGAATGATTGAAGGTGGGATAAAGGGGACAACAGAGGATGAGATGATTGAATAGTATCACCGACTCAATGGACATGAGTTTGAGTAAGCTCTGGGAGTTGGTGATGAACAGAGAAGCCTGGCGTACTGTAGTCCATGGGGTTGCAAAGAGTCAGACATGACTGAGCGACTGAACTGAACTGAACTGCTGTGCCCAAGCTCACACCATGCAGGTAATCAGAAGTCCTATCAAGTGATCCTAAGCCTGTTGCCACTTCCAGTTCTGAACATCATGCTGATTGAAAAAGAAACACTTTATTTCGTTCTAGAAAGTAGGAAAGTGTTGCATCTCACTTTACAGATCAAAAGGCTCTATTTTCCAGTTAAGATTCCCAGTCTCTGCCTCTAAGAACACTGTCCCCAAAGATTCTTAAACATCTTCATTTTCATAACTATGGACAGGAAATATTTCTTGGTAATTGCAGGTCATATTAAATCAACATATAAATCCAGTGTATATGACTTTTTATAATGTCAAATTGATGAGGAATTTATTCAAATTGGAAGAAGGTTGCATTTTTAAAGTGATGTCTGTATCTACCCTTTTAATTTATGAATCAAGACCATGCGACTCCTTTCTTTGAAATTTTAATGGCAGATTCCAAACTGTTACTTCTGAAAATCAAAGCTACTGAATTCTTACAAGGGTACCAAATGCTTCCTATACAATATGGCACAGTAAACTGTTTAGAAATAAAGTAAAAAATAAAACCTTCCATAGTCATTACTATTTCACTTGCGGAATGTTTATAGACCTACGAATAGTCATCAACTAGGAATCAACTGTCAGATGATAAAGAATCCACCTGCAATTCCAGGAAACCTGGGTTCGATCCCTGGGTTGGGAAGGTCCCCTGGAAAAGGGAAAGGCTACCAACTCCAGTATCCTGGCCTGGAGAATTCCACGGACTGTGTAAGTCCATGGGGTCACAGAGTTGGACACGACTGAGAGATGTTCACTTTCATGAATCACTGTATTTGATTTTACTACCCTGAAATCAGGATTTCTGTATACCCTTCATAAGAACTGACAGCTGAAACCCAACATTGAGAGCAAAACCCTATCTCCCTGCCAAAAATTCCATCTTGAAGAAGTATTAAAAAATGGAGCACTCCCTCTCTACTCATCCTCTCAAGAAAACGCCACTTACTATAACATTCATAGAGTGAAAATAAAGTATCACTTTGCCCAAGGATTGGTAAGACTGAAATACTACATGCAAATACTGATCACTGGGAACCAGTAAAAAGTATATTTTAAAAGCACTTTAAAATATTTTAGTTCTTATCTAAAGCATAATATTATGACGAACTCAGCATCATGTCTACCTCATTTCACGGGAGGAGAACCCTGACACATTTTTCTCTTTAAAGCCTTTCTTTATATTTTTATGTCTGAAAGCTTTAAATTGCAAGGTAGTGGTTGTTTAAGATACCGTATCTACAGTGAAAATTTGAACTTTTTGTTACAAAACAGCAAGTTAAGGAAAGTGAAGTTTAAACTAGTGAGGAGAAATGTATAAACAGGAAGTTTGAAATGTAATAATGGCAGTGAATACACTACTTAACTGAAAAATCTTAATGTTCTTCTTCAGAACGTAAGAAAAGCAGAGTGAAAAAGCGTCACTGACGCTGAACACGTTTTCCGCTATAAAGCCCTGTCTGCTCTTAAGGTGGAGGGAGACAGAAAGTTTGAGAAGAAACACAATATATATATTTGCCATTGATGCACTCAAAGCAAAAGAATAAGGCATTATAGTTTTAGATTTTAAATAAAATATCTATGATTCTTTTCAACTGATAAGGTGAAGGAAAGTGAGCAAAGATGATACTTTCTCCAGGCAACTGTTATGCTTAGGAAATAGGGACTTGTGGACACATGCAAATGGCTTATTTATCTGCTTCAGAAACTGTGGAAAAGTTACTCTGCCTATGGGTGTCATACACTTACTGGTTTAGCAAAATCGCAAATCCCACACTAAAACCATGAACTAAAACATGCCTCTGCATTTATCCAAATTCCGAGACCATGGGCCCAAATTTCTTTAAATCTTCACTGTAAATCAGAAGAGGGCTCTGCTAAGATTTTTACCCGTTTCTTGTGAAGACCCACCACTCACCTGCAGCGACATCATGTCAGGTCGGTACTGCTTGCGGAAGCCCAGGTCATACATGAGGAATTTCAGCATTTCAAAGGCTTGCTCTTCACTCATGTGCAGAAGCAAGACTCCAGCCACAAAGCTGATCCCCTGACAGTAACCCACTTCTTTGTCCAGTAATGAGTAGGCTTTCAAGAGATTAAAGAGCGACAGCTGCCCTGCCCCAAGCTGTGCTGAAAAGTAAGGATGAGTAGGAAATGTTCTCCCTGCAGAAGCAAAAAGAAAAATATTTTTGAGATGCCCTGATGCTTTGGAGTCCAGAGTGAAACTGCAATTCAGCAATTTTGAGGAATAAATCAACACTCTTTTCCAATACTGAATACCGCCTGGAGTACCTACCCCTCTAACTGAGTCTTTCTCCCTCTAGAGAGTCCCAAGTCCTCTTATCATATACATGGAGATCACCCCATCTCCATGTATATGATAGAGGAGCAAATAACTGATGCTAATAAGCACTTATTTTTAGGGGAAAAAAGTTCATAAACAAATCAAAGACATATTCAGAAAAGATCTCAGGGAATAGAATATAAAACTTATTCTGATTGTAAATCAAGGTTAATTCTAAGTTCACATAGAAACCACCCACTAACTGAAATCAAACCAGTCAATCCTAAAGGAAATCAATCCTGAATATTCACTGGAAGGACTGAAGCTGAAGCTCCAGTACTTTAGCCAGCTGATGCAAAGAGCTGACTCACTGGAAAAGACCCTGATGCTGGGAAAGATTGAAGACAAAAGGAGAAGGGGAAGACTGAGGATGAGATGATTTGATAGCATCCCCGACTTAATGGACATGAATTTGAGCAAACTTCAGGAGATACTGGAAGACAGAGGAGTCTGGTGTGCCACAGTCCATGGGGTCACAAAAAATAGAACACAACTTAGTGACTGAACAACAACTGAAATCAGAATTCTACAGACGGTATCATATAATTTAAGAAGAAATCTTAGTAGTCCAGAGAAGATTCCTTTCTGCTTTTCTTATATTATGACAGAAGAGGGACTTTTTTGGGTTGTTTTCTTTTACAGTCAGTCTATCATTCAGGAAATACCCCAGTTTTTGTGTTTTTTTTTTTTTTCAAGTATTCTTGGCTTTCTGTTTCTTAAACTACCTCCATCCATGAGTCGGACATGACTGAGTGACTGAACTGAACTGAACTGATCCATGAGCCATGCAGACCTCTTTTATTTTCAGTATAATCCAAGAAGGTCAAGGATAATGAAGGGCCAAGCTGATTTAAAATAAATTCCCCTCTAAAATTCACTTCTGTGTACAAAATTACCATAGAGACGCTTCAGCAAGCAAGTTAGTCCTGGATCACTGAAAAGTTGGTACTAAACACAGAAACAAACCCATCTTCACCCCTAAAGCTGTATACAGTGGTTTGGGACTTTCCTTGTGTCATGAAAATGAAGGGAGTATTAGCTTCCTTGTGCAATGAATACTTTTGACGGTTAGAACTTGTAAGAAGGCCAGATTTTTTAATGTTTTCCACCAGATTTGCTTAAAAGTGATTCTCCCACACACACACCCAGGAACTGATAAGATTATTTCTGCAGAGCAAATAAAGGGGAAGATATGAGAAATTAACAAGAATGTGCTAAGGAAACACAGATGACTATGAGCAAAGTCAAATAAGCAATTTTTTAAATTATCATTTTACTTTTTCACTTAAAATGCTTGCTACAGAAAACTATAAATATACTGTCCATCCAAGATATTAATTCTGGTTCCATTTTTTTCCGACCAGGCTTTTTTTTTCCCCTATAACATGATCTCATCATCTCCTTATCTTTTAGGATATCTTGACTAGCTCTAAATTTGACATCCCAATTTCTAGACTCATTATCTGTTTCCGGTCACAGAACCACACATCTGCAGGGATTCACAGTGATTGACTGGTTCATTGTCCTCATTTAAGAGAGAGGATTGAAACTCAGAAGCAAAGTAATTTGCCTAAAACTACTGTTCAGTGGTAACATTAGGACAAAAAATGAAGTTTTCAATTTCTCAGTAAAATTCTCCTTTTCAATTCTACTGGGCTCAAAAAATATTAACTTAATTGGCCTTTTCCCAACAGAAGTTGTTTGTCATCCAAAGGAGCAGAAGTCAGTTTTGCCCTGTGATTTTTATACAACCTGAAATGAAGTGACCTCTCAATGTAAAGTAATCCCTTGTTTTCCCATATGGGCTGAAATAACATATCTGGCCACCTTAAATAAATCAACTTTTAGGGATATATATAAGATAATTCAAATGTCAATGTCAATTTAATTCAGTAAGTTGCATATTTTTAAATAATAGAATGTAACATTAATTTAGAGAAAAATTAGAGACAACATTATTTTTTAAATTATTACACCATTTTGCTTTCCATAAGTTATTTGAAACTCAGCTTTTTAAAGGGTGACTTTATAATGCTGCCATAAATGCTGGAAATTCACAAAACAGTAGGACAGTTAATTCTTATTTCATCCTCCAAAGATGTATTCATGATTTTCCACAACCTAACCACATACTGTATTGCTTTTTAAAGGCTTATTCAAAAGCTTGTTTTCAGCAATATGTCCAGGAATACCTAGTAGACTTTGTTAAATTTTCTGGTGCCCCTTTAAACCTGCTCTAGCCTATTTCAAGACCACTGCTGACGGAAATAATAATTGTCTATCTCAAAGAAAAGTCAGTTGTTCAAAAAATAAGAACTGAGAGCACCCGAGAACATGACCTTTTTAATGATTCAAATACAAGATGACTCTTTTCAGAGTACAAGTAGAGGATAAAGACTTCACTCCACATGCAGGCATTCAGGGTATCTTCAACCAGACATAAAGCCGATATGCCCTCAGGAAAGAACAAAGTCAGCAACTTTGCAGACTAACAGATTATCTTTATCAACACCAAGAACAAAATTAAAAAAAAAAAACTCAATGAAAGGACCTATTGTTTACTTTCATAAATTAGAATCAATACGGCAGACATACCTAAATCCACGAGGATAGCATGCTGCTGAGCCGTGAGCTGTTTTAAAAGCTCTTTATAGGATATGTCGGGAGGTTGTTGTTTATTAGGCAATCTGTGTCTCAGACGATATTGCAAAGCTAGGAACTGCCAGATTTCTCCTCGTCGACTTTTGGGAACACCTGCAATCAAAGAGATGAGAAAGCAAGGCCTTGAAGACTGGAGTGATGTTCCTAAATCACAATTGATTAACTATAATGCTTCAAATAGGCAGCCATACTACTACACACACACAGCCATACATACACGTGTCCTGTGTCCCATGCTAACCACACAGTATGCAAGCATATTTTGACAGGTTTAATCCTCTAGCTGCTGACTTACAAAAGAAACCCTAAAATAATGAGGAAAATAATGGCAATATTAACAAGAACACCAGCCACTACTGATTGAGAGCCTAATACAACATGTATTGAGGACGTGTAGCTTTTAAGCATTGCAATTACAGAAACTACACCTCAACTATTCACAGGTGCTTAATGAGACAGGTAATTACTACTATCTATACTTTACAGATGGCAGAGCTGAGGCAGAAAGAGGCTAAGTCACTTCCCAGGTTCTCATAGCTAGTGCAGTTGAGAATCCAAACTCTAGTTTCAGAGGCCAAATTCTAAAATACTGAAATGTATGACTGCTTATTTTCACCTTTTATTTGGTTTGAAGCTAGTAACAAATGCTAATATTCATACTCTGATTTCTAAATATCTGTCATTAAAAAGTAACTTTGTAAACGAGAATTAAATAGCATTTTTATGGTCCACAAAAAAATGAAATAAAAATGGTAAATACAATACAAAGGGAGTGCTCCAGAATGTCACTTAGCCTTTGAGAAGAAAGTAGCTAGCCTATACAATGCTTCCTTCATTCGTATATAATGAAATAGTAACTCCAGTGTGCTTGAAAACCAAAAACAAGCAATTCAAAGTATGTTAAAACTATGTTTTTTATGCTAAGGGACATGAAGTAAAGCACTGGGAGGGACATAATTCAATTCTCTGCAGGAAAGGTAATTTTATTTCACTGCTTTCAGTCCAAGAAGACTAGATATGGGATAGGTTCCTGAGTTCTAGCTGGGTAGAGGAAGGTTTAACGGCACTAATCTTTTTGGAATGCAGCGTCACAGTCTGCAGAAGCTGAAAGTATTCTTGTCCGAAAACTACACTCCAGGCTCCTGAACATGAATTATAAGGTCCTCCACAGGGTATTCCTTGAAACTACTATTTTTAGTTCCATTACGTCCCATTCCCTGCCATATTAAGTATACACTAAGTATTCACATACTCAAGAAGCTTATGGTTATTGTCAGACCTCCAATTTTTTGTTTCTACTGTTACCTTTATGGAATTCCAAGCTCCTCCAGTTGATCACCTAGTATATCTCCATTTGTCTTTCAGGAATGAGCCTGTATGCCATTCTTCTGCAGAAACTCTCCCTAACATCTCTAGGAGTAAGACTCCCTTCTCACATACTATGTGACTCAGACTGTAATATTAGCATATTGGATTACAGTTAGTGCTATACTGTATATCTGTCTAGTTTCCTCACTTAAACGGTGAACTCCCTGAGAATAATCAGCATATTTTCATCTCTGCATGATGAAATCCAAGAATATACCTTGCTACTTATGTATGTGTTGAATGAATGAATGATCTTACATAAAAAGTCATTTTTAGAGGGTAACTTTCATTAGCCCATTAAATGGATCACTGTTAAGGAGAGGGCTGTTATGTTAACCATCCAATAACAATTCCAAAAAGGTAATTCACTTAATTTATTCATTTTTGGCTGTGTTGGGTCTTCATTGCTGCATGCAGGCATTCTCCAGCTGCAGCGAGAAAACAGTTGTGTTTTCTCTGTTGCAGTGTGTGCACTTCTCACTGTGGCTACTACTCTTGCTGCAGAGCATTAGCTCTATAGCGTGGGCTCAGTAGTTGTGGTGCATGGGCATAGTCGCCCCACAGAATGTAAAATCTTCCCAGACTAGGGACAGATCTGTGCTCCTGCACTGGCAGGCAGATTCTTAACCACTGGACCACCAGAGAAGTCAGGTAATTCACCTTAGTTAAATATTTATTGAGCATCTAACATATAGCAGAGAATAGAGCAGGGCATTGAAGAAACCTCATCATTGAGAGCTGAATAAATCCATTCTCAGGAAAATTAGTCTCATTCATTAGTCTCACTCATGCATTCATTTTTAGGGCTTCCCTGGTGGCTCAGAGGTTAAAGCGTCTGCCTCCAATACAGCAGACCCGGGTTCGATCCCTGGGTCGGGAAGATCCCCTGGAGAAGGAAATGGCAATCCACTCCAGTATTCTTGCCTGGAGAATCCCATGGATGGAGAAGCCTAGTAGGTTACAGTCCACGGGGTCGAAAAGAGTTGGACACAACTGAGCGACTTCACCATCACCTTCATTCATCTAGTAAATAACATGTAAGATGCTGTCTTAGGTGTTAGGAGTATGGGGGGGAATGGTGAGAAAACATTTAACAGATAAACACATAGATACAAAATTATAAACTATGGGAAGGACAATTAAAGGGAAAAAATCATGAGAAAGAATAACACAGCAAAACTATTTTATTTGGGGTTGGTGGGGGGCGGGGGGGGGCACTCTGAGGAAATGGTATTTAAACTGAGAGCTGAGGGAGAACAGGATTCTCCAGGCTGGGAGTGTAGGCAGCAATGACTTTGGCAAGAAGAATGTATGGAGGCCCTGAGAGGAGCAGAGAAAGGGGGCATAAAGGAGGAGTGAGAAGAAGA
Source organism: Ovis aries (assembly GCF_016772045.2). Taxonomy (NCBI): domain Eukaryota; kingdom Metazoa; phylum Chordata; class Mammalia; order Artiodactyla; family Bovidae; genus Ovis; species Ovis aries. The sequence continues at coordinate 50,947,087 of NC_056063.1, forward strand.
TGTGATGGAAAGAAGGGGAGCTGGGAAATGGGGAGAAGGTAGAGAGGACAGAAGAAGGAGGGAAGGGAAGCTGGAGCATCTAATCAAGAAAGAGCCAGTGAGATTTCCCTGGTGGTCCAGTGTTAAGAATCCACCTGCCAATGCAGGAGATGTGGGTTGGATCCCTGGTCCAGGAAGACCCCACGTGCTGAGAGGTAACTAAGTCCATATGCCACAACTCCTGATGCCCAGTACCCTAGAACCCATGCTCTGCAATGGGAAGCCATAACAATGAGAAACCCATGCACTACAATTACAGAATAGTCCCTGCTCACCACAACTAGAGAAAGCCTGTGCACAGCAATGAAGACCCAGCGCAACCAAAAATAAATAAATAAAAATTATTTTTTAAAAAGACTAAGGGTTAATACGAAAAGCAAAAACAAAGCTTTTTAAAAATACAGAATATCTTTAAAAAAAAAAAGGAAGAAAGAAAGAAATGGCCTGTGCCATACCGGGATGCAAATTAGTTAGCATCTTCGGAGCACAGGCTACAAGGTGGGGAAAGGTAGAAAATGAGATGAGAAATGAAAGAAGGAGAGATCAAGGAGAGCTTTGGGCACAGTGCTAAGAAGTTTCAACTCTGTTTTATAAGAAATGGGAAGATGAGCACCTCTAAAATATCTCTGTAAGTCATACCGAAGAACAGTATGATCTACATCTCACACACATTTGATTAGCCACTATTTTGTCTCCCAAACAATGCATTCAGTGGAAATCTCTGGGATTTCCATATCTTCAAGGGAAAAGAACAGGTACCAGGTTTGTAAGCACAGCATCTTACAAAATTAATCTTAATTTTAACTTAATTATGCAACAGCTTCACATTATCATAGGCTTTTAAGATTCATGATCAAGTTACATTGGAATCTTTATTTTATGCCCAGCAGGTCATAGAGATTCTCATTTTAATATATTGAATCTGAGTCACAGAAACTGCAAGTAAGCAATTCACACGTTAGTTTTAATTTTAAATTTAAGATGTTTAAATGTCAGTCATTTTATATGACAAAGTGGCAGTGCAATATAAGGCTGAATAAAAGCAATGTTCCAAAAATAAACAAAAGAAAAAATAGATGTTAGGACAACTGATTGCTAACTAATAATATAGATTTGTATAAACACATACATGTAGGTGAACATATATATATAAATAAATACTTCTGAGCAAATAATGGGAACGAGTCAAGTTTATAAGTTCGAGATATATCTTTTTATGGATATGATCAAAGATTTGTACTAATGCACATGCTCTTTCCTCAGTAAATGATAACTCTTGAGTTGAAAACAGCTGACTGAAGAAGCAGGAAACTGTAGAAAACGTGCCTGCTATCTCCTCAGGGACAGGACTGCCGTTAGCACCACGTTCCTACCAACATAGTCACTAACTACAGGAGGAAACAAACTACTTTCCTTTTTTTTATAGGTAAAGACAAAGAGAAAATTATGCTTACACTGGATGAGTCAAAACAATCTCTGAAACTTTTCAAAAAAAAAAAAAAAGATGATTAAGATGATCCAGAATACCTTCTTTAAGAGAAGTATGAATATCTTCCATATCGCATCTGATTTTAGCTCTGCAGTTTAACAACTTCTTATCCCAGATTGTTAAGACCTCCTTCTGACATGCACCAACTTCTTCATAATCCAATTTAACTTTTCTGGACTGCAGTTCATCTCTGCTTGCTAAGAAAGAAAGAGTTTGCATTAAGACTAATGCGTTGTAAAACACAGAATTTGTAATGTTTTATTGCCTTTGTAAAACCTCAGCATATGACTTTTAGGAATCAACCACTAACATTTTCTCAAAATAAAAATTTTTGTAAAAAATGGAAGATACATGAAAAGTTCTCAAATTTTGAGTCATTTCATGTATTAAAAAAAAAGAAAAACAGGAATAACTTCTAAGGAGGTTTTACTCTATATCTTACAGATGACAAGTCTCCTAGGCATAAAAAACAAACCATGTTTTCCAGGCTAGAAATTTCAAATATTTGACAAATGCGATAGATAATTACTAAAGTGACAGTTTGCGGTTTCATTGTTAATACTGTTAAAATGTTAATATTTTACATCCTATATCTATAAGAGAATAATGCCTCAGGCTAACCTTGATTTGATAAATATTTGATCGTGATAGCCTGATACATTTTTATAATTATTTCCAGAGTTACCCACACTGTCTTTAGCCACACAGACACTAGGTTACATATTCCTGCGTAAATTTTTAATAATCTTTAAGAGGAAAGTCCATTTCACTGAAGTTAACATTTTCATTTTTCAAAATGATACAAAATTTTCTCTGACTTGATTGTCTAAAATCTAAGCCCAGAATTCATTAAAAGAAATGTTTATAAAAGCAACCAGTATCTACACCTCAGCTTTATCTTGAAGAATTGATTCCAAAAGGGGAGAAGGGTGAAAAAACACGGAAGCATATTTCTTCTCTCTCATTAGGACCACATGGAACGGAAGCGCTAAGTGTAATCTGTAATCACTGAAGCTCCAGGGCTCAGTCAGCTTACCTCCTGCAACACAAATCTCTGTCAGGCATCCAAAGTCCTCGACAGCACAAAAATAGCAGAATGAGTATTACTCTTTACTTAATGTTGAAGCCATTTCAAAAGAATTAAACCATCTTATAATAGACTACTATTCTGGCAGGGCAGTAAAAATTTCTACTTAAAAGTCAACACATAATCAAAAGATAAATCAAACTATCAAAAATTCCTCCTAGATACCACTAGATGGCTTTCTAGCATAGTTTAGTTTTGCTTTTCAATATCTGCCGAAGAACTGACGCTTTCGAACTCTTGATGCTGAAGAAGACTTTTGAGAGTCCCTTGGACAGCAAGGAGATCAAACCAGTCAATCCTAAAGGAAATCAACCCTGAATATTCATTGGAAGGACTGATGCTGAAGCTGAAGCTCCAACGCTTTGGCCACCTGATGCAAACAGCTGACTCACTGGAAAAGACCTTGATGCTGGGAAATACTGAAGGCAGAAGGAGAAGAGGGCAACAGAGGATGAGATGGTTGGATGGCACCACTGATTCAATGAACATGAACTTGGGCAAATTCTGGGAGACAGTGAAGGACAGGGAAGCCTGGGGTGCTGCAAAGAGTCGGACATGACTTGGCAACTGAACTGCAACAATTTGTTTTATATTTCTCTAGGATTATCATAGAGAAAGCTAACAATTAACATAATCCAACATATAACTTTACGAATTATATTTTTCATAATGGATGAACCATATTATTTCCTCAGATTTTTTTTCTCCAACCTTCTCTGGATCATTATTCACTTACAATAATACTAACCATCATCTACACCCTGAGGATAAAGTGCTAAGTAAGAACAATTAATATCTGCCCTGGTTACCCAGGAAAGAACAGAGAACTATGAAAGAATGCTTATCCACTGGCTAACATTTGTAATGTGTTAAGCTATTTTTTTTTTTGGTCTTTGTTCCTTAAGTACAGAAATAAAAACAGAACTGACAAAGGTTTCTGATCATATATTCTAAATGTCACCTCTTCTCTTATTCTGTCAATTTATACAGCCATATATAACACATAGAATATGCAGTCATTTATAGTAAAACATTCCATTTCTTTATATTAACTATATATTTGAGAAATACAATATGGTGTACTGGGAAAAAGCCTAAAAACTGTGGTAAATAAACTGGAATTTTCATACTTGTTTGCCAGTATAACACTGTTTGACCTCAGGTTAATTTTCTTAGAATCCCCAAGCCAGTCACTAAATCAGCTGCAGAATGAAAAATGGAACTAAATAATCTCCAAGGTCATTTCCAGTTCAAACAGTGTATGATTCTAAAATTATCCATTAATATTTAATATAATACTCTACTGCACATACTCCTGTTAATGAAATACAATGTCATGGTTTAAATGTTTTAAGAAAATAATAACCATCTATCTTCAACCTCTTCTTCTGTTTATGAGTTAGTTCAAGATATAATCAACTACAAAAAACACAAATTAAATTCCTTTCAAAATCTATGGAAGCTTGAGTGGGCATACTATTTATCACATCAAACTTTTAAAAGCTATGTTAATAACAATTCATTGCTTTTTTAATTTGAAAGAAAAGATTTGTTTCCTAAAGATATATAAAAGTCTTATAAACTTTTCATTCTGCTAAGAATATAGTGTTAAGCAAAAATAAATTGTGCCCTAGCAAACTAAAAAGTAAAAGATTTAGTGGAACAATAGATATAGTAAGAGGAATCTTTAGATGCTGAACACAGAAATGTGAATACCTGCCTATATTAAAAGAAGCTTCATTGAAAGACAACAATAAAAGCAAGTCAGAGAAAAACCTAGATTATAATTTTCCATTAATCTTAAAAGTCAAAGGCCTACATAAGCTAAACCATTCATTTTATAAATGTGAAAAAAAGGCCCTTTAAATTAAGTGATTTGCCCAAGATAAGGGCTTTAAAACATTTTTCAGATTTTGGTACTGTCTACACATCTCCCTGTGTGTGATTCTATCAGCACTAGGGTAAATGTCATCATTATTTCAGAGTCTGGAAAACACATTCTAATGCATTTGGTATTCATAAATTTAATAGTCAAGCACTATGAATAGTACAATAGCTGCTATAAACTGTCCAATTAAAATTTTAATCACTTCAATATGATTTTTAAATAGAAAATTCATAAAACAGTAACAAAACATAGCACTTTTGATTTGTCAAGAGATAATTAGTTGAATTGGATACAATATAATTTATTTGAAATAGGAATATTTCTCATATTATGAATAGTTGACCTGAAGCTTGAAGAGAATTTACTTTTTCATGTTTAAGTCTTTTTTTAAATTATACACAAAGATGTTAAACTTTAGTCATATTAAAGCCACTGACTTCATATTATATACATTCTATTACCTTCTATTACTCTATCACCCAAATATACTCAAAAGGCATCTGATGTTTTAAATCTATCAAACAGAAATACAGATTTCTTAGGCTAACCTTTCCCCTGTCATGACAACCTCACGAACTAGAAAGAAACAATCTTCATCAGTAGCTATTCTAGTAAAAGTGTGTATACAGATTGAGAATGAGTGTGGGGGAGAGTATTAACAAACTACACCTTTAAATTACAGTATCATATCATGCCCTTTGGCCCCGTTTGAATAGCTAACCTTCAAGTTTCTGGTTTTCTTTTTCCATTCGAAGCAACAGGATCTGCTGGTGTATAGCTTTTCTCCACAAACACCTCAGTTCCTCTGACTTATTTCTCTCTTCACCCTTTTCTGGGTCATCTTCATCAGACATGAATATCATCAGCGGTTCCTCCTCCATGGTTGGAGCAAGAGGGGACAGTGGCAGCAGCTCACTCCGGTCCAGGCCATCTGCAGAGAAGAAAACAGTGAGAGGCATTCCAAAGTCGTAACCCAGACCACACAAGTCCTCTCTGGACTCGACACTCTCTCCTTCTGTGTTCCGCCTTTAAAGCCGTACACAAAGCTTCCCCCCCCCCCGCCCGCCCCCCCGTAAACTCTCCATTTCTGGAACTAATGATTTGAGTCAATTCACTAGACTGAATTCCCCTTTCAGATTTCCCTCTGCTGAAATGAAAGCATGCATGATGTCACTACTTCTTCTTTCCGCACAAAATGACCTATAAGATAGGTGCTCCAAAATGACCTGGCCTTTCCCAGGGTTCAACACTTCTGCAATTGACAACATCTATGTATATTCTCTGAGTGTGCAAAACAAAACAAAACAAAAAACAACTGAGTGACTCTGGGCACAGCCTGGCTCAGAACACTTTGCTCACTCCTGAAACGAGGGACTCAGTCATGTCCAACTCTTTGCAACCTCACGGACTATGGCCCTCCAGGCTCCTCTATCCATGAGATGTTCCAGGCAAGAATATCAGAGTTGGTTGCTGTTCCCTTCTCCAAGGGATCTTCCTGACCCAAGGACTGAATCCATGTCTCTGCAACACTAGTCCCTGCAATCCAATAGTCCCTGCAACACTATTACCCAATTTCCAGAGTTCATTCTCACCCTCCATTCCAGGCCATCTTTTGCACGGTTGCCAATTTATTTTCCTATTAACAAACATGATTCTGTGTCTTAAAACATTTCAGTGGTTGCATATATGCCAAAGTCCAAACTCCTGGGAATAGCACATTGATCGCTTTAGAGTTTGGCCTCAATCTTTCCAACCTCGTCTCCATCCTCCATTCTCTGCTCTCACGATGCTGATTTTCTCATGACTCCCTTACCCACAAAGTCCTCTGCAATGACTCTAGCGCTTTTCTGGTCCCTCTTTTCAAAAGATGTTTCTCCCAGCAATGAGTTTAAATAAAATACTTCACTTTTTTTGAAAAACATTCTCTGACCACCCCAGCAGAGTTAATTTTGCCTCTAGAAACGTTGTTTTCTTGGGTTGTTTTCTTTATTAATTGACCTCTTCCCTAAATGGCAGCCCACTCCAGTACTCTTGCCTGGAAAATCCCATGGACAGAGAAGCCTGGTAGGCTATAGCCCATGGGGTCGCAAAGAGTTGTATACGACTGAGCAACTTCACTTCACTTCACTACTCTTATTATTTACTTCCTTAATAATTTTTAAAAAAATCTTACTGTATGAAATTAAAACTTAGTACATTTGAATTTTGCTTTCTTGGTTTTAGAACTGCCCTCTAAATACCAGTCAATTTTGACACATAGGGATCCAATCATATTTTCTAGTTTCTAGGAAAACAGTTTTCAGTTTCTAAACACATGAAATTTTTTAGTTATCCTCTAGTTCTTCCTCTTCCTTTCCTCCTTTCCTTCCTTTTATCCTTCTGTAGTGTGATCAGAGAATATAGTATGAATAATCAAGGTTATCTGGAATTCATTTAAAAATCTTTTTTCTCTATAGGTGACAAGGTTCTATACAAATATCAGATCAAGCTTGTTCAATTGTGTTTCTCAAGTATTATCTATGTTTAATTTCTCTACACTTAATTTTCAGAGAGAAGTATGTTAAAATCTCCCATGAAAGTTATTTATTCATTTCTCTCTCAAATTCTCTTTAGTATTATTTTAGTGTTCTCATCATCGTTAAATCTTTCTGTTCTTTGTTACACTTACTTTGCCCCCTTGTATATTTTGCTTTCATTTCTTACAGGTCTAATACGGAAAGAGAGCTGCTGGGTGACATCTACCGAGCGTACCTACATACACTTCTATATTGTTCAGTGTTTCTATGTGACTTTGTTTTGTGTGACTCGTAAAAAATGCTGCTTTTCCAAAAATAAAAAGATCTCTGACTTCTTTTCTATCACTACTCTTAGTTCCCTCTGCATGATGAAGTAGGCTCCCAAACAGGTTTTGGAAATTCCTTCCTTCATTCAACAGCATTCACTGTACGTCTAACAGGTTCTAATGATACATGACTATCTCGATATACACTAGCTCGGAGGTAACAGAGACGTTACTTCTCTACTGTAATCATTTAATTCTCTTTGTACAAAAAGCATCGCCTTCCACTGCCGAGTCTAGGACAGTAGTGAGAGGTAAGCGACTGGCGAACGAACCCTGCTGCATCGCGGAGGGAGATTTGCTCATGGGCGAGGCAACCCTGAGGAAGATGCGCTGCCGCCAGGAAACTCGGCGAGGAGTGACAGGGGTTCCTCCAGCGTTTAGGGACTCATTGCTGCAGGTGGATGAGGTCCTTTTTCTCCCCTCTCCATCACTGTGGAAAACACAGAAATAGATAACTTGTAAAGGAAACTGCGTAACGTGATCTTTCATAACAAAACGGTAGCACAAGGCATTCACAAGTTCTACCAGGGGCAAGCACAAGCCACAGGCAACATGGAGCGATGCATCGCGAGGCACACGGATCACCCAGGCCACGACATCCCGGGACAGGTGCAGTCCAGGCACAGCCCACCTATCAGAAGCTCACCTGTTTCTACTCTTTCCATAGGAGCCAACCACTCCAAGTTCTATCCTGAGCAATAGAAGCGCTTATACAGAGGAGCAAAGGCTGCTTAACTAATGACCTCATCATTTGCTGAAAGAATTTTAATTAGTAGTATATTCTAAACATTGTAAATACTTGGTTAAAAGATCATAAAGAGCTTTTCTTATAGCTATTATAGAACAGACTAAGATAGCTTCTAGTTGCCTCTAACTGTTACAATCCATCTGGAAAGTGTTAACCACCAATAGTTGGATCATGATAGAAAATAACCTGAACAAAGACAGGACAGTCAACCTTGGGATTACTGTTAAGTGATATATTAAAGAAAAAAGTGTGGCCAAATCAACTGGATAGGTTGCATTTTAAAATACTAAACAGATTTCTTTAGAGCAGGACTTCTTAGAGACCACAGTATGCAGGCATGCACTGTGACTCACCAAAGGCAAATAGGATACAGAAATTCCCTAACTTGCTTAAATTATTTGACCCCAGAATCACTTTCCGTAACTTTCTTAGTGGGGCAGGGGTGAGGTAGGCAGTTGGGGGATGTCACATCTTTCTACCTTAATGGTTTGTAATATGAACATACAGTAATGCTGGTCTGCTCTAAGAATTTTATTTTCTAGAAAAGAGTACTCTAAATTCTGCTGGGGCTATCTGCAGGAAAAGGTCATTTTTTTTTTAAGAAGGTCATTATGACTCAAACTTAACGTTTGAGACCAATTATGTTAGCAGCTGAAACACCATGCAATAACTGTTGCCACTCATGGTGGTGGGAATATTTTGCTTTTTTACATTTTAAAGTCTCTGAGCTTCCTGAGAGAATGATGAACAATATTTGCATGTGGTGATTCCAACAAGTGAAGGTGCGAAATTTCTGATGGAACTAAGCAGTGTTAGTAGTTAGTGCAGAAATAAAACTCAGCTAGAAAAGCCACCACCTCACTCACATACTCAGAGGAACTCCCTAAGGCTGAGACAATCAGAATTCAGAAGAGCCAGTCAGCCCTTGTCTGTCGTATTTGTATTTGCTTTGCATATCCATACTAACAGTTATCAGGTCATTCAGTTGTTTCTAATCTTGATCTGTCTTTCTAGATTAGGTAAATTAAGGTTAGGAAAAAGACATACTTTTGAGCAACTTCACAGACAGCAAGTGACATGCTGAACCATGATACTTCAGGAAGTAGCTGATGCACATCCCAGTAGAGTCAAGCCCATTATGTTCTGTATCCTGGATAATGTTATAACTTTAATATGAGTCCACAGTTCACCACTCTGTAATACTGACTGAATATGTCCACCTTTACTTCCCCTTTGGAAAGCCTTAATTCAATATTTTCCTTTTGAGAACTATAATTAGTTCTATATATAATAGCTATATCCTAAGAAGCATTCTTAACTGTACCCTGTATCTTCATTTGTATAACACTATTTGTATAACTGTTTGGCAGTTATGTGTTACATGCCCGACTCAAGGATGTATTTCTAGCTCCTAGTATAGCAACTGGTAATTAATGGTAAGCCCTCAACAAAAGGGGTTTCCCTGGTGGCTCAGTGGTAAAGAACCCGCCTACCAATGCAAGAGATGCGGGTTTGATCTCTGGGGCAGGAAGAAACCCTGGAGAAGGAAATGGCAAACCACTCCTGTATTCTTGCCTGGTAAATTTCATGGACAGAGGAGCCTGGAGTGCTATGGTCCACAAGGTCACAAAGAATTGGACTGCTACTGCTAAGCTGCATCAGTCGTGTCCAACTCTGTGCAACCCCATAGACGGAAGCCCACCAGATTCCCCCATCCCTGGGATTCTCCAGGCAAGAACACTGGAGTGGGTTGCCATTTCTCTCCAATGCATGAAAGTGAAAAGTGAAAGGGAAGTCGCTCAATTGTGTCCGACTCTTCACGACCCCATGGACTGCAGCCTACCAGGCTGTCCATGGAATTTTCCAGGCAAGAGTACTGGAGTGGGCTGCCATTGCCTTCTCCGAAAGAACTGGACACAACTTAGCAACTGAACAACAAACTCAACAAATATCTGCGGAATACATTGATATTGCTGCTGTTGTTCAGTTACTCGGTGGTCTCCAGCTCTTCGTGACCCCAGGGACTGGTCTTCACTGTCTCCCGGAGTTTAATCAAACTCATGTTGGCTTGGCTTGTCAGGAATAAATTCCTTGACAGGTCAGGAATAAATAAGAGATCTACGTTCTTAAAATATTTTGTTGATAGTCATGATTTTCAAGTTTTTCTGGCAAAAAGTTCTAATAGCTTCATTTCCCAAAAGCACAGACTAAGGTGTCAATAGTAAGTACTAACAATGACAATACATAATAAACAACATAAGGCACCTTTTTTTCCAGATAGTAACACATTGACATAAGAGTATCCAATTTATAAGTTAATCCTAGGAAGCTAAGTGACTTATGTAAAAGCAACAATTTCAATGCCTCACAGGATAAATGTTCAATAAATAGTAGTTTCTTTTAACGCTTAGTATATCTAACAGCAAAATTAGAATAAAACAAAGCAAAGGGATTCTGAAACTTTTGTATTTTAATACTGGAATTAAAAAGATCTTTTCAAATTCAGTGTTAATAACAAAGCAAGTGTCTGGGTAGTACTAAAAGTACAATTGAGAAGAACCCATGTCATTTTCATTATTGTCTGTAAAATATACAAATTTGGGGGAATAGGTTATAAAACTGGTGCATAATGCACCCTTATATCAGCTTGCTGTTACAAATTTGAAAATTTCATAATATCTAAAACTTAAAATTCTGTAATCTAAACAAACTGCCAAAAAGACACATTTTCCTCATTTGTCTGGAATTTAATGGCCAGTAATAAGCCAAAAATTAACCGTCAAAATATAAGATAATGTTATATGAAAAGGAAGAACTTATATAACAGACCATTGACCCTTTATCATGTACTAGAAAACGACATCCTGAAAAAGCAGTTTGGTGGCCAAGATAAGGCAAAAATTTCCGTGCTTCATCTACTAAGAAAAACGTGTATCCAGAAGTCCAGGTCCAGAAAAGGGTTTCAACAGGCAGTGCGTACGTGCAGCTTATGGCACTTTACTTTTTGATTCAGATTTAATCAGCAACCTAACATTCCTAAGGCAGTAATTTTAAGAATCAAAACCGTGTGCATCAGAATTCTTAATCTCCCTATGGTTGATTCTTATTGATGTATGACAGAAAACCACAAAATTCTATAAAGCAATTATCCTTCAATTAAAAAATGTAAAACAATTATGAAACTCATAGAAGAAAATATATGAGTAAATCTTCAAGATTTTGAGTTAGATTAAGGCTCCTTAAATATGTCACCAAAACCACAAGTAAAAAGAAAATATTTTTTAAAAATTCTTTCTCTCACTTTGGAAACTTCACCGGGCTGAGGGGGTAAGTTTTTGTTTGAAATTTTTAATTTGTGTTTGTTTTTTGCCTTTTTTTTTTTACTACAATATTAGTTTTCACTTCAGTTTCTCCTTTAAGTAATCCTAGGTAATGTCCACCTTTGGAGTAAAATTAAGAACAAAATAACATGTATTTTTTTTATAGTAATAATAAAGCTAAAACAAATAGACATACCATGTGCCAGGCACTGTTCTAGGCATTTCATAAGTATGAACTCATTTCAACCTCACAGCAACTTTATGGGGTAGATGGTATTACAATTCCTATTTTTAGTGAGAAAACAGGCAGAAAGAAGCTAAGTCATTTGCCAACAGTCTCAGGGATATAGTGGGGGAGTCAGGATTCAAACCCAGGCAATCCAGAATCCAGACACTTAGGCTCTATAGTTTACTATGTCAAGGTAAATACCCTTTGCATTAGTTCAGACAAAGCCCTATTGGTTCATAAAAATAAAGCTGTTAGAACTCCCAGGTTCCCCTGTATTTCTAGGGTAAAAAATCAGTCTGTAATTAGTATTAAGTCTTTAGGTCAGGTCAGCACTTCTCTTTCCTTTTTTTTTTAATGGAATAATGTCATTTTACATTATTATAGAGTATTACTATATTATGTGTTCATTTATGTAAATGTCTCACTTCATTTTCTTTTGAAACCACTAGATTTCAAAATGTAAACACTTTTTCATTTTTAAATAGGAGGATCAAATAGAAAACACATTAATATATATACCAACATATATTGGAAAAGGAAATGACAACCTACTCCAGTATTCTTGCCTGAGAAATCCCATAGACAGAGGATCCTGGTAGGTCCATGGGGTCGCAAAAGAGTCAGACACAACTAATCCACTGAACAATAACAACAAAAAGAAAACCATTTAACAGAAATCTGAAAAGGCTTTCTTTGTAGATGCCTCAAGAAAGGCAGTGGAATAACACGGTATTACAATTTGAGAGTTTTTCCCACAAGGCCCATAGTACGATTTAATTCATAATTACTTTAGGTGGACTAATAGCTTATGTAAGCCCTGGTTTCAACTGGGTACCCATCTATCATTCTATGGAATATCTTTACTAATTAAATAAAACTGAGAATGAGCTAATCGAGTGGAAATCAATTAAGCTGAATCAAATCAGATAGATTCATCAATGTGTAAAACAAAAAAAGAACACAAACAAAGAATTTTATTTCCTAAACTCTAGACTGAGTGAAAAAAAAATTTTTAATTAAGTTCTTTGCATTGGAATTTTAAATATCTCTAGGGAGCTCATTTGCTTACTCACATTCTTATAACTTAATGTTATATAAACTATATCAAGCAAGATATTAAACATTTCTGGGATTCAGTCTAACCATATATAAAATAATAGGCCAGATGACCCCTAAGGTAAAACACAGACCTACTTCCATGCCTATGGTAGAACCTTCTAGAAGGACACAGAAAATCTTAACATTTCTGTCGGGCTTTTGGAAGTAGATAAGAAATATTACTGAAATGGTCTTACATGCAACCATTAAAAAATGTAGGTCAATTACAAGTCTCAGTCACTTTTTATCTTATCAATGTGGCCCCAAATAATTTTTTTTCTTTGTACATCTCATGCTAGCCCAATCTTTTATACTGGATTTTAACTCCCATTGGAAAGAAATCTAAATGTCAGTGACCCCAACAGGAAGATAGGAATGTCTGTTTTCCACTGGGCTTGTGATATGAGCAAAGCATGGAAACTAGGAAAGAATAATCATTTTCAGTTAAGCTATTCAGCAGTGATTCTGGACATTTACCACAAAAAGCATGTGTGTCAGGAGGAAGAAATGTCATCACAGATGTGGTCAGACTTCCATAAAAAGGAAGTAGGTGTTTTCCTGTGTCCAGCCCAGTGGGAGGTCTGGAAGGCCACAGCAGTGTCTCAAAGTAACCCATGTGTCAGCAATTAAGATGAACAGAAATAGACTAAGAATATTTTTCAGTGAAAACCAGATTTGATTTCTTTTAGGATTCTTATTTCTGCATCTACTTGGGATTTGAAATAAACTCCTTAAATGTACATATGTATCTCCAAACTAGCAAATTCACTTACTCCCATTAGTTTCAAATTTGAATTAATCTCTACTGAGGACCACAGCAGAGTCCTAAGGAAATGTCAGTGTGGAATAGAGTAGAAACAGGATTTGTTTACAATCAATCTTTTATATGATCATTCATAATCTTCGATTACACCAGGAGTCATTTTCCCCCTACTATATACCCCTCACATCACCGGAAGGATGGCATGCATGGAGAAGACAGCCAAAACTGATTTTTTAAGTGAATGGTAATAATCAGTTAGAAGAATTAATAAACTTGTAAATGAAAATATTTAGACCTCTAATCACCTTGATTCTGAAGCAGTGTCTTGTCTAGTACCACAGGAAAACAAGGAACAGCATTAGCACAGAAAGAGAGTGATGTCCAAAACCAGGATTTAGGATAAAAAGGCATTCCCATAAGACATCAATAAAGTACAAATAATTTCAATATTGTACCATGAGTAATTACACTATTTTTATCAGATAATATGAGAAAACTATAGAACCAAACTACACCACAAAGTACTTGTCAGCAAAAACCTATTTTGTCACTGAAAAGTTTTAGAAGTAGATGAAATGACTATCATTTGACCAGTGAATTTCAATATAAATTTTTCAAATATAGGCTCAAAAGCTGAGAAGCAACAATAAGGAGGAAACAGATGCTTGTTTATAAAGGATATATTATATTTGCTAAATGGACGTTATGTAAATATACCATCAGATTATGCATAATTATATTTCAGCTACTACACAATGAAATAATATTAAAATTTTAAGAATTAACTTGAAGTAAGGTAAAACAAAACATATATGTACTCCCTTTCCTTTAGCATTTCACTGTTGTACAAATGAACCTACTTCTAAGTAAACCGATATTAAAAGTATCTTGGCTTCTTTTTCTCAGCCTGCTTAACAACAACAATCTACATGTTTTTAATAATTAAAAGTAGTGGTCCTGGAGAAGGATGCCTAATCTGAATTTCAAATTTCAAATGCTCATGCTCTTTAAATAGTATTTGTTAACCTATGTGTTAACCTACTCTATACTTTGAAGTGAAGTTGCTCAATTGTGTCCCACTCTTTGCAACCCCATGGGCTGTAGCCTACCAGGCTCCTCTGTCCATGGGATTTTCCAGGCAATAGTCCTGGAGTGGATTGCCATTTCCTTCTCCAGGGGATCTTCCCAACCCAGGGATCGAACCCAGGTCTCCCGCATTGTAGACAGACACTTTACCGTCTGAGCCACCAAGGAAGTCTGTAAATATTTACAGATCCACACTATGCCTCTAATAAGATATGAGCTACTCAAAGGAAAAGTATATTCCATAGTTTTATGGACCTCTCCCTTTCTATTTTGAATAGTTGCAGATATCATGGTAATTGTGTGCATATGATGTTTTCTCTGAAACCAGTGATAATGAGAGATGTAGAGTTCAGAAATTCCTGGCTTAAAGCCACACTCTTGAATATCTTCATTCTTAGCAAACACACACTGAAGGATTCAGAGTAAAGGGACATGTTATCTGCAATCTACTCACAAATGGCTTAGAATAACAAAATATATATGCATATACATATGCATGTATACATGGAAACAGAATGATAAAGCAAATGTGGCAAATGTTAAAAATGGATGAATATGGATAAAGGTTTAGCAGTTCTCTATAATACTTTTGCAATTTTCCTATAAATCTGAAGCTATTTTATAATACTAATTTAAAAAAATCTCTCTCCAAGGCTGTAGTAAATTTATGTCAAAGTGACTGACTAATTGAAATAAACCTCTGAAGAGTGAATTCTGTCCCACTATTTTGCTACTGTGTAGATAGTTACTAACAATGCACAAGTATGTACCAATGTGGACATGGATAATATCCAGGGAGCGTGCACGCATGCTCAGCCACTCAGTGGTGTCCAACACTCTGTGATCCCATGGATGGTAGCCCACTGGGATCCCGTGTCCATGAAATTCTCCAGGCACAAATACTGGAGTGGGTTGCCGTTTCCTCCTCCAGGATATCTTTTCGACCCAGGGATAGAGCCTGTGTCTCCTGCATCTCCTGCATTTGCATTCTCTACCAGTGAAAAAAGCCAGATATAAAAGAATTTATGCTGTATCATTCCATTTATAGAAAGTCCAAAACCAGGCAAAACTAAACTGTGGTACCTGAGGTCAGGATGAGGAGTAGAGATTGGGTGGGGAAATGGGAGGAGCTGCCAGGGTGCTGGCAGCATTCCATGTGCTGACTGAGTAGGGGTGATGTGGGATGTTCACTGTGATAATCCATGGAGCCAGATGCTTACACCTGGCATAATCTTTAATGAAATTTTTAAGTGTCTTTTTGGCCTATTAATTCTAAGCTGTCAAATTACAAAACACTGTACAAAAAGGAAACAAAAACATACCAGAAAGTGCAACTCTGATTTTTTTAGAATTCCTCAGAACCAAGAAAACACTACAAATTTCAGAAGATAGGATGTTTTTAATGATCCTACAAACTTAAAAGTTTTCCATATGTCTAAATATAGCATTTAAAATAAGATCACCACAAAGAGGTACATTTTTTTCAATGCAAAATTAAATATTTGCCCTCTGACTTCAATACTCTCCTATGAGAATGAGGTGTAGTGGGCTAAGGTAAGCTTGGCACAAGAATAATACATACACCTCGGCAGAAATTAACAACTATAATAATCTTTTATAGTCACTGCTTTTTTACTCTAAAACCTATTCACAGCTAATCCTAACCTTCTTGGTGGCTGTCCCTGATTGTCACCTTCAGACATGGTTCTGTTTCTGGAAGAAAACAGGAATTCTCTAGATGTTCTCCTTAACATAACAGCAGGAACCTGAAAATGGGTGTCACTGAAAGTGCTATATAGATAGAACTATAGAGCTGAGGTAGACTGAAATTTTTAATGTTAACGTGTAAAATGTTTTATCAGTTCTCAATTATCTAAACTATCAGTTCTCTAAATTCATTGCATATTCCATATACATAATGCAATTGTTATGGTTTTCTTCTTCTCACATAAGGTTGAGCCTGTAAAAACCTTTTAAAATCAGTTCTTTGTCAACTTTCTTCAATAGAAACTCAATATTTCAGCATAATTTTGTACTAACTCAAAGGACAGTTCAGATTCAAAATTTTATTAATCCAATATTAGTTGCCTGCCTTGGGATGAAAAGAGCTTGACATACATGGACAAAAGACATTCAGAGATAATTCAAGGGTTATTATAATTTAACAAGTTAATGCACATTGCCTAATTATACTAACTTTTTTAATTCCCTTTGTCTAAAAGAAAGGAGGCCAAAAGAACACCCAAGAAGATTTTAGTGGCACGCAGGCTGGTTGACAGCATGTATCCCTCTCCTTGACTGCAAGAATTATCAATTATCAAAAAATAGAAACAACCCAAATATCCACTAGCAAGAGAATGGATAAATTGTGATGTATTAAATGGAATGCTATACAGCAAGAAAAAAGAATGGCTCAAGCTACACGTAAAAATAAAAATGAATCTCAGAAAATTCTAAGCCAACAACAACCCCTTGATAATTTCTAGCTTAATCCACTGCTTTCCAAAGGCTAGAATATCCCACTGAGAACCTGCAAGATCAGTAAGAATTCAGAATTTCAAAAATTATCTAATGGTAATTCTCAAAAAAAATCACCACATTTAATTTTGTGTAGTTATAACAGCAAGGAACAAGATTTAATAGGTTATACATTTTCAATACTGGGGGACAAATAAAACTGAATGTCTACAGAATTCAAGAGATCCCTCATGCTGCCAGAAAGAGCTGTTATCAATATGATCCTGTAGCCATTATGTGACTAACACTGAGATTCAGAAAAGTAAGTCTATGTCATTGAAAAACCAGTGAAACACCTAGGAAATATTCTATATACTTAATAATAAAAATATATAATATCCATTACGTTAGTACAGCTGTTTAAATAAGTGACTTTATATGTCCAGAGAAGCTAAAAATAAAAAAAGAGAGAGACATGACTGGGGAGGTTTGCTTAGTATATATTTGCATAGGTCTTGCCCCAAACAAAATAAAGCTCAGACTCTGGGGCCCAAGGCAAAGAAACACACAAAGAGTACAAAAATATAGTCCACAAAGTAAGATAATCATGTCATCTAAAAGCTTTAAAACACTTGTTTGTAAAGGTTTTCTTCAAATTAATTGGAACTGGAACCAATATATTAGAAACTGGTTAGAACAGGCACAACACACAGATGCATTCATGTCACTCAAATCAATTCACCACTTTTTAGTAACATATCAGTATATCACTGCAGAAAGGTTGCTTTGCAAACAGAGGACACTGATCTCACCTGATTTCATTCTCATACTGTGGGGATAGTCTACCTGAATTCTGGTAAAAGCTTTTCAGGAAAGAGGGGGCAGTGAAGGAAGGGGCAGAGAAGGAAGTGTGAAGACTTGGAAGACTGGAGGAAGAATT
Organism: Ovis aries; assembly: GCF_016772045.2. Taxonomy (NCBI): domain Eukaryota; kingdom Metazoa; phylum Chordata; class Mammalia; order Artiodactyla; family Bovidae; genus Ovis; species Ovis aries. Next base: position 50,965,073 of record NC_056063.1, read on the forward strand.
ACACTCCTTGTGCATGCGCCGAGCTGGTGGAAGGATGCTGAGTACAGAAAATACAGCAAATTCGTCTTAAGTTATATTCTGGAACAATCTTTATTCACTATGAAATAGCATATACACAGGTTCTTGCTATCACTGTCATCAAGGCTGAATTTATATGGAAAAAATTTATATGCATGCAGTTCTCTATTAGATGATGATGACCTGGTTCATTGTTTCACAAACTGAATTCCTCATCTATGCAGTGTTTCTCAGCATATGTGTTTGTCTCTAACATGCTCTTAACAATTTTAGGACAAAAAGTGTTTATTTTGACTTGCAAAATATCCTTCAAGGGGAAAAAGTAGGAAGGCACAAATAATTACAGGAAACAAGCTCCAGAAGGAAAAACTGATTATCAGTAGTTCAAAGACTTAATTATTTTAAAGATATAAACGCTTCTAAAAATTTAAGATCAACATGTTTGGTTGTTGGGAGTCATCATAATATCGTTGGCTTAATGAATGTTAATGACCATGTTCTTTCTTGCAGCCTGTAGAATTGTGCAGCCATGGTTTTATCTGAATCCTTAAGTCACCTACAAAGATTTTTTTCCGGAAGATTCTTTTCATAGCAAATGTTTACCATGATATAAATAGCATCTTCTCATATTGACAGAAATTCTTTGAGTATATACATTACAAAATGTGGAAAACATAAGAAAATATAGACATCATTTATCCTTTAATATTTTAAATTCTTGAAAATAACTTTTCCTCGAAAAAGATATTTAATACCTTGGTTAAATATAAATGATCATAAAAAATGCTTGCTATATACATGAATACTTAGTTCTTTTTCATAAAAGAAAAATCTGAGGATAATTAGTTCTACTATTTTTATATATCTTAAATTCTTTGTTTATAATATGAAATTATTAAAACAATGAGAATTCAATTATATTTTTAAAAGAAATGCTGGTAAATAGCAACTAATTTAAAAATTAATCTTCTTTTTTAGAGTTCTGATTTTATTTTTTTCCCTCTGACTGGAATTCCCATCAAACTATTTCCTAAACCAAACTCATAGGTAAAGAAGAGAAACAAAATTAGTCCTTGGATATAAATTCTGATTTGTACTATACAATAAGAAGTATAATCATTCTACAATTGCAAATTTTATTATCTCTTATCAAATGCTAAATTATTTTGTTAAAGTATTTCCTAAATATCATGTGAGTTAATTTCTAATGGATGCTCATGTCAATTATGGTATATGCATTCTTCTTTATAAACATCATTTTATTCTAGATAAAACTTTTAACAATTTTCACATTTGGTGATAATTTTTATGAAATTAAATAACAGCCAAATTTTACCCCATGCATAAAGGTAATATGAGTGACTCTTTGTGTTTTTCATTGTAAGCTTACAGGAAGCTCAGCTATGTTATTTTCCAATTTGCTGCTTCATGAATGCCTTCATAGGAGACACTGAGGAACATGTATTGTCAGCAGGTTTTTCAGATAAAACAATGGCATGATATCTTGTTTTCTGCATTTTTTTCTAGGAAAAAAAATACTTGCATCCAAAATATTTGAACCCTGATTTTTGGGGATGCCTTAAAGCTTGCCTGCTTCCCTTAGGGACAAAGGTTTTGATCATTTAATTCACTTTTCTGGTCTCCCTGAAAACTAAACACTGGCTACAGCAGGAAGTCACAAAACTCTTGACTCCACAGTGGTCAGAACACAGGGACAGGAGAATCTGGTTTCAGTTTCTGGAGAGAGGTTTGGACTCACCTGCACTGTTCGCTGGAGCTCTGCCTCAGAAGAGGGGAGCGAACCCCATGGGCCTTCCCATCCTGCAAATTCAGCTTCCTCTTCGTGCTTGAAGGTGGGTGGCTGAATGTGTGGGCCCGTCTTCGAAACTGCGGGGAGTCAGAATCCTCTTCAGGGAACGTCTGCCAAGCTGAGGACAGGGGGGAAGCTGGCGGGGTCCCTGGCGGAGAGTCTCCTGGAGAGTAGTCCTGAAATGCAAAAAGTCAGGCGTTTCTTTCCTACATGGATCATGGCAGACCTGTTCAGACACAGCTCAAAAGGGACAGAGTGTCTCTTCTGCCTCCTGAGTCATGACAAACTGTTGTGTTTTGTTTTGTTTTTTTTTACTCAATCCATGCTGAAGCCTAATCACTATCACCACAGCCCATTTCTTCTGATAAGCAGCTGTAAGACAGCATCCTTAAAGATAGGCCAGAAAGTGAAAGGGATGATAAGAAAAGGTATTCTTTCCTGTCACCCCTTCTGGTAAAATGCTACAAAGCTACTGTACTCCTTGTTACCAGAAAGATGAAAAGAGATCCTGACCAAAAGAGGGTGGAGTCTGTATTAACATATCTACTGATTTCCGTGACATCTCTGTTGCACGCTTCCTGTACTGTCAAACAATATAACAACGCTTAAGTGTCCAAGTCTCATGGCAAAGACGTCAGGAAAATAAAATAAAGCCTGTTAAGTATCTTTCCTCACAGTGGATGTTTCTAACTACGTGGTCCCTGAGGTAAAAAAATTTTTAAAGATATGAAAAACAGGAAATGAATGAAAAGTGAGCTCTGCCGGAATGCCTCTCATACTGCATGGGTCGGCAACATAAATCTTTCAATTTAGACAAGTATGCTGTTTATACTCTCCAGAACAGGCTCCGCTGTAGAAATCTGTAGCTTGATAAACACGGGTTAGGGCTCATGGACTCATAACTGTCCTCAATTCTACCGACAAAAAGTTTAGTGAAAATATTTTAGTATTTTTCCATTAAAAACAAATAGGTTGCATCTGCCTCAGGTTACATGTTACAGGAAACAGGAAACCAAACCTAGTCAGAATTGTCTATGAGATAAAGAAGAGCCTAATGTTGCAGTTAAAAGGGTTAAACATAGAGGAGGGGGAAGTAATATGAGGCGAGAACAAAGGTTAAAAAGATTGCCCTATAAGTACAGCAATTATATGGTTCCTTTTTCTAGGGCTTTGGATCAATAGTTGTTCAATACTGTTCCCCAAAATATACTATCTCCAAACAGTCAAAAGCCTGAGAGAACAGAGTTAGTCAGCCAATAATGTGTTCTGTCCCACCAAGAGAAAGCTTCAGTGGAACAGATAGAAATGCCGACTAAAAAAAGATGTAGACTTGAGAGTTGTGAATTAAGTTTTATTTGGGGCAAAATGAGGACTGCAGCCCAGGAGGCAGCATCTCAGATGTATGACCTTAAATTCATGATTAACACCAGACTATGGTCATGTAAGTTTAAAGGCTCCTCTATGTTGGGAATGGTTAAATCATACTAAAAATGATCAGTCTAGTAATTATGAGACAAGGCTGGGTACTTTATGAACTATGCCTGTTATTACCCTTAGAGAGAGTGATTGGTATGGAACTCAGTGGTTTTGTGGTACTAATTCATGGCCTTGATATCTACAGGGATGGATACAAAGCTTTAACCTGGGATTCCTATGAATTTAACATCATACATGTTAATAAATTGGAGGTAACCCCAACCAACCTATCACTGGTATGACCCCAGTGGGTCAAAGATCTGTATTCTACTAGTATGACCATTTAGCAGCTTTTGTGTGTGTGTGTGTGTGCGTGCATGTGCCTTCAATGGAGTTGGAGGATGTAATTGACCATATCTAAGCCTTAACATCACTGCAGATGGTGATTGCAGCCATGAAATTAAAAGATGCTTACTCCTTGGAAGGAAAGTTATGACCAACCTAGATAGCATATTCAAAAGCAGAGACATTACTTTGCCAACAAAGGTCTGTCTAGTCAAGGCTATGGTTTTTCCAGTGGTCATGTATGGATGTGAGAGTTGGACTGTGAAGAAAGCTGAGAGCCGAAGAATTGATGCTTTTGTACTGTGGTGCTGGAGAAGATTCTTGAGAGTCCCTTGGACTGCAAGGAGATCCAACCAGTCCATCCTAAAGGAGATCAGTCCTGGGTGTTCATTGGAAACAGTGTTCATTCACTGCTAAAGCTGAAACTCCAATACTTTGGCCACCTCATGCGAAGAGCTGACTCATTGGAAAAGACCCTCATGCTGGGAGGGATTGGGGGCAGGAGGAGAAGGGGAGAACAGATGGAGATTGAACCCCATGCTGCTATAGCTATTGACCTTCAACAGCCCCTGAGGGAGTCCAGGGTGGAATAAGGTACTCTGTGCTCCAGGGAATCTGGTGGGAGAGGTCTTTAGATAGTGGGATGTTTTTAGAACAGATTTTATTATCTCAATCCTTGCATCTCCTCATATCTAGAGAAGCACTAAATCCCTTCATGGTGACATCAGATCCTCCTGACTAACAAAAACCCTTTTGTAAAATGAGTGCTTGTGGTATTGAACTCCCCCTTCACCAAAACCTTATATTGACTTTCCCCACTGCTGCTTTGGAGCAGTCTCTCAGAGCTATCTGAGATACTGCCTCCCAGGCTACAGTTCTCATTTTGCCCCAAATAAACTTAACTCACAAATCTCAAGTTGTAGATCTTTTTTTAGTTGACAGAAAGGAGCTAATATACAGAATCTTCTTTGAAATAATAAAAGCTCATGAGTTATTTTTTAGAAGTCATAGAGGACTCATAATAAAATAACTAAGCAAGCATAATACCATATTAGTGTTTGTTTTTGCCAGGTTAAAACAGCAGAAAAAAGGAGAGCTCCACTTGCGTACCTTCTCTGAAGCAACACTGTTAGATCGTTCAAAGCTGTCCACACTTCCAAGCCGACCTCTCATTCTGTTAGCTCCCTGTGTGAAGAGTAAAATTAAATCATTCACATGGTTTGAATTTTTACTTTAAAATTATAAAAGGCAGCTGTCAATTTGTGTTAGTATGAAATCCATCCTTTGGGGTTCACTCAAATTTGTTGGCAGCACTGCCCATAGCAAACACCCTCTTCCAACAACACAAGAGAAGACTACACGTGGACATCACCAGATGGTCAATACTGAAATCAGATTAATTATATTCTTCGCAGCCAAAGATGGAGAAGCTCTATACAGTCAGCAGAAACAAAACTGGGAGCTGACTGTGGCTCAGATCATGAACTCCTTATTGCCAAATTCAGACTAAAATTGAAGACAGTAGGGAAAACCACTAGACCTTCAGGTATGATCTGAATCAAATCCCTTATGATTATACAGTGGAAGTGACAGATAGATTCAAGGGATTAGATCTGATAGAGTGCCTGAAGAACTATGGACGGAGGTTCCTGACACTGTGCAGGAGGCAGGGATCAAGACCATCCCCAAGAAAAAGAAATGCAAAAAGGCAAAATGGTTATCTAAGGAAGACTTACAAATAGCTGAGAAAAGAAGAGAAGTGAAAGGCAAAGGAGAAAAGGAAAAAAATACTCATTTGAATTCAGAGTTCCAAAGAATAGCAAGGAGAGATAAGAAAGCCTTCCTCAGTGATCAATGCAAAGAAACAGTGGAAAACAATAGAATGAAAAAGACCAGAGATCTCTTCAAGAAAATTAGAGATACCAGGGGAACATTTCATGCAAAAATGGGCCCAATAAAGGACAGAAATGATATGGACCTAACAGAAGCAGAAGATATTAAGAAGAGGTGGCAAGAATACACAGAAGAACTATAGACAAGATCTTCATGACCCAGATAATCACGATGGTGTGATCACTCACCTAGAGCCAGACATCCTGGAATGAGAGGTCAAGTGGATAGTGGAAGCATCACTATCAACAAAGCTAGTGGAGGTGATGGAATTCCAGTGGAGCTATTTCAAATTCTAAAAGATGATGCTGTGAAAGTGCTGCACTCAATATCCCAGCAAATTTGGAAAACTCAGCAGTGGCCACAGGACTGGAAAAGGGAAGTTTTCGTTTCAATCCCAAAGAAAGGCAATGCCAAAGAATGCTCAAACTACTGCACAATTTCACGCATCTCACACGCTAACAAAGTAATACTCAAAATTCTCCAAGCCAGGCTTCAACAGTATGTGAACCATGAACTTCCAGATGTTCAAGCTGGATTTAGAAAAGGCAGAGGAACCAGTAAGCAAATTGCCAATATCCGCTGGATCACTGAAAAAGTAAGAGAGTTCCAGAAAAACATCTACTTCTTCTTTATTGACTATGCCAAAGCCTTTGACTGTGTGGATCACAACAAACTGTAGAAAATTCTTAAAAGAGATGGGAATACCAGACCACCTGACCTGCCTCTTGAGAAATCTGTATGCAGGTCAAGAAGCAATAGTTAGAACTGGACATGGAACAACAGACTGGTTCCAAATTGGGAAAGGAGTTCAACAAGGCTGTATACTGTCACCTTTCTTATTTATCCTACATACAGAGTATATCATGAAAAATGCTGGACTGGATGAAGCACAAGCTGGAATCAAGATTGCTGGGAGAAATATCAATAACCTCAGATATGCAGATGACACCACCCTTATGGCAGAAAGCAAGGAAGAACTAAAGAGCCTCTTGAGGAAAGTGAAAAAAGGAGAGTGAATAAGTTAGCTTAAAGCTCAACATTCAGACAACTAAGATCATGGCATCTGGTCCCATCACTTCATGGCAAATAGATGGGGAAACAATGGAAACAATGAGAGACTTTATTTTGGGGGGCTCCAAAATCACTGCAGATGGTGACTACAGCCAGGAAATTAAAAGACGCTTACTCCTTGGAAGAAAAGTTATGACCAATCTAGACAGCATATTAAAAAGCAGAGATATTACTTTGCCAACAAAGGTCCATCTAGTCAAAACTTTGGTTTTTCCAGTAGTCATATGGATGTGAGAGTTGGACTATAAAGAATGCTGAGCGCTGAAGAATTTATGCTTTTGAACTGTGGTACTGGAGAAGACTTTTGAGAATCCCTTGGACTACAAGGAGATCCAACCAGTCAATCCTAAAGGAGATCAATCCTGGGTGTTCATTAGAAGGACTGATGCTGAAGCTGAAACTCCAATACTTTGGCCACTTGATGCAAAGCACTGACTCACTGGCAAAGGCCCTGATGCTGGGAAAGATTGAAGGTGGGAAGAGAAGGGGACAACAGAGGATGAGATGGTTGGATGGCATCACTGACTTGATGGACATGAGTTTAGTAAGCTCTGGGAGCTGGTGATGGACAGGAAAGACTGGCGTGCTGCAATCCATGGGGTCGCAAAAGAGTTGGACATGACTGAGCAACTGAGCTGAACTGAACTGAACTGATTAACAGCCGTTCCAGCATGGTAAATAGAACTGTTCACCATCTATTTCCATTATTTCTAAATCAGCCATCAGATAACCAAATACTCAGACCAAGCTACTGAAGTGACTTTGGTTACAAGGTTAAACATTATTCACATATATGATGAGAGAGTTCCATGAACGTGACGTCACATACAGGTAAACACACGTGGAAAGTAAAGCACAACAAACCACAACAGTTATAAAGAAAATGGCTTATTACATACAGCTTCCTATAAGCTAGATCATAACTTACATTATAGGATGATAATAAGCACAGGTTAAAAAAAGAAAATGCATCCTAAAATGTATGGATTTATTTTCATTCATTATTCCATAAAACAAAACTACTTCAGGAAAGCACTTCTCTCCAGAAGACTAGATAAAAGTCTGCTTCGGTATTGGTGAATTGGTTCTTTACTTTCTTTTTACACAGTTCCTTCATATGGATTTCACAGATGATCTAAGAAAAGAACCAAAAAGATCATCTCATCTATTTCCCCCACTTTACGGAGGAAGAAACTGAAGCCAAGTATTGAAGAAAAGAAGATGGAAAGGCTGGTTGGGAACCACATCACATAGAAGGTCTTAGGAGACAAAACAACAGACTAAGAAGTTCTACATAACTTGGGAAAGTTCTGAAAAGAGTAACTAGAAATACATCAAGTCGGTGTGACAGTAACTCTGCACAATGAAAAAACACCCAGTATTTTTATAGCGCTCTACAACACTAAAGAGTGTCTCCAAACATTCTTGGGTTTCATTTGGTGGGGAGGGAAAAGGCATTAAGCTTCACTTTAATTTTTAATCAAAGTAATGCCTGCACAAAGTTTCAAAAGTCAAACTAGGGACTTCCCTGGTGGTCTAATGGTTAAGAATTCACCTTCCAATGCCAGGGACACAAGTTGGATACCCAGTTGGGGAACTAAGATACACAATGCCAAGGGGCATCTAAACCCACGTGCCACAATTGTAGAAGCCCTCATGTGCTTCAACGAAGACCCAGCATGGCCAAAAAAAAGTCAAACTGTACTATAAAACTTGTAATGATAAACGACAATCACCAGATCCGTCTCTCACACAGTGAATCCCATTCTTCAAAAGTAAGCACTTGAAATTAAATTTATGTTAATGCTTCTGTTGTTCATTTTAATGCTTTTGTTGTTCGGTCATCAAGTTGTGTCCAATTCTTTGCAACCCCATGGACTTGCAACCCCCAAGCACGCTAGGCTTCCCTGTCCCTCACCACTGAATTGGTGGTGCCTTCCAACCATCTCATCCTCTGTCGTCCCCTTCTCCTCCTGTCTTCAGTCTTTCACAGCATCAGGGTTTTTTCCAATGAGTTAGCTGTTCCCATCAGGCGGCCAAAGTATTGGAGCTTCAGGCACTATTTATTGACCTCCTACTCTGGAAGATGAGACTTTAGAATTCTAACTTCATTCAGTCAGTCAGTTCAGTTGCTCAGTCATGTCCAACTCTTTGCAACCGCATGAACCGCAGCATGCCAGGCCTCCCTGTCCATCGCCAACTCCCGGAGCTTACCCAAATTCATGTCCATTGAGTCAGTGATGCCATCTAACCATCTCATCCTCTGTAGTCCCCTTCTCCTTCCACCTTCAATCTTTCCCAGCATCAGGGTTTTTTCAAATGATTCAGCTCTTCACATCAGGTGGCCAAAATATTAGAGTTTCAGCTTCAACATCAGTCCTTCATTACCCGTCACCATACACAATTCTCTCTTCCCTTCTTTTCCCAGTAGACTTCGATCACAAGTTTCAGTTAAACTAATATTTGGTTCTTAGATTTTTAGACCTTGTAAATATTGTCTGCACCTGAGCTACATATATATTTCACTATTAATACAACTCACATCTTGTACAATTTGTTTTTCAGAAAATCACCTGAAACGAGTGAAAGTGTTTGTCATTCAGTCGTGTCTGACTCTTTGCAATGCCATGGACTGCAGTCCACCAGGCTCTTCCGTCCATGGAATTCTCCAGGCAAGAATACTGGAGTGTGCAGCCATTCCCTTCTCCAGGGGATCTTCCTGACCCAGGGACTGAACCCAGGTCTCCTGCATTGCAGGCAGATTCTTTACTATCTGAGCCACCAGGGAAGCCCCATAACTACCTGAGTAATCACTAATTTGTTACTACTAATTTATTTGTTTATCACTTATTTATCACCGTCAGGGCTTCCCAGGTGGTGCTGGTCATAAATAACTCGGCTGCCAGTGTAGGAGATGCAAAGGACATGGGTTCAATCCCTGAGTGGGAAAGATCCCCTGGAGGAAGGAATGGTTACAACTCTAGTATTCTTGCCTGGAGAATCCCACGGACAGAGGAGCCTGGAGAGCTATAGTCCATAGGGTCACAGAGATTCAGACACAACTGAGGCAATAGCACCAACAACCACATTATGGGCATCCATCACATAATGCGTCAATTACATTTTTTCTTTTGCTTTGAGCAAACCATTTTTGAGACTTCTGTCTTCCTGTCCCAGTCTGGACTGGTAGAAATTCAGGTTTGCCAAATAGATGTTTCCAGTATTCTCCTTCACTATCAACCTAGAAATTTCCTCTGATGCTATCTTCTGTTGAAATTTCTGTTTCCCTGGGCCATGTCTTCCTCTTTTTCAGCTTACTTCTTCATTTTAGCAGAACATAGATTCCAGGTGCTTTCTGAGAAAGGGAGACTGGGAAGTATTTTTTTTAATTTATAAACACATGTCTGTGAATGCCTTTGTTCTTTATTTATACTACACTAATAGTTGGGCTGAATATACAGTTCTGCTTGGAAACATTCCTTCAGGCTATGTTAGCAGTGCTCAAGTGTTTTCTAGTACAGAAGTCTAATGTCATTGTGACCTGACCCTTATGACCCTGTTATTTCTCTATGGAGGAGAATCTAAGTTTACCCTTGGGCATTATGAAATTTCACAATGAATTGCCTTGGCATGGCTTTGTTCAGTCTTTCTACCGTGTATTTCCTCACTTCATTAAATTTTGAAACATGTCCATTAGCTCTGAGAAATTTTTTCAATGATTTCTATGAAAATTTCTGCATGTATTTTCTTTCTGGAACTCCTACCCCTTGGCTTTTGGACCTCCAGACAGATTCTTTAATTGTTTACATTGTTCTCTTATTTTCCATTTCTTTCTCATTTTGCTTTACTTTCCGCAAGATTTTTTTTTCAACTTAGTTTCATTGCCTTCTATTGAATTTCTCTTTTTATGTTCACTATCAGAAAGTTATAAAAGTTCTATCCTGTTCTTAACTGACTCTTGTATTTATGGTGGCCCTCTTGTTTCATAGAAGCAATACTTATTCTCATGTGTATATATATCACATATATATGTGTGTGTATATATATCAATTATAGTTTTCTATCTCTGGTGGCTCTGTCAATACCAACTATATCAATCATAAAACTAATAGCTGCATCTAATATTACCAAATGCTTACCATGTGCCATGTATTATGTAAAGTATTCTATCAGGCATTACCTCATTAATCCCCACAACAGTTCTAATGAAGTAGATACTTAATTTGGCTCAACTTTATAGATAAAGAGACTGAAGCTCTGGTAGCTGAAGTAGCCAACATTTACACAGTTAAAAAACTGAGCAGCAATTTGAATTCAGGGAAGACAACTTTAAAGGGAGGCTCTTGAGCTCAATACTATTTCCTAAAGATAGAGCTTTGTGAAAAGTAAAATTACGAATAAAACCAATTAGCCTACATTAGCTGTGTTATTTTGTAAATGTCCTAGAATTTGATCAAGGCTCTTTCAGTTCTTCAGTTCTATATTATAACATGATAAACTATAAATGTGGCTGATAAATTATGGGGTTCAAGTTTGTGGGCAAGAAAAACGGGCCATGTTGCTTTCTGCTACTTTTTTAGCTGCTACTTATATGCCAACCGGCCTCGTTATTTCAAACAGGCTATTTGTTCACAATAGAGAAAGCATTCAGATGGATATCAAACCATTTCCATCGTTAAAAAAACACTGCCACACATATTACTTGTAGGAGTGTTTTATCCATAAATTTTTCTTAAACACAAAGAAAAATAAACTTACTTTAAAATTTACTCTACCACAATTGTTAACTCACACATTTTAACAAATAAAGACAATGGTTATTACTCTGAAGAAAACATAAAATAAGGACTTTTTTCCAACTCACACTTTATATTAATAGACAGTTCTCTTTTGGAATAATAATTAATATACTAGTAAATATTCCTCTTTTGAAAAACTTCAATTTGAGAAAAAGCAACAAACAACAAGAATGTAAGACTCCATCCTCTCATTTTTGAACAGATAGCTTTTTCAGTTTTACTACATTATGATTTAGTAACAGATGTGTCAAGCCTTTTCCTTTGGACTCACTTTTTAATTGTTTATGAACTGAGCTTTAAAGCATTTTGCAAATGTATCCTATTTCATAAACAGCTATAGTTCATTAAATGAAATATTCCAACATTTAAAAATAGCAGCAATTATGAGCCAAACTATGACTGGAGGGTCAACTTTCTACTATATCACTCAGAGAGAAAAAAAATAAATAAACTGACAAGTTTTAGAAGTAGGCAAAACCCATTTTCCATGTGTAACCTCTGAAACAACATAGTTAGCTGCCAGCCTTTCCAAGAAGTCCATTCTTCTGCATATGTTGCAAGTAAGACCTTGTTAGGCCACATAATTTATGGCATTTGGCAGCACTCTGAGACACAAAAGCTACAGTACCCACCTTGACCAGAATAGACTGGCAGTGCCCTTGCTGGAAATTCATTACAGCTGATCAAGGCTATGGAGGGGCACTTCAAAGTGCGTCACGTAAGTACTGTGCGGAATGCCAAGGTACTCGGTAGGATAATATCCTTGTGTCATTTGTCAGTGACAGGTTCCAGGGCTTACCACTGCTGTATGTACCACCTCATATCCACAGTGTGACATTTTCCTAACATACTGACATTTCATCCTCACGGCAATGGACCCTAATCAGAATGGATGGGAAATGTTTTCCCATTTCACAAGTGGAGAAAAAACTGTTTAGAAAGGTAAATAATTTGTCCAAGGTCATAAATACAAAATGCGCTTGGGCAAGATCTTGAATTCAGATCCCTGACTACCCCATAAATGATCAGTCTACTAAAATTCTCACTCAATACTATGGGAGAGAGGGAGAAAAGGAGAGAGGGAAGGACTGAGAGAGAAACAAAGAACCTAACTGATTTATAAATGTTGACGACAAGGAGATAAGGAAGTTTTATGAGAAGTTACATTAACACACTTCTGCTTAATCTTCTAGAGGCTTTTTCCTAGGTTCTATTTTCTGCTAATAAAATAACAGCATTGTCAGATGACCATGACTGCTGTAGGGCTTTTGTTAAAATTAGAAGACTTCCATCATTAATAGAAATACCCATAAAGGATTTTGAGTTCTAGCAGAGAAATAAAAATAAGAATACCAGACATCAGAAGTCACTGTTCCAATGCACTGCTATGTTGACTTTCCTACCTTTAACACTTTGGAAGATAACAGGTAGTTATTTTGTAGACTGTATCTCAAAGTGGGTTTGTTGATGTTTCCTCATGATTAAAGTATTGCCCCTCTGGCGGGAATACCACAGAAGTGCTTCCGTATTCTTTGTAGCATAGGATTTTAATTTTGTCCATTGTTGATGACGTTCAATTTATCATTTGATTAAGAAGATGCCTGTCAGCCTTTTTCACCATAAAGTTACTATTTTCCCCTTTGTAATTACTAGGTATTCATTCTATCCAGTAAATATCCTCATAATGATCAAATTGTCCATTTATTTTTCACATCTGAATAGACTCAGTTTCCTTTCATACAGGAAATGGATACCCACTCTAGCATTCTCGCCTGGAGAATTCCATGGACAGAGGAGCCTGGCAGGCTGCAGGCCATGCGGTCACTGAGAGTCGGACACAAGTGGGCGACTAAGCGCCTTAGTACCTTCCTATTATACAACAGGCTACTGTCTGTCACTGTCAATTATTGTGACGCTCAAATTGTCTCAGATGTCACCACTGGAATCCTTCAAGGTGTTTATGTCTTTGTGACATCCTGCCATCTCTCTTTGACAACTTCTTTATTATCTAGAATGCCAAGGTGCTCTGGACTTCTCTCGTAATTTCCATATAGTCCTGGAACTAGCCATTTCTGCCAGGATCCTGGTTCCCTCTTTGTTTCTGTACAGAAACCGAAATCCAAGTCCTAAATCAAAAATCTGGTCACCCAAACAGACTTTAACCTGGTCACCCAACCAAGCTTAATTTATTATCTGACATGTATAGAAAAGCTGTTCCCAGTGCCTATCAGTGGACTATATACACACATTTACACACAAACACATATATTAATACATATATTACATACATATTATATGTATGTGTATAATATGTGTATACGTTATCCTATTGCTCAAAACAGAAAAACCAAGATTCCATACTGCTACCTCTGAGTTGAATTCAACAGCAGCAGAATTCATTCTAATTCCCTCTCCCCTTTTAACTTTGTAATTCCCTTCTCCCAGAATCCCACTATCCCTCAACATTTACATATTTGGTCAGTTCCCTGTATGTAACCAATCTGCACAATTGGCACCTCACCCTCTCCTCACCTCACCCAGCTCCAGCAGCCCCACACAAGGCACCATCCTTGTACTGGGCACCTGGAATGCTTTCTCCCCTCCACTCTGCCTCTGACACCCCGTGCTGAGGCATCCTGCTCCAGGGCACCCTCTTCACCTGCTCATGCTCCACTTGTAGAAACCAGTTTGCCCCCACAGGCTGACACCCTCCTCATCACACTGGGGTTTCTGCACGCTGCTTTGGGCCACCCACCCCCACCACCACACACAGCACCCATTCAGGCTGTCTCCTTGCCCTGAGCCACTGTGTCTCCTCTGCCTTACAGACCCAAGACATACACCTTGCTATGTCTTGTCTAGTAGCTTCAGGAGTGAACTGTTCAGGAAGACGAAAATGAAGGGGAAGAGAAATCACTATGCTATTTTTAAACAGAATAAATAAATTCACTTAAGAATACACACATTTCTGTTAAACTACAGCTAAATTTTTTTCATTTTATTTTTAAGTGGAGGATAATTATAATATTGGGATGGTTTCTTTCCATAGAAACAACCTAAATGTCCATCGAAAAAGGAAGGATAAAGAAGTTGTGGTAGATATACACAATGGAGTATTACTCAGCTATAAAGTGAAATGCATTTGAGTCAGTTCTAATGAGGTGGATGAACCTAGAGCTTATCATACAGAGTGAAGTAGGTCAGAAAAAGGAAGACAACTATAATGTTTAATGCATATATATGGAATCTAGAAATGCTTAAAAGTTTTCAGCATTCCCTCTCAGCTCCTAAGAATCAGTAAAAGAAAGACCCCCATTATAACTCTAAATGGTAAAAATGATAAAAAGTTCATACAGGATTGGACATCAGTATTCTATTTCCCCTCTACTATACATATATCTCAACTACTAAATGACTGCGGTTCAAATTCAGACAGAAGATGCACAAGAATAAATCGAGATCTGAGAATAAAACTTATTTTGAGAGATTATTTTAAATAAGCATTAACTAACTTAAAGTTATCTTAGTAGTTTTTTTTTTTTTTAAGGAAATCTTCTGTAAGCCAGTTGAGAATGAAGCAGAGTAATTAGACAACACATAATATCTTGAAGAGCCTCAGTTTAATCTTACCCTTGAGAAGATATTTTCCAGGGAGCTAGTTAAGGATCTCTTAGCTTTATTTTTCAGGATGTCAAGTTTGAACCTTCCACTGCTTGTCGCATTTTCCGGGATTGTACTATTTGAAATAGTCTATGGAAAGAAAAACATTAATTTTGGTTTGGAAAAACTCAAGGTTAAATGAAGCTTTAAAGACAGGCTTATGATTAAACCATTAAAAACCACAAAAATTCTTCTGGAGCTCTATTAAAGAAGTAATAATTTAGGTTCTACATCATAAGCACACAGATTATAAGCAAATGGGTTTAATATTATAAGTAGTAAAAAAGATAGAAATAATATCTTTCATTTATGCCTTTCGTCTCTGCTAATATATTCTTGCTGCATTTAACAAAAACTAAAGATGTCACCTTTTACTGCTGTTATTTTGATTAATAACTATATTCATGCTTTTCCAAATTGCATACTTTATATCCAAATTACCAAGGAAAACACAAGAAACAGTTTTCAAAGAACAAAGAATCTTTTAGTAAAGCTGGATTCTGCTAATGCCTTTGTTATAATTCGCTTTTCATTTGCGAGTGGGTCATCTATCTTTTCAGTCAACAAGTACTCCCTGATAGTACTAAGCTGTATGAGAACCTACAATATGTCCATTATATAAATTGAGATTCTCTAAATATTTTATCCTATACAGACATAAAAAGCTACTATGTATATCACATGGTTCTTCATGCCAGAAAACTTCCAAAAGAGAAAACTTTGTCCTTTGCCTGTGGAGGAAATAGCCTCACATGTAACAGTGAAAAGAAGCAACACATAAATATCAAACACGGAACCATGAGCTGTGGCTCTCAATGGTTAGGAAGAAAAAGATACACAGGATTTAATGTGGGCAGAAAAAAAAAAAGGGTGAAGACTTTCCCAACACCGGGAATGATGCTGGCAAAATCATAAAGGCTGGGATGCTCACAGGACGGGATGTCAGTACAGATAGTTGACTGCAACAGAAGGAAGTGAGTGGAAAGTGGGAAAGTGAAGCTGGAGATAAAACCTTGATCTTAAATGCTGGGTAATTAGGAAGAATCACTGATTACAATTTATAAGCAGAAGAATATCACTGTGAAAGTAATGTTTGGAGAAGATTTATGTGAAAAGAGTGTTCAAAAGTCACCCGAAGGACTGGGAAATCAGAGACTGGAAGATCAGATGGGAGGCTTCAGCACAGTCTATACAGGAGACAACAGAGGTCTGTAGTAGAGTTGGTGCCACAGGATCTTCTAAGGAGTTACTGATAAACAGTGGATTGGAATGAGGGCTGGACTGGGTTCTGGCTGTGTATAAGGACTAGGATACTCATTATTCTAAGGCTTTGGGATGAATGACACAACTGAAATAGGGAAATCGTATTGTCACTGAGCGCAGTGCCTGACAGAGCAGCTACTCAGTGAATTTGCTGTTGTTGGGTCTCTAAGCCACAGAAGGCAATGGCACCCCACTCCAGTACTCTTGCCTGGAAAATCCCATGGACGGAGGAGCCTGGTAGGCTGCAGTCCATGGGGTCGCAAAGAGTGGGACACGACTGAGTGACTTCCCTTTCACTTTTCACTTTCATGCATTGGAGAGAAATGGCAACCCACTCCAGTGTTCTTGCCAGGAGAATCCCAGGGCTGGGGGAGCCTGGTGGGCTGCCCATCTATGGGGTCGCACAGAGTTGGACACAACTGAAGCGACTTAGCAGCAGCAGTAGCAGTAGCCGCAGTCTCTAAGCCATGTCCCACTCTTTGCTACCCCATGGATTGTAGCCTGCCAGGCTTCTCTGTCCATGGGATTCTCCAGACAAGAATACTGGAGTGGGTTGCTATTTCCTTCCCAGGGGATCTTCCCAACCCAGGGATCAAACTTACATCTCCTATACTGCAGGCAAGTTCTTTACCACTGAACCACCTGGGAAGCCCACTCAATGAATACTAGTGGAAGGAAGAAAGGAAAAGAAAGAGCAAAGGAGAGCAAGAGGAAGTAATTTAAGTATACTGGCAGGAAAACATACATAAATTGTTAAAACCTCCTCTGTGACCTTGAGTTCTCTCCATCATATAGAAAATTTGTGTCACTACTCACATACTGCCTTTGGCCTTCTGGTCAACATGACTATTACCATCAATGACTGATTTAAGCAAACCCATTAACAGATTTTACCCTTTAAATTTCTTGACCTTCTTGTGTCACTGGACATCACTGATCTTACTTGAACTTTGCTCCTACCTTGGTCATACCATAATAAATCTTTCGACCTCATTATTCCCTTTCAGTCTATTACTGGCTCCATTTTAATTTACTCATTGCCTAAAATGTGGGTATCCCTCAGAACACCCGCCTTTGACTTCAAACCTGTGCCAAAGCTCACTGTCTTCTGTATTAATAATGTCAACTCAAATTCTACGAGCACCAAATCCATTTTCTAATTATATCTCAAACACACTTGCAAAATTGAATTTTTCTTTCTTATTTCCATCTTCTGCCCTACTCTTGTCTTCTTTGTGTATTTCTTAGCTACTGCACCCAGTTCTTCCAAATCTGAAACCCTGAAGTCTCTCCCAGCAAGACCCTTTCCCATCCTAAACGTATCTATCCAATCAGTCAGCAAGTCCTAAGGATTATGCTTCCCAGATAGCTCTTGACTCAGTGCCTCCCTTACATTTCTAGGGCTCCAGTTTAGCCTCTAAGACAAAATAAATTTTTCAAGATAGAATCATTCAATCTATTTATGTCCCAGTGCTATCTCTGTCTAGAACATACTTATATATCACCGTGCTAACCACACTGTACTTCCATTTTCACTTCATTTGATTACATGTTGGTTTTTCCTTCTTAGAGGAAGGAAACAGTTAGAGGTCAGAAAAGAGCTGTCATTATTCATCTCTATTGCCTAGTACATAGTATGTACTTGATAAATGAATCATTTCTCACATAGTCTATTACCAGAGTCTCCCAATTCAAAAATGTTATTTCAGTCCTGGCACTGGTAACCCCCTCACTCACCAACCAGCCCCACAAACCGACCATTACTATGACAGAAGAGTTATCTCTTTAAAGTACAAATCTGATTTTCTCTTGCTTTTACCTGAAATCCTTCAATGACAAAGTCAGGCATAGCACTTAAGGCTCTTTATCATCTCACCACTGCTTAGCCTCCAGCCTTATCCCCCATCAATCCCCAGTTCAGTTCAGTTCAGTCGCTCAGCCGTGTCCGACTCTTTGCGACCCCATGAATCACAGCATGCCAGGCCTCCCTGTCCATCACCAACTCCTGGAATTCACTCAAACTCACATCCATCGAGTCGGTAAAGCCATCCAGCCATCTCATCCTCTGTTGTCCCCTCCTCCTCCTGCCCCTCAAGCAAACCCTAAAAAGCCAGTATGTCCTTGGAGGGCCTGCAAGGAGTATGTTCACTCATGGTCACAAAGTTACCACTTAACTGCTCAGTGTTCCTTCTTAAAACACAAATCCTCAACTGTTCTGATTAGAAAATTTTATCTCCCCTAAAATTCCAGCCCCACCCTCCCCCTAAAATCTCTTCCTCTCCAATTCTTTCATGCTTTCCTCTACCCTCACTCCTTGCTCTGGTTCCAAAGCAAACACATAGCCACTTCATGTTCACTGCACATTCTTTTAAAAAGCTATCTTGTTGCCTGTACTACATGTATCTATTAATATTTATGGCTGCAAAGAGTCAGAAAGGACTCAGCAACTAATACTTTTCACTTTTAATATTTAGGTTTGCATTCCCTTTGGATTATTTGAGCTCCTCTCTGCAGGCTGCATCATCATTGATGTCTTTTTTGTCACATTATCATATAGCTTGGCTCGTAGAAGGTCCTCTAGAAGTACTTGTACAATAAATAATTAAGGAATCACTTATCACATGGCAAGTGAATTGTTCTGAACAAAGTGAAATAAAAATATAACCTGAATTAGTGTTATTGAGGTAAATATGTCATAATTTCCTTAGATGTCATTGCCAGTGGTCTTGCTTTATCTACATGCAGCTGAGAACACATTCTAAACCATGTGCACAGAAATATCATCCCTTAGTTTGCAATCAGGAGCACCGTTTCCATGACATTACTTCTTCTTTGCATGTTTGCTTAATATTGCTCAAGGCTGTGTAAGTTTTTAATGAAATAAGATGTTCATATGGATTTGAAATAAAATAATGGATTAGTATTACTAAAATATACACATTCATTCTAAATCATGAGCATTTGCTATTACTGGTTTTCTATCAAAATTCACAATTTTTTTACATTTTAAAAGCATCAAAATTTTATCTCCATGTGCCAATGCTTGCTAAAATTTACTATAAAATTTCTGAGATGCTAGGAGGAAAAGAATGATTAGGGCTTAACCCTAAAGATGAGAACACAAAGCAAACAAACTCCTTTTACAACTTTTATGAAATTTTGACTGAATATATGAAAAAAACAAAAATCAGTCAGGGAGCAAACATCTCACCAATGGGCCTTCCCCGATATGAACATGTGTCTTCTGCTTGGCTTCGCATAGCTGCCTCAGATGTAAAATCACAAGTTCATTCTCCTCCTGATCATTGACTGCCTTCATTTTCTGTTGAAGACAGACCAACAACAGTACATTATGGGAAGACAACATCCACTGTTTTATTCTCATTTAATTTTATCTGTCTGGTAGACAAACATAAATAAAGCTAAGCACTTAGCTGCTCTTAGGAACAAAAGGGGCTTCTAGTAACTATCAGAGAATATAGTAGGATACCTATCTTTCATTTCAGATAGAGAAATGGAAAAAGAAACTCAAAAATCAGGATCCAGTTCTCATTCTTTATATCTTATTTGTGAGGACTATAAATCATGTTACCTGAACACGTTCAAAGATGTCAGCTTGCTCGTTATCTGTCAAGGATGAGAGGTGCCTCTGTATTACCAGCTTGGCTCTTGGTGGGTAGAGTCCTAAGGGAAATGATGGGGATTCATGTTAAACAGGTTCTAGCCAAAGAGATACATATGTTAATCACTCAGTTGTGTCTGATTCTTTGCGACCCCATGGACTGTAGCTTACCAGGCTTCTCTGTCCATAGGATTTTCCTGGCAAGAATACTGGAATGGGTTGCCATTTCCTTCTCCCAGGGATCTTCCCAACCCAGGGACTGACCCAAGGAATTAGAAAGAAGGAAAAATTCTAAGAACTTCTCAGCTCTGCATTTCTTTGAGCAATATACAACAAAATGCTGGGAAAATCTGTGATCATGCCCAGAAACACTAACCCTGGGGACTGAACCCTGAACTGGCAGGCAGATTCTTTACCACTCATAAATATGTGTGTGTATATATATATATGTGTGTGTGTGTGTGTGTGTGTGTGTGTGTGTGTGTGTGTGTGTGTGTGTGTGTAGTCCCTTCACCAGCAGGCTCTGAAGTTAAACCTTCTCACGGAGTTGTGTTCCTGCCTACAACAAACCTTGGAACACTGCAATGAAATAATTAAATGGAAAATCTCCTCACCAAAAGCAATGACCCCTATGAGTGATCTTGAAGTCAGACTTATTAACAAAAAATGTCTCAGTTCAGTTCAGTTCAGTTGCTCAGTCATGTCCGACTCTTTGAGACCCCATGAACCCCAGCACGCCAGGCCTCCCTGTCCATCACCAACTCCCTAAGTTCACTCAAACTCAAGTCCATCGAGTCGGTGATGCCATCCAGCCATCTCATCCTCTGTTGTCCCCTTCTCCTCCTGCCCCCAATCCCTCCCAGCATCAGGGTCTTTTCCAATGAGTCAACTCTTCGCATGAGGTGGCCAAAGTATTGGAGTTTCAGTTTTAGCATCAGTCCTTCCAATGAACACCCAGGACTGATCTCCTTTAGGATGGACCGGTTGGATCTTCCTGCAGTCCAAGGGACTCACAAGAGTCTTCTCCAACACCACGGTTCTAAAGCATCAATTCTTCTGCACTCAGCTTTCTTCACAGTCCAACTCTCACATCCATACATGACCACTGGAAAAACCATAGCCTTGACTAGATGGACCTTTGTTGGCAGAGTAATTTCTCTGCTTTTTAATATGCTGTCTAGGTTGGTCATAACTTTCCTTCCAAGGAGTAAGCATCTTTTAATTTCATGGCTGCAATCACCATCTGCAGTGATTTTGGAGCCCAGAAAAATAAAGTCTGACACTGTTTCCACTGTTTCCCCATCTATTTGCCATGAAAAATAGCTGCCATGGTTAGCTGTTGACAGCTAGCCAGACACCACTGAAGGTACTAACAAACTTAGCCATCCTAGAAACTCTTAGGATACTATTAGCCTTAGCCAAAATCTCTAAGCTTAAAACTGGACATTCAAAAAAGAAAAAATAACCACTAATATTAAAAAGCAGAGCTGGAGCTTATTAGGTAGGAAGCTCTCCCCTTTATGCAGGTCTTGGTAATGAAACTTCAAGGACATCATTAGTACTTAGGGACATTTTTTAGTGTTACAATTTTCCCAATAAAATGTTTATATTCTTATATCATGTTATTCATATATCTGTTGCACTTCTACACATAACTTAGATTAAATCCTCAAGCAAACATCTTTTCCATAAAAACATTTTTGTTTTAATTTTTTTAAAGGGGGAAGTGAAATTCATATTAATAATGATTTGCCTGATCATCCATTTTTAAGAAACAGATCTACATAGTTAGGGGTCACTTATAATATTGCTATTGTACTGTGATTAGAAAGAGGATATCCAGCTATTCATATTTAATGACTCTTAAAGGTAGACTGCACTTTAAAATCCCTAGGAGAGATTTACCACAAAATATGTATTGTTTAAAAAAAAACAAAACTAGAATTCCTTTCATGGTGTGCAGAACATGTATAGGGCCACCACTGGACCTGTTTTAAACCACTGTGTGGTATATAATGAGAACCGGAAAGAAGAAAAGCTTCTAGAAACTTCTCAGCTCTACATTTCTTTGTGCAATATACAACAAAATGCTGTGAAAATCTGTGATCACATTCAGTTCAGTTCAGTTCAGTCACTCAGTCATGTCCGACTCTTTGCGAGCCCATGAACTGCAGCATGCAGGCCTCCCTGTCCATCACCAACAGAATGTATTATTAATATTTAAATTTTAAAATATTTCCATACAAATCTTGAAATTATTTGTTCTAGTTCTGTGAAAAATATCGCTGGTAGCTGATAGGGATTGCATTGAATTTGTAGATTGCTTTGGGTAGTATACTCATTTTCACTATATTGATTCTTCCGATCCATGAGCATGGCATATTTCTCCATCTATTAGTGTCCTCTTTGATTTCTTTCATCAGTGTTTTATAGTTTTCTATATATAGGTCTTTAGTTTCTTTAGGAAGATATATTCCTAAGTATTTTATTCTTTTCGTTGCAACGGTGACTGGAATTGTTTCCTTAATTTCTTTTTCTACTTTCTCATTATTAGTGTATAGGAATGCAAGGGATTTCTGCGTGTTGATTTTATATCCTGCACTTTACTATATTCATTGATTAGCTCTAGTAATTTTCTGGTGGAGTCTTTAGGGTTTTCTATGTAGAGGATCATGTCATCTGCAAACAGTGAGAGTTTTACTTCTTCTTTTCCAATTTGGATTCCTTTTATTTCTTTTTCTGCTCTGATTGCTGTGGCCAAAACTCCCAGAACTATGTTGAATAGTAGCAGTGACAGTGGGCACCCATGTCTTGTTCCTGACTTTAGGGGAAATGCTTTCAATTTTTCACCATTGAGGATAATGTTTGCTGTGGGTTTGTCATACGTAGCTTTTATTATGTTGAGGTATGTTCCTTCTATTCCTGCTTTCTGGAGAGTTTTTAACATAAATGGATATTGAATTTTGTCAAAGGCCTTCTCTGCATCTATTGAGATAATCATATGGCTTTTATTTTTCAATTTGTTAATGTGGTGAATTACATTGATTGATTTGTGGATATTAAATAAATCTGATTGGTGAAAAATGGTGTCTCAGTATTATTTTAATATAATTATCTCTTATTTTATATCAAGCTCTACATCTTTTTTATATTTTTAAAAGCCCCTTGCTCATTTGGGTTTTTTTTTTTTTAATATTTTGTTGTTTGTTTCTGAGAGCTCTTTACTTTTTTGATAAATTAAAAGCTTAGTCTGTGACATGAGTTGCAAATATTTTGCCCAGTTTGGTTTTTAAGTTTTTTTCTATTTTGGTCTTTTGATATTGCTAAGGGTTTTTGCTTTGTTGTGTAGAAATTTTAAAAACTTTATTGTTCTATTGTTCAGAAACACTAAAATTCATTTTGATGGTGTGATGTCACACACTACCACAGCTTATTATTTGCTGGCAAAGTCTCCTAAGGCAGTATATTAAGAAACTGATTCACATGAGTGGGGTTTTTTTGTTTGTTTGTTTTATGTTGGTTATTATTCCAGCATGTTATTAGCATGTGTAGGAGGATAAAAGATTAAAAAGGAGAAAAGTAAACAGGGTATTTACTTGAAGTATGTAACTAAATCTATAGCCCAGGAAGTTTCCTCAGTCTTTTATTTCAATGGAAGAATTGCAAACAGCTGTATATTATTTATTTTCAAACTATGCATGCCCCCTACACTGCCTTGAATTTGATTTGGCTTCCAATTTGGAATCACTGATTAGTGAATTAACCAGTCCTGAGAGGTAAGTATATTATTTAGCCCTCACACAAGTTATTGTAGGAAAACAAGATTGAGGATAACTGTTCCATCTCCACAATGCTCAGCATCACTTTGGTTTCACGTGCTGAGGATGCGTCCTAGAGATGGTGCCCTCAGACACTGCTTCCTGGATTCACTCTGGTCCACCAACATGACTATGCTACTCTTCCTGGTCTATGTCCTTAACATAGGCATAGATGATGTTGGCATACATATCTACTCCTTTTCTTTCTTTCTTTTTTAGCACAAAAAGAACTCCATATTAATGCAGCCAAATGTATTGACAGGACTCTATAATTCTGAGTAAGCTACATGAAATACTAATATCTAGATACTCCTAAATACTTATATATACTCCTATCTTTTTCATTTTCTACTCATATTAATTTGTATTGAATCTGAATACAGTCCTTTTTCCCACTTTATACTTTGTACATAACACAAGTTCAGAATCCACAGTTATCCTGCCCCGATGAAAAAAGCCTTTGGGGAAACACACTGATGCCATGGCTTCAGGACAGTGTGATCCTGAAAATCCTTGCTTTCTGATATTCTTCCAGAAAGAAACATCAAGTTGCTGTGGAATCAGATCGAACAAGTTCAAATCCTGATTCTGCCCCTCCTAAGTAGTGAGGATGTGATAGTTATTACCCACTATGCATTTCAGTGCCTGTTCCTTATGAGTAAAATGAGGATTAAAAACAGCACCTATCTTGTGGGATTTCTATATGGATGAAGTGGTCGAAGATATGGAAACCACAATAGTGCTGAGACACAGTAAGTCTTATGAGAGTATCTGTCTTACTGTTATTCCTTTCATTTTTACTATCAGAGCACTGCCCTATCTTATGTTCTCTTAGTCTAATGTCAAAGACAAGGGTAAAAAATTGTATCAGAAGGTGTTAGCCAAGGCCTTAGGAAAAGAATCTGTGTGAATCTTTCTCAGTCAATATGAACCCTTCCTTTGCTCCTTTCAGATACACACATACCTTGAAGTTTGGGGACCTTAAATTTCAGTCTATTCAAGATCTTGGGATGGCCCTACTAATTCTGGATGTATGGTTTGCATTCTCTTTCTTTACAAAGGTCTCTAAAACTAAAATTTTTAAAGGAGCTTTTTTAAAAATATGATTTACATAATTTCCTACTGGTGTTTTTATCTTTTTCTTACAGATAATAACAGTCCTCACAAATACCGAACAGCAATCTGCTATCTCCTCATTTGTTGCTCATCATTTAACTTCCAAGTAAGCACCTGTTGTTTTGTAAAAATGTTAAGATTTTATGAAATCAAATCTGTCAATGTCTTCTTTTGGTAGTTTCTGCATTTCTGTGTCTTAATAAAGGCTTTCTTGTTTAGGGACTAAATAATATTTTTATTTTAATGATTTTAGTATTTTGCTTGTTTACATTGAAGACTTTGATCCCTCTAGAATGTATTCTCAGTAGATACATAGAAGGAATCTTTGTCTCTTTGGATTGCAAACTGATCCAACACCATCTCTTGAATCACTCAGACTTTTCTCCCCAGACTTATATTCCCTTTACCATACACCAAAAACTGTTCCATTTTTGTAAAGGTTATATATATGTTTGAAAACAAGGCATGTTCTATAAAATATTATAAATTTTTAAATTTGACTATTGCATTTAAATAGTCCTTATTCACACAGGTGAGTGGAAATTCAAAAAATTTTGCCATGTGCCTATGATTTTCCTGCCTACTTAACAGATATCACAATTTACACTTATTATGGCTCATACATTCTCTGCTTTATTCTATAGCTCAACCTCTCTCCATCAACACTAACATCTATCATACTGAATTACATTTACTTGCTCCCAAGCCTGCCTTCCCTTCAGACTATAAACTTCCTGAAGGCACAGTCTGCATCTCAATCATCTCTGCATCCCCAGTGCTGAGCACACTACCCAGAACATGATTTGGGGTAGGCCAAAAAGTTTGTTTGGGTTTTTCCATAAGCAGATTTAGAAAAACTTGAATCTGCCAAAAACTTTTTGGCCAACCCAACAGATACTTAACAAGTGTCTATTAAACTGTGTGTCCTCTCAGGTGCAGTAGCTTTCAACCTTTTTTATTAGGGGATAAGGAGAAGAAAGGAAAACTGAGTTAGAATCACCTCTTCCTCATGCCCCTCTCACTCTTCAAAACCCATTTTTTTTTTTAACTTGCTTTATGACATCATGTCTATTATCTGGGTGATTTTCAAATGTCCCTCAAAAGTTAGGAAACTTTCATTCCTGTTCTAAACCTTTACGGAAAAAAAACACATCATCAAGTGAGAAGAGAAAAAAATCTATAATCAACATTCTGGGAGGGTTTGCCTCTCTTCATTCATTCAACAAATATTTGGTCAGTTCCCACTGTGCACACAGTAGAGTCTTAAGAACTGTGGGAAATGCAAGCTCCTCCCTGGAGTCTGCCTCTGGAAAAAAAGTTAAAAAATTTAAAAAAAGGAAAAAGAGCCAAGCACCTAGGAGAGACTGACTGCACAAATTTGACTGGATGTGAGAAATGATTCTTAGGGCTCTTGGTTCACCTCGAAACAAAGAAGCATTCAACAACAGTAGCAACTTTCTCACTTCCTCAACGCCAAAGCAAACTCCTGTCTGCCAAGGCCAACTTATACTATACCTTCGATCCTTTCACAGAGCTTATGCAAAGAGTGCATGGGGCAGGCCTCACACAGCTTAATCTGGGTCTTGGCACTCTGCAGGGCAGCGGCCGTGCTGAAAGCCTGTTTCAGAGTCAGCATTACCTCATCAACCTACAAGAAAAACAGAGGCCAGGTCTGCAAACGTTTGCCTTCAGGGTAACATATTAAAAGCCCAATAGCAATGTGAGGCTTTGTTGATGCCTACTAAATCTTAATAATGTAATTTGATGATAGAGAGAAAACATTGTCTTGAAGTTAGACCTTCAACTAATTATACATAAAATTGGAAACTGGATGAAATAAGACTATTTTAATATGTGTAGTACCACAATACTGACCTGTTACTTGAATGCTATTTTTGAATCCCACGGAGTACTATGCTATCAGTTAAATGATAGTAAATCAGAACTTTGTTTTCTTTTTTAAAATTTTATAGAATTATAGTTGATTTAGTTTTGTTTCAGGTAGACAGCAAAGTGATTCAGTTATACATATATATATATTCATTCTTCATCAGATTATTTTCTCATATAGGTTATCACAGAATATTGGGTAGAGTTCCCTGTACTATACAGTAGGTCATTGTTGGTTATCTAAGTTCTTTGTTTAATTAAAGTAGCTTATCAGATAAAGATATCTTTGGAAGTTTTGCCTGCAATGCATAGGGAGCAACAAAATAAATCTAACATTCACTTGTGTTAATAGGTATCTTATTGACTTTATCCTTTTGGATCATTTTTAGTGCAACAACTGAACATGTGTTTAACCAAAGTTCTGGGAGAAACCAGCTCAATAAATAACATGGTAAGTGGGAGGGAGGTTCAAGAGGGAGAAAAGATATTTATCAGTTCAGCTCAGTTCAGTTGCTCAGTCGTGTCCGACTCTTTGAGACCCCATGAATTGCAGCACGCCAGGCCTCCCTGTCCATCACCAACTCCCGGAGGTCACTCAGACTCAGATCCATCGAGTTGGTGACACCATCCAGCCATCTCACCCTCTGTCGTCCCCTTCTCCTCCTGCCCCCAATCCCTCCCAGCAGCAGAGTCTTTTCCAATGAGTCAAGTCTTCGCATGAGGTGGCCAAAGTACTGGAGTTTCAGCTTTAGCATCATTCCTTCCAAAGAAATCCCAGGGTTGATCTCCTTTAGAATAGACTAGTTGGATCTCCTTGAAGTCCAAGGGACTCTCAAGAGTCTTCTCCAACACCACAGTTCAAAAGCATCAATTCTTCGGTGTTCAGCCTTCTTCACAGTCCAACTCTCACATCCATACATGACCACTGGAAAAACCATAGCCTTGACTAGACGGACCTTTGTTGGCAAAGTAATGTCTCTGCTTTCCAATATGCTATCTAGGTTGGTCATAACTTTTCTTCCAAGGAGTAAGCGGCTAATTCATGTTGACGTATGGCAGAAACCAACACAATATTGTAAAGCAATCTTCCTCCAATTAAAAATAAATATACCTTTTAAAAATTAAAAAAAAAATAATAATCTTGGGGAAATTCTATGAAGGCTGCTGAAGTTTTTTTTCCTAGAGTTCTACTGAGATATAATCGACATACAGCACTGTATAAGTCTGAGATGTACAATATGATTTGACTTACATGCATCATGAAATAGTTATCACAATAAGTTTAGTGAACATCGTCATCTCACATAAATGCAAGATTAAATAAACAGATTTTTTTTTTGTCCTTGTGATGAGAACTCCTGTCTTTTATCTATGGCTTCTATTTATTAATATTAACATTTTGCTTCTGATTTGTGACACTAAGAACTTCTGACATCGTCCTGTCTAATAGCTGGGTCTCTCCACTAGGTCAAGAGCTTGAAAACTGCCAGCCTGTTTCTTCCTTGCTCTTCCAGTGACTTAGTCAAGAAGTTGGACTCTAGCATTCTGATTTCCTGGTTGTTTCTTGGAGGTCAACCAACAGCTCATCCTCCAGGCATTGTTAAGCCAACTTCAGGCCACGTTTCCTCCTCTGTGGCACAATCATCAGAGTAAAGTGTAGTTTTCTCACCCACTGTAGAACTGAGGTCAAAGTCTAAAACCTGCATGGGGAGCTGTAAAGTACCAGGGCCTCATCCAAACTACCTCTGATATTCAAAACCATTCACATGCTTTATAAACTATGCTTTGTTTTGTTCTGTTTTTATTGAGGTAACATTTGTTTACAACATTATTTAAGTTTCACAGTACGGCATTTAGTTCAACTTCTGTATACACAGTGTGCTTAGCACCAAAGTCTCACTTCCATCTGTCACCATACAGTTGACCCCTTTACCATTCTGCTCTCTCCCACCCCTGGTCCCTTTGGTAACCACCAATCTGCTCTTTGAGTGTATGTGTTTGTTTTTGTTTTATTTTTTATACTCTGCATATGAGGGAAATCATACTTATTTCTCATAGCATAATACCTTCAAGGTCTAGGTCCAATCATGTGTCATTAATGGCAAGATTTCATGTTTTTATATGGCTGAATAATAATCCATTATACATATATTATATATATATATATTCCCTGGTGGCTCAGATGGTAAAGAATCTACCTGCAATGGAGGCGACCTGGGTTCAATCTCTGCATTGGGAAGATTCCCTGGAGAAGGAAATGGCAGTATTCTTGCCTGGGAAATCTCATGGAGAGAGGAGCCTAGCAGGCTACAGACCATGAGGTCACAAAGAGTCAGACATGACTGAGCAACTAAGCACAGCACATACATGTGTGTGTATATATATATATACACACATATATATACACATAGCACATCTTCTTTATCCATTCATCCATTGATGGGCACTTCCACTGATACCATATCTTGGCTCTTGTAAATAATACCACAATGAACAGAGCAGTGCATATCTTTTCAAATTTGTGTTTTCAGTTTTTTCAGATAAATACCCAGAAATTGCTAGGCCGCATGATAATTCTATTCTTAATTTTTTGAGGAATCTCCATATTGTTTTCCATAGTGGCAACACCAGTTTATATTTCTACCAAAACAAAAGACCAACAGCCACATGAAAAGATGCTTAACATCACTAATTTTTAGGGAAATGCAAATCAAAACCACAATTGAGATATTACCTCACACACATATCAGAATAGCTATTATCCAAAAGATAAGAAATATTTAATAACAAGTATTGGAGAGGATGTTGAGGAAAAAGAACCCTCGTACACATAAGCCCTTTTTAAAAGGCCTTTTTCTCCCTTCCCTTATGGCCTGGTTTAAGAAAAAGTTATTACTTAAAGGAGTTACTTCACTGTTGCATCTGAGTGTATGAAGAACCTGGAATAAAAAGAAACTTTATCCACAAGTCCATTCTCTGTATCTCTATCAGTACCATTTTCCTAGACTTCATATATATGCATTAATACAAAATGCCTGTTTTTCTCTTATTTCACTCTGTATAACAGGCTCTAGGTTTGTCCACCTCAGTTCAACTAACTCAGATTTTCTTCCTTTTTATGACTGAGTAATAATCCACTGTATATATGTCACACAACTTCTCTATCCATTCACCTGGACATAGTGGGGGAAGGAGAGGGTAGGACAAACTGAGAGAGTAGCACTGAAATCTAATGCCTGCATGCATGCTAAGCTGCTTCAGTCATGTCTGACTCTGTGTGACCCTACGGACTGTATGTAGCCTGCCAGGATCCTCTGTCCATGGGATTCTCTAGGCAAGAATACTGGAGTGGGTTGCCTTGCTCTCCTCCAGGGGAATCTGCCTGACCCAGGGATCAAACCCAAGCCTCTTACCTCCTGCATTGGCAGGTGGGTTCTTTATCACTAGTGCCACCTGATATAATACCATGGATAAAATAGAAAGCTAGTGGGAAATTGCTACATAACACAGGGAGCTCAGCCTGGTGCTCTGTGACAACCTAGAGGGGTGGGATGGGGGTGAGATTCAAGAGGGAGGGGATATATGTATATATATAGTTGATTTACATTATTGTGCGACAGAAATCAATAAAACATC
Source organism: Ovis aries (assembly GCF_016772045.2). Classification (NCBI taxonomy): domain Eukaryota; kingdom Metazoa; phylum Chordata; class Mammalia; order Artiodactyla; family Bovidae; genus Ovis; species Ovis aries. The sequence goes on from NC_056063.1 coordinate 50,995,430, forward strand.
GTAAAGCCATTATTCTCCAATAAAAAATTTTAAAAGACACTTTATTCTTCTGATATTGCTTAAAGGACCAAGTAGCCAGTGATTAGTCAGCTATGTTTTACTATAACTTTTTAAGAAGCTCATCAATAATTTTACATCATTCTATGTACAAAAAATGAAGTATTCATAATCTGCTCTTTTATACTATAATTTAAAAAAATTAAGATTTCTAATGCTTAAAAATAAAAGCACTACATGCTTTAGTGACTTTGCATTTTCATTTCATTTGCCTTGTTATGTATTGTATTCAAAAGCAATTTCAATGACTTACATGGATATTTACCATTGTTTTCTTGTTTCTCATTTATTTAAGGCAGTGAAGGAATTAGTCATCTGTTTAACTTTCAGGTACATTTATTATTTGTTATTTAGTAATAATGTAAAAGGTCTCCAATGGAAATACTGAATTTTCATGATTTTTTAATCCATTTCTAGGTGAAACGAGATCATTTCAATGGTGACTGAAATGTGGCTACTGATTTCTCCCAGGCATTAATATTACTAAAATTTTACTTGTAAAATTTTCAGTGTTTTACTTTATTTTAATCTACCATTTTATAGATGGTTTATAAATTCTATGATGGTATCAGAGCAACTAAAAGTTAAATTAGCACTATGAAGTTAAATTCAGTTCAGTCGCTCAGTCGTGTCGAACTCTTTGAGAGCCCACGGACTGCAGCAGGTCAGGTTTCCCTGTCCATCACCAACTCCCTGAGTTTGCTCAAACTCCGGGAAATTAAATTAGCACTGTGAATAACTTAATTGTTTTAGTTTAGATTCAGCAACAACAAAAAATCCTAGGAAATGTTAAAAGTTTAACACTAAAGGAATGAGTAAAGAGAAATCAACCATATGGAACAAAAATAAAGTATTCTTAGTGTGACCATCAGAAATATTAACTTTCCAGAGAAAATTATGAGATGGAACAAAGAAAGCTAATTTATGATATTAAGGGGAAATTCCATAATGAAGATAATGCTCATAAACATTTCCCTACCAAGCTTAAGTTCTGTATGGCATTTAAGAATGAGAATCACAGAATATATAAGGACTTCAAAAGATTATCTAGCCTAATTCTCTGGGAAAATCTACACTCTTAACATCACACAAAGCCTGGGTCTTGGTAATGTTGATTTTTTTGGGGGGGGTGTTGCTTTGTTTTACTAGTTTTACTTTCCCTGGATACTACTGTGTGGATCTGTGGATCTGAGGAGTTCTACTTTTTCTGTCTATGAACAGTAGTCACTTCCATTTTTTTCATACCTTTTAAACCACTTTTGGAGAAAGCAGAAATTATATTTTCCAGAAATCTCAAATGTGGTTAAACAAGATTAAGCCACCTGCTTTGCGTTATTTTACAAAAGAAGGAAAGGAAGGAAGGAGGAAGCAAGGGAAGGAGGGAGGGAGGAGCACTGAGCATCTAAACTTCCCGAGTAACCCTCCAGGGCCCATCTGACCTCTACACAGTAAGTCCCCTATACAGGAACCCTTCAAGTTGGGAACTTTCAAAGACATGAACGTGCGTTCATGTGTCAAATCACGTTGAGTTAGCACACATGCCTGGCGTACATTGTCACATGCGTCCATCCTCTACAAGTGGTTGTGCTTTTGTGTACTTTACTGCACAGTACTGTTGTGAGCAACAGGAGGAGCTTACTAATGAAGACCTGATAGAACTGGAGGCCCAGAAAAAAGGCAAAGACGAAAGGAAGAAGTCACTGAAGAACCAAAGAGATTCATGACACAGGAAATGGCAAGGATAGTTTCTTGATTTGAGCAGGCACTGTTAGTTTTTGAGACCCAGCACTCAAACATAGACGGGTACACAAAGATTGCAGCAGCCACTCAGGATGCAATCTAGTGTTACTGTGTTATCTGTGGTGAGAAAAAAAAAAGAGCTAATACCTGGACATCACTGGATTGTTTTTTCAAGAGGGTAGATGGAATTGAAGCCAGCAAGGAAGCAGAACCTGTGCCATCAGCATGAGGCATGAGTGAAATTTGAGATTGCCCTCCATCTCCTATTGTTGAAGACCCTTCAGCTCTACCATCTCCCACCTCCTCTCCCTCCTCCAGTCAGTAACTCTTCTTGCTTGTCCACTAGATGCCAGCCCCCATGTCCCAGTTGTTGTACTGTACTACTATACTTTTCAAGGTACTGCACTGTAAGATAAAAAGTGTTTTCTTTATTGTTTTTGTCTGTTTTTTATGTATTATTTGTGTGAAAAGTATTAGAAACCTATCACAGTACAGTACTATATAGCCAATTGTGCTAGCTGGGTACATAGGTTAACTTTGCTGGACTTAGGAACAAAGTGGACTTACAAACACACTCTCAAAATGAAACTCATACGTGTGGGACTTACTGTACTGTTTATCAATTCATAACAATCTCTACAAAGAAACAAGAGAAAAAGCTAGTTGCATATTCTGTGCTCAGAGTAGATAAGTCAGCATGTACAGTTTTGCAATATTTTGTCTTTCACAACTACCAAGCCACATCAATCATAACACTGCTTAGACCTATATAATATTTGACTGTTCTATTCTATATGTCAGCTGCTGGAACCATCCTCCTTTATACAGGAAATTTATATTTAATTTTTCCTGTAGCTTGCAATTCTGATGCCTCACCATTCAGTTAAGATGGTTACTGATAAAAAAGAGTGAACAGGATTTCAAAGATTCCAGCATAGGCCCCTTCTTAAGAATAATGATGCCAAAAAAAAAAAAAAAAAGAATAATGATGCCAGCACTAATATTCTGATGCAACTTCAATGTAACATGAAGACATTCTCAGCCAGTCTTGGCTGTTGCCTGAGCCACAGAACTTCTCAAGACGGAAAAATGCAGCATGTTCCTAGCCTTTCAGCTTTGACTCCCTGTTCTGAAAACTCATCCAATGTACATGAGGGGAAAATAAAAATACTAAAAAATACAAACAAAACAAAACTTGTAAAAGAGGTTAGAAATCAGAAGATTTTACAGTTTTCCTCTTGGTGGAGGTTATCCAGTAATCAGAAATTTGTTGTTGTTCTTTTTGTTAGTCACTCAGTTGTGTCCAACTCTTTGCGACCCCATAGACTGTAGCCTAGGAGACTCCTCTGTCCATAGAATTCTCTAGGCAAGAATACTGGAGTGTGTTGCCATGCCCTCCTCCAGGGGATCTTCCCAACCCAGGGATCAAACTTGGGTCTCCTGCATTGCAGGCAGATTCTTTATCTGAGCCACCAGGGAAGCCCTCATCAGAGATTAACCAGCACCTATAAAAAGATTACCTGAAGTTAAGAGTAACACACTCTATCACTGAAAAATACACTTACCAACCCCTGCTCTTCTAGAAACTACTGGGGGATACAACAGTAAGGACAGCCTAACCTTGTAGGATTCACCATCCAGTGGGGTGGAAAGATATGTGAACAAACACACAAGATAATGGATTTGCAGGAACTGTTAGAGATCTATGAACAAAGCACAGCAAGAGCACTGACAACAAAGCAAGGAAAGGGGTCAATTCCTGGAAAACGGTGTCAGAAAAGGGGTTACTAGGAGTTTATCTTTAAACAGAGTCCTAAAAAGTACACAGTAGAAAAGCAGGGGAAAGGAATTCAAGTCAGAGCTGAGCAAAGGAGGCCTGCTTCCCATCCAGTGAAGCAGGCGAGAAAAGAATGTGAAAATGGATACGGAAAGAACATACACAGTCTCCTTGTATAGTAGCGGGGTGGACCCTCAAGGCTGGCACAGTCGCATTCCCCACCCGATGGTATGAAAGCACTGAGCCCTGGCTCTGCCCTCCTCTCACAGGCAGACCCCTCACTCCACGCAGCCAACAGTTGGCTCAGAATTTCAGCAGCATTTCTGTGAGCTGCACCACCCACGTATCTCCCTGATCTTATGTGTCCTGTGCATGAACCATTTGTGGCTTCAGTAGCAAGCCAGATAAACGCAACCTCACATCAGTCATCACAGCAGCCTCTGGAGTCTGGCCTAGAGACAGCTGAGTGCAGAGGACAGCACGTGGGAGGACACAGCAGTGAGAGGGAGCGCTTTCAGGGGGACTGGAGAAGCGTGAGGTAGGCCCTTCTGCCATGCTAGACCATGTAGATTTTGTCTCTTAATAAGGAGGCATAAACTGGTCCTTAGTGAAAAAATTTTGTGAGAAAAAAACTGCAACGTAAGATAGGATATAGACAGATGACAGATTAAACCAGTGGCAGGAAGACTAGTTAGGACACGAAGGCAATTGTCTTTCTAAAGAAGGCCCAGACTTAGATACCAGACAGAGAGAAAAAGGAAAGCAAGATGGACATAAGGGACATTCTACCTTTGAGTTTATAGCAAGGGTCCCCAGCTGTGGGACCACAGACGGATACCGGTCCATGGCCTGGTAGGAACTGGGCCTCACAGCAGCAGGTGGATGGTGGGCAAGTGAACGAAGCTTCATCTGTATTTACAGCTGCTCCCCATCACTCGCATTACCGCCTGAGCTCTGCCTCCTGTCAGATCAGCGCGGCATTAGATTCTCACAGGAGCACAAACCCTACTGTGAAGTACACATGAGGGGTCTAGACTGCATGCTCCTTCCTTTTCTTTAGTTGGACGAAAATTGCTTTACAATGTTGTGTTGGTTTCTGCCATGCAACCATGAAAATCAGTCATAATTATACATATATCTCCCAGTTACAAAGTCCTTAAAGAATTATCCCAAAACCAATCCCAGCCCCCATCCATGAAAAACTGTCTCCCATGAAACCAGTGCCTGATACCAAAAAGCTTGGGGACTGCTGGTTTGTAGGATTGCGTAAACAGGTGGATATCGATGGTGCAAAAGGATGCATTATGATTTCTAAATATGGAAGTTGTGTAAATGGAACAGTCAAAACAAAATACGACAGGTTTTGGAAGGGTAGGAGAGCAAGGCTCTGCAATGGGGGAAAAATCTGTCTTAGGAGGAGGGACTGAGGAAGGAAGGAAGAGGGGCAAGTGGGGCAGTGGATGGGTGGGGAAAGGGGCAAGATTACCCCACCTTCTCATTTTCTACCTAAGTCTTATTCAGTTGGCATTTTCCAGAATTGTGTCCTTGGCTCTCTTTAGCCTTCTCTCTTTTTCTTCCTCCTGCATACTCATCAACTCCCACACCTTCAATCATTCTTTACACAATAACTCCTTAATTTCTATCCCAAGCCCTAAACTAAACCTATATAATACAGTGGCCACGTGGCTATCAACATGTGGTTTTCATTGGTATGGCTAATTGCCTAAAGTGAGAACAAAACTTTAAAAGGATCCCTCTTGGGTAAAAACTGGTGAATGCTACATTCCCTAGACAGAAAGTGTCTTGGCACCAATTCATCTCCATTTCTTCATTATTCCTCAACTCAGTGTCCACGCTGGGAACATGGAAGGCAAGAGTTACTAGAGAGGATTTAAAATGGATGACCAACAAGGTCCTATTGTATAGCACAGGGAACTCTGCTCAATGTTATATGGCAGCCTGGATGGGAGGGGAGTTTGGGAGAGCATGGATACACATATATGTATGGCTGGGTCCCTTTGCTGTTCGCCTGACACTATCACAACATTGTTAATCAGCTATATCCCAACACAAAACAAAAAGTTTTACAAATGAGTTAGCAAAGAGGATGGCAACATGCTTTAAGGAGTTGCAGAGAATGAAGCCTGGCTTACTTTGTTCTAAGTGGTGGTATTTCCCTGGGGAAAATCGAGGGGGAAGATGTACGTCTAATAAATGCTGTGCTTCCAAGAATGGTCACATATACATCTGAAGATTTGTGCTAAATTGGTTAGAGAGGTAACTCAAGTGGAAGAATACGTAAAAAAAATTTAGGGGAAAATACTGACATATTTTTAGTCACTCAGAACCATTTCCAACTTCGTCTTACATATTTCTTCAAAAATTCTAACTGTTCCCATTAAAGAGGGAGTGAGAATGCTGGAGAGAAAAATTAGCTTCCAAATTCCAAAGAAAGAAAATCAAGGCTAAAAAAAGACCATAAAGTGTTTTTAAAATGAGGACAGGGGCTGATGAAATACAGAGAAAAAAACAAAATCGCTGTCTACCCTATTGAAATAAGCATTATCTACTCTGAGATGTTAAAGCAACTGAGAGAATAAAAGGTCTTCTTTATCTTCTTACATGAGCAATGGAAAAAGTAACCACTCTGCTTCCACGATTAGGCTTTTCCTACCTTTTAAAAAAACAGCCAACTTATTGGGAAAGACCCTGATGCTGGGAAAGGCAAAGGGAGAAGAGGGTGGCAGAGGATAAGATGATTGGATGACATCATCGATTCAATGGACATGAACTTGGGCAAACTCCGGGAGATGTGAGGGACAGGGAGGCCTGGCATGCTGCAGTCAATGGGGTCTCAAAGAGTTGGACACGACTTAGCGACTGAACAACAAGAACCACCACCTTTGAAAAATACTCCCAGTAATATTTCTGGATTTGTTAAACTCAAGAAAATTATCTAGGCTGAAAAATTGCCAAGATAATCTGGTTTTGTTTTTCTATTGTGGTTCTGCCTCATTTCCGGCTGCCCTCCTCTTTTTCCACTGATGGCCATTCCTTGAGGCTTGGGTCTGTTAGAGACAAGTCTCCCAGGAATCAGAGGTTTGGGGAGGAGCCTGTGGACAGCAGTCACCCCACTTACCAGAGATTCACTGGCACACTGGAACACGTAGCAGATATACTGGCTCAGTCCAGGCTCCGAGGACTCCCGACAAATAAAGCCGAAGTGATCAACATGCTTTATACCCTAGAGAGGGAAGAAGTGGGGAGTTTATAAGATTATGTCCATTTAACGGACACTATGGAAACAGTTCTGTGCTTTCACACTTTCACGAAATTTCTCCTTCACAGCACTGTGATAGGGGACATAATGTCAGAGCAAACTTATAAGGCAGACTTTTGATACATAAAGTGAAGGGTGAAACCAGCTCAGATTGCTTTGTTTCTGGCAAACACTCTGTAACTCGAGGCCACAGAAGGAAAAACAGGATGGCACGATCCATTGTCTCTTGTAATAAAACCACCACCCAGTGTTTGGCAGTACCGGAGTTTTCAATTTATTGGTCGTCATTGAGCAAGCAGTCTGATGATTCATCATAAACCCTGTTCTTATTTACTTGAGATTAAGAATCATAAAACTGACAATACTCTACTGAAATGGCATGCAAGTCCCTAAAGTATGCATTAGAAGTACTAGAACATTTATCTATTTATAGACATTCAAGGAGTCACAACTGTTAGAAGATGAATACATTAAAGAAATTACTGCAGATGTCAATGATTCAAATTCACAAATCTGTACTTTCTGAACACAGACTAAATAACCTCAGCTACACTTTATAAGAAATTCTGAATCATTTGAGAACTTCAATCAGCCTGAATACATACACACCAATTAGCAGCCAGTAGTACCTTGTGTCCTGGCGTGCTGCAGTCCGTGGGGTCACAAAGAGTTGGACACGGCTGAGCAACTGAACTGAACTGAACTGAGCACCTTGGTACTTTAACAGAAAGCACGGTACTTTGAAAAGTCAGGAAAACCAAAAATTTTAAGTTGTCCTGCAATCACTTAAATTCCAGGGAAAAGGAAACAGGCTTTGGAGTCAGATTTGTGCTTCCACCTTGGTTCAAGCAATTTACTAGGTATAAGATATTGTGATGTGTTGATAAAAAGTATCTCAGAAGTTCCACTTCTCGTTATAAAATAGTAGTCACGGCACCTATTCCCCAAAATTTTTGAGATTCAGAACTAAGAAATATCTTAGTTCCTTGCATGTTTGATAAACAGTAACCACAATTCTTGTATTAATAAGCTTCACCTATCCAACGGATATGGAGAAAAGAAATCAACTCTATAAAAAGAAAAGTTAATAGGAGGAATTAAGTTATACAGTCCATGAGGTGAAAGTAAATTCCATCTGATACAACTCATTCATGATTATAGAATTTCTTTCACTTGGGACTTCCCAGGAGATCCAGGTTAAGAATCTGTGCTTCTACTGAATGGGGCATGAGTTCAATCCCTGATCGGGGAACTAAGATCCCACATGCCTGCAAAGTGCGGCCAAATACAAATAAGTAAATAAAATAAAATGGAGAAATAGCATCATCTTAAAAAAAAAAATCTTTGACTAACTTGGCATTAAATGGGAAAAATGCATAGTACCTCACCAGCTCACCAAGTTTTCAGGCAGTGGCAATGTTCCAGTAAAGAAAACCACTCCCTTACTCCTCATGCTTGCCAAAAATCCAGTCCTACTGATTTTGAAGAAAGAAACATATGTAGGGGTACATGTGAGGAGCCTGATGGGCTACAGTTCATGGGGTCGCAAAGAGTCACATCATGTCGTGTGTTTAAAAGTATGCCTGTTCCCAAATGCAGCCACCCTCTATCAGTGCAATTCTGTGGAAAAGCAATAGGAGTTGGCCACGAAGAGAGTGGCAGAAATTAACCTGACAATTATTCTGATCAAAGGCCTTTACACAAAACTTCCTCATATTTCAGTCAATTCTTTTTCTTAATTCTTAATGTCACTACAAAGCTTGCTTTAAAAAAAAAAGAAAGGAAAAGGAAAAATCTTGTTTGAACTGCCAGTTTATATATTTGGTTTGGCTGCTTCTTTTTTCCTTCTTTTTCAATTTTTTTTTTTTCCCCTTAAATGTTCAATGAGCATTGCTAGTTTTCTTCCTGCAAGACTTGGGGTGGGGCTAGAGAGAGGCACAGCCTTTTCCAATGGCGACTCTTGCTCTGGGAAACAGGAAATACACAGCTTTCCACACAACTCTCTCCTCAACACTGGACATAAGACCCAATACACAGAAATATTCATTCAACATTTATTGAACACCTAAGCATTAAGCTCTGTCTTAACACATCTTATTCTCTGATGCTCTACAGCATAAGACACCCACCCTCACAGACCTTATGATCATGCAAAGACCCCAAGGAAACATGTCATTACAAGAATGCTTCAGTTCAGTTCAGTTTAGTCACTCAGTCGTGTCCGACTCTTTGCGACCCCATTAATCGCAGCACACCAGGCCTCCCTGTTCATCACCAGCTCCCGGAGTTCACTCAGACTCACATCCATCAAGTCAGTGATGCCATCCAGCCATTTCATCCTCTGTCGTCCCATTCTCCTCCTGCCCCCAATCCCAGCTTAGTAAATACCATTTTTCAGTTAAAGTGAATCATCTTTCTACCAAGTTTTTTGTCCCTTAAATAGGAATTTAGAAATTTTCAATATATTCACCGAATCAGATGCTGCCTTTCTCAATTATTAGAGTAGAAAGCTTTTATCTTCAGAGCATAATTTTAGGTCTCCATATAATAGCACAAATATTAAAATAAAACTCTAGAAGTGAAACTACATTAGCTGAGTCTGAGGAGAGTAATTAACAAGATGTACAAAAGGTTATCATTTTCCAGCAGAAGAATATCTGAACATCCTACCTATGGCAGTGCTAACTCCAAAATTCAAAAAAAAAATTTTTTAATAAGCAGCCTTGATTTTCAACATTAAAATACAGGAAAGGGCCTTGGCAAGACCCAAGACCCTGAAGGTACATCTAAGGTACACCTATTAGGAAATAAGTTATTGCTTCTCTATTCCAGGGACCTCCTCAGAGGCATCCTTGCATTTTTAACTTTTCCATATTCAGATTTAGATATTCCCTCCATTCCAACCTCTTCAGAAAATCTTCCTAGGTTTGCCATATAGTTAGGCAGCTCTAACTTTTGGATAACTGTACTAAATTATTATATTACTATGGTACTTAGAATACTACTTTATGCCTGATATGACCTCAAGCACATATAATTGTATTGATTATTTTTAACACTTTCATATACACAATATAAGAATTAACAATAAGTAAAAGGCCAACGATACATACACAAACCTTCTTTTCAAACTTTAACATTTATAACAACAAACTCGAAAGCACTAGTTCTCCTTTTATTACCTATTACGGTATAAAGAGCAAACATGACTCAGTGATGCCAAAACCCACTGCCCAAGATTCTGAGGAAAACTGAGAAGATATTTCCAAAAGAACTCACCACCACAAAAACTCCACTCACCCCTTTGATGAACGGATGCTACGAGCAGACAGGGCTGATGACAGTGAGCGCAAAATATTATGATACTGAGAGACCTGGACCCAAACACATGAACACTCTGAAGATAAATCCATTTGGCAGAAACCACCACATTATTGTAAAGTAATTAGCTTCCAACTAAATAAATAAGTTTTCAAAAAATAAATAACATTTGAAGGGATTCAATCCCAGTTATTTTATGGTTAATTGAGAAACAAGCCTTAACTGGTTTCCTCAAATACTATAATCTACTTCAATACATACCTGGGAACAAGAAGAGATATCTTTAAAATTCTTCTCAAGCACAACTGATTTAGTGTCCGGACTGATAAGGTTAATCTCAAACCGTCCAACCTTAAAAATAAAGCATTCCAATTAATTTCAACTTACCAAGAACCTAATATCTTAGTTTACAATTAATATTTGACCAATAATACAGATTCAAATGCTCTATACAAGATATATGGGCTTCCCTGGTAGCTCAGCTGGTAAAGAATCCACCTACAGTGCAGGAGACCCCAGTTCGATTCCTGTGTCAGGAAGATCCAGTGGAGAAGGGACAGGCTACCCACTCCAGTATTTTTGGGCTTCCCTTGTGGCTCAGCTGGTAAAGCATCCACCTGCAATGCAGGAGACCTGGGTTGGATCCCTGGGTTGGGAAGATCCCCTGCAGAAGGGAAAGGCTACCCACTCTAAGATTCTGGCCTGGAGAATACCATGGACTGTATAGGAAAACACAGTGTCAATACCCAACCCCATCAAATTTACAACCTCAGTTATCAGTCATCTGAAAACATTTCTTCCTTTCATCTAGAATTCATTAAATAAGCTGCTCTTAATTTAAAAGAAACCATTGTTTGCCAAATTAGAAATTGTCTTTTCAAAAAATATGCAACCTTTCCTCACTTTATGTTTTCTAAAAATACCAATTATTCAATTATAATTTAAAATTTGCTTTCTCACAAAGGATCAACAGAAAGATATACTTGCAATTGGGCAGATAATTTTTTTTAATTTTTAAATAAACAACCATTTAAGAAAAAATTAACAACATGGACTCTGGCTAGCTAAGAAAAAGAACAAATCAAGAGAGGAAACTCAGGGGACTTCCCTGGTGGTCCAATGGTTAAGACGTCACCTTCTAAAGCAGAGGATGCTGGTTTGCTTCCTGGTTGGGGAACTAAGATACCACACGCCTTGCGGTCAGAAAGCCAAAACATAAAACAGAAGGAATACTGTAACAAATTCAATAAAAACTTTAAAAATCATTCACATTAAAAAAAAAAAAAAGCTTAGAAAAAAGAGAAGAAACTCGTTAATATATTACCAAAGAAAAGACTATAGACACTTTAATCACATGCCTCAAGTTATCAAGAACAAAACAGAACAAAACAACCATGAACTTCTGATAAAGCAAATATTACATCCTGGGACTATTTACCAAGGTACACAGTGCGATTTCCTTCTTAAGGACTCTTTGCAATGGGATAAAAGGACCGTCACTCCTTTTTCAAGAAAACTCAAATCTGAGGAAAACTCTAATCCTCAAAGCTGAGGATTAATTAAAGAACCTCTACAGGGCATTGTTAGGAATTCAATTCTTTCAAGTGGAACTGGACACTTTCTATACCCTGTACAACTTCAAAAACTACTCATTAGAATTAAGAATCATGTTTTACACCTACAATATAGCTTGCGCCCAATCATTTTAACAACTGATCCAATAATCAGGCCTGTGATGTTTCCTAAACCTCTCCTTTGTATGACAGAGTAAATTGGTATATCCTCATCTGAAGATACAACCATGAGTCTCTGGACTTTTTTTCTCTCTAGAAAATTCTCTCTCCTTCAAGAAGATTCACACTCTCCCAGATTCATATCTTCAAACCCTTCTGACTTTCTGCAGTCATTAAAAAATAATAACAATAAATAGCAACATTTACTGAAGAATCACATATGTGCTGAGTCATGTCCAACTCTTTGCCACACCATGGACTGCAGCCTGCCGGGCTCCTCTGTACATGGGATTTCCAGGCATAAATACTGGAGTGGGTTGCCATTTTCTACTCCAGGGAATCTTCCCACCCAAGGATTGAACATGCATCTCCTGTGTTTTCTGCACTGGCAGGAGGATTCTTTACCACTGAGCCCTCTGGGAGGCCCTAGTGAAGAATCAACCTAAGGCAAACGCTGGTGATGCTAAGATGGCATGCTTGCTAAGCTGCTTCAGTAGTTACCAAGTCTTTGAGACCCTATGGACTGTAGCCTGCCAGGCTCCTCTGTCCATGGGATTCTCCAGGCAAAACTCCCGGAGTGGGTTGCCATGTGCTCCTCCAGGAGATCTTCCCCACTCGGGGATGGTACCCCGTCTCTTAGGTCTCCTGCGTTGGCAGGCGGGTTGTTTTTTGTTTGTTTGTTTGTTTTTTTACCACTAGCGCCATCTGGGTAACCTCTGCTAATTTCCCCAACCAACTTTCCCTGATGCTCCTTCAAGTGCTTTTCTCTCTTTCCCTCCTTGCCCTGCTCCCTTTTCTCTTACATTCCCCGTCTGTCTCTCACCCCTTCACTACTGTCCTTTGCTCTTTCTCCAACCTGCCTTCTCTGCTGCCTGGGGGACATGACAGAAGTTGGATGCTTCCAGATTGAGGACCAGGGAGAAGCTGGCCGCTGGGCTGCTTCCGGCTATAGCAAAGGAGGGGGAAACACCGGGAGAGCCGCCGGCCAGGACAGCACCTGAAACAGCATGGTTCTGTTCTTCTCCGAGTCCGAGGGCTGCACGTGGCTGGGCGCGCTGGCGTGCCTCCGCCGTGGCTGCGGCTTCTGGCTGTTCTCGTGAACTTTCCTTTGCAGGACCCCCGTGACGCTGCTGCACCGAGACCGGAACTCCTGCTGCTCATCGAAGCCCGAATCTTCCAAAATCCTCTCAGGGAAGCAGACTCGAGAGCTGGATGGCCCAGGCTGGCTGGGCGCGGCAGGGAAGACCGGGTAGGTGTCGGCGACGCCAGCCCCTTCTTCCGACAGAACGTCGGCGGGGCAGGCCGGCGTTCGGGCCTCGGATCCCGCCTGGTCCTCGCCCGAGTCCCCCGCGCGCGGCTCGCCCTGGAGCCGCAGGCGCTGCTGCTCATGCAGGCTGAACTTCTCGATGCAGTCGTCGATGAGGCTGGACGGCGCCTTCTTGTGGGTCACGGTCACCCTGCCACAGTACAGGACCTCAAACTTCTGAGAGTTGTAAAAGGCGTCCTCGTTGTCTTTGCTGGGTTTGGCATCCTCTTTCATGGCAGCTTTCGATAACTGCCTTATGCTGCTGATAACATCAGGAACCTGGAAAAGAATTCAGAACAATTATTATTATCACACGGAATGCATTCTCATGGTAAGTGATAAAATACTGAAAGTAATAGACCCTACATAAGATAAAGCATGGGCTTCCCTGGGGGCTCAGTCAGTAAAGAATCTGCCTGCAATGCGGGGGAACCTGGGTTCCATTCCTGGGGTAGGAAGATCCCCTGGAGGAGGAAATGGCAACCCACTCCAGTATTCTTGCCTGGAGAATCCCCATGGAGAAAGGAGCCTGATGGGCTACAGTTCATGGGGTCACAAAGAGTCGGTCATGACTGATCAGCTAAGTACACAAGACAAAGCATAAACTTAAATTACACTATCGGATTAAGTGATATAAAGATGAGATTGAAAAATTTTATCACTTTTATAATTTCCCCTTTTAAATGTATTCATTCCCCTAAAACAAAGCCATGAGACTCCACAAGCCACTGCAACCTTTAATGAATTACCACAATATAGCCTTTGAGCACTTCTAAAAGGTATTATTATCACTGATTCAATGGACATGAACTTGGGCAAACTCCAGGAGATGGTGAGGGACACACAGGCCTGGCATGCTGCAGTACACGGGCTTGCAAAGTGTCAGACACTACTTGGCGACTGAACAACAACAAAAAGGAGCAAAAGGTTAAAATTAAATTTAAAAAATAAAGTGTAACAAAAGTACCAACCACCACTGAGATAAACTAATTAAGTTATTATGAGCTTCAGCTGAAAGGAATGGAAGTTCCAACAATAAGACTAAAATTTACTTTCTGAATGAAGAGATTAAAATACAGACACCCCTCACCAGCATTAGCCATCAGAGAAAATGCACGTTTAAACCATAGAAAGATACTATCTTTTACACACCTATTAGAATGGCTAAAATCAAAAAGACCAAGTACCGACTAGAATATGGAGCAATTGGAACGCCCATACATTGTGTGCAGAAATGTAAAATGGCACAAGCACCTCAGGAATTTGGCAGTTGCTTAGAAGTTAAACAGATCTATCTCACAACCCAACCATTCCACTCCTAGAGATTTAGGTGAAAGCCCCCAAAATATATGTTCACAGAAAGCCTTGTTCACAAATATTAACAGACGCCTTTGTCACAACATTCCCCAAATCAAAATGACTCAAATATTCATCAACAAGTGAATGATCGCTAATTGTTAAGGAAATGTAAAGCAAAACACAATAAAATATCAGCTTATATCTGATAGAAAGATAACTGCCAAAAAGATAAATGATAACAAGCGCTGGGAAGTACATGGAAAAAAGGAAACGGTTGAGCACTGTTGGTAGGAATGTAAATCAGTGCAGTCACGATGGAAAACAGTATAGAGATTCCTAAAATATTAAAAATGGAACTATCATATGATCCAGCAATTCCACTTCTGTGTATCTATTCAAAAGAAACAAAATTACTTTCTCAAAAAGATACCTACACCTTCATGTTCATCACAGAATTATTCACAATAGTAAAGACATGGAAACAACCTAAGTTAACCTAGTGAAAGTGAGTGAAAGTCACTCAGTTGTGTCTGACTCTTTGCAACCCCATGGACTATGCAGTCCATGGAATTCTCCAGGCCAGAATACTGGAGTGGGTAGCTGTTCCCTTCTCCAAGGGATCTGCCCAACCCAGGGATCGAACCCAGGTCTCCTGCATTGCAGGCGGATTCTTTACCAGCTGAGCCGCAAGGGAAGCCCAAGAATACTAGAGTGGGTAGCCTTTAAAAAAATAAATAAATAAAGTATATATATATATATACACACATATATATATATATATATATATAACTATATGACTTGAACAAGAAGCTAAGTCACTCAATCAAATATTGTTTAAATAGCTATGATTTTAAAAATCTAAGATGAACAAAATATTTTGGGATATGAAAACAAATAGAAAGCTCAATAGAAAGTTGAAAATATAAAGTACAAACTTCCAGTTACAAGAAAAGTAAGTTCTTGGCATATTATGTACAGCATGGTGACTAGAGTTAATAATACCGTATTGTATATTGAAAGTTGCTAAGAGAGTAGATCTGAAAAGTTCTCACAAGAAAAAAAGATCTGTAACCATTTGAGGTAAGTGGTGTTAACTAAACTTATGTTAATCATTTTGCAGTATATACTGTATCAAATCATTATGTTGTACCCCTTGACCTAAATACAATGCTATATGTCAATTATATCTCAATAAAACTGAAAGGAAAAAAGTGAACAGATAAACTAAAGGTGGTACTGTTGCTGTTTAATCACTCTGTCGTGTCTGACTTTTTTTCCACTCCATGGATTGTAGCCCGCCAGGCTCCTCTGTCCATGGGACTTCTCAAGCAGGAATACTGGGATGGGTTGCCATTTCCTTCTCCAGAGGATCTTCCCAGCCCAAGGATTGAATCTGCATCTCCTGTATTCACAGGCCGATTCTTTGTCACTGAGCTGATTGAATTGAAGTGAATTGAAAGTCACTCAGTCAGACTCTTGGTGACCCCATGAACTCACTACACAGTCCATGGAATTCTCCAGGCCAGAATACTGGAGTAGGTAGCCTTTCCCTTCTCCAGGGCATCTTCCCAACCCAGGGATCGAACCCAGGTCAATCCACATTGCAGGTGGATTCTTTACCAGCTGAGCCACAAGGGAAGCCCAAAGGTGGTACATTCACATAAAATGGAATACAACTCATTATCTCCCATCTGGTTTTCTGCAGTAGTCTTTTAACTGGTATCCCTTGCCCCCTTTAATGTACTCTCAAAAGTAAAAAGAATCCTTTTTAAACTTGTCGTAGTGCTCATCTGCAAATCCTCCAAGCTCCCCATTTCTTGAGTAAAAGACAAAATCCTTACAGTGTCCTACAGGGCTCTCACTCTCTGCACATGACAAACAGATTAAATGTGCACTGTGGCTACACATCCTCCATGTGACCTTTAGATGGTCAACTTGCATTTCATCTTTTCATCCTCACCCATTTCCTTGGACCTTACTCCTCCCAGCTCTCTCCCTCACTGGCCTCCTGGCTACTCTTTGGACATGCCAGGCACACTCTTCCCTGAAGGTCTCTGAACTCCAAGCTCCTCCCCTAGATAACTGGACAGTTCACTCCTCACCTCCTTTAAATCCATGCTCTAGTGTCACCTTGAGGTGGCATCTGTCCCCTACCCCAAAAAACACACACACATGCTCTGACAGCCAGCATTCCCCTGGAATTCCACCCCCTCTCCCGCATTTTATTACTCTCTATAGCACTTACCCCTTTGAACATTCTGTGTAATTGATTTGCTAGAATGTAAGCCGTTAGGAGGGTGGTGATTTCTGGGTTTTTTTCCCACATTTTTCCTTGTATCCCCATAGCCTAGAATAAGTTTCAATATAAAGTAGATCCTCAGTATGTGGACTTGGGACAGGGGAAACCTTTTCTGGTAATTTTTACCTTTGGGAAACAGAGATCATTTTATATGCAGGGTTGCTTCACCTTCAGACACACATGGTATTTCTTTAAATCTACCAGCAACCATTCTAAAACCAGAATTTCTTCTTTTTCACATAATTATTTGGGATATATGGCCAGAGTATCCACAGTTTAAAATTACAAGACTTTCCATTTGCTAGCAGAATATTTCCTAGGAAAGAATAAAGTCCAAATGCTATAGTTTCAGTGACTCACCCCGAACACTTGACTTATCTCCAGGGAAGTCAGATGCTTTATACTAACACATGATCAGCAGCCTTAGCCCTCTGTCATTTTCTTTTTGTTTTAGTATCTGTCAAGGACCAAAGCTATGGAGACTGACCTAGACATTCAACCCTGTAGAATGTCTATACAGTGATTCTAGTGGGTTAGGTAAAACCCCTCCTTCCTCACTAACCATATTTCATCTAATACTTTTCATCCGATTTTGCAGCTCTACTGCTGCTGCTGCTAAGTCACTTCAGTCGTGTCCAACTCTGTGCGACCCCATAGACGGCAGCCCATGAGGCTCCCCCGTCCCTGGGATTCTCCAGGCAAGAACACTGGAGTGGGTTGCCATTTCCTTCTCCTTTTGCAACTCTAGTGCACTTAAATTTCCAAAGTCTCTCTATGGAGTGCATAATAAGAAAAATATTATCTGTAGGATGTTTTTGAACCTGCAGAATTTTTATCTTGTGACAAATATTTTAATGATGATTAGAGTTATATCCTATCACTGAGACTGAAAATATAGTCAGTTCGACCTTAGTTGTATCAGTTCTTCAATATTATATGTTTGTACTTTTTCTCTACTATTATATTGAGAGATATTATGTGAAGAACTGATTAGTGCTTGAATTTCTATAGTCCCACAGGACACTTCCCCGTGACCGCAAGTAAAAGCTCAACGTCTAAATATAATCCAGTTAATGACTCAGTTGATAGAAGCAAAGCTTATCACTTTGACTAAGCTGAGTAAGTAATTTAACCCTCCAATAATCTGAATTATTAATTGCACCATAAGACATAGATTCTAGTTGCCTTTAATATCCTCTCTGAGGTCATGACTAAATGCAGCTTTCAATGACCTGGGCTGCAAAGAGGCTCTAACTATGAAACTGATCTAACAACATTCCACTCTATTTTTTCTTCTAAGTGTAATCGCACATGTAAGTTAACATTATACAGCCCCTGCCTACACAATCAGCACCCATACCAAAGGGACACTGATAAAGCAAGGACAGTAAAATGTCCTTGGTGAGGAAAAGAGTTATCAGAGGACCACGGAAACTTTCTGCTGAGACATTTATTTACGAGATCAATCAGAAGCAACACAAGAGAAAAAAATTTCTCTCCAGTACTTGCACGTACCCAAGACATTTTGGGAAAACAGTATTCTTCTATGTTGCATGAGTGCTCAGTAATGTCCGACTCTGTGACTCCGTGGACTGTAGCCTGCCAGGCTCCTCTGTCCATGGACTTTTTCAGGCAAGAATACTGGAGTAGGTTGCCATTTCCTTCTCCAAGGGATCTTCCTGACCCAGGGATTGAACTGATGTCTCCTACATTAGCAGGAGGATTTTTTTACCACTGAGTATTAACTGACATATATTTAGATTTATATGTGCTTTTCAATGAATTTGACTCCTTGCATGTATTGCATCTTACAACATCTCTTTTTCTCTCTAACATTATACTATAAGCCCTTAAGTGAAAGACTGAGTTGGGATGACTTTGTGTCTTACCTAGAGTTTTTTCCCATGTGACCATTGGGAGAGAATTTCATGCTCAGAAGAAACTGATTGACAGCTGTCAGCAAACAGAAGCATACAAATAGTGAACAACTACCAAGAACCCTGATGAAAGTTCTCCAGGACTGAGATAGGTTTAGCAAATTCCTGTTGCTAATTCATGAGAAACCTGGCACTCCCCAAAATGAAGAGCTGACGCTTTCTACTCTCCTCAATGCTCGCTCCAGTGAGGAAGGGAATGTGTGTGGCAGGAATGTCTCCAGATGCTGAGACACCTCGTTAAAAGAATAACTCTAGGTATTCTTACTCTTGTCATGGACACACCACTGCTTAGAATCTGTCTACATGTCACAGAGTCTGATGCAGATTCAATGCCAATTCAAGGAGAAAGTTTTATTTTATGTCAGCACATAATTTTAACACACAAATACAATATTTAAAAGGGAATTAATAATCCCTCTACTCAGGAATTAAAAGATTTATGGGCTTCCCTGGTGGCTCAGATGGTAAAGAATCTGCCTGTAATGCAGAAGACCCAGCTTCAATCCCAGGGTCAGGAAGATCCCTTAGAGAAGGGAATGGCTACCCACTCCAGTGTTCTTACCCTGAGAATTCTATGATCAGAGGAGCTTGGCAGGCTACAGTCCACAGGGTTGCAAAGAGTCTGATGCAGATTCAGTGCCAATTCATGGCAAAAGTTTTATTGTATGACAGCGCACAATAACAATATTTTTTTTTAAATGAATAACCCCTCTACCCAGGAATTAAGAGATTTATACTCTATCCCAGATCTGCCAGGAATTTGTGTCATTCTGCACCTGAATTTCCTCCCCAGTAAAATGGAAGACTAGATAGATGCTCAATAAGATCTCATCTAAATCCAGATTTCTATGGGCTCATTTTTGCATTGATGCATATAGAAACAAAATAATATACATTAAAAGGAGATGGAAAATCATCTCTGTCATTAAGCCAGAAATATTGTAAGTTATTGACATTATTCATTTCCATTAACAGACAATAAGCAATTCAACAGGTGATAAAATAAATTGGGCTTTTTTCAAATGCCTCATGACATTTAGAAAAAGCACAGTGCCACCTTTAGCCAGTGTTTTGTCCTTATACTTTCAGTGATATCATGTCAATGTGTGGCAAAACCATGACAATACTGTAATTATCCTCAATTAAAATAAATTAATTTTTAAAAGAAAATAGAAATTTATTAGAAGTATAATTTCTAAGAGAAAAAAAGGATATAACCTCAAATATCAAAATTCAGACATTAAAGCAATTCCTCACTCTAGAGAAAAAAAATTGCCACTAGGTCCCTGGATGTCAGACTGTTGTTTCTCATTAATTAATTACCATAATTAGTTATCATACTCCAAGAAATCCAATGGTATGGTTAAAGTAACTCTCCACTTAATTTCAAAATAAAATAAATTCTACAGCCACCCAATGCTGATGTCTAATGGCCTAAGCAAACCCAGGGGTGGGAAAAATCATCTGGATACTGAAAAACACAAAGGAAAAGATACCTTTGGTCAGGAAGCCAGCAGAAAATTGGAGCAGTTCTCCAAGAGCTGCGAATATGCCAAACTGATATAATCCTCAGTAGTAGTACTCTGTCACACTTAAGAAGTTCTCTTTCATTCTAGATAAGCCAGCAGTAATTTTGCTGTATTTGTTCAAGTCCACGTTATCACTGTGCAGCCAATTATAAAACTTCCCGGGAAAAACCGTTATTGCTTCAAAAGTAAAGCATTTCCTGACTGTGCAGTCAGGAAACACACTGATTGTTCAGTGTGTTCAGAGTCTAAAGAATAGACTCTCTAGCTTTCTTTAAAAAGAAGCATTTAAAATTTGAGTACCATTGTCTTTCTTATGCTATTTAAATAACCATAAGTGTCCAAGGCTTTTTAATTATGAAAGTAGGAGAAAATTAATCTACAGTGTCTTCTTTCCTCATAGAATTCACTGATAAACAGATGATCTTCAGCAAACATTTAAAAAGTGGATACAAATATGAATATGAAAATAAGCTTCTTAAAGTAAAAAAATATTCAAAGTAAAGAAAATAACTGGGTAAATTCTTTCACAACTAAAATGATCTTAGCTGTTTGATTCATTATTATAATAACTATAGTAGGCACAGCAAGATTTCTGTCAGCACAAAAAAGAGGTGTGTGCTAAGTTTCTCCAGTCATATCTGACTCTTTATGACCCCATGAACTGTAGCCCACCAGACTCCTCTGTCCGTGAAATTCTCCAGGCAAGAATACTAGAGTGGGTTGCCATTCCCTTCCCCAGGGGATCTTCCGGATCCAGGGATTGAACCCATGTCTCTCCTGTATTGGCAGGTGAGTTCTTTACCTCTAGCACCACACGGGAAGCCCTCACAAAAAATAGGGGAAGGGTATTTAAGAAAAGATGAGGAAGAATATGAGGAAGCATTTCAAGTAAACTGCAAAAACCTGACAAATGAGAAGAACTGATCATTTAAACTAGTCCCAATCAAAGAGAGACAGTAAGGAAAAGAAAATGCATTTGCTTTGAAACTAGTATACGCCATTAGGGAACAGGTAGATTTCCTTTCTAATTCTGTTTTACTTAAGAAGCTATTAAGATTAGTTCAGCATTTTAAGAAAAGACTAATTTGGTCATTAAATATCATAATTTCTGTTTGGCTTTTAAAACTTCATCTTCAACCAATGGAAAGTAATTTTGGAAGCTATATATGTGCCCTGAAATAGCTTACTTACGTCAAGGGGAAAAAATCACCATTATTGAAGAACCCATGAAGATGTTCCAGCTCCAGTTACTTGGGAAGGCTGCTCAGTCTGTGTTATCATTCTTAAGGTGAGATTGTCTGATAATCTCACTAAGAAATAAAATTGATTTTTAAACCATTTTAACTTTTATCCAAAAGTATTTCAGTGATTCTTTGTATTTGGTTAAATATATGTTATTATTCTATGGTAAATTTGGCACAGTAAAAAAGGTATCTGATTATCACTAGGTCTAGAATCAAAATTGAATAGAAAAATGCAGTAATTTTAAAATCACAGAATTTTAAACTTAAAGGGTCCCTTATGGAATCACCAGTCCCTACTATCTTGTTTTACAGATGTGGAAACAAACGGTTTACATTAAAAGTTAAACCAAGAAAGAAGAAAATAATGAGATTACAAGTAACGAGACTCTTTGGAGCCAAAGAAAGCAAGAATATCTCTACCATTTACACAGCAGTCAGACAAGTTGCTTGAATTGGAATCTTGGGCTTCAGCCAAGGCAGTTTCCTCTCAGACTAGACTTTGGTTCTTAGATATTCTCAGTTCCTTTGCTCCAAATGGAATTTTTAGCTCATCTCTTCTCTGCTGCTTTCCTGGCGGCCTCTGCATTAGCTCAAGCATCAGAGACAGAAAGTCCTTAAACTTCCTACCAAAGGCTCCCCTTCCATTCTGTCTCACTGCATATCTTTGAATTCCTTCCCCAAAAGATATGACTTGTGCCTCTATGACCATTCAAAATTTGAAAAAGTGATCAGATGTAAAATAAGGGTAACTCACGGGAAATCCAAGGACTCATGTTTTATACAGATATATTTTTTAATTTATTTTAATTGAAGGATAATTAACAATATTGTGTTGGTTTCTGCCATACACCAACATGAATTAGCCATAAGTATATATATATATATATATATATATATATATCTCCCCTCCTTCTTGAACCTCCTTCCCACCTCCCACCCCATCCCACCACTCTAGGTTGTCACAGAGCACCAGTTTGAGCTCCCTGCAGGGACTCATGATTTTGATTAAGAGAATGGAATATCCTTAGTAGTGGCTGACTTTAGGGAAATAAGACAGGGAATAAATAAACAGGGAAATAAGACAGAAGATGGGATGGGTGAGAAGTTAGATGGCAAAGGATAGACAAGGACAGTCCTTTTCAAATTCCATTTCAAAAACAACATCACTCTTTTAAAAGTAGATTAGTCCGTAGCACAGCATATTAGAAAAGCACATAACAGGCAGTTAGAGGTCTAGCGTTTAAAGCTCATTCTAGTAGCTATGACTGTCTGTAGAAAAGATGCCATATCTTTCATAGTCTCTTGGTTTTTCATCTGAAAAATGAGAATCACAATGTTTATTTCAAAGGTAAACTGGGAAAATTAAACTAAATGTGCAAAGTGCCTGACACAGTGCTGAGACAGTGAAAGCATTCAACAATGTTTAATTAAATCTAACATGTAAGTCTGACGTGCTGTGCAAGGAGATGGAGGAAGTGAGAAGCTGCTGCTGCTGCTGCAAAAAAAAAAATCCCTTTATGAAAGTTAAATTATAGTAGGGGGTATAGAATAAATAAGTGAATCATAAAGGATCTGAGATAGTGAAAATTGCCAATGAGAAAAATAATGCAAGGAAAAGGGTACAGAAAATTTGGAGGAGATATCAGAATAGTTGCAACTTTAAAGAAAAGAATCTGTATAACACATTTGAGTAAAAAGCTGAAGTCAGCAAGAAGGAGAGCCTCACAGGTATCTGGGGGAGGAACATTCCAGGCAGATAGAACACCAAGTACAAAGGCCATGAAGCAGAGATTTGTCTGGTGTGTTCAGGGAAGAGTGAGGAGTCAGTGTGGCTGGATGTGGGTGAGGGAGCAGAAGATTACTGAAAGCCCTTGTGGGGAGCAGAGGGCATCTACATCCTGCAGGGCCTTGAAAGGACTTTGGCTTTGACCCCTTGGTGAGACAGAAAGCCATTGCAGAGTGCTGAGTTACATGTTTAAAGAATCCCTTTGCTGGACTCAGATGATAAAGAATCCACCTGCCAATGCAGGAGACCGGGGTATGATCCCTGGGTCAGAAAGATCTCCTGGAGAAAAGAATGGCAACTGTCTCCAGTATTCTTGCTTGGAGAATTTCATGGACAGAGGAGCCTGGTGGGCTACAGTCTATGGGGTCACAGAGTCAGACATGACTGAGAGATTAACATTTTTTTATTTTTTGCCTGCTGTATGGAGAATAGATGGAAAGGATGTGGGGGTGGGGGGGGGGATGCAGAAGCCTACCACTCTCAGGGTGAGCCAGGGGTGGTTCACACAAGAACAACAGCAAGGGAAGGGGTAAGAAGGTACAGGCTTCTAAAGATCATTTTAAAGCCATGGTCTACATGATCTGTTGATGGATCTAAGATGGACTATAAAAGAAGAGGAGGCATGAATGAACTTTATGGGTTTTGGCCAGAGGACTTAGAAAAATGGAGCCGCCGTGAAACAGGATGAGGGATGGGGGTGGCTTAAGAAGTAGGAGCTTCATTTTGGATTGTTAATTTTGGAAAAGCTTACAGACATCCAAGGGGTGATGCCAGTAGGCAGTTGAGTATACATGTCTGGAGCTCAGGGGTGTGGACAGAACTGAGAAAGAAAAATTGGAATGCATATAAATGGCAATTAAAGCCATGAGATTAGAGGAGTTAATCAAAAAAGTGAGCACAGATGACACAGAGAGACAGAGCAAGAGGAAGAGAGACTTGATGAGCTAGACACAAGAGTAATATCTCCAGGAACCAAGCTGTGAGACGCACAATTCATATAGTTTGGGAGACGGAGAAATATAAGTAAAGAAAATACAGCGAGAGCCTGGGATAAAACCAGAAAAGAATGGTACTGTAATCAGAAGCCAAGTAGGAAAAGTTTCCCAGAAAGAAGGAGTAAGCACTAGGAGATCGTAGGTGATTTTGACAAGAAAAGTTTTGGTGAGGCTTAAGACTCCACACATTGACATCACCAGATGGTCAACACCAAAATCAGATCGATTATATTCTTTGCAGCCAAAGATGGAGAAGCTCTATACAATCAGCAAAAACAAGACCAGGAGCTGACTGTGGCTCAGATCATGAACTCCTCATTAACAAATTCAGACTTAAATTGAAGAAAGTAGGGAAAACCGCTAGACAATTCAGGTATGACCTAAATCAAATCCCTTATGATTATACCGTGCAAATGAGACACAGATTTAAGGGCCTAGATCTGATAGATAGAGTGCCTGATGAACTATGGAATGAGGTTCGTGACATTGTACAGGAGACAGGGATCAAGACCATCCCCATGGAAAAGAAATGCAAAAAAGCAAAATGGCTGTTGGGGAGGCCTTACAAATAGCTGTGAAAAAGAAGAGAGGCGAAAAGCAAAGGAGAGAAGGAAAGATATAAGCATCTGAATGCAGAGTTCCAAAGAATAGCAAGAAGAGATAAGAAAGCCTTCTTCAGTGATCAATGCAAAGAAATAGAGGAAAACAACAGAATGGGAAAGACTAGAGATCTCTTCAGGAAAATTAGAGATACCAAGGGAACATTTCATGCAAAGATGGGCTCGATAAAAGACAGAAATGGTATGGACCTAACAGAAGCAGAAGATATTAAGAAGAGGTGGCAAGAATACATGGAAGAACTGTACAAAAAGATCTTCACAACCCAGATAATCACAATGGTGTGATCACTCATCTAGAGCCAGACATCCTGAAATGTAAAGTCAAGTGGGCCTTAGAAAGCATCACTATGAACAAAGCTAGTGGAGGTGATGGAATTCCTATTGAGCTTTTTCAAATCCTGAAAGATGATGCTGTGAAAGTACTGCACTCAATATGCCAGCAAATTTGGAAAACTCAACAGTGCCCACAGGACTGGAAAAGGGCAGTTTTCATTCCAATCCCAAAGAAAGGCAATGCCAAAGAATACTCAAACTACCGCACAATTGCACTCATCTCACATGCTAGTAAAGTAATGCTCAAAATTCTTCAAGCCAGGCTTCAGCAATATGTGAACCATGAACTTCCAGATGTTCAAGCTGGTTTTAGAAAAGACAGAAGAACCAGAGATCAAATTGCCAACATCCGCTGGATCATGGAAAAAGCAAGAGAGTTCCAGAAAAACATCTATTTCCGCTTTATTGACTATGCCAAAGCCTTTGACTGTGTGGATCACAATAAACTGTGGGAAATTCTGAAACAGCTGGGAATACCAGACCACCTGACCTGCCTCTTGAGAAATCTGTATGCAGGTCAGGAAGCAACAGTTAGAACTGGACATGGAACAAACTGGTTCCAAATAGGAAAAGGAGTACGTCAAGGCTGTATATTGTCACCCTGCTTATTTAACTCATATGCAGAGTACATCATGAGAAACGCTGGGCTGAAAGAAACACAAGCTGGAATCAAGATTGCTGGGAGAAATATAAATAATCTCAGATACGCAGATAACACCACCCTTATGGCAGAAAGTGAAGAGGAACTAAAAAGCTTCTTGATGAAAGTGAAATTGGAGAGTGAAAAACTTGGCTTAAAGCTCAACATTCAGAAAACGAAGATCATGGCATCTGGTCCCATCACTTCATGGGAAATAGATGGGGAAACAGTGGAAACAGTGTCAGACTTTATTTTGGGGGGCTCCAAAATCACTGCAGGGGGTGACTGCAGCCAGGAAATTAAAAGACATTTACACCTTGGAAGAAAAATTATGGCCAACCTAGATGGCATATTCAAAAGCAGAGACATTACTTTGCTGCCTAAGATCCGTCTAGGCAAGGCTATGGTTTTTCCTGTGGTCATGTATGGATGTGAGAGTTGGACTGTGAAGAAGGCTAAGCGCCGAAGAATTGATGCTTTTGAACTGTGGTGTTGGAGAAGACTCTTGAGAGTCCCTTGGACTGCAAGGAGATCCAACCAGTCCATTCTGAAGGAGATCAGCCCTGGGATTTCTTTGGCAGGAATGATGCTAAAGCTGAAACTCCAGTACTTTGGCCACCTCATGCGAAGAGTTGACTCATTGGAAAAGACTCTGATGCTGGGAGGGACTGGGGCAGGAGGAAAAGGGCATGACAGAGGATGAGATGGCTGGATGGCATCACGGACTCAATGAACATGAGTCTGAGTTCACTCCGGGAGTTGGTGATGGACAGGGAGGCCTGGTGTGCTGCAATTCATGGGGTCGCAAAGAGTCGGACATGACTGAGCAACTGAACTGAACTGAACTGAGGGCAAAAGCCTTCCTGGAGTAGGTTCAAAAGAAAATTTCAGGAACAAAATCCAAACATTAGGTACAGGCAACCTTTTAGGGATGTAGCTGGAGGTACAAGTGAGTCCAAAGAGGGTTCTCTTATAGATGGGAGAAACGACAATATTCAGTACAGAATTGCCAGCATGTGTTAGTTACTCAGTCGTGCCTGACTCTTTGAGACCCCATGAACTGTAGCCCGCCAGTCCTCTGTCCATGAGACTCTCCAGGCAAGCATACTGGAATCGTTAGCCATTCCCTTCTCCAGGGGATCTTCCCAACACAGGGATTGAACTTGGGTCTCTTGCGCTGGCAGGCAGATTCTTTAGTGTCTGAGCCTTGAGGGAAGCCTTCAATTTTCAATAGTGAAGGAGAAATGGATGATGTGGAGAATGAGAGTAGAATTGCTAGCAACATCTTTAAGTAAGCAAGAAGGGACTGAATCTAGAGAATCAGCGGAAGAATTTGAATTGACCCAAGGAATGGCTAGTTCATCTCAAAAGGTGCAGATAGAGGAAGACATAGAGGTCAGAGTTTGGAGAATTTCACCTCTGAATGCTTTAATTTCTTAGGAAAATTGAAAGCATGATCATCAGCTGAGGTAAGGAGGAGAAGAAGATCAAATAAGTATTGATCAGTAATCATTTAATTCAAGGCTTACTGGGGGCAAAACTGTGAAGTGATGTTAACTTTAGAACTCTCAGGGTACCCTTTCTGTATTGTGATGATGTAGAAAGATGACTCCTACAGCTCTTTCATGGAGAAATTTGCATTTAACTGAAGGTTTAACTTGAGAACTCAAGTATCTTAGATGAAATTCAGGAATCAACCAGAAATTAGAAGAGAGGGTTTTGTACCCTGAAGTGAAATAATACAGGTTAACTATTTTTTCTGCCTAGGATGAGATGAGGAGCTAACCCATACAAGTAACAGTTGTATAAAAACAGGGGGCTTCCCAGGTGACTCAGTGGTAAAGAATTCACCTGCCAGTGCAGGAGATGCATATTTGATCCCTGGGTTGGCAAGATCCCCTGGAGGAGGAAATGGCAACCCATTCCAAAATTCTTGCCTGGAAAATCCCATGGACAGAGGATCCCAGTGGGCTACAGTCCATGTCTGGCTCCAAAGAGTTAGACATGACTGAAGCAACTGAGCAGGCATGTATACCTGTATAAGAAATAAATTTTGGAAAAGGTTTGCATGTGGTAGGGGAAAAAAATGTTCTGTACCTTACCAAAATAAGAATAACACAGTGTGAATATAGAATATTTGTATCACTTGTGAAAAATAACTTTATATTTCTTTTCTTCAGATGTGGATATTTATACAGATACGACCAAAAAAGGTGAAACAAGCAAAGGCATCAATGAAAGAAAATCAAACTTATTACAACCATGTCATCAAGAAAGTTAATCTTTCATTTTTAAACTGTAGAAAAACAGAATGAGGCTTCTAGGAAACAATCCTGAAAAGTTGCTATTTATTTACTTATGCTGACATTATGAAATCCACTTTCAAATGCAGCATAACCTTCCACCCAATCACAAAACACTTTCAAGATTGACCCACTATGTGTTTATTCAGCAGAAGATTTTCTACTCATCAAGCCAGTCCTATTATTTGCTTAATGCTGACACTTTTAAAAATATACAGCTCATAATCAATCAGTCTCTAGCAAGGCTAAGATCAGAGAGAGGATACAAATTACTAATATTAGAAATGAAAGAGGGAACAGCACTCCAGATCTTACGGAAAATAAAAGCATAATAAAAGAATACTATGAACCACTCCATGGCCAGAAATTTGATATCCTAGATGAAAGGGAAAATTTCTTTAAATGACATAATCTGCCAAAACACAAGAATAAATAATCTGAATAAGCCTAAATGGAATAACTAGTTACTAATCTTCTAAAACAGAAAGCACATGGCTCAGATGGATAGACTCGTGAATTCTGTCAAACCCTTAAGAAAGAAAAAGTGATACCAATCCTCCATAATCTCTTTCAGAAGATAGAAGCAGAGAAAATACTCCCTAACTCATTCTATGAGGCCAGCATTACCCTAATATCAAAACCAGGCACAGACATCATAGGAAAATTACAAACAATATCTCTCATGAATATAGATGCAAAAATTAACAAAATACTAGCGAAACAAAAAAATGTATAATAAGAATTATACACCAAGACCAAGTATGTAGGTGGTTCAACATTAAAAAAATCAATTAATGTCACATCACATCAACAGACTAAAAAAGAAAAATCACATGATCATATCAATAGAAGCAGAAAAGGCATTTGATAAAATGCATCACCCATTCATGGTAAAAATTCTCAGCAAATAGGGAATAGAAGGAAATTCTTCAACGATCTAGAAAAAAAACTACAGCTAAGATCATACTTAATGGTAAGAAACTCAAGGCATTTCCACTGAGATCAAGTACATGCAAGAGTGTTCCTCTCACCATTCTTTTCAACATCATATTAGAAGTCCTTGCTAATAGTCAAGAAAAGGAAACTAAAAGTATACAGATTGGAAAGGAAGAAATAAAACTGTTCTAAGATGACATGATTGTCTGCAGAAAATATGAAATAAAAATTTACCAAAAAAAAAAAAAAATACCCTCCTGGAGCTAATAAGTGATTATAGCAAGGTTGCACAAGGGGCTTCCCTGGCATCCAGTGATTGAGACTCAGCAGTTCCATCTTAGGGATGCAAGTTCTATCCCTGGCTGGGGAACTAGGATCCCACTGGCCAGGTGGTACAGTCAAAAAAAAAAAAGTTGCATGGATACACGGTTAATGTAAAAAGGTCAACTGCTTTCTATATGTGAGCAATGAGTAAGTGAATTTTGAAATTAAAAGCCCAATATCATTTATATTAGCAACCCAACAATGAATACTTAGGTATAAATCTAACAAAATATGTATAAGATCTATATGAGATTTACAAAACTCTGATGAACATGATCAACGAAAAACTACATAAATGGAAAAATATTCCATATTCATGAGTAGGAAGACTGTCTGTTGTCCAGATATCAACTTGATCTATAAATTCAATGCAATCACAATCAAATCCCAGCAGGTATTTTACAGATATTGAAAACTTATTTTAAGTTTATATCTAGAGGCAAGCAACTCCGAATAGCTAACACAAAGTTGAAAGAAAAGAACAAAGTTGGAGGACTGGTGCTATCTGGATTCAAGACTTACTGTAAAGCTATGATATTCAAGACAGTGTGGAATTAGAAAAAGAGTAGAAAAATAGGTTCATGAAACAAAATAGACAGCCCAGAAATAGGTTCACATAAATATAGTCAACTGAACCTTGACAGAGGACAGAACAACAGAGCAAAGATAGTCTCTTCATCAAATGGTTCTGGAACAATGGACATCTACATGCCAAATTAATCTAGACACAGACCTTACACTCTACAAAATTAACTCAAATCTAGAAAACTCAGATGACCTTGGGTAGGGTGATGCTTTTTTAGATACAAAACCAAAGATGCAATCTATGAAAAAATTGATAAGGTGGATGTCATTCAAATTAAAACTTCTGCTCTATAAAAGACAGTATCAAGAGAATTGGAAGACTAGCCACCGGTTGGGAGAAAACATTTTGCCAAAGACACAGCTGATAAAGTCTTGTTATCCACAATACACAGTTCAGTTCAGTTCAGTCGCTCAGTCATGTCTCTTTGCAACACCATGAACCGCAGCACACCAGGCCTCCATGTCCATCACCAACTCCCAGAGTTTACCCAAACTTATGTCCATTGAGTCGGTGATGCCATCCAACCATCTCATCCTCTGTCGTTCCCTTCTCCTCCCCACCCTCAATCTTTCCCAGCATCAGGGTCTTTTCAAATGAGTCAGCTCTTTGCATCAGGTGGCCAAAGTACTGGAGTTTCAGCTTCAACATCAGTCCCTCCAATGAACACCCAGGACTGATTTCCTTTAGGATGGACTGGTTGGATCTCCTTGCAGTCCAAGGGACTTTCAAGAGTCTTCTCCAACACCGCAGTTCAAAAGTATCAATTCTTTGGCACTCAGCTTTCTTTATAGTCCAACTCTCACATCCATACATGACTACTGGAAAAACCGTAACCTTGATTAGATGGACCTTTGTCAACAATATACAAAGGACTCTTAAAACTCAACAATAAAAGAAGACCTGATTAAAACATAAACTAAACACCTTGACAGACATCTCCCTCCAAAAGATATTCAGATGTCAAATACGCATTATGAAAAGATACTCCACAGCATATGTCATCAGAGAAATACAAATGAAAACAAGATACCACTACACACCTAATAGAATGGCCAAAATCTGGAACACTAACAACACCAAATGCTATGAGGATATGGAGCAAAAGGAACTTTCCATACACTGGTGGTGGGAGTGAAAAATGGTTCACTCACTTTGGAAGAGAGTTTGGTGATTTCTTGCAAAACGAAACATACTTTTTTAAAAAATAATTTTACTTATTTATTGGCTGCCCTGGGTCTTTGTTGCTGTGCAGGCTTTTCTCTAGCTGCAGCAAGCAGGGACTAATCTTTAGTTGCAAAGTGCTGGCTTCTCTTGTTGTGGAGCACAGGCTCCAGGCAGGGTGCGGACTTCAGTAGCTGCAGGTCCTCAGCTCTAGAGAACAGGCTCGATAATTGTGGCATGTGAGCTTAGTTGCTCCAGGGCATGTTGTATCTTCATGAACCAGGGATCGAACCCATGTCTCCTGCATTGGCTGGCAGATTCTTTACCAGTGAGCCATCAGGGAAATCCAATATATTGGGTTTCTTTTTACAAGACTACTCTTACTATACAATCCAGCAACCTTGCTCCTTGGTATTTAGGAA
Organism: Ovis aries; assembly: GCF_016772045.2. Classification (NCBI taxonomy): domain Eukaryota; kingdom Metazoa; phylum Chordata; class Mammalia; order Artiodactyla; family Bovidae; genus Ovis; species Ovis aries. The sequence goes on from NC_056063.1 coordinate 51,027,058, forward strand.
TTGAAAACTTATACCAACACAAAAACTGGCACACTGATGTTTTAAGTAGGTGTATTCAAAATTACCAGAACTTGGAAGCAACCAAGATGTCCTTAAGTAGGTGAATGAATAAATTAAACTGTCGTACATTCAGACATTGAAATGTTATTCAGGGCTAAAAAGAAATGAGCCATCAGGCTATGAAAAGACATGGAAGAAATTTAAAAGCATATTACTAAGTGAAAGAAGCCAATCTGAAAAGGCTACCTGTTGCATGATTTCAATTATATGATGCTTTAGAAAAGGCAAAGACTATGGGGGCAATACAAAGTTTCAATGGTTGCAGGAATGGAGATAGTGGAGACAAAGCACAGAGAGTTTTACAACAGTGAAAATACTTTGTGTGAGACCGTAATGGTGGGTGTATGTCATTATAAATGTGTCGAAACCTGAAATGTACAACACCAAGAGTGAGGCCTAAGGTAAACTGGGGACTTGGGGGACTATGATGTATCAGTGTAGGCACAAACGGACAGTTCTGATAAGTGATGCTGACAGGGAGGAGCCTATGAATGTGGTGAGGCAGGGGCGTACAGGAATCTCTGGACCTTACATTGCAAATCTTTAAATTGCCCTAAAGAAATAAAATCTGTTTTCAAAAAGTACACAGTTCAACATCATTTGTATTTACTACAATAAACACTAGAGGGAGCTTTCCCTCACGAACTAGTTTACCTAAGCCAAAAACAAAGGAAAAAATTTTAAGTTTTTTATAATACTGGAAAATACCACTGTTTATGAAATACCATTTATTACCACTGCTCTCATTTTAGTCTTAAAATATTAACCACTGGCTAGTAAATTAACTGGAATTTTAACTGATTAGATATATTAATAAGTTAATAAACTGAAAAAATTAGAGTATGTCAATATCAACCCTTCAAAACATTTAATCTGTTAGATATTTTCAAACAGGACATAATAAACCTAATAAAAAAGATATGTCTTGGTTCTTTATCGTAACATATGAAAGTATAGTCATCTAAACAAAACGCTAAAGCTGGACACTTGATAAGTGGTTTTAACTTATGAAACGTCTGAACTCTTGAGAAGAGAGCTTTTCTGAGCAATGCTGGGTTGTGAAACAGAACGAACTCTGGAAAAGAGGCCAGAGACAAGAGGTTAAACCCAGAGGGACCTGGACGGGACCAGCTCCAGCTGAGATTAAACGATAAAGCTGTAATGTTATCAAAAAGCAAAAAGTGTCATGAGTTTCTCAGAAACCTATTTTTGTCCTGGCCTTCCTTATTACTTCAGATATTTATACCCCACAGCAGTGATGAATGAGCATCTTGCGAAGGAGAATAATCCAACATTCTTGAACTTGTGTTCAGAGGCATCAGTGACTTGTAGACCTTATCATTAACCCCTAAATGTGCGAATTTCTTCCTTACACAAAGAAGAAAAAGTCCTAGACACCTGCTATTCAAGCACAAAAAGGAAAATGTATGTTTGCTACTCTCCAAAATTAGGCTGGAAGGACAGGCAATCACAAGCACGCAGGGGACCTCCCTGGTGGCCCAGTGGCTAAAGTTCCACATTCCCCATACAGAGGGCCCAGGTTCTATCCCTGGTCAGGGAACTATGATCCTACATGCTGCAACTGAGTTCACAGACAGCAACTAAGCCTGTGCACAGTGAGGAAGACCCAGCACAGTCAAAAACAACAAGCAACCAGATGCTGGATCTCTGATCTGACTTGTCCTCTCTGTGGATGAAAGGAAAAGCATGTCTCCACATAGCAACTGTCTCTCCGCGTAGCAACTGTACATCTTGGAACGCTCCCTTTGCTCTCCAACCCTCCCAGTGGAGGCAAACTCCTGAAAACAGAGCGTCATTAGGCACTCTTTCTCTCGGAGAAATGAAAAATTAGTACAATAAAATCTTGCATCAAGACTTGCCTTTGGGACAGTCATTCCTTCTTTCTCTGTTAAGGACATGGTGATTGTACCTAGAAAAGTGTTGTACCAGAAAAAAAATTTTTTTCAGAGCTGATACAAGCTGTTTAAAGATACGCTTCTTTGTTCAGTAAATATCAAAGATCTCCCCCTTGCCCTTCTTTGTGTGATCTGCCTAAACGATACCAAAGGAAACCATATAATGATTGCTGTTGTTCTGCCGCTAAGTCATGCCCAACTTTTGGTGACTCCATGGACTGCAGCAAGCCAGGCTTCCCTGTCCTTCACTGTCTCCCCAAGTTTGCTCAAATTCATGTAATGATTAAGGGGATGCAAACCACTCCAGCATCCTGCCATCTTTGATTGCAGAAAACAATGAAAAGCTTGAGTCTTTCAGACCTAGAGAAGGAACACTTTCTGACTATGCACCTTACAGGCATCTGACTTAAAATCAGATTAACAAATATAGTACTCCCCAAACATAACCGTTTACCTTTGAGGTCTCTGAAATGTCACCAGATTACTTGAAACCACGTGGATGAGTGCACTGTGACATGATTAGCCTTTACCCAGCAGAAGCACAGTCCTACCCACCCCTGGACATGACCTGTGGACAGATATCTCCTCTCCCCTTCAGAACTCAATCACATGACACTGTTACCTTTCAATTAATTGATCTTTCATAAATTTGTTACGATTTCAAGTAAACATTGGTAACTCAAAGCCTCTACCCCCAAAATTATTTTCACTTACCAGATTTCATGTATGTAAAACATTTAACTGGTAAATTGTAATTCTTTGAAGGAAACCCTCATTTGAGAATTCTAAATAGAAGGTTTGGCACTGAAATATTCTTCATGTGATAATAGTCTTAATTTTTTTAATATCCCAAATGCATTTTCATATCTATTTCAAAAAGATTAATACTTACAGCAATGCTTCGTGGCTGACATTATAATCAACTTGACTGCAGATAAAAGAAATGAAAGAAATCTGTTTGGTGGCAACTAATAATTAGCTTGTATACTGTGATAATTGGCCAGAATTATTTTTCATCAAAATTTTCCATGGGATCTACCTTGCAAAAATTCACAACTTCAAAGTCAGAAAGCAAACTCAAAGCAAACTAGCAGTCCTCATACTATTAGTCCTCATTTTTCATACATGTGATGGCTTTCAAGAAAAAGATGATTCTTATCATTTATCAGCTGAAATAGGCACTGTTTTATCTAAATAGCACCCACCTCAATTTAGAACAAATGGTTCTAGTGGATGCTGTCAATGTTTGCACCCTTCCCGAGCCCAATCTCCAAACCCCCCACAAAGCAGACCACAGTGAAGAGCATTTAATCTCAGTGGATCCAGTGACAGATATAGGGTTGGGCACGTGACCCAAGTCAGGTCAATCTGAGTAACTCCCTAGTATTTCTCAAACAGGAGGTGAGATATTCATACAACTGTTTTCCATGTGAGTTCTTGAGCTGTTGAGGAAGTTAGTCTGGTAAAACAGGTGGCCATATCACTTCACTGGAGAAAATTAGTCTAGAGTAACACAAAATGCCAACATCCGCTGGATTATGGAAAAAGAGAGTTCCAGAAAAACATCTATTTCTGCTTTATTGACTATGCCAAAGCCTTTGACTGTGTGGATCACAATAAACTGTGGAAAATTCTGAAAGAGATGGGGATACCAGATCACCTGACCTGCCTCTTGAGAAACCTATATGCAGGTCAGGAAGCAACAGTTAGAACTGGACATGGAACAACAGACTGGTTCCAAATAGGAAAAGGAGTACGTCAAGGCTGTATATTGTCACCCTTATTGAACTTATATGCAGAGTACATCATGAGAAACGCTGGGCTGGAAGAAGCACAAGCTAGAATCAAGTTTGCCAGAAGAAATAGCAATAACCTCAGATATGCAGATGACACCACCCTTATGGCAGAAAGTGAAGAGGAACTAAAAAGCCTCTTGATGAAAGTGAAAGAGGAGAGTGAAAAAGTTGGCTTAAAGCTCAACATTCAGAAAACGAAGATCGTGGCATCTGGTCCCATCACTTCATGGGAAATAGATGGGGAAACAGTGGAAACAGTGTCAGACTTTATTTTTGGGGGCTCCAAAATCACTGCAGATAGTGATTTCAGCCTGAAATTAAAAGACACTTACTCCTTGGAAGAAAAGTTATGACCAACCTAGACAACATATTGAAAAGCAGAAACATTACTTTGCCAACAAAGGTCCATCTAGTCAAGGCTATGGTTTTTCCTGTGGTCATGTATGGATGTGAGACTTGGACTGTAAAGAAGGCTGAGTGCCGAAGAATTGATGCTTTTGAACTGTGGTGTTGGAGAAGACTCTTGAGAGTCCCTTGGACTGCAAGGAGATCTAACCAGTCCATTCTGAAGGAGATCAGCCCTGGGATTTCTTTTGGAAGGAATGATGCTAAAGCTGAAACTCCAGTACTTTGGCCACCTCATGAGAAGAGTTGACTCATTGGAAAAGACTCTGATGCTGGGAGGGATTGGGGGCAGGAGGAAAATGGGACAACAGAGGATGAGATGGCTGGATGGCATCACTAACTCGATGGGTGTGAGTTTGAGTTCACTCTGGGAGTTGGTGATGGACAGGGAGGCCTGGCGGGCTGCGATTCAGGGGGTCGCAAAGAGTCTGACACGACTGAGCGACTGAACTGAACTGAACTGAACACAAAATGAAACCTAGAGAAAAACAGAATTAAAGCCAAGACTTAGAGAGAGTCCTGGGGTCTCAGGCTGTAGACATCCTTGGAGATGTGACTAAAGTGTTGTTGCATGCATGCTAAGTCGCTTTGGTCATGTCTGACTCGTTGCAACCCTATGGATGGAAGCCTGCCAGGCTCCTCTGTCCAAGGGATTCTCCAGGCAAGAATACTGGAGTGGGTTGCCATGCTCTCCTCCAGGAGATCTTCCTGACCCAGGGATTGAATCCACGTCTCTTATATCTCCTGCATTGGTGGGTTCTTTACCACTTAGCGCCACTTGGGAAAGTGAAAAGCAAAAGTCACTCAGTTGTGTCTGACTCTTTGTGACTCCATGGACTATACAGTCCATGGAATTCACCCTTGTCTCTAGGAGTCCTGACTAGTATATAAGTCTATGAGAATATACATTAACATAGATATTAAAAAGCTGGTAATATTACATATAATCTGTTGAACCCAATTGTTGGGATGGGGTTCATCTGCTATGACTGAAACACAAAGCAACAGTTGATTACACAAAACAGAAATTTTTTTCTCTCTCATAAAAAGTCAGTTGACAGTACAAGGCTGTTTTGTTTTGACACTGTGTCATTAAATATCGAAGACTCAGGTTCCTTCTAGCTTCTTGTTATGCCCTGGGGGACTCAACCCCATTGTCCAAAACAGTGGCAACTGTATTGCAAGCAGAAGTAAGGAGTAAATAACAGAAAAAGAGAGCAAGAGGTATGTACACACACACGCACACAAATATAATGGACACTCTTAAGGTTTCTTAAGGAAGTTGCCCCCTCGAAACAATCTACTTACACCCCACTGGCCAAAACTAGAGAAAGTTATAGCAGTAAGGAAAGCTAAGAAATGTAGTCCTGCTTCTGGATGGCCGCATACCTAGTTTAAAATTCTATTTATTAAAAAAGAAGAGAATAGAAATCAGGAACAATCTGCATTCTTGTTATAATCGTCAATGATTCATCAGGAAAAAAGGCATCAGTCAGAGCTGATCAAAAAAGAAAAGTGGAGGTTAGCTAGGTCAGAGTGTTTAAATCATGGAAGAGTTCCGAAAAGAAGGATCTGATGTCAAAACTGAAGAAATGCATACTTAAGAGTGGACAAGGTGTTTCAAAACTTTTCCAAAGGGAAGAAGCAGAAAATCTTCTGAACAACCCTCCAAGACAATCATGAGATTACTGCTTTTCACTCAAAGATAACAGAGCACTTCTGATGTCCATGACAGTAAATCCCATTCAAAGCCAACACTGAAATTTATAAATATTTTTTCCAAATAGAACCATGTTGGCTGGTGGTTTCAAAGTCAACTTTTACAGTTCTTAAGAGGGAGGAATGGGGGCACCAATGCACAAAATAACCATATAAATCTTATTTCAACCTGAACCTACCCCTTTCATATTATACTGGTGCAGTCACATAGCACATTTCAAGTACACAGTAAAGAAATGTAATAGAACTCATTAATAATTTTTATACAGATTATGTGCTGAAATTACAATATTTTAGATATACTAAAGTATACTACTAAAACTAACTTCATCTATTTCTTTTTACTTCTTTTTTAAAATCCCTTGACTCAGCAAAATTTTATCGAACAAATGTTATGAGCAAGGAGGTATTGATATATTAACATATTATATTAGTTTCAGGTATATAACATAAGCAATAACCTCAGATAGGCAGATAACACCACCCTTATGGCAGAAAGTGAAGAAGAATTAAAGAGCCTCTTGATGAAAGTGAAAGAGGAGAGTAAAAAAGTTGGCTTAAAGCTCAACATTCAGAAAACAAAGATCATGGCATCCAGTCCCATCACTTCATGGGAAATAGATGGGAAACAGTGGAAACAGTGGCTGACTTTATTTTGGGGGGCTCCAAAATCACTGCAGATGGTGACTGCAGCCATGAAATTTAGATGCTTGCTCCCTAGAAGGAACGTTATGACCAACCTAGACAGCATATTAAAAAGCTGAGAAATTACTTTGTCAACAAAGGTCCATCTAGTCAAGGTTATGGTTTTTCCAGTAGTCATGTATGGATATGAGAGTTGGACTATAAAGAAAGCTGAGCACCAATGAATTGATGCTTTTGAACTATGGTGTTGGAGAAGACTCTTGAGAGTCCCTTGGACTGCAAGGAGATCCAACCAGTCCATCCTAAAGGAGATCAGTCCTGGGTGTTCATAGGAAGGACTGATCCTGAAGCTGAAACTCCAATACTTTGGCCACCTGATGCAAAGAGCTGACTCATTTTATTTCAATTGAACAGCACTGCCTTAGAATTCTGTCCTCTGTATACCATTCAAGTTAAATTTTACAAACTCTATCAAAAGCCTATCCTGAATTCTTCAAATAGAAATTATCTCCCTCCCACTCATGGCATACAGTAGGCACTCAATAAATACCTACTGAATAAACTGCATGAACACTTTGTTTTACCCTCATGGTACTTAACATTAAGACTCGTATGTAATCTGTCTTCTTCCATGTGTCTCCTACAAGATTCTGAAATTCCTTGCTTAAAACTCTCTCTTGTCTCATAATCTATTTCCTGGACACACCGTCTGTCCACTTCCCTGAACTGTTCTTTCTCCTGCTGTCCAGCTCTTAAGTCACTTCTAAACTTATCTCCAGTGAGTTATATTCCTTCCTGGACACCCCTGAAGCACTGCTTCAAACCAACTTAGCAGGAAGTCTCCAGTTTCTTGAAAATTTTACTTCAGCTTGTCAACATGAAAAGATGAAAGGGGAAAAAAAAAAAACAGTAAAAAGACATACGATTGCGAAAGATAAGAATATGAGCCCATGTTTATGAAAATTCAATTATAGTAAAAAATATTTTCTTATACTGATGCCAGTTGAATGGTTTTCTTGTGATTCATCTATGAGATTGTGGACTGATTGAGGGAAAAAAAAATATTTTAAGAGAGGCATTTCTGCAACATTTCTGAAATACAATTAATCTCTAAGTTATATATTTTTTTAAAAAACCCTCAAGTTATGGTATGGTTAAAAGAACCTAAGGAAAAATCTTTCAGAAACCTCCTTGCCCTTCTGAAATACTCCTAAAGATTTTGATGACCTATAAATATTGGATAAACACAAATGCTGACTTTTAGCCCAGTGAACAGAATGTGAAGAACACAGCAGCATCACATATAAATCTTCCCTGCACATTGCCTCTAGGGCATAACTGCCATATCAGCAAAGATAAGGTGTCCTCAGAGAATTGGAACAAGTGAGACCAAGAACAAAGCTATGCTGCTCTTCAGCCTGGGAGGTCCTTTGCCTGCATTCCCCTCTGACTAACACAATCAGCCTGGAGAAAAGTTCCCTTCAGAGCCCTTTCCAATGGGTGCCTGGCCCAAGAGCCCAGTAGCCATAACACAGCCCTTCAAATTGCCCACAGCATCCACTGTGTCCCCCTTGAAAGACACTTAACGTATCATTTTTAGTTTAACAATGGCTTCTGCCCAGATGTGTCTCATGCCTTTTTCTCTGTCTCTAGCACAAACCCTATGGGTCACATTCAATGTATATTTGCAAAAGTGAGTGTACAAATGAATGAACAAACAAAGAAAATATGGTGGTTGTGCCCGCCTTCCTAAATCAGAATACTAAATAAGTTCTTGCTCAAAACCAGAGTATCTTCACTTGGGGAAACAGTAGTAATCAAATTATGAATGCCACCTACTCTAAAAGCAGGTGCCCACTCTAAAAGGAAAAGCTGATAAGAGGCTTTGCATAGCCATCACTAAAGTAAATACTGGAACAACTAGCAAATGAATATTGGGAGAAGTCGGCTCTTTGTAAGTACTATTTGCTTCCTACTTATTTTGTGCACTTTCTAGAAAACAGTAGCTTTTATCAAGTACTTGTTATGTGCCAGGCACTGTTCTAAATGCTTTACATATTTTATCCCTTTAATCCTCACAACCATCTTGGAGGTAATTCTATTATTATCCTCATTTTACTGATAAGAAACTGTCCTAGATTCTGTAGATTTACATAACCCACACTCTAAATCATGCTAACTGGATCAAGACAGTGAAGATAACAATTTCCAACCTTGAGAGAAGGATAAGATCAAAGGTGATTTCATGATAACACTAAGTTGATATCAAACACTGGGTTTCTTATGATTAACTGTGTACACTACAAAGTCGCTGCAACCTGCTATGATCTTAAACAATCTGCAGTCTTTTTATCAACATCATCAGTCTAATTCCCTCTTGCAAGGATTATCCACAAATACTAGACAGAAAACAAAAAGGTTAGTAAAATTGCTAATGTACAATCACATTACCAAATATCTAATATCAGTACCTACTAGGTCAAGCTACCAATAATACCACCTTAATTAAACATGTAGATTCAAATGACTACATTAAAGTTTAGGGCAATAAATTTGGACCACAAACCACAACTACTGTTTAGCATGTCTAAAAAGAATGCACTGTAAGAACAGTTTATACAAACACACTATACATGCTTTATATGGTTTTCCTATTGGGCTTCCCTCGCAGCTCAGATGGTAAAGAATCCTTCTGCAATGTAGAAAACCCAGGGTTGATCCCTGGGTCAGGAATATGGTTTTATAAAACATCTGCTGTAAAATAATAAAATGTGGGTTTATATAGCTTTGTTGTTTTTTGAATGATACATGCTCACTGTAAAATAATAAAATAAGTACAAATGAGAAAAAACTCATCCAAAAATGAATGAAATTTTAGTGAACATCCTCCAGATCTCTTTTATGAACATATAATTAAAGAATAATATTTTGAATAAATAGGATGGTTCAAAGCATCAGTTTTGTGACCTCCTTTGTGCTTGAAAACATGCCCTAACCATTTTTCATGTCAATAATTATAGATCTTTATCATCCTTTTTAAAGTGCTCTCTAGAACAGCAATTCTCTTTCTTTAAAATGAGAGACTTCAAAGAACTTTTGTGCTTGTGATTATGTTAATATTTGTCATTTTAAAAATTACATTTGAGAAAATTAAATATTTTTAATTCATTTAAAATACATTTAAAATCACATTTAAATTAGATACATTTAAATAAAGTACATTTAAAATAAAAACAAATCATTTGCACATGAACTTAAATGATGTAATTTCACTAAAAATAATGAATAATCCCACTCCTTGGCTTGTGGCTCCTTCCTCCACCTACAAAGCCAACAACAGGGATCCAGTCCCTCTTATATCGCATCTTTGTAAGCCGTTCTTCTGCCTTCCTCATCTGCTTTTAGGGACACATGTGATTATACTGGGCCCACCTGTATAATTGAGGATAAGCTCCCCATCTCAAGATCCTTAACCTTAACCACATCTGCAAAATCAGTTTTTCAACCTAAGGTGATATATTCAGAGGTCCCGAGGACTAGGGCACCAAAATATTTGGGGTCATTATTCTGCGCACCATACAACCCATACAAATGCACAAATGCTTTTCCTTTGGACAACCACGGTATTTGTGTATGCAGTTCCTATGCTGTCACATATATTAAAAAGATGTGTTCTCAATGGACAAAATTCAATAAATTGAGTAATTTCTACTGATCCATCAAGGATATTCTCAAATGAACCTGGCCTTTTTTTTTTTACTGTGAATTCTTGGTGGTGACAAATATAATGACTACTAGTAAAGTTTGGTGCCACTACACTGATTCATGCTAAGTCATCTGTAGTTTTATCTACCACTGCTTTCAGACAAGCGGTACAAATGGTAACATAGTGAAAAGGACACATTACATTTTAACGTTATGATGAAAGTAGTTTTGCTGACCCACTGAAAGCATCTCAGGGAACCCAGAGATCCACAACCACATTTGAGAATCATGGTTAATATTCTACCATGCCCACAGCAATAAAGTATAAAAACATTAAACCTAAGTTATCTCCACTGAATTCAATTATCTGTTAAACTTAAGGACATATGGGTTATAATCAAATTTTAATGCCTTCCAAAATTGTTCAAACAGGCTCTAATACCAGCTCTCCGATTTATGGCTCTGTGCTCTTATACAAATGTGTTACTAACTTCTCTAGAACTTTAACCTTTTTTCATGTATAAAATTGCTTAATGAGACCTGCTTCCAATGATTGTTGTAAGGATTACATGAGAGAATATATATGGTTGGCACATAAGTGCTCACTAAATGGTAGCCATTGTTTCTCATCATCTATCCTGGGTTCAAATATTTTGGTTTTTTAATGGACAGATTCCAATATTACAGATTTTTTTTTTCTCATACTTAAAACAGGAAAGTGATATTGCCTACTTGAATCCTGTCTTTCTGACAGCTGAAACCATAAGATGTATTTCCAGGGTTGTAGATATTCCTCAAGGAAGTCAAGGCTTGGAATGAAAGTTTAAGGATGCTGTATGTAAACTTCAAAGAGATTTACAAAGAGATCAGAAAATTACAGCAGATCTTACAGTATTAATATATGAGTCAGCAGTTATCAAAAGACAAAGCCTCATCTTTCTCTATAACTTGTTTTGTCGGAATCATTGTATATGTGCATGTGAGTGTGTGTGAGTGTGTGTATGTGTGTGTGTGTGTAGATAGATGGATAGATAAATAGACAAAATACATATTATTTTTGTATATATATCCAAAAAAGCTTTCACCAGTTCCTCTTTCCACATCTAATCACCTATCTGCATGTTTGCACCTTTATATTCTGCCTTGCCACCCATACTATGAATGAACACATTGCTGGTGAAGGCAGAAACACACACATACACACACACCTTGGACATCAGAGGGCATCACCTCTTGCTTACTCCTGAAACCTGTGCCTTCTGAGTTTTTGACCCTCATCCTACTAAGTTGGTCTCTGGAATGCTACACTTAACCACCCGTTAACTACAGCAATTAAGGTTTTCAATATTTATATAATAAAAAGTATATAAGGCTTATTGTGTGCCAGGCCCTGTTTCAAACATTTTGACAAATATCAACTGAGGGACAGGCTTAGCTGATCAGATCCACCAGATAATATAATGCCCACTAGCACCCATTTGGTTGCTATGAACAGGCCAAGTCTACAAAATGTAGACATTCCAATACCTTATAAAGTGCTTTTCAATTAATTCTAAGTTGACTTGTAAAATTACGTTATTAGGACAACACGTTATAATTAACTTTGAGAAGTAAACACAAGTTTACTATCATCTCAGACCAACTTATTTTGAGCTCAAATTCATACCACCATATTATTTTCTTACTCATTAACCTAGCTTTAGCAGAATCATCATCTAGATTACACAGATTTTAGATCTTGCCATGGTCTTTATCAACTCTGAAAAAGAAACATCGTCATCAAACACAGAAGGTCATCAAAACCATTGACATTCATGAAAAGAACAATGGTAATTTTGGTTGTTTATGAAATCAGTTTGTTAGATGTTTCAAGCGTAATAGTTTAGAAAATCAAAAAAGAAAAAACGAGTGCTCAGCAAGAATCACCTATATGTCAAATACTTGCTAGAGTATTACTAAATAACACAAATAATTATGTTTCATATTTCAAATACAATAGAAGCCAGACTTGCCAGCCAATCTTTTTAAGAAAAGTAAAAAGAGTGTAGCTAGCTGTTTTGTCTAGTTCCTATTTTATTTCTCAGTATAAGTCAAATCAAATATGTTTTGCCAGTGACTCTGAACCCTGGAAGCAACACTACTGTGCTTTTACTGTACAAACATAATGTAGACTTTGAATTGAAGAGAAACAACAATAGAAACAGGACTATATCTAGTTAATTTCATTCAACAAACAGTATCAAGCAGTTGCTATGTGCAAAACTCTTGTTAGATTTGGCAAAGTGTACAGTGGGTGGAAATATCACCATATTCAAAAAGATTGCATCCAGTTATAAACAAATGTTACCTCAATTTTAAAGAATAAGTTTTAAAAGATGATTATCTCAGGAGGAAAAAAAATGATTGTGTTATTAGATTCAGTATAAAGCTTGCCAAGTACACAAAAAACCATTTACAGAGGAGAGGCACTAAACTCGGAGATTCTGCACACCGAAGTGTGTGAATTAAAAAGTGAATTTATCAAATTTTAATATATTTTCTGAAAAAATATTGTCATTCCTTTATGTATTAAAGTAGTCCTGTGAGGGAAGTTAAAGGACAAAGTATAAATTTCCTAAAATCCAAAGAGAGCTTCCTTGGTGGCTTAGTGGTAAAGAATCTGCCTGCCAATGCAGGAGACACAGGTTCAGTCTCTGATCCGGGAAGATCCCCCGTGCAGTGGAGCAACTAAGCCCGTGTGCCACAACTATTGAGACTGTGCTCTGCAACAAGAGAAGCCACGGCAATGAGAAGCCCGCGCAGTGCAACCAGCCCTCACTCGCCATAAAGAGAGAATGCCCGTGCAGCAACGAAGACCCACACAGTCAAAAATAAATAAATACAGATTTTAAAATAAGTGAATACAATCCAAAGAGACGGGAACCCAGGAGGTACACATACCAGTTGGTGTCAACCAGGCAGGGGGTAAGGTTAGGCCAGAAAGGGATTCATCTACTGCTATTTCTCCCCAGTGCCTGCTTCCCATCTCTGCAGAATATTTAACCAGGAATGATGTGTAAAATGCTAATTCTTCACTATAAAGCACTTCCCAGGTAGATCAGCCAGCAAAGAATCTGCCTGTAATGCAGGAGACCCCAGTTGGATTCCTGGGTCAGGCAGTTCCCCTGGAGAAGGGATCAACTACCCACTCCAGTATTCTTGGGATTCCCTGGTGGCTCAGATCATAAAGAAACTGCATGTAATGCCAGAGATCTGGGTTTGATCCCTAATTTGGGAAGATGCCCTGGAGGAGGGCATGGCAACCCACTCCATTACTCTTGGCTGGAGAATCCCCATGGACAGAGGAGCCCAGGAGGCTACAGTCCATGGGGTCACAAAAAGCTGGACACAACTAAGCAACTAAGTACAGCACACTATAAGACTTCTTTCACACTTGTGAGTAGTGAAGTTCAGAAGTCATAATATGAAATGCATTCCTCCAACATTATAATAAAAATAGCTTTATCCTATCAAGTGTTAGCTGCTCAGTCCTGTCCAACTCTGCAACCCCATGGTCTGTAACCCACCAGGCTCTTTTGTTCACAGGATTCTCCAGGCAAGAATACTGAAGTGGGTGGCCATTCCCTTCTCCAGGGGGTCTTCCTGACTCAGGGACGAAACCTGGGTCTACTGCATTACAGGCAGATTCTTTACCATCTGAGCCACCAGGGAAGCCCCTTATCCTGTTAAAGGCTATGCATATAAAGAGTCTTTGTATTATATGATGAGTTACTAGAAATAGCAAACCTACAGTTAAAGCAGTTCACAATCCACTAAAGAAAAAATAAAATAAATAACACCTTGGTATGTATCCTGGATTGCTCCAGATCCAATTAATTTTTGTGTTACTTCCATTTTCATTGGTTGGCCTCTTTAAGTTTCCCCATTTGTGTACAGGATCAGATTGTTTTTGCAACGCACTGGCTCTACACTTTCCGACGGGGCACCTTGTTTGTCTCATGACCTGCTATTAATGTAGTTCCTGCTTTCAGGCAATGTTTTCCACAGGGTTATTTCCCATGCTGATAACCTAGGTAAAGGGTAAATGCTTAATCCAGTTTCTTTCATTATAAATCACAAGCTTCAAATCTCACACCTCCACAGGTGCAGAAAAAATTCGGTACAGACAGTTCCAGTCACTATACTAAAACAATAAAATGCATTTTTCTTGCAGACATGAATGCTGTTAATGGAGTTTATATCTCAACCTTTTTACTATCTGAACAGCTGTTTTCAAAGGAGGGATAATAGAATTGACCCAAGAGCAGCACCACTACCACCGCTCAGAAACCTTTTCAGATCTTGTTAACTGTGTTTTAAAAAGATAAAGTTCAAGTTCATCTACAGAAACAAACTGTTTTGAAACAAGCTCTGAACAATGTGCCTTTATCTCACCAGGGAAAAAAGTAAAGCGATTCTTAAATAAAGACTGAAAAAGGATACTTCAAACCTTTTGGCATTTCCCCCCCTAAAGGAGGCTTATCTATTTGTTTCACAAGAATGATTTCCATACAGGAAAAATTTTCACAACTTTGTCATCTAACAGAATTAATTATCAATATATAAACACAACAACGAATGTCTGAATGCAATTCCTACAATTCAAAAATATGAATACCAAAAAGAAAAATTAAACAATGATGAAATAGACAAACAATTATAACATGGAGTTTGGGGGGAAAACACAAAACCAAGTAGCTTATCCTTTATATTTATTAAGAGCATAACTGCAAGGCATTTAGAGCATAGAGTGTTCTGAGTACTTAGATATTTCTTTTTCTACAGTGTTGAAAAAATATTCTTGTCAAAGAATAGACACATTTTCAGATGAGAAAAGAGTTGGGTTTTCAGCAACTGTGAATCTCGAAAGATCCCAGCTTTGGAGGACATCGGATCTCATTGTCTTCCCGGTCCTTCAACCCTCCCCCAAAGGCCCTGAATCATATGTCTTGATCCCCACCCACCCAAAAAAGATTCAGAAGGTTCACCCATACAAATGTTTTGGAGAAGCTATTTTAAAATATGCTTGAACAAAACAACACAGTAAAATAAGAAACAGGAAGTCACGGGATGAAGGAAACAGTGACTCCAACCTCAAGGGCTGTGCCACAGGCACCTGTGCCATCAGTCCCACTGAACAGGATAGCAGAGAGCTATACTGGGTGAGAAGTACCTAGGAAAGGAAGGGCTTTCAGGCTGGCTAGCAGGCTTGAAATGTTAGAAGAATTTAAGGATATAAACTACAGCAGAGAGGGCAAGAAAAAATTGGTAGAGATTCTGGGAAAACAGAAGCAAACGAAAAAAAGCTAGAAAACAAAAGACGTATAATCATGGCACACTGATGCTTTGATGAATGTTTACAGAGTTACAACAGCATGACCTATTACTAATGATCAAATCTTAGAATCTAAAAACAAAGCACGAAATTAACTATGGGCACATCATACTGTAATGATATCAATTTTATCAACATAAAAAAGTACAGATACCAGAAACTAGAAAGTAGAAGTAGAAGACAAGAGATTTTTAAAAGGCAAAGGTTGTAGAATTGACATAGAAATTTTAATAAATACCATTAAAGAAACACTAATTTGAAAATATACACGTACCCTAATGCGCATAGAACATTAATTACAAATGCCAACATATGGAAGCAACCTGAGTCCATCAACAGATGAATGGATAAAGAAATGCTTTAAAAAGATGAAGTTCACAGCTTTCTTATCCATTCATCTGCCAACAGACATCTAGATTGCTTCCGTGTCCTGGCTATTATAAACAGTGCTGTGATGAACATTGGGGTACATGTGTCTCTTTCAATTCTGGTTTCCTCGGTGTGTATGCCCAGCAATGGCATTGCTGGGTCGTACAGCAGTTCTATTTCCAGTTTTTTAAGGAATCTCCACACTGTTCTCCATAGTTAGCATTCATACACCAACAGTGTAAGAGGGTTCCCTTCTCTCTGCGCCCTCTCCAATGGAATATTACTCAGCTATTAAAAAGAATGCATTTGAATCAGTTCTAGTGAGGTGGATGAAACTGGAGCCTATTACACAGAGTTAAGTAAGTCAGAAAGAAAAACACTAATACAGTGTATTAACATATATATGGAATTTAGAAAGATGGTAATGATGACCCTATATGCAAGACAGCAAAAGAGACACAGATATAAAGAAAAGACTTTTGGACTCCGTGGAAGAAGGCAAGGATGGGATGATTTGAGAGAACAGCACTGAAACATATATATTACCATATGTGAAACAGATCGCCAGTCCAGGTTCGATGCATGAGACAGGGTACTCGAGGCTGGTGCACTGGGATGACCCTGAGGGATGGGATGAGGAGGGAGGTGGGAGAGGGGTTCAGGATGGGGAACACATGTACACCCATGGCTGATTCATGTCAATGTATGGCAAAAAACACTACAATATTGTAAAGTAATTAGCCTCCAATTAAAATAAATTAATCAATTTTTTTTTTTAAAGATAAAGTTCAGAGACAAACTGTCTTGAAACAAGCTATGAACAATTTCCCTTTATCTCACCAGGGTAAAAAACAAAGAGATTCTTACAGACAAAGGGGATACTTCAAACATTTTTGCATTTTATTTCCTATGAGTGCAACATATATATAAAAAAGAATGAATGAATATATTAAAAAAGAATAAAATTTTCCCATTTGCAACGACATGGGTGGACTTGGAAGGTTTCATGCTAAGTGAAATAAGACTTACAAAGAAAGACAAATACTATATGATACCACTTATAAGTCAAATTCATTTTATATTGGAGAAGAAGACCAGGTAACTTCTCTTAGTTCACAGCTTTCTGCATCTGAGAAATCATACCCAACACACTTCATCTGCACCTAGACATGATTTAGCAAATAAGATTCTGCTATTTGAGTCTGAATCACAACATTCTATCTATTGTGATAGAATGAGACTGCTGGGCATCTTAGAAATGGGTGAGTATATTTTTCCTGTCAAAGGATGTAAATAATTTGTGAACAGAATTCAGACTGTGGTGGATTAAATATATGTCCATAAATTATTTCATGGGGCTATTTCCCAAGTCTTAAATCTGGACCTGTGACTGCTCTAACCAATGGAATGCAGTAGAAATAACGTCCTGAGATTTCTAAACCCATGCATTAACCCATGCATTAGAAAGCCTTCAGCTTCTATTTTTGTACGCTGATGAAAAAATAGTTGCCATATAAGAAGTCAGACTACCATGAGGCTGACACGCTATGAGGAAGCTAAAACTGTCCATGCGGAGACACCACAGAGAGATTCCTGGCCAACTCCAAGTTGACAGTGACCTCAGCTGAGGCACCAGACAGGGAAGAAGCCATGCTGAAGATTCCAACTCTGTCAGACGCCACATGGAGTAGCGAGAGCTATCTTTACGAAGTCCTGCCCAAACTGCGCAATAGTGACAACTAAATAATAGGTATCAGCTTAAGCCAATTTTAAGGTGACCTGTTATGCACTCAAGAAAGTAAAAAATGTCTAATTTTTCCCTCTCCCTTCACTCTGCAGTTCATGGGGTTGCAAAGCTGGACACGACTTACTGACTGAACAGCAACAATCACCAACAATACACAAAAATCATTAATTTCTCTCTCTCTACCTCCCCAATATTGCTCTAACAAGTTCACCCTCCTCTTTACTCCCACTATTTATATTCAGTCTAAGCACTCTGAATGAATTACTCCAGCAACTTTCTAATATCCCTTTATCACTCACCACCACCCTAGACATTAATCATTCTCCAAATTACAGTCAAATTGTCTTTCTAGATGCAAATCTAATGTCACACCTGAGCTTAAAATCATCACTAGCTCTCCCACACACATAAGAGACATCTCAGCATGCATACAAAACCTTCCACAATTTGGATTCAGACCACCTCTTCAGCTCCACGGCCCATTGTCTCCCACAGGCAATGAGCACTCCAGAAACAGAATAAGTCAAGTGTGAAAAATCCAAGCATAGGTTCTGGAATCTGGAGGCATATATGTTGTTGTTCAGTCACCAAGTCATGTCTGATTCTGCAACCCCATGGACTGTAACCCCACCAGGTTCCCCTGTCCATGGGTTGCCATGTCCCTCTCCAGGGGATCTTCTTGACCCAGGGATCAAACCCATGTCTCCTGCATTGGCAGGTGGATTCTTTATCATAAGCCACCAGGGAAGCCACAGATGTTATATAGGCTGCCACCAATTAACCCTATGAACTTGGCAATCACTTGAAATAGACTTTAGCTTCTTTTACATACACAGTAAAAGTGAAAAAGGAGAGGGGAAAAAGTTGGCTTAAAACTCAACATTCAAAAAACTAAGATCATGCCATCTGGTCCCATCACTTCATGGCAAATAGATGGGGAAACAGTGGAAACAGTGAGAGACGTTATTTTCTTGGGCTCCAAAATCACTGCAGATGATGACTGTAGCCATAAAATTAAAAGATACTTGCTCCTTGGAAGAAAAGCTATGACCAACCTAAACAGCATATTAAAAAGTAGAGATGTTACTTTGCCAACAAAGGTCCATCTAGTCAAAGCTATGGTTTTTCCAGTAGTTATGTATGGAGTGAGACTTGGATATAAAGAAAGCTAAGGACAGAAGAATGGATGCTTTTGAACTGTGGTACTGGAGAAGACTCTTGAGAGTCACTTGGACTGTAAGGAGATCAAACCAGTCAATCCTAAAGGAAATCAGTCTTGAATATTCACTGGAAGGACGGATGTTGAAGCTGAAACTCCAATACTTTGGCCACCTGATGCGAAGAACTCACTCATTGGAAAAGACTTGATGCTGGGAGGGATTGGGGGCAGGAGGAGAAGGGGACAACAGAGGATAAGATGGTTGGATGGCATCACCAAATCGATGAACATGAGTTTGAGCAAGTTCCAGGAGTTGGTGATGGACAGAGAAGCATAGCATGCTTCAGTCCATGGGGTCGCAAAGAGTCAGACGCAACTGGGCCACTGAACTGAACTGACATACACATTAGTGTTAGACAAGAACTAGATGATTTCTCCTTCACTTTCCATCTCTGTATGCTGTAATTCCCCCAATTCTTTTGCTGTTGTTGCTATTCAGTCGCTCAGTTGTGTCCAACTCTTTACAACCCCATGGACTTAAATTTTGGAAATTAGAAAGAAAGAAAATGTGTTTCAAAGGGGAGCTTATACATACCATCCTTCTCCTTGGCCCCAAGCCCTACCCTCCTGCCTGCTTGTCTCCAGGATCAGCTCTCCTTATCTGTTCTTAATTCCCCCTTTACTTTGTCCTGTTATCTTCACAAAGCCCATGCTTCCTTCTCATGGTCACCCTCACGATGATCCGGTGAGCAGAGTAGGGGAGGGTACCTGCTGGAATTTGCACGCATGACTGTTTATGAGTCACATACCTCACAGGTAAGAATCACCTCTAGAAATATTTCCAAGTCAGTACATGACATTGAGTGATCTTGACATTAGGCAGTATTTCAATAGCTGAAAATGAAGTACAATCAGAAAAAACACAATATTCTAACTTCAGAGACATAATCAATTCTTTTCCATCAAAAGTTATGTATAAAGTTTAAAAATATAATACTCTGGCAAGGAGACATTTTCTTCTTAAAAATAGTTAGTAGCATTTGAAGATTAATCTGCAATTTCTTACCCACAGAATGTAGCATATTTATTGGCCAGATTAAGGAAGATGTTTTTATACATTACTGTTTTTTTAAACTCCTAGAAAGTAAAGGCAAGAAATTCAAACTACTTTTAGAATGTGTCCATAAAACTTGAAGTCATAAATAAAACTACACTGTAACCTCCATGAAGATGGATGCTTTTTCAGTCCTGGAGACTAGACTATTTGTGAAATTAATGAATGAGTTAATAAAAGGGAATATGAAGCAATGAGGTATTACTCAAATTATGCGAATCTGTGGACTTTTGCTCAAAAGTACACTTCACATAAAAATTCAGACTAGCACCTCCAAAAACATGTAGATCTTGAACTGTTCTATCTCTTATAAAGTTACTTAAACAAAGCTATGCATATTCTGTAGGATGTCTAACAGATGTCTAACAATGTCAGTTCAGTTCAGTTCAGTCGCTCAGTTGCATCCAACTCTTTGCGACCCCATGAACTGCAGCATGCCAGGCCTCCCTGTCCATCACCAACTCCTGGAGTTTACCCAAACCCATGTCCACCAAGTCAGTGATGCCATCCAGCCATCTCATCCTCTGTCTTCCCCTTCTCCTCCTGCCCCCAATCCCTCCCAGCATCAGGGTCTTTTCCAATGAGTCAACCCTTTGCATGAGGTGGCCAAAGTATTAGAGTTTCAGCTTCAGGATCAGTCCTTCCAATGAACACCCAGGACTGATCTCCTTTAGGATGGATGATGTCAGTCAAGGGGTGCCCAAAGTCAAGGATATACACGACATGAATTCTAGCAGAATGTTTCCTACCTATAGATTGGAGGGAAGGGGTTGAAAAATTTTATTAGCAAGCAATTTAAAACATTTTTATATGAAAATAAATAGGATGTATTAAAAAATAGACTAAAATCTGCATTAATTCTTAACATAAGCAAAGCTTCAAAAACATTTAGAGCTTGTAGGAGACTGCAAAGTTGTCACCCCCATTCTCTCCACATGTACAGCTATACTTTCCTCTGACCTTAAGCTTTGGTTTAAAAGTTCAAAAAGATTGAATAGAACGTTTCAGCATTCTTTCAATGTAAGAAAGATTCATTACATAATAATGACTCTAATAAAATGCTTCCATTCTCAGGTAATGGCAGCAAAGAAAGGGATAAAATATTTAAAGGTAAACTTCTAACATTGGAGAAGGAAATGGAAACCCACTCCTGTACTCTTGCCCGGAAAATCCCATGGACAGAGGAGCCTGGTAGGCTACAGTTCATGGGGTCGCAAAGAGTCGGACACAACTTCACTTCACTTTTCTCATCACGTTTTCTATTTTAAAGGTCATCTGCCTACCTGATTCTATATATTTTATTTGGTACCTAAAACTTTAAAAAACATTTTCCGTGTGGTCTTCCACTCTTTCGTAAACGCATGCATGTGAGCTCACTCGATTCAGTTGTGTCTGACTCTTTTTAACCCTATGGACTGTATGTAGCCTGCCAAGCTCCTCTGTCCATGGGATTCTACAGGCAAGAATACTGGAGTGGGTTGCCATGCCCTCCTCTAGGAGTAAACATATACTCACACACAAAATATTATAATCTGTGGTTAAAAGATTTCTGTAAGTCATTTTACATAGCAATTTTAATTCAGATGAGCACAGAATAAAGGTACCCCAATCAACTGACCCAAAAAATGTAAAAGTGAGAGAGATACAGGACACTTTTATACCTAAAAACATACACTGCCTAAGAACAAAAAAGAAAAACAGAACTCACAGAGAGGTAAAGTTACACACACAAGATGTCTGAACTTCTGTCTCCAGCCAAAAGCAGAGGAAGTGTGAAGCATGCCAGCCACTGGGCCTTGGGTGAATGGAATGCACAGTCCAGTGTCACAGAATTTCTGGCATTTGCAGTCATGAGGAAAGAGCACACAGCTCCCATGCTCCAGGGCCCCTCTCTTCAGGGCTGCTCCAGGAATGCAGGTCCAAAATAAACCAAACCAGAACACTGAACTGCCTTTCACCCATGGATGACGACCTACTCCTGTACCTGGCCAGGTATCATAGATCCAAAATCAACAGTTTTAATTCCTCCCTGTCCACCACATCCTCAGCTTCACATCATCACTATTTTTCAGAGAAAAATGTGTAGATTCTTTTGGTGGGGAAACAGCATGAAAATAATTATTAGTTCTAATTTCACGGGTAGTAATAAAAATGTTCACTAACGACTGGCTTTTATCATTGCTAAACAAAATGTTTTTATTATGATATCCATTACTTATATTGCTTAAAATACATTCTGAAAGACAGTGAGGGTTGTGTGAGGTTTGTTTTTGGTTTTTTTTGCACATTACCATGTTCACAATTTATTAAGTTTTCACTAATTTTGATCTGGTAGATACCTTAATGAATAAAGACAAGTGTAAATAATTTTGCTAAATACGCCAACATTTTCAAAATTCACATGTTGTTGCAAAAAAATTAATATATACAAAGAAAGTAATTTACTACTTACTACTATTTGCTTTTTACCTAGTTTTGTTGAGATATAATTGATATACAACACTGTTTTAGATTTATAATATGATTTGATTACTATCATTTCTATTTTCTTATGATACCAATTTCAATTGCATTAGATTTTATCATGGGAATTTATACTTTTTCCTCTTCCTAGGTGTACTATGACATTATAAAAGAACCTAATACTTCATCTTTCTGTGTTTTCTGTTAAATTTGTTGTGTTTACCATTTAAAGAACTCAAATTGAGAAGAAAAACACACATTCAAATAGGACAAAGGATATGAATGTATAATCCTTTTTTTACTGGTGTATAGTTGCTTTACTTTATATTAGTTTCAGGTGTATAACATTGTGATTCAATATTTTTATAGATCATACTCCATTTAAATTGTTATAAAATATTGACATTTCCCTGTGCTGTACAATATATCCCTGTAGCTTATTTTTCTATACCTAGTAGTTTGTACCTCTACCCTACTCCTATCTTACCTCTTCCCCTTTCTCTCTTCCAACTGGTAACCACTAGTTTGTTCTCTGTGAGTCTGTTTTGGTTTTGTTATATTCATTCATTTGCTTTATGTTTTAGATTCCACATCTAAGTGATAACAAACAGTATTTATCTTTCCCTGCATGACTGACTTCACTAAACATAATACCCTCTAGGTCCATCCATGTTGCTGCAAATGGAAGAATTTCATTCTCTTTTACAACTGAGTCGTATTCCACTACGTATATCACCATATTTTCTTTATCCATTCATCTGCTGATAGACATTCAGGTTGTTTCCATATCTTAGCTATTGTAAGCAAATGCTGCTATGAACATTGGGGTGCATGTATCTTTTTGAAGTAATGTTTTCATTTTCTTCAGACATATCCAATCACAGAATTGTTAGATCATATAGTTGCTCTATTTTTAATTTTTTGAGAAACATCCATAATGTTTTCCAGAGTGATGGCACCAATTTACAGCCTTACCAACAGAAATCTAAGGTTCTCTTTCCACACAACCTTGCCAGTGTTTGTTATTTGTGGTCTTTTGGATGATAGACATTCTGACAGGTGCAAGGCGCTATCTTATTGTGGTTTTGATTTGCATTTCTCTGATGATTAGTGATGTTGAGCATCTTTTCATGTGCCTGTTGGCCATCTGATGTCTTCTTTGAAAAAATGTCTATTCAGGTCTTCTGCCAATTTTCTAATCATGAGCAGATTATTCTTAGGAGAAGTGGTAAAATAAAGATAATTGAAAAGTAAAGAAATATAGATTAAATCAAGAAGATGTTAGTTTTGGAAAAGATTATTTAAAAAAATTATACACAGTGCTGGAGAAGATCCAGTAAAATGAGCCCTTGATGGTATAACTATAAATAAGAATAGACTTTCATAAAACAATTGGGCAAAATATTTAATACCTTCATACAACTTGACTTTTTAACTTTTTAACTCCACTTTTAGGAATCGAGCCACCACCATCTCAAATTAAATATAGAAATATTTCTGAAAATTATTAAATTTGTCTTAAAAATAAATTATTTTTTCAAAAATCCTTTTAGAACAAGGTATAAACAAATGATACAGCCATTCATCAGAGCATTACTAATTATTAGAAACAATTTATATGATATATATATATCCCACAGGAAAGAAATAGATGATAATTTATCTATTATAGTGTATTCATTCTGAGTAATAAAAACAATCATTAGTTTTTGAAAAGATGACACAGTAAGAAAAAGTAGAATACAAAACTGTATACATGGTACCATTACAATATAATTCTTTTTTGTTTGTTTTATTCTAGAATAGTTTTAGATTTACAGAAAAAATGTCAAGGTAATATGAAGGCTTTCCATATAATTTAAAAACAATTTCTCCTGTGGTTAACATCTTCCTCTAGCATGGTGAACTTATCACTATTACTCAGCCCATAATGATACATTTTTATTAACCAAAGTCCATGCTTTATTCAGGAACTTCCCTGGTGGCTCAGATGGTAAAGAATCTGCCTGCAATGTGGGACACCTGGGTATAATCCCTGGGTTGGGAAGATTCCATGGAGAGGGCACGGCAACCCACTCTAGTATTCTTGCCTGGAGAATCCCATAGACAGAGGAGTCTGGCGGGCTATAGTCCATGGGGTCACAAAGAGTTGGACACAACTGAGCGACTAACACTACATGCTTTATTCAGATGTCCTTAGCTTTTCCCAAATGTCCTTTTCTGTTCCAGGATCTCACATCACATTTAGTAGTCATATTTTCTTAAGCACCCCTTGGTTGTGACAGTATCTCATACTTTCCTTGTTATTTATAGTTTTCAGACATACAAGGCATTTTGTAAAATATTCCTTAACTGGGACTTTCCTTATTTTTTTGTCATGGTTATGATGGGTTTTGAAGAGAAAGGTCACAGAAGGAAAGTACTGTTTCCAACAACACATTTAAGAGACAACATGGGAAAAAAGAAATATAACAAAATGTTAACCAGAATGTTTAACAATAATTAAGTTGAGTAATGAGGGTCTATGAGTAATTTTTTTCTTCCATCATTGACCTAAATCACTTTTTTAAATGCTTCACTAAAACCATTTTTATTATTATAAAATGAAATACCTAAAAAGAAATCATATAGTTAAAAATGGAACAATAGCAGAAATATGTCATCTGCTGTCCCTCCTCCCATGCTCAGAAATGGGTGGCTACACTTGTCTACCAGCTGCTGTTTCTCCTCTTGTCACCAGAAGCCGTGTAATTGATTTGACAGCTGTTGAATGACTTCTAGGTACCGGTGCATCTATTCAGGCTAGAGACAGAGAAGGGCAAACTGTTTGGGTAGGGCTGTCATTCTTTCTGACATCTTCTTATGTATAGGGCAACATGCAATATACCATTATGTATATGAAAAGGGAGAACTCAGCCCATTAAATTCTAATCTATGTGGAGAAAAGATCATGAACTATTAGGTGAAAAAAATCAAGTTGCAGAACAGTGTAAATGGTAGGCACAATTATTATAAATAGAATATATAAATGTCAAATCAATTTCATATATGTATTTTTTAAGCCTAGAAGGGTGTGCATCAGTCTGCAACTTCCTGAAGGAAAACAGAATTAAAAGGGAAGTTGATTTTTGGCTTTCTTACTGCTGATACATTGATATATTATATAAACTTCACCATAAAGCTTCTCTATATTTTAAAATGCTGTTTAAAAATGATAAAAGATGCTTATGGATAGTTTATATAATATGAAAAATTGAAATGATTAACACTTTCATTTCACTTTTTCATATTATATCAACTTTACCATAAGCATCTTTTATCATTTTAAAAACCACTTTAAAATATAGGGAAGCTTTAAGCCAAAAATTCACCAGTTTAAAGAGTTAAACTAACCACCATATACAAAATTGGGCAGAGTTGCAAAGAGAAAACCAAAAGAAGGAAGTTTCAAAAAGTTTCAGAAATGGCATACCAAGATTACAATTCTTCACTCAACTTCCAAGAATGTAAATGGCATTTTTGTGTGTTTAGATCCTTTTTCAAATTGAAAATAAATGCAGCTGTCTGTATTCTTTGCACATCTTTCTCTCCCAACCACCAGTATTTTAAGAAGGGTGTTCATGGCAAGCACTAGCCATAATTTAATTAGTTCACTCAGGCCTTTCCAACAGCTGCAGTGTCTAAAGGCAGCCAACTGTTAAGGCAAGATGCCCACATGTTCCTTCGTTTTTTAATAAGCTGATTTGATACACATATCTCAAGAGAATCTGTGAAGAAACCTATTCAAGAGTCCAACTCAGAGATGTAACAGTAATCATCTTCACAGCTACTCACAGTGAATGCTGTGCTCCTTGTAATTGTATTTTTTACATTTTTTATTATGTCGAAGATCATCGGACATCATCTGGACTTGAAAAATGGCAAAGGTATCCATGTTTCTACTCAACTCAACTTCTCTGACTTAAAGCATTGCAAGTCTTTGTAAAAACACAAATAACAGACAGCACATTTTATGCCTTGAAACTCCATTTCTATCTCAGCACAATTTCATCAAACTAAATGTAGTGAAACAGAGTACCAAGAAAATGGAACCCTGGGAAGTAAGTGGTGATGAGGCTAAGAGACTCGGGAAAGACGTGGCATGGCCAGCCCAAGGCAACTCAGAAATTTCAGAAGAATGATGGGACCTGAGGAAATTCTTATTTTTAAGATATATAGCTCTATTTACTAAGTTTTCAAAGTTCCTAGGAGAATAAAATAAATAACAGTGATTTATTAGAGAAGCAGAGAGCTCAGGAAAGATCAGGCAGTTTTCCCCTGTATCAGATTGAACAGATTCTGCATGGCAAGATACTATCTCATACATGTGGTTTATTTACCCACAAGAAAGGTTAGTTAGGGTAAAGCGTCTGCCTCCAGTGTGGGAGACCCAGGTTCGATCCCTGGATCGGGAAGATCCCCTGGAGAAGGAAATGGTAACCCACTCCAGTATTCTTGCCTGGAGAATCCCATGGACGGAGAAGCCTGGTAGGCTACAGTCCACGGGGTCACAAAGAGTCAGACACGACTGAGCGGCTTCACTTACTAGGGTTAGAAAATGAATCTAAGGCTATGAAAGACCTAAGGGAATCTAAGGCTATGAAAGACCTAAGGGAATCTAAGACTTCTGGGACAGAGACCCAACACCTTGGGGGCAATGAAGGATCTAACACCTTCATTCAGGTACTTCTAGAATTCAGGCAACCTAGATCATCAACACCCTAAGAATATTGAAAACTTACAATTCTTATCATTTCTCAATAGTTCTTGATAAACTGAAGCAGGTAATGCAGTTGAATAGCTGCCCAAAGCTTCAGCCATGTTTCTGATCTACATGTGTAAGGAGAGGAAGCCATCCAAACAGGCCCCCATTTGTCAGCACTGGTAAGAGGGTGCTGGCTACGAATTCTAGCGTGCTCTCCTTCAAGAAGCCGTTCATCGCTCTGCACTTCTATTCACTCAACACATGTTTATCTGGGTGTTATCCTATGCCACGGCCTGTGCTAGGTGCTGGATTTAGAAGGCCAGTGAGCCACAGGCTCTTCCTTCAAGGATATTTAAATCTCCAGGAGGATGTCCTGTTTTTGCCAGACTAATTCTTTCCAAATCTCTTCCTCAAGTAGTCAGAAAGGTTACATTTCTGAATTCTAAAAAAAATGTTAGTCATAGCAATGGAAGCAAAGCTTTGAATCTTCCCAAATCTCCACATGAAAACAGAACAACTGATACCAAAACCAAAACCCCCGGACAACAACAAAACCAGGTGAGAGAGTATCTTCTTGAATCCCCAAATACAAATCATTTGGTAGGAATCACATGCCAACTACAAGACTTGCACAGTCCCAGATTCTCGAAAGAAAGAAAGAAAGTGAAGCAGTAAGGTGACTAAGGAGCCTGAGAACCAGAGGAACCAACAGGTACTTACTACAAAGCCTGGCTGGCCAACGTCAGAGCAGCAGCTGAAACTGGAAGGCTTTTTGGCTACTCCAAAAACAGATGAATGAGAAAGCCAATGGCCCAGTCTAAGAGGCTAAACTCTGGAAACTGCTCCCCTCAGCACTCACACTCAAGATGGGGACTCAGACTGACAAGAAACTGCTAGACATGAAACGAAACTTGAGTAGAACAGGAAAAGGAGAGAGAAAGTCCAGAGAAAAGAAGAGAATAAGCCAGGAAATCTCACAAAATAAGCGACTGCATTTTTTAACAGTCTTATGAATACATAATTTACATATCCCAAAGTTTGCCTTTTTAAACATACAATTCATACATTTTTAGTGTATTTACAAAGTTATGGAGTCATCAGGTCAGTTCAGTTCAGTGGTTCAGTCGTGTCTGACTCTTTGCAGCCCCAGGGACTGCAGCATGCCAGACTTCCCAGTCCGTCACCAAGTCCGAGAGCCTGCTCAAACTCATGTCCATCGAGTTGCTGATGCCATCCAACCATCTCATCCTCTGTCATCCCCTTCTCCTCCTCCTTTCCCAGCATCAGGGTCTTTTCCAATGAGTCAGTTCTTTGCACCAGGTGGCCAAAGTTTTAGAGCTTCAGCTTTACCATCAGTCCTTCTGATGAATATTTAGGAATAATTTCCATTAGGACTGACTGGTTGGATCTCCTTGCAGTCCAAGGGACTCTCAGGAATCTTCTACTATACCACAGTTCAAAAGCATCAATTCTTTGGCACTCAGCTTTCTTTATGGTCGAACTCTCACATCCATACATGACTACTGGAAAAACCATTGCTTTGACTAGATGGACCTTTTTCAGCGAAGTAATGTCTCTGGTTTTATACATGCTGTCTAGGTTAGTCACAGCTTTTCTTCCAAGGAGTAAGCATCTTTTAATTTCTTGGCTGCAGTCACCATCTGCAGTGATTTTGGAGCCCCAAAAAATAAAGTCTCTCACTGTTTCCATTGTTTCCCCATCTATTTGCAATGAAGTGATGAGACTGGATGCCATGATCTTAGTTTTTTGAATATTGAGTTTTAAGCCAGCTTTTCACTCTCTTCTTTCACTGCAGTCATCACCATTACCCAATTTTAGAACATTTTCAACACCCCAGAAAGAAACCTTGTACCTGTTACCAGTCACACTTCCAAATCCTCAGCCTTCCTCCTCTCACCCAACTCCTAGAAACCACTGTTTTCTCTATTCACAGTTTTGATTATTTTACATAAATGGTTGTTACACAATATGGTCTTTTATGACTGGTTCCTTTCACTTAGCATTTTTTGAGATCCATCTATGTTGTAGCATGTATTCGTTTTTCATAAACTTCATTCCTTTTTATTGCCAAATAATATTCCATTGTATAAGCATATCACTTTTGTTTCTCTGTTCATCACTTAAAGGGCATTTGAGGGGTTTACACTTTTTGGCTGCTATGAACAATGCTGTTGTGAACATTCATCTTTAAGTTTTGCATACACTATGTTTTCATTTCTGTTGGAACTGTTGAGTAATATGGTAACTCTATCTTTAACCTTTTGAGCAATTCCAGACTATTTCCCATAGTAGCTGTTTGATTAATGTTTTACATTCCTGTCAAGAGTGTATGAAGGTTCCAATGACTACTTCTTTGTCAACACTTGTTACTGTCTCTCTTTTTTGTCATTGCTGTTCAGGTAGGTGTCAAGTAATAATCTGTGGGTTTGATTTGCATTTCAATAATGGCAAAAGACACTGAGCATTTGACCATTTGCATATCTGCTTGGGGAAAATGCCATTGACATACTTTGCCCATTTTTAATTGGATTTGTCTTTATTATTGAGTGGTAATAGTTCTTTATATATTCTGGTTATAAGTCCCTTTAGACATATGATTTGCAAATATTTTCTCTCATTTTATGCATTGTCCTTTCATTTTCTTGACGGTAAAAGTGTACAAACTTTTAATTTTGATAAAGTCCAGCTTAGTCTTCTCTTTTGACCTTTATATTTTGGAGGCCATATCTAGAAAAACATTGACTAAATCCAAGGTCATGAAGATTTGCTCCCACATTTATTCTAAGAGTTTTATAGTTTTACCTCTTATATTTAGATCTATGATCCACTTTAAGTTAATTTTTGGATAGTGTGTGAAATAGCTGCAAGTTCATCCTCGTGGCTACAGTCCATGGGGTCACTAAAGAGTTGGACATGACTTAGCAACTAAAACAACAACAACAATATAGCTTTTCCAGCGCCACTTGTTGGAAAGATAATTTATTTCCCCACTGAATTCTTTTAGCACTCTAGCCAAAAGTTAATTTACAATAAAGGTAAGAGTTTATTTCTTGTCTTGGAATTCTGTTCTATAGATCCATATGTCTATCTTGATGTGAGTACCACACTGTCTTGATTATTATAACTTTGTATTCTGAAACTGATAAATGTGAGTCCTCCAACTTTGTAAATTTTTTTTAATGCTTTGAGTATCCTAGGTCTCCTGAATTTCAGGATAAGTTTGCCAATTTCTGAAAAAAACAAACAAACAAACAAACAAACTAGCCCTCAGGATTCCAAATATGATTGCATTGAATATGTTGATCAACTTGAGGATGCCATTTTAGCCGTGTTAATTTTTCCAATCCACGAACAAAGATGAATTGCCATTTAGTAGATTTCATTGTTTTTCAATAACATTTTGTAGTTTTTAATGAACAAGACTTGTACTTCTTTTCCTAAATTTATTTCTATTTTGTTCTTTTTCATGCTAGTGTAAATGTAATTGTTTTTTTAACATCATTTTTGGCTTGTTTATTGCCAGATGGAAATTTCTGGTCTTAATCATTTCACCTAGAGCAAACTCTAGATTCTCTCTCTCCATTTCTCACTCCCTTGCATCCAAATATATTAGTTTTTCAGAAACAGCTACTGGTAAATTATCAGTCTTACCCTCAAGAAAACTTTTATTAGATGTTTTACTTTGAATACATCCATGTGTGTGTACATAATTATACACATATGTGGTGTTTTTTTTACAGTTAATGAATCTACAAACAGAATCTTACCAACATTCATATTACAGTAATGGTAGATTATGGGAAATTTTTTCATCATTGCTAAATTTGTTTCCAAATTTTTTCTATAGTTAATATGTACAATTTGTTTCTGTTTTTTTAATTCATTTTTTAAAGTGTTTTTTCACTTCTGTCAAGCAAGTTTGTCAACTGCCCCAATTTAAGACTAAGAAAATGACTATAATTTCAGTTAGTAGAAATTGATTTCAGTAGTCTTAGAAAACATTTGATTCTTTTCCAGTGTGGATTCATTCAAAAATACTCATTAGAATTTTTTTTCCTTCCAAATACTCTAGCTGATAGATAATTTAAAGTATTTGAGCCCTTCTTGAATTTTTACAAGTTGGTTAGTTCATTCCAGCTTGAGGTGCAGTTTGATTGAGACTAATCCTTGGTGAAGTTTCACAGTAAAATAAACAAACTCCTAAATATAGCTTTAAGGGACAAAACCATAAATCTCTTCAACAAACTAATATTCTGCTGCCTAGAAACATCTTCAAAAAGGGCATAAATGTTCTCTGTAATCCATCTTTTAGATATCTGTATAACATCAATTAATGAATTTTACAACCCCCTTTTCCAGATAGCTATAAAAGTCCCTTCTAATCTTAGGATGTTAAGTTACTACTGTCAATTTATCCTTATTCTGTTCTGTCACCTCTGGGGGAAATGAATCTGATGCAAAACTTTTAAATGTTCCAATCTACTTCACAGAATTTATTAAAAATTTCCTCAGTTTCAGGATTTTGATATTTGTTCTCCAAATTCATTCTTGTTTACTTTATCCCTATTTGCCACAGTCCTAAACTTCAGTTGGAGAAGGCAATGGCAACCCACTCCAGTACTCTTGCCTGGAAAATCCCATGGACAGAGGAGCCTGGTAGGCTGCAGTCCATGGGGTCGTGAAGAGTCGGACATAACTGAGCGACCTCCCTTTCATTTTTCACTTTCATGCATTGGAGAAGGAAATGGCAACCCACTCCAGTGTTCTTGCCTGGAGAACCCCAGGGACGGCAGAGCCTGGCGGGCTGCCGTCTGTGGGGTCGCACGGAGTCGGACACAACTGAAGCGATTTAGCAGTAGCAGCTAAACTTCAGTTGCCTATTTTGTTCAAAGGAAATCGAAGTCCTCTGGGAATACTGTTGTGAGCTTTAAATAAGCTGATATACATAAAGCCCTTAACACAGTGTATGCTGGTGATAATCACTCAATAAATGGTAGCTCCAATTAGCTCTATTTAATACATTTTCAAAACTTTTCTATATTCTATCCCCCTTTCATACTCAAAGTTGTTCAGTCTGTCTTCCTCTACGGTCTGCTGAAGCCACACCCTCCCTTAATGTGTATAGCAATCTAAGGGTGGACACACCTCAGTGTTATACACAGTAGGACAATGTGCCTTCTGTCTCCTCCTCCTCAGCTGACTCCTTAACAACTGCAACCCATAGCCCTAGTGAATTATACCCCAAATAAACTAGGAGCCAATGAAGACTAGAGGGCAAAACTATAAATAAACTCCACACGTGCTATATTTGCTTAAGAAGATGGGTCATGGCACACTGCGAAGAATACTATTACATGATGTGCAGTCGAAAAATTAAACCCCTGTTTTGTTTCAGAACAACCACATGGAAATTAACAGTGAAATCAACTGCCTTAAAAGTACTGAAAGGGGAAGTTCACAACCTATATTTTAAGCATAGATATAAAATATTTTCACCAATCTCAAATGCCAGACACTTCACACAGACCATGACTCCAAGTGGCAAAGGCTATATAAGTCCACAGAGATAAAGAAGCCAAAAGTACCCTAATGTTGTGCAGTGTATTTTGCAAGTATTTCAAATATTCTTCTTCAAAGCTGTTCTTTACTTTGCTTTACTGAGCCCAAAAGGCAAGCAGATGGTAAACATGACAACTCAAATTTTAATGCAGATAATTAGAGTAAATAAAATACACACTATCATTCTTCCCACCTTTACAATGTAATGTAACAAAATGAAACTGTTACCACTTGGTAGGAAATGTGAGGTCTTCTGTAAAACCCAATTAACATTACCAGTATTATAGCTGATATAATTATATATCAATGCACTCAATATTCCAGCAAATTTGGAAAACTCAGCAGTGGCCACAGGACTGGAAAAGGTCAGTTTTCATTCCAATCCCAAAGAAAGGGAATGCCAAAGAATACTCAAACTATCACACAATTACACTCATGTCACATGCTAGTAAAGTAATGCTCAAAATTCTCCAAGCCAGGCTTCAGCAATACGTGAACCATGAACTCCCTGACATTCAAGCTGGTTTTAGAAAAGGCAGAGGAACCAGAGATCAAATTACCAACATCCACTGGATCATGGAAAAAGCAAGAGAGTTCCAGAAAAACATCTATTTCTTCTTTATTAACTATGCCAAAGCCTTTGACTGTGTGGATCACAATAAACTGTGGAAAATTCTGAGAGAGATGGAAATACCAGACCACCCGACCTGCCTCTTGAGAAATCTGTATGCAGGTCGGGAAGCAATACTTAGAACTGGACATGGAACAACAGACTGGTTCCAAATAGGAAAAGGAGTACATCAAGGCTGTATATTGTCACCCTGCTTATTTAACTTATATGCAGAGTACATCATGAGAAACGCTGGACTGGAAGAAACACAAGCTGGAATCAAGGCTGCCGGGAGAAATATCAATCACCTCAGATATGCAGATGACACCACCCTTATGGCAGAAAGTGAAGAGGAACTAAAAAGCCTCTTGATGAAAGTGAAAGAGGAGAGTGAAAAAGTTGGCTTAAAGCTCAACATTCAGAAAATGAAGATCATGGCATCCGGTCCCATCACTTCATGGGAAATAGATGGGAAACAGTGGAAACAGTGTCAGACTTTATTTTGGGGGACTCTAAAATCACTGCAGATGGTGACTGCAGCCATGAAATTAAAAGATGCTTACTCCTTGGAAGAAAAGTTATGACCAACCTAGATAGCATATTCAAAAGCAGAGACATTACTTTGCCGACGAAGGTCTGTCTAGTCAAGGCTATGGTTTTTCCAGTGGTCATGTATGGATGTGAGAGTTGGACTGTGAAGAAGGCTGAGCACCAAAGACTGATGCTTTTGAACTGTGGTGTTGGAGAAGACTCTTGAGAATTCCTTGGACTGCAAGGAGATCCAACCAGTCCATTCTAAAGGAGATCAACCCTGGGATTTCTTTGGAAGGAATGATGCTAAAGCTGAAACTCCAGTACTTTGGCCACCTCATGCAAAGAGTTGACTCGTTGGAAAAGACTCTGATGCTGGGAGGGATTGGGAGCAGGAGGAGAAGGGGACGACTGAGGATGAGATGGCTGGATGGCATCACAGACTTGACGGACTTGAGTCTGAGTGAACTCCGGGAGTTGGTGATGGACAGGGAGGCCTGGCATGCTGCGATTCATGGGGTCGCAAGGAGTCAGACATGACTGAGTGACTGAACTGAACTGATATGATATACCAACAAAAACCTTAGCCCTATGAGGCCTTTAGGATCCCTCTCAAGCTTACAAACATTTGAGGGAAAGGACTTTTCCAAAAATACTTCAGAGGCTGGGACATTTTGAACAAAGAAAGTGTTTAGAAAGAACAATACTGGAATTGTTGTATAATACTGTAGTAATAGCCCCAAGCACAGGATGTTAACAGTGTCTCTTAAGACCCTAGGGCTCAAAAAGTATTACCTCTACTGGCAATATTAACTTTACTTAATCCTAAAAATTTTCAGAAGACTAAGGGTGGTTTCCCAGTCAGCTCAGTGAGTAAAGAATCTGCATGAAATACAGGAAATAAAAGAGACCTGTATTCAATCCCTGGGTCAGGAAGATCCTCTGGAGAAGGGCATGGCAACCCACTCCAGTATTCTTGCCTGGAGAATCCTGTGGACAGAGGAGCCTGGAGGGCTACAGTTGGGATTGCAAAGAGTCAGGTGAAATTGAAGTGACTAAGCACAGCACAGCAAGGATAAATCAGTCAGCTTGCCTGAGTATATTCTCAGGTTTTTATGTGAGACAAGGGGGATTCTACACCTAAGCCAGTGAACAAGTCCAACTGAGTCCTGGATGATGCTGTTAAAAGAGTTGACTTTATTAAACAAACACTAGTTCATTGTAGAAAGTCTCAATAAACAGCACTGAAATCTCCTTCTACATATGAAAAAACTCAGGGGCATGGAAAAAGAAGAGTTCTCAATAAAGTGGACTAAGAGGTGAACTGCCTACAAAATTAGACTGGAAGCCCATATCACATTCTAGAAGAAGGAAGAAGCATCCACTGAAAGATTTTCAGTATGTTGAAATGATGGAAGTACTTAGAGAAAATAGACACAATTAGACTAGTTAGGATGCTATGTCAATAATCCAGATATGAAGTGATCCAGCTCTCGACTAAGGATTTGGTAGTAGAAAGGAAGAAATGCATACAAATACTATTCAAAGTCAATATGTGAAGAATGTTTGAATGAAAGGGTGGAAAGAAAGAAAATCATGGTAAAGTATGAGGTTTGAGGAGAGGTCACTGAATTTCTACCTTAGATGAAAGAGGGATGTCAGAAGAAATAATCAAAACTTTAAGAGATGAATTCATTTTAGACATATTGAGTTTGGAGAGACATAAGACATTCAGTCGCAGTCAGTCACCAGCACTGGTAGCAGTTATGATATAAGAGACCCAGTGACTACCACAATGCTGAGAATGGCTAACAATGGGAAAAGTATTAGATTGATGAAATTTCCCTCAGAGGTCACTACATTCTGCAGAAACAAGTTTATCAAGCCATTTTTACATAGACATACCATTTGAAAGTACTTCTAACCTTGGCACTCTTTTCCTTAATGCTTTAAACTGTGTGAACACAAAAAAATAAAATAACAGATAACCAAATGCAGTCCTGGCAAACAGCAAAGTGTGTATCACATTATAAATACAAAATTCATTCTGTTGCTTGAATTTATTTTAGACTTTGGTTTTTCAAACATTTTTCTTACATTAAATGACTTTTTCTTTCCAATTATCTTGTGAGGAAGATCACACAATTTGTTTGGATCAAAAATATTAAGGCTGGTTTACAAGGAGGAAAATTTCTTAGGTTAAAGAGTTTTACTCGATCATCTCCTGATATTTTTGGTTTGGTATATAACCACCTGAACCAAAAATAATCTTAACTTTTAATTCATGTTATTTCTGGCAGCAACAGGAAGCAATCCATCATGGGATAAAGAAAATGACAGCTCAAATAAATATCAAGTTCCTCCTTAACCATTTTAAAGAAAAGCATAACTACTTTGTGAAATTCAAGGGTCAAGGGACTGAGTGATATGACTTGCTAGGAATTTTGCAATATATTTTGATTTATAACTGAAATTAGGAAGCACATTACTTATATAAAGCAAACTCATGAAGAAGTTTAACAAATACTTGGTATAAACCCTTGATCCACAAATCAAAATGACTACTTTTTGCAATAAATACTATGGCATGTTTTCCTTTATTTCCTCCCACTGTAAGAAGTAGAATTTGCACATATAAAAAGCAATCACTCATTCATCAGTAGTGACAAATATATCATACTAAAATCATAAAATGTTAACAAAAGGAGAAGCTGAGCATGAGGAATGTATGAACTCTATGTGCTATCTCTGTAATTTTTCTGTAAATCTAGAACAACTCTAAAATTTAAAATTCTTTTTAAAAAATCACTGTACTTTTATGCTTTTTAAAGGTCATGTTTTGCTTTAGTCTCACAACCAAATATTCATTCAATACATACATATTGAACAAATGGGTACATTAAGCTTTGCATAATATACAAAGATGACTAAGACCTGGGGACTAAGACATCAGGACATGCATGCTCAGTCACTCAGTTGTGTTCAACTCTTTGCGACCCCACGGACTACAGCCTGCCAGGCTCCTCTGTCCTTGGGATTTTCCAGGCAAGAATACTGGAGTGGGTTGCCATTTCCTTCTCCAGAAAGACATCAACTCTCTCTAATTTCCAAGGTCTCACCCTCAAGGACTTTAATGTCAGGAGAAGAGATAAGACTGAGGACACAAACTACAATACACAAAAGTCATAAAGCAACTTTTCCTCCCTCTGGTGGTTCAGTGATAAAGAATCCGCCTGCCAATGCAGGAGCCACAGGAGACGTGGGTTCAACCCCTGGGTTGGGAAGATCTCCTGGAGAAGGAAATGCAACCCACTCCAGTATTCTTGCCTGGAGAATCCCATGGTCAGAGGAGCCCTGCAAATCTATTCAGGCAGGCTGAATCTTCCTCTGAATCTTCCTTAAATCTAAGGCCTCACAGTTGTGTGCCAGGTGTTGTTGGATAATGAAAAGTCTCTAAAAGTCTCAATTCACATAGAAACCAAATTCCGTACTTCATTCAAAAGTAGGGTGTCGCCCTCCCCTGGCTCAGACCTGCTGTTTTCTCTTCCCTTGACTAGCAGCTTTCCTTGGCTGGCTCCTGTGCAGCTGCCTGCAACCCCCTTGGGGAAGGCAGAGAAAGTCTTAATGTGTTGGTCATTCAGTCCTGTCTGACTCTCTGTGACCGTATGGACTATAGCTTGCCAGGCTCCTTTGTCCATGGAGAAAGTCCAGCCATTCACTTCTCCAGGGATCTTCCTGACCCAGGGATCAAGCCCGGGTCTCCTTCATTGCAGGAAGACTCTTTACCATCTGAGCCACCAGAGAAATTCTTAACTGCCCTACAAATACCTATACTGCTTTGCCATTCAGATGCCCAGAGATGTCTCCTCCACCTACATATGGGCTCCCTGACCCATCTGTGACCAACGCCAGCATACCTTCTCTGGATGGTCACTTACAATTCCATGGAATATCTCCAGCCCACTGTCAGTGGGAAAACAGACTCCCCACCCACTGTTCTCTACTCTCTGCCACTATCTCCATCAGCCAGCTTCTTCCCTTGAGATTCCTCTGGCATAAATATTACATGGTCCTCTTTGTTCCCCAAGCTCCAGAGAATACAATCAGGCTTCCTTTTCTTTCTTTCTCTCTCCCTCCCTCCCTCCCTCCCACCCTGACTCTCTCTCAGAAGCACAAATGGATATAATAAGTATAAATAACTCAAGGCATTTTTATAGTAATTCAAATTTGAATATGAACCTTACCCAAGGAACCCCTTTACTATGCAACTGACTTTATAATTCCCTCAGATAATTGCTTCAGAAAGTTTGGATGGAACTTATTCTGCTAGTCAAGTTCTGTTGCAATCTAAGAGGTGTTTTTAAGCAATCATCTGGCCCCTTTACAGTTCTGACCTCTTCCAATTCCAGTGCTGGATTAAAAAAAAAAATTGTTGAAGTTGTTGCGACATTCTTACCCCCCTAATTCCTTGGACTGCTACCTAAAAATGCATCTATCCAGTTTTAATCTGATCTTAAATCACAGATTCTACCAAATTTGAAGTCTTATAGCCTATTACCAGCTTTAAGAAAAAAACAGACCAGAAGACAAACATCTTAGTTCAGATTAAGTACCCCCCTGATGTTGGTGATGGACAGGGAGGCCTGGCGTGCTGCGATTCGTGGGGTCGCAAAGAGTCGGACATGACTGAGCGACTGAACTGAACTGAACTGATGTTATATGGGAAAAGCTATTTAAAATAATATTAAATGAGGAAAAGTATTCTTCCAAATACTCTAACAGATGTTGTTTCTTACATTACAGAAGAAAATGAGGGGGACTTCCCAGTGGTCCAGTGGTTAAGAATCTGCCTACCAATGCAGGGAACATGGGTTTGATCCCTGGTCTGAGAGCATCCCACATGCCGCTGGGCAACTAAGCCCGTGCACCCTAGAACCCGCGCTCCCCAACAAGAGAAGCCACTGCAATGAGAAGCCCATGCACCGCGACTAGAGTACCCCCTTCTGGCTACAACTAGAGAAGGCCCACATGCAGCAACGAAGACCCAGCACAGCCAAAAATAAATTGAAAAAAAATTTTTTAAGGACATGAGGGACTTCCTGGTGGTCCAGTGGCAAAACTCCCAACTCCCAGTGAAGGGGGCTCAGTATCGATCCCTGGTCAGGAAACTAGATCCCATATGCCGCAACTAAAGAACTGGCATGCCCATTGAAGATCAAAGATCTGCGTGCTGAAACTAATACCCAGTGCAGTCAAATAAACAAATGAAGGAAATGAATGAGAACCACATGGTGGTAAATGGGTGAATAACAATTTACAATCTGCTGAAGGATGAGACTGGCAGGCATCATATATTAACTGGCCTCCCAGCCATCACTGCTTTACGGGTGGTGGTACATTTGGGATTCACAAATTGCATTAAATTCAAAAATCTTTACTGAGTGCTTGGCTTGATACCAGGCTATATGCTATAAAGATTATTTTAAAAATTATATGATATGGTGGCTGTCCTCAGGGGTGATAAGATATATACAAATAACCACTGAATACCACATAAGATAAGCACTAAAAGAATATGCCATTTTGAGATTACATTTTCTGAAAGGATTAGAAGACCTCATATAGGAGGAGGCTTTTTGCTAGATTTTAAAGGAAAGAGCAGGATTTCATGGAGGCAGAAATGGGAAGACTGCATTAATAAACACAAAGGAAGAGGGGGAAAATAAAGAATGGCTTGTAAAACATTTTAGAAGAAAGGATAGCACCAGAGAATGACAAAGAGCTTGGATCTGGAGAATTCCTCCAAAAAGAGTGAGAGATGAGTACTGGGTGGAGCAGCAGGAAACAAAAAGGAAAAGGGACTCGTCTTATTTCGAAAACACTTGATCCCAGAGAAGGAAGTTCCACTGACTGACGGCTGCCAGCCACTCCTCACCAGCTGCAGCCAGCCCTGCAACCACAAGGCCCTATCTATAACACGTAAATCCTAAGCATGGAGTTTTGGATTTTAAATTCTTGGTTTTGAGCATAAGTTTTGAATTTTAAAAGGTCTGAATTTCTTTTCAAAGTGCTGCTGCAGTACATACATAGTCACAAAATCTACATGTGTAGCCTTCCTTCTGTAGTTTGAAACTACCCAAGTCTCAAGGGGGATTTGATGAGCTAAGTAAATGAGAAATTTACAAGTGCTAAAAACAATCTGAAATGCAGACCTCTCTAGTTTCAAGAAGATAAGCGGGAATCTTAACCAGACAGCTCTTAAAGCTCCCTGGAACATAATCAGAAATAAGGAAAGTTTCAAATAACCCCATACAATTTTGCCTTGTGAGATCCTTGTGAATTCTATCCAATGACAAAGTAACAAGTCACACCTAATAGACTGAAGTACCCAGATGCCATGGGAACAGGAAGAAAGCAAGAAATCGTTCAGGAAGGAGTGAACAACTTCTAGCGAAGAAATGTAGCACATGCAGGAGCTGAACAAGGCCATTAGTTATTAATAGAACACGGAACTTGAGGGAATAGAAAATGCCAAGAAGTTAATCAAAGTAGGAATGATTTAGGCAGGCTTACACACTTGGCCATTATTAAGAGCCCAACCTCAGGTATTCAGACAGTCAACAAATAAAACTCTCTCTTCATTCAAAATTTAGATGTTTACCTCTCAACAGAAACCCTACCCACTTACCCCAAATGAGGCATGAAGAACATCTTGGCGGCCATGTCACACTGGCTTTCCAAGTTTCTTTCAGAGAAATGATGAGCTACAGGAACAGCTGGGCACCACAGCACAGCAGAAGCATCAGAGATGTTTCTGCAAATCTTTCAAGGGCACAAATGATGCCTCAGAACACTGACAATAAAACAAACCCTTGACTTCACAAAGTTTTTTCTGGCCATTTTATTTGGCCACATACCATCTCTCCATCCTTGGATTCATCATCGGTTTTGGTCTGTGATTGTCATTGGTTTTGGCCTCTCTGACCCTATTTTCAGTCTCCCTAACTGTGGGGTCTTATCCCCAAATAAGCTGACCAAAGTCCTTGAGGATAGGCATTGAGTTCCACTCATCTTTGCAACCCCCGAGGGTCTGGTATAGAGTCTTCAGGGATTTCTTGTAGAATTGGAAGCCCTGTTGCTAAATATTTCTTTGGAGTATATTTATACATACTTTCCCATTACAAAATGTTCTATAACAAGGATTGTAGAATAATTGTTTTTCCTAGGAACAATTACACTTCAAAGGAGCACAGCTATTCCATTGGTTGTGTGTAGTGTCAAGGAAGAAAAACATGATATAAATCAGCATATCATAGACTAGACAAATAGAACTTCTCTAATAAATCTTGTTTTCAACGCAGCAATTGTGGGCTTTAGAAATGTGCCTCATTTCCTTTATTATTAAAAACAAGTAAAACATTTTTTTAAATGAAAACAAGTAAGGACGTATTTTGACAACATTTTTAGCAAAAGAGAAGATGAAAGTATCAGTGGCTCAGTCGTGTCCGACTCATTGCGAACTGCTCCTCTGTCCACGGGATTTCCCAGGCAAGAATACTAGAGTGGGCTGCCTTTTCCTTCTCCAGGGAACCTTCCTGACTCAGAGATTGAGCCCCCATCTACTGCATTGGCAGGTGGATGCTTTACCACTAGGCCACTAGGGAAGCCCCCAGCATAGGTTCATGGGTTATAAAGACTGTGTACTAAAATGCACAGTTAGTAAACAAAGGACTATTTTTTTTAACTTTTTGTTTTGAATTGGGGTATAACTGATTAACAATCACTGTGATAGCTTCAGGTGAACACTGAGGGATTCAGCCATACATATATTTGTATACTAAGGGCTGTTTTTAATGACACCTATTGTGTTTCCCTGGTGGCTCAGCTGGTAGAGAATCCATCTGCAATGTGGGAGTCCTGGGTTCCATCCCTGGGTTGAGAAGATCCCCTGGAGAAGGGAACAGCTACCCCCTCCAGTATTCTGGCCTGGAGATTTCCAAGGACTGTATATTCCATGGGGTCGCAAAGAATCGGACACGATTGAGCTACTTTCACCTTCACTTTCACTGTAATACTTCCCTGGTGGCTCATTCAGTAAACAATCTGCCTATAATGCAGGAGCGCGGGTGCGTACTAAGTCTGACTCTTTGCAACTCACTGGACTGCAGCCCACCAGGCTCCTGTGTCCATGGGATTCTCCAGGCAAGAATACTTGAGCGAGTTGCTGGGCCCCTCTCCAGGGGATCCTCTCAATCCAGGGATCGAACCAGTGTCACTGGCAGGCGGTTCTTTACCACTAGTGCCACCTGGGAAGTCCGTAATGCAGGAGATCTAGGTTTAATCCCTGGGTCAGGGAGATACCCTGGAGAAGGGAACGGCAACCCACTCCAGCATTCTTGCTGGAGAATTCCGCAGACAGAGAAGCCTGGTGGGCTACAGTCGGTGGGGTTGCAAAGAGTCGGACACAACTGAGCCATTAAAACACGTTGTAATACACAAAGACCTTATTAACACTTCAGTTCAGTTCAGTTCAGTCTCTCAGTCATGTCTGACTCTTT
The DNA here is from genome assembly GCF_016772045.2 of Ovis aries. Taxonomy (NCBI): domain Eukaryota; kingdom Metazoa; phylum Chordata; class Mammalia; order Artiodactyla; family Bovidae; genus Ovis; species Ovis aries. The sequence continues at coordinate 51,069,553 of NC_056063.1, forward strand.
GCGACTCCATGAATCACAGCACACCAGGCCTCCCTGTCCATCACCAACTCCTGCAGTTCACTCAGACTCACGTCCACCGAGTCAGTAATGCCATCCAACCATCTTATCCTCTGTTGTCCCCTTCTCCTCCTGCCCCCAATCCCTCCCAGCATCAGAGTCTTTTCCAATGAGTCAACTCTTCACCTGAGGTGGCCAAAGTACTGGAGTTTCAGCCTTAGCATCATTCCTTCCAAAGAAATCCCAGGGCTGATCTCCTTTAGAATGGACTGGTTGGATCTCCTTGCAGTCCAGGGGACTCTCAAGAGTCTTCTCCAACACCACAGTTCAAAAGCATCAATTCTTCGGCACTCAGCTTTCTTCACAGTCCAACTCTTACATCCATACATGACCACTGGAAAAACCATAGCCTTGACTAGATGAACCTTTGTTGGCAAAGTAATGTCTCTGCTTTTGAATATGCAATCTAGGTTGGTCATAACTTTTCTTCCAAGGAGTAAGCATCTTTTAATTTCATGGCTGCAGTCACCATCTGCAGTCATTTTGGAGCCCAAAAATAAAGTCTGACACTGTTTCCACTGTTAACACTTAGGGGGTTAATATTGCTGATCTACATCCATTGTGAACTACTGAGCAAAGATGAGTCCATCTGTCCCTGACCTCAGAGAGTTCCTTGGGATGCTGTCTGAAAAATACAGTATTAAGGGGGAAAAAGTCAAAATAATTCAGGCCTGAAATCAGAAAGCCACTGCTTCTGGGACAACTACAGGATAATATTAGAGCATTCTTTTTCTTTCATAACCAAGATGAGAAGCTGTAACAAACAATGCCAGATAACAATTTCCTTTATCTCCATCTTCAAATACCCTTTGATAGTATGTTATCTATCATCTATTTATAAAGCCAAGATCCATTAATCATTTCAAATGGAAAATTAATTACTTTTGGATCAGAAGAAAAATCAGAAGTTCCTTTGAAAATATTGAGAATTTCTACTGTATATTTTTCATTATCAAAGAAAATTCTTTCAAAAGTTCAATCCTTTCCAATATTTAAATCCATCTTTTAAAAATTGCTATACTTCTATTACACATTTATTCAGTTATCTTTCTTAACTGTCCAGGAAGACAGTGAAAAGGACCTTTTCTGGGCATTTATGTTAAAGCTAACATCAATGTAATGTGTCTTCTAAGAAAAATAGTCTTTTATAATAAAAATAAGGATGGAGGGATCTTCAATGCACTTCTAAATGTCACAGAATAGGAGATATTTAATGTGATACTTTGTCTATAAGGGAAAATACAGAATTCGGTCAACTATTTTTAGGTTTTAAAATAATTTTTGCTTTAGTGTTCCACCAGTTTGTAGGTCTAGCCACCATCTGTTTACCAGTTTTCCTTTAATTTACGTTATAGTTTTAACTCAAATTATATTTTCAAAAAGTCAGGCCAATTTTAGAGCTGCAATCTCTCCTAGTTAGACTAAATGACCTAATTGACAGAGAAAATGTATTATAATGGCATTATACCAAAGCTAATCTTGGGAGGGAAAGTTTCAAAAACCAATAACAGTCTAAATTAGAAACTAAAAACATTAGCCCCAAGTAATAATCACAAACTAGATCTACACAGGCAGCTGGTATTTGTCTTCAGTCAAGAGAAAGTTGACCATTTTATTGTAATTTTACCTATATTACTGCTTAATTTATATGGATATCTATATATTTAAGGGTCTCCTCTCTGTTTAAAGCTAACTGGTAAGTTTTAGGGAAATATCTCAGTAAATTTCCATATAGTTGATTTCCAAAAGAAAGGGACACAATAACATGTATATTTTCCCCCTGGTTAATACAGCAGTAAGAACATAAGGAAGCACTGTTTTAAACAAGAGGTGATTTGTTAGGACTAGTAACTTGCTACAATTTATGAAACAGAGAGGGTTTTCTTTTCAAATTGAAAAAATAAATATATAAAAAGGCAATAAAACTGTAAAAAAGAAAAGTGAAGTCGCTCAGTCATGTCCGACTCTTTGCGACCCCATGGACTGTAGCCTACCAGGCTCCTCTGTCCATGGGATTTTCCAGGCAATAGTCCTGGAGTGGATTGCCATTTCCTTCTCCAGGGGATCTTCCCAACCCAGGGATCGAACTCAGGTCTCCCGCATTGTAGACAGGCACTTTACTGTCTGAGCCACCAGGGAAGTCAAGGAGGAGACTGAATAACTAAGTTGGAGGGGGAATAAACCCAAGCAGGTGAAGACATCAATCAATTCCAGACACTATTTACTCTACAATTCTAGGTACTGAAGGCTGGGGAAGGAAGGTTTCTCTGTGAAACCATAAACAAAAACTTACATGATCTAGTAACACCATAGCTACTTCTATTCAGTCTCCATTTTAAGACTTTTCTAGTATAATTCCTTTGGGAGCAGGTCTTTACTTAATTTTTATTCCACAGGTTTTATTCTCTGTCAACATAAATTAATTTTTTTTAATTACAAAACATTGATCCAAGAACATAGTCATTTAATGAATTTTAAATCTTTTAATTATATTGGCTTTTTCGCAATGACCTTTTAAAAATTATTTTAGATCTTGCTTAAGGCAAGTCATTTTTTCAAAACTAACACAGGATTGACTCCTGTCCCTAAATGATTTCACAAGAAGCATCAGGCATACAGCTAACAACTGAGTGGAGGTTAAGCTTTTTTGTTTGTTATGTTTGGCTACTGCTAACCCTGTGATTCTAGACATATTAGAATAAACACATATAAATCAAATAATGCTTTTCTTTGTCACCTCAAATTTAAATCTATTTCCAAGCAACACTAGCTGAGATTCTAGGAACTACTCAGCCACTGGCTCAAGTTCTTACCTCATGGAACAAATGTCTACACAGGCTTGAAAGCAGTCTTGCTCAACTCCATGTCTGGTAATAACCACAAAAGGCTTCTGATTGTCCAAAAACTACATGAAAGGGGAAACATCCCCAAATCAAAAATCTTTAAACAAAAGGAGAAAGAGTGAACATCGGCAAACACTAACTTTGAAGTACCATGTATATCAACATTATTAAGACAAATCTTTCAAAGTAGCCCATCAACCTCACACTGCTGTCTCCCACTCTTGAGGCTTGAGCCTGGCCCCTGCTGCAGAGAGACCTCACTTGCCCTTACTCCCACATTCATCTTCTCAAATTGTTCACAAACATCACTCTCCTCCAGACTTGATGATCACATAAGGGGTGGGACCACTGGTCTCATTCATCTTTGCATCTACTATAGCATTTACAACAGTGCTTTATTCACAATTTAAATAACTTTCTGTTGCTTAGAAGAGTAAAAAGAAAATGCTAAATTACGTTTCTCGTAATAATTCATTTTGTGAACTGTTCATCAATTGCTGATGCACTTTGGTAAACACTCCCCTAATAGTTTTGAAGTAACTTAGAATACACCCCTAATAGTGTGTGTGTGTGTGTGTGTATGTGTGTGTGTGCGCGCGCGTGTGTTAGTCACTTAGTCGTATCTGACTCTTTGTGATCACATGGACTGTAGCCCACCAGGCTCCTCCATCCATGGGATTTTCCACGCAAGAATAATGGAGTGGGTTGCCATTTCCTTCTTTAGCAATAGGAAAAAGATCTGAACAAAAGTATGAACCACAAAAATAAAGTCAGAAAGCAAATAACATAAAACTTGGTTTTTAGTACTTGGTATTCTCTATAGGTATAAAACCCAAAGATTGTTAAAATGCAGCCTTTATTAAAGGAGTACCTCAGTACTGTTTATTATAGTTTGGGAGGGTTTGGGGCGGGGGAGGACAAGAAGGAAAACAAGCTAAGCTCACACGTTACAGTGTAAAAGCTTCACCCCAAGAGACAGATCTCAAACATACATCTGTTTTGTACCATTCTACACTAAGGTCTGATGTTAACTACCGAATCAGACTTTTTAAGGAGGAAATTTTGAAAATTTACTTAGGAATCTATCATGAGTTTTGCATACCCCTCCAGCACATTTCTGCTCTACCCTTACTTTTTAAAATCATATATATAATAACAACTATTGGAAAACTGGAATGGTGTTTACTGATCTGAATCTATAAGAGAGTTTTCTTTAAAAAAAAAAAAGGTCAAGAATTAATGCGTAACCATTTCATTCAACTAAAGCTGAAGCTCCAGTACTTTGGCCACCTCATGCGAAGACTTGACTCATTGGAAAAGACTCTGATGATGGGAGGGATTGGGGACAGGAGAAGAAGGGGATGACTGAGTATGAGATGGTTGGATGGCATCACGGACTCGATGGACGTGAGTCTGAGTGGACTCCGGGAGATGGTGATGGACAGGGAGGCCTGGGGTGCTGCGATTCATGGGGTCGCAAAGAGTCGGACATGACTGAGCGACTGAACTGAACTGAACTGAAAGAACACTAATATTCTTAGACGCTAAGTCACTCTGTGTATAGAATCAAAGACTGAACAGCACAGAAACAAAAACATAATAGGCAAATGAGAAACAATTGTATTCCAGAGTAGTTTTGGAGACACAGTTCCCTGAATGAGTTCATTGGTTCACTCTGAAACGGAATCATACAGCACATGAGGCAGTATTACAACGTCTTTGCCTTCTTGGAACAGAGCCTGTCACAAACATACACAGGGCAGATGGAGAGAGAAGTAAATAGGAGAACACAAGTTGTCACTGAGACCCTTTTCATCACACATTTCCTATGGCTCCCATATTTCCAACCATTACAGCTTTGGTGTTTAGTTGCTAACTTTAAGAAAAATAATGATGATTGGTGCCCTACTAGCTAAAAACCAAAGCATCCTAAAGATAAGAATACATTAACTGTGGAAACTACCACTGCTGAATCACCTATCATCAAATCTCCCATACTACACGTCCAGATTACCGTTACGTGGAGTCAAAGTGGTGACAATCCTAGCTTTGTGTGAGAAAGTTTTGGGTTTTCATTCTTAAGCATCAATGAGAAAGCAAAACTACCACACCATGCCTTCATGTCATAAAATCACCCACTAGAAAAAGGAACTCAAGGAAGCTTAAGGAGGCTGAAGTCTTTTTCCTGCAAATAAAAAGTGGGACACAGAAAGGATTTGTACCTGAAGAGTCCCACAAGATCTCACTCTGTTTCATTTCCACCCCGATTCTCAGAGCTTTGGGGAGAACTGGCAGAAAGAAAAGGGTAAAGTCATATTCTGAGGGGTTTACACAATTTGCTTGCCAATGGAAAGACCAAGAGGAGGCCAGATATCTTCTCCTGTGAGAAGTCCGAAATTACAACTGACCGCTGAACAACCTTCAACAGGAGAATGTTGGATCCCACCAAAAAAAGATACCCCACATCCAAGGGCATAGGAGAAACCCCAGAAAGACGGTAGAAGGGGCAAAATTGTGCTTAAAATCAAACACCATACTTGCCAGAGACGCTCGGAGGGCTCAAACAAAACCTTGTACGCACAGGAGACCCGACAGAGACTGAGCCAGACCTGCCTTTGAGTGCTTGAGTGTCTCTTGTGGAGGTATGGGTCAGCAGTGGCCTGCCGCAGGGGCAGGGACTCTGGGTGTAGCAGTCCTGGGTGTGGCATGAGCCCTTGTGGAAGAGGTCGCCATTAATCCCACCATAGAGCTACCGAGCAGATGACCCAACCAACTGCAGAACAATTATACCAAACAAATTCTTGCACTGTTAAGAAAGTTCTAGGACCCACAACAGATTTCCCAACCTGGGGGTCTGGCAAAGGGACTGAGAACCTCCAGGGAATTTGACTTTGGAGGCCAGTGGGATTTGATTACAGAACTTCTACAGGACTGGGGAAACAGACTCTTGGAGGTCACAAACAAAACCTTGTGCACGCCAGGACCCAGGAGAAGTGACCCCACAAGAGACTGATCCAGACTTGCCCATGAGTGTCCCAGAGTCTCAGCGGAGGCGTGGGTCCGCAGTGGTCTGCTGCAGGGCCGGAGGCACTGAGTGTGGCAGTGCACACATAGGACCTTTTGAAGGAGGTCACCACTATCTTCATTACCTCCACCATACTTCGGTCTCTGGTCAAACAGCAGGGAGGGAATACAGCCCCACTCATCAACAGAAAATTGGATTAAAGATTTACTGAGCATGGCCCTGCCCATCAGAACAAGACCCAGCTTCCCCCTCAGTCAGTCTCTCCCATCAGGAAGCTTCCATTAGCCTCTTATCCTGATCCCTCAGAGGGCAGGCATAATGAAAACCACAAGCACAGAAAACTCATCAAAGTGAATACATGGACCACAGCATTGCCTAATTCAATGAAACTATGAGCCACGCAGTGTAGGGGCCACCCAAGATAGACAGATCATGGCGGAGAGTTCTGACAAAATGTGGTCCACTGGAGAAAGGAATGGCAAACCACTGCAGTATTCTTGCCTTGAGAACCCCATGAACAGTATGAACAGGCAAAAAGAGATGACACTAAAATATGAACACCCCAGACTGGTAGGTACCCAATATGCTACTGGACAAGAGTGGAGAAATAACATCAGAAAGAATGAAGAGATGGAGCCAAAGCAAAAACAATGCCTAGTTGTGGATGTGACTGGTGATGGAAGTAAAACCCAATGCTGTAAAGAACAATATTGCATAGGAACCTAGAATGTTAGGTCCGTCAAACAGGAGATGGCAAGAGTGAACATCAACATTTTAGGAATCGGTGAACTAAAATGGACTGGAATGGGTGAATTTAACTCAGATGACCATTATATCTACTACTGCGGGCAGGAATCCCTCAGAAGAAATGGAGTAGCCATCATAGTCAACAAAAGAGTCCGAAATGCAGTACTTGGGTGCAATCTTAAAAATGACAGACTGATCTCTGTTTGTTTCCAAGGCAAACCATTCAGTGTCACAGTAATCCAAGTCTATGCCCCAACCAGGAATGCTGAAGAAGCTGAAGTTGAACGGTTCTATGAAGACCTACAAGACCTTCTAGAACTAACATCCAAAAAAGATGTCCTCTTTGTTATAGGGGACTGAAATGCAAAAGTAGGAAGTCAAGAGCTACCTGGAGTAACAGGCAAATTTGGCCTTGGAGTACAAAACGAAGTAGGTCAAAGACTAACAGAGTTTTGCCAAGAGAATGCACTGGTCATAGTAAACACCCTCTTCCAACAACACAGGAGGACTCTACACATGGACATCACCAGATGGTCAATACTGAAATCAGATTGATTATAGTCTTTGCAGCCAAAGATGGAGAAGCTCTATACAGTCAGCAGAAACAAGACCGGGAGCTGACTGTGGCTCAGATCATGAACTACTTACTGTGAAATTCAGACTTAAATTGAAGAAAGTGGGGGAAATCACCATACGATTCAGGTATGACCTAAATCAAATGTATAATCTTATGATTATACAGAGGAGGTGACTAATAGATTCAAGGGGTTAGATCTGACAGACAGAGTGCCTGAAGAACTATGGACGGAGGTTCCTGACACTGTACAGGAGGCAGGGATCAAGACCATCCCCAAGAAAAAGAAATGCAAAAAGACAGAATGATTGTCTAAGGAGGCCTTACAAACAGCTGAGAAAAGAAGAGAAGCGAAAAGCAAAGGAGAAATGGAAAGATATAGCCATTTGAATGCAGAGTTCAAAAGAAGAGCAAGGAGAGATAAGAAAGCCTTCCTTAGTGTTCGATGCAGAGAAATAGAGGAAAACAATAGAATGGGAAAGACCAGAGATCTCTTCAAGAAAATTAGTGATAACAAGGGAACATTTCATGCAAAGATGAGCACAATAAAGGGCAGAAATGGTATAGACCTCACAGAAGTAGAAGATATTAAGAAGAGGTGGCAAGAATACACAGAAGAACTGTACAAAAAGATCTTCACAACCCAGATAACCACGATACTGTGATCACTCACTTAGAGCCAGGCATCCTGGAATACAAAATCATTGGGCCTTAGGAAGCATCACTATGAACAAAGCTAGTGGAGGCGACGGAATTCCAGTTGAGCTATTTCAAATCCTAAAAGATGATGCTGTGAAAGTGCTGCACTCAATATGCCAGCAAATTTGGAAAACTCAGCAGTGGCCATAGGACTGGAAAACGGCAGTTTTCACTCCAATCCCAAAGAAAGGCAATGCCAAAGAATGTTCAAACTACCACACAATTGCACTCATCTCATGCACTAGCAAAATAATGCTCAAAATTCTCCAAGCCAGACTTCAACAGTACGTGAACTGTGAAATTCCAGATGTTCAAGCTGGATTTAGAAAAGGCAGAGGAACCAGAAGTCAAACTGCCAACATCCTTTGGATCATTGAAAAAGTGAGAGAGTTCCAGAAAAATATCTACTTCAGCTTTATTGACTACGCCAAAGCCTCTGACTGTGTGGATCACAACAAACGGTGGAAATTTCATAAAGAGATGGGAATACGAGACCACCTGACCTGCCTCCTGAGAAATCTGTATGCAGGCCAAGAAGCAAGTTAGAACTGGACATGGAACAGCAAACTGGTTCCAAATCAGGAAATGAGTATATCAAGGTTGTATATTGTCATCCTTCTTATTTAAATTATATGCAGAGTATATCATGCAAAATGCCAGGCTGGATGAACCACAAGCTGGAATCAAGATTGCTGGGAGAAATATCAATGACCTCAGATGTGCAGATGACACCACCCTTATGGCAGAAAGCAAAGAGGAACTAAAAAGTCTCTTGATGAAAGTGACAGAGGAGAGCAAAAATGTTGGCTTAAAACTCAACATTCAGAAAACTAAGATCATGGCATCTGGTCCCATCACTTCATGGGAAATAGACGGGGAAACAACGGAAACAGTGAAAGACTTCATTTGTGGGGGCGGGGGGGGGAGGGGCTTGAAAATCACTGTAGATGGTGACTACAGCCATGAAATTAAAAGACACTTGCTTCTTGGAAGAAAAGTTATGACCAACCTAGACAGCATATTAAAAAGCAGAGATATTACTTTGCCAACAAAGGTACATCTAATCAAAGCTATGGTTTTTCCAGTAGTCATGTATGGATGTGAGGGCTGGACCATAAAGAAAGCTGAGAGCCAAAGAATAGATGCCTTTGAACTGTGGTGTTGGAGAAGACTCTTGAGAGTCCCTTGGACTGAAAGGAGACCAAATCAGTCAATCCTAAAGGAAATCAGTTCTGAGTATTCATTGGAAGGACTGATGCTGAAGCTGAAACTCCAATACTTTGGCCACCTGATGCAAAGAAATGACTCATTGAAAAAGACCCTGATGCTGGAAAAGATTGAAGGCAGGAGGAGAAGGGGATGACAGAGGATGAGATGGTTGGATGGCACCACCGACTCAATGGACATGAGTTTAAGCAAGCTCTGGGAGTTGGTGATGGACAGCGAAGCCTGGCATGCTGCAGTCCATGGGGTCGCAAAGAGTCAGACATGAGTGACTGAACGGAACTGAGAAAAAGGATCAAGACTACAACAGACATCAAGTCCCTATTCATAGTTTGTGAATATCAAAAATATTACAGCAGTAATTTTCTCAAACTTAGCATTTTGTGTGCCTTTGCATGTGTGTGGATGCATGCTCAGGAACAGGAATGCACATATAAATGCATAAACATAGAGGAAAACAATGCAAAGAGGCATAAGACATTTACTCATATTATAATGTCCATTATCAAAGGTCATGGATGAAAAAGAGCAGATATGCATACATCTTTATATCATTTCACCATTTCATCATGTACCATCACATGGAGTAAAGAACACATATAACAAATGTTGGTGAGCATGTGGAGAATTGAAAACCCTCCTACACTGTGGGAATGTAAACTGGTGCAACCACTGTGTCTAACAGCATGGAGGCTTCTCAAAAAACTAAAAATAGAAGTACCATATGATCCAGCAATTCCACTCTTGCACATATATCCATAAAAAACAAAAATACTATTTCAAAAATAGTTCATAGAAGCCAAGGTATAAGAGCAACCTAAGTGTCAATCAACAGATGAATGGATAAAGATTAAGTACATATATGCAGTAGAATATTAAAACAGAATGAAATATTGCCATTTGCAGTAACATGGATGAAATTGATGGTATTATTCTAAGTGAAATAAATCAGACAGAGAAAGATAAATATGTATGATATCACTTATATGTGGAATAAAAAAAAAACACAATAAACTAGTGGCTAGATCTAAAAACAAGCAAACTCAGAGATATAGAGAACAAACCAGTAGTTACCAGTGGGGAGAGGCAGGAGAGGAGGGGCAAAATAGGGGTAAGAGATTAAGAAGTACAAACTACTACGCATAAATAAAACAAGCTACAGGATATATTGTACAGCAATGGGAATATAGCCAACATTTTATAATAACTATAAATGGAATATAACCTTTAAAAACTGCAAATCACTATACTGCATTCCTATAATCTATATAATGCTGTGCTGCGCTAAGTCGCCTCAGTCATGTTGGACTTTTTGTGACCCTATGGACTGGAGCCCACCAGGCTCCTCTGTCCACGACATTCTCCAGGCAAGAGTACTGGAGTGGGTTCCCATGCCCTCCTCCCAGGGTATCTTTCACACTCAGGGATCAAACCCACGCCTCTTATGTCTCCTGTACTTGTTGGCAGATTCTTTACCACTAGTGCCACCTAGTAAGCTAGAGCCACTAGCTTCCCTATAAATTAGGAAGCCAATTTATATAATACTAATTATCAATTAGGGCTTCCCTCGTGGTTCAGATAGTAAAGAATCCTCCTGCAACGCGGGAGACCTGGATTTGATTCCAGACAGCTGAAATAAAGATGCGTCCTCTTCAAATGCCAGCTCTCCACTGGCAGGTTCCCTTTTGTTACTGGCTATAAATGTCTTTTTTTTTTTTTTCACCTTTTGACCAATGAAGAATTGGTTCCATTTCACTGTGCCCAAGAATTTAGTCTGGTTTCTACAAAAACTGTACATAAGACATAAAATCTAATCATTCTTATTCTGTTCAATGGCCAATGCTCATTTTCTAATACCATTTTTCATCTTAATAAAACATATATAGAATACATCAGAAACTATAACAGTGCAAAATTAAAGCAAACTAAAATGTTTGAGGACAATAAAATTTTGATACATATTCTTAAGTATTACTTTTGTTTAAATTATCTGTCTGGTGATAAAAATTCAGTTATTGAAACTGAGATATTTTATGACTTTTCCAGGAGGGCTCACTAACCATAAGTATGACATTCATGGTTGTAAAATGTAATTAATAGTAATCTAAGAGTATTCTGAGCAACCTAAAATATTAAGAGGAACTCTATGATAACTAGAAAGGACAATCTCAAGAGAAAATTACCATACTAAAGAAGAAACTGAGATTATCATACTAAGCGAAGTAAGTCAGAAAGAGAAAGACAAATACCACATGATAGCATTTATACGTGGAATCTAAAACATGCCACAGCTGAACTTATCTATGAGACAGATTCACGGACATAGAGAACAGACTTGCAGCTGCCAAGGGGAGTAGGGTGGCGAAGGGATGGATTGGGAGCTTGAGATTAGCAGACACAAACTATTATATACAGAATGGATATAAAAGAAGGTCTTACTGTATCACACAGGGAGCTGTATTCAATATCCTGTGATGAACCATAATGGAAAAGAACATGAAAAAGAATACACACACACACACATATATATAACTGAACCACCCCGCTATACAGCAGAAATGAACACAACATTGTAAATCAATGATACCCAAATAACATAAAAATTTTAAAAAGAAACTAAGAAAGTTCCCCACCCCACCCCTTTTTTTTTTTTTACAAATAAGCCTAAGAGAAAATACAAAATTGATTAGAGGAATTACCAGATTAAAAAAAATTAAATGTCTTTTAAAGTGATCAATAAGTGAACAAATGAGGTGGTCAAGGGACAGATCTCAGAGACAACTCTTTTAAGGTGGAACAATGCAATTCTAAAGCTATACAGCAATTACAGATGCCACACCAGAATTCCACAATCCTGCATCAGGATTCCTACCACCATCCCCTGATTACTTCATTCATTAGGTAAAAATCTTAAAAGCCAGATTGAGTGGGAGGCCCTACTTAAGAAAGGGTACACATTTTCACTATCATGCCATCAACACTGCCTTTAAAACTCCAATGTGAAAATAATTCATCACTCTGTTAATCAAACATCAATAAATCAAGTTATCAATGTTTATGGGAATTGGTTATTTAAAGAAATCCTACATAGCAATTTACGGTGACCTTGAATATCTTTCTATAAAATGAATAGTCTCCATTGTAGAGGGAACATCAGTGATTGAAAGATAAAAATCAGGCCAAGCAAGAAATCTGTGTTCTCATCTCAACTCTATCACTGAAGCTGCTGAGTGATCTCCAGCATGAAATTTAACTCTCAGACAAAATCTATTTTCCTATCTATAAAACTGAGATAAAGACATTCGTCATGACTACTTACCTGGCAGTTGAAAGATTCATATGACATGACTTATAAAAAGGTGCTTTAAAAATCATATCCAAATATATTAGCTACTACTTTCATTTCTTTCTAGAGTCAAAGCAGATTAAGACAGACTGTCAAAGAGAAATACTCCAATTTTGATGCCTCAGCAACTACTAAATTGTTATCCCGTGCCAATGTCTAAAGAAAACATATAAAAGTAGAGCAAATAGATTCAGGGAAACCACACTGCGCAGTAAGAATCTATAAAGTCAGTGAAGTATCATAATAAAAAGAATCAATATCTTTTAACATTTTATATGGGATGTCTAAGTCATCATTACTATTTCTTGTCTATGATATCCTTAGGTTTGGTGATGTTTTCTTTCAAGTAGCATAGCACACAAAGTTAAAAGTTTATAAATGTCTGACCCTACTCTTTAAAGTCAGTCAGTATGGAAATCAACAGCCCAGAGAAGATAAAGGAAACCTCCCCTTCCATAAGGTATCTTATCTCTTATCTTCTGGAAGATATCTTCCATAAGAAGATAGAGCAAACCTCCCTTTCCATCACTGAAAGCAAACCTTACTTCCACCTGATCACAAAAAAGAATCCAGTTGCACAGCTCAGTTAGTAAACCCAAGGTCCTGCCATGGAATAGAACTTCTGGGCTGTGTTTATAAAACAATGATCCAGACTTAACCCAGCACTTTCAGGATCTTCTGGTCTGACCTTGCAAATCCAAGGCTTCAAGGCGAAACAACTGAGGTGCAATGTGCCAGGACTTACATGCGCAGGAGTTTATAGTTCTGTCAGATAATAAAGTCTAGACAATTTTTCTTCAGAAGAAACCCCTGGTAAAATAAAGTTATCAATTTAAATGATCCCCAAATCTGTTTATGGTTAACTGCCCTCAAAATGAAAAAGGAAAATCCCTGGGCCAAACCAGAAAAAATGGTGGGGTTGGGGGGAGGAACCTTAATATACTTGCTATAAAACTGAATGCTGGTGACCTCTCCAAATTCGTATGTTGAAACCTGCTCCTTCAACATGATGGTATCTGGGAAGTGATTAGCCCTCATGAGGCTCTGCCTTCATGTGTGAAGATAACCCGGAGAGGTCCCTTACCCCTTCTGCCTTGGGAGGTTATAGTAAGAAGACAGACACCTATGAGCCAGGAAATGGCAACAATGAATCTGTCACCACCTTGATCTTGGACTTAACAGGGACCAGATTGCAAGAAAAAGGTTTGTTATTTCTAAGCTACCCAGTCTATGAGATTTTTGTTAAAGCATCCTGAGTGCACTAAGACAACTGTGAAATGCAAAGACAACCCCTGAAAAACCAAAGGGTGAGAACCCAGAGAATGGAGTAGTCCTGAAGAACTTGTAATCTATACAATAAACTTTCCCCAAATGGGGCTTTCCTGGCGGCTGAGATAGTAATACCAGAATCTTCCTGCAATAATGCAGGAGACCCAAGTTCAATCCCTGGGTGAGGAAGATCCCCTGGAGAAGGGAATGGCAACCCACTCCAGTATTCTTGCCTGGAGAATCCCATGGACAGAGGAGCCTGGTGGGCTACAGTTCTTGGGGTCACAAAGAGTTGGACACCATGAAGCGACTAACACATCCACTTTCACTTTCATTCTCCCAAAATACCCTTATGGAGAAGGAGGAGAACTAAAATTAGTCTTAGTTCATATTGGCTTCCCTGGTGGCTCAGACGGTAGAGCGTCTGCCTGCAATGCAGGAGACCCGGGTTCGATCCCTGGGTTGGGAAGATCCCCTGGAGAAGGAAATGGCAACCCACTCCAGTACTCTTGCCTGGAGAATCCCATGGACTGAGGAGCCTGGTAGGCTACAGCCCATGGGATCGCAAAGAGTCGGACACGACTGAGCGACCTCAGTTTCAGTTTCATATTGGCTAAAGGTACTTAGTTCAATGTTGGCTAAAGGTACTTCACTCTAAATCTCCAGACAAAGATTGAGCAAAACAATTTATTCATTATTCTATGAGTAAGCACCCTGGTGAAAATAAAATTAGAACAAAGGCATGTGACAGTGGAGAATCTGAGTTTACAGGGAACATTCTCACAGTATCTGTAGTTATATCTTATCACAGATTTACTCTGTAACTGGAAATTACAACATTTTATTATCTGGATGAAGAGATGACAAAAATTACACTTTAAGTTGGAAGACATTCCTTTCTCACTGTGAAACACACATGTCTTTAAAGACTGAACACTTCCTAGTCTGCAAATGGAGTTTAATTTAGTGTGGTTTCATTGCTTCAAAATGAAATAAATGGGATTTTGTGAATTCTAAACTAAAGAAGCCATTTCTCTAATTTGTTCCCTCACCTCACCTAAGCACACACTTCAAATCTCTTTTATTTCTTATGGCTCCATCTTTTTTCCAGGTAGAATCAGAGTCACCACGTGAATTCAGGAAAGAGGTCATTACAAGGGCTTTTCTGATGAAGTGTTGTTGTCTTACACCAGCCTAGTACCCCAGCTCATCAGGAGGCAGATGGAGAAATCACAACTTACCAAATGTTTATCATACACACAGATGGCTGTTTCTGTTTCGAATCTTGCATTCCTTTATGATCCCATTTGATCTGAGTGGATGCGAACACATGCTCCCTCAAGGCATAGCAACCCCATCTCTGTCCACCCACGCCTCCCTTTAATACGGCCAACTGGGTTCCTTCCCTGGGTGTGTTTGCTCAAACTTGCCTTCCCACACTACTCCCCACAATTCTGTTGATGTAACTGAGAAAATCCTTGCTGATTCTCATTCAAAAACAAGGTGTAGCAAAGCCTTGTGGCTTAAAATGGGCTGGACTCAAAGTCAGGTCCTAGGGAACACTGGCAAACACCCACAGCAAGCTTAAGCTGAGCTAATTCTGGGGGTGTTCCAGGCAGAATAAAAGGGAAATGAGGTTGCAATGGGCTTTGAACAGCTTTCCTAAACACTTCTAAACAATCAATTATAAAAGATGGCCTAGAAATTATAACTGATAGAATTTTCTAGTTGATTTGTAGAAGCAAGTAACATGTACCAATTATTATGAGCAATCTGGATGTTGGTTTTATTATGCAATTTTCAGCCTTGAGAACTCTGAGGAAACACATGTCATAAGACTATCAAGCATATGGGCGGTAGGATTATAGGAAGATTTTTGGTACATTTTCTAAATGATCATCATTACTTTAATGCTCAGAGTTAGGCAACAACTGTAAAGATAAAAACAAAAGGCATTTTAAGTTTCATTCTTGTTACCAAAGATCTTTATTAAGGAATTATCTGCATAAAATCCAATTGTCTGCTGATGAGTGGGGCTGTGCTCCCTCCTGGTTAGTTGTTTGGCCTGAGGTGACCCAGTCCAGGAGCCTATAAGCTCTACGGTAGGGCTACTGACGATCTCCAAAAAGGACTTAAGACAACACACGATGCCCAGAACTGCTGCTGGCTGTGCCCCCGGCTCCATGGCAGGCTACTGCCGACCCACGCCTCTGCAGAAGACCCTCAAACACTCACGGGTAGGCCTGGCTCAGTCTCTTGCGGGGTCACTGCTTCTTTCCCCTGGGTCCTGGTGCACACCAGATTTTGTTTGTTCCCTCCAAGAGTCTCTGTTTCCCCCAGTCCTGTGGGAGTTCTGCAATCAAATCCCACATATAATTAGCAGTCAGCAAATCCTTCCCTTGTCATTCAGTGAATTAAAAAAAAAATTTTTTTTAAGAATTTACAGCGTACCTGAATGTGAATTGGTATTAAAGGTTTCAGACTATGTTCCAGGAACAGAATACAGTGGAAAACATAAACTTGTACACATATAAATTCCAAAATAATATGCAAAACATTAAGAAAGCAGTACTGAGAGGAACTATGAAAAGAGAAAGGCAACTTGGTTCAGTCTCAGGGTTAAGAGTGGACTTTTTCGAAGATCTGAATTAGCCTGAAGTGAGCCTACTGCATGAGTAAAATGTCGTCGACTGGAGTGGGAGAGAGAAAGATTCCAGGCAAATATTCTCCGGTAAAAAGTGGCAGAAACCCAATTTAAACTGGCTTAAGCAAATAAAGAGAACTCATTTTCTTTGTTTAACCAGAAAGGGTCAGTGAAGAACTGGCTTTATAGACAGCTGAAACCAGGGATCCTCCATTCTCTTGCCATCCTTGGCTTCCTTCCCTCTTGGCTGCAGGAGCCCCTTCCAGTCCTGTCACAGAAAAGCATGGACTCGCATGTGAAATATCCAGAGAAGAGTTCTATCTGGTCTGGCCCATGCCCAGAGCTAGAGCTGTGGGCAAGATGTAAGTGAGCCATCTGCACAGAAGAGGCTCTCCAGTCTGGGAGCCAGGAGAAACCATGACCGCAAGTTTCACTAAAACCACATGTTCTGAGGCATGGGTTTCTGTAGTGGACTGCAGCCCTGTACAGAGAAAACAATGCCCACAACACAACAGGACTGTCAACAACCACCCAGTGAAATGGAACATCATGGATGAGGCAGAGAAGAGCATTAGGGAAGACAAAGAAGACAGAGGTACCAGCACTCAGTTAGCACTATATGGGAAGCTGAAGTTTAGACTGGGGAGGTGTGGGCATTTACAGCCACTCTCAGATAAAAACGAAAATGGCACAGAGAAAACAATTCAAAAGATGACACTAATATATAAACTGTTTAAGAGGGTAACTGATGCTTTGGAGTTGGATATACTTTCTACCTCCTCATAAACATAGCATATGGTTGGTATTATCATCTTCCATTTATGGACAAGTAAACTGAGATGGGTTATCCGTAAATGGAAAATGATAATACCAACCATATGCTAGGTAAACTGAGATTGTGGAGAAGGAAATGGCAATCCACTCCAGTATTCTTGCCTGGGAAATCCCATGGACAGAGTAGTCTGGCAGGCTACAGTCCCTGGGACAGCAAAGAGTCCACACGACTGAGCGACTAAACAACAACAAAACTGAGATTGAAGACTTAACCTGTAACAGGAGTCCGCAGCCTCTGGGCCACAGACCGGTACCTCCTGTCAGGTCAATGCAGACATTAGATAAGAAGTAAAGTGCAAAATAGAATTTTTAAAGAACTTATAGATTTTGTCCACAATCTGTTCCCACTTCTGTGTTAATATTTTCATCATTGCATGCACACACAGTATGTCATAAAATAAAAACAATCAACTTTCCTTGTTAAGAAATGAAAATGCCAAGATTTTTTCCTCTTTTACAAACATTGAGGTGTATGAGTGTAACATAAAGGCAAAGAACATTCTTTAATCTAGTAAATAAATTAAGAGAGATAGATCTTTCCTAATAGATTTGACTCATTTGTATACCATATATAATACTATCTTACACAGAAGCATACTAAAAGGTAAAAAAGACTCACTGGCAAATTACAAAGCTTCAAACAGATAACTAAAAGATATTTAATATATAAGATTGCAAAACCCTTTAATAATGCAGATTCAATCTAAGAAAGGATATGAGACACTGTACACTTTTTAATCAGTAGAATGAAAAAGTTCAGAGAACTTCACAGACCTATAAACGGTTACTTTCAATACTTGTAATTACATTTACCACATAAAGAGGAGAGAGAAAACATACACAATTACAACCCCTAAAAAAAATAGTCTGATATCACTGATATAATCAAAACCTCTTCAAATACAGACATGATTCCTTTATGTTAACTTCAAAAGAAGATTTCATCAATAAAAACTCTAACAGGGGTTTCTAATTTGGTCTTTACAACCTTTAAATATGAGATTAAAATGTTAAGGCAAGCAATAAACCATATCACAAGGGTATCATGTTGTTTCTATTGCTTACTTTTAAAATATGAGATTAAGTTTCTCAATGCAACAAGTTTAAACTTGCCACAGAAAACAGAGGTAATACCTTATTCCTAATGCTTTGCCTATCCATGCGAAGTTGCCAGGATGATCGTCTACTTGGCTGGCATATCTGACATGTTCATTGAGGCTGAAGCTTCAGCCGGTCTGGTTGGGGCCAAAGACGTATTACATCTGATCAGGGGACTACATGGTAAAGATGAAGAAAGCAGCCAACTCAATTGGAAGGTTTGTTACATACAGGGAGATTAAGCAAATATGTAAATATTTGAGAATATTAACACTTGAGGATAAGGAAAGACAAGGTTCCCACTGATGAAAAAGGGAGTAACAAATTAAAGCGGGGTATAGAATAATCTGCAGTGTTGGCTTGGAATTGGAAGTATTTGTGTGACTACATGGTTTTAATATTAGTAAATATCTTTAATAATGTTAAAAACTCAAAGTTTTTAACAGACAAAAAATATGTAGCCACAGAAATTGTTGTTTAGTCGCTAAGTCATGTCCAACTCTTTGAGATCCCATGGACTGCAGTATGCCAGGCTTCTCCGTCCAAGGGATTTTCCAGGTAAGAATACTGGAATGGGTTGCCATTTCCTTCTCCAAGAGATCTTCCCAACTTAGGGGTTGAACTTGCATCTCCTGCATTGGCAGGAGGATTCTTTACCACTGAGCTACAATGGAAGTCCAGTCACAGAAACAGATGTATATAAATGTATATGCATGTTATGGACAGAATTGCATCTCCCGAAACTTCCTATGTTGACGCCCTGATTTCCAAAGTGATGGTATTTGAAGATATGACCTTTCAGTTCAGTTCAGTCGCTCAGTCATGTCCGACTCTTTTGAGACCCCACGAATCGCAGCACGCCGGGCCTCCCTGTCCATCGCCAACTCCCAGAGTTCACTCAGATTCACGTCCATCGAGTCAGTGATGCCATCCAGCCATCTCATCCTCAGTCATCCCCTTCTCCTCCTGCCCCCAATCCCTCCCAGCATCAGAGTCTTTTCCAATGAGTCAACTCTTCGCATGAGATGGCCAAAGTACTGGAGTTTCAGCTTTAGCATCATTCCTGCCAAAGAAATCCCAGGGCTGATCTCCTTTAGAATGGACTGGTTGGATCTCCTTGCAGTCCAAGGGACTCTCAAGAGTCTTCTCCAACACCACAGTTCAAAAACATCAGTTCTTTGGCACTCAGCCTTCTTCACAGTCCAACTCTCACATCCATACATGACTACTGGAAAAACCATAGCCTTGACTAGACGGACCTTAGTCGGCCAAGTAATGTCTCTGCTTTTGAATATGCTATCTAGGTTGGTCATAACTTTTCTTCCAAGGAGGAAGCGTCTTTTAATTTCATGGCTGCAGTCACCATCTGCAGTGATTTGGGAGCCCCCCAAAATAAAGTCTGACACTGTTTCCACTGTTTCCCCATCTATTTCCCATGAAGGGATGGGACCAGATGCCATGATCTTTGTTTTCTGAATGTTGAGCTTTAAGCCAACTTTTTCACTCTCCACTTTCACTTTCATCAAGAGGCTTTTTAGTTCCTCTTCACTTTCTGCCATAAGGGTGGTGTCATCTGCATATCTGAGGTTACTGAGATTTCTCCCAGCAATCTTGATTCCAGCTTGTGCTTCCTCCAGCCCAGCATTTCTCATGATGTACTCTGCATAGAAGTTAAATAAGCAGGGTGACAATATACAGCCTTGACGTACTCCTTTTCCTATTTGGAACCAGTCTATTGTTCCATGTCCAGTTCTAACTGTTGCTTCCTGACCTGCATACAGATTTCTCAAGAGGCAGGTCAAGTGGTCTGGTATTCCCATCTCTCTCAGAATTTTCCACAGTTTATTGTGATCCACACAGTCAAAGGCTTTGGCATAGTCAATACAGCGGAAATAGATGTTTTTCTGGAACTCTCTTGCTTTTTCCATGAGCCAGCAGATGTTGGCAATTTGATCTCTGGTTCCTCGGCCTTTTCTAAAACCAGCTTGAACATCAGGAAGTTCATAGTTCACGTATTGCTGAAGCCTGGCTTGGAGAATTTTGAGCATTACTTTACTAGCATGTGAGATGAGTGCAATTGGGCAGTAGTTTGAGCATTCTTTGGCATTGCCTTTCTTTGGGATTGGAATGAAAACTGACCTTTTCCAGATATGACCTTTAGTAGGTTGTTAAGTGCCGATGAGGTCATGAGGGTAAAGTCCTCATGATGGGATCTGTGCCCTTAAAAGAAAAGAGAAAACCCTCTCTTGTGCTCCCTCTCTCCTCATCCACCGTGTGAGGATATAACAAACCAGGAAGAGGGCTCTCACCAGACACCAAATCTACCAGCCCCTGGGATCCTGGACTTCCCAGCCTCCAGAACTCTGAGAAACAAATGCTTGTTGTTTAAGTCATCCAGTCAGCGGTATTTTGTCATAATAGCCCAACTTAACTAAGACAACACATACATACATATAATTTATAAGTCTGTAGGCTGAGAGATCCTAGAAGCTAAGATGCCCAGGAGCAATGAGCACACCAAGTGTCCAGGTCTTGATTTCTGAACACCATCCTCCACTACAGGAATCTGGGGCTCCTTGAAGAAATGGCTGATTTTCAGGGTAAATGAGCCTGAAATGTGCTTCCGTATCATTCAAAGAATGATGAGGGCATCGAAAATGAGATAGAAGTCAGTGTGAAGGAGCTGTAATGGTCAAATCTGAGACAAGTTGATCTCCAAAACAATAATGTCAGTAACAGATTATAGCCCCTTGTCCAAAATAGGAATCCATGAATTTCCACTAGTAGAAAAATAGAAAGATAGAAAGATACAGATAGATAGATAGACAGACAGACAAACAGATAGAGTATAGCTCAACTTGATACAGAATGCCAACTAACTCCAGAAGATAGAATAATGGAATTTAAAAAATACCATTTCTCAACCATCATGGTAGTGATGGATTCAGGTGAGAATCATCAATAAAAATTAATTTAATTTTAAAAAAAGAGTTATCAATGAAAGCTAAGGCATAAGAATCTGGAAAGTATCTCCTCAAAAAATTTGTTGTTGTTCAGTTGCTCAGTCATGTCCAACTCTTCGCGACCCCATGGACTGCAGCCCACCAGGCTTCCCTGTTCTTCACCATCTCCCAGAGTTTGCTCAAACTCATGTCCTCACAAAATACTAACAATTAACTGACAAGCACAAATTCTTAACAAAATTCTCTTTCTGGAGAAATCTGGCAGGCACTATCTTGACCAAGTGATAAAAGCTATCATCACCAAATCTACAGCACAAATCAACACCCTGTGTCTCTGGGTAAGGACACACCTTTGTGGTATTCCTTCCAAAAATGCATAAATTGAATCTAATCAGGAGGAAACATCAAGTCCAAATTCAGGGACATCCTACAAAATAACTGGACTCTTCAAAAAGTAACCAATGCTGTGCAAAAATGTCAAGATGAGAAAAGAGAAGAAAAGATTAAGGAACTACTTCAGATTGAAGGAAACTAGAGAGATATTAGATCTGGATCCTGAACCTATGAAGGGTATTATGGAGATCATTGATGAAATGTGAATGAAGTCTGTGGATTAAATGGAAATGATAGATCAATGGTTTTTCCTGAGAGTGATGCTAGTACTTCTGTTATATCAGCATGTCTGTTTTTAGGAAAAACACACAAGTATTAACTGGGTAGGGCAACTTGCTCTCAAATAGTTCAAAAGTCATAAAAAAATGTTAAAATATATAAAGAGAGAATTATAAGGCAAACTTGGCAAAAATTTAATAAGTGGAAAATCTGAGCGAAATAGGAAAGTTCTTTGCAATTTTTTAATGTTCCCATAAGTTTGAAATTATTTCAGAACAAACAAAAAACTTTTTTAAAATAGTTTTTAAAAGTTCTACTTCACTTGGCTGAAGTACACACATTCCTTAAGTCCACAGGAATATTACTCCCTTCAAGCAAACTCCTTGAAGTTATACTCTCATTAGAGTCAATAAAAAATGTGGAGTTATTTCTAACTCTTCCACAAAACAGCAATATGCAACTTTTCAGACTTGATGCACTAAAAAGTAACTGGTGTCTTTAAAAGTTCTCCAGTGGATAACAGAAGCCCAGAAAATAGCTAATTCACCAGTAGCAGCTAACTCCTCTACAAACCAAGCAGGCTGTCATGGATCCTGACCTAATCACAGATAAATCGCTATTATTCCCTGTAAACTATTGGAAGATACTGTAACTTTGGTTGCAGGCAGAAGTCTGCCTAAAGAGTCTCTACTGGTGCTACAAATCATTTATAAACCTGATTTTTAAAATCATTTCTAAATAATTTTAGAGAAAATATATCTTCAGTTTTTGCAATTTGTGGGAAATGGTGTTAGCCTAGAAGATACTCAAAAAAGCTAAACTAATATGCAAAAGGCTTCCCCAGTGGCTCAGTGGTAAAGAATCCACCTGCAATGCAGAAGACCCAGGGGACGTGGGTTCAATCCCTGGTTCGGGAAGATCCCTTGAAGAATGAAATGGCAGCCCACTTCAGTATTCTTGCCTGGAAAATCCCATGGACAGAGGAGCCGGGTGGGCTACAGCCCATAGGGTTGCAAAGAGTCAGACACAGCTGAACACAGCATAGCAAGGCAAAAAGAAAATCGGTAGACTTTCCCATCACATTCCAATTTACCATCATAAACTTTTTGTCACTCTGCTTTATCCAATAGTTAAAATGATGGTGAACTGCTCTTTCAAAAGATAACTTCCACCTTCTGAATTTTCATAGTCAGACTTTTCTCTTGAAGTTGTATATATTCTGTTCATTAAAATTTCCTGGGAACTACTGGAAACTTACATCTAATAAAGAATAAAGCAGATAAGCACCTCTATTAATTTGACCATTAAAGAAAAACACATTCCAATTTCTTTGAGCAATGCTGACACTCTGTTTTCTCTAGAAACATGTCTTTGAATATTAGCTGCTCCTAAAATACCCACCTTAAGAAAGCCTAGTCACTTGTCACTGCCTAAAGGTGGGGAAATGAAAGTGCCCCACCCCAGTATATAAAATGGGGCAAACCCAACAACATCCTCCCTGGCACCTAACGTTTTAGGAAGCACAGCCATCAAACCTGTAACTGAATTCTATAACAATGGTAGATCTAAAAGCACATGGAAAGCCACAGAACTCAATATCCAAGTTATAATCAGTAAAATATTCCAGAACATTTTTCAATGTTATGATTTTCATCCAAAAGCATGCAAGTCTCTTCACTTACTCTTTGTAGCAGTTTAATACTGACTTCATCTACTACAGATAAACAGTGGCTAATCCAATTCCCTTAGATTCATATTTTAGAAAATGTAGAAATAGTTTCCCACAGTTATGTGCCTATCTAGTAAAGAAGAGCATAGGATGAGATAAAAATATTTATGGTTTGAGGTAATTTAGGTGGAGAGCTACATTTTTTAGTACCAAATATTTAACATGCTGTAGCATTCTATGCACCATACATTTTGAGAGCAAAGAGTTTAGCTTCTGCCACTATAGATGAGCTAAAGCAACATAACAATCAATGCTTCTCTTTGAACATTCTATAAATATATTTCCCAAAGAGAAAATCTCTAGAAAAATTGTCTTGTTCCTCACCCAAGAGCTAATTCCAGTTTCTTGATGGAAACTTCAAGTGAAATTTGCCATCTTCATGCTAAATTTACACATAAATTTTAGCTCTTAGAGTATCTTATGCTGATTGTATTCATTTAAGGCGAAGTATTGTGATAAAAATTTATGTTTTTTACTTTTAACAGTTCATATTTAATATGGTGTCATCAGCCTGAATATGCTACTTGGAACTCTGAAAACCAATAAGCTTGATTGTTCCAATAAACAAATTATACTACTTACTCACTCAAAGATAATATATATACAAAATAATAAGGTTGCCTAACATGGAGAATGTTTAACAGAAATTATAAACCGCTGACTATATCTAAATCTCAGCATAAAGACTTCACATGTGGTTGCTTAGAATCCACCTCTGAATCTAGTCTTCTTTCTGTCAATTACTATTTCTGCTTTATTGCCTGTTTAGGAAAACTAGGTTTTAAGAGAATTTAACCAGTGATAGACAGAATAATGCCTCTTCTCAAAGATGTTCATGTTGTAATCCTCATTAATTTACAAAGCAAAAGGGACTTTGCAGGTGTGATTAAATTAAGGATCTTGAGATAGATTATCCCGGATTATCCCAGTGAGACTAATGTAATCACAAGGGTCCTTATAAGGGAAGGAGACAGGCAAGGGAGTCAAAGAGACAGAAGGGTGGAAACAGATGTGGAAATGACGCAATGGCTGGAAGGGAGCCACAAGCCAAGGAATGCAGGCGGCCTCCAGAAGCTGGAAAAGGCAAGGGACAGATACTTCCTTCCAGATTCTTCTACCTCCAGAAGGAAAGCAGCCCTGTCAACACTTTCGTCTCTTAGACCTATTTCAGACTTCTGACTTCCAGAAGTATAATTCAATAAATTTGTGCTGTTTTAAGCCTCTAAGTTTTCATTAATTGGTAACAATAGCAATAGGAAACAGAATCATTTTTTTAAATTACCTACAAATGGTTAGTATGAAATAAACTTGTATGTATACAACATTCAAAACTACTTAGAAAATAATATGCTAAATGTTCAGATTAATGTCTGATTTTATGAGGAATTCTGAGGACAGTTCACTATCTTTAGACAAGCATTTTTTTGATCCGCTACTTGCCAAACTCTGGTATTTAGAAGATGTACAATATAAATATATCAAGGCAGAAATTCTCACCTTCAAGTACTTCCAAAAAGTCACACAAGTGAATGAACATTTACAATAAGATTATAAGCACTTTGGAAACAAGAGAAGGACATTTCCATTGAGGGTGGGGAGTACACAAATGAAATGGCTCTGGGACTTCTTTGGAAGGAATGATGCTAAAGCTGAAGCTCCAGTACTTTGGCCATCTCATGCAAAGAGTTGTCTCATTGGAAAAGACTCTGACGCTGGGAGGGATTGGGGGCAGGAGGAGAAGGGGACGACCGAGGATGAGATGGCTGGATGGCATCACTGACTTGATGGACGTGAGTCTGAGTGAACTCCGGGAGTTGGTGATGGACAGGGAGGTCTGGCATGCTGCGATTCATGGGGTCGCAAAGAGTCAGACACGACTGAGCGACTGAACTGAACTGAACTGAACTGAAATCTCCAAGAAGGAGTAGGTCCCTTGAGAAAGTCTGAGGCTACGCTGAGCCAGGTCCCATGTGAAGTGGGCTGTAAGCCATGCATAAACTTGGACTTACATTTCAGGTAATGAGAAACTAGATAGGGGGGTTAAGTAGCAGAGTGACTGGCAGAATTAAATTTTAGAAGGAAAAAAAAGAAAACAACATGTGCTCTGAAAGTGTAAAGTCTAGCCTAAAAGCAAGAAATGTACAATGAAGCCTGAACCTATGTTTGTAACTACCATATTTTAATATTCATTCACAAACATTCAGTGATCAAATGATTACCTTCTATCAACCATGTGCTTTGCTAAGTGCTAGGTGATTTAAAAAAAAAAAAAGGGACTAGGACATAATCAGTGCTTTTAAGAAAAGAAAAAACTATACCTCTGTATACACAACAATATACAAAATGGATACAGTGGAAGTATCTCTGGGGACTCATCTAGAAATCATATTTTCAAGAGTAGGCACCAAATTCATTCCACAGGAACCACAAATTAATATGAAGAAATGATTATAATGTGCTTACTTTTCAAAAGTCAAAAGCTAATCAATCTCAAGGTGCTTCCCAGTACTCTTTCCTAGGAAACCCCATGGACAAGGGAGCCTGGCAGGCTACCGTCCATAGGGTTGCAAAGAGTAGGACACGACTGAAGTGACTTCACTCACAAACACAATAAATCTCAAAAACGGAGGTAACTGCTTTCTCACAAAAAAATTTAAATAGCTCCCCACACACACAGCGGTACCTTAAAAGCATTATATTTTTTAATCTCTCTGAAGGGATTAAAAATAAACCTTCTTCTTTGCCATAACTCAAGAAGGCCTGTGTAACACAGTGCACAGATAGCGTTCAACATCGACTTTGCTGGAAAATTACAGTCGTGACAATTTGAACTAATTTAAAATCACAAGCTTTAACAAGATCAGTTAAATACAGAGACAGACCCTACAGCCTTCCCCCATCCTGCCAGTAAAAATCAATCATCACATTCTCTCTGTTCCCAAAGCAATTTCCATACACCCCCCCTCCCAAAACTACAGCAACCATCACAATCTGATCTTGATACAGTTTGTGTCTGTTCCACTCATAGAAAGATAAACAAGACTCCTTTACACAGCATGTACCTAACAGTGCAGTGTAGCTATACTCAATCTTTAAGCTCAATCAACATGACAAAGAGAACAGAACTAAATATAGCTAATAATTATTAAAATCTCCATCTTAAGGCTACCCAAATAATGATTTCAAAAAACATGTGAATACTTCATAAACATCACAATATACACTATACCTGGATACTTTTGGAACTTCCTCAATGAAATAATGAGTAACCTCAAAACAAAAATGTCAGGTCTCGAAGAAGAGGAAGTGGTATTTGGCTTTTACCAGATGCCACTTCACATTTAACCTCTTAAAACTTCAGTTTTTTCATCTGTGAAACAGTGCTAATAATAAAACCCATCCACAGAATAGTCTTAGAACGAAATAAAATGTTTAGTAGAGAATCTAGCATGTAATCAATGTTAATAAATGTTAGTCATTGTGGTTGTTAGAACTAATGTTTTTATAATGAAAATCCTAATGTACTGTTACTATAATGAAGAGTCTAATGATCATCACTAGCAAAATACAACAATACTAGAATACCTCAAAATAGAAAACAACTGTAAAATCACTTTATTTTTGGTTTGAGAATATAATGTAAAACTAACATTTAGATTTAAGTATGACTGATTTGGGAGGGGGGTGGAGATGAAGAAAGGAGAGTGAAAGGTGACAGAAAAAAAAAACAGAAACACAGAAAACAGTGCAGACTCCCTGTTCTGCCAAAGCTGAAAACTGTTTCCTGGGGTCTTATACAAGCGTTAGTCTCTCAGTCGTGTCTGACTCTTTGCAACCCTATGAACTGCAGCCCACCAGGCTCCTCTGTCCATGGGATTCTCCAAGCAAGAATACAGGAGTGAGTGGATAGCCATCCGCTTCTCCAGGGGATCTTCCCGACCCAGAGATAGAACCAGGGTCTCCTGCACTGCAGGCAGACTCTTTATCATCTGAGACACCAGGGAGGCCCCTTTGCTGGTGTCCTGATCTCTGCTAAAAACAGCAGCAACACTCAGCCTGATGGAGAGCACCTTTGCAGATAAACTGCTACAGGTAATTACTTCTCTGTTTATTTTATAAATATCATCATAACTTCTCTGGGCTTATGTAAATAACTAGTTACTTAGGCTTAGAGGCCCCTAGTTGAATGTGGGCAGATGAAAAAGAAAATACAGCGGCCACAATTTGTCACTTGCAAATAACTTTGTAACAGCTTTGTTTCCTGTTAAGTTTAACCATCAAGAAATTAAAAGGCAAGTTCTGCCAGAGTTTCTAAAGTTTACTAAAAGAATATGAAAATTAGAATAACAGACACAAAGGCAGTTAGATTTGGCAGATGTCTGGTTTTTAACAAGATAATGTTTGTACTTCCATATGAATTCACAAAATGTTTCAGTATTTTGGTTAGAATCATTTGAAAGTAGTAACATGAAACAAAAACATAATTATATATAAATCAAAGCACACTACCAAGTATAAGCAAGATCAAGGAAATGGTTGGGAAAGTTCTCATCACAGCATTTCCAGATTATGGGAGAGCTGGGTTTCCCTATTAGAGGTCAACCAAGCACTTATGAAGCTCTGCCTTTCAACCACCATTCTAGAGGTGAAGTCATAACTGAACCAGCAGAAGCACTTGTTGCTCTTTCTTTTTTCTACATTGGTGATTCTCATCTAAGGTGAAAGAAAGACAGCTCATCAGAAGCCCCAGGGAGGCTCCATCCCTCACAGAGCAGAGAGACGCCTTCTTCTTCTACTTCATCCCTGAAACTACTTTGTATTTGCCAAGGAGTCTTGCCCTATCAGAACAAGACCCAATTTCCCTCAAAGTCAGTCTCTCCCAAAAGATATTAAGAAGAGGTAACAAGAATACACTGAAGAACTATACAAAAAAGATCTTCATGACCCAGATAATCATGATGGTGTGATCACTCACCTAGAGCCAGAAATATTGGAGTACAAAGTCAAGTGGGCCTTAGAAAGCATCACTACGAACAAAGCTAATAGAGGTGATGGAATTCCAGTTGAGCTATTTCAAATCCTAAAAGATGATGCTGTGAGGTGTTGCACTCAATATGCCAGCAAATTAGAAAAACTCAGCAGTGGTCACAGGACTGGAAAAGGTCAGTTTTCATTCCAATCCCAAAGAAAGGCAATGCCAAAGAATGTGCAAACCACCACACAGTTGACCTCATCTCACACACTAGCAAAGTAATGCTCAAAATTCTCCAAGCCAGGCTTCAACAATACCTGAACCATGAACCTCCAGATGTTCAAGGTGGATTTAGAAAAGGCAGAGGAACCAGAGATCAAATTGCCAACATCCGCTGGATCGTCAAAAAAAGCAAAAAGAGTTCCAGAAAAACATCTACTTCTGCTTTATTGACTATGCCTAAAGCCTTTGACTATGTGGATCACAACAAACTGGAAAATTCTTAAAGAGATGAGAATACCAGACCACCTTATCTGCCTCCTGAGAAATCTGTATGCAGGTCAAGAAGCAACAGTTAGAACTGGACATGGAATAACAGAGTGGTTCCAATGGCGAAAGGAGTTCGTCAAGGCTGAATACTGTCACCCTGCTTATTTAACTTACATGCAGAGTACATCATGTGAAATGCCGGGATGGACGAAGCACAAGCTGGAATCAAGATTGCCAGGAGAAAGATCAATAACCTCAGATACCCAGATGACACCACCCTTATGGCAAAAAAGTGAAGAAATAAAGAGCCTCTTGATGAAAGTGAAAGAGGAGAGTGAAAAAGCTGGTTTAAAACTCAACATTCAGAAAACCAAGATCATGTCATCCAGTCCCATCACTTCATGACAAATAGATGGGGAAACAATGGAAACAGTATGAGACTTTATTTTTCTGGGCTCCAAAATCACTGCAGATAGTGACTTCAGCCATGAAATTAAAAGGCACTTGCTCCTTGGAAGAAAAGCTATGACCAACCTAGACAGCATATTATAAAGCAGAGACATTGCTTTGCCAACAAAGGTCCATCTAGTCAAGCTATGGTTTTTCCAGTAGTCATGTATAGATGTGAGAGTTGGACTATAAAGAAGGCTGAGCACCGAAGAATTGATGCTTTTTGAACTGTGGTGTTGGAGAAGACTCTTGGGAGTTCCTTGGACTGCAAGGAGATCCAACCTGTCCATCCTAAACGAAATCAGTCCTGAATATTCACTGGAAGGACTGATGCTGAAGCTGAAACTCCAATACTTTGGCAATCTGGTGTGAAGAACTGACTCACTGGAAAAGACCCTGATGCTAGGAAAGATTGAAGGTGGGAGGAGAAGGGGATCACAGAGGATGAGATGGTTGGATGGCATCACCATGTCAATGAACATAAGTTTGAGTAAACTCCAGGAGTTGGTGAGGGACAGAGAGGCCTGGCATGCTGCAGTCCATGGAGTCACAAAGTGTTGGCCATAACTAAGCAACTGAACTGAACTGAACTTGCCCTACTTAGAATCACGTGTGTGAAAGTGTTAGGTTTTCAGTCATGTCTGACTCTTTGCGACCCCATGGACTGTAGCCCACCAGGCTTCTCTGCCCATGGGATTCTCCAGGCAAGAATGCTGGAGTGCCATTTCCTCCTCCAGGGGATCTTCCTGACCCAGGGATCAAACCCAGGTCTCCTGTATTGCATAGCCATCAGCAATCACAGAGACCAGGAAAAATGAATCTAAAGGTAAGACATGTATTCACCTGGTACGTCAAGCACTTCAGGCCACTAACTCTGAAATCCAGATGGAGGGAATTAGGACATAAGGCATGACAGGGCTTCCAAGACAGCACTGGTCATAAAATTTAAAAAAAAAAAAAAAAAACCTGCCTGCCACTTCAGGTAGACCTAAGAGACTTGGGTCGATCCCTGGGTCAAGAAGATCCCCTGGAGGAGGGCATGGCAACCCACTCCACTATTCTTGCCTGGAGAATCCCATGGACAGAGGAGCCTCATGGGCTACAGTCCATAGGGTCACACAGAGTTAAAAATAACTGAAGTGACTTAGCACACACATAGAAGCATGAAGGGGTAACTTTTGAAGTTTGTGTAAAGCATTTATAAGCAGATAAACTAGGGAAAAAAAACGAACACCTGAAAAAAGCACTAGCTGTTAGAGTAACAGAGAACAAAGGCAAAGTAATCACAGATTTTAGGCACTCCCAAATGCTCAAGGAAGTAAAATAATATTTAGTTGCTAATAAAATAATATTTAGCTGCTATATCAATGGTTCTCCTTAGTAAATAAAGAAATACTGTGATCATCAATTTATAAGAGAATAATAAAGTGCAAAAGAATATGAGAAAAGGCTTTAAAAGTTTAATAATTTCACACTGTAAATAAGAAGTCAAGTTTTGAGCATGTTTCATTTATTTCATGAATACCTTGATGGAACATGGAATCTTGGGTTTAAAAAAAAACTATAGTGTATTCCACAGCTTTTCTAAAAGCCTTCTAAAGACCTGTAACACAACTCAAAGGAGAAAAAAATAAAATAAAATGTATCTTGTTCTAGGGTTGATCATTTTATCCCTGCAGTCTGTATGTTTGTTTATAAACCTAATTTTAAGTTTTGTGTTAGTATTGTGTTATTATATTAATTTATAATGTGAATTAATTATGACTTTTAATATTTCATTACTGGAAGGAAATTATATTAATGACAACCACTTACTGATTCCTTCCTATGAAATGAACCAGAAAATTTTGCAGTTCCTTTTTGTACATGATCTCATTTAATCCTCACAAAATCTGTGAATAGATACAATCTTCTCTATTTTTCAAACAACACTCAGAAAGAAGTCACTTGCTCAAGGTCAGAGATGTTTAACCAGTGAAAGAGCTAAATGTCGGCAACAAAGTTCTGTGAATCCATGCTTTTTCCTCATACTATATTGAAGCTACAATTTTTGAATGATATTTCTTTGATATAACCACACAGATAATGCTATTTCTCACTTTTACATCTTTACGGAATTTGAAAGAATCTTCAGGTATATGCTATAGTTCTCTGTGTCCCATACAGCACATAGAACACACCACTGTTCTGGAAAATATTCTGGAAAATGCTCAAGTTGTTACTGAGAAACTTTATTTTTACTCAAAATGGCAACAATCTTAGTTTTGTTATCTTTCTTATTAATTTTCATTGGAGTACAGTTGCTTTACAATATTGTTTTAGTTTCTGTGGTAGACTGATACAGAATAATTAACATCTTGAAATGTGCAGAACAGACCACTTCCTGGTCCACGTTGCCCAGTGGACTTCTTGTAGAGACGTATGAACTAGATATGGACCTTGAGCATATTATTGCCTCATTTGTACCAAAAGGTATAACAACATCTAGTCACTATTGTATTTTTCCCAGAAACCACTGCGAGCATCCAATGACATAATATATGCATAACGCTTTCTAAACTGTTAAACCATCAGTGAACATGAGCACTAAAACCAGCAGGCTCACAGCAGCTACTCACCCAGAGTAATATCCAATACTGCCAATATTCACTTCATCTAATTTTGGATTTATGATTGGTACAAAAACAAAGAAAAAAGTCTGGATTGGCAAATTTACAATTTATTAACACACAACATGCAAGGGCATGTTGATTGATGGCACAAAAGTTTTCAAGCCTTGAAAAAGTGCCATCAAGTGGTGAATGGAACTTACCACTGCTTCCCAGAAAGTTCTCAAATATTGCTGCCATCTTACTATCATACTTGCAGTTTAGTTCAATGACTGCTCATTCAATAAGCTAGATTGAAAGTCTAGAAACTTCCATTTTTGAAGAGTTATTTCAGGTAATCCTGAGTCATGGTTGCTTTGAAAATCATTTCAGTAATCTCACCTTCCTATAATTATTATTCTTAATAATAAGCCTGTCCTTAACCAGGCTTCCCTGGTGGCTCAGATGATAAAGAATCTGCCTGCAATGTTAGAGACCTAGGTTCAATCCCTGGGTCGGGAAGATCTCCTGGAGAAGTGAATGGCTACCCACTCTAGTATTCTTGCCTAGAAAACTCCATGGACAGAGGAGCCTGGCAGGCTGCAGTCCATGGGGTCTCAAAGAGTCGGACACAGCTGAGCGACTAATACATACAATCAAATCTAAGATGCCACAGACAGTAAGACACATCCAGATTGCAGAGATATTAAAGTGGGGAGAACATAGGTATCTTAGAATTAATGAAATATACTTAAGTCAAAGACTAGTGTCTTTATTTTAGAACAAACCAGAACAGTAAAGGTCATCCAGTGTAGTAGCACCATGGACATACTTGTATAATCTAAACAGCAACAGGGCATTACTATATCATCAGCCATTTAGTTAAAATTACAAATTATTTATGATACATATATATATTAATATCAGGGCTTCCCTGGTGGCTCAGACAGTAAAGAATCTATCTGCAATGTAGGAGACCCAGATTTGATCCCTAGATTGGGAAGATCCCCTGGAGAAGGGAATGGCTATCCACTCCAGTATTCTGGCCTGGAGAACTCCACAGACAGAGGAGCCTGGCAGGCTACGGTCCATGGGGTTAAAATTAAAAATTATTTATGATATAATATATAGGTTAATATTATATGTGTTAATTTTATATAATATCAATGAACTTGGTACCTAATTATAATCAGATAGTATATATAATTGTATGTATTTAGTTCAAATATGCCAATGCATATGCAAAATTCTTATGAAAGATAGGAATTTCACAAGCTGTGATATGAGTGACATTTTCACATTTTAGGAGCCATAATTGGAGCACCTTGTGCTAAAATTTACATAATATGTTACATCTTTAAAGACTGGTTTAGTTTGTTTTTAAAAGACGAGGAGGTAGCTTGATAAAGTTTACTAGATACTAATCATGACCTGGGAAAGTGTTTTAGCTCACTGGAGAAAACTGCCTGTTTATTATCTTATTTTCTCATTACCAAAACACTTGGCTTCTCTACAAAAAGCCTACTCATTTCACATGCTTTATGATTTACATTTTAGTACTTCAACTATTTAGCCAAGAACCATAAATCAAATACTTATTTTAATATGTTCAATATAAAGTAAAAAGTGTTTTTTAAAAACTAAGAAATCAAACTAATAAATGAATTCAGTAAAGTTTTCAGAAATATAAATCAGTTGTATTTACATACACTAACAAACTATCTGGAAGAGAAATTAAGAAAAAAAACCTCATTTACAATTGCATCTGTAAATGATCTGGCAATACTCCCTAACTTAGTAATCAAAGGCAGTGTCACCAAAAACAACAAAAGACATTGAATGTCTCTGTGGTGCGATGAAATGGAAAGAACACAGTCTCACTTATACAACATTCTAGTTATAATGTTTAATCTGACTCTAACAGGAAACACAATCTGACAAAACCAAACTGGAGGCATTCTATATGAAAACTAGCCTGTACTCTTCAACACCATCAATATTATGAAAGATAAAAGGCAGCAGGGGCTTTTCTAGATTAAAGGAGACTAAAAAGGCATGACAACCAAATGCCAGGTATGCTCCTTACTTGAATTTGGATTGGGGAAAACTGGAAAAGGACATTTCTGGGACAACTGAAAAAATTAGAAGACAAACTGTATACAGTTAACTTTATTATATTAGTGTTAAATGTCTTAGCTATAATGACAACAGGGTGGTTCTGCAATGACTAAAAATGTCTTTGTTTTTAAAAAATACATGCTGACATACCATGTCTACATTTTACTTTCAAATGGTTCAGCATTTAGTAAAGGAAGTAATATGAAGGTCCCCAAATGTTAAAAACTGGTGACTTTACATGAAGGGATACTGTGTCAATGGTATTATTTCTTCCACATTTTATAGACTTAATTTTTTAAATAAAATTGAAGTAAAAAATGTATAGCTTATGTCTGATGTCACTATGTTACCATGGCCTTTAGTTTCCTCCTCTAAATCTTTTTTTTTTGTATTAAATTAGAAAAAAGTCTTAATGATCATACTTGGTGCTTACAAAAATATTCAATGAAACTGGATTCAAACTCCTAGTTGCACTATAAATTAGCAAAACTTTAGGAAAAGCAACTTAAAAGTAGGTGTATAGAACCAATCAAAACTACTCTAATTCTTTCATGCTTACACTGCTAGTGATAAATTTAAATTTACCAAATGTAAATAAGGAAATTTTTGCCTGTAATATCTCCCAGTTACTTGTAGGTTTGCCACACACCACATCCATTGGCTAAAACAAGTAACCTCTGGAACCATGTGCAGTAATAGTATAAATTTGTGCACAGCATGGTTTATACTTTATATCATCTATGCCTCATTTTAAAAAAAAGACTTTAGCTTTGAAACTATATTTTACTACTCACTTAACACCTACCTCTGGGCTTCCCTGGTGGTCTCGTGGTTAAGAATCTGCCTGCCAATGCAGAGGACATGGGTTCAATGCCTGGTCTAGGAAGATTCCACATGCTGCGGGGAAACTAAGCCCGTGGGGCGCAACTACTGAGCCAGCATCCTAGAGCCCCGGAGCCTGGACTAGTGAAACCCATGTCTCTAGAGCCAGTGCTCCTCAACAAGAGAAGCTCCGCAGTGAGAAACCCACGCACCGCAACCAAGAGTAGCCCCCACTTGCCACAACTAGAGAAAGTCTACACACAGCAACAAAGACCCAGGGCAACAAACAATAAATAAACAAATGCATCTTCAAAAAAGAAAGCAACAAAAATACTCCTGGCCCAACCAGGCTCCCATCCCCTCTGGACCTACTGACAGAGATCTTCTTAAGGCCTCACATTCGGGCTTTTTCTAGTTTTGTTTGCTGTTTTTTTTTTTTAAGTATCTGAACTAATTGGAGATCAAGCAAGTAGAAGCCAAATACATGTGATTCTGCTATACCTAAATTCCTACCATCATCTCACAGAATAACAATGTGCCCTTAGCTTTTATTGAAGGTGATTTCACAAAAAGTCATATTTAAAATGCTTCCGTATCCATTGTAAAACTGCAGTCGCTCCAATGTCACATGAAGTCTCAAATGACAAATTTCATTTAGAACCCAGTGTTGAGAAAAACTGTTTCCACTGAGAAGCTGTCATTTTTCTCTGCTTCTAGGTTACTTATCAGATGTTCCTTATTGCTCTGCTGCTGGGAAGCCTAAGAATCAACCCTGACACTGAATAAACATGACATTAACACCTGTAAATTACATATTAGCCTCGGTCTCCTTTCCTTGGTTCCAACTGTCCACTTCTGCTTTATTAACAGTCTTTACTAGATGTCATTTCCTAGCGCTTCTAAGAAAGAAAGTGCAAGTCGCTCAGTCATATCCAACTCTGTGACCCCATGGACTACACAGTCCATGGAATTCTCTAGGCCAGAATACTGGAGAGGGTAGCCTTTCCTTTCTCCAGGGAATCTTCCCAACCCAGGGATCGAACCCAGGTCTCCTGCATTGCAGGCATTCTTTACCAGCTGAGTCACCAGGGATGCTCAGTAAGAAAGAAGAAAGTTTTAAGAAGGAAGATCAGTATAAATAAAATTTTAATATACAACATAGTGATGAAAACAGAGGTGATAGTTGCACCACATTATAAATGTACTAAATGCTACTGAATTAGACATTTTATTTAAAATAGTTCACTTTATTTTCTGCAAATTTTATCTTAACTAAAAAGGAGTATAGCATAATCCCAGCAAGTAGCATATGGTTGGCTGCCAAATAATCACACTACCTTCTTCCCATTTTCACTGCGGTGTGTGGAGAGAAAACTAACCTGTTCTCTGCCCTGAGTATTGTTTCTCCCTCCCTTTACTCTGTTATGCTCCACTACAATTCTCAGTTGCTCAGTCTATGTTAAGCCTTAAACATTCTCTTGGACCAGCAATTTCTGAATGAGCCTGCTTTGGGGGCTCAAATGAATTCTTTTTTTCAAAGATTTTTTCATAGAATCCCAGTACATAAATCAAATAAAACCAGCTGCTCCAGTTGAAGATAATTAGTGAGGGGTCTAAGACCTCCAGACAGTATAGCCCTGGAGGTCCTCGAGTTAAAACCACAGGCCACATAGAAAACTTGAAGCAGACACGTTATGAGCAGAAAAAGGACTTTCATATGACATTTCTGGAAAACCACAACTAAAATGTTATCTCCTGTGATCAAGATAATTACTTCTCTTCACCTTACATACATATGAAGGACTGAAGTGTTTTAAGATATAGTTTAACCTCAACCAGTTTTGCTGGTGAAAATTACTTGTTGGCAATTTGCAACAACTTTTATAGACAGGTTAGGCAATGGAATGTAGATTAATATTTAATCAGAAAAAATTAATTAATAGTTCTTCAGTTCAGCTCAGTCACTCAGTCATGTCCAACTCTTTGCGACCTCATGGACTACAGCACACCAGGCCTCCCTGTCTATCACCAACTCCCGGAGCTTGCTCAAACTCATGTCCATCAAGTTGGTGATGCCATCCAACCATCTCAACCTCTGCGGTCCCCTTCTCCTCCTGCATTCAATCTTTCCCAGCATCAGGGTCCTTTCCAAGGAGTCAGTTTCTTTGCATCAAGTGGCCAAAGTACTGGAGCTTCAGCTTCAGCTTCAGCATCAGTCCTTCCAATATTCAGGACTGATTTCCTAATAGCTCTTAGAAAAATATGAAACAAAGATGATTTTTCTACAAATCACCAATTGTTATTATTTTTACTGCTACAGATAATAAGATTTGAAATGATAGTTCATTTTTAAATTGGTATTTTAATTCAGCTTTGCCAATCAATGTGACAAGTTTTAGAAATGTATGCTCATAGTTTCCTAAATATATGCTCATATCATATGCTCATAGTTTGAACATGTGGAGCTTTCCTACATTAATTTGGGTATTTTGGTCATGAACTTCAAATATTCTGTGAAAGAGGTACAAAAGGTAATCAGATCACCCACTTCTGAGCAGATAATAGTACATTCCGAGTAACTCCAGACATTCTAAGTTGCATTCTAGTATATATTCCTTGGTGGTTCTGATGGTAAAGAAACCGCCTGCAATGCAGGACACCCAAGTTCGATCCCTGGGTCGGCAAGATCCCCTGAAAAAGGGAATGGCAACCTGCCCAGTATTCTTGCCTGGAGAATTCCATGGACAGAGGAGCCTGGTGGGCTACAGTCCATGGGGTCACAGACATGACTGAGTGACTAACACTTTCACTTCACTTTCATTTGTATTTCTAACTATATGTTTACATTATAATATAAAACATGCTGCATAAGTATTAAAATATTTACATATTTAATATACCATGTAAAATATATAATAACATAGATTATATATATATATATATATATTACAAATAGGAAACAAATTACACCAAGACAGACCTAGCTGTATATTTACACATAGCAATTAAAAATTATCTATTGATTCTTAAAAAGAGCACTTGATTACAGTGCAAATGTACACATAATAATGATTACAATTTTATAGAGTACCTCTTGTTTATAGACACTGTAAGGCAATTTGCTTCTTCTCTAATAACAGTCCTATTACCTCCATTATACAGACAAGAAAACTGAGACTCAAACAAGTTAAGTGATTTACTCATATACTTTCAGGGGGAATCGAAAAGTCTGTAATAAGAATTTGTCTGGCTTCTAAATCCCTGCAGTTTCCCAAGTGATAGGAGTATCCTTGTTATTCACAGTGGGTCCTTCAGTCCTTACTCGATAGTTTACACTTCTAAGGTGATGGGTGGTAAACCCAACAAGAAGACTCATGAGAAGGACCAGTCACATAATTAGAGGGTGCTTTGTGATAACCTAAGAGGGGAGGGGGCTGGAGACTGAGTTCAGTTATTCATGCCTATATAGTGAAGACTCAAGTAAAACTCTAAACAACTGGGTAAGCTTCCCTGGCTCACCCCAATACACAATCCTCTGTGTATTGCCACATAACTATGTTTCAGGATGTAAATCAGAGTTCTGAACACATATCAGAAGAAGGTAAAGTTACCAATATTATCCTTTTCATTTGTAATTTCCCAGGAGGAAAAAATATAACATATATAAATGTTAAAAATGACAGAAATAGCCAAGGGGTGTTATCAAAAGGTTTAGCACTAAAGGGCTTGACAATTCTTTCTGAAATTATAAAGGAATGTATGGATGTGAGAGCTGGACTGTGAAGAAAGCTGAGTGCCAAAGAATTGATGCTTTTGAACTGTGGCATTAGAAAAGACTCTTGAGAGTCCCCTGGACTGCAAGGAGATCCAACCAGTCCATTCTGAAGGAGATCAGCCCTGGGATTTCTTTGGAAGGAATGATGCTAAAGCTGAAACTCCAGTACTTTGGCCACCTCATGCAAAGAGTTGACTCATTGGAAAAGACTCTGATTAGATGAGATGGCTGGACAGCATCACTGACTTGATGGACGTGAGTTTTAGTGAACTCCAGGAGTTGGTGATGGAAAGGGAGGCCTAGCGTGCTGCAATTCATGGGGTTGCCAAGAGTCGGACATGACTGAGTGACTGAACTGAACTGAACTGAATATTAAAATATGATACATGCAGAGTCTTCGGAGAAGGCAATGGCACCCCACTCCAGCACTCTTGCCTGGAAAATTCCATGGACGGAGGAACCTGGTGGGCCACAGTCCATGGGGTCGCTAAGAGTCGGACACGACTGAGCGACTTCACTTTCACTTTTCACTTTCATGCAACCCACTCCAGTGGGTTGGAGAAGGAAATGGCAACCCACTCCAGTGTTCTTGCCTGGAGAATCCCAGGGACGGGGGAGCCTCATGGGCTGCCGTCTATGGGGTCGCACAGAGTCGGACACGACTGAAGCGACCGCAGCAGAGTCTTAGGAACATTGTTATTGCATTAAATGAAGTACACCTCTAGAGGAAAGATGGCAAATCTGACAGCACAAAACAATGAAGAAAAAACAAGGGGAAAAGGCA
The DNA here is from genome assembly GCF_016772045.2 of Ovis aries. Lineage (NCBI taxonomy): Eukaryota > Metazoa > Chordata > Mammalia > Artiodactyla > Bovidae > Ovis > Ovis aries. The sequence continues at coordinate 51,109,215 of NC_056063.1, forward strand.
CAAGAAATGAATGGCAACTGTGACCACTATGATGTAAAAGTACCAGTTCAATACACACAGGTTTAATGAACACATAAAATGAGAATTATGAAAATACTGGCATTAGTAAATTACTGTCTCCTCTATTAAAAAAGCAAAATTTCAAGAAAATTATTTTCAAACGTATTAAAACTTTTACCAGTTGCACAAGTTTTATTATTCATATCTCCAATGCACCTGCCACAAATTAGTCACAGTGAAAGACTTCTGAATTAATTAAATCTGATATTACATTGCTTTATGAATAATATAAATAAGATTTTTAGGTAGACCAGTTTTTGTTTCCAAATATCCTTAAGCATAGAGAGGCATACTTAGAGTTAAGCTGGCTACAAGATTTTGTTGGTTCTTCAAATCCGAATTCCCTAAGAATCTCTAATAAGTAATACATTTCATATGTCATAACTTTTATTTTCAACACAATAAATTATACAACTAAAACTCAAATTTGGATTGTGCACCAATTCCTGTTTTCCCGACCAAATACTGCCAAATAATTGAGTTCCACTCAGACATATTTAAACCAAGTTATTCAATTTTCTTGCCATAATATTAATTATAAATATAGTAATGCCTATGCTTCCACTAGGGAGAAAAAAATTTTTTCTGTTTTAAAAGATGCTCATTTAATGATGTTAACAAGAAAAAAATCATAAGGGGATTCTGATGCTTGGAATTGCCAGCAATAAATAATGCAAAACTGAAAACAAAAGGAATATTTTATAAACACAGTTATTTCTAAAAGTACATCATAAAATAAATCTCAACTGTGATTTTTTAAAGTATATAATCTACTATTCCAAAGTGTGGCTTAAACTATCTACTTATTTAATATGGCACTTTCTAGTTTTTAAAATTGATACCAATGTTAGCAGATATTCCATTTTAAATATTTTATAAGACTTCTACAATATACAAAAACATTATTCATGTGGACTTAAAACTTCATGCAAAAATTGCTTCCAACTTTTAACTTAAGGATTTTAAGTAACAGATACAATCATTTCCAAAATTAAACACAGACTTTTATCTTGCTATATGTATTCAGCTTCTATAGAAAACATATAGAAAGAAGCTGCTAGACTATTAAGCAACAGGCAGCTTCAAATTGGCAGACCACTTTTCAATAGAATTTATGGGTGGAATCTGGCATGTTGGTACAAGGCTAACTCCAAATACAGACAAGCAAGACCTGACAAGAGGCTGCAAGTCCCTGGTCCTTTTTCCCAGGGTTTACAACGATTTGACCTAAAGGCACACATCTTTACAAGATATATTTTGCTTTTGAAATATATCTGCAAGGTACTTTACATAATTACATTGAAAACGTACTCAAATATAGTCTTTTACATTTGTCAGATTCATCTATCTAATCCCAAACTATTCCTTCTACTTTGAAAATTAACTACTATCTAGGAAAAATGCAAACATGAACACCTGTTTTTCCTAATTAAATATACGGTTACTTTTTTTAATCTACTTCTGATTCTTTTCAGAAAATATGAACTGGTGAAAAATCCAAATTTAAATTTTCATTGTCTAATTTAGAGAAATTAGAGAAAGTAAAGACTGTTTCTATGTAATTAATCAAAAAGATCAAAATACCTGGTTTTCTCTCTCTCCCATCCTGTCTTTCAAACTACATAACTCACTGAAAACTGAAGGACCTTTCTCAATCAATCTTCCCGTAAATAAGTTAATGAATTAACCCTTACCTTCAGTGCCTCTGTAAAACATGCAAGTCCCATGTGCCCACAGCCCCGGCCAACTACTATTTAGGGGCCCATCTTCCATGCAGGAAAGCTTACCCATTTGCTAAGTTGCTTCAGTCGTGTCCTACTCTGTGCGACCCTGTAGACGGCCGCCCACCAGGCTCCCCCGTCCCTGGGATTCTCTAGGCAAGAAGACTGGAGTGGATTGCCATTACCTTCTCCAATGCATGAAAGTGAAAAATGAAAGTGAAGTTGCTTAGTCGTGTCTGACTCTTAGTGACCCCATGGACTGCAGCCTACCAGGCTCCTCGTCCACAGGATTTTCCAGGCAAGAGTACTGGAGTGGGGTGCCATTGCCTTCTCTGTGAGAGGTTTAACCCATGCCCCTAGTTAAATCTTATAAGTCTGTTGTGTTTGTCCCCAGTCCTGTTTGTACTCACTGTACAGCTATTCAATAGCTGCAACTGTAATCATATTCAAGTAATTACAATAAAAACTGATAAAATTTTTTCTAAATGAAAAAAAAAAAAAAAAGATGTCTTACAGGACTGAGGCAAGTCTCTGAAACAAAAAACTGCTATCAAATCAGGTACAGAAGAAACATCCATAAAGGCAAATGAGAAAAATTATAAAATTTTAGGATGACTTGACAGTCAAACCAATTCATAAGTGCTTTTACATTCTGATTCCATTTTAAAGGAATCTTTGAAGTATGATTTAGTAAAAAAAAGTAGAAAAAAGACTCCACTACCATTAACATATCCATTTACAAAGCAAGGGCCTTGAGGTGGACCTACCTCAAAGTCTAGCAAGTGTTCAGCTTTACTCTTACTTGACATAGTCTTTTATGGAGAAATGTTCTACATCTTAATATGGATGGTGATCAAAGAAGATATATATTATACCCCAGCTTAAGACTTAAATTAATTGACTTTAATTAAATTAAGTTTAATTTAATTTAATTAATACAGATAGACCTTAAGAGAGTCTCGACCTTAGCACTACGGATATTTTCAATGAGATAATTCTTTGTGGGAGGAGGTTTTGTTCAGTGTAGATTGTGGGTGTCTAGAGAATCCCATGGACAGAGGAGCCTAGTGGGCTACAATCCAAGGGGTCAAAGAGTCAGATACAACTGAAGTGATGTAACACACACACACAGACACACACAGATAGCACCCACAGCCCCAGTATAACAAACAAAAATGCCTCCGTGCCATGCGTGCTCATTCGTGTCTAACTGTTTGTAACCCCATGGATTATAGCCCACCAGGCTCCTCTATCCATGGAATTTTCCAGGCAAGAATACTGGAGAGGGTTGCTGTTTCCTCCTCCGGAGGATCAAACCTGCGTCTCCCATATTGGCAGGTGGATTTTTTTTACCACTGAGCTACCTGCCTCCAGACATCACCAAATGCTGCCTGAGGGATAAAAATCCACTACCTCCCCCCCTCCCCCGCCCCAGTTGAGAAGCATTTTGTTTAATTCCTTGTCTAACTAGAAGAATATAGTAAACTTTTCTTATGACTTCTCAAAGCCTGAATCAGAGTACAATCAGACTATGACTTAAAAATGAAAACTAGAATCCCTGACCTACAAGGACAGGGGAATTCAAAAGACTTCCATTTATCACAAGCGATATTTATCCAAGTTGCCTGATCAGAGGAAATATTTGGGATGCTTATCAACACGCATCCCAAGATGCTTTCACTAGAAATAAGGTAGGTCTGGGTTGAGGCTTAGAAATCAAATTGTGTGACAAGCACCTCAGGTGATTTTTTATAAACATGCAAGTTGGAAACATACTCTAAGACTTCTGTATACACCTTAGGTAGAAAATGTTTTGGTTATACTGCATGACAAAAATCCTCAACATTTCCACAAGCATAATAAATAAGGCTTTCTCTTTTTTAGCTCATACTTAAAAACATAAAGTAAAGTAAAATAAAATAATATAAAGATATACTAAAGCTGAAAAGAATCTACATGCAATGCAGGAGACCTGGGTTTGGTTCCTGGGTTGGGAAGATCCCCTGGAGAAGGAAATGGCAACCCACTCCAGTATTCTTGCCTGGAGAATCCCATGGACAGAGAGAGGAGCCTGGCAGGCTTCAGCTCATGGGATCACAAGAGTCGGACATGACTTAGCGACTAAACCGCCACCGCAAAGCTGAAACACCAGACATAGGAGCTGTCTAATATTTTGAGAGAGACCAAACCAATGGCTGAGGTCTCCCCTGGGCCCAGGAGATAGATGGCATCTCTGGATTGCAAGACTTTGCCTTTCAAACCTAGAGCAGCAGAAAGAAAAAGCCCTGGGTTGCTGGTCAGTCACTCAGTCACGCCTCTTTGCAACCCCATGAACTGTAGCCCACCAGGCTCCTCTGTCCATGGGATTTTCTAGGCAAGAACGGTGGAGTGGATTGCCATTTCTTTCTCCAGGGGGGTCTTTCCAACCCAGGGATCAAACCTGCATCTCTTGCATTGGCAGGCAGATTCTTTACTACTGAGCTCTAGAGAAAGCCCCATGTAAACTTAAACTGGGATCCCGTTTCCAATAAACCTTTTGGCCAATCTTTTGTCTCAACAAACCACTATCTCTTGTCACAATCTGCCCTTACAGCAACTCCCCACTGTTCACAAGTGCCCCTAATGACCTGTTCACTCCTTTTGGGACACTTACTCCTACCAGCAGGCCCTCTGGCTGGGCACGCTCAGTGATGGGCTCCCATCCCGGCAGGAAGTAGATCTTTTTTTATTTTAACCAGCCTGGGGCAAGCACTGCTTAGCTTCAAGGTTGTCTTCTTTACACCGGTTCTTTGTGTTCCCTTCTCATCTGCCCTTCACATTTCTCTGCCTTCTCTTCCCCACACCAGACAGTGTGTTCATTCCCACTTGCATCTGATCCCTGACCTGTATTCTTGCCTTTATTTCTCTAACTGCATTTCTGACAGATTGTCCGGCTTAGTTTTCTACAGTTCCCTCATAAAGGTGTGTTTTTATGCCTGGCCACTCCAAACTAATCATCATCACAACTATAATCACAATCATAATAACGGATTACTATCATGAGAACCTTTCCTCTGTTGCAGGCATTTTGCTGCTTGCTTTACATGAACCATCTTATTTCTTTTTCATAATTCTGAGACAGAGGGACAAATATTATTCCTACTTTATAGAAAGGGAAAAGACTTGAAAGAATTTGCTAGCTCTCCTCATTCCCTGTGGTCTCTGGGCTCTGGCACTGCCTTTTTTCCTTGCTTTTTTTCCCTCCAAAATACATGCACAGTCCTATTTCACTTCCCCACACCTCTCCTCTTCTATATAAAATATAACATCTTTTACGCAGTTCTCTATGGAGGACCTAAATGCTTTCTCCATGTTCTTTGTGTAAAATAAAAGTAGTACTATTCGCTGTCTTTAATTATTTAATGTTTTTTCCTTTGTGTCTTTTCTCGTCCAATTACAACATAAACCCCTAAGGCCCTGGTCAACTGTCACACTTCTTAGATACACGGATACACAGCACAGTTCTACTCAGGAAAGAACCACTCCGAACAACAACAAAAAGTATATATGTTGTTGAAATCATTTCAACAAAGCGTACAATAAGTGCGAAATACATATGACTCATTGTATCAGATGCTAAAGGTAGAAAAATGGCATTGTCTCCACCTTCAATGCCTTTACAAACTAGCAGTGGAGAAGGGCTTGCAAATGAACACTGAGGACGTAAGATAGCTTTCATCATACAGAAGGGTGGGAGCCAGAGAGGGAGAAGAAACCTTGACCTGGGGCCTGGGGATTGACCGCAAAGATTTTATAGCAGAAATGAGTAGCATTTGTGATGATTAGGACACCACACTACCAGGAGAGTGGATAAGAGGACATTCCCAACAAAAAGACCAGTCTGTGAACATAGAGATGTGAAAGGGCAGGTGGGCAAGAGGAATAGTAAAAAATTTCAAGAGGTTGGAAGACAGAGCTGAGGTATAGGATGGGAGCCGGGGGAAGGGGCAGAAGGGAAGCCACATTAAGGAGTGTGGGTGTTCTCAGAGTAACTGGGTTAAGCATCAAAAAGGAGAGAAACAAGGACTGAAGTCAACAGTCAGACCAAATTTACCCCATCGATGACTAGAGTCTTAGGGACTAGACCCTAGCATTCTAGAAGATGAAGCCACATCCATTCAGTGTTTCCATGAGTAATCAACATGACTTTTCATCATCACCTTCAATACCATCAGTGATTTCTTAAGTCACTAGCTTACAAAAGAATGCATCTAAAATTCTGCTGTATGGGAATTCCCTGGCAGTCCAGAGGTTAAGACTCTGAGCTTCCACTGCCAGGAGACCAGGTTCAATCGCTGGCTGGGGAACTAAGATTCCACAAAAATAAAACTCTGCTCTGTGTTTGGGGGCCAGTGAGTGTCTGTACCACAAAAAGTAAGCAGTAAAGCAATGAGGAGCTCATTATCACCTTACTATGACTTTTTTTTTTTTTAATGTTTTTTACACCTCTTGGAATCTACAATACATTATAGCCTAAAAGAAATGCAAGTGATAGCTCACAAGAAAAAGGACTTAAAGACAATGCTTATTTGTTCCTCACCACATTCCAGAAAGGACTCCAAGTGAAGGACTGTCTGTGGATTTCTGTTACCATACAGTCTTGAGCTCCCATTTCCATATATAATGAGGCTATCAATCTCTTTAATGCTACAGTTTCAAAAAGTACGAGGTGCTATACACTTTGTAGCTCTACCAAGCTGTGCTTTCAAAGTGGTGTGATTACATTTCTGAGCATGTAAATGCTCTTGGAAATCACCATAAAGCCATTTAAACAAATTTTTTACTTGATTAAACCCATAAATGCCACCTTCTTTATAGAAATTTAAGAATGACAAAAAAAATCACTGTCATTAAAATTTCCTAATCACTGAGTTCTTCATTGCTACATCTACATAGATGCATTGACTTTAAAAAGTCTCAAATTAACAATCACATTTCATTAGGAACATAAATGCATCAAAAAAAAAAAAACAACCTCTCTCTTATTATTTGCCATTTTTTAAATTCTAGAACTAGGGCCTGAAATTTCTGCATTCCTGGAGACTAACTGTTCATCTCATATCAGGGGATACAGAGAGGCCCAACAATTGTGTATTCTCTGAGGAGCTTTCCCAGGTAATCAACACAAGCTTATGCTACCATATCTGTTTATCTCTTTCTGCAGAAATCACTTAAACCTTTTATCCCCAGTGACTAACACACTAACCTTACACTTGATTAGCCTCAACCAATATTTGTAAATGGCCTTGCTGGAGCTGATAACAATGGTGGTGGCCAGAAAACTAAAACTCTGACAACTATGAAATTTTCACGGCTTCCACTGTCTAACACATAACCCCAAATCATGCTCTAAAAATCCTTCACCGACACCATTATTGTTTTTGCTCTTCTCCAATGGAAGAATGCTTAAATATAAAAGCCAGCTCAATTAGGGAGAGCAAATTGGAGCCAGACGAACAAACATGTATGTGTCCAATGTTCTGAAGTTTAATATGACACTTAAGACAATTACCAACATCTCAAATAAGCAAAGAAAACATTATTGTATTTACAACCTGTTTTCCTCCTGGGGAAGTTAAAGTAGAAATCTCTCTCTTAGGAGGAAGAAGAGTTAATATGATGCCTCCTTCCAGGATTAAATGTTCTCCTTCTGCCACTCATAATCCTGTGACAGTAGATGTGGGAGGGGGGAAAAAAAAAGATGTGGCAAACTAGAGCTGAATCGCCCCCAAAATGCCTGAAGTATCGTGTTCCAAAGCTGAGAGAATCACTGCTGCCTTGGGCAAACTGCCTGGCTGCCAGTGCAGCCCCAAATGACCATAAATAAAGCTTTAATTACATTAATTAGAGAAAGTGCTTTCTGCAGAGCATCTCTGCATTTGGGGGCCCTGTCTCAGCTCTGGAGCCAGGACCCTCTCCATGGGCTCATCCACTCCCAGACATCTCATCCCCTCACTGCTTATAATACAGCACCTAATTGTGCTTCAGTGTGTCCTTGACTCATTTCTTCTCCAAGCCCCTCTCTCATTGTTGATAACAGGCATCATCCACTGCTATTCTATCCTCTAACTTGGCCGAGCAGGGTAATAATGTCCACACAGTGACTATAGAGCACAGCCTGCGGACTGGAGGTTGATCTGCCACCTGATTTCTCATGGAATTGCCCAGCTACTGATATGTGAAGTGATATCTGTAACTGCTGTTCAAGTATCAGATGCTCTAATAACCATCAATCAAACACCTAGGCATCTGGCAACTATTAATATACTCACAACATCGCCAGCAGTCAGACGCAGTGTTTTGACTCTCACTCTAGACAGAAACCATGATAACAAATTGACTAAAGGTAGTATCAAGAAGCAATAGTGTCCTGATGGCAGCTGAGGCATTTTGGGCTGCAGCCACCCCTACAGTACATGCTATTTCCTGGGCTTAAGCTAACTGAAGTTGGTTCCTGGAGGTGTCATCAAAAACCCTGGACAGACTTGTGAAGACAGTGGGAGAAGACGATGGTATGAACTGAGAGAGTACCACTGAAACATATACACTACCATATTTAAAATAGATACCCTGTGGGAATTTGCTGTACAACACCGGGAGCTCAAACTTGGTGCTCTGTGACAACCTGGAAGAGTGGAATGGGGTGAAAGGTGGAAGGGAGGTTCAAGAGGGAGGGGACATATGTATACCTATGGCTTATTCATGTTGATGTATGGCAGAAACCAACATAACATTGTAAAGCAATTATCTTCCAATTAAAATTTAACTAATTTAAAAATAAAACCCTGTACAGCAATCGTCCCCAATCTTTTTGGCACCAGGCGCTGGTTTCATGGAAAACAATTTTTCCAAGGACCAAGGGGAGAAGGGAGAGTTTCAGGATGATTCAAGGGCATTTATTATGTTGCTGCTGGTCTGACAGGAGGCAGAACTGTAATACGAGTGATGAGGAGCAGCTGTAACTACAGATGAAGTTTCACTCATTAGCCCAGCACTCACCTCCTGCTGTGCAGTCCACTTCCTGGTTTGGGACCCCTGCCGTACAGGAAGGGACCTGGCACCCCCTAAAGCAGAGGCTCCCCAAATCCAAGCTGCAGTAAGTGCCAAGCTGTCTGCTCCCCAGTTGCAGTTTTGAAATAGCTTTCCAGGTCTCACGCTAGAGATTCTGACGCAGTGTTTCTGGAGAGGGGCCTAAGAATCTAGTAGATGGTATAGTTCTCTTAAACACCCCACAAGGTTCCCATGTGCAACTGGGTTGAAAAACATCCTCAGATCACCCTTTATAACCCCTGCTGAGATTCTGATCAGACCCAGTGTTGGTCAAAATGGTTGCCAATGGTCTAGAAATCACAAATACTGATGGAAGGATGTCATCTCTCTTAGGAATCTTCGGTCAGAAAAAGGTGTGCAAATCACTGCTAACATTCCAGCCTTCTCATTTTACAAATAGGATTTCTGATCTAAAACCTATTTCTCTCCAATTCCTCCAACCAGCCTTCTTCTTATCTGTAAATGGTAACAAACTCACCCATTAGTTAAAAAAAAAAAAGTCAGGGGACAAGCCTGGTGGTCCAAGGGTTAAGACTCTGCCTTCCAAAGCAGGAGGCGTAGCTGTGATCCCTGGTCAGAGAAATAAAGTCCCACAAGCCATGGGTAAGGCCAAAAATTAAAAAAAAAAAAAAAATAGAGTCAGCAAACTTGGAAATCATCCTTAAGTCGGTGGTTATCAGGCTTGTTCCTGTCAGAGTCCAGGGACAGTTTTCCCCAGATGTCTCCAGAGCACTTTCCTCTGTATCACCATCACTCTGGCAGCGAAACAGCAGTTACAGTTCCAGTTCCAGGCTTTAACTCTGCACACAACAAGTGAGGAGAAGACTTCTCTCATTTTGCCCTGGCACAAATGGGTGCATTCCCTGGGACCACTAGGTCTCCAGGTACAAGCTTATAAATTGGCTTTGGATCAGCGTTAGTTGCTTAGTCATGTCTGACTCTTTGTGACCCCATGGACTGTAGCCCATGAAGCTCCTCTGTCCATGGAATTCTCCAGGCAAGAATATTGGGGCGGAGAGCCATTCCCTTCTCCAGGGACCAGATTCCTGGACAAATCCTAGAGCTGCAGAGGAGACCAGTCTTCTGTAGCACATGGGCTGAGCGGCAGAGGGAGCTTAAGAGAATTATAAGATTTGATTAGGAAAAGAGAGCTGGAGAATCTACTTCACAACCCAATCTAAAGTTTCCTCCTTTTACTCCCTCATAGCACCATAGTCTTTGCCTTCATAGACTCTATCACCTTCGAAATTGGACACTTGTGGACATGTACTGGCACCCCACTCCAGTACTCTTGCCTGGAAAATCCATGGAAGGAGGAGCCTGGTAGGCTGTAGTCCATGGGGTCACTAAGAGTAGGACACGATTGAGCGACTTCACTTTCACTTTTCACTTTCATGCATTGGAGAAGCAAATGGCAACCCACTCCAGTGTTCTTGCCTGGAGAATCCCAGGGACAGGGAAGCCTGGTGGGCTGCCATCTATGGTGTCGCACAGAGTCGGACACCACTGAAGCGACTTAGCAGTAGCAGCAGCAGCAGCTAACATTTACAGAGTACTTTGAGGTGGCACTGTTCTAAACAGTTTTTATCAATGGACTCATTTAACTTTCACAACAATGCTACGCTTTCCATATTACAGATGAGGAGACCAAGATAGAGAGAGAGGCAGGAACTTCCCCAGAGCATGGAGCCCAATGACGGTAGAGCTTTGAGTCGCAGTGATCAGACTCCAGAGGCCAGGCACTCAGCTACTACAATGTGCTATTCTCTTTATTCACAGTTTTGTCTGACTCCTCCACAAAACTCTAAGAAACATGAAGCAGGGAATGTGTTTATTTTATATAGATCAGTCTCAATGGAATGCCAGGCACACAAGAAACATTCAATTCCCCTGATAACTGAACAAATGAATAGATGTTGAGAGAAGTAAGTGAATGGGGTGATGGACAAAAGAACAAGTGGTAAAGCCATGATCCAGATTAACAGAGGGCTTCCTTCGTGGCTCAGATGGTAAAGAATCTGCCTACAATGCAGGAGACCTGGGTTCGATCCTTGGGTTGGGAAGATCCTCTGGAGAAAGGAATGGCAACCCACCCTAGTATTCTTGCCTGGAGAATTCCATGGACAGAGGAGCCTGGCAGGCTACAGTCCATGGGGTCACAAAGAGTCGGACATGACTGAGTGACTAACACTAACTAACTAGATTAACAGAGTGTTCGTGTTACATGATTAATCACAGAAGAGTGGAGCCCAGAGCTTTAATTTCCTGGGTCCAGTCTGCCTTCTCTAGTTGAAGGTCTGTTATCTCTGTTCCACATGGTCACACCGACAGAGTCAATAATCTTTTCTTCTTTGCAAAGTCACCAAACAGCAAATGAAAACTCCAGTAGGAGACAGTCACTTCTTTTGAGAGAGATCATATGTGAACATGTCCAAAATAGAGAATGATTTGAGTAAAGGATGGGATTTTCCCCACGTTTAGCCTACCTGCATTAGACAAACACTTTGTTCATTAAGAGTAAGACCTCTGAACTGAAAACATACACAAAGTCCTTTGTAGTATCAGCTACTGAGGACATTTCAACATTTTTTTAAGTCAATAATTTTAGTAAGCTATTCAAAGTCTCCACTTGATTTAGGGATATCTGAGTATCTGCAGACCATTTGTTTTAACTCCTTTTCATGGTGACAGCATGACATTTAAAAATAATTCATCTGGAAAATGTAAACAGATAAGAAAAAATTACAGGGCATACACATGTCAGTTCCCACTGTCAATGTCTGGAAATGATTCCACTCTCAAAAAAAAAAAAAAAATCACTGTCTGATCACAGCAAACAAGGTCTCCAGAGAAACAATAAATTGGAACAACCACATCCACACAGAAGCTATCCATCTTCCTGGTTCCTAAGTAAATAGGGGTAATGTGAGCAGGGTAAAAGGAATCCACTGCCAACAAGCACCAGCCTTCAAGCTTAGTATGTACATTACAGCCTCTCCTTCCTCAGAATAGGCTTGTGAGTTTTTCTTCCACTCTGGGAGCAAAGAAAAACAACATGCTTAATAGGCAAACCTGCTATTAAACTATTTACATGTTTGCCTTTTGCCATAATAAGCAGCTACATGTGCTATCTTGAAAAAAAGGCACCATCAGCAACTTCCCTGGTGGTCCAGGGGTTAAGACACTGCACTTCCACTGCTGCTGCTGCTGCTGCTAAGTTACTTCAGTCATGTCCGACTCTGTGCAACCCCATAGACGGCAGCCCACCAGGCTCCCCTGTCCCTGGGATTCTCCAGGCAAGAACACTGGAGTGGGTTGCCATTTGCTTCTCCAATGCATGAAAGTGAAAAGTGAAAGGGAAGTTGCTCTGCTGTGTTCGACTCTTAGTGACCCCATGGACTGCAGCCTACCAGGCTCCTTTGTCCATAGGATTTTCTAGGCAAGAGTACTGGAGTGGGGTGCCATCGCCTTCTCCGACTTCCACTGCAGGGGGCATGGTTTCAACCCCTGGTCAGGGAACTAAGATCCCCCAGCTAAAAGAATAGAAACAGAAAAGAAAAATGCACCATCAGCAATACCTATGTCTTCAAGCCAAGCCTACTAATAAAGAGTTGGCTTTCAAAGATCATCTCCATCACTTAAAAAAAGGGAAACGACAAAACAGAGATGCTCATTCAGTAAATACACAGGGCTCCATCAATGAAGCAGAGGCATCTCCTACCCCACACAAGGGACCAAACGTTAAAAAAAAAGCAGAGATGCTCATGGGTGGACAGATTATGCCTGAAGGCAAAGAAGGAATGAGGAAGAGAAGAGATGGGCATCTCTATAAAGGTAAATAACTTTGGCACTTTTAATTTTTCCTGGAAAAATAAGATCATCTTTCCTTGTGTCATTTTTTTCTTTCTTTAAAGTTGACCCCCAATCCATGGAGATACGGCTGCCAAGCATGAATACTACCTTATGTGTAGCTTGGTACATGCCTCAGTAGCCACTGAAAACTAAAGCTAACCTATCAATGGCTCGTATTACAAACATTAGATAAAAAGAATACAAAGGAAGTAAACAGACAGACAAGCCAAAACCACTCTGTCACAAGGACATGTTATTTAAGCAAATAAAAAATCCAGAATACAAATCATACATTTTATTATTGGTCAACAGTTCACCGTGGGCATGGGCCATATTTTTTTTCTTTCCCGTCCCTGGTTACCCTGGTGTCTTCTTGTCATTCATTCACTTAACTTTTTTGACTTAAAGAATTTTTTTTTTTGAGACACCTCTTAAGCACTTCCCTGCCCCTTTAAGGATAAGGTTTAAAAGGTCTATTTTAGATTTGGGAGTAAAACACAGAAGCCATTCAAAGTATTTTGAAAATAAATAGCCTTCCAAATGAGACCTTATTTCCATGGAGAAGCCTAAATAACATCTGAACTGAAACTAAAATATATCCAAATCTTGCAAGGGTGTATTCCCAACACCACTCTTGCTGATCATCTTCCAGGTGCCTGAAGGTTTGATTCACGTTATTCAAACATTCACGTTTTCTCACGTTGGCAGCCTCACTAAAATTATTGTGTTTTGATGTGGGAGGGGAAAGGTCCATCTCAAATGAGTTTACAATTTTGTTTTCAGAAACTGCATAATTTTACTTATTTAAAAAATATCTGCTTATTTCAAAAATATCTGCTTAAACCACATTTAATACTATAAGCAGTATGATGTCTTTAAAATTATAAGTATTAATAAGAAAAATAATATTGTGCAACCAATAAAATCAACACTTCTTAAAGTTAAGGAAAAGCAACAAGTATGAGAGCACATGCATGTTACTGCCAGGAGACTTTAAGTTCTCACCAGTGGACTTAAATTCCTTGAGGGTAGGGGCCAATTCTTACTCTGCTTAATTTCAACTTGTTAGCAATAACTTTTACTATAAGACTAGATCCAAGGATCGGAGAAGGCAATGGCACCCCACTCCAGTACTCTCTTGCCTAGAAAATCCCATGGACGGAGGAGCCTGGTAGGCTGCAGTCCATGGGGTTGCTAGGAGTTGGACCCGACTGAGGGACTTCCCTTTCACTTTTCACTTTCATGCATTGGAGAAGGAAATGGCAACCCACTCCACTGTTCTTGCCTGGAGAATCCCAGGGACAGGGGAGCCTGGTGGGCTGCCGTCTCTGGGGTCGCACAGAGTCGGACACGACTGAAGTGACTTAGCAGCAGCAGCAGATCTGAGGATACAACCATGACCAGACAAGATTGCTGTCTCTTTGGAGCTTACATTCTAGAGGTGGTGACAGTATTCAGAGAAAATGTTTTTTAAATTAATATTAAATGTGTGAATGCCAAAAGGAAAACAAATAAAGGGCTGAGATAGAAGTGAAAATTTGAGATATCTACCGACTTTATTAGATAGAGCGCTGTCAGAGGCCAATCTGAGGATGTGTTATTTGCGAGTCAAGCAAAGAACTGAAACCTGAGAATGGCTAAGAATGGAAAGCACACTTGCAGAGACTCTGCAGTGATCTCAGTTGGACTTGGCTAAGGATGACTGAAATGTAGGGAGCATGTGGAGAGGGGCAGTCCAAGAGGAGACTGAGGGGGCAGCCAGGGACGGGGGAGATGAAGGGGCAGAGCCAGGCAGGATGACGTGAGAAGAATTTGGATATTACTCTGAGCACAAAGGAAATCTGGTCTGGTTTGTGCTTCCATTGAAGAAGGGACTGATAAGAGAGCAAGAGTAGAGCAGGGAGAATAGTTGAGAGGAGTCTAATAATCCCAGAAAGACCTGATGAGAATTAGACCCAGGTGGTGGCAGTGGTCTTGGAGAGACATGGACATACTAAAAACCAAGTTTTGGACTTCCCTCGCAGTCCAGTGGTTGGCTCTGGGCTTCCACTGCAGAGGACACAGTTCCATCCCTGTTCAGGGAACTAAGATCCCACATGCCCAGTGCAGCCAAAAATTAAAAAAAAAAAAAAAGTCACTGTTGAAAGCAGAATCAACATGATGACTTCCTTCAATGAGGACTGTCCTTCATGAGGACTGTCCTTGGGAAGTGAAAACTAGGACTCAAATATAATTCCCAGGTTATAAGTATCAGCAACTACATATTCACAAGCAGATGTCAAGTAAGCATGTAAATGCTGAAAGAAGCTGGCACTCTGAGCTATACGGACACATTTAAGGGCCATCAATAAAAAATTTACAAAGTGGGCTTCAGAAAAGGCATGAGGTTCGGAAATCCAGATCGGCTGCTACTGCTGCTTTGCATCCTTAGGAAAATTACTGACTTAGTTTTCTCATCTATTAAATGGAGATAAAAATACCTATTTTTAACAGGATTGCTAGAGAAGGGGTCAGCAAACATTTGCTATAAAAAGCCAGATAATAAAAACCTGGGGCTTGGTGGCCATAGGGTCTCTGTCAAAAACACTCAGTACTGTCACTGCAGAACAAAAGCAGCCATAGACAATAAATATATAAATAGATGAGTTGGGGGGTGGTGGTGGTCACAGAAATTGCGTTTCCAAAAACAAAGGGAAGAGTGTGTCACCCCCCAGTCTAGAGCTGTGGTTGTCAGAGTGTGGTTCTGCACCAGCAGCATCAGTGTCACCGGGGAGTCGTTAAAAATGCAAATTCTGGCCCCACCTCACACTTACTGAATCAGAAACTCTGGGGATGGAGATCCAGCAATCAGCATGAAAATGAATCCTCTAGGTAATGCATGCTTAAGTTTGAGACCCTCCAGTCAAGAAAACAAACATATTTTTATCCTGCTGTTGTGTGAAAACTGTCTACATCTTAACGATGTTGAATTGGTTCACAGTGCTTTTCAGGTCTACTATACCTTCTCCTTTTCTGTCCATTCTATTAATTTTTGAGTTTGATATTGAAACTCCAACTAAAAAAATCTTAATCTGTCTACTTAAAAAAATATTTGTATTATATAGTGGAACTATATGTAACTTGGCTCTGTATTTTCCAAGTTTCCCACTAAATGTGCTATCATACTTTCACAATTTAAAAAATAGAAAATAAAGGGGAAAAAAGTCAAAGATTGAAAAAGAAACTAAATACATATATACTGCTTAGAGCTAATATTATCATGAATATATATCTATTATTTTTTAACATGGTTCCTAGAAGTTTAGAGCATACCTTCCAAAGATAGAATCAAACACTGGATAATTGTGGTGGATCAAGCAAAAGAGAGATAACAAACTCTGTTAAACTACAAGATGGGCTTAAGTAAGAATAGTTGAGAAATTGAAATTTTTGTTTTAAATATACTTTTATTCCAAAGAATTTCAATACTACCTCATATATTAATTAAGCTAGATTTAATTGGTCATGTTCACACTCCAGTTATTAAAATGAACAATATAATTTCAACATATATTCACCCTAACTGTCAACAGAAATGAAAGTTTAATATCAATTAACTTCCAGATTCCACATGTCATATTAGTTATTGGTTAGTGGTATTGGCTAGTTATATTAGTTATTAGTTATTGCTATAACTAACACACTTTTTTAAAGGAATATAGAGAAGGCAATTTTATCAAATGCCATTATTATTTTAACAGAACAATTTGGCCGTTTGAATTGAGGATCAATGGGGGAAGTTAAAATATAAAGGGCTGTCGAAAAATAAAATATAACACCACCCACTTTCATATTGCTTTATCAGTACTATTAGAAGCTAGACAAAAATCTAGTTTTCTGAATTCAGCCTATTGAACCTTCCTCAAATTAGATATAGAATTATGGGTGAATATAGAGGGATCGTGCCTACTACCTATCACCACTAGGCTATGTTCCTGCCAATAGATCTTAGCAAAATTCCATATGAAAACCAAAATAAAATCAGTAAATAATGGCTAATAGCTTTGGAGGGAACCAACAGGAAGTGGTAAGGACCAGACAACCAGATCATCCCTCAGAAGGGGGAAGACTAGCTTCCAAAAGTGGAAAGAAATTCAATCAAACAGGCAGTGCACAATATTAAAGAGTCCAACAGTAGACACTGGGTAGTCTCCAAAGTGGAGGGTGCGGCGCATGCAACACACAGTACTGGGGAATCCCACCAGGTATAAAGCACTTGCGTGCGTACTAAGTTGCTTAAGTCCTGTCCGAGTCTGGCTCCTCTGTCCATGGGAGTCTCCAGGCAAGAGACCTTGCCTTGCCTGGAGTGGGTTGCCATGCCCTCCTCCAGGAGGTCTTCCCGACCCAGGAATTGAACCCACATCTCACATCTCCTGCACTGGCAGGCAGGTTGTTTACCACTAGCACCTCTTAGGAAGCCTGGTATTAAGAATATGTTACTGGAAATCTAAGGAACAGAAATACTTGCAGAACCAAGCAGGAAAGCCATCAGTTTAATTTCAGATAAACTCAAGAAAATCCCTCGAGCTGCCTAGCTAATGAGAATTAAATGGCTGAAGTCAGGGCAAGAGGTGAATTGAAAAAACTGGGAGCTGTCTGAGGCCAGAAGATAGATTTGCTTGTTGCTTTGTAAAACCCTAAGCCATAAATGTATCTGTCTACATTGTATAACCTATTATGGAAAATGTGAGTGAAGATACAATTGTGAGATATAAAATATTACTTGATTTGCTCAACCAGAAACACTGTTTGACTTGCAATCTGAAATTGATTTCAAACTACTCAGAAGTTATATAATACTGACAGTACAAAGTTTCGTGTTCTAACTTTGACAATTATAGAAATTCCTGTAAAAATTCTCAAGAGTTCCAAAGTGAGGACTATCCAACTAGTTAAGGGCATCCACAAAATAAAAGATCTGAAGCAGCAAATTTAGGCTTCTATATTTAACCAGGAAGATCCCATTACTAGGAGATCCTCTTTCCAACCCAACCTCTTACAAGAAATAAAATTTGAAAGGGATCAGTAATTTGGAGAAGAATACCTCTGCATCTTTTTTGTAGAGCTGCAAACACCTGTGATAAGATTATCTGAAATTAAACCCACCAAAATTTTAATCTCATACTTTTTTCCCTCTCTGTCATAGGATCATAGATGATTGCAGTCATATGAAATAACACCTGAAAGTTTAAGCCAGGAGTTTTCTGAACTTAACCTTTGGTTGTTAGAATACTTTTAAATATAAATTAAGATGTTAATGTAATTATCTTACTGTTACTTTAAACATGTTCACAAAAATCTAGACATAAACTTTAGACACAGCTCTAGCTTTTAAACAATTTTCAAACCAAAGCCAACTTATAAAATACCCACGAACACAAGTATAAAACCAGTAACAATTACACTAATGAGCTAAATTCAATGTGATGAACGATGTTATTTTCCCAAACGCATGCCTATGGCACTGGCTGGGCACTGGCTGCCACACCATGGGTTCAGCAGGCTGATGTTACTGTGAACCCATGAATGCTGTTTTGAACCACCTTTCCCTACTTGAACTCCTGCAAAACCATATATCAGCCCATCAGATCACTGGGATTAATGTAACCTTAAAATTTACATATTCTTTCCCTTAGGCTCCTCCATCCATGGGACTCTCCAGGCAAGAATACTGGAGTGGGTTGCCATTTCCTTCTCCAGGGGATCTTCCAGACCCAGGGATTGAACCCAGGTCTCCTGCATTGCAGGCAGACTATTTTATAATTTCACACTTTATAATTATATACTTTGATATTACAATACATTTTTATAATTTATACTTTCTACTTTGTTATACTTTACAATATTTATATCCTTTAAGGGTCAATAAAACAAACACATGGTTGTACCCATTCTTAAATACATATCCTAAAGAATCTTTATTCTAAACTAAAGTAGTTATCAGGACTTCCCTGGTGGCTCAGACCATAAAGAATCTGCCTGCAGTGCAGGAGACCCAGGTTCAATTCCTGGGTTGGAAAGATCCCCTGGAGAAGGAAATGGCAACCACTCCAGTATTCTTGCTTATAGAATTCTAAGGACAGAGCCTGGTGGGCTACACTCCTGCTACCGCTACTGCTAAGTCGCTTCCAGCGTATCCGACTCTGTGCGACCCCACAGACAGCCTCCTAATGGGGTCGCAAAGAGTAGTACATGAATGAGCAACTAACACTTCAGGTCAAAGTAGTTACAGGGTTGCAAACAAGACTCTCACAGTTTACTTCCCTGCCACTCTTAAAGACACAATGTAAAAGACTAGACTTCAGCTTCACCAGTCTAACAAATCACACAACTTTTCACTTTCCATTAAAACAAAAATACACACTGGCAAAACTATATCCAAGCATGCATTTAGCATTTCATTATTATTTTACAAATTTAATGAAAACATTTAAATGTGGAGATTTTTAATTAAAAAGTGGTGGGGAGGGATGGACAAACTCTGCATGATCTCACTTATACATGGAATTTAAAAAGTCAGACTCATAAATGCAGAGAGTAAAATAGTGGTTATCAGAGGCTGGGGGATGGGAGACATGGGGAGATGTTGGTCAAAGGAAACAAACTTCAATTATGCAGGATGAGAAAGTTCTGAATATCTAATAGAGAGAATGGTGACTATAGTTAATAATATTATATTGTAGACTTGAAATTTGCCAAAAGAGTAGATCTTAAGTTTTCTCACCATACACACACAGAGAAAACAATACCTATCTGAGTTGATGGATATGTTAACTAGCTTGACGTGGTAATCCTTCCATTTTATATGTATATCAAAACACTACATTATACCTTTAAATATGTACAATTTTTGATGGTAAAGAATCTGCCTCCAATGCAGAAGACCCAGTTTGATCTCTGGGTCTGGAAGATCCCCTAGTGAAGGGAATGGCAACCCACTCACTGCAGTATTCTTGCATGGAGAATTCCATGGACAGAGAAGCCAGGCAGGCTACAGTCCATGGGGTTACAAAGAGTCAGACACAACTAAGCGACTAACACACTTTCACTTTTGCTTGTTAATTATACTTCAATAAAACTAGAAAACAAAATAAAATAAAACAACTATATATTTTTTAAAATGGGGGAAAAGTGATAGCATAAAGTTTCCTATCACTAACAACTAAAATCAGATTTTTAGAGTAGCAGATAAGAGAACTATTCACACAGACTGAAAACTGCTTCTACCATTACAAGCTTTGTGTCTTTAGGGAAATATTTAAACTTTCTTTAGCTCAGTTTTCTCATCTGTAAAATGGGAGGGAGACTGATACATACTTTACACTGTTATTGTGAAGATAAAATGTGATAGCCTAGGACAAGCACTAAGGGCAGTAATATCATCCAGCAAGAGCTCAACAAAGGTTAGCTTTTAAGCATTAAAAAGCTATTTAGACAGACATACTATGGTGTATGTTAGTAATCACATTACACCCTTAAAGTAGCAAGCCAATGGCATGCTTAGTTGATGCCTCCCAATGAATTACTAAATTTGTGTTAATATTTTATATAGACCATAATTCAAGCAAAATCCTTTATCTGGTCAATAATTCTGAATGTACTAAAAATTAGTTTATAATTGATCTGTCCCTCATTTTACAGGGGGATATATCTAAGTAAAAACACGGCATGCAGTGGTGCATACTAAGTTGCTTCAGTCGTGTCCAACTCTGTGCGACTGCATGGACTCTAGCCCACCAGGCTCCTCTGTCCATGGGGATTCTCCGGGCAAGAATACTGGAGTGGGTTGCCATGCCCTTCCCCAGGGGATCTTCCCAACCCAGGGATTGAACCTGTGTCTCCTACATTGGGCTGGCGGGTTCTTTACCACTAGCGCCACCTGGGAAGCCACCACAACATGGCAACACAGCCCAAAAGAAATGGGCGTCTAAAATCACTATCTAGATGATTTTAACAAAACAAACAAAAGCCGTGAGATTTAAAAAGGACAAAGGAGGAGGAGGAGGAAGGAGAAGGAGAGAAAAGTTTGCAATAATCACTCAGAGTAGTCATAATCTTTTTCACCAAACTGTCAATTCTGTTTCTTCTTGCCTGATTTTTTTTTTCTTACTAGACAGTATATTACACATACTGATGTTTTACATGTTAGTTCTGCAGATTCAAATAGATAAAGCTTTGGTTTTTACAAAAATTTATCATAATTAAACATTAGAATATATTCCTTATAAATTGATTATGCCATCTGAAGAACCTAAAACTTTGGCTTGAAAGGTAATGTTTTCAGTAAACATATGGCTAGTCTCAGCATGTCTGGCAGAATAATGTCTATCTAGAAATGGCAACCCACTCCAGTGTTCTTGCCTGGAGAATCCCAGGGATGGGGGAGCCTGGTGGGCTGCCGTCCATGGGGTCACACAGAGTCAGACACGACTGAAGTGACTTAGCAGCAGCAGCAGCAAAGAAAAATATGCAAAGCTATTAAGCTATAAAATGAAGAGTTTCTTAAAAATCTTCTGTAGATATTATTCCTCTCCACACTCACCCTGAACTTGCAAGTTTGAGAATAGCTGCAAAAATAACCAAGAGAATAGAAAGGATTATATACCCAACCAGATGAACAGAATCACTGAGGGCAGTGGGTCTCAAACCGTGGTCCCCAGACCAGAGTCTGGACATCATCAGAGAACTTGATAACATCAGAAACTGAGGCTGAGGGCCACCGTCTGTTCGAACAAGCTCACCAGGTGATTCTGACACACACTCAAGTTTGAGAACCTCTGGTTTATGATAAACAAGCCTTGATACCAAACACCACCATCTTCACTATAACATGCCATTCACAAGTGGGAGTCTCTGGGTATACATTTTTACCTTTCCCCTAGATATGGTAGTCACAATCCTACCACAAAGCCAAGGCAGATTAGATCCACCTCAGATTAGAAAGGGAGAGAACAACAAAAGTGACTAGAGCAAACACGAGGGAAGAAATCTACCTGTCTAGAATAGCACAAAGTACTTGGAAAGTATAGAGAGAGATGTGAAAATTTCAAGATTTCTATTTCTTTGGTTTCCTTGCTTATATATTCCCAGAGCCACTGATCCTCAACTCTGACAACAATAAAAATGATCTTTTGAAAATATATGGGTAAAAATTGGTTATGTGAGCAAAGTTCAGAAAATACTAAATATTTTAAAAGAAGCAACAAACCCACAGGCTTAGAGAACTTAGAGTTGAAAATAAACCATGTCGAGTTCACTTTTTAATTTTAAGAACACAATTTGTAAAATCTCTTTGAAAGTACATTCTTGTGAGCTTCAAGGAATATATACACAAATGAAATCAATGAAAATTACAGCAATCATGTTTTTGTGTTTTAAATGACTACTCATTCTATAATCTGAAACACATGCTATTGAGTCTCATGCAAATGATAACACATGTAATCTCTAACAAGTGTCATGATGCTGCTAAGTCACTTCAGTCGTGTCCAACTCTGTGTGACCCCATAGACCACAGCCCACCAGGCTCCCCTGTCCCTGGGATTCTCCAGACAAGAACAACTGGAGTGGGTTGCCATTTCCCTCTTCAGTGCATGAAAGTGAAAAGTGAAAGTGAAGTCGCTTCTTTGCGACCCCATGGACTGCAGCCCACCAGGCTCCTTCGCCCATGGGATTTTCCAGGCAAGAGTATTAAACACCAACAATTCTTATTTATAATATAAAAAATATATATAACATAAAACAAGTTCTGCTTTTTCATGGGGGAAATGGAGATAATGCTAAATATGTAGTATTTTCTGAATGCTACATTCAGGCTCTTTCTGAAAGTAGATAAAGGCAAGTACTTTGAAGAATATTAGTGACCTTCCAAGATTTTAGGTATAGAATCAGAGATTCTTGGTTTCTCCAACCAGTTTTAAGTCTAAGACTCAATTTATGCCAGTGCAACTGTTTTTTAAGTTATGCAGAGTTAAGCACTTTTCAAATACCCAACCTTGGCTGATGCATGCTGACTGACATTCCTCCCATACAAGACTACACAGGCTTGAATAAATGGGAAGCAATCTGTATTGGCATATATTTGAACTGGAACTAGTTCACTTGCTCCCAACCCACACCTCTCTTTGCACCTGGGAGAAATAGCTCTGCATCAGAGCATTATGGCAGAGCACTCCTCCAGGCTAAGGTTTAGCATCCTTAGGCTAACTCTTACCCACCAGGAAGGTGTGGAGCCAGAGGGCACATCACTTTGGCAACTCCCCACAATAGACCGAAGCGACTCGCATACACACAGCACTCCCATCTTTGAGGTCACCCTCAAAAAGAGATCCACCCCCAAAAAGATGTGTGAGTAGATATGCTGCAAAACATCATCATTTTATATACAGAAACCATATCCTCCATTTCCGTGACTTGGCAGAAACACAAACTTTTCCATTTATTTATGGTCATCTATGTTCCTGTTTGCCCTAAACAATCCAGTTTTATAGTTGTTATGCCAGTGTAAGTTTAACGACACCTCCTTTCTCATAAAATTGTCCTACATTAAACAATAAGTTATATGGGCATCCAACAGACAGGTCTGTTTCAGAAAAGGGACGGGCAAGAAAGACAAAGCAGAGGCTAGTTTACTTGGGGATGTTTGCAGGACTTCTGCTCCAGGCTACCTTCTATATTTTGTTCAGGGACTGTAGAAAATACTTAGGAGATTTAGCCATAATCTTAAAGTCCAGCTAAATAATTCTCTGGGGCTTCCTGATGGCTTAGTGGTAAAGAATTTGCCTGTCAATGCAGGAGATGCAGGTTCAATCCCTGGGTTGGGAAGATCCCCTGGAGAAAGAAATGGCAACCCACTACAGTAGTCTTGCCTGGTAAATCCCATGGACAGAGAAGCCTGGCAAGCTACAGTCCACGGGCTCGCAAAAGAGTCAGATATGATTTAGCGACTAAACAAGAACAAATAAGTCTCTACTTCAAATGTAGAATTCAGTGGCAAAGCAAACAGCAAATTTTCTTCCTTCTCATTTCATAGGTGCTCAGAAAAATCCAGAGATTCTACGCTATATGAGGTATACTGCTGGATGGAAATAATGTGATGAATTCATCCTCAAACAAGTTCAACTGTGGAATCATCACTACTGGGAGTCTGACTTATAAATTCTGCCTTCCAAATCATTCTAACTCTCCTCACTATTTCAAAAGGAAATGTGACAAAGAGCACACAGTATCTAATGACTGCACTTGGCCACTCAGCAAATATTTATGCACAAGATCAAAAGTGGCCGCCCTTAGATCTCTGAAGCCAAACTTCAGATGTGTTTTGTTTAGCCCAGATAGGATTCTTAAATGTTTAAAATACTTGCTAATACTTTAAAATGTGGACTCATATGTAAAAATCCAAATTTCCATTTTCTCTTGAGAAATCAGAAGTTTGGTCAACACTGAGCTTATATTCTGTTAATGTAATTTCCATCTGGAGCTGAGCAGCACCTTGAGAAAGAACTTCCCTATTCAGTCCTCCATGGACCTCACTCAACCATCCTCCCAGCCATTGAGGTTTGTAACCCTTGATTTATGGCTGGAGATAATTCTTAAGTAGACAACATCTGGCCTTTCAAATTAATGATCCTCTGCCAGGGGCTCTCTAGGTTTGGAGCAAATAGTAATCTACATCTTTAGATCAAAGACTCAACTAGGAAATGACAATAAACAGGAAAAATTTGTTTCTTCTTTCATCAAAAAGCCATTTGGCTTCCACTGCTCCTACATAGCAGGTACATAAGCTTACACATGCTATTATTTGTAATGTGACAGCACATTTAGCCTCTCAAATCTAAATACAAAAAGGAAGGTAAATAAAATGGGATATTTTAAATGAACTTCAATGAGTCCAGGGAAAACTCAACAGCTACTGTTGAGAATTTAAGGTGCTATAACCCAGAAACAAACTTTGACCATCAGTGAAATTAGCAATGATGTGTCATGCTTCAGACCTGAAGAAAAGAACCATCAAGAATCTTGAAATATTCCTTAAAGTCCTAGAAAAATGCCACTACTTCCATCTTACTCATAGAACCCAAAAATCTTAAAACAATAAAGATAGTGATAAATACAGTACTACAACAGTAGAAATAAAGAACATGCTGCCCTCCAACTTCAACACAACTGACAGCTAAAAATAAATTTTGAACACATAAGTATGAAATGAAATTCATTTTAATCATGGTTAGGATTCTGAGATCATCTGTAATAAGGTATTTTACCATAATGTAACAGAGGTCCCATACATCAAAATCGCTCTCTTCACACTGGGAGTTCTGAGCATATTAAACTAGCTTACAAAGTAACTGATGGAATCAGAAGATATTGAACTTTTATTTTCTTCAGCTGAACTATAGGCCTTTTGTGGAAAGCTATTAAACAGACAGTCTTTCTGTTACAGATACTGCTGCTGTTGCTGCTAAGTTGCTTGAGTCTGGTCCGACTCTGTGCGACCCCATAGAGGGCAGCCCACCAGGCTCCTCTGTCCCTGGGATTCTCCAGGCAAGAATACTGGAGTGGGTTGCCATTTCCTTCTCTGTTACAGATACTAGATGCTTTAATTTTTGAAAATTCATATATTCTAGTATCATATGAATTTTCAAAGCTTAAAGCCTTACTTATAGAATGTTTTTCTCATCTGACTATTAATTGGCCAGCTGCTAAAGAAACTGGCCACAGAGTACAACTGGGACTTTATTGATTTATATTTAGACATCACTATTTTCCCAAAGAATCTAAAGTACTTTGTCCAAACAAATAAATAACTCAAAAATGACAGCATCTCAGGGACTTTTGATACGGTAAAAAAAAAAAAAAAAAAAACACCTCCTTACACATTTGTTTAAAAAGGGGGGGAGGGGTGCTCTTTTTCAAGACACAACCAAAATGTGGTAAAAACTGTTTAACTATCTCTCTCCAGAAGAAAAAAAGGACTGCGTCCGTTTCTTAAGGAAGTAAAAACGTACTGTTTGGTAACAGGCACCTCGATTTCGTAAACTCTAGAGAAATTATATTAGAAAAGACATTTTTCGCCTCTTCTAAGACACTGATTTTTAAATCACCCAAGTGGGTATTGATTCTGTTTCCAATTAGTGTGTAAAAGACGGCAAAAAGGGAAAAAAAGAAGCAGCAGCAGCCTTTCCGCTCAACATCTAAACGCAGGTTCGTATTTTGCTGACAATCTGACAACGTCTAGTAACTTCTCCCTAAACCGGGCTCTGAAACATCTTCCCACATCGGAGACCTGCAGGTGTTACTGTGACGAAGGTGTAACCATCAAGGGGCTAAGGTACAGGACTCGACCAAGACCCAGGGTGAGTGCGGGGGCCTTTAGGAACCCAACCCTCTCCCGCGTACACTCACACACACACCTGCACGCACTCACACACTCGACCAAGGCCGGGCATGCCGTCTCTCCAGTCACACCCCAAGACGTCGGGATCCTGCCAGGACCTGCGCTGCTCCCCGCATCGTCCTAGCTCCTCCGCCGTCTCGAAGCCACTCAGCCTCCCTCTCTCGTCCTCGTTCCTGCGGGTCACCTGCTCCCGCTGCCCCATCCGCACCCAAAAGCCAGCTCCCGGACTCGGGGTCCGAGGAGCGGGACCAGCTGCGCTCAAGTGCGCCACGTGGAGGGCGCGCGCCAGCAGCGGGGCCCGAGCCTGTCCTTAACGTGGGGTACCGGCGCCCGCTGCCCCGCCACTCCCCCCGGGTGTGTCGGACCCTCCCCGGGGCCTCGGAGCCGCGCGGTCTTGCCTGATTGGGGTCTGCAGCGCGGAAAACGTGGCAGGCCATCTGCGACTCCGGGTCGTCGGGCTGCGCCTTGATCAGGTAAGCAAAGTAGGTGAGGTCCTGGCTGTTGTGGATGAAGCGCGAGATGTGCTGCGCCTTGTGCTCGAAGATGAACACGGCCGGGTTGGGCTGCGCCGCCGTCGGGCCGGAGCCCCCAGTGGCCCCGACGCCCGGCGCGGGGACGCAGCGCAGGAAGGGCGCGCTGAGCACCAGCAGCACCTCGCGGGCCGCCGGCGCCCCGCAGCCGCCCGCCTCGGGCTTCTGGCTGCGCCGGCGGATCTCGGCCATGAGCCAGGGCAGCATGGGTAGCGTGGTCCTGCGGTCCAGGCACGACCCCCCTACGTACCACAGCCGGAACCTTTTGTCGTTCGGCTTCCCGGGGCCAGGCTGCGCCGGGGCGCCAGGCTCGGGCTCCAGGGGGTGCGGGAACGGCTCATCCTGAAAGCAGCTGGGGGGCTCCATAACTCACTCCTCCCGAGGAGGGCACGGAGGCGGGGGGAGAGGCCCGCCGCGCCCCCCAGCCCCCCAGTTCTCGCGTTGAAGGCGCCGCCGAAACTGTGCCAACTGCTGCGCCGGGCCGTGCGCCCTACTCGGCGAGACCCCGAACTCCGCGCCCTAGCGGCCCTGCCCCATGCGGCACTTCTCCGGGCGCGGCTCCCGGGCTTTGGCGGCGGGCACCCGGGCAGCGCCGGGCAGCAGGACTGGCTGAAGAGGGCGAGTTAAATCGCCATCCTCCTTCCTCGGGCTCGCGCGCGGGGTCAGACCTCCCGGTTCCTCGTCCGCGGCTCCGCGGGGTCCGAGGGCCCTCGCCGCCCTCTCCGGCGCTGCAGAGCCGCTGCGGCCGCCGCTGGCCGCAGGCGGGCACGGGGAGGCTGGGCGGGGAACCGGCTGTGGGCGGGCGGGAGGGGGTGACTTGGGGCGGAGCTGATTCCTACCAGGGTGACCGGCTGTCACCTGGAAGGTCGGGGCCCCCGGGCTTCGGCGCGATCTGTCCTCCTGGAGAGCCTGCGAGAACTATTTCGGTGGAAAATAACAAAAACGAAACGTGGCCTCGCCGGGGCCGCTCCTCCTCCGGTCGCTGCAGCCCAGCTCGCTGCTCCTCCTCCTACTGTTCCCGTCCCTCCCTCGCTTCTTCCTTCCTTCCAGGCTGGCTGCTTCTTTAATCGGGCTGCCACCCCGCCTCCGGACGGGCGGGCGGGCGGAGAGCGTCGTCTCTGAAAGCTTATCTGAGAAGTCACCTCTTTGCCTCTTTTTCCGGCCGCGGTCCCCGACCGCTCCTCCAACCCGCCCCTCGGGCAGCAGTTCTGCTCCCCAGCGCCGGCCCTGCCCCTACCAACTCGTCCTCTCTCGGGTCGCCGAGATCTTCGTCTTCTTTTGGGCGTCTCTGCTGCCCCCTGGAGAGGGGACCATTCTCAATGGGACCCTAAGACTTTTTTTTTCCTTCAAGTAATCATATTTGCTTGGTTTCAATTCCTTCTAAAGTCTACATGATTTCTGATTATTTCCTAATAATCTCAAAAAAACACTCATGTTTTAAATCACGAAATTATGATGATTTTTTTTTCCGTTTCAAAAGAAATTTATTTATGATTCTTTTATTAACACACAGGGGCTTTGGTCATCTGAACAAAGAATATTTTTTTTTAAAGGAAGGTTTTTTAGGTCTTTGTTTTTCAAAGGAAATGAACACTTGTTACACCTTTGATTTTGACCTCAAGCCCTAATCAGATCTACTACCCTGGTGACCTAGAAGGAACTTTGTTGGCTCTGATACGCTTTCCCCTTTCTTAAGGCTCTTGGTAGATTCTCTCTTTGATGCTATTCTCTTAACGTCTCTATTGTGTTGAGAATATTACATAAGTAAAGTGTACTCCATCATTCCCTGTTCAAACTGCTTTGTCCTTTAGGGTCAGCGTTGCCTTAGTCACTCAGTTGCATCCGACTCTTCCCAAACCCAACAGTAGCCCGCCTGGTTCCTCTATCCATGGGGATTCTTCAGGCAAGAAGAATGAAGTGGGTTGCTATGTCCTCCTCCAGGGAATCTTCCCAACCCAGGGATCGAATGTAGGTCTCCTGTATTGTAGGCAGATTCTTTACTGCCTGAGCCACCAAGGAAGGAGCTAAGAGAGGGTTATTGTAAGATTATATCTTTGCTGCCTCCTCAACCTACTTCCCCTCACTCAAAATGCTTAAATATTATTACCCCATATCTGTTTGGAATGGGTTGTCTAAATAAACACACGTGACAGGTTATACAGTGTGCACAAGACAATATGCCACAAAACATTGCTCTCTTCCTTTCTCTCACAGAGGTATTCAAGTTCCAAACTATATTCCCTCCATGTTCCATGTCCATCTGTCTTTTGGTTTTTTCCAGTCTTATCCAAAGCAGTCTCGTTCCTACATTCTTCACCCACTACCTCCACGTAGTGCCTTCCACTGCACCTCTGAAGTTGGAAGATTGTGATCCCAAGTCTTCAAAATTCCAGAAAACAATCTGGTCACATGGTAACAGCAAAATACAAGGCCTTGCCCAACATTTCAAAACACTGCAAACTTACAAAAATAAACTAGAAAAAGTTTTGATTAAGTCCTATTTCCCTTGTGAGAGCATTTTCCAAACAAAAGTTATTTTTTATGAACCAAACACATTTGACAATCTACACCCATATCAAGGTCACCAATCACTGACCCTAGGGGAGACTGTGCTTGTGTTTAGTCGCTCAGTCCTGACCAACTCTTTGGGACCCAGTGGACTGTAGCCTGCCAGGCTCCTCTGTCCATGGAATTTTCCAGGCAAGAATACTGGGGTGGGTTACTCCAGGGGATCTTTCCAACCCAAGGAGGGAACCCAGGTCTCCCACATTGTGGGTGAATTCTTTACCATCTCAGCCACCAGGGGAGCCCAGGGGAGACTGTTACATGAGTGAAAGAAAAATACGTATAAAAACAGAATAGAGAAAATGAGGAGCTGTTTCAGTTTCCTCCAGGTGTCAACCCATTCTTACTAACTGAGTGCAGTCCAACAGCTGTAAACGTCAACCCTCCTTCAGGACAATTTGCTTTTCTCTACCTGCCAGACCCGCTCCACCAACATTCCCTTGGCCTTCTCCTCTCACTTCTGGCACAGCCCACGCTCTCATCACCTTCCCCACTAGGA
The DNA here is from genome assembly GCF_016772045.2 of Ovis aries. Taxonomy (NCBI): domain Eukaryota; kingdom Metazoa; phylum Chordata; class Mammalia; order Artiodactyla; family Bovidae; genus Ovis; species Ovis aries. Next base: position 51,138,966 of record NC_056063.1, read on the forward strand.
TGCTGAAGGTGATTCAAGACTTTCTCCTCCGAGGTCTCCCCTAACATTTTTATCTGGATGAGTGTATTGTCCATCCAGTGGCTCAGATGGTAAAGAATATGCAGGATACCTGGGTTCAATCCCTGGAGAAGGAAATGGCAACCCACTCCAGTACTCTTGAGAATCCTGTGGACAGAGGAGCCTGGTGGGCTACAGTCCATGGGATTGCAAAGAGTTGGACGTGACTGAGCCACTAACATGCACACTTTATTGTTCATCTTGCAGCTTCCCAGGGGGCTCAGACAGTAAAGAATCTGCCTGCAATGCAGGAGACCCAGGTTTGATCCACCAGAGCTTGGTTCTGGTCTTCAGATATGCTCTCACATGCTTTCAGGTGAAAGCCGTGACATCCTCCAGCAGCCTGTTGATGACAAAGCAGAAAATGCTCCGAATCTTCCTATAGGGCCAGCACTGCCACTTCCACCCATGCTTCTACCTAGCCCATGTCCAAGGTGAACATAGTTCCTGCCTCCTCTTCAGAACTGCACCCCCCACCTGCCCTAGGATGGCTGATCAACAGTCACTGCTCAAGTCAAAGCCACCTGCACTACTTGTCAATAGTATTTTAGAATTATCTTTTTAAAAATCTCCCTCTACTTATTTTGCTTTACAACTTCTCTGAAAGGAAACAGAGTTGCATGCAAACTGCATGCAAACACAGTCACAATAAAGTATTTTTAACTCCAATTTCACTTTAAGATGTAACATGGTAAGACAAACATGCATCTTCGTAGCTTTTAGTGCAGCCGATTTCTTAAAATATGGAAAAGTTCCATTTTATTCACTGTATCTACCCAGTTCAGAGCTGGTACAGAGATTTCTCACCCTTTTATATGCAGTCAATATATTTCCAAGGAACACAAAAAACATTCTAGGGAAAATCTAACCATTCTAATTATTTTTTAAAAAAAGAAGGTTCCTTTTTTTTTTAAGTCTGGCTATCTTTATTTAATTTTTTAATAGAACTTTACTTATTTTAATTGGAGGCTAATTACTTTACAATATTGTATTGGTTTTGCCATACATTGACATGAATCCACCACGGGTGTACATGTGTTCCCCATCCTGAACCCCCCTCCCACCTTCCTCCCCATCCCACCCCTCAGGGTCAACCCAGTGCACCAGCCCCGAGCATCCTGTATCATGCATCGAACCTGGACTGGCAATTTGTTTCACATATGATAATATACATGTTTCAATGCCATTCTCCCAAATCATCCCACCCTCGCCCTCTCCCACAGAGTCCAAAAGACTGTTCTATACATCTGTGTCTCTTTTGCTGTCTTGCATAGAGGGTTATCGTTACCATCTTTCTAAATTCCATATATATGAAGGTTCTTTTTTTAAAGAAAATTGGACTTTTCTTCTTTTCACTCACTGAATTATAATGAAGAGGTAAAAAGTAAACAAAAGAAGTGGGAAAAACACTGAAAGTTCTCAATTTTCTCCAAAGAACTTACAGGAAAAATGAAAATCTAGGTTTCTCTCTCTCATTATTTTTTTCAGTTTAATGGTGTTCTCACTTTCTATAAAGTTCTGGAACTATTTTTATCCTTTATGTAGGATCACAATGATCAATTATTATTCCTATGCTAAATTTCTGGGTGCACCCTGATAGCTCTCATAAATAAAATTTAAGCTCCAAGATAAAGACATTATTAATGGGTTAGATTTACTCAGCTGGTTTACTCACACCACCACGCCTTTGTGCAAAGTAGAACCATGTCTCAAGAAGCAGAGAAAAGTTCTTAGAATGTGATTAAAATGTTCTAGAACCTTATCAGAAACTCTTATACAGATCCATTTCCTAGGCCACATATTTGAGATCTATAAAAGAGAAAGAAAAGAACAGAGATCTGGGGAAAGCACAGAAGTCTTGTGGGTTCTATCAAATCAACAAGCTTGGGAGCTAGGATTGAATTTGGAGCCCTGGCAGGCCATTTCCTACTGGTGAAAGAACACGATGCAATAAACAACATCTACTTATTGACAGAAACATAGAAGAACTGTCTTTTATTACCTAACATCCTAAGTGTGATTGCTTCCTTCTCTGGCATGCCCTCAGCCATTTCTTTGTGACTTTTTTGTGTGATATTTATCTTATCAGGCATTAATGAGCATTATTACTGTTTACCAATATCTGATCCTCTCTGTATCCTGACACATAGGAAGATAGGCAAAATCATAAGACTTGTTTTGGCAGGAAAATGTGATCAGAAGTGGCTTGGATCACATCTTGAGTAGAAGCATTTATGGCCAGTAGTCCAGGCCCCAGCTCACTCTTGCTGTCCAGCCCGACTCTTCCCCTTCAGTGATCATGGCAGAAATGTCCACCATGGAGGTTCCTTGTGATCATAGCATCAGCACATGGAGGACAGCTGTCCTGGAGAACCTCCCAGGAACACAGCACACTTCCTATGAGTGGGAAACAAACTTTTTTCGCTTTGTTAAGCCACTGGGATTGAGGAGTTGTTTGTTACCTTGTTGTAATCTATTCTATCCTATTCAGTAAGGTTATTATACTATGATATATAAGATATCTTATCTTATATAACTTGCTTTATTATCATTTATGGGCTCCCAGGTGGCGCTAGTGGTAAACAACCCATCTGCCATAAGAGACTCCAGTTCCATCCCTGGGTCAGGAAGACCCCCTGGAGGAGGGCATGGCTTCCCACTGCAGTGTTTTTGCCTGGAGAATCCCCATGGACAGAGGAGCCTGGCAGGCTACAGTCCATGGGGTCGCACAGAGTTGGGCACAAGTGAAGCGATGTAAGACACACACACATTATCATTTATACATTTGGTTTATTGCATGAATGAACCACATGGTAAACTATTACTTTCTTACTATCATTGTATCACCTGCGGAAACTTAGAAAATTGTATGCACATTAAAAAGTGTTCAGTTATAGTTTGACCACTGGAATTTAGAAAAGGACAAGAGGAGGAAGATACAATTTAAAATGTTTGGTGGCTATTATACCAAAAATCTGCAGTTATATGATGTTTACTAAATGGTGAGGTAATAAATCATCCTCTGACACCCCAACCCTTCCTCTTCCACTGCTACCCCTCAAAAAGGCCAAAGCATATGTTCATGAGAAGCACATCTGACAATCTGAAGAAGTATCTACTAAATAGCCCTGTAGGCACTGCTGCCAATGTATCTGAAAATGTACTTTATATCTATTTTTAAAGTGCTCCTTTAATATCCCAATATTATAATGTTTTCAGCATTGACTAGAAGTTGTAACATTCAGTCAAATCCTAGTTTAAAAATTGTACTACATGAGAATTATAAGAGCCCAAGCTAGCACGTAAGATTGGAAAGATTCATTGCAACCTCTGAGCTTGTTTCCTTTCTTCCAAGCACTAGTGTGCTCTCTTTTTTTCTCTCTGTCTCTCTCTTGCATTCTGTGTCCTCCCCAGACATCTATTTTTTCTTCCTGCGTAAAAATCTCTAACTGAAGATACATATTTCCTAAAGCTCAAAGCACAAATCTTTCCAGTCTTATAATTGCTGCCCATGGTCCCCCCATTCCCTCAGCCAAATAATCCTTCGATTCCCAATGTATTACATGCTCAGTTCTTCATGGGGCTTCATAAGCTTCTTTTTCTCCCTGGTTGCCCTTGCTTCCTGCAGCCGACAACTTGAATTTCTGTCATCTTTCACAATGGAAATACTCATCTATTGTTCATGACCCAAGTCAAGAGTCATGTCTTCTGTGAAGTTATTTCTTACTTCCCCAGTCAGAGTTAGTGGCCCTCTTTTCTTTCTTTTTTTTTTTTTTTTGTTTGTTTTTACTACGTTTACTACTGTAGCTCTTATTACATTTATAATTACTGGGTGATTTGTCTGTGCCCCCTACCCCCATGAAGAGAGCATCTTGAGAGAAAGGATTATTGGTTTTGTGCTGTATTTTATTCCAGCTGAAACTGCAGTAGATGACACTTATTAGGGTCTTAATAAATTCATTCCAATCCCAAAGAAAGGCAATGCCAAAGAATGTTCAAACTACCTCACATTTGCAGTCATCTCACACGCTAGTAAAGTAATGCTCAAAATTCTCCAAGCCAAGCTTCAGCAATACGTGAACCGTGAACGTCCGGATGTTCAAACTGGTTTTAGAAAAGGCAGAGGAAGCAGCGATGAAATTGCCAACATCTGCTGGATCATTGAAAAAGCAAAAGAGTTCCAGAAAAACATACATTTCTGCTGTATTGACTATGCCAAAGCCTTTGACTGTGTGGATCACAATAAACTGTGGAAAATTCTGAAAGAGATGGGAATACCGGGCCACCTGACCTGCCTCTTGAGAAACCTGTGTTCAGGTCAGGAAGCAACAGTTAGAACTGGAAAAGGAACAACAGACTGGTTCCAAATAGGAAAAGGAGTACGTCAAGGCTGTATATTGTCACCCTGCTTATTTAACTTATATGCAGAGTATAACATGAGAAACTCTGGGCTGGAAGAAGCACAAGCTGGAATCAAGATTGCCAGGAGAAATAGCAATAACCTCAGATATGCAGATGACACCACCTTTATGGCAGAAAGTGAAGAAGAACCAAAGAGCCTCTTGATGAAAGTGAAAGAGGAGAGTGAAAAAGTTGGCTTAAAGCTCAACATTCAGAAAACTAAGATCATGGCATCTGGTCCCATCACTTCATGGGAAGTAGATGGGGAAGCAGTGGAAACAGTGGCTGACTTTGTTTTTTTGGGCTCCAAACTCACTGCAGATGGTGATTGTAGCCATGAAATTAAAAGACGCTTACTCATTGGAAGGAAAGTTATGACCAACCTGAACAACATATTAAAAAGCAGAGACATTACTTTGCCAACAAAGGTCCATCTAGTCAAGACTATGGTTTTTCCAGTAGTCATATATGGATGTGAGAATTGGACTATAAAGAAAGCTGAGCACAGAAGAATTGATGCTTTTGAACTGTGGTGTTGGAGAAGACTCTTGAGAGTCCCTTGAACTGCAAGGAGATCCAACCAGTCTGTCCTAAAGAAGATCAGTCCTGGGTGTTCATGGGAAGGACTGATGTTGAACCTGAAACTCCGATACTCTGGCCACCTGATGAGAAGAACTGACTCATTTGAAAAGACCCTGATGCTGGGAAAGATTGAGGGCTGGAGGAGAAGGGGACAACAGAGGATGAGTTTGGATGGCATTACCAACTCAATGGACATGAGTTTGGGTAAACTCCAGGAGTTGGTGATGGACAGGGAGGTCTGGTGTGCTGCGGTTCATGAGGTCACAAAGAGCTGGACACAACTGAGCAACTGACCTGAACTGAACTGAAATATTGAGTGAATAAATGAATAAATGGCAGATGAGAATTTAAGAATCTAAAGTTGAAGAGGGGATTTCTAATATCACGGAGGCAATATGCCAAAATGATTTAATTAGCTAATTTCAGGTAAATGTACTAACTATATCCATCAGCTAATTAAAAATACTAGAAAATAGCAGAATTCCCCTCCAAAATTGTGGTAGCATTCTGACTGGAAATAGTAAGCAGAGTACAAGTGTTTATGACTGAATAACAATTTCAGATACTATCAGGACTTTCCCCTATTGTTCCCTGTGACCTTTCCCAACCCAGGCAACCTAAGTATTGCTTATTCAGGCAAACGATGACACAGCAGACTACAGATAAGAAAAGAGTCCATTCTTAGCTTTCAGGTTTAGAAAGCTAAGAACCTGGCAAAGGCAAAAGATTTTGAATACTATGTGCTCTCAGAGTCAGTTTCTGCTGCTCTTCATACCGGAAAAAAAAAAAAAAAAAGTTTTCCCAAATTTGGGAGATAGAGATGAAGAGAGAGGAAATAAATAAAGGACAGTTACTAGAAAACTAGATATAAAAAGTATGGTTTTCAAGTCAGTAGAATATTGATCTATCTAGTAGGAAAGGAAAGGGAATAAAAAGAGGAAAAGATGAGAAAGGAAACAAAATTAAAATGTGGTAATTAGGAAACTTAAAATAGTTTGGCTACAGTAACTCCATACAGTAACTATAGTAAATGTAAGTTAGTTACTCTGATAGATCAAAAGATAAAGACTTAAAGATCCAGAAATATGTTGTCTACAGAATCACTTTTAAAACAAAAGGATATTCAAACAATTGAAAATAAATAGAAGAAAATATATTAGGCATACATGAATGAAGAGAAAATCAGGGTTGTGGTTTCAGTGTCAGATTAAATAGAATATAATGTAATGAAGGGGGTCATGAAGAAATATTTGCCAGTATAAGGATTAAGATGATACTATACTTAAACATTTACACCCTAAATTGCTGTCAGATACAAAAAAACAGCATCAAAAATAATGACAGGAAAAAAAACAATGATTTTAACAAATCATTCTCCAGTACTATAAAATTAAACTAAATATAATCAAACTTCTAAATTTTAATAATATGATTTACAGTTTAAATATATGTAATGAATAAATGAATAGATAATACAAATTTTTTTTATAGAACACCTGTGAAAATAGCTAAAAAATGACTGTGAACCACATCACCCAGGAAGCCCATAAATTCCAAAGGATTGCTATTATATACAATATGTTTTCTGATTAGTATTCAAGTTAATTAGAAATTGAGAACATAGGTTTACAAATCCATATATCTGGAAAGTAAGAAACATGGCATTAAATAATCCTGATTAAAAAGAAAATTTTAAATGTATAGAATTAAGTTTAAAAAAATTGTCAAAACTTATAGAATACACATAAATGTATTGATTAACGTATACTTATCAAAATAAAAAATGAAAATAAATGAACTAAGAATTCAACTTAAAAAAAAAAAACAACAAGAAAAATGTTCTGGAAAAACCCAAGGAAATAATAAGTAAAGAAGGAATAAAGTTAAGCCTAGAAATCAGGAATATAAGGAATGGGAAAATAATAGAAAGGAATAGCAAGGAAGAATGTTTACATATCTATTGAGCATCTATGTTCTTTTAGAAGATTTGGTGATCATCTTTTTTGCCTATTTTTAAAATTAGGCCCAAATCATAGAATCTCCCCATATTAGGAAGCATAAAATTTTGTTCAACATACATTTTTTATATTTCTCCCAGTTTATCATTATCTTTTTGGAACATAACAAAAAGAATACAGTTGGGTTTTTTTCCAAATGCTCATGGAATAGTCAAAGAAATTAACTGCACCTTGTCTTTTAACATAATTTAAGATGTCTTCACAAAAATTGAGATAATTATTCATTTACTTCAGCCTACACCCTAAATACCAGCGATACTTCTTAATGCTCTTGATAGATAAATGAATGGCAAGAATTATAAAAGCAACATTTTTAATTAGATAATTGAGGTATCAAATAAGTGAGTAATGAGAATAATGTTGTAGAAAATGAACACAATGCATAGCAAAAGATTGCTAATCAAATGCACAGTGCTCGGCACACAGAAGGTGACTAATGAAGTCTGGTGAAGGAACATGTTTAGAGCTCTCTTGAATGCCAAAGAACAGAATCAGTTTCAGAAGTTAAAAATTTCTGCAGAGGAAACAGTTTTTTCTTCTACCATAAGGCTGGGATAATTTTACAATACCCATTTTTTGTCTTATTGCATAACTCCAAAGTGCCTCAAGTGGTCTGAAAAACTCTGTTATCATAAAAACCATTTGAGGGATGAAAAGATAGAAACATAGGGTTAAAATGAACAAATGTTTTTTTGTTAAAAAAACAAATGTGCATTTGTTTTAATGCACATTTTCAGACCAGACAGCTCCACACCAGCCAAACATATGAAGTCAAGTTACAAAATACTATTTGAATGACAATTCTAGTATGGAGAGATTAATCACTTCCTGCACTATGTACTGTTTAATTATTGAGTGAAATTTCACATTTACGCTCTTCAGAATTACATGGATTTACATGGATGTTATTGATGCTGCAGTATTGATGCTGCAATAAAATTGTCCCCTGTAAAAATGCTTCCTGTTTAATTAGTATTTCTGAAAGTGAAAGTGAAAGTGAAGTTGCTCAGTCGTGTCTGACTCTTTGCGACCCCATGGACTGTAGCCTACCAGGCTCCTCTGTCCATGGAATTTTCCAGGCAAGCGTACTGGAGTGGGTTGCCATATCCTTCTCCAGGGGATCTTCCCAACCCAGGGATCAAACCCAGCTCTCCCGCATGGCAGGCAGACGCTTTACCATCTGAGCCAGCAGGGAACCCCTTTAGTATTTCTAATGGTCCCTAAAAAGCTTAAAAATAAATCTATTTTAAATCTATCATGGGAAATTATTCCACATTTTCCTTGCTGATTTTAAAATGCATCAATCAAGCCACTAATATAGAGATTAAAATGAACAAATATACATGTAATAGTTTTAAAATCAATCTTTATTTTGAGTTGGTAATGTATATAGAGGGTAGAGAGTTTGAAAAGTATAAAAAGAGAAATACACCAAAATGTAAGTCTCCCTTCCACTCCCTTCCCCAGATACCTATTTCTTTCTGGAAACAGCCATTGTTACAAGTTTATTATGCATGGATCTAAAAATGAAGTAATAATAATAGCCATCACCTGTTGAATATTCAATTCTGCACCCAGGTTCCTCACCAAAAATCATATGAGATAATTATTATCAACCTTACTTTACAAATAAGAAAACTGAGTCATACAAACATTGATTTTTTTTTTAGGGTCATGCTTTGTAAGTAGGAGAATTTTGGTTCAAACAAGGGCCATTACTCATATTTGTTCAGGTTGTACTCAAACAGATACTATACTAGAGAAAACAGTTAAGAAGACGCTCACTGAACAGGGCTTCCCTGATGGTCTAGAGGTTAGGATTCTGCCTGCCCATGCAGGGGATGTGGGTTGGACCCCTGGTTCAGGAAGACCCCACATGCTGTGGAGCTACTAAATCCGTGCCCCACAGCTACTGAACCCTCAGTCCAGAGCCCATGCCCCACAACTAGAGAAGCCCGCCCACCGCAAGGAAGAGTAGCCCCCACTCACTGCAACTAGAGGAAGTCCTCGCACAGCAACAAAGATCCAGCACAGCCAAAAATAAATTAGACAATTAAATAAATCTTAAAAAAAAAAGAAAGAAGGAAACTAGCTGAACTGATATGAAGGACAGGGAAGCCTAGCATGCTGCAGTCCGTGGGGTCGCAAAGAGTCAGACCCAATTTAGCAACTGAAGAATTGGGTAATTGAGATTTGTCGCCCCACTCCAGTACGCTTGCCTGGAAAATCCCATGGATGGAGGAGCCTGGTGGGCTACAGTCCATGGGGTCGCTAAGAGTCGGACACGACTGAGCGACTTCACTTTCACTTTTCATTCTCATGCTTTGGGGAAGGAAATGGCAACCCACTCCAGTGTTCCTGCCTGGAGAATCCCAGGGACGGGGGAGCCTGGTGGGCTGCCGTCTATGGGGTCGCACAGAGTCGGACACGACTGAAGCGACTTAGCAGCAGCAGCAGCAGCAAAGATGCCTTTAAAAGGTCTTCAAAAATTAAGAATACTTTATTTACTTATTAAGTAATATTTATGGAAAACTTACTATGGTTCAGGCACTGGAAACATAGTTGCCATCTTCACATGAGGAAGGCAGGCAAAGGAAAAGCAACTACAACATTATGCAGTGGACAGAGTTGAGATCATGCCGTAACAAAACTCTCAAACATGTGACATTGATTCTAGGGCCATGAGGCAGATGGGAAGGAAACTGTTAATGGAGGCAGGTATAATAGCAAGAAAACAATTTCAGGAGACTAGGGGGATAAAAAGCAAGAAACTGCTATAGAAGCTTAAAAACCAGTGACCTATGTTATATAAAGCTAAAAGTATCGCTTGCAGTAACTTGAAAGATAGTCCACCCAATAACGTGGTGGACTTCTGGATTTGAGCAGAGGTTTCAAAGAGGAAAACAGAGTGTTCATACTAGCAGAAGTAGAAGGAGCTTCAGGAAAGACATAGGCTCGGAAAACAACTGACCACTTTGTAAGTAGAATTTAAATAGATTGTAGAGGGGGCTAGAATTAGTCAAGGGTATAAACTCTTATTTTCAGCTTCTCGAGCAAATAAAAGATTTTCAAATTAAAACATGACCTAAGGATAAAATCAAAGTTATAAGACACTTTTATAAGACTTCTAAGCAATCTAAATTGGTGCTTTCTTGGGCTGAATAAAATGGCTTCTCAAAAGCTTAAAGATGTAGGTCCACAAAAGCCTGATCCCAAAGTAAATTAGTCTAAAATACAGAAGACTGTCCTGAAAACAAGTGTGGCTTTGGCTTCTAGAGCATGGAGTGGATTTTCACCTGGTGTATAGGAAACTCCCAATATTCTTAAGGGAACTGTACTAGCAAAAGTACTGCAAACTTGGGCTAACAGGAACCATGACTATTCAGATCATAAAGAAGTTTCTGGGTTCCTAACTTTATGCATACAGGAACAGGCTGAGAAAGTTGCTTAAGGGGCATACGGGGAGATGAACTGCAGTTGGGCATTTGGAATTTTAAACATCTGTGGGTTATCAGAACAGAGAAATCAGAGGAGTTGAACATCTCGTTCTGAAATTTAGGAGACAGATCTGGGCTAGAGATATAAATTTGAGACTCATCAGCCCATATGAAGTAACAAATCACAAATCCATGCTTTCAGCTGTGGTTAAAATATAGGCTAAATCTTGGAACCCCCACATCACGAATGTTATTCAGTGAGAATCTTTAACAGAAGCAGAAAACCACTGACACAAGTGCTTTTGAGGACACAGAGCACTGGGCTACTTTTACAACACTGTCCTATCAGTCAGGTCCTAGAAAGAAAAAAATTGACGGATTCAAATAAGATTTTAGTGAAAGGAGTAACAAGGTGAGGGCAAAACTGAGAACAGGGAATACTGAGGCCCTGAGAGACTTACAGCAGTGGGGAACCCATATCGCACCTATGACTGAAAAATCAAGAGCAGCAAATGGTGTTAATGGAACTTGAAGGGAGCACTGCCCAGCAGAACCTATACAGTAAATCTACACACAAATGAGTTCCATTCCAAGGGCAGGCTCATAAGTCCAATTTGTTCATAAGTCAAGCACAGTTAGCCTAGGTACCCAACTAACACTATCAGCTATATAGTATTGTAATATAATGGGTTTATAATATTTTTCACACAAATAATGCATAAAAAAAAGCAAAAATTAAAAAAAATTTTTTTAATCTTACAATACAGTACCTTGAGAAGTACAGTTGGCAACCCACTCCTGTATTCTTGTCTGTGAAATCCCAGGGACAGAGGAGCCTGGTGGGCTGTAGTCCATAGGATCATAAGAGAGTCAGACAAGACTTAGCAACTAAAAAACAATAACAGTGCAACAGCTGGTATACAGGGACGGGCACTGAGTGAACCGACAAGAGTTACTGACTGACTGGGAGACGGCAGAGCTGAGACCATCAGCGACAGGAGATGGAGGGCGAGCTGCAATGTCACTCACCTTTGGCATGGCATTGGACATGTTAATGCATGTTTGAGTCTTTGAAATTTCACAACTTGAAGGTTCACATGTAGTGGACTTACTGGGGGTGGGGAGAGCAGCTACTGCCAAAGATACAGCATAGAGAAGGGAGTGAGCAGAGAAGAAATGCCCTGATCTTGCTGTCCTCTTGTATGACATCTCCTGCTGGTATACATGCCCCTGGACAAGCCAAAGGGGCGCAAGTGATACAATCCTCACAGAGGACAATTTTCCAAGGCAGAAGGCAAGCGGTTATAATTCAAACATCAAAAATGTTAGAGGATGTAGCACTAGCCAAGTGGGGAGAAGGCCATGTCCAATTTATATATGCAGGTTCTGTATCATAAATATGAATCACTGGGCAGTTTGCTCAGGACAAAAAGAACCATTTTGTGATAGGCTATTTTTAATTACAAAAGGATTACGATCATCATCTTCTTCAGAATGTAACATTAACTCAAAACAATAGATACTGCAGTTTCTTTTTCATATTTCATACCTTTATCAATTACATCAGTATTACATGAAATTATATCTGTTAGAATATTTGTTGTAAGAACTGACTCTACACACCAACTTTGTAATATATACCCAGCATTGTGACGCCTAAGATACTAACAATAAACCTTAAGATACTAACAATAAACCTTAAGATACTAACAATAAACCTAATAACTGCTCTGTTACTTCACTGGTATTTAATTGGCATGAAATAGATTGCTAATTGGGATTCATTAAAACATTTATTTTGGCTTTCTCCTTATAGACCTATTTACACAAAACAGGCTTTGTGATCCCAACAACTTCATGTCTAAACACATATCAAAGCATTTTTCTTACATGATCTGGATGATAATTTCAGTCTGAAGAGCTGATGACATCAAACAGAGAGGGCTGACAATGAGAAGGAAAGATGTGTAGGAAACCCTGAAGAACATCAACATTTAAGGGAAATACAGACCAAAATGTAGCATGCAAAAAGGCTGAGAAGGATGAACCAGAGACATAGGAAGAATGTGGTTTCCCACGGAAACCCAGGAAAAAAAAAAAGCGGTCCACATTTTTAAAAGGTGCATACAGATCAAATAAGGTGAAGACTGAATGGTTCCCCTCCATATTTAGCCAAATGCCATGTTATTGGTGACTACAGAAAATGTACTTTTAGTAAGAGCAGGAGAATGAATGAGAGATGCAGACATTAAAATACTAAGTATAGACAAAATTTTAGAGGTTGCTTGGCTGTGCAGAGAAGAAAAAAGGCTAGGAGCTGAAGAAGGGGGTAGGGAGACAGGAGATGATTTTCAATTTGATTCAGTTTAGTTGATTTTTGACTGAGACTATTGAGCACAGTTAAATACTACTGGGAAGAAGCAAATGGAGTGAGAGACGCTGAATATACGGAAGAGAAAAGAGTTACTCAAAAAATGGAACAAGGCATCTGTTACAAAGTAGATGCTTGGTAGGTATCTGTTAAATAAACGAGTGAATTCCTTTATAAGTAGGGAGGTATTTAAGACAGTAACCAAGTGAAGGAATTATTTGTAGATATGAGGCATGAAATCTCTTCCATCAAAAAGGCAGAAAAGGAGGACACAGTTGTAGACGCACGTCATTTGGTAGATGTGAGGTCAGAATTTGAGAAAGTTCTATTAGATGGTTTCTATTTTCTCTGTGAAATTAATGATGAATCATTTGAGAGATAAAATCTGAGGGTGGCAGATTGGAAGGACTGCGAAGAATGAAAAAGGTTTCTGAATAGTATTCTGAAAGGATGCTTCAGAGAGAAACCCCTTTAAGCAGCTGCCAGCCTCTGCAGTGTGCATGGTGGCTGGTGAAAAGGGTTGCCCAGTGCATGCTCCCAGTACAGAGCCTCAGGGCCCCATCCGGTGAACTCACCATTACCTGGCATCCTTCCCTGCTCCTCCCTCACTTGAAATTCTTGGCCACAGTCTTCAGTATTTTTTCTCTCCTTTGTTCCTGTCACTGTTCCATCAGATTTGGTGGATACTGATAGCACCCTGGGGGCTTCCCTGGGGGATCAGACAGTAAAGAATCTGCCTAAAATGTAGGAGACTCAGGCTTGATCCGTGGATCAGGAAGATCCCCCTAGAGGAGGGTATGGCAACCCACTCCAGTATTCCTACCTGGAAAATTGCATGTACAGAGGAGCCTGGTGGGCTACAGTCCATGGGGTGGCAAAGACTCGGACACAACTGAGTGACCCTGAGCACACACACACACACACACACACAGATACACAGAGCTAGTTCATGACCTTGGACCATTCTGCCTCCTAACCTGGGCAATCATGGTTCCACTGGAGGACATTTTTTATAGCTTATTACAATTCTGAGACCTGCTGAGCCAGATATGACCCTATCAACAAGGTACCTGCCAGTCTTCAAAGGATCAAACTGGGCACAAGATCTAAGAAGGCAGGGAAAAATATGAAAGTGAAATTTGCTCAGTCATGTCTGACTCTTTGCGAACCCATGGACTATACAGGTCACAGAATTCTCCAGGTCAGAATACTGGAGTGGGTTAGCCTTCTCCTTCTCCAGAGGATCTTTCCAACCCAGGGTTTGAACCAGGTCTCCCACATTGCAGGCAGATTCTTTACCAGCTGACCCACAAGGGAAGCCCAAGAATACTGGATTGGGTAGCCCATCCCTTCTCCAGCAGATCTTCCCGACCCAGGAATTGAACCAGAATGTGCACTGCAGGCATATTCTTTACCAACTGAGCTATCAGGGAAACCTGGTAAGAAGGCACAGAACCCTACTTCATTGTCTAGTGAGTCTCTACATGGAACTTGAGTCATCTTTGCACTGACACCCTTGCTCATCTAACCTGCTTAAGTCCTAAGGCCTTCAATCCCTCCACTCTCCTAGGAACCTGACAGAGGAAAGGACTTGTCCCTTTGAGAGGAGATGCTGCTTGAAATCTACATCAGTACGACCTTAGCAAACAGCCTCAACAAGGAACCTTTATTAGGATATAACACAGAAAGCCTAACATGTCCCCAAAGAGAAAACAGTCATAAGATAAGCAGTTTTGTTACAATAGTCAGAGGAACTCCTAAATCTGTATACAGGTAAATATTACAGTCCAACACAAGAGTTGAACAGACATAAACTACATGTCAACTGTAGTTATGAAGAGGTGGCAAGAATACACAGAACTGCAAAAAAAGATCTTCATGATCCAGATAACCACAGTGGTGTGATCACTCACCTAGAACCAGACATCCTGGAATGTGAAGTCAAGTGGGCCTGAGGAAGCATCATTATGAACAAAGCTAGTGAAGGTGATGGAATTCCAGTTGAGCTATTTCAAATCCTGAAAGATGATGCTGTGAAAGTGCTGCACTCAATATGCCAGCAAATTTGGAAAATTCAGCAGTGGCCACAGGACTGGAAAAGGTCAGTTTTCATTCCAATCCCGAAGAAAGGAAATGCCAAAGAATGTTCAAACTATTGCATGATTGCACTCATCTCACACTCTAGGAAAGTAATGCTCAAAATTCTCCAAGCCAGGCTTCAGCAATATGTAAACCATGAACTTCCAGATGTTCAAGCTGGTTTTAGAAAAGGCAGAGGCAGAGGAACCAGAGATCAAATTGCCAATGTCAACGTCTGCAGGATCATCAAAAAAGCAAAAGAGTTCCAGAAAAACATCTACTTCTGTTATATTAACTATGCCAAACCCTTTGATTGTGTGGATCACAACAAACTATGGAAAATTCTTCAAGAGATGGGGATACCAGACCACCTGACCTGCCTCCTGAGAAATCTGTATGCAGGTCAAGATGCAACAGTTAGAACTGGACATGGAACAACAACAAACTGGTTCCAAATTGGGAAAGGACTGTATATTGTCACCCTGCTTATTTAACATATATGCAGAATATGTCATGCAAAATGCCGGGCTGGATGAAGCACAAGCTGGAATCAAGATTGCTGGGAGAAATATCAATAACCTCAGATACACAGATGACATCACCCTTATGTCAGAAAGTGAAAAAGAACTAAAAAGCCTCTTGATGAAAGTGAAAGAGGAGAGTGAAAAAGTTTGCTTAAAACTCAACATTCAGAAAACTAAGACCATGGCACCTGGTCCCATCACTTCATGGCAAATAATGGGGAAGCAATGGAAACAGTGACAGAATTTATTTTGGGGGGCTCCAGAATCACTGCAGATGGTGACTGCAACCATAAAATTAAAAGACGCTTACTCCTTGGAAGAAAAGCTCTGACCAACCTAGACAGCATATTACAAAGCAGAGACATTACTTTGCCAACAAAGGCTCGTCTAGTCAATGCTATGGTTTTTCCAGTAGTCATGTATGGATGTGAGAGTTGGACTATAAAGTAAGCTGAGCACCAAGGAACTGATGCTTTTGAACTGTGGTATTGGAGAAGACTCTTGAGAGTCCCTTCAACTGCAAGGAGATCCAACCAGTCCATCATAAAGGAAATCAGTCTTGAATATTCATTAGAAGGACTGATACTGAAGCTGAAACTCCTATACTGTGGCCACCTGATGCGAATAACTCACTCATTGGAAAAGACCCTAATGCTAGGAAAGATTGAAGACAAGAGGAGGAAGGGAACGAGAGACAATGAGATGGTTGGATGGCATCATCGACCCAGTGGACATAAGTTTGAGTACGTTCCGGAGCTGGTGATGGACAGGGAAGCCTGGCATGCTGCATGCAATCCATGGGGTCACAAAGAGTCAGACACAGTGATTGAACTGAACTGAACTAATTAACAATGTGTATATAAGTATTTTTTAGAAACTAGGCAATTTTAAGTCAGTTCTCAACAAAATTTCAGAGAATGCAACACAAATTATTGGATAATATATATAGCTTCATGAAAAACTTTGCCAAATAACTGATAATCTAGTATTGAGATTATGAAAGAGAAAACACTGGCGTATGTGGCTTAGGAAATTTATTTTAAGCAAAAGTGGAGGGAGGAGGTGGAAGAAAGAAAAATGACGTCTGAAAAGTTAAAAACACTCCAAGAAGGAGTGAGACCACCTCTGGATTATATAGTTACAAAATTTTTCCTTCACTTTGCTCTAATGTATATGAAAAAGTTATTTAGACCACGCAGCATTTTTTACAGTTATGGCTGTAACTCTAGAGGAGAACTAGTCATCTGTTTTGGATCATTAAACTCAGTTGTACCTTTGATTAAAATTCCTCTCTTCTCTCAGCTATTCATTGTGATAGTCCCTGTTTTAAAGTAATTCTCCCTTGTTAAATGATGCATTGCTTCCTTATCAAAAAAAAAAAGGCAATGAGAGGCAGATCGCTGAAAGAGGCTATTATTTTCTTATTACTTTGCAAAAACAATAGAAGAAACCCTGGAACAGGGAAGCTAGAAAATCTGTCTCGTTGGACCTCATCTCTTATAAAAGAAGGAAAAACTTATCTTCAAAATAAGCAAAGGAAAAAATTGGACAAATATCATGTGGAGTTTTTATCAGAAAAAAGAGAAGGTGCAGAATAAAATCTTCACAAACCATGACAAAAACACTTCAAAAAGACATGCTGACCAAATGTGAAACTGTAAAATCTAATATTTCAAGACAAGCTAAAAGAAATTAAGAAAAGTATAGAAGCTATGAAAGAATAACATAAATTAGCATTAGAGAAACTCAAAAATAGCAAATGCAGAATCCAGAATTATAAAGCAAGGAAGCTGAGACCTTTGTTGAGTTCTGTCTGCCCTTTCTTTCATCTGGCCCATCAAATTAGCCCATTACTTTCTAGGCTAATTCTGTGTTTGCCATAAGCCTGTGCGGTGCTGATAGAAATAGCAAATTAAGCACATGGTAGCTTTCATTGAGCAAGAAGGCAATGAGAAAGCAGAAAAACAGCAGTGAAGGCAAAGAAAAGGTAAGAGCTGAGAAAAGTCATCTTGAGCAAACAAAGGCGGTAGTTTCATTCAGCTCTAGTCAATTATTGATATGAGAGAATGTACATGTATTATTTTGGGGCCTGCTAATTTTTTAAAAGACTCTCAAATTGATAAGTTTTATGGAGTTCAAAAGCACATTTCTGCTGGACAATTAGATGTGTGACTCTTAAACTGAGGCTAAAGAAAAACCACCTATTTATTTATTTAGCCATTCATTCACTCAATATTCAGTTTTATTGTTTGACGTTTTAATGATTACATAGTTTATAATAAGGCACTTTAAAGGATGATCATTTTATTTTGTTATCTTACAATTTCATTCATGTTTCACATATATTAGAGTGTGATTCCTGTCTTCAAATGTATACCTTGACTTGGGAGAGTTTTAATGTTTAGATTATTTATTCTGTTCATCTTAACATATCCCTCAGTCTTATGGTCAGTTTCTTTTCAAATGTTTTAAATATTTTAGTCAAATTAGTTTTTCCAAATGATTTGTATGTAAAACTACTTTTAGAAATTTGTTAGCATCAAACAAGCATCTTTTACTGCCTATTATGGAGCAAGCTGCTTACCAATTCATATATCACTAATCAGAATATAAAAAGCACATTATCTGGCTGAAAGTATACTTTAATTATAGTAGTATGTATGATTTATGCCAGCTGTATGATAAAAATTGCTCTATGGTATATCCTGGTCTCCCATCTTGAAGTAAGAGCAAGTATATTTTTGGACTAAAAATGCTAATGTTTTTAAATTTTTTAGTAAAACAAGGTAAATTATCAGGATATTAAAAACCCCAGCTTACCTATTGTATAGCACAGGGAACTCTACTCGATATTCTGTAATAACCTATATGGGAAAAGAATCTGAGAAAGGATGGAGATATATATATATGCATAACTGAATCACTTTGCTGTACATCTGAAACTAACATTGTAAATCAACTATACTCCAATATAAAATAAAAATTAAATTAAACTTAAAGTAAAATTTTAAAAAGAAAATACAATTTTAAAATATGATTTTTAAATGTAAGACAATTATAAATTATATAGAATTTAAATTATAAATTATATATAATTTTATAAAATTAAAAAATTTTAAACATAATATAATTTTAAAAATAAAATATAAATCTATATGGAAATTTTCACACAAATAAAAAGGACAATGGTATAATCCAACTCCAACAATTATTAATAAATGGCTAATCTTTCACTTACACTCCAGTATCTAAATGCTTATGGGTAGAAACAAACTCCTCAGCTGGTTTTTACTCACCCTGTAATTTCAAAATCACTGCCACAGGAAATCTTATCTCAAGGGCATGACCAATGTCATTCTCCTCAGTATCCTTGACTCTTGGTATGTGTGCTCCAGAGGAGACACCAAATATATGAATGATGAATGGTTAGATGTCTACACTAAAAGCAAGGGGTTTTCCACACCCATCTACGAGTGGCATTTTTAGCAAGAAATAAAAAATACCCTCTTTTCTCATCCCCCAAACTAAGTTACTGCTTCTACAGTGTGAAGGGGTTTGCGCCTGTTGGGAGGAGGCAGTCTGCTTCTCCAGGGTTTCCCACATGCCCTGCCATTTCTTTGTAAACTCCTATGGGCCAGAATGTTAATATCTGCCTGCATTCCTCAAACCTGTTGCTTAGTCATCATGGGTCAGAATCTGAAATCAACCTATATCCTGCAGTTATGTCCTTAATAATAACAGTTTTTAGTAGCACATCTGAAATATTTCTTTGCCCTTTCCCTTGGCACAGAAATGTGAAACACAATGAGATATGTAAGTGCTTTTCTTTAACAAACGTTCTTCATATGCTGAAACAGGAACCAGCTGAAGATTAATAGCTACCTTCTCCTGGGGTACTTGGAATTCAAAAGAGAATAAATCAGGATCAAGTTAATCAAGCTATGCAATCCATAATATTCAGTATTTCTGTGTGCTATGAAATGGTTACATCAATGGCTGGAATATCCCCCTTATCAAATAACAGAACTAGTCAAATCGGCACCCTTAATTGGAAAATAACACATAGAATAGTAAAATTCCATTTAAATGATGGCAAATAAGTTCTTATTCAGATTTGAAAACCTTAATACTTAAATTCTGAAATTCTTGATAAATATAGTAGAATAAGGTCTTCCCAGCTGACGCTAGTGGTAAAGAACTCTCCTGCCAATTCAGGAAACCTAAGAGATGAGAGTTCAATCCCTGGGTGGGAAAGATCCCCTGGGTGAGGGCATGGCAACCTACTCCAGTATTCTTACCTGGAGAATCCCATGGACAGAGCATCCTGGTGGGCTACAGTCCATAGTGTCGCAAAGTGTCAGACACGACTGAAGCGATTTAGCGTGCATAGTAATAGTAGAATGAATAGGCTAAATTTATACTAGCATCATTCATTTGGGGAGAATTAATACTAATATTAATGAATGCTCACAAAAGTTAGATTATTTCTTTAGGCAATATATAAGAAGTTATTTAGTAAGTTACCTCTAGAATTTTTATAAGAGTTCACTTATGCCTGTGCAGAAAAGAGTTAACATAGCACTCCTGACTGCTTATAGTTACAGCTGGCGGGG
The DNA here is from genome assembly GCF_016772045.2 of Ovis aries. Classification (NCBI taxonomy): domain Eukaryota; kingdom Metazoa; phylum Chordata; class Mammalia; order Artiodactyla; family Bovidae; genus Ovis; species Ovis aries. Next base: position 51,159,048 of record NC_056063.1, read on the forward strand.
TTGGCCCTTCATTGGCATCTGGGAACTTAGATTCGAGGAGAATTCCCACCATTGACTGATATGAGCAGTTCACTGTGTCTCAACTGTTTTTACAAACAATATAATTATGCAACCCTCTGCATTCCTTCTGGGAGTTTGAAATTTGGATACATGTCAGGCAGGGGTGCCCATATGATAAGCTCCCAGTAAAAAAAAAAAAAATCTAGGATTAGAGTCTCTAATGAACTTCCCTGGTTGGCACTGTTTCATACAATTAGACACAACTTGTTGGGTGAGGGATTAAGCACATCCTGTGTGACTCCACTGGGGAAGGAATCTGGGAAGCTTGCAACACTTTCAAAAATATATATATACTTAAAAAGTAACTGAAGGTGCAGCAAACCATTTCTAGATTTAGCCCCATGTGCCTTTTCCCTTTGCTGGTTTGCTGGTATGATTATATGCTGAGTCCTGTGATTACTCCAAATGAATTACTAAAACTGAAGGTAGTCTTGAGTACCCCCCCCCCACCCCAAACAATCCCCTAATCTACTTTGGAAAGAACCACTTAATCTGAGAATTAGTAATCTGTACCCCAATATGAGAAATAGCTTCTAAATGCATTACCAATGAATATTTAAGTATTTCCTAAGCATTGTAAATCAAGACATATGTAACAATTGTAATTATAATTTGTTCTGCTTTTGGTTACAATGTTGCAAGCCATTAATAAGGATTTTTTTTCTAGTTATTGTCAGAACAAGTCACCCATGATTACTGCTCTCTGTACCAGGCAGGACCCAAAGACAAAATTCAGATCTCTTTTAACTATTTAGGCTTATCTTGAACTTTGTGTTTTACTTTTATCTAACCATGTCTCTCACAAATGCTTGGGGTTTTTTGTTTTGTTTTGTTTTTTAACTTTGAAAACTAATAGTTCAGTTCAGTTCAGTCGCTCAGTCGTGTCCGACTCTTTGCGACCCCATGAATCGCAGCATGCCAGGCCTCCCTGTCCATCACCAACTCCAGGAGTTCACTCAGACTCACATCCATCGAGTCAGTGATGCCATCCAGCCATCTCATCCTCTGTCGTCCCCTTCTCCTCCTGCCCCCAATCCCTCCCAGCATCAGAGTCTTTTCCAATGAGTCAACTCTTTGCATGAGGTGGCCAAAGTACTGGAGCTTCAGCTTTAGCATCATTCCTTCCAAAGATTCCCAGGGTTGATCTCCTTCAGAATGGACTGGTTAGACCTCCTTGCAATCCAGAGGACTCTCAAGAGTCTTCTCCAACACCACAGTTCAAAAGCATCAATTCTTCAGCGCTCAGCCTTCTTCACAGTCCAACTCTCACATCTATACATGACCACTGGAAAAACCATAGCCTTGTCTAGACGGACCTTTGTTGGCAAAGTAATGTCTCTGCTTTTCAATATGCTAATTGCAACCTAATCTAGGCCACTGTACAGGACAGTGCCCTATATGTATGATTCTCTGCATTGAACTCAGCTATACTGCTTTCCTGTGTGTGTGTGTGTGTGTGTGTGCACGCTCTGTCACTCAGTTGTGTCAAACTGTTTGTGACCTCATGGACTGTAACCCACCAGGCTTCTTTGCCCAAGGAATTTTCCAAGCAATACTGGAGTGGGTTACCATTTCCTACTTCAGGAGATCTTCCCAGCCCAGGGATTGAACCCCTGTCTCCTGCACTGGCAAGCAAATTGTTTCCCACTGTGCCACCATTTTCCTACTCATCTTTTATGTGTCCTAACTTCCACAGTGTTTCTCTCTCTCTCTCATTGCAAGTATAATTGCCAGACATTTCAAAACAGTTTAGATAAACCATACAGGAAGGAAGGGAGTACTGAATGCACAATACATCCAAAGAAAAAATAGTGGGGAAAAAAGGGTAAGCCCTTAATATCAGTAAATGAAAATTAGTCAATATACAACTAATTTTACATGTGTCCATAATATCCATGTGGCTCTTCCCCTCCTTACCTTTTTTTAGTTCTTATAATCTCTAGTAGTGCAGCCTCTTGTGAACAATGTTGAATTTGAAGCCACGGGTAACTAGCTTACTAAAGGATCATCGTGAAGACTAAGATGCAGTGAAAATGGGGAATTTCCAATTTAGAATTTCTTTTCTTTCCATGGACTTGCTTGACATGGAAGTTCAGTCTCAAATGCTGACTCCTGGTTACCACAGAAGACACTGAAGGCCAACAGGTTCTTTTCAGTCATTTCTTCATTTCATGAGTAAACCAAAGAACATCCGTGCACACAAAATCGCTTCAGTCATGTGCCCACCAGGTTCCTCTGTCCATGGGATTTTCCAGGCAAGAATACTGGAATGGGTTGCCATGCCCTTCTCCACGCCCAACCCAGGGATTCAACCCGCATCTTTAAAGTCTCTTGCATTTCCAGGCAGGTTCTTTACAAGTAGCACCACCTGGAAAGCCCCATAAAGAACATAGTAACCATGGTTAATAAACCAGAGAGAAGTACCAGCGCTCAACCTGATGAAGTCATCTAAGGAGGCTCATCTCTTCAACAACTCTCCAGGTAGTAAGAGAATCACCATTTGGTTTCAATTTGGCTTTTAGCTGGGGAAGGAACTTTATCTGGTAAAGGAGCTCTGTTTCTATAAGACCAATAGTCTATTTTCCCATCTCCCTTTCAGGAACACACATGCTCACTGCAGCCATTACAATCCCAATAGCAGCAGCAAGCTGAAAGCCAGCAATTTTCGGTGTGAAATATAAATCCTGCCACTTACTGCCCATATAAGGACAAATAAAGCAGAAAATTGACCAAAAAAAAATCATCTTTATCCAAGAGCAGATTCGCTATAGGAGCAAAGTTGTCTCCATCATATCCAAATACAGACCCATGTAGGAACCAAAAGCCAATATATCTGCCCAGCCCCCATCCACACCCAACACACACTGGTGGAACAGAGACAGGAAAACATAAGGAACAAACTCCGTCTTACTTGCTTGCCTACTTACTTATTTGAAAGATGAATGGGAGACACGGCTCCCCTGATCCACAGCAGTGATGAAATCCTGCCAGGAATTATGAAGATCTCCTGCCCAAGGTCACATAACTAACTCAATTTCTTCAGTTTTAAAGAACAGATAATAAATTCTCCACTCTACTATACTGTGGAAGAGGCTGATCCAGTAATGCTTGTTATTAATTATTAACTATCTGACTTCCCCCAATAGATTATAAACTTTGTGAAAATTGTTCACCACTATATGTCAAGTGATTAGCAAAGTGTGAGTTTGCTAATATTCAAGAAACATTTGTTGAATGAGGACTTCCCTGGTGGTAAAGTGGAAAGGAATCCACCTGCCAATGCAGGGGACACGAGTTCAATCCCTGGCCCTGGATGATTCCATGTGCTTAGAAGAGCAACTAAGCCCGTGTGCCACCACTACTGAACCTGCACACTTACAGCCCATGGTCCACAAAAAGGCACCGCGATGAGAAGCCTGTGCACCATAGCGCAAGAGGACTCCCTGCTCTCCTCTAGAGAAGCTCGCAGGCAGCAGTGAAGACCCAGTACAACCAAAGAGAAATAAACAATAAAAAAAAATTTGGTGAATGAATACTAGAGACTACTTAGCCATTATATTTTCAGTGTCAATTAATAAATATTTTGAGTTATACACTCATCTTCACTGAATATATTCATCTTCACTGAATTTGGTTAGCATGAATCATTCCTTCTAAGGCAAGATCATTGAACTGATGGAGTTTCTTGAGATGTTGGCCTAATAGACCCACCTGCATTATCTAGAAAATGCTGTGTATCATATGTTTACTTCTTGTTTGCTTGCTATTACTTCAGAAGCAGACTTGAATACTGGATTAATCATTTAATTGCAGTCCTTGGTTTGTGGCACACTTTCATCATTGTTCTAAATCTAGCTTTTTTTTTTTTTTTTACAAATTTTAATTTATGTATTGACTTAATGACATAATGAAGACCATGAACTTACTTCCCAACCTGAACAACTAGGCATGACCAGTTTACATCTACTTTGGTTCCTCTTCTCCCCTGCCTCTATCTTCTAGCTTGAAAACTAGAGGGAAACACTGACCCAGCTTTTGGTTTTCATTCCCTTTATTTTTATGTTTTTATATGCATATGTTGTTGTTTAGTCACTAAGTCGTGTCCAACTGTTTGTGACCCTATGGACTGTAGCCTGCCAGGCTCCTCTGTCTATTGGTTTCCCCAGGCAAGAATACTAGCATAGGTTGCCATTTCCTTCTCCAGGGGATCTTCCCGACCTAGGGATTGAATTCATGTCTCCTGCACTGGAAGGCAGGTTCACTACCACTGATCCACCAGGGAAGCCATGACCAGTTTGAGTACTCCTCAAAACTGCCAAGGTCAACAAAAACAAGGGAAATCTGAAACACTGTTACAGACAAGAGAAGCTTAAGGAGAAGTGATGACTAAATATAATATCCTGTCCTATACAGGATCCTGGAGTAGAAAAATATATTAGGTATAAACCAAGGAAACCTAATGTATCAACACTGGTTCATCAATTGTAACAAATGTACCACACTAAGGTAAGATATTAGGGCTTCCTTTGGACTGCAAGGAGATCAAACTAGTCAATCCTAAAGGAAATCAGTCCTGAATATTCACTGGAAGGACTGATGCTGAAGCTGAAGCTCCAATACTTTGGCCACCTGGTGCGAAGTACTAATTCATTGGAAAATATCCTGATGCAGGGAAAGACTGAAGGCAGAAGGGGATGACAGAGGATGATACAGTTGAATGACATCACTGACTTGATGAACATGAGTTTGGGCAAGCTCCAGGAGTTGATGATGGACAGGAAAGCCTGGAGTGCTGCAGTTCGTGGGGTTGCAGAGTCTAATGAGCTACTGAACTGAACTGAATATAAGATATTAAGGGAAATGGTGTGGAGTATACGGGAACTCTCTGTACTATCTTTGCAATTTTTCTAAAATTTAATAAAAAATAAATTTTAAAAATTATTTGAAAAGATAATTCTGCTTAAGCACTTTTAAAGACAAAGCACAAGCATGATGGAAGTTTCAACTGTCTTGTCTTCTGCTCACATAAATCTGGTGTGTATGTTAACCTGTCTCAGTAGAAATGAAAGACAAAAAGAAAATATTTGGGTTTTACTTAATGAGTTTGGGGATAATCTGTTTCTCTTTGGAAATTAAAAGATTTATACATTTTCTAACTGGAGGATGAGGGATTTTCCAAAAGTTTACATTTAAGTCAAGTGTTTGAAACCTGAAACACATTTTCCCACAGAAATGTTACAAACAGTGGTTAATTCCTAGGCTAACCACTGAAGCTCCTTAAACTCATAATAAGCAAAATGGATGTTTTCAATGAAAAGTGTAAAAACTGTACTATGGGGGAAAAAAAAAACACTTGCCTTTGAAATTCGAAAGATAAATTTAAACATGCAATTTAAATTTATTCTCATTAAATTCATCACCCAGTGTTTGGATTAGAGGCTTACTCTGGGCCTCTTTGCACATAACCTTGAAACACCAAGAATGAGCGTGGGAGAGGAGTGGAAGGTGTTAAACTCGAGTGGGTGGGCGATGGAAAGATTCTAAGCACAGTCTGGGAAGTCAAGTGTATGGTTTTAACTCAGATTGGGCAGGCAGGTTTCTACTCTGATTTTGGGGGAGTGGGGGCGGGCGGGTACAGTGAAGTTGCTTGAATATTCATTGGAAGGACTGATGCTGAAGCTGAAGCTACAACCCTTTAGCCACCTGTTACAAAGAGCCAACTCATTGGAAAAGACCCTGATGCTGAGAAAGACAGAGGGCAGCAGAAGCGGGTAACAGAGGATGAGATGGTTGGATGGCATCATGACTCAACAGACACGAGTTTGAACAAACTCCAGTAAAGGACAGAGAAGCCTGGTTCACTGCAGTTGCAAGGGGTCACAAGGTTGGACACAACTGAGCAACTGAACAACAAAATGAAGTTGGTACCCGAAAAGACAGAAGTAGGGACAGAAAAGGGCTTTGCCGTCTCGCAATCCTACGATCTTGAGTGTGCTACCTCGCAAAGGGTGGGTAACGGAGTACATCTGTGGGCAGCTGGTAAGCCACGAAAGACCAGTCAGCTAACCCTTCATGCTGGTGGGGTCTGAGTACAAGGATCGGCAGCCACAGGCAGTAGACCTGGGCTCCTCACACTAGTGTGCTACCAAGCAGAGGACCAAGAAAATGCATTCACGTAACAGACCTGCGGGTATGCTGACAGGGTGTGAAGTGGACTGAAAATTCCCAGCAGGGAGGGTCAGAAGAGGAAACAAAGGTAAGAGGTAGAAATGACGTTTCCTGCAGTGGTGCCAGCCAAAATGTCAGACCCCAGCTGGGGTCATCATTTCTATAGCACAGCGAGGCCTGTTTGTCTCCTGGTTTGGGGATGCACTACACATTTGTTAAAGACACAACATTATACCATGAAAGGAACTGTTAAGGACTTTTCAGAAGCATACATAAAAACCAACATTTTTATCAAGTATTTTAACAATTTCTTTCAGTCTTTATTTTTTGGCCACACCACGTAGCATGCTGGATCTTAGGTCCTCAACCAGGGATGGATCTTATGCCCTATGCATTGGGAGCATGGAGTCTTACCACTGGACTGCCAGAGAAGTCCCTCAAGTATTTTTTTTATAAAATGGTATTTTTCAATAATGCAATATGAACTTAATTTTTTAATTGCTCTTCTTCTCCCTCTTCATATGCCCTCTCCATCAATGCTTACAATCTGGTAAACATCTTTCCTTGATTTCCCTAATTTTCAATTAAGAATTCAAATATATATTGAGCACATTTTACACGGTTTTATGAAATAACTGTATGTGTTAACAGCAGGTGTATTGTCAATACATATTGATAATGGCAGGTGAGTGGTATGCTAGAGCAGAGATACAATGAATTTATTCAACCATTTATTCTTTATTATAGACAGTCGCTGCTTCATTTTGCTTTGTACTGCTTGAGGAAATGTTACAATAAAAATCTTCATACAAATATCGTTATTCAAGTTTATGCTTACTTGCTGTTGTAATGAACACTCTAAAAATCTCACCAGCTTACCACAAGAGTTTGTTTCTAGCTGACATCACTGCCTGGTGCAAGTCAGGCTGTTACCATGAGTGTGCCTCCAGTCGTGATTCAGGGGATCCATCTTATGGGTTTACTATCTCAGATTTTTTCATTTCCAGCAGTCAACATGAGAGAAAGCTTGGAGGCCAAAGAAAGGTTTATGACAAAAACTGGATGTGGTTTGGGACACGTCTGCCCCAGATTCCACTGGCTACAACCCAATCAGAGGCCCCAAACTAACTGCAAGGGAGGCTGGAAAATGCAGCCTTCTTGTGTGCCCAAACTGGAACTGGGTGAACATTTAGACAAATTTGCAAATGTTTTTATATAGATTAGTGGCTTTATTCCAAAGGATGTATTTCTCAACTGCAATTTCGGAGTTGTGAAATTTCTACATAACGTGTGTGTCTACATCACTTTGCAAAAAAGACCATAACAACTCCTATCAGCAGAGTACGAATACTCAGCACCATTTTTACTTTTCTAAATCTCCCTTCCTTTCTAGTGCTGAAAGACTAGAAACTCAATTGACCAGATTCCTGTGTCAACAGGATCCTGGTTTAACTTCCACCAATCAGAGGCACTCTCACTGAAACTAGAAGAGTGAAGAAAGCAGGCAGCCTTTATTTCATTCGAACATCCTGACAGATGGCAGAAATGGCCTGTATAGTGGCTTCCAGGTGACATCCTGCATTGTGCAGAGAGTACTGGCAGGGGCTTTCCCTGAAATTCCTGCACTACTGTATTTTCTAAAAGCTAGCAATAATTTCTCCTTATTCCCTCAGTCTTTCTCACAGTTAAGTGAACATCTCATTTCTTATATAAAAATATCTTCTTACTTCAAATATTTAAAGAAATTTGTTTGTAGACTAAGAGTTAACTTACACATCAACATAGTGGGTCTTTTGTTTAGGACCCATTTTTTTCTCACATGTGATTTTTTAATTCTTATATTTCAGATATATTTGTTTTATATTACAGTTGTGGAATTGCTGTCTTCCCAAGCCTTAAAATTAACATAAATATTCTGTAACACTTCTAATTTTTATATTTTATAGTTAAATCATTAACTCATCTGAAATTTACTTTTGTATGTGCTGTCACTATTAGTATCATTTATTAAATTGTTTTCTCATCCAACTGAAATACCATCTTTGTCTCAAATGTCTTGATCTATTTCTAGGCCACATAGTCTATTCCAGTGATCTGTTTAACTGAGAAATGCCATATAGTGTCAACTGTTGTGGTTTTATAAAATATTTTAACTGGTTTACAAATCTAAATTCAAGAGATCACCTAACACAATAATCTGTGTTACCAGGTTAACTCAGTTGTATATAAATTCTTAATAAAACTTATCTTTCTATGTCTGCATATACTTGAACTTTCTACAATATTAATAACAGAAATATCTGAATGCTTGGCTAATATAAGGGAGCAATGACCAATCCTAACCTGATTTCAAATTTTTTTGAGAAGCAGCAGCCTCACTCTTCTCACTAACTGCTTTCACAGCAAATGAATGTTATAAAACTGAATCTGTAAAGTAACATTATCCTAATCAAATACTATTTTTGCCATTTATATATACTTTATATATAAGACTGTATGTAAAGGCACTATGTAAGAGCTTGTTTACAAAATGGGTAACACTACCAGTAATTTTTAAAACTGTTGGTTTAATACATAAACTTGTGTTGCTTTTACTATTATTCAACTGTTTGATTTTTTTTTATTCAGATATAATTCACATACCACAGAATTTACCCTTTAAACTATCCAAATCAGTGGTTCTTGGTACATTCACAAAGTTGTGCATCAATCACCACTTTGTAATTCCTGTTTGTCTGATTTTTTTTATTATTATTTTAAAAAGTGGAAAACCAAAAGTATAATTTTCATTCAATAAATATCATTCGATCCTTAAGCAGCTTTGTTGCAGAAAGTGAAGTCCGTGATTTTAGATTATTTTCGGTTTAGAATCAGTTTTCACACAGTTTCAATAATTGCAGCAATTTCCTTGAATTGTCTGTAGAAATTCTGAGGAGAAAGGGGGAAACAATATTAATTTTGCTTTTAGAGGATTCTTTAGTTCTTTTAATTATATCTGTCCAGCAGAGGGTCTATAACTTATTAAGTCTGCATTTTAATGTTAAATCCTCAACTATTATTATTCAAAGCTTACCATAAGAAGCAAAAGGTGTAATCTGGTGCAAGCAAAAATACTACTGTAGGGTTGAATAATTAGCTCATAAATAAACTTTCTGAAAGCATCCAACAAAGTTCTTTAGGACCATACCACAAAAATTTATTAAATGTCCAGCACTGTCATAAACAATAGACTTTTAAAAAATGATACATTGGGTCCCAGGCTTTGAACCAGTTTTAATTTAGTGAAAGACTGCATTTCAGGGTGATTGATAGAGGCTGTCTTGTCAATTACAATAAGATAGCAGCTTATATGCGTGTGTGCTCAGTGGTGTCTGACTCTTTGCAATCCCATGGACTAGGGCCTGCCAGGCTCTTCTGTCCATGGGATTTTCCAGGCAAGGATACTGGAGTGGATTGCTCTTTCCTCCTCCAGGGGATCTTTCTGACTCAGGGATCAAACCAGCATCTCTTGCGTCTCCTGCATTAGCAGGAGGATTCTTTACCACTAGCACCACCTGGATTTATATCCTCATATTTTCCCTCTTCTTTGGACTTAATCCTCTATTTTGCTTCTTAAAAGAGTATCTGTATTTTGTTTTAATTCATGCGTAAATTTATTATGAAGGAGGAAGTAAACATTTGTTCAAAAACATATACTGATGATCATAATTTCAGCTGCTGCTGCTGCTAAGTCACTTCAGTCGTGTCCGACTCTGTGCGACCCCATAGACGGCAGTCCATCAGGCTCCCCCGTCCCCACGATTCTCCAGGCAAGAACAGTGGAGTGGGTTGCCATTTCTTCTCCAATGCATGAAGGTGAAAAGTGAAAGTGAAGTGGCTCAGCCGTATCCAACTCTTAGTGACCCCATGGACTGCAGCCTACCAGGCTCCTCCGTCCATGGGATTTTCCAGGCAAGAGTTCTGGAGTGGGTTGCCACTGCCTTCTCCAATTTCAGCTACTAAAAAGATATTAATCAAAAGCTCAAAGAATGTTCCTTCATCCACAGTTTTGTAATGGGACTAACAGGCTCTGACTGCCTGGTTAGCTATCAGCCATGTAAGAACTAACTTTAAAAGAGCTGTCCCATTTGTGATCTTTTTCCTGAGAAAATTTTAAGAGGTGGAATCTGGGAGCAAAAATGCAGCAAAGAAAAATAAGAATTAGGCCAGTATTATAAATTACAAAAGGACTGAGACCTGTGTTACTTTTTGAAGTGGATTTGGTCTTTATATTCAGCTGAAGGCTACTCATATATCACAATACACTGCATTTCTTTCTTTTCAACCTAGTCTTAACTGCTTCCAAGACACCACTTCACATTAACAGTGTTGAAGCATGACGCTTTTTCGTTCTAAAGTGGACATATCAGTTCTAAGAGAAAGAAATGAAAAGGAAAGAAAATCCTTAAAATCACTACCTCAAAAAGATATCTGCACTCTCAGATTCAATGCAGCATTACTCATAATAGCCAAGGTATGGAAACAACCCAAGTGTCTAGTGACAGATGAATGGATAAAGAAAATGTGGTGTGTATATATACACAGTATTATTCATCCTTTGAGAAGCCAGTCGTGCTATTTTTGACAATATGGGTGAACCTGGAGGACAATATGCTAAGTAAAATAAGCCAGACACAGAAAGACAAATACTACATGATCTTACTTATATGTGGAACCTAAAAAAAAGTGAGATTCATGGTAACAGAGAATAGATAGCAGTTACCAAGGCTGGGAAGGTAGAGGACATGAGGAAATGCTGGTCAAGAGGTAAACTTTTCAGTTACAAGGGAAGTAAGCTCTGGAGACCTAAGGCATAGGTGCTGGCCACAGTTAATATAATCACTACATACTTGAAATCTGCTAAAGAAGAGATTTCAAGTTTTTACCACACACACACAAAATGTTAACTATGTGAGATGATGGATATATTAATTAGTTTGACAGTAGGAATCTTTTCATAATGTAAACATATACCCAAACATCACATAGTATACCTTGCATGTATACAATTTCTGTCAATTTTACCTCAATAAAGCTGGGGGAAAATACAGTTTGTAAAAGAAATCAAAAGTATCCCAGAGGGCTTTCCCCTGTGGCTCAGTGGTAAAGAATCTGCCTGCCAATGCAGGAGACCTGGGTTCGATCCCTGGTCCAGGGAGGTCCCACACGCCTTGGAACAACAAAGTCCGTGTGTCGCAACCACTGAAGCCCGCATGCCTGTCCTCCGTAACAAGAGAGGCCCATATACTGCATCTACCCCCGTTTGCTGCAAACAGAGAAAAGCCCGGGCAACAGCGAAAATAAAGAAATTACAGAAAAGCATCCTTGAGTGGTATATGAGGAGATTTTCTTAAAACAGAAGTCTGGGGTTCCAGTTCAAGGCGGTGGAGTAGAAGGACGTGCGCTCACCCCTCTTGCAAGAGCACCAAAACTGCAACCAGCTGTTCAGAAACTATCAACAGGAGGACGCTGGGACACACCAAAATACCCCACACCCAAAGACAAAGAAGCCCCGGCAGAGGGAGGGGCTCAATCACAATAAAATCAAGTCCCACACCCACCAGGCAGGCAACCCAGAAACTGGAGAACAGTAATACCAAAGAGAGTCTCCCACTTGTGGAGGTTCTGAGCCCCATATCAGGCTTTCCAGCCTGGGGATCTGACAAAGGCACTAGGAATTCCCAGGGAATCTGACCTTGAAGGCCAGCGGGATTTAACTATAGGACTTCCGTAAGATGGGGGAAACAGAGACTCCAGTCTTGGAGGGCACAAACAAAACCTTTTACACACCAAGACCCAGAGTAAAGGAGCAGCAAGCCCATAGGAGACAGAACCAAAACTACCCGCGAGTGTCAGAGAGTCTTCTGTGGATGCGTGGGTTGGCAATGGCTCACCACAGGGATGGAGGCACTGGTAGCAGCAATCCTGGCCTTCTAGGATTAAGGCCTTCCTGGCCTTATGTCCCCCTTGGCATAAGCCCTCTTGGAGGCTGCCATTAACCCTACCATAGAGACCATAGAGCCCAAAGACCCTGGGGCTGGGTCGCCTCAGGCCAAATGACTAACAGGGAGGGAGTGCAACTCCACCCATCAGCAGATAATTGGATTAAAGATTTACTGAGCAAGGCCCTGCCCACCAGAGCAAGACCTAGTTTTTCCCACCTTCTCCCTCCCATCAGGAAGCGTACAGATGCCTCTTAGCCTCATCCACCAGAGGACAGACAGACGAAGCAAGAAGAACCACAGTCCCATGGTGAGTAGGACAAAAACCACATTACAGAAAGTTAATCAGGATGAAAAAGCAGAGTTATAACCCAAACGAAGGGACATGATACAAACCCCCCAAACAATTAAATGAAGTAGAGATAGGCAACTTTCTAGAAAAATAATTCAGAATAATGATATTGAACATGATCCAGGATCTCAGAAACAGAACAGAGAAAATGCAAGAAATGTTCACCAAAGATGCAGAAGAACTAAAGAGCAAACAGAGATGAGCAACACAGTAGAAGGAATCAAGAGCAGAGTAATGGAGGCAGAAGCACGGATGAATGACCTGAAGGACAGAATGGCAGAAATCACTACCACAGAACAGAATACAGAAAAAGAATGAAAAAAAAAAAATAATGAGACCTCTGGGACAACATTAAAGCACCAACATTCGCATTACAGTGGTCTCAGGAGGAGCAGAGAGAAAGGACTTGAGAAAATATTTGAAGAGATAATAGCTGAAAACTTCCCTAAGAGGGGAAAGGAAATAACCAAGTCCAAGAAAGGCAGAGAGTCCCAGGCAGGATGAACCCAAGGAGGAACACCCCAAGACACACAGTTATTAAACTGACAAAAAAATTTTAAAAGCAACAAGGGAAAAATGACACACAACATACAAGGGCACTCCCATCAGGTTGTCAGCTGATTTCTCAACAGAAACTCTGCAAGTGATGGAAGGGAAGAACCTACAACCAAGAATACTCAGCAAGACTCTCCTTCAGATACGATGGAGAAGTCAAAAGCTTTCCAGACAAGCAAAAGTTAAGAGATTCAGCACCACCAAACCATCTTTTCATGCTAAAGGAACTTCTCCAGACAGGAAACACAAGAGAAGGAAAAGACCTACAGAAAATACACCTAAAAGAAAATGGAAATAGGATCATACATATCGATAATTACCTTAAATGTAAATGGATTGATGCACCAACCAAAAGACAAAGACTGGCCAGGCAGATGAAAACATATGCATGTATGCACTTCGACTTACCACATCACTCTGCTTGACCCCCTAAAGTATATATAATTATTTTATACTGTTAGATTAATCATGTTCCCATTATGGCTTGCAACTGTAATTATCTTTTTATTTTTTGTCTGGCTTTTGATTGTGAAAACAGATAAACATCTTTTACTACTATGATTATGTAACTATTACTCACTTAATACCATTGTATCATGACTGGTCAACAGAAAAAAATAGAATTCTGTATCACCAAAATTGCTATTTAATATAAAAATTTGTAATCACTTTTTAAAATCCAGATGCATATGAGAATTATCTTGGAATTTGCTAAAAAATACAAATGCCCAGGTATTACTATTTTTCCTCAAAACCCCAGATATGTTTCTAATGAGCAGCCATGTATAAAAACAACTGGACTATATGATGATCTTTTATCTTTACCTAGTTAGTTCCATTTTTCCTATTCCATATTCAGTGCTCCCATTTCACTTAGTTCATGCTTTCCAATGTCTCCAACTTTTCTCTCTCTCTCTTTTTTTTGAAGTTCATTCTCAAGTCTTTATCAAGTGTGGTAGAAAAGCTTCTGTATACATATATGTGTATGCTGCTGCTGCTAAGTCACTTCGGTTGTGTCCGACTCTGTGCGACCCCATAGACGGCAGCCCACCAGGCTCCCTCGTCCCTGGGATTATCCAGGCAAAAACACTGGAGTGAGTTGCCATTTCCTTCTCCAATGCATGAAAGTGAAAAGTGAAAGGGAAGTCGCTCAGTCGTGTCCGACTCTTAGCGACCCCATGGACTGCAGCCCACCAGGCGCCTCCATCCATGGGATCTTCCAGGCAAGAGTGCTGGAGTAGGGTGCCATTATATATATATATATATAGCAGGTATAATATACGTATATTTTAGAAAACATAAATTTTGTCCAAAAAAATTATGACATTTTGATTCCACTTGATTTTATATGAATAGAATGCTAGATTTCTAATTTAAAAGAAACAGCAGATATACAACAAGCAACAAAGGTGTATTGTATAGCACAGGGAACAATAGTCAGTATCTTGTAATAACCTATAATGGAAAATAATCTCAAAAATAACATACGTATATGTATAACTGAATCCCCCTGCTGTGCACCTGAAACACTGTAAGTCAACCATACTTCAATAAAATATATACATCAAGAAGAAAAAAAAAGAAGTCTGGGACCAATATATTTTCAGTTTTATAAAGAATTCTCATTACCTTTCCATTTCATTAATCATGGTGGCCTTTCTTAGATTATTTGACTTTTTTAGAGTAGGAAGAGCTATAAGTAAGAATTCATATCTATTTACTCACCATAGGTATCAAAATGAACAAACAAAAACAAAACTCTAAGGTCAGTTAAATTAGCCAAAGACAAAGCATTTCCCTGTATGTACATTGAAAAGAAAATCTGATTTCTCATCTACCTTCTTTCTCCCTTTCTTGCTTACAGAAAAGAGGTGAAATAATAATATATATAATGGGCTTCCCAGGTGGTGCAGTGATAAAGAATCTGCCTGCCAAAGCAAGAGACTAACAGTTACAGGTTTGATCCCTTGGTCAGGAAGATCCCCTGGGGGATGAAATGGCAATCCACTCCAGTATTCTTGCCTGGAGAATTCCATGGACAGAGGAGCCTGGTGGGCTTTACTCCATGGGCCCACAGAGAACTGGACACATCCGAGCAACTGAGTGTGCATGTGCACACACACACTAAAAATAATATATATAACATGATTCTAAATATAAACTACTAGGTTACTCAAAACCCTAGCAGATAAAATTAGCTATCAAGTACTAGTATTAGTGATCTGATCTGCATTTAGTAAACATTATTAGTCAGAAAATTCAAGGTCAATACTGTTCAAAGGTAAGATTAACTTAGCTTTATCATTCTTGAATATTAAGCCAAAGAAGAATAAAACAGTTAAATACAAAGTAAATATCCTGCTAGAAAAGATGCAAATTTCTTAAACACACTCACAGATGAGTACTACGGAAGTGATGGAGTGTCAAAGTATACAAATTCAAAATGTTGTATTGAAAATAATATATTAATAATTCCAAAATAAAACAAATTGAGATCTTTTGTATGTGTTAATAAATGTAAAGCACTCAAAAGAATTGCAAATCAAGTTAAAATTTTCTCTTAAAAATGATTTTATGTATCTTTTTAAGCAGCAGTTATAGAATAACAGCTAAAACCGAATGCATTATATCACAAACCTGAAACTGTGGGATTGTCATTTCAAAGGACTTGTTCTTCACTTGGCCTGAATGATCTGCCACTTTGAGCATCACTGCAACATAAGGATACTTAAGAGATCTGCAACTGTCGGAGCTCACAGCCATACCCAGCTTCCACTGAAAATCTATGAGCTGTAATAAAAGAGTTCACAATAATACACCAGTTATAACATTGCCCTGAATGCAGATATTTATTCACATTTACTGCTCTCGAATTCAAGTTTTAATTTCAAGGCCAATCATAATAAAAGAAAATGTCTTCAACTTAATATTGTTAGGGGGATAATAATCAAATGAACATGGAAAGAGGCAAAGGGACACAAACAGGGTTGGAAAACAACACTGTCATAATTACAAAAGGGAAAACACAAAAACAAAATTTTCCACCAGATGTGAAATGGAGGTAGACGTGTCCATATCATTTTCCTTTGTTTTTCAGTTTGCTTCTGTCCTTAAGGGGACTTTTGAATCATCTTTTATCTCATTTTCCTGTTCCACATATGTCCTTCCTGCATTTCACAACCCCAAAGTCCTAAAGTGGAACGTGAGTTATATACCATCTTCATACTTGACTGAGGCACACATGAGAACAATTCGTTTCCTTCCTCATCTCAGTCCTTGACCTGAAACCTTACACTAGCATGAATACTGGGGAAGGTGGTTTTAGATTTCATCACTGCTGACGGATACTTGGCAGGTGATGTGCTAGGCAGTTTACATGCATTAAATGCCACAATGAATCATCATAACATTATAATCTATTATTTCCATTTTGCAGGTGATAAAACTAAATTTCAGAGAGCTGACATAATATGCACAAGGTCACACATTTCCAGACTCATAGCTGAAACCAAAGTCTTTTTGACTCCAAAGAGTACATGCTTATTGACTACTGGTTGCCTCAAGACTTTCTAGCTAATTCTTTTCAATGATTGCTCAGTGTTTCCATGACATAAATCAGGACTGGATAAATGCAGCCCTCAATACAGAGCTCAAACCTTAAGACAGTATACAAGAAAATTTTGTATCTTGTACCCAAAGCTTAGGCAGATAAGTAGGATACAGTAGGCACTTACCAAAAGTACCTATTGACCAATACCTTTTGTGACCAAATGAATGCTTACTGGGCAAACAGCTTTACTTATTAATAAAATTTTTTTAAAGGTGGGTTTACCGTAAGGACCAAACTTTCCTCCCATCTTCAGACTGGCTTTAGACAAAATCAACTACAGTATGAAGGCCAGGCTGGTCCTGATAAAAGGTTAACATCTTTGATAAGTAAAAAGGATCTGTACAGGTCCTTTTTAAATAAAAGTTTCCCATACAAAAATAGAGAAAGGATAATGGGTAAACAAGAAAAGAACTACAAGCTGATAAATATATGAAAGGAAACAGGAAAATGCACATTTAAACCACAAAGAGATATCACTACACACCCACCAAAACAGCACAATTTTAAGTTTGACGATTCTAAAACTGGCATGGAAGGATGTGTCACAGTGCACTGATGGCAGTCTAAACTGGGCCAGTCTTTCAGAAAATTAGCTTCACTTAAAGTTATACATGTCCAGAGATCCAGTGAGTCAATTACTAGGGATAAAACTTAGAAAAACAAGATACTTATATAATAAAGTTCTCAGAAGTTATATTAAAAACAGCCCTAAACTACAGATACTCAGATGTTCATCAGTAATAAATGAAATGCTGCAGAGCAATGAAAATGAATGAACTTCAGCTACCCTTAACACAAAAAGTCTTGAGATAAGTCAAAAATTTCATTATTCCATTCACTTAAAAACTTGAAAAAAAGGAAATATGATATTGTTTACATATACGTATACAGATGGCAAAACTGTGGAAAAAAGCAAGGCTATGATTATCACAAAGGGATAATCATTACCTCCAGGGAGGAAAGTGGAGGATATTTGATCGGGGAGGGGCATATGGTGAGCTTCTAGGGTACTGTGTGGCAGTGGTTTAGTCACTAAGTTATGACCAACTCCTGTGAGTTCATGGACAGTACCCTGCCAGGCTCCTCTGTCCATGGGATTTTCCAGGCAAGAATCCCGGAGTGGACTGCCATTCCCTTCTCCAAGGGATCTTCCTGACCCAGGGGTCAAACCCACATCTCCTACACTGCAAGGGGATTCTTTACCTCTGAGCCACCAGGGAAAGGTAGCTGTACTTTGTACTGTTGTATTTCTTGCATTTTGACTGTAATTACACAGATGTTCACCTTTAAATTACCCATTTTTTCGGTAACTATTTGAGAAGATGAGGTTGATTAACTATACTATAGTAATCATCCTGCAGTGTATGTATGTCAAGTCATTATGCAGAGCTGTACTTCAATTATATCTCAATACAACTAGAAAAAGTAAAATTATTCATTAAATAATTCATATGTTATGTATGTTTTGGTATATGTGTTCCCTTGCACATGTAGCAGAAGAAGGGGAGGATATGTCAGTGAGCTCCACATTTCTGGTTGAAAGGAAAATTTTATTGAAAGGAAAGCATTAGTGGGAATAAAGTTAATGTCTGAAGAATAACAGAACTGAAAATGAGAGGGAAAAAATGTTTTATATATTCCTTAAATATACATAGAGCAAAGAACAAATGCTTGGTAAATATTAAGTTGAACCAACTACAGATGAAGACAGTTGATATGTGGCTAAGGGGCAGGGCATTTATCTGTCTTCAAGTGAAAGGTTCTTATAAGAAAGTATGGAAAATAAAGCTGACAAAAGTTCAAGAATCAAGAAGCCATAACTTTTTGCAAAACTGTGTAAGTTTTCAAAAGTTACAGTTGACTCTTTAAAAGTGTGGGTTTGAATGCAGGGGTCCACTTACACACAGATGCTTTTTAATAGTAAATAGCAGAGTACTACACGGTCTGCAGTTGGTTGAATCCACATATAGGCAGAGGAACCCAGGATATGGAGAACCAACTATAAATCACATATTGATTAATCCCTATACTGTTCAAGGGTCAACTGTATTTTATCTTATTATGAAAAACATTATCATGTCAAGTTATTTAAACTTCTCCAATTGGCAACAAGTACTCACTAAAAGTTTCTGAGTACAGAGAACAGCATGAAAGTATTGATTTAAAAATATTCATCTGGTGGCAGGAGAACATAGTAATCCAGGTTCAAGGTTTTCTGTACTGGAACTACAGTGGTGACACGTAGGATTAGGCTTATTGATAAAAGAATGACTTGACAGGTCTTGATGATTGTCTGCAGGGTTAAGGGAGGTATCAAACACAACTATAAAGGTTTGAGCCTGAAGAATATATCATATAGGAACCAGGGCTTTTTATATTTTAAGTCTAAAAGTGTTATCAAACCGTGATAATTAACCTATATAAGAAAAGAATCTAAAAAACAATATATGTATATGTATATATAACTTAATCACTTTGCTGTACATCTAAAGCACAATATTGTAAATCAACCATAACCAATAAAATTAACACCAAAAAAAGGGATAAGGAATATCTCAATAGGAATGTTCACTAAGCAGCTAGAAATTTCAGCACAGACTTCAAGGGAGTTCATGATTAGAGATATCATTTTACATCAGTTAGATGGTGACATTCAGAAACCTAACCAATCATTTTTTAAATTTATTTGGCCATACAACTCATCGATGCAAGAAGTTATATTTTTACTGTCCACAATAAAATGATAGAGTAAAATATTGAAAAGTGAAATAAAACTCTGGATTATCCAGAACATTTCAAGCAGAACAGCAATTAAAGAACACAATGTTGGAATTCACTGACCATTACGATGGTGGAATCGGCAGATGGGAAAATTAGGGACAGCTGTCATTTACTGTGGGGAAAAGAGCTTTTCACATGGGGAAAACAGCTGGGATTAAGTTTATGGGATGAGAATTTCTCAAATTCTAGACTGAATATTTACATGCAAATTAAAAACAAGACTTCTAAGAAGTGTGTTGAGTCTCAAATAGGAATTAGCTGCAGAGAAGATTTTCAAAAGAAAAAAAGAAAAAAACAGGGCTGTGGAGAATATTAAAAATAAAGCAATATAGTTCAAATTTCTTATAGAATGAAGGAAACGATTTAAAAAAAAATACAGAAAAACCCAGTAGTAAAAAAAACAAAAAGAGAGAGAGAGAATATACATAAGTAAAACGAATACAAAGACAAAAAATCAAGATTCAACTGTAGATAAAAAGATTTAAAAAATAAAAAGAAATTAGCTGTAGTCTGTCACACTATTAGTTGACAACCTGGCTTATATCTCAACATTCAAAAAACTGGCACCATGACTTCATGGTAAATAGTTTGGGAAAAAATAAAAACAGTGGCAGATTTTCTTTTCTTGGGCTCCAAAATCACTGTGGATCGTAACCTCAGCCATGAAATTCAAAGACATTTGCTCCTTGGAAGAAAAGCTATGATAAACTTTGATAGCATATTCAAATATTCAAAATCAGAGACATCACTTTGCCTACAAAGGAACATATAATCAAAGCTACAGTTTTTCCAGTAGTCATGTATGGATGTGAGAGTTGGACAATAAAGAAGGCTGAGCATTGAAGAATTGATGCTTTCGAATTGAGGTGCTGGAGAAGATGCTTGAGAGTCCCTTGGACAGCAAGGAAATCAAACCAGTCAATCCTAGAGGAAATCAACCCTGAATATTCATTGGAAGGACTGATGCTGAAGCTCTAGTGCTTTGGCCACCTTACACAAAGAGCCAACTCATTGGAAAAGACCCTGATGCTGGGAAAAGACTAAGGGCAAAAGGAGAAGGGGTTGACAGAGGATGAGATGGTTGGATGCCATCACCAACTCAATGGACATGAGTTTCAGCAAACTTCAGGAGATAATGAAGGACAGGGAGGCCCAGCATGCTGCAATACATGGGGTAGCAAAGAGTTGGGCACCACTTAGCAACTGAACAATAACAAGAAATTATGGCTGAAGTTATCAATAACATAAAAACATCGCAATAAAAATTGTGTACAAAGAAAAAAATTTTAAGACCATTTCAGTTTAAATTTACCTTTTATTTTTCAAAATACAACCTAAGAGAAAATTTAAAAAATAATCATGCAAAACTGTGCTATCTGAAAAACTATCGTCATATTCCTATGTCCTCATTCCCAGTTTTTGTATGCAAGTTTTATAGCCAGAATCACAAAATACACACTTATATGTTCTCTCCTTTTTTAAATGGAAGTTTTCAAATGGAAAGTATTCTGTACACATTAACTGCTCTCTAAAGTACTTAAGGAAAAGATTGGTTAAGCAACTCATCCAAGGATACAAAACTAATAGAGCTGGTATTCAAATCCAAATTTGTCTGATTCCATATCCCAGCCCTTTTCATTAGATCAATACTTAGCTGCAACAAGACAATGATTCAGAATTACATAAAGTTCTAATAAGTAAAGAAAAGCAGACAGGTCTGGGATGGGGCAAGAATGTTTAGCATCTTCTAAATGCTAGACCTGAATTGTCCAATACAGTAGCCACGAGCCACCTGTGAATATTATTAGCTCTAGCCTAAGTAGACAATGTTTGCTAAGCCTTTCTCATCTTGCTCAGCAGCACCTTCATCCATGCTTTGATTTTCTTCATAGGACTTATTGATTTTATTTAGTTGCTAAATTGTGTCCAATTCTTTGTGACTCCATGGACTGTTAGCCCACCAGGCTCCTCAGTCTGTGGGATTTCTCAGGCAAGAATATTGGAGTGGGTTGCCATTTCCTTCTCCTGGGGATCTTCCTGACCCAGGCATTGAACCTGGGTCTCCAACACTGGAAGGCAGATTCTTTACTGCTGAGCACCAGGGAAGCCTTTAGAACAGTTTCTAAAATCATGGTAATTATGGTTCATCCCCTATGTCACCACAGGGGGAAATGGCCTTATCAATCTAGTTACTACTGAATCTACTATAACATTATCTGATCTGATATAAACTGAATGTTCCAATAAGTTATCTGTTGAACTAATATGTTTAGAAATTCAGGGGTATATGGCAAATGATCTCCAAAGACAGTTTCCAACAACTAATGCCACTCCTCTCTGTAAGTACACATCACTCCTCACATCAAGAAGGGGGACTTATTTTCTCCCTGCACAAATCTGAGCTGTCCCTGTGCTTGTTTTGACAAGTAAAATATGACAGAAGAGGTGCTCTGGAACCTGTGAGCCTGAGCCTTAAGAGAACTGGAAGCGTGTGTTTCCTTCTTCATGGAATGCTGGATCTTGAGACCTACCCACTTGGAGCCCAGCCATCATGATGTGAGCAGCCACATGAGGAAGAGCCAAGTCATGCCTATGATCAGCTCAGGCCAGGTCGTGACTAGCACGTGAGTGAGACCTCTTCACTTCTGGCCCAACTAGGCTCCTAGATGACTGAGGCCCCAGCTGACCTGAGAAGGCGTAGAAACCACCACCCAGCTAAGCCCAGTTAACCCACAGACTCATGAAAAACAATTAAACAGCTGTTTTAAGTCATTAAGTTTGGGGTGGTTTGTCATGTGGTGACAGATAACTCAAACAGAGCAAACACAACTAGCTGGAAATAGCTTTGTTAATAAACTTACTACAATATATGATGATTTATCAAAAATGAAATCTCAAAACTAGCTAATCTTAACTCTATTCATTTTTAGAAACTGTAGCAAATACAAATAATTAAAACAATGTTTTAATGACCTATTTTCCAAGTGGCTCAGGTTTGAAACTTCAGTTAATTTTGATTTTTCTCTCTCTGCAACACAAAACACTTACGAATTCCTAGGTACTCAAGATCTGATTTCAGTCAATGCCACTGATATTTACTCCCTCCTTCCCAATCTCACCATTACAAAGTCTTTTAAAAAGCCTGCCTTCAGACTTTGCTGGCAGTCCGGTGGTTAAGAAACCACCTGCCAAGGCAGGGGACACAGCTTCAATCCCTGCTCAGAGAAGATCCCACAAGCCATGGGGCAACCGAGCCCGTGCACCACAATTACTGAAGCCCCAGTCTAAAGACCACGAGCCACAACTACTGAAATCTGCGTGCCTAGAGTCCGTGCTCCATAACAAGAGTGGCCACTGCAATGAGAAGACTGTGCACCACAAGGAAGAGTAGCCCCCACTCACAACTAGAGGAAGCCTGCATACAGCAATGAAGACTCAAGAGCAGCCAAAAATGAGATAAACAAATGAGTTAAAAAAAAAAAAAAAAAAAAGCTTGCCTTCAATTTTACTGCGGCCCCCTAATTAGTTTCTTGCCTTTGGTCTTTCTCAGCTCCAATCCAGAGAAGACTCTAAACACTACTTATAAAGGAACCACATCTAGCATCGCAGGTCAAAACCCTACTGCCTCGAGAACTAGTTAGAACCCTTCCCTTGGCAGTTAAGTCCCCTCACAGCACAGTCCCAAATCACTTTCGTGCTCAAGCTGGACCGCATCCTTTCTTTACATTATCTTTCAGTCTTCACACTTTTGTTCATGCTGCTCATTCCTCTAGAATACAACTCTCAAAGGTCTATCTAAAATTCAAAATGCCTCCCAGTTTTCCCTGCTCTGTGAAGTCCTTCGTGGTTTACTCAACCTTTCTATGAATGTTCATGTCACTTTTTACACCGCAGCACTTAGAACATTCTGCCTTGAACAGTACTCATCTGTGGATCTGTCTCCCTCCCCCACTATCTACTAGACTGTAAAATCCCTGAAGGGAGTTCACACATCCTCATGTGACTTGCAGGTCCCAACAAAATACACAGAAGAACAAGAACAGTCATGCATTTTATAAATTATTACACAAACTGTACAAAAATTTAAGTCATCGTCTCATATATGTTATGTTAGGTGACGATAGTGGTAAAGAACCCACTTGCCTATGCAGGAGATTCAAGAGATGCAGGTTCGATCCCTGGGTTGGGAAGATCCCCTGGAGAAGGGAAAGGTAACCCACTCCAGTATTCTTGCCTGGAGCATCCCGTGGACAGAGGAGCCTGGGGCTAGAATCCATGGGGTCACAAAGAGTTAGACATGACTGAAGCGACTGAGCTCGCATACGCATCTCATAAATAGGAAGAGGGAAAATGGCACTAGATGCCATGTGTCAATACACATCCTTCTGTTGATTCATACTATAAAATTAGCAAGAAGGAAAGCAATAAAATGTGGCAACAATCATTCATTTATAAGGAGTTCTAATTAGACATCTATAGAAGGGAACCGTGAATTAGTTCAAAACAATGATTCTAAGTATCGGAATGTGAAGCAATGAGTAACCTTAGACCTTCTGGTGCTGGACAAGATGGGATGGTATGTTAAATTTAACAAGTTCAGACTCAAGTCGACAGACCTGAGTTTGAATTTCACCTCTGCATCCTTCTACCCATGTGGCTTTGGACAAGTTACTATGTCTCTATGCCTCAATATTCAGTGAAGTATTTAGGAAACAATAGCAATACTATGTTCTAGGCACTGGGACTATTAAAAAAGTAAGAGTTCCTGACCTCAGAAACTTCCATTCTAGTTGAGAAGACAGACAATAAGCAAATACATATATGATGTGGTGGCAATGAGTGTGAAAAACAATAATTTTTTTGGCCATACCTCCTGGCATATGGTCTCTTAGTGCTCCAACCAGGGATGGAAACTGCACGCCTTCAGTGGGAGCTCAGAGTCTTAATCACTGGACGTCCCAAAAGAGGTTTTAAAAATGCACATAAGGGGACAGAGTGACCAGGAAGGCTATTTAGTTACAGCCTGGGGCAGATCTCTATGAGGAGATAATTTCTGAATGCGGAGACACCTGCGTCAAGTGAAGGAAAAAGCCACATGGATACCTGGAGAACGAGGCTGGAGTGGCATGAGCTAGAAGAGTGTGGAAAAGACCAAGAGGCATTGTTTGAAGAGCCTTTAGGCCAAGGAACATATGTAAGACTTTTTTCTAGTGAGACAGAAATTCTCTCTTATAATTGGCTTCAAGAAGGGAAAAGACCTGGTCTAGATGGCAAAAGTCCCTCCAGATTGATGAAGAGCACATGCAAGTTTTAAGAAGGAAAACAAAAAGACTAAACCGTGAGCCAAATGTAGTAGCTAGGGGTTTCCCTGGTGGCTCAGTGGTACAGAATCTGCCTGTAATACAGGAGAAATGGGTTCAATCTCTAGGTCACGAAGATCCCCTGGAGGAGGACATGGAAACCCACTCCAGTATTTTTTCCTGGGAAAGCCCATGGACAGAGGAGCCTGGCAGGCTACAGTCCACAGGGACGCAAAGAGCTGGACATGACTTGTGACTAAACAACAACAGTATCTACGCAAGAAGATGGTGGCAGCAAGGGGAGATAAATTTAGAGAATGTAAGAGGGAATGCTTGCTGATGGACTGTATGTGAGGTGTGAACTCTCACTGGACATGTGGTCCCAATTAATCTTGCTGATTCTTGTATTGGTGAGAAATATTTAAAGACAGAAGGTATTATAGTTCAAGGAATTTAGTATTAGTCCTAAAAATGAGCTATATTTGGTACACTGAAAAAGCATATACTACAAATAGAAATGACTTATCGCTATGTCAAGGATTTTTTCCCCTTTCAATACTACTAAATACAAATAACCATTTTGTCTGTATTTTAAAACATATCAAAAAACACATTATGAACTTTGAATAAAAATATCCCATTTGAGATACTGGAGGTAAAACAGAAGTGTGAGGTCCCACTAACAACTGGGGGTAGGGGGTGGGGTAACATTTTAACTCACACCTGTCTACACCTGACCTGCCTCTTGAGAAGGCAGGTCAGGAATCAACGGTTAGAACTGGACATGGAACAACAGACTGGTTTCAAATAGGAAAAGGAGTACCTCAAGGCTGTATATTGTCACCCTGCTTATTTAACTTATATGCAGAGTACATCATGAGAAACGCTGGGCTGGAAGAAGCACAAGCTGGAATCAAGACTGCCGGGAGAAATATCAATAACCTCAGATATACTGATGATACCACCCTTATGGCAGAAAGTGAAAAAGAACTAAAAAGCCTCTTGATAAAAGTGAAAGAGGAGAGTGAAAAAGTTGGCTTAAAGCTCAACATTCAGAAAACTAAGGTCATGGCAATCTGGTCTCATGGAAAATAGATGGGGAAACAGTGGAAACAGTGCCAGACTTTATTTTGGGGGGCTCCAAAGTCACTGCAGATGGTGACTGCAGCCATGAAATTAAAAGACACTTCCTTCTTGGAAGGAAAGTTATGACCAACCTAGATAGCATATTCAAAAGCAGAGACATTACTTTGCCAACAAAGGTATGTCTAGTCAAGGCTATGGTTTTTCTAGTAGTCATGTATGGATGTGAGTTGGACTGTAAAGAAA